>NC_064643.1:550986085-553386085 GCF_023864345.2 Schistocerca serialis cubense
GTGTGTTTCTCCCCCTGTCTCTCTCTCTCTCTCCCCCCGTGTGTCTCTCCCCCCATGTGTTTCTCCCCCTGTCTCTCTCTCTCTCTCTCCCCCCGTGTGTCTCTCCCCCCGTGTGCTTCTCCCCCTGTCTCTCTCTCTCCCCCCGTGTGTCTCTCCCCCCCGTGTGTTTCTCCCTCGGTCTCTCTCTCTCTCTCTCTCTCTCTCTCTCTCTCTCTCTCTCTCTCTCCCCCCGTGTGTCTCTCCCCCTGTGTGTTTCTCCCCCCCCCTCTCTCTCTCTCTCTCTCTCTCTCTCTCTCTCTCTCCCCCCCCATGTGTCTCTCCCCCCGTGTGTTTCTCCCCCTGTCTCTCTCTCTCTCTCTCTCTCCCCCCATGTGTCTCTCCCCCCGTGTGTTTCTCCCCCTGTCTCTCTCTCTCTCTCTCTCTCCCCGTGTGTTTCTCCCCCTTCTCCCCCTGTCTCTCTCTCTCTCTCTCTCTCCCCCCGTGTGTCTCTCCCCCCGTGTGTTTCTCCCCCCTGTCTCTCTCTCTCTCTCTCTCCCCCCGTGTGTCTCTCCCCCCGTGTGTTTCTCCCACTGTCTCTCTTTGTCTCTCTCTCTCTGTCTCTCCCCCCGTGTGTCTATCCCCCAGTGTGTTTCTCCCATGTCTCTCTCTCTCTCTCTCTCTTTCTCTCTCTCTCTCCCCCCCCCCCCCCGTGTGTCTCTCCCCCCATGTGTTTCTCCCCCTGTCTCTCTCTCTCTCTCTCTCCCCCCGTGTGTCTCTCCCCCCATGTGTTTCTCCCCCTGTCTCTCTCTCTCTCTCTCCCCCCGTGTGTCTCTCTCCCCGTGTGTTTTTCCCCCTGTCTCTCTCTCTCTCTCTCTCCACCCGTGTGTCTCTCCCCCCGTGTGTTTCTCCCCCTGTCTCTCTCTCTCTCTCTCTCTCTCTCACACACACACACACACACACACACACACACATACACACTCAGACAGTCCTCCCCAACATCACTCTAAAAACTACAGGGAAACGTACGAGATAAATACCGTAGAAACCATAGAAGAGCAACCGCGCACAGTATTATTTGTCCGTGAAGAGAATGAAGTAATAAAAATTAACAAACGGTAGCCATGATACTGGTTGCCAATAGTACTGTGTCTGAAAACAAATGGGCATTTCTGGTAGCGATATTCATACCGGAAATAATCCGTGAAATGGATCGTACAGTGAAATAATCAAAATGGAAAAAACACAATGTCGTGCATATTTTTCTGACAAATAGTTTGGAAAGGTATGAGGAAATTTGTAAATTTGTGGTAATATCTTAATGAGACCAAACTACTTAGGTCACCGGTCCCTAAGCCTATGCACTACTTAATCTAACTTAAACTAACTTACGCCATGGACAACACACACACCCATGCCTGAGGGAGGACTCGAACCTCCGACGGGGGGAGCCGCACGGACCGTGACAAGGCGCCTAAGACCGCGCAGCTACTTTCGCGCGGCGAAAGGTATGAGTGTGCTGGTCCTAGAAAGAAATAATCTTTTCCCCTCAAATCTTCACAATGCATAGTTAAATTCAAATCACGAGCACCTCCAGCGTCATACACGACGATGTAACTACTTCCAAAAATAAACTTATTACAGAAATAGTGCTAAAGTTCTGTATTGATAAGAAGCATCGAGCATTCACATTCTTTCCCAGAATACTAAAGAAATATAAAAGTAATAAAGCAAAATAAAAATTAGTGTTCCTATAAATCTCGTGATCACTTCCTTTACTTTACATCTACGTCTAAATGGTTACTCTGCAATTCACACTTAACTGCCTGGCAGAGATTTCATAGCCGGCCGCCGTGGCCGAACGGTTCTACGCGCTTCAGTCGGGAACCACGCGGCTGCTACGGTCGCAGGTTCGAATCCTGCCTCGGACATGGATGTGTGGGATGTCCTTAGGTTAGTTAGGCTTAAGTAGTTCTAAGTTTAGGGGACTGATGACCTCAGCTGTTAAGTCCCATAGTGCTTAGAGCCATTTTTAGAGGGTTGATACTACTTCTCCCCCAGGGGATTTCAGCTAGAAGTACCCGGGTCTGACATTGCTTCCACTTACTTGTGTCAGACTCCTTCTTTCTCCTTCCCTGTCGGCCTCCCCTGGCCAACTCCTGCTTTTTCAACCCTGACGGTATTAGGTTTCGAGGCCCGAGGGCGTCTTTCCAATTTTCTTTTTCCTACTTATAACCCAACTCCTGAGGGGAGCCCACCCCTTAAGAAAAGCCAGCAGTCCTGTAAGCTGTGAGGGTAACACCGCAGGTTGGACGGGAGGCCAGCACCCTCTCTTCGTAAAAAATTAAACATGCTTTCAAGACTATAACTAAGCCTCGGAACATTACCGACAAAAATAGACGACGTCAATGGCAAAGTAACAATTCTGTATGGAGCCTGTGAACGAGGTCATCTGTTAGGCACTGGTTTCTGCGTCAGTAAGACGTTGGCCACTAATGTTTCAGAATTCGTTTCAGTCAACCGAAGAATATCTGTTCTAACACTGGACGTAAAGTATATTAAGGTGACTTTTGTGAACTGTCATGCTCCCACGGAGGAGAGCGAAAGTGAAGTGAAAGACGAGTTCTACGCACAGCTAGAGGCAGTAATGGACGCTATACCAAATGGACACCTGAGGATCCTCCTTGGTGATATGAATGCCAAGATTGGGAAAGAACAAATATTCCAAGACGCAACAGGAAGCCACAGTCTACACAACCTAACCAATGACAATGGGGTTAGGTTCATCAGCTTCGCTACATCATTAGGGTTGTTCATCTCCAGCACAAACTTCCAGCGGAAAATCATACATAAAGAAACCTGGGTGTCACCAGATGGGAGAACTGTAAATCAAATATATCATGTTGCCATTGATCTCAGAGCCAGGAGATGGGTGTTAGACGTTAAGACAGCGCGGGGTGCCGAAGGTGGGAGTCATCATTTCCTGGTCAGAGGCCGTTTAAGCATACAGTGTAAAGGAAGAACGGGGCCTAAGTTAAAAAGAGTGGAAAGGTACCATGTGGAGAAACTGAAAGATGAGGCAACGAAGACTGGATACCAGTTGCAACTTAGTAACCGCTTTGAAGCACTTAGTGAAATGGACACGAATCAGGACCTTGAACTAATGTGGGGAAACATCCAGAGCTCAGTTAGGGATACAGCAAAGGAAACACTCATGGGAAACCCAGTGGGCAAGAAGATCTGGTTTGGAAAGGAATGTGCAGATGCCCTGGAAAGGAGAAAGGAAGCCAGGAACAAATGGCTGAAGGGGACAAATCTGGCACAGGTCAAAGCACAATTTGAGGAGGTCCGAAAGACTACACAAGCAATTCTGAGAAGAGCAAAGAGGAAATACATAAGGAATATCATCACTGAAGCAGAAACAGACTTCAGAGGACAAAAGACTAGGGAAATGTTTCTGAGGGTGAAGTACCTCTGCAAAGGTCACCAGGCCAAGCAGAAATTTGTCAAAGATTCCCGTGATAAGATCCTGACGAACGATAGGGACATAGCTGCGAGATGGAAAGAGTACTTTCGACAGCTGCTAAATTGTGATGAACCCGAACTGCAGTTTGATTTCCAGTACCCAATTACAGCCGATGCAGACTATCCCCCATCTACCCTGGATGAGATATATCAGTCACCTTTAACAGAATAAAAGTCCAGGTGAAGATGGAATACAGGCTGAAATGATCCTGGCAGGAGGAGAGAAACTTGCAGAAGAAATACACCGACTGGTACAGGCAATGTGGACCAAAGAAGAACTACCAGGAGAATGGAAAACAGCTCTGATTTGTCCAATACATAAGAAGGGCAACAAACTGAAATGTGACAACTAGCGAGGAATCGCCCCGCTTAAAGTCTGCTATAAGATCCTGTCCAATTGCCTCATACAAAGAATTCAACCAGTGGCAGAATCGGTGATTGGGGAGTACCAGGGAGGTTTCCGGCCAGGACGGTCAACAGTAGATCACATCTTCAGTCTCCGGCAGCTCACTCAGAAACTGGGTGAATATGGTAAAGATTTGCATATTTTATTCGTTGATTTTAAGAAGGCCTATGATTGCATACATCGCAAGAGCCTGCTCAACTGATAAAGATCTGTCTTAACGAAACACGTGCAAAGGTAAAGATGGGAAATCGCGTAACTGAGGAGTCTGAAATTGTGACAGGACTCAGGCAAGGAGATGGGCTGTCCCCCTATCCTGATCAACTTTTCCCTCGGGAAGATCGTATGCGAGACCTTCCAAGAGAACGAAGGGATTGAAATCGAAGGAAAGAGACTGGCATACTTAGCCTATGCAGACGACATCTGTTTACTCTCTAGGTCGGAAGAGGAGTTGGAGCACATGACCAAAGCACTAAAGGAGGCTGCCAGCAAATTTGGGCTAAACGTAAACGAAGCCAAGACAGAGTACCTCGTTATGACGCGTGGTCATTCTCAGACTGCTGATTATCTACAATCACTGCAGGTTGGGGACCATTCCTACAAGAGAGTGCAAGAATTCAAATACCTAGGGGCACTATTCACTGAGAACTCGTCATGTGAAGCAGAGATAAATGCCAGAATACAAGCAGGAAACCGATCTTACCACAGCCCAGCACAACTGCTTCGGTCCAAATATCTCTCCAGACAGTTCAAGATTCGACTTTACAAAACCATGATCCAGCCTGTTGTTCCATATGGCTGTGAGACATGGAGTATCCGGAAACAGGACTTCCATAAGCTCCTTGTTTTTGAGAGAAAAGTGCTTCGTAAGATCTTCGGTCCGGTTCTGGATGCAGATACAGGGAGGATCAGATACAACCGAGAGCTTGAGGAACTATACCAGCAGCCCAACATAGCAGGAACTGTCAAAGCCAAACGAATGCAGTGGGCAGACCATGTGGGCCGGATGGAGGATCACAGATGGCCTCTGAAGCTCCAGGATTTCACGCCTACAGGAAAGAGACCGCCATGGAGACCCAAGAAGCGTTGGAGGGATGGACTCCATGAAGATTTAAACCAAGTGTCAGTAGATGTGGACGAATGGCGTCTAGCAGCAATGGACAGAATACGGTGGAGGAGGAAACTTGTAGATGCGTGCTGTCCACTGGGCCTGATCACGTAGTAGTAGTAGTAGTAGTTGCATTAGTCATACTACTTCTCTACCAATCCACTCTCGAATGGCGCCTGGGAAAAAGGAACACCTAAATCTTTCCGTTCAATCTTTGATTTCTCTTATTTTATTATGATCATTTATCCCTACGTAGGTGGGTGTCAACAAAATATTTTCCCATTCGAAAGAGAAAGTTAGTGATTGAAATTTCGTAAATAGATCTCGCCGCTAAGAAAACCACCTTTGTTTCAGTGACTGCCACCCCAACTCGCGTATCATATCAGTGACACTCTCACCCCTGTTGCGCGATAACACGAAACGAGCTGCCCTTCTTTGCACTTTTTCGATGTCCTCTGTCAATACTAGCTGGTAAGGATCGCACACCGCGCAGCAATATTCCAGCAGAGGACGGACATGTGTAATGTAGGCTGTCTCTTTAGTGGGTTTGTCGCATCTTCTAAGTGTTCTGCCAACAAAGCGCAATCTTTGTTTCGCCTTCCCCACAATATTATCTATGTGGTATTTCCAAATTAAGTTGCTCGTAATTGTAATTCCTAGGTATTTAGTCGAATTGACAGCCCTTAGATATGTGCGATTTATCGTATACCCAAAATTTATCGGATTTCTTTTAGTACCCATGAGAATGACCTCGCACTTTTCTTTGTTTAGTGACAATTGCCACTTTTCGCACGATACATAAATTCACTCTAGATCATTTTGTAATTGGAAATGACCGTCTGATGATGTTACTAGACAGTAAATTACAGCGTCATCTGCAAACATTCTAAGGGGGCTGCTCACGTTATCACCTAGATCATTTATGTAAATCAGGAACAGGAGAGGGCCTATGACACTACCTCGCGGAACGTCAGGTATCACTTCTGTTCTAAGCGTAAAAAAATCTGACAAGCTATGCTGCAATTTGAAAACAGTTGCATCGTAACCCCACTATTGCAGTGCAGTTACCTGTCAAGCAATGAATAGATTCTCTTCCACATTTATTCCTCAAAGATAAATGTGTTTCGAACTACAGTAAACTTCCTCCTTGGATAAGCATTTTTCTGCCAGAAAACTCTGTTTGACATACCATTTAGTAAACTTCATTTACGTCAAACCAGGTGTTGTATGTGATTATAAAACACTCTTCGTTAAATACTTTTAACTAATTTCAATAAAGTAGAGTTTTCAACTGGAAGAACGTAAACTGTCAGATCACTTAAAACAACTTACAATGTTTAGTAGAATAGAATGTACGGTAGACGCTCACTAATTCGGACTAAATCAACTCGAAATTTGCGGTAATGCCGACTGGTTTGTCATCGCGAAATTAAACGTTGTCTTACTCTACGGAAAGTCTTTCGCTCCAAACTCATTTACTGGAAAATGTTCAACGCGTCTCCTCACTTCCCATTCGCTTCAGCCGTCGCCGGTAACGAGTAACGTATGTATCATTCATTACTAATCACAGGCACGCAACAGAGTCGAAGCCTGCTCAGTTCGCTTGTTGACGACTTGCATTAAATCCCATCTCTGTGATCACTTAAGAAGTATATCGAAGAGTCGTGCAGTAACCAAGATGAGTTTAGTTTAGGTGATACTGGTGAGCTGGTGTGGCCGAGCGGTTCTAGGCGCTTCAGCCTAGAACCACGCGACAGCTACGGTCGCAGGTTCGAATCCTGCCTCGGGCATGGATGTGTGTGATGTCCTTAGGTTAGTTAGGTTTAAGTAGTTCTAAGTTCTAAGGGACTGATGACCTCAGATGTTAAGCCTATAGTGCTCAGAGCCATTTGAACCATTTTTTTTATATAGGTGATGAAAACATTCACATTACATCATCAGAAGTATAAGATTGGCGCCAGCTGTCGGGGCACATAGCATTATAGGTCCACGTGATAATAGCAAATAACTGGTAAAGTACGAAACACTTTACAGTAAATGTAAAATTTCTAATGCAATACAAGCATTCATTTTTAAGTACTTACAGTAAGGTATACAGTGATTCCGAAAAGTATTCGTCTAGCTGCATGTCTTTTAGAACACAAAGTCTGTGTAACATGAAAAGAAATGCATACAAAATCTAAAGAGCCCATCATGTAAGAAGTACCTCGGTAAGTCATTTTTGTTGAAAAACAAGGAAAGAAATACATGCAAATTGACAAAAGAGAAAAATGTAGTACTTGAGCTAGTATTCGTCCACCATCCTAACATGCCGAATTTCTGCGCGCAGTGGTTAAACTATAACGCTGACCCACGGCACACACTAGAGTCAACCATGAGCGGCCCCACTCTGTCGCCTGCTGTGGTTCTGAACGGAGCCGACACAGTGCAATTAGCGCCATGGGCCCCAAGGGTAGTGAGGCGACGCTCATCGAAAGGAAACTTATCCTGCACTTACACAATGAGTGCAAATATTCTTACGAGATTGCTAAAGTAGTCGGCAGACCTAGATCGACGGTTCAGTCGATAATATATCGATTTTGTGCAACAAAATCATTAAGAAACGAGCCACGTACCGGACGCCCTCACACTTTGACTGACGCAGACGTGAGATTTATCATGATGGAAATGAAGAAGAAACCCAAAATCAGCGCTCCTAAGTTGCCTGGGGAGTAAGAGTCAAGGGGAAAGAAGGTATGTGCCAACACAATCAGAAATTCCTTCAAAACGTATAGGTATCACGGCCGGGTAGCGCGCAACAAATTTTGGGTCAGTGAACAGAATCGAAAGGAACGTCGTCATTTTGAAGTGGAATATAGATTCAAAAAGGAAGACTTCTGGAACAGAGTAATATTTTCTGATGAGAGTAAATATAACGTATTCGGGTCGGATGGCAGGCGAATGGTGCGGCGTAATAAGAATGCGGAGATGTTGCCACGTAATTTTGTGCCAACGGTTAAACACAGTGGTGACTCCCTGATGATGGTGTGGGGCTGAATGAGCGCTGCAGGTGTTGCAAAACTACATTCCATAGAAGGAACAATGGATCACCATATGTATATCAATATCTTAAAGGGCTATCTAAATCCTAGCGCCGAAAAATTAGGTCTGCAAGGAAATTACATTTTTCAACAAGATAACGAACCAAAGCATACGCCTCTAAATACAAGGTTGTGGTTCCTGTACAATACCCCAAAACAACTTAGCACCCCTCCTCAGAGTCCAGACATTAATCGTATTGAACACCTTTGGAAAGTACTGGAAGACAGCATCAGGAGAAGAGACATTTCTAACAAGAGAGACCTAAAAGAAGCACTTCAAGACGAATGGGACAAAATTCCAGCCTCTCTGACGGCAAACTTGTTCAAGTCGATGCCCAGACAACTACAAGCAGTTTTTGCTGCAAAGGGAAACCCCACTAAATACTAATTTTTGTAGTTGAAATAATAAATTATAAAAAATATAAGTGGACAAATACATTTTGAAGTAGCCCTTGAATAAATTCTCCATTTTGTCAAATTTGCTGTCGCTATGGATGTATTTATTTCCTTGTCCATCAATAAAAATGACTTACCAAGGTTCGTTGCATATGACTGGATGTTCACATTTTATATCCCCTTTCTTTCGCGTGACATATTCTTAGATTTTTAACAAGATTATAATTAGATGAATACTTTTTGTACTGACTGTATGTACAGTAGCGAGTATATGAATCTTGCATAAGGACCTTAAAATGCTCATTGTAACTATAATTTACTTAATTCTTTTGTTCATTATTGTGAAATCATTACATTAGCTGCTTTTAAATTAAATATACTTTACAGTTTCTCACATAATATTATGGTGCATCTAGTCTTCATTTAATCACTACATGCAATGTCTGTTGCATTCCCAATTATATTTTCAGATAACTGTTTTACAAATTGTTTCTATAATTAACACTTTCAGGATTTCGGATTGGGACTGGCTCCAATTAGTGTATATTAGTATAGTTCCGCAGTGTGCAAAATTATTCCTTGCTAAAGAGCAGCAAAATTGTATACAGAGTTATTACTCCCTACTTAACAATAAAATTTTTACACACTATCCACTGAATTACGTTCCTGCAGAATATTCTATCGTCACGAACATATTAGGTACTTAAACGTTGCAGTTATTAAATAAGCTGCGCACAGATCGTAGGCAGGTGACGAGAAACCGTTTCCATTACAACGCCGTCCTCAATAACTTTGCGATATTTCCGCAGTTTTTATAACGCTTACTGTGTCCGTACCTGGACAGTTAAAGTTACGTCTGGTTCGTTTCCTTATTGCTTTGTTGATTAGTTCTGTTGACATTACACGGCTGAACAGGCTGTAATGGAAGCCACTGACACATGGGGGACTAACACAGCACCTGTGCTGCTAACGCAGATGGCGTGCACCTGTCTCGACAGCACTCCGAGAGAAACCAATTAGCACAAAACTTTTCCACTAATCTGTCTCTCTCTCTGTATCTTCTATCGGAACGTAATTCTGCCGTAAAATATTGTACCTTTTCCTGGCAATATCTCTTTTGTTAAATCAAATAGACACACAGAAAGATTGCAGCGTCAAACGCCGATGCAATCTGCACTATCCTCAACGCCGCAACCGTTGACGCTGAAGACGGGGCACTATCAATTCCAAACCCAGATATAAACACGTCAAAACGACTAAAAAAGGTGAAGCAGTTATCAACCAGAATATTGATAGAAAGTGCTTTTGTGGCCATGGTTGTGATGGAGGTGGCATGGCCACACCTTTTGATATATGTTCTCGTTGTGATCTACACTCTGAATTCTGGTTTGATGTAGCTACCCATGTTAGTGTATGCTGTGCAGGCCTCTTCATCATTGCATATCTACCTTCTCAAATACAGAACAACTGGAAGATTAATTGCGGTTGAACTGGATGAAGATCGAATATCTGGATGATAAGCTCATAATCTTACAGTGCGCAACAGAATTAAACGATCACTTTTTCGAAACCTCGTACCTGTTTTCCATTGCGACGCTTAAGTTAGTAATTTAGTTCGGAGAAGTTCCTCTGCAATGGTGCACAAGCGTGGCGCCCTATGACGTCAGGCTTGAGGACGCTTCAGACAGTAAGGTGTTGACAGATGTCAAAAAAGTCCAGAGCTCAGATGTTCATGTGACGTGTAAAGTGGGTTAATGATGTTACATTGACACCCAATTGACCATAGTTTTGCTCAACGCCACTGTGGACGAGTCACACGATAGGAACGGCGTCACAGTCCCTTTCACTCACACTTGACCCCATCTTCTGACGCCAGTGCGTTGGAGGTCATAACTTTCGTTCGCGAACTACCGGGCCCAAAGGAACGGTTCACCAAGACGAACGGAACGAGCGAGGAACGAATTCTAAGGAACGGTCTTTCATAGTTCACTTCGGTCGCGGCTTTCTACTTATAGTTCCCGGGAACGGGAAACGATCGGTCTCAGTTCCCGCAACGGCACGTCGGCCGGTCTCGTTCCCAGCCTCGGTCCCTGTTCCCGTCTGTCTCGTTCTCGGTCTCACTCGGCCGGCCTCGTCCTTCGCGTGGCCACTCGTCGCAGTTCCACTGCCGACTGCTGATAGTTAGTTCAGTATCGAGTTGTTGTTCGTTTCGTTCGCTTCGCACGCCCATTCTAGATCTGTTTCAAACCTTTTCTGAACTTTGAACTTCTGGTTCTTTACGTATTCTATTCAGCTTCCACGATCGGTAATTAAAATGTATTTTATAATTACGTAAATTACATAAAAATTACGTGGTATGTAATACATACACATTTTGAGGTAAGAAAACGGCGTATCAGCTTCCTTCACTATTTCGATAAACAGCAGAAGAAATACTTGTAAAAAGGCAAGATTTTTTGTTATTACACACGCAAATCGCGTCGGCACGGCACACACGAGTGGCAATTTTCCGTCTGTTTTTGATCAAAGGTAAAACAGCATGTTCATTTTTATGGAAGGCAGACCGACTTACAACCGAATGAAGCCCGCGATTCGTAATCGAGTGTATGGTGTCACATTTTGTAAAGAGAATATGATAACTCCCACAATATTGTTTCAGTGGTACAGGGTGGCGCACGAAAATCGGCCCCGAGTACTAGACTGCTCATTGTCACTTACCTATCGTCATCTATTGTTTCGAAGTTGTTTGCATTAGCTTATACGTTATTTCTTCACTGACTAATTATTATATGTTTAGCTATTCTGCTCGTATCGGTCAACAAATCGTGCATAATCGGAGAGCAGTTTGTACTTGGGGCCGGTTTTTCGTGCGCCACTTTATATTATTTCACTGCGATCAGCCACATAACGCTACAGTTGGCTAAACGAGATGTTTTGCAGAATCACGAAAATTACAATTGTGTGAGAATTCTGTTATGAATAAAAACGCTGTACTCCAGGGGGAAGGCAAGTACCCCCTCTTGGCACCTTCCATCTTCGGTCACCTATACTACAAACTTTCAGTCTTTCATGAGAACCACATATCAAGCACAATGAATGGTGAACGAGTAAAAATGAACGGTTTCCAAAAAAGAGCGATCACCACGGAACTAGTTCCCAAGGATGAACAACTTTGCTCATCTCTAGTCAGAACCTGGAGGCTCAGCGCTCAGATCACGCTATTTTCTGACGAGTGGCCTAGGAAATAATTTCAAACACACTGCCTGTCAGAATTTACACGAAACGTCCTCTACGGGTGGCATAATGGGAGTCACTGAAACCAACTCTTTCCTTGAAACATTGATACCCACACATTTCGCAGTCAAAAAGTATAATTTTCAGTGCCATGAGCAATCGGAAGACGTTCTGAACAATCTTTAATACTGCTGACATCTTCTTGACGCTTCAGCCCTTTTCTGAGGACATCGTGGTCTAGCAGTTCGACCGCAGTTTTTGCGCTGGTGTACAGGGTGATGTTACTAGGGAGGAAATTCGAATGTGATCCGAAGCAGCAAAAGGGTGCTTGTGCGTTTTCAGCCCTTCTGTTTCAAGCTATCCTGCGGCATGGTCACGGAGGGTCGCGACATTATCACATGCGCGAATGTAATGGCAAAGGGCCCTCTAAGATAGTGCACTCCAGAAGGGTTGCTAGCCACAGTGTCCTCAGAGAAGGGTTGAAGCATCAGGGAGATGCCAACAGTATCAAAGATCGTCAAGAACGTCTTCCTGTCCGACACTGGTAGCTGAGTGGTCAGCGCGACGGAATATCGTACCTGACGGTCCGGATTCGATTCCCGGCTGGGTCGGAGACTTTCTTCGCTCAGGGACAGGGTGTTGTGTTGTCCCTATCATCATCATTTCACACCCATCGACATGCAAGTCGTTGAAGTGGCGTCACCTCGAAAGAGTTGCACCAGGCGAACGGTCTACCCGACGGTAGGCCCTAGCCACACGGCATATACATTTTACGTCTTCCTGTTGCTCATCGCACTGCAGACTGTCGTTGTAGGAATCAACGTGACAAAGAAACATCTACATCTACATCTACATCTACATCTACATCTACATGGTTACTCTGCAATTCACACTTAAGGGCCTGGCAGAGGGTTCATGGAACCATTTTCATACTGCTTCTCTATCATTCCACTCTCGAATGGCGCGTGGGAAAAAGGAAAACCTAAATCTTTCCGTTCGAGCTCTGATTTCTCTTATTTTATTATGATGATCATTTCTCCCTATGTAGGTGGGTGTCGACAAAATATTTTCGCATTCGGAAGAGAAAGCTGGTGACTGAAATTTCATAAATAGATCTCGCCACAAAGAAAACCGCCTTTGTTTCAGTGACTGCCACCCCAACTCGCCTATCATAACAGTGACACTCTCACCCCTATTGCGCGATAACACGAAACGAGCTGCCCCTCTTAGCACCCTTTCGATGTCTTCCGTCAATCCTACATGGTAAGGATCCCATTCCGCGCAGCAATATTCCAGCAGAGGACGGACAAGTGTAATGTAGGCTGTCTCTTTAGTGGGTTTGTCGCATCTTCTAACAAGGGAACCTCCCCATCGCACCCCCCTCAGATTTAGTCATAAGTTGGCACAGTGGATAGGCCTTGATAAACTGAACACGGATCAATTGAGAAAACAGGAAGAAGTTGTGTGGAACTGTGAAAAAATAAGCAAAATATACAAACTGAGTAGTCCATGGGCCACATAAGCAACATCATGGAGGAGTTGTGCTTAGAAGCGCCGTGGCCCCGTGGTAGCGTGAGCAGCTGCTGAGCGAGAGATTCTTGGTTCAGGTCTTCCCAAGACTGAAAATTTTACTTTCTTTATTTTTGCATAGTTATTATCTGTCCGTTCGTTCATTGACATCTCTGTTCACTGTAATAAGTTTAGTGTCTGTGTTTTGCGACCGCACTGCAAAACCGTGCGATTAGTAGACGAAAGGACGTGCCTCTCCAATGGGAACAGAAAACATTTGATCGTAAGGTCATAGGTCAACCGATTCCTCCACATGAAAACACATCTGATATATTCTATACGACACTGGTGACGGCATGTGCGTCACATGACAGGAATATGTTGTCGACCCACCTAACTTGTACACTTGGCGAATGGGTAAAAAGATTCTTCTACCTTGCCCGATTTAGGTTTTCTTGTGGATGTGATAATTACTCCCAAAAAAGTGATGAAAACATAAGTGTTTGTCACATAAACTGAAAATAAAAAATTAAAATTCACACTTGATGGAAGATTTGAACCTAGGACCTTTCGTTCCGCAGCTGCTCACGTTACCACGAGACCACGGCGCTCCTACGTTTCTACCGTCCTTATTATTGCTTATCTTCCCTTGAATTACTCAGTTTGTATATTTTGCTTATTTTTTCACAGTTCTACATAACTTCTTCCTGTTTTCTCAGTTGATCTGAGTTCAGTTTTTCAAGGCCTATCCACTGTGCCAACTTATAACTAAATCTGAAGGGGGTGCGATGGGGAGGTTCCCTTGTAAGTGTTCTGCCAACAAAGCGCAGTCTTTGTTTCGCCTTCCCCACAATATTATCCATGTGGTCTTTCCAGTTTAAGTTGCTCGTAAATGTAATTTCTAGGTATTTAGTCGAATTGACAGCCCTTAGATTTGTGCGATTTATCGTATATCCAAAATTTATCGGATTTCTTTTAGTACCCATGTGGATGACCTCGCACTTTTCTTTGTTTAGTGCCAATTGCCACTTTTCACACCATATAGAAATTCTCTCTAGATCCTTTTGTAATTGGAATTAATCGTCTGATGATTTTACTAGACGGTAAATTACAACGTTATCTGCAAACCGTTTAAGGGGGCTACTCAGATTATCACCTAAATCATTTATGTAAATCAGGAACAGCAGAGGGCCTACGGCACTACCTTGCGGAACGCCAGATATCATTTCTCTTCTACTCGATGATTTACCGTCTGTCACTACGAACTGTGACTTCTCTGAGAGGAAATCATGAATCCAGTCACACGACTGAGACGAAACTACATATGTACGCACTTTGATTAATAGTCGCTTGTGAGGAACGGTATCAATAGCCTTCTGGAAATCTAGGAATATGGAATCGATCTGAGATCCCTTGTCGACAGCACTCATTACTTCTAGGGAATAAAGAGCTAGCTGTGTTGCACGAGAACGATATCTTCTGAATCCCTGTTGGTTACGTATCAATAAGTCATTTTCTTCAAGGTGATTCATAACAACAACAAGTACAAGTGTAACTGTTCTGTGTGTGGAAGTGTGATTCAACGTACACATCTGGCACGGTTCTTCCTCGATACGACATGATATTTTAAACATCATTTACAATGAAGTAATTAAAAAAAAACAGAAATACTATAATTGCACATAGAACCAGAATTACAGTCTAATACATGAACACAAGCCAGATGCTTTGTTGACTGAACCTGTGACCAAGAGGCATTGTTAGTTAGGAAATTTGAAATAAAGAGAAAAAAATTTTGTTACCTTCATATATATTGACGAAAAATACACTGTGATCATTACAACATCCCCAATCGAACAGCATCTGCTGTCTCGCTCAACAGAACAACGGCACACGACATGGCCTCAACTGGTACAGCTATCGACACCTCTCAACAAGCACTGCCCACGGCAACCTCTGAACTACTGCTGCCCAGTGGAGGCGGCGCAATCATACTCATTGGCGCAATCTTTGGCGCTGTGACTCAGTGTAGCCACCTTTCAACCTTTCGTGTGAGCGGTTGTATATGATTGCTAAGAAAGGCGCTATTGCGCCTGCATACTCTGAAAGGAACCTGATTGGTATACCATCTGGACCGGAAGATTTGCCTTTCTTAAGTGATTTCAGTTGTTTTGCAACACCTAAGATATCTACTTTTACCTCACTCATGCTAACAGCTGTTCTGGTTTTGAATTCTGAAATATTTACTTCACCTTCTTTCGTGAAGAAATTACGGAAAATCTGTATTTAGTAACTCCGCTTTAGTGGCACCATCATGGGTAACATTTCCATCGGTATCGCGCAGTGACGGTATTGACTGTTTTTTGCCACTGGTGTACTTTGCATACTACCAGAATCTCTCAGCCACACTGCTGCGGAGACACTATGCAATGGAATCTACTATTGTCGCTAATTGCACACGTTGTTGACATACCTACCTTACCTCCGGGCAAATGGACTCACCCGTCCGACGTCACAATCGGGGGAAACACAGTCATCTATCAGCGAGCGGTCTAACGTAACAGTGTCACTATGTTTTCGAAACAGGAACAACGGAGTTGGATCAAGACTGAATGTGCCAGAGGTCGTACAGCACGACAGTGTCATCAAGGTCTTCAACAGGAGTGAGGGGAATCGGCATTGCCGTACAGAACAGTGGCACGTTGGGTAAAAGCCTTCAACGAAAGTCAGCAAACTGTGACAGACATGCATCGGGTAGGTCGTCCTAGCGTCTCTGAAGAAGTACATGCCGCATTAGTGGACAGTGATCGACGCCATACGATTCGTGATCTCGCCCAAGAAACCGGATTAGCGCATACGACTGTGCCTCGCATCCTGAAGGAACGCCTGGGCATGCGAAAAATTGCATCACGATGGGTTCCTCATGACTTGACGGAAATGCAGAAATGGATGCGTTCCGACGCTGCTCAGACACACTTGGAGCGCTATGAGCGCGAAGGACAGGCTTTCTTACGCCGTATCGTAACGCTGGATGAGGCATGGGCCACATTGTACGAGCCAAAACTGAAACGCCAATCCAACGAACGGCGTCATTAATGGTCGCTGCGAAAGTCGAAAGTGCGTCAGTGGTTCGTTCAAATGGCTCTGAGCACTATGGGACTTAACATCTTAGGTCATCAGTCCCCTAGAACTTAGAACTACTTAAACCTAACCAACCTGGGGACATCACACACATCCATGCCCGAGGCAGGATTCGAACCTGCGACCGTTGCGGTCGCGTGGTTCCAGACTGAAGCCACACTGGCCGGCTGCGTCAGAGGCCCAGTATGGTGAAAGTTATGATGGTTCTCGTGTACGACTGTGATGGTGTTATCCTAACGCATTACGTTCCTCCACGGCAAACCGTCAACGCACAGTATTACTGTTCGTTTTTGGTGCATCACCTGTGATCAGGTTTGCGAAAGAGGCAGCGACCCTTTCTGCGCAACCCATCCATCATTTTGCACGACAATACGCGGGCGCAAACAGCGCAAGCTGTGGCTGCTCTGTTCAGTCGATGGGACTGGGAAGTACTGCACCATACCCCATACTCCCCGGACTTAAGTCCTTGTGGCTTTGATTTGATTTCGAAGATGAAGGAACCACTTCGCCGCATTCGCTTCAGAAATATTCCAGAGATTCGATAGGCAGTAGAACTCTCCATGCGGACCATCAACACAACAGGCTCTGCTAACTGTATACTACGCCTTTCACATCGCTGGCAACGGGATCTACACAACGCTGTTGATTACTTTGAAGGACAGTAACAGGTGCAAACATGTAACTCTTTTGTATCGGTTGTGATAAATAGTTGCCACTATTAAAGTTCCAACACTCGTACATATGTGCTGGCATTTGGCTGGCATTTGACGTGATTGAACAGACAACAAGAGAGACCGTGCACCCTTGTGAAACTGTTTTATGTGAACCGTAGTAATTACAGAGCTGCATTGAGACAATATCGTCGGCTGAAAGGTCTCAGGACAAGCCCGATATCAGTAAACGGTTTAAAGAAGGACGTAATTGAATTCGAAAACATGGTTGAGCTTGATGTGCCACCTGAAAGGGGAAGGCGTCCTATTCCCGGTGGAAGTTGTTGACGAGATGGTTGTTGCTGTAACTGACCATGTAGCACATGCCCTGGATAGTGCTAGTGCTCGTGCAGTATCACGAGAATTGTCCGTCTCATGGTTCAAAAATGTTCAAATGTGTGTGAAGTCTTATGGGACTTAACTGCTAAGGTCATCAGTCCCTAAGCTTACACACTACTTAACCTAAATTATCCTAAGGACAAACACACACACCCATGCCCTAGGGAGGACTCGAACCTACGCCGGGACCAGCCGCACAGTCTATGACTGCAGCGCCAAAGACCGTTCGGCTAATCCCGCGTGGCCGTCTCATGGTGAACAGTATAGAAAGTTTTGTAGTACTTTACTCTGGTACCCACACAATATCCAGACGGTGCAGCAACTTAGACCTCATTATCCGCAGCAACGTTCTCAATTTTCTCTCCGGTTTCTGGCACGGATCGAAGTTGATGACATGTGGCAGGGTACAATTCTGTAGGGCACATCTGTTAACGCAACCTCCAGAGGTTTTCCAGATGCATGGCCTGAAAGATCTCCTGATGTGAATCCATCAGACTTTTGTCTTTGGGGATATCTAAAAGAAGGCATATTCCGGGGACACGTTCTGTCTCTACCTCATCTGAAGGGCAATATACAGGAACACGTTGCTCAGATTCCACCGGAGCTGCTGCGAGTAACTGTTGATCACGTCGTTTTATGGATGCAGCATCTCGTCGCCGTCACTCGTGCTCATCTTGAGCAAACTGTGTAAGCGGTGGTTAATAATAAAATCAACATGACGCCTCTATCACTTGTTTCACCTTTTTTGCCCACGTCCCATTCCTAACCTATTACATACGGGAACATTTCTGTACGTCTTCTTCTATTCCAGGTGCCAGATTTTCACCTGGTGGCCAAAATTAGAACTAATTTTTTCCGGTGTAAATCACTTCCGCATTAACGCATTAGAATATATACCAAATTTCGCTGCTTTGCGATAATTACAGCCCACACTGTATCTCTGTGAGAAGTTGCACTTCGATTGCTGTATAATCATCTGGAATTAACAATGTGGTGGTGGTGGTTAGTGTTTAACGTCCCGTCGACAACGAGGTCATTAGAGACGGAGCGCAAGCTCGGGTTAGGGAAGGATTGGGAAGGAAATCGGCCGTGCCCTTTCAAAGGAACCATCCCGGCATTTGCTTGAAACGATTTAGGGAAATCACGGAAAACCTAAATCAGGATGGCCGGAGACGGGATTGAACCGTCGTCCTCTCGAATGCGAGTCCAGTGTGCTAACCACTGCGCCACCTCGCTCGGTTAACAATGTAAGACCTGAGTTTCTCCTGGCGTATACAATTTTCAAACAATTCACGAGAATTTAGCCAGGTAACACCTAAAGCGACCGCCGATATTTCGGCGAGAGTACACCCCGCGGTTTGTGCCTTGAAAATGGCGGGGTGTACTCCCGCAGAAATATCGGCGATCGCTGTAAATATTACCTGGCTGAATTCCCGTAAGTTGTTTGGTATTAACAACTTTCACGGTACAATGTACATGCGTAAAATCAAATCAGCTAGTTTCTTTCTTTTAATATTGTGCCTTGTTCAGCCGCTCATAAATTCGTATCCTCAGGTATGGAGACTATCAATTTTCGTTCCCTTTATCCGCCAATGAAACAGGTTAGAACACGATATTATGCAAAAAGATGCAGTTTTCGAACTCTCATTTGTCATCTTTCACTGTGTCATTTAATATGATACAATTTCTTGAGGAATTAAATGATTTGATTAATTCTCTGGAGTTTCATGTCCTTGAAGCTACCTTTGAATAGTTTTCTTCAATACATTTATAATTGTTTACTTGCTTTCATTTTAGTGACTTTAAACTGATAACCCAGCGCAGAGGATATGTTCATTTATTTTTATTTCTTACTTTCATTTACTTTTTGTGCGTTTCGACATCGGTATCTTTGTTGTGTTGGGAGAGAAGTGAAGACATCATTAACGTAAATAACATGGTCTCTATATTCCTGCTTCTGTTGACGGAGTCGTCACCTTTATGCTTTAATAATTCATGAAGCTGCTGCGAAACAGTTTTTCATTGTCATTTCCTTCTGACAAGCGTTTTTCCGCTGTTGGGTCTTCCCATCTGCCTCGGGACCTCAGTGACACATCGTTAATGTTGAGGACTAGCGCGCTCTTTCTCTCTGCGATATTAATTTCGATTACATGGCTCCTGCAGGGATCCGTGGGATTATTTTTTCTGTTTAAAGAGGAACAAGGCATCACTTTCCACCTTATACATTTGTTCTGCCTCTTTTCAAGATATATCGCTGCATATGCCCTGTTTTAGATCGTAATATAATACAGCAGTGGATTAGAGCACACGCATCACGTAGCCTAAGTGAATGAACTATGTTCAATAAAATGTGCTCAACGACTATAGAAGTTTAAAAATTTAAAGTTCACAGTGTTGGAACACGTCTCCCTCGTTTTAGTGCTGGACGTGAGTCTTGCATATTGGTTTTCACAAGGTTAGTACTCAGGGCGACGTCAAACTATTGTTACATGTTTGGCAATATCCAAAGTTTAATTTTATGAACTAAAATATGCCTGTAGCTAGGAAAAATTTTGCGTCCTTTGCAATTTGTAGCTCGTATTTTGCTCCGATTCAGTACGGAAATGTTCTGATGTGCCTGCACGCTTCCAGTTACACTTCAGTATGCTTATACCGAGATCCAAGTAACTGCACTAATATAGGTTGCCCATTGAGTCTAAAAATAATGATCTTTTATTTTCCTTGGAGAACATAATACCTACGTCTGCATCTACATCTATATTCCGCAACCATCGTGCGATGTGTGGTGGGGGGTACTTTGTGTAGCATTGTCAGTTCCTTCTTTTCCTGTGCACAGGAAGAACGATTGCCAGTAAGCCTCAGTGTGGGCTCGAAATTCTCTGATTTTATCTTCATGGTCTTTTCACGAGATATACTTACTAGGAAACAGAATATTAGTTTACTCTTCTAGGAACGTACACTATCGGAACTAACAGTATACCACATCGTGACACGTCCGTGCTTCCTAAATGAAATATTTCCCATTTATGGTTAATCGTGGCCTATGTGCAATGTATAATCACCACCTCATCAGAGCAAATTGAGTGTATCTGCCTCCTATGCACTCACTGTGTACAGCCAATACGGAGTGTGAGAGAGGAAGCATGTGTTGACTGCTGGCTGTTGAAGAACGTGGCCTAAATCGCAATTTCTCTCTGTCAACCGCAGCCAGGTAGCTAGGGCGTATTTCTTTCTCGAACCCAGATCCTAAATGGGTAAACATATTTTTAAGGTGATCACTTCGGTCCCACAAAGGTTGGTTGGTGGACTCTGAACTTTCCTACACACGTCTAATTGTAACATGAGTAGGGAATAAATTGCTTATGGAGCATGAAAGACGTAAACTTTTCTTTTAACGGACTGTAAACATGCCAGACCTTGTCTATTTTAACCAAGACACACTGCACCTGGAAACATTTTTTATTTCAGTGCTTGCAATATTGAAGAAATAATTCATTGCTTTCTGCTGTTGTTCCTCCAAATATGCTCCAAGACAAAAAATACCACGAAGACGTTATCCAAGTGAAATGGAAATCGGTAGGTGTGAAGTATACGTACAGACAAACAAATGATTACAGTTTCAGAAAAACTGGATGATTTATTCAAGAGATAGCGATTCACAACCTGAGCAAGTCTGGCCCTCATGCAAGCAGTCATTCAGCTTAACACTGATTGATAGTTGTTTAATATCCTCCTGAGAGATCACCATCATCATCATCATCTCCTTCAAATGATTAGATGTTGTAATGAATTGTTTCGGTCTCTGTCATCCATCCATCAATCTCTTACGAGGTATATATAGTTCTCTCTTTCCAGTTGGCCGAAAATTCATTCTTTTTGGCAAGTTGTTTTTCGTCATTCTGTCAATATGATCCATTTCATTCTATTCCCTTCTATTTTTCATTCAATGAAAAGATTTTTAAATCTGATCTTATTGTTTCATTCATTATTTCATCCATTTTATGACAACCTCTTACATATCTCGTGAACTTCATCTCTGCTCTCTGCTGCTTCTATACGTGATTTTTCCTTCCTTTTTTGTTACTGTCCATGATTCGGAACCATATACAAGAGTAGGTACAGCCATAACTTGACAGAATTTCATTTGTGTTTCTTTTCCTGTTTTTCTTCCCAAAGTTCTTCCAATTGTTCCGCAGACAGCTTAATATTTATTAACCTTCTTCTGAATGTCTTTGTCATAGTTAAAACTAACATCACATACTAGATAACTGAAGTGACATATTTATTCTTAAAAATTTTCTCATTTATTATTATTTTTGATCTGACTGGAGTCTTTCCTTTGAAAGCCATTATCTTTGTCTTATTTGCAGATATAGTTAAGTTGTAATATACTGCGTTTTGGCTCAATATGTATACCGCTCTTTGTAAATTATCTTCCGTTTCCTGTCTAATTGTCAATTGTTGTTGTTGTGGTCTTCAGTTCAGAGACTGGTTAGATGCAGCTCTCCATACTACTCTATCCTGTGCAAGCTTCTTCACCTACAAGTACCTACTGCAACCTTCATGTTTCTGAATCTGCTTAGTGTATTCATCTATTTGTCACCATCTACGATTTTTACTCTCTACGTTGCTCTTCAATACTAAATACCAGTACTAAATACCAGTATTAAAAGTAAATTTGAAGCTTTCTACATTATTTTCCAGCATATTACTTTTGATATTACATCCATAGATTAATTACAATTATTTAAATTATCATAAATAATCAATAAAACATTTACTAGGATGTTACATCAAAGAGCATAGTTATACAGAAACCTTATTAAATAAAAACAGGCAAAGAAGTTAGTTAAGACCATTACAGGTAATATCGATAATAGAGTTACAATACAAAGGCATTATGACACGCTTCCGAAACGAATCAGTTCACACATAAAGCCCAGGAGGCGTCTAATGAAGGATACCAGCTTAGTTGGGTATCTACCTCCTGCTAACGGCAATAGGACGAGAACGCGCCAAGCAGAGTCCTGCATGCAAGACGCATCCCCAGTACTAGGACAGAGATTCGAGCCACAGTCTCGGACGCTCCCGCTACCCCCACCACTGCAGCCGCACCTCCCTCCCCTTCCTGGAACAGCACCCAGCCACAATTAACGGAAACTCTATAGAGAAAATGTATTCCTTTGACAACTGTAGCGAAGCAAGCTCTCCAAACGGGTAGCCTGTAGTAACAGAAGAATCGCATGGCATAAAACGAAAAATTGCTATTTTTAATGGTATTACTTCCTTATTCCCCATCCAGGCAATACGGCGGTGATTTTTTCACTTCGGTTATGCAACTGTAATGAAACCAATACCCCGCCTCCCTGCTAATGTCAACATAAAACAAATATCGTCCGAACAGGCCCTTAAGGCCGAACTCTACCGACCAGCCGCTGTACGGAGACAAAAATGTGAAAACACCGTGGGAAATGCATGCTGGAATATACGAGGGGCGTTTGAAAAGTTCGTGCAAAAATAAAAACTCCTTACGTGTTTGGGGTAAACCTTTTTTTATTTTTCGACATAGTCTCCTTTTAGACTTATACACTTTGTCCAAGTCTGCAAAATAACTATTAGTTGCTGCAATCATCTCCTCGTTTGGATGAAATCTTTGTCCCGACAGCCATTTATTCAAATTGGGGAACAAATAGTAGCCCGAGGGAGCCAAGTCTGGAGAATAGGGGGGATGTGAAACGAGTTGGAATCATATGTCCATTAATTTTACGACCATAACTGCTGAGGTGTGTGCTGGTGCATAGTCGTGATAGAAAAGGACTTTTTGGGGTCCAATCGCCGGCGTTTTTCTTGCAGCTCGGTTTTCAAACGGTCCAATAACGATGAATAATATGCACCTGTAACAGTTTTACCCTTTCCCAGAGAGTCGATGAGGATTATCCCTTGCGAATCCCAAAAGACAGAAGCCATAACCTTTCCTGCCAAAGAACTGGTCTTCGCCTTTTTTGGTGCAGCTTCTCCCTTGGTAACCCATTGTTTAGATTGTTGTTTGGTCTCAGAAGTATAGCAATGTATCCATGTTTCTTTCACAGTAACCAAACGACGCTTAAAGTCCTGCGGATTCTTCCTGAACAGCTGCAAATCATCTTTGCAACACCTCACACGCTTCCGATTTTGGTCAAGCGTGAGCAATCGCGGAACCCATCTTGCGGATAGCTTTCTCATGTCCAAATGTTTACGCAAAATATTATGTACCCGTTCATTCGATTTGACGACAGCACTAGCAGTCTCACGCACCGTTACTCTTCTGTCATCCATCACCTTACCACCGATTTTATCAATGATTTCTGGAGTCGTAATCTCCACAGGGCGTCCTGAACGTTCAGCACCACTTGTGCCCATATGACAACTCCGAAAATTTTGAAACCACTTATAAACTGTTCTAATCGAAGGCTGCAGAGTCACCATAATGTTTATCAAGCTTCTCCTTAGTCTCCTGAGGGGTTTTGCCTTTCATAAAGTAATGTTTAATCACCATCTCTCGGACTTTGTACGGACTTTTCAAACGCCCCTCGTAAATCCAGATACTAACCAAACCTGCAGGTGGCTCTGTTGTATCTGACAACGAACGGCGTCTGTGCAAATGTCTTCAATATGTTGCAGTTCTCAGTCGTGGTGACAACAGTGTTGTGTGTAATTGTATCGAAGAAAACGGTTCTGAGAGGTTTACTCTGTGTGATTTTGTCCGTTAATTTTGATTATTTAAACTCAAAAGAACTCTTTTTACTTCCATAGCTAACGAAAGTAATTATGTCACAGTTAGGTAGCGATCTTCAATAGAATACAAATTAAAAACAGATCCAGTTAATTATTCCGTAAATAGTGATAAAACAGGCTGTAATTAAGCTCAACAATAACTGTGAAAGTCGTGAGTGTGGGGTAATATGCCGTTCTGCTAAGTGTAAACACAGTTCGCATAGTTGGAAACCTGTCAAATTTTTAAGTTCCCAACAGCAGCGTGCCTTGCGTCAATAGCGAACGAGCAGCCTTGCTCTGACCGGTCGGCGCTCGGAATCTAATTGCGGATGCCACAATTTACCCGAGATGCCACACACCTCGACAAAACACGTAAATGCACCTGATTAAATGACTGCACATGTACTAAAAACTCACCCCTTCAAAAGATACGTTAAAGCACATGCGACAACTACTATAATAAAATTAAAGATGAAGACGGTTGGTAAATAGTAACGAGTAGTGGGAATAGTGGTTGAAGAATGTCAACACAGATTACGAATTCACTTAACCGAAAACACATTTACTTTAAGAAACGCGAGTATTACAAAATGTTTCTTACAACAAGAAAAGAAATTACCGATTTAAGGGTTTAAAACTGTTTGAGACTTTACAAGAGGAGAGCGCTCTGCAACATACTCGACGCCATATATTAGAGGCAGCTCGTGGGTGTTACCGGCATAATTGATGTCGCTCCATCTGATGTGAAATTGCCATGGATATATCGTCTTGTTTAGTGTATGACTTTCCAGGCGATGATGTTATGCTCCGTGGCACTCCTCTTACCACAGGTTAGTCGGACGTAATCGTTGCAGTATATATTCAAATTCGTATCTGTGCGATTACCAGTTTCCTTATATACACGATTCCGTTATCAACGTCCCGTATATAGTTTTAAAATAGTATAAAACTCACTATAACTCGCGTTTCGCGAAGTTACAGTTGGAACACTTTTATCATGGGTGTCACGATCGCGAATTCATAGTTCTTGTGAGAATAGTTTCACACTTAATAAACAGTTTAAAAGTCTCCAAGGTGACAGTTAATGTTTTAACGTGCGCGGCACCTCACTGAGTTGCAAATAAAGTAATAATTTTTAACGTTCATCAGTTTTTGCTGATGTTGGTTCTAGCTTGGTTCTAGCAAAGAAGATCACTGTCCATTGGCTTGAGCATTGTCACGGCTGTTTATCATACTTCACCAAGCTCACACTACTCAGTCCAAATTCTCTATAACAACGTCCACGTAGACATTTGGTTCAAACAGTGATCGAAACATAAGAATGAGGCAGTAAACTTTCACTTGTTTCTGTCTAGCACGATCACACACACACACGCGCGAACACGCCACGTCACTGCACATAACTGACTGTCACTGTTCGACAGCCACCATCGATATCACTCTCCCATCACAGTTCGTTTAACAGTGAAAGGTGGCTACACTGAGTCACAGCGCCAGAGATTGCGCCAAAGATTATTGTTCCGCCGCCTCCACTGGCGCAGTAGTTGTTCAGAGGATGTCGAGAGCAGTCGTTGATCTGTTGGGAGAGAGAGTAGACGATCTGAGTGTTGACTGAAATGTTGTATTGCTCGGTTGTTGTATAGATGGAAGAAGATGCAATTGTCCGAATATATTTGAGAAAGGAGATGGGCTTTTGATTTATGATGCTGGTGTAATGGAATATTTTCGTCAATATATAATGAGGTAAAAAGGTATTACAGTTTTCTTTAATGACAATCCCTCTTGCTCACAGGTACAGTCAACAAAGCATCTGGCTCGTGTTCATTTATTAGACTTGTAATTCTGGTTTCTATGTGCAATTATAGTATTTCTGGTTTTTCAATTAGTTCATTGTAAATGGTGTTTAAAATATTTCGTCGTATTGAGAAAGAACCGAGCCAGATACATGTACGTTGAGTCACACTACCACACACAGAACAGTTACACTTGTGCTTTGTTGTTTCGTAGCTTTTATAGTTGCAGGGGACTTAATTAATCAATTGTGTTAATGGAAATTCCTTGTCATTCTTTATTTTCATTTTATGCAGTCAGATTGCGTGCTAATACTAGCCAGAGCCAACCGGTTATGTGACTTCGTTACCGGTCACACAGCTACTTAAACTATTGCATTTAATCATTAATATTAGTCTTTTCTTTTTAATTAAGCCCCCATGCAACAGTTATGAATATTATATTTAGTTTTACACAGCGCATTTCACAGAAGCGTTATGCTGATCAAAAAGAATTTGAGTGTGTTGCATATTCGTGTGGCAACATAACTAACACACAAAAACAGTTATTTCATGCTGTGGAATAAAACAAAAAATATTCTAAATCATCAAAGATATTAGTACAGCGTAAAAAGAAAACACAAAAGAAAAAAATATCTACCTCAGTTAGTAACATCTTCATTTTGAGAGTGCTTTATTTCGGAGCTCAGTGAATTCGAAATCAGGCAAATTGTTGGCGCACGTAAGGTGGAAGCTTCCGTAACCAATGGAGCCGAAGAGTTGGGTATTTCATGGGCGTTTCGAAGGTTTATAACATATACAGGGAAGGCGGAAAAATATCATCCGCTAAGTCACAACGCGGTGAAAAGTGTGAGTGATCGTCATAAACGACCATTGAAGGGAAATATGACGAAAAATGCTATGACGACAGCTGCAAAAGACGGTGCACAACTAAGTCACACTCGCGAACACTTTCACGAACAATGTCAGCACCAAAGCAAAACCAAGGGAGTTCCATAAGCTGGGAATGCAGAGCGAGCTGAAATTCCAAAAGCCACTCAGCAGTGACGCAAATGCCCGTTATAGGTACAGTGCAGGTACTTCGTTGGATATCTGTGTCAAGCGAATGTTCGCTGCAGCTCATCCACCATCCGTATTATGTTCATGACAGTGATACGGAAGTTGCACAGTATCACCAACACGACCGCCGCCTACACGATGTATGGAACTACATATAATTAATTTAATGATTTTAGCGCAATATTATTTGTTTAGTGAAAGGTACCAAACGTCTTGTTTGTTTTTACGTCACGGAGTTCTGGAGAGCGCTGAGTCCTATACTTCGCGATATTTCGTGAATATACGAGGGTTGGAACTTTAATAGTGACAACTACTTATTTACAGTTCGTGCAGAATAGGTACGTGAAACTTCCTGGCAGATTAAAACTGTGTGACCGACCGAGACTCGAAATCGGGGCCTTTGCCTTTCGCGGGCAAGTGCTCTACCATCTGAGCTACCGAAGTACGACTCACGGCCGGTACTCACAGCTTTACTTCTGCCAGTACCTCGTCTCCTACCTTCCAAACTTTACAGAAGCTCTCCTGCGAACGTTGCAGCTTGCACTGTACGTGCTTGAGCTTTGTCCTTTCTTTCAGGAGTGCTAGTTCTGCAAGGTCGCAGGAGAGCTTCTGTAAAGTTTGGAAGGTAGGAGACGAGGTACTGGCAGAAGTAAAGCTGTGAGTAGCGGGCGTGAGTCATGCTTCGGTAACTCAGATGGTAGAGCACTTGCCCGCGAAAGGCAAAGGTCCCGAGTTCAAGTCTCGGCCGGGCACACAGTTTTAATCTGCCAGGAAGTTTCATATCAGCGCACACTCCGCTGCAGAGTGAAAATCTCATTCTGGAAAATAGGTACGTGTTTCAAAGTTTTACTGACCTTCAAAGTAGTCACCAGTATTGTGTATAGTCCGTTGCCAGCGATGTTGATTTCGTAGGATACTCTTAGCAGTGCCAATTATGTTGACAGTTCGAGCAACGCGCGGTCTATTACTCGACGAATTTGTAGCAGTTCTGAAGCGAATGCCGTGAAGTGTTTCCTTCAGTTTAGAACTCGAGTTAAACTCACGAGGGCTTAAGTCAGGGGAGTGTAGTAGGTGGTATAGCACTTAGCAGCCCCATCAGTCAAACAAATCAGTGGCAGCTTGCACTGTACGTGCTTGAGCATTGTCCTGCAAAATGGTAGTCAGGTCCTGCAGAAAGTGTGATCATTTCTGTCTCTAAGCTGGTCTTATGCTGTGTTCCAAAAATGAACAGCACTATTAGCAGTAGTTAAACATCACTAATATTAACCAAGAGTCTATTCGTAAAATAAGATAATTTTACTAATGAATAAACCCCTACGATTAAGACAACCTTTATTCAAAAGTATTAATAATTCCCTAGTTGATCTACATGCACCAACAAATATTGCATTTTGATGAAATTTTGGGTCTTTATTAGGATTATTTTTAGCAATTCAAATCGTGACTGGACTATTTTTAGCTATACATTATACATCAGATATTGAAATACACTCCTGGAAATTGAAATACGAACACCGTGAATTCATTGTCCCAGGAAGGGGAAACTTTATTGACACATTCCTGGGGTCAGATACATCACATGATCACACTGACAGAACCACAGGCACATAGACACAGGCAACAGAGCATGCACAATGTCGGCACTAGTACAGTGTATATCCACCTTTCGCAGCAATGCAGGCTGCTATTCTCCCATGGAGACGATCGTAGAGATGCTGGATGTAGTCCTGTGGAACGGCTTGCCATGCCATTTCCACCTGGCGCCTCAGTTGGACCAGCGTTCGTGCTGGACGTGCAGACCGCGTGAGACGACGCTTCATCCAGTCCCAAACATGCTCAATGGGGGACAGACCCGGAGATCTTGCTGGCCAGGGTAGTTGACTTACACCTTCTAGAGCACGTTGGGTGGCACGGGATACATGCGGACGTGCATTGTCCTGTTGGAACAGCAAGTTCCCTTGCCGGTCTAGGAATGGTAGAACGATGGGTTCGATGACGGTTTGGATGTACCGTGCACTATTCAGTGTCCCCTCGACGATCACCAGTGGTGTACGGCCAGTGTAGGAGATCGCTCCCCACACCATGATGCCGGGTGTTGGCCCTGTGTGCCTCGGTCGTATGCAGTCCTGATTGTGGCGCTCACCTGCACGGCGCCAAACACGCATACGACCATCATTGGCACCAAGGCAGAAGCGACTCTCATCGCTGAAGACGACACTTCTCCATTCGTCCCTCCATTCACGCCTGTCGCGACACCACTGGAGGCGGGCTGCACGATGTTGGGGCGTGAGCGGAAGACGGCCTAACGGTGTGCGGGACCGTAGCCCAGCTTCATGGAGACGGTTGCGAATGGTCCTCGCCGATACCCCAGGAGCAACAGTGTCCCTAATTTGCTGGGAAGTGGCGGTGCGGTCCCCTACGGCACTGCATAGGATCCTACGGTCTTGGCGTGCATCCGTGCGTCGCTGCGGTCAGGTCCCAGGTCGACGGGCACGTGCACCTTCCGCCGACCACTGGCGACAACATCGATGTACTGTGGAGACCTCAGGCCCCACGTGTTGACCAATTCGGCGGTACGTCCACCCGGCCTCCCGCATGCCCACTATACGCCCTCGCTCAAAGTCCGTCAACTGCACATACGGTCCACGTCCACGCTGTCGCGGCATGCTACCAGTGTTAAAGACTGCGATGGAGCTCCGTATGCCACGGCAAACTGGCTGACACTGACGGTGGCGGTGCACAAATGCTGCGCAGCTAGCGCCATTCGACGGCCAACACCGCGGTTCCTGGTGTGTCCGCTGTGCCGTGCGTGTGATCATTGCTTGTACAGCCCTCTCGCAGTGTCCGGAGCAAGTATGGTGGGTCTGACACACCGGTGTCAATGTGTTCTTTTTTCCATTTCCAGGAGTGTAGCATTCAGTAGTGTAGTTCACATCTGCTGGGACATAAATAATCGCTGAATGATTCAACTTTACATGCAAATGGAGCATCTATATTTTTCCATTTGCATTTACTTGCTTGTAGAGCGATGAATCTATTATGGATGTTATATGTATATACACACCTGAATAATTGGAACAGTAATTCTGTTCTTAGTTATAGCAACTGCATTTATAGTAATGTTCTACATTGAGGTCAAATATCATTCTGAGGAGCAACAGTAATTACTAATTTATTATCAGCAATTCCATATTTAGGAACAAATTTAGTTCAATGATTATGAGGATGATTTGCTGTTGACAACGCAACATTAAATCGATTCTTTACATTTCATTTTGTATTAGCGTTTATTATTGCAGCTATGGCAGCAATCCACTTATTCTTCCTACACCAAACAGGATCTAATAACGCTTTAGTATTAAATGGAGATATTGAAAAAATTCCATTCCACGCTTACTTTACATTAGTGTTAATAACATCATTATTAATTATATTATGCCTAATTAATCCTTATCTTCTAGGAGACCCAGATAATTTTAAACCTGCCAGTCCACTAGTAACAACAGTTCACATTCAACCACCAACTGTGATACCTTGCAACATGCTGTTCAGAAGAGATCTCCACCCCATCGTACTCTTACGGATTTATGGACAGCCCTGCAGGATTCAAGCTGTCAGTTCCCTCCAGCACTACCTCAGACATTATTCGAGCCCACGTCACGTCGTGTTGCGGCACTTCGGTGTGCTCGCGTGGGCCCCTACACGTTATTAGGCAGGTATACCAGTTTCTTTGGCTCTTCCGTGTAGTTTTCAAGATGAATACCCTTAATAATACCTGAATAAAACTCCATAAATTGATACCATTGCTCGAAATTTCACTTTTAATTTACCACAAGCTTAATTGTTACTCTCTGAGTTCCAAATGAGGAAGTGGGCTGAACATCATCATAGTTTGGATGAAGACCATACATCAGCAACGCTCTTGTTCTTTATGCCCAACTCACTACTTTTCGAACATCATTACACTTTGGCTGAGGGCTATACACCAGTAATGTCCCTATCTTTATGCCTGGCCCTCCTCCTTCTGATCATCACCATATTTTGGTTGAAAACCATATATCAGCAATGATCCTCTTCTTTATGCCCTGTTTGTCTCCTTCTGAGCATCTCCATACTTCGGCTGTGGCCCACAGATCAGCGACATTCCTGTTCTTTATGACTTGCTCGCTACCTTCCGAACATCATCATACTTCATTTGAGGACCATACATCAGCAAGACTCCTTTTGTTTATGCCCTGCTCGCCTGCTCCTGAACACCACCATACTTTGGGTGGGGACCATACGTCAGCAATGACTTTGTTCTTTGTTCCCTGCTCGCGTCCTGGCAAACGTTACCATACTTTGGCTGAGGTCCGTACATCAGCAACGTCCCTGTTCTTTACGCCCTGCTCGCCTCCTCCCGAACATCACGACACTTTGGCTGAGGGCCGCACATCAGCAGTTCCCCTGTTTTTATGCCCTGCTCGCTACCTTTCAACATCAGCATACTTTGGCTGAGGACCATACATCAACAATGGCTCAAATGGCTCTATGCACTGTGCGACGTCTGAGGTCATTAGTCCCCAAGAACTTAGAACTACTTAAACCTAACTAAGTTGAGGACATCACACACATCCATGCCCGAGGCAGGATTCGAACCTGCGACCGTAGCAGCAGCGCGGTTCCGGACTGAAGCGCCTAGAACTACTCGGCCACACCGGCCAGCCATCAACAATGCCCACGTTCTTTATGCCCTGCTCACTACCTTCTGAACATCACCACACTTTGGCTGAGGACCAATCATTAGCGATGCCCCTGTTCTTTTCGCCCTCCCGGATTCGATTCCCGGCGGGGTCAGGGATTTTCACTGCCTCTAAATGACTGGGTGTTTGTGTTGTCCTCATTATTTCATCATCATTCATGAAAGTGTGAGATTGTACTGAGCAAAGGTTGGGAATTTGTACGGGCGCTGATAACCGCGCAGCTGAGCGCCCCACAAACCAAACATCTGTTCAAAACGATTTCGGGCTTGCAGCCGGTCGTCGTAAACTTCATTGCACGATATTTCGGCTGGACAACTGCCAGCCATCTTCAGGTGAACCGAACGAGGACTGACGAAGACGTTCTCCGCTCCAGCTTATATAGTGCGCTGGTAGTACTGCCGCGCATGCGTTGCAATTGCTGAGACAGAAGGGCCACACCGACCAGCGGCAACGCCCTCGCTGGTGGAACTACAGTACTCAGCTGCCGGCGGTATTGTCGCTGGCCGCAGCTATCGAAGTCCTCTGGCGTCTTCGTCTCGAGCAAATTTTGGAGATGACGGGATTCCATGCGTTATTCAATTGGTAACCGCTGTCACGGTTCATTAGATTTCCCGCAGTGCGTACTTCAACTGATTCTTTGATAATGGAGTCCCAAAAAGTTGTTGCAGTGGCCAAAATCGAAGTTTTCTCGTACTCCATTGAATGTCCGTTAGAAATACAATGTTCCGCAACTGCAGACTTACTGGGTTGCAGTAGGCGAGTGCAACGTTGATGTTCTGTACAACGCTCTTCCACTGTACGCACCGAGCGGGGTGGCGCAGTGGTTAGCACCCTGGACTCGCATTCGGGAGGACGACGGTTCAATCCCGTCTCCAGCCATCCTGATTTAGGTTTTCCGTGATTTCCCTAAATCGTTTCAGGCAAATGCCGGAATGGTTCCTTTGAAAGGGCACGGCCGATTTCCTTCCCAATCCTTCCCTAACCCGAGCTTGTGCTCCGTCTCTAATGACCTCGTTGTCGACGGGACGTTAAACACCACCACCACTGTACGCATTGTCTGTCCTATATAGGCCATACCACATTGACACGGTATTTCGTAAATTCCCACCTTCCGCAGTAACAAATCATCCTTCACCGAGCCCAGCAAATCGTAAATCTTACAAGGCGGACGAAAAACCACTTTCACATTAAAATGATTAAGAATCCTTGCTATCTTGAAGGAGGTATTTCCGACAAAGGGAAGAAAAGCTAGGTACTTGGCTGGCGCGTCCTCCTCTTTATCCACTTCCCGATTCCTGGCTCTAGCTGAGAAGGCCCTGTTAATTTGCCGGCTCGAGTACTCATTGTCTCTGAACACCGTCCTCAAATGTGCCAGTTCCTTAGGCAAATTCTCTGCATCCGACACTGTGTGTGCCCTGTGTACAAGGGTTTTAAGTACACTCATGGTCTGGGATGGGTGATGGCAACTTGAAGAATGCAGTGTGAGTGGGCTTGCGATAGACAGAATGTCCCACAGTGCCGTCACTCTTCCGTTTAACCAAAACATCCAGGAATGGAACGCAGCCATATTTCTCTAGTTCCATAGTAAATCGAATATACTCGTGGATGGAGTTAAGATGATTAAAAAACCATTAACTTTTCTTCTCCGTGGGGCCACACTATGAAGGTGTCATCGACGTATCTCCAAAAAACAGTTGGTTTACAGACCGCTGATTCAAGTGCTCTCTCCTCAAAATCCTCCATAAAGAGGTTAGCCACTAGAGGAGACAGAGGGCTGCCCATGGCGACACCGTCAGACTGTTCAAAATTTTACATCAAACCAAACATCATCAACATCATCATCATCTTTATGCCCTGCTCGCCTCCTGCCGAGCATCACCATTCTTTGGCCGAGCACCTTACATCAGCGACGCCCTGTCGTTCATGCCCCGCTCGCGTCCTTTCGAACACCACCGCGCTCCGGCTGACGGCCAGGTACAAGCGTTGCCCCTCTACGATGGCAGCGGCTCCAGCTCGCCGCCAGACGGCGGAGGGTCGATACCCCCTGGCTGAGCCCGCCGTGTTGACTGACGGCCGGCGCAGAGGTCAATAAACCGCACCCTCGCCGCTGCTAGCCAGGCGGTCGGAGCGGGGACGCACCCTACCCTACACCACCGCTGCTGCCGCCACCGCCGCTTCTCTCACCAAAATATTTTCCTCGCAGAACGCCGCGCACAGAAAAGCCAGTCGCTGTTTCCAGCACCACTCCACTGCTACGGGTGTTTGGGGGGCAAAAGCAGCCGTCGGGCCCGTACCACAGCCAATTACTTTCGCCTGCACAACTGGCTCACCGCAGGATCGATGACGTGCCCTCCTCCTCTGTTGAAATAATTAGTTCCCCACCAGTAAACGATACTCCCCCATCTGCTCTGCAGTAATAGCAAGTATCGTATGGACTCAATGAACGTGTATCATTAAGATTTCTACCTCACAAATTACTCAGTCCACACACAGAGTGAGGTGGCACATTGGGAAGACAATGGACTCGGCTTTGGGAGGACGGCGGTTCAAATCCCCGGCCACTTATGTAGATTTAAGTTGTGCGCGGATTCCCTAAATCTAATCGCTTAACGGGGGTGGGGGGCTTGTGTTTGGTGACCAAAAAACTTGATTTTCCGATATGGTTTGCATTCAACAGTAAAGTTTATTACAATGAAATGAATACCCTTAGCTGCATACAGGCGTTGATATAAGTCAACGGGGACAGTTGGAAATGTGTGTCCCGACCGGGACTCGAACCCGGGATCTCCTGCTTACATGGCAGACGCTCTATCCATCATCTTTTTGTCCTTTCATTTTGTTCGATATAGTTCGTTGCGTTTGGTCTGGTTCGAAATGGCTCTGAGCGCTATGGGACTTAAACATCCGAGGTCATCAGTCCACTAGAACTTTGAACTACTTAAACCTAACTAACCTAAGGACATCACAAACACCCATGGCCGAGGCAGGATTCGAACCTGCGACCGTAGCAGTTGCGGGGTTCCGGACTGAAGCGCCTAGAACCGCTCGGCCACCGCGGCCGGCTGCGTTTGGTCTGGGTGGACGTCACCAGACATCGGTTCAAGTTGATCGTTGATTCCTTGACTCAGTTTCTTTATTACAGAGAGCACGCATCCATCTGACCGAACACGTTGAGCTACCGTGCCGGCGTCCATCTGAGCCGCCGAGGACACAGAGGATAGTTCGACTGCAGGGACTTATCTCTGGGACGCCTCCCGTGAGACCCACGTTCCCACCTTATTTTCCCGCACTATATTCATAGTGCCCCTACCCATTATACTCATTACTCGCGGCTTTATCGCCGATTCCCTTAAGAGTTCGGGCACTGTTTGTGCATCCGCACAGAAGAAGACGGTCAAATGGCCGGTGAGCCTTAACTATATATATGAAGATGGTTTCTGTTCTTTCGGACATGTATGTAAAGTTTATTGGCAACTACTTCCGAAAGTTTCATTTTCGAGATCGTGTGGGAAGTGATGAAAGAAAAATCTACGGTTTCGGCTATTGCGGTGGAAACAAATGGTTCAAATGGCTCTGAGCACTATGCGACTTAACTTCTGAGGTCATCAGTCGCCTAGAACTTAGAACTAATTAAACCTAACTAACCTAAGGACAGCACACACATCCATGCCCGAGGCAGGATTCGAACCTGCGACCGTAGCGGTCGCGCGGTTCCAGACTGTAGCGCCTAGAGCCGCTCGGCCACTCCGGCCGGCACGGTAGAAACACCATCAAAAAAAAACTCGTGCTAGGCTCCATCGTTACACGCAGCAAGACAATACTACGGTACTAAGAAAAACCTCATTTCCTACGAGACATAGATTCAGGGTCGGCTACTGATATCTTCGCTTCTGGCACATCAGATGGGGCTTAGGTAAACTGTTTCGTATCTATGTACGTTCCCAGGTTTTTGTGGAAACAACTACAGTTCCGCCAGGTCGTTTTTCATTTAAACGATCCGCGTCGCTGCTTACTTTTCACAATCGTTACAGAAACTTGGGTTGTTCATGCATCATACTGATGAACAGCGCTTTTCACGGAAAAAAATTAGCTTATGTTTTTTCTTAGACTTAAAAGAATAATAATAATAATAACAATACCTGACCTTTCTTTGCCTGGAGATGCCTACATGCTACCTAAGGGTAAAAGGCCTGCTGTCGGACAAATGTCTCTATACAGGGTGTTCGAAAATTCGCGTTACAAACTTCTAGGACTTGTAGAGAGGATTGAGTACATAATATTTTGAATAGGAACCCATGTTCGGAAATGTACCGTATTCGTTCTACGATGGTTTTATTTCAGATGTTTAACTCACCCACTTCTGCTTGAGGAATTGAATCAGGCGTGACGCAGTGTAGTTATTACGTAACAATTTGAAAGGAAACATAACGAAACATGCATTTATCACTTTAAAACATTTGTTTGTATTAACACTTAAACATTACATGTTTACATTATTCGAAAACGTAAAAGAACCCAGCATACTGTACGTATGGAACAGTACTGACGCATTATAACAGCGGCTCGATGTGGCAACCACCAACGTTGTTACAGATGCTGCACCTACGAAGCATGTTCTGGTACACATTCTCCGTCCCACCTGGTATCTCTTCAACTTCCAGTGCAGCGACCGAACTCGTTCCAGCGGATCTCCCTCTGTCTTGCAAAAGGAGGACTTTGAGTGGCATCACGTGACAGTCTGACGTAGTATACGTCATCCTGTCCACCCTAAACACCGCATACGACGGCAAGCAACAACGAGACTGTCTTCTCTCAGCTGACGTGGAAGCGTTACACATCTGAACTGAAATCGTCGTAGAACGGAAACGATACGTTTCAGGACATGGGTTGCTGTTCAAAATATTATGTACAGCTCTACAATTCCTAGAAGTCTGTGATGGGGATTTCCGAGCACCCTGTGTGTTGTTAGATGTTTTCCAGCCACGCCTGCTTTCGCAGCTGTCTTTGGAATACCAATTCCTACAACGACAAGAAACGCATTCCTGAATGTACAATGAATGCTATCAAGCCGCATTTAGGTTCTTGGTAAATACTGACCTGCTAAGGAAGGATGGCAGATCTCAAAAGTAAAAATAAAATCCATATGTGGTTCCAAAAGCCCTTACCAGGAAATGTTGTCCCAAGTCAACATTTTCACCATCTATAGTTTAAAATTTGCAACATATGATGTTGTAATTTTTTTTTAATGACGGATACGTTTCTGCCTTTTACTGTGTTTAGGCCCTACCACTTCCTTTTCTTTCTTCATTTTGTGGAGAATGTCCTTAATTATTTTATTTGTCCAAGGCACTCGTAGCATTCCTCTATACAGACCTTTCTCAAATGCCCGAAGTGTTTGCCCGTAATCTCTGTCAAAGTACAGGTCTCAGCCCCATAGGAAAGGACAGGAAATATGTATCAAGGTAGAATCTTAATTTGTTTTGACTGAGAGACGATGGCTGTTTAACACAGTATTCATTTAAAGCAATGCGGCGATAGCTTTCTCAACACGGGTTTCAATTTCTAGCGAGATATCCCACCGGATGTTAAGGGGAATTGGTACGCCCCATCCCGACATTGTTAAATTTAGTGACTTGGCTTCCCTGTAGTTCAGGAACAACTGTAACCGTTGAAATGAAACTTTTACAGAATATTATACTCTATGTTCTGAGTCTACTGAACTACAATAATTGCATTTCAGACCCTGCTTTCGGAAATACAATTTTTTAATTACTTTTTTGTACGTTATCCTAAATAATTTTAATTATACGTAACATTATATTCTTCTTTTAGTTCAGTAGACTCACGATGTACATGTTATTACTCCCTAAAATTTTGAATACTCTACTCGAAGTGGTTTCTGAGATTCAGGGAAAAATGTAACAGAAAATGTAAATTTTTAGGAATGGCTTCTAAAGATTCAAAAGACTGTAACTCACTCAATATACGCTTAATTTTTTATTTTTAGTCACTCGGTAGCACCCTGCACCTTACTGGACTCCTTAGTGGCGCACTGTGTTGCATACTCTGCTTTATCAATGCGAACCTTGTCCTTCCGTTCAAGTTCTCTGATGCAGTTTGCTCCAAGATTAATTCCCATATGCTGTAGCACTTTCACTCTACCAATGTTGCCATCATTAAAAGCAATAACAGCATCTCTGCCCCCCCCCCCCTAATTTAGTGTCTTCATTTTAACAAAAATATTTTTTGGTAAGCGATTCCATATAAAATTATTGAACGACTCACTGGGATTTTGAATCTGACCATGCAGACACTTCTTCAGTAATTCAGGATTCTCCAGGTCTCTGTAAATAGGTTTTATGATATCCATGACTGCTGCTGGGATGGAATGTTTATGGCTGTATGAACTGTTTGAGTATTGGGCATTGCGGTAATTGCACCGTGAATCAAGTCCAGGAGGGCAAAGGTGGTGTACTGGTTTTTCATCAATTGATAGTCTGTAGAAGAAGGTAGCCCATACTGACTGCCTCATTTTCAACAAATCCTCAGTATTATTTCTCATGGCTGTAGTTCATCTATCATTTTGTCTGTCGGCCTGCCTCTTATGGTTTTACCATCAGAAAGTCTCTTGTCTCTCAAACCTCGTTTCACCTTCCTCAACCTGGTGCCCATCCTCTTCTGGACATGACTCTAATAACACAGCAATCCATAGCCTTCTATATAAAAAATTACCGATTTTATTAGATCTTAAAGTAATGCACGTAAAAATTTTAATATTTTCAACCGGTGTATATTATATTCTAATAAAATAAAACAAAATGCTTCCCATGCAAGTTTATAAGTGATATATATAAATATATCATTTTATTAAGAAAATTGCAAATTTTATAAGGAGATAAAAATCCGAAAATGTGAAAAAAAATTTCCGTCTAACTCCCCTTGATGTTACTTCCCATGTATTTTTTAATTTATTCTATAAGTTCACCATTAACGTTTAGATGACAGTTCAGTATGTCTTTCTTGCTGATGATTAATTTTGTTTTACTTACGTTGATTTATAGGCCATAACGCTCACTATTTCCGTTAATGCAGAATATAAGATGTTTAAGACTATTTAAGGCGTCAGTAAATATTACTGAACATCATAATATTGTTCATCTTCTCTTCATTCAAGACGATTCCTTCTTCGAAATTTTCAAGGGCTTCTTTGAAGGTATTTTCCGAATAAGCCAAACTGTGTAGGAGCCGTTTCTTCTTCACGAACTTGAGAAATTATTTTGTAAATAATTTTTAGAAATGTTTTCAGGAAATGGTTCGTCAAACCTACTGTTCTGAAATCATTATATTTTTAGTTCTTTTTTTTTAGCAAGATAAACTCTAATTCAAGCCACATTTTGTCAACAACTCAATTTGTTCTTCATCAAACAATTCAAGGAATTGAGAATATGTCTCATCTGGTCTTGCTGTTTTCCCATCTTTCATTGTCCTTACAGCTGATCTCATTTCTTCTGCTTCAGTACCTGTTTCTGTTTCTCCAGAGACTTCAGGCAGATCTGGCCTATCGTCATGAGACATTTTTTTGACATATTCCAAGCATGTACTCCGTTTTTGTCTATGATCGGGTTACCAGTATTACCTACTAACGTAGACGAGGTCTTACACCAGAGTTCCCAGGCGTTTTTTCTTTATTTCCTTATAAACACTGAAGTTGTCGTATTAATCTGTAAAGTTTCAATCGCTGAGCATTTTGTTTCAGTTTTTCTTATTTTGCTTCTATGATTTCCTTCTTGATAATTTGTTCAGTCTTATATTAACATGGGTTTGCTAAGTAGCTCTTCTTTGAAAGTTGTAATATTTCGTCAGTCATCTGTGTCTTCCTTTTACTAGTTTCAGGATGCAACATTTCTTCTTTGACATGCATAACTGACATTAAAACAGCAAATGTGAATGTATACTAACACGTTAAGTTACTCGTAGTCACCTTCAACGCTGAAGCTTTTACCTTCTCCGGAGCGCAACAACCCGTCTGTAGCAAAGTGCTCGTCCACTGTTAACGAAGCTGATAAATTTTGATGGAATGTGGCTTGGTTAAGGGAACTAGTACGCCATGATAAACAGCCCGTTGGCAATGCGAGCTATCTGCTTCCTTTTTTGTCGAGTTAGAACACCTGTAACATCGTGGTTCGTAACATGGAAGTGGCAGATCCCGTTCTTAGCGAAATGAATGAAGGACCTTATTCTACTTGGTGGATTGAATCAAGACCACTTAGTTGTGTCTAACTTACGAAGAGTTCTTATTGGTGTTCCACTACGTTCAGTTTTAGGACCACTATTGTTTGTTGTGTGTGTGTGTGTGTGTGTGTGTGTGTGTGTGTGTGTTCCATCACCTGAATAAAAAACGGAATTAACCGTTCTTTTAATGTCCTAACATACATTTAATAACATGATGCAGCAATTATTTTATTTTAATTCGACAGTTCGATTTCCTTCTTGCCATACACAGTGTCAGTTACTAAGATGGAAATCTGTGTGTGTGTGTGTGTGTGTGTGTGTGTATGTGTGTGTGTGTTTGGAAGCCTTGTTCCTTGTGTATCTGCATTTGAATTGTTTGTGTATTGTGTTTCCAGGACTAGAATGAGGAACTAGCTCGTCATTTGCTCCAGCGAATGACGAAAGTCGCTTAAGAACCACCGTCAAGGAAATAGTACAATCCGACATGCCAAAGCCACCCTGAAATTTTTGACACAGGAAGAACAAACTGATGGAAACCCAATGTCAAAATTTTAGCTGCAACTATTTTTTTGAAAATGTTAAAGCTACTTATTTTTGCCGCACAAGGAACCGCTTATAACATATGTTTCTACAGCTCTTCCTGCCTGACGGACGATTCGGCGAATAAGCAGACACAGCAGTGACAAGAGAACGTAACGCCACGTAGCGCGAAGTCCAAAGTGCACAAAAGCGAATTTTATGAACTGAAACCATGCCCAAAAAAGCCGCAAATCATAAATTTTTTGAATAAGTTGACTTCATATCAACAGCTAAATTGTTGCAGATGTAAGTTTTACGTAAGAGGCTAGCAGAGGAAAGAAAATCATGGCATTGTATGATGTTACATGACAGACGACTTCCATCAATTGGCACTTTAACTTCTCGTATTGAAATATTTTACAACAGTTCCTGTAGAACAGCTCTAATGATAATTTCTGAATATTTTACTAACAATGAAACAGTTACTTGTTTATTCCCTGAAATCACAAAAATGCGTAGTGTGTTGGATGACAAAAACAAACTTTTCCCGTATACCAAGCACCCCGGATAAAATAAGAGTTAATGCATTCAACCACTTCACTATAACTGCTGGTTTTATTTAGACAGAACTGGTATGAAGTAGGAAATGGTGTTAGCCGTTGTTCTGAATATCAGGCATGCTTGATCAAATTCGTAAAACGTGACAATACAAACTGACAATGCACGAATGACTGAAATTTGTTAACATTGTTTCGCTGATAAATCTGAAACGGAAAAGAGCTATCGGTAATTATATTATCTGAGAGTTTTCTTAAAAATGCTTTACCTTTTTGATAAATTTTATCGAGCGGCTGAATCACACTATTAGTTCTGTGTGGAATCTAGAGGTCCTCCATGCCAAGAGTCCGACAAAGACAGTCAATTATTTTCTACAACTGGTAAGCAGACATGCCAGATGTAATACAGCCACTGCCCCTCATGCTTTCGTCGTTCTTCAGTTTACTCTCAATCCACATCCTGTACTCATTAGACTGTTCATTCCATTCAACAGGTCGTGCAATTCTCTTTCATTTCGACTGAGAATAGCAATGTCACCAGCGAATGTTTTATTTCTGTCATTGGTTCTTCGACATACAAGATTAAACAGCAGGGGCGGAAGACTACATCGTCAGCTGCCTAAACGGTAGCGCGGTACACTGTACAGCAGAGTAACAACCAGTCCCCTCCTACTCGCGTGATGTTCATGACGATGGAAGGGTAGGAGGAGGGAGTTAACGTCTACCGAAAGTGTTTTGAAATTTTGTTTGAGAACACGTTGTGCTACACGCAAAGGAATAAGTAATGTGTCAAACTTCGCACGTATATTTTTAATGTTGTATACTATGTGATCAAAAGTACCCGGACACCTAGCTGAAAATGACTTACACGTTCCTGGCGCCCACCATCGGTAATGCTGGAATTCAGTATGGTGTTGGCCCACCCTTAGTCTTGATAACAGCTTCCACTCTTGCAGGCATACGTTCAATCAGGTGTTGGAAGGTTTCTTCGGGAATGGCAACCCATTCTTCACAGAGTGCTGCACTGAGGAGAGGTATCGATGTCAGTCGGTGAGGCCTGGCACGAAGTCCAAAACATCCCAAAGGTCTTCTGTAGGATTCAGGTCAGGACTTGTGCAGACCAGACCATTACAGGGATGTTACTGTCGTGTAACCACCCCGCCACAGGCCGTGCATTATGAACAGGTGCTCGATCGTGTTGAAAGATGCAATCGCCATCCCCGAATTGCTCTTCAACAACGGGAAGCAAGAAGGTGTTTAAAACATCAATGTAGCCGGCCGTAGTGGCCGTGCGGTTCTAGGCGCTACAGTCTGGAACCCCGTGACCGCTACGGTCGCAGGTTCGAATCTTGCCTCGGGCATGGATGTGTGTGATGTCCTTAGGTTAGTTATTTTTAAGTAGTTCTAAGCTCTAGGGGAACTGATGACCACAGCAGTTAAGTCCCATAGTGCTCAGAGCGAAAACATCAATGTAGGCCTGTGCTGTGATAGTGCAAGCCCCCACCATGGAAAACACGACCACACCACAACACCACCGCCTCCGAATTTTACTGTTGGCACCGCACACGGTGGCAGATGACGTTCACCGGGCATTCGCCACTACCCACACCCTGCCATCGGAGCGCCACATTGTGTACCGTGATTTGTCACTCTACACAACCTTTTCCCACTGTTCAATCCAATATTTACGCTCCTTACACCAAGCGAGGCGTCGTTTGGCATTTACTGGTGTGATGTGTGGCTCATGAGCAGCCGCTAGACCATAAAGTCCAAGTTTTTTCAACTACCACCTAACCGTCATAGTACTTGCAGTGGATCTTGATGCAGTTTGGAGTTCCTGTGTGATGGTCTGCATGGATGTCTGCCTATTGCACACTACGAACCTCTTCAACTGTCGGCGGTCTCTATCAGTCAACAGACGAGGTCGGCCTGTACGCTTTTGTGCTGTACGTGTCCCTTCACGTTTCCACTTCACTATCACGTCGGAAACAGTGGGATTTTTAGGAGTGTGGAAATCACAAGTGACACCCAATCACTTGAGCACGTTCGAAGTCCGCGAGTTCTGCGGAGCGCCCCATTCTGCTCTCTCACGATGTTTAACGACTACTGAGGTCGCTGATATGGAGTACCTGGCAGCAGGTGGCAGCGCAATGCACCTAATATGAAAAACGTATGTTTTTGGGGGTGGCCCGATACTTTTCATCACACAGTATATATACAGAGAGAAGGAAACATAGTAGGTGAATATGGATTGGGGGGAAGAAATGAAAGAGGAAGCCGCCTTGTAGAATTTTGCACAGAGCATAAGTTAATCATAGCTAACACTTGGTTCAAGAATCATGAAAGAAGGTTGTATACATGGAAGAATCCTGGAGATACTAGAAGGTATCAGATAGATTATATAATGGTAAGACAGAGATTTAGGAACCAGGTTTTAAATTGTAAGACATTTCCAGGGGCAGATATGGATTCTGACCACAATCTCTTGGTTATGAACTGCAGATTGAAACTGAAGAAATTGCAAAAAGGTGGGAATTTAAGGAGATGGGACCTGGATAAACTGAAAGAGCGAGAGGTTGTAGAGAGTTTCAGGGAGAGCATAAGGGAACAATTGACAGGAATGGGGGACAGAAGTACAGTAGAAGAAGAATGGGTAGCTCTGAGGGATGAAGGAGTGAAAGCAGCAGACGATCAAGTAGGTAAAAAGACGAGGGCTAATAGAAATCCTTGGGTAACAGAAGAAATATTGAATTTAATTGATGAAAGGAGAAAATATAAAAATGCAGTAAATGAAGCAGGCAAAAAGGAATACATACGTCTCAAAAATGAGATCGACAAGAAGTGCAAAATGGCTAAGCAGGGATGGCAAGAGGACAAATGTAAGGACGTAGAGGCTTGTCTCACTAGGGGTAAGATAGATACTGCCTACAGGAAAATTAAAGAGACCTATGGAGAGAAGAGAACCACTTGTATGAATATCAAGAGCTCAGATGGCAACCCAGTTCTAAGCAAAGAAGGGAAGCCAGAAAGGTGGAAGGAGTATATAGAGTGTTTATACAAGGGCGATGTACTTGAGGACAATATTATGGAAATGGAAGAGGATGTAGATGAAGATGAAATGGGAGATACGATACTGCGTGAAGAGTTTGACAGAGCACTGAAAGACCTGAGTCGAAACAAGGCCCCGGGAGTAGACAACATTCCATTAGAACTACTGACGGCCTTGGGAGAGCCAGTCCTGACAAAACTCTACCATCTGGTGAGCAAGATGTATGAGACAGGTGAAATACCCTCAGACTTCAAGAAGAATATAATAATTCCAATCCCAAAGAAAGCAGGTGTTGACAGATGTGAAAATTACCGAACGATCAGTTTAATAAGTCACAGCTGCAAAATACTAACGCGAATTCTTTACAGACGAATGGAAAAACTGGTAGAAGCGTACCTCGGGGAAGATCAGTTTGGATTCCGTAGAAATGTTGGAACACGTGAGGCAATACTAACCTTACGACTTATCTTAGAAGAAAGATTAAGAAAAGGCAAACCTACGTTCCTAGCATTTGTAGACTTAGAGAAAGCTTTTGACAATGTTGACTGGAATACTCTCTTTCACATTCTAAAGGTGGCAGGGGTAAAATACAGGGAGCGAAAGGCTGTTTCAATTTGTACAGAAACCAGATCGCAGTTATAAGAGTCGAGGGGCATGAAAGGGAAGCAGTGGTTGAGAAAGGAGTGAGACAGGGTTGTAGCCTCTCCCCGATGTTATTCAATCTGTATATTGAGCAAGCAGTAAAGGAAACAAAAGAAAAATTCGGAGTAGGTATTAAAATTCATGGAGAAGAAGTAAAAACTTTAAGGTTCGCCGATGACATTGTAATTCTGTCAGAGACAGCAAAGGACTTGGAAGAGCAGTTGAACGGAATGGACAATGTCTTGAAAGGAGGATATAAGATGAACATCAACAAAAGCAAAACGAGGATAATGGAATGTAGTCAAATTAAATCGGGTGATGCTGAGGGAATTAGATTAGGAAATGAGACACTTAAAGTAGTAAAGGAGTTTTGCTATTTGGGGAGCAAAATAACTGATGATGGTCGAAGTAGAGAGGATATAAAATGTAGACTGGCAATGGCAAGGAAATCGTTTCTGAAGAAGAGAAATTTGTTAACATCGAGTATAGATTTAAGTATCAGGAAGTCGTTTCTGAAAGTATTTGTATGGAGTGTAGCCATGTATGGAAGTGAAACATGGACGATAACTAGTATGGACAAGAAGAGAATAGAAGCTTTCGAAATGTGGTGCTACAGAAGAATGTTGAAGATAAGGTGGGTGATCACGTAACTAATGAGGAGGTATTGAATAGGATTGGGGAGAAGAGAAGTTTGTGGCACAACTTGACTAGAAGAAGGGATCGGTTGGTAGGACATGTTTTGAGGCATCAAGGGATCACAAATTTAGCATTGGAGGGCAGCGTGGAGGGTAAAAGTCGTAGAGGGAGACCAAGAGATGAATACACTAAGCAGATTCAGAAGGATGTAGGTTGCAGTAGGTACTGGGAGATGAAGAAGCTTGCACAGGATAGAGTAGCATGGAAAGCTGCATCAAACCAGTCTCAGGACTGAAGACCACAACAACATATATATACAGAGTATATCACTAAATGTGTGCTTCTGTAAGTTACGAAGTAATAGGAGGCGGAAATATTTATTGCTGTAGGTCACCATAAGAAACGTTACACTGTCTGCGGAGCTATGAACATAGTTTATTTTGTTATTATCCAAAGAGTTACAGCAAAAAGATACAATTTTTAAGTGGAACAATAGTTGTTTCTACATGCACTGGAATCAGTAACACCAGCTGTGTATACATCAATCCCATCACTTTTAGTTTGGGAGCTACATCTACATGTACATCTACATACATACTCCGCAATCCACCATACGGTGCGTGGCGGAGGGTACCTCGTACCACAAATAGTATCTTCTCTCCCGTCCCTGCTCCACTCCCAAACAGAACGAGGGAAAAATGACTGCCTATATGCCTGTGTACGAGCCCCAATCTCTCTTATTTTATCTTTGTGGTCTTTCCGCGAAATGTAAGTTGGCGGCAGTAAAATTATACTGCAGTCAGCCTCAAATACTGGTTCTCTAAATTTCCTCAGTAGCGATTCACGAAAAGAACGCCTCCTTTCCTCCAGAGACTCCCACCCGAGTTCCTGAAGCATTTCCGTAACACTCGCGTGATGATCAAACCTACGAGTAACAAATATAGCAGCCCGCCTCTGAATTGCTTCTACGTCCTCCCTCAATCTGACCTGATAAGGATCCCAAACGCTCGAGCAGTACTCAAGAATAGGTCGTATTAGTGTTTTATAAGCGGTCTCTTTTACAGATGAACCACATCTTCCCAAAATTCTACCAATGAACCGAAGATGACTATCCGCCTTCCTCACAACTGCCATTACATGCTTCTCCCACTTCATATAGCTCTGCAGTGTTACGCCCAAATATTTAATCGACGTGACTGTGTCAAGCGGTACACTACTAATGGAGTATTCAAACATTACGGGATTCTTTTTCCTATTCATCCGCATTAGTTTACATTTATCTATATTTAGAGTTAGCTGCCATTCTTTACACCAATCACAAATCCTGTCCAAGTCATCTTGTATCCTCCTGCAGCCACTCAACGACGACACCTTCCCATACACCACAGCATCATCAGCAAACAGCCGCACATTGCTATCCACCCTATCCAAAAGATCATTTATGTAGATAGAAAACAACAGCGGGCCTACCATACTTCCCTGGGGCACTCCAGATGATACCCTCACCTCCGACGAACACTCACCATCGAAGACAACCTACTGGGTTCTATTACTTAAACAACCCTTCAAAGTTTCAGGGGCAGATACCACACATGCTGCGCATAACGCAGTGCGCCTTTTAAATGTGGTGCGGCCGAGTTGTAAAGTCGCCGGTGTCACGGAGCGAGAAGCTACCTCGATGCGCTGTTAGGCTGCCGACTGTCGCCGCACACGGCCGTAATGTAATTTAAATTGATGTATACACAGCTGATGTTATTTATTCCAGTGCATGATAGAAACAACTATTGTTCCCGTAAAAATTTTATCTTTTTGCTGTATCTCTTTGGATAGTAAAAAAATAAACTTTGTTCATAGCTCTGCAGACAGTGTAACGTTTCTCGTGGTGACCTACCGCAATAAATATTTCCGTCGCCTGTTACTTCGTAACTTAGACTGGCAAACACATTTAGTGAAACACCCTGTATATATCTGAAAAACTATTATAAAATGGAGTTAACGACTTTCAAATTTACAGTTTAACTATGCCAGTCACGCTGAAGAATAGCGCAATTCCTTTAACAGTGTCAGCTTCCCATTCCAAAGAAAATAACGTACAACAACGCTGTTAATAATGAAATAGCGCAACTTATTTTAACATGGTCATTAATTTCATTAATATACACTGCATTTTTAATTGAAACATAAAAGTGTATAAAGCGAAGGGCTCTGCATTTGATAAATGAACAGCCCGTGCACTTCGACACAATGAACAAAATAGTATCGTTTGTTTGTTCGCTGACATTATGAACACGAATCTCGTATCTCACTCCGCTGTTCATTACTTCGCTCTCGGGCATTAGGGGTCTGCAGTCAGGTGGAACGAGTGTGCGGGAATGTTTAAAAGCTGTACATTCTGGAGGTCATAACCAACTACTGTCAGAATTAAGGTCCAATTTTTCGCGCGGGATCGATTGCTGGGGCTGTTATCTTGCAAGTGCACTTCTTTTCCTTAAAATATGAGGTCATGTTGGTGATGTTTCCTTAAGAGTGCCGTAGCATCACGGTTTGATATATGAAGAAGATAGCCTAGTTAAGTTATTACTACCACCACCACTACTACTACTACTATTAAATTATTCACGTTTGGTCTCTCCTGGACCACAAGATGTACGACAAATGTCACTTTCAAAGCTTTGTTTAGATTTTCTTTGTGCCCACTCTCTGAGAATGGTCTCTTTACAGCTAGTCAAACCGATTGGTTCCGGTCTCTTTCGATTTTTCTAGCAGGCAGACTGCCTAGCAGTGAATCATCTTCCTAAAATTTTTCGGTTCTAGTATATCAAGCTGCGTTATTCCTGTTGCCTTCAGGTTTTCTCTTGCTTCACCAATCCATCTTATTATTTCAGTTTTAACGTTAGTGCGAGTTTCATAAAAATCCACAACTTGTCCAGTTAATCTGGATGGATCAGTTCTTTTAATACACCAATAAAATTCTAGCCAGCGTTTTTTTTTTTTTCATTTCCGAATGAATGTTGGTATAGTTTTCAGTATAATTTGCTCTTAGTCTGTATGTTACTTCCTCACTATAAATTGGACCCAAAACGTTCCTAAGTACTGAAGTTGTCTCATTTCGATTTCTTCCCGTTTAACACGTTTGTTTCAGCCTCATAAAGATACTTTCGTTTTATTGTTTCAGTGTCTCAGTTTTGTGTATTTTGAGAACCATTATTATTATTATTATTATTGGTTAAAGGACTGCTATTGTTACTTCTCAACCTAAATGAAACTAGATAAATTTAACTCTTATTTTTAAGTAATTCTTACTTAATTTACCAAAAATACTGTTGTTTACTGCCGCTGCTGTCCTTTTTGCTACAATTATTAGGCCTACAACTTTACTTCATCCGTTTTGCAACAGATGGCAGCACCGGAAACGTGTGGTGCAGGTGGTAGATCGTATGCGTTGTACAGTAAGCATAGGCATTTATAAACATAACACGATCAAATATTACTCGTTTTATGATTGCATCATAATGTTATTCTCGATTGACTATATCAATCTAAGAGATGAATTCTTGTCATTTGCGGAAAGTATTAATTTTCTGCTTTAACACGAAGAAATCTGCTGCTGAGGACCATAAAACTCTGGGTAAGATCTACAGTAAGACACCTATTGACCTATTAGTGAACGAATGTGTAGAGAATGGTTTCAACGCCTCAAGAACGGTGATTTTGGCGACGAAGACCGGCATGGCGGTGGAAGAGATAAGGTTTTCGAAGCTACTGTAACCGACGGAAACAATCAGAGGAGATCGTTATCAAAAGCAGTTAATGAGTTTGAGCCGCGAAATGAAAAACAAATGGCCGCAATACAGCGATAGAAATGAAAAGGTGATTTTGCAGCATGACATTGCTCGACCACATGTCGCAAAAGACATACCTGCCGTGTTCTCCAGACACTGCTTTCTCCGACTACCATCTTTTTTGGTCAATGGCACACGGCCTGGCTGACCAGCACCTCTAGTCATATGAACAGCTGCAAAATTGGATCGTTTCATGGATCTCCTCAAAAAATGCACAGTAGTTCCATCGCGGGATTCGAATGTTGCCCGAAAGGTGGGAAAAAGCAGTGGCCAGCGATGGCGAATATTTTAAATCGTGATTTTTTTCTTTTTGAAGTTTTTCGCAATAAAGCCTCGAACTTCGAGAGAAAAACTGTGGAAGCAAAGTTGAAAACCTAATACTGCCATTAATTTAACCATTGTATAGAGATGGCATTTTTTAAGCAATATATAATGTTATTTTGAATTCTATATCATATTTTAACTAATTAATTATGAAGAAAACCTGTTGAAATGTAAGAGAGGACCCTACTGATGTATTACAACGATGTAATACAACTGCAATAGAATAAAGCAGTCAATAGCGAGCCAGGGTGTGAGTCGGACGTTCAACAAAGCTACGGTCCCCCTTGAAAATGTCCTCCGCAGATGGGCACGAAACGTCGGGTTGTGAAGTGATATCCCTTAGACCACAGCTTAATAGCCCGGAATATTTTATTAATTGTGAATAAAACAAGTTAGAAATTTCACGTTTATCCTCGAGTACTGGTTTCTTTTAGCGGTGCCGCTTATCTGATGTCAAGCGCTGTCCTGCCGTCCTCAGCTCCGACAACAACACGACTCCCCCGTGTGGCGTGCAGTGAGCGTGCGAGGCGTATCTGCCTCGCGGCTGTGGTTCTGCGCCTCTGCTTCCCACAGGCTCCAGAACGGAGGGCGGAAAGGAAAAATGTCTGCCCCAATGCGTCCCCGGCCGCACTAATGTCCCTTATCTGCTACAGAGCGCAAATACACGGCTTCATGGCCGTAGCTCAAATGTGTTACCGCAAGGACATTACAAGAGAAATTAAAGCAAGAAATGTGATAGCATGAGATGAACATCTAATTGAAAAAGGTAATCTCGAAAAAGTTACTGTCGCATAAATGATTATTCTCAGAGGATTGGCTGTAAGCGAGGGGAATGTGTTTCAAGGACTGTGTCTTTCGGTGCTAGGAAAAACGGATAAAATGTGGACATGAACAACTTACAAATTTATGTAAGAGTAATAAGACTGATAACTTTTCCTGGGTTTTATTTATTTATCTTGTCTTTATTCAATTGAACATCGTCATACTACAGCCAGAAGGTATTTAAAAAAATATACAATATGGTGTAACAAAATTGGTGCAAGTGGTTCATTCAAATCGGAAGTGATCTGAGAGAGATGGGAATCATTAACAGCTTTTAACTCCCTCAGTATACTTTTAGCGTTTGAATATGCAGTCCTGCTCGTCCATGTCGAAGGTAATTCTTGAATAAAACTAACACCCATAACCTCCAGACAAAAAATCAGATCTCTGCTCTTGCTTGACGCGAAGTTGGTTGATGTTTTCTCTGTAAAGGAAGATGAGGTTGAGTTATGTGAAGTAAATTAACGAATTAAAACCAATAATAAATAGTAATCAGAATGCTAATAAACTTACCATATAATGGCCCATCCAGTTGTCCGCAAAAAGGAACATCTTCTTCCATTTGCATATTTTCTCTGTCCAGATTTGCTACAGTTTTGATTTTGATTTTGGTTTGTACGTAAACTTCACAGTCAACGAACGATAAGCGAGACAGTTGTTCTCATAAATACCACAAAAGCAGCTGACTACAGCTGCTTTTGAAATCATTTGATCTATGCTTTCATATTATGTCAAGTGTTTTAAGAAGCATATACTTCACAATCAAAGAACGATAAGCGAGACAATTGTTCTGATAAATAGCACAAATAATTCTTCTGATAAATACCACAAAAGCAGTTAACTATAGCTGCCTTTGAAATCATTTGATCTATGCTTTCATATTATTTCAGGTGTTTTAAGAAGCAGATGTCAAGATGAGGGGCTTTTACAGCTCCACTGCACTAAAGCCACGGTTTGATATCAACACTTCCAATGAAAAGAGGGATATCTCTAACGGAATTTTGTTTTCGATAGATAGTTCAAATTGAGATCTTAGCAGAAACATTGTAAGCAATAAATTTCTCTTTTCATCCATCTTGCTTGATCCATTGCCCCAGGTGGGAAAATTTTCAGGTTTTCTGCGAAGTCTCCTACCAAAAACATTTTCCAGATCTTTGTGACCTCACAGCAATCAGCGCTCACTTTCATAAAAGTCTAACATCATCTTATTTTCTGACTCATTAAAAAACAAATCCACAATCTACTGTATTTGCTACCGTGAAAATTACCGACATTGATGCTTTTCCAGTTTTCCCTCAGATGTTGAAGAACTGTTATTTCAGGACTGCTTGTTACCCCATGTACTTTATACCCTAACACACTTTTTAAAATACTTTCATTTATGTGATGACGCCATGAGAAATACAACAAGTTCCTGTCCAATCTGTATGCAAGTTCGATTCACACCCCATTAAGACGGCAGTATTTGAGGCAGTTGTGTCGCTGCAGAGAATTTGTGCATTGTCCTTTACACCCCAGCACGTGAATGCACTCCAAACAGCATTCGCTCACTCTTTGCCAGAACCATTGTTTAATTTTCGAACGCCAATGTCCCCAAATGTAACAAAAATTCGCAGTTTTTTTTTCTTTTGGGTCCGTGTTATTTAATGCTGACAACAGTTTACCTTCCCAATGAACGGAAAGAACTGCAGGGATATCATTCCTGAAAGCTGATTTTATTGCTTCAGAGCGTTCTCTTCTCTTCCTCTGTCTGATTCTATGAAGAGAAGACTTACTAATACAGAGTTCTCCAGAGATACTAATACAGAGCTCCCTGCTGTCACTTGAAGAATATGTTTCCAGAATCTCAGCTGGCATCTATCCATGACAGCCGCTAATCTTTGTTACCTCGCGTTGGAACATTCTCCAATGTACAGTTCTCAGAAGTATGATCTAAAAACTGACCATCACCCACGTCAGTTCATTCTGAACTTAAAAATACCTCATCTGACTCTCCAGATGATGAACAAGGAAGTGCAACAGAAATAGAAGTAGATGCAGTGCACGTTTGTTTCTCTTGCCTTTTCTCTTCATCTAGTTTTCTCTACGTAGCTCCTACAAGGTAGCCTTTACGTCCTGGCTCTCTCTGTCGAAGTAAAACTACGTTTTCCTCCAACTCGATTGCCTGCAGAGCACTAGCGTTTGCGACTTCAAATAAATTGTGCAAATTACACATAAACTTTTCTTCAAGGCTCTTAAAAACTTCTTAACAATTTTTTTCGTTTTTTACAATTATCTACACTCTCAATGTAAGTTACTAACTTTTTGTGAACAATTCTGAATATCTCCCTCTAAATTCTTACTTTTTCCATAAAATAATACACTAGCGAACCACAAGGTTAGCACTCTCATTAACGCTTAATTTTACTTCCGGTGTGTTATGAAATGAAACTTCTAGCACTTCTCTATTTGATGGTATTTTGTGTGCAGTTGTTTGGCGTTTCATATCTCCTATTAAAATCGCACGTCACTTGGCACTGCGTAATTGATGTAACATCGTAGATAGCGACTGGAAAATGCGTGCGACACAATCAGTACCAAATAACCAACTGACTGCACTGCACGTGCATGTACCGAAAATGTGAGGTGACGCCAACACGATATCTGCGAACACTGTGGAAGATCTTGCTTCTCATGCGAGTTCGCGCTCAAGCCGACACTGAGTACAGTGCTTCGATAGCAACAAAATTTTGTAGAGGCTGGTTTTAGAATTATTCAGGCAATACTGGAGATTGAGCGCTCAAAAAGATCGACGTCGGAAATTAAGGAACAGCCTACTGCCAACATATGAATCAGCTATTGATCCCTGCATCGTTGTACGTAACAAATACTGCAAACTACTCAAGGCCCATATTAGAGCGTTTTATGCCGTTGTGTTACTCTTTTATGGCGCCCACATTGGTCTACACTTCCCGATAATAAATTGCGGGATGTGAAAGCTCTTCCCTGTGCTTGGACCTCTTCCTCCCGACCTCGTCGTCGAGAGGAGGTAATTTTAACTAGACTCCGGATAGGGCATTGCCTTTTTAGCCATCGACATCTTCTAAGTGGTGATCCTCCCCACTTTGTCCTCACTGCTCTCAACCGTGGACAGTGAGACACCCTTTACTTCAGTGCCCCTATTTTAATACGCTACTCGCCCGTTTACAGTTGCCTCATATATCTTCCCTTTTAGCAGATGACACGTGCTCAGCCGATCGCGTCCTTGAGTTTACCAGTGCCAGTGAGATGACATCGGTCATTTGAAGCTCCTTTCTGGGGAATGCAACCCCCCCCCCCCCCCCTTCAATAGTACTTTTTTTAAAGATTTCCTTCCGTTTTTAGTTTCTCTCTTTCTTCAGTTTCGCTCCCATTGCTGCTGATTTCAAATTCGGTTTTTTAGCCTTCCCTAAACCACAGAATGAGCGCTTATGACCGTAGCAGTTTTGCGCCCTAAGACCATAACCAAAAAAAAAAAAATTAAATACAAATCGAAACTGTTCCTTACGAGCATCTGTATTTAACTAAAAAGACAGTCTTTTTACATTCAGACTAAAAAATTAATTACAACGTAAAATAATGTCACAAAAATGAAATTACTGTACTGCAAGACAAAACAAAAAGTAGTACATAATTTTAAAACATGTACAGAAGATGTCAAAAATACGGTAACACCGCGAAAAATGTATACTTGAACATAAAAGCAAATGCAAACGAAACCTGCAAATTAGGCCGTTGTATTTGACCACGAACGGCACCTGTGTGATGTTCTCAATACGTTGCTTGCTAGCGTCAGTCTTGGTCAAAACAGCGATCAGCGTAGTTTTTGAGTGCGTTGTGTCTGAGCTAAGTGAACCCGAAAATTGTTGGTGTTTGTATGGTGGGTGCTTCCGTAACTAGGAACTGCTTAGAGTTTTAAGAGGCACTGTGTCGAAAATTTGCACCTACACAAAGAAAACGGAAAAACATCATCCGCCAAGTCACAATGCAGACGAAGGTGTGTGTTGATCGATCGTGACCGACGGCCATTAAAGAGGATTGTGATGAAAAACAAAGAGGATGACAGCTGTAATAGGCACTGCAGAACTGAATGTCACACTCGCGAACTCAATCAGCATCAAAACAGCACGAAGGTAGCTCCATAAGCAGGGAAATGTAGGGCGAGTTGGGATTCCAAAATCGCTCACTGATTCAAATGCCCGTAAAAGTAAAACGTCATGTTGAGCTATAAAGAAATGGAAGAAAGTCGTTATGTCGGGTGAATCTTGTTGCACACTGTTTTCATTCTGGTCGAGCTTATGTCCCAAGAATGAAACATGCCAGAGGTACGGCGAAGATTTGGGCAGCTATATCGTGGCATTCGATGTGCCCCATAGGTATCCTACAAGGTCACATTACTGCCAAGTATTATGTGACCACTTTGCCGTGCTGAACACCTATAAGACAAGTAGAGGTGTTCAGCAAGGCAGTTGGCTCTCCCATTTACTCTTCATTACACTTGTGGACACAATCACGAAAGAAATCAAGGAAGAAGAAAATGAAGCTCTCACTGCTTTTGTTTTTCCTGATGACGTCGCCATTTGGGGATAGACGGAAATGGATGTTCAGAGGAGACTAGATTACTGGAACACAAAATTTAAAAAATTCAAGTTAACTGTGAGTAGGAACAAGATGGTTCAAATGGCTCTGAGCACTATGGGGCTTAACTTCTGAGGTCATCAGTCCCCTAGAACTTAGAACTACTTGAACCTAACTAACCTAAGGACATCACACATTTCCATGCCCGAGGCAGTATTAGAACCTGCGACCGTAGCGGTCGCGCAGTTCCAGACTGTAGCGTCTAGAACCGCTCGGCCACCCCGGCCGGTAGGATCAAGACAGTGGCACTGAAGATGAGCAGGACACTCACACCTTGTCACATCATACTGGATGGGGAGAAGTTTGAATGTGTGAAAAGCATCAATTATCTGGGTAGCATCATATCACGCGATGGAATTTCCGTATTGGAAGTCTTAAACAGAATAACAAAAAGAATCTAGCTTCTTTCACGAAGTCCGAAATCTAATCTGGGACAAGGAAGTCCGTCAAAGAGCCAAACAGATCATGTACAATACTTATCTCCTGCCAATCATGATGTATAGTCTAGAGGCCTGTATCATAAATAAGAGAGAAGAGGGTCAAATACAAGCATGTGAAATGAAGTTCCTTAGGTCAGCTCTACCAAAAAAAAAAAAAAACTAGTTAGGAATGATTGTATAAGGAGAGACCTGCAGGTGACATTGACTACGGAGAGGAAGATGAGTGCTTTGAGATTGAAGTAGTTCGGTCATGTGAAGCGAACGCACCCAACTCGAACTCCACGCCAGTATTTGGAGATGGAGGTACCAGGAAGAAGACCAATTGGGCGGCCTAGAAAGAAATGGACAGACCAGGTTAAGGAAGATCTCAAAAGGAGAGGAGTAACATGGGATGTAGTGGAGAGGGATAAGCTATACCAGGACAGAAACTAATGGAGACATATTGTTCACCAAGTTCCTACCCGGCTCGCTGGAAGGAAATCCTGATGATGATGTCCATCCCATGGTACAATGTTTGTTCTCCGACGGCGAATCTGTGTTCCAAGACGACAGAGCACCTGTCGACACAGCTTGCAATGTCCAAGACCGGTTTTGTGACCACGAGGAGGAATTGTTGCATCTGCAATGGCCATCAGTGTCAAAAAATGGTTCAAATGGCTCTGAGCACTATGGGACTCAACTGCTGTGGTCATCAGTCCCCTAGAACTTAGAACTACTTAAACCTAACTAACCTAAGGACATCACACACATCCATGCCCGAGGCAGGATACGAACCTGCGACCGTAGCAGTCGCACGGTTCCGGACTGCGCGCCTAGAACCGCGAGACCACCGCGGCCGGCCCATCAGTGTCACCAGATCTGAATATTATTGAGGCTTTGTGGTCTATTTTGGAGAGAAGGGGGCGTGATCGCTCTCTGCTTCCATCATCGTTACCTGAACTTTGTTTTGCAGGAAGAATTGTAGTATCATTGCCACAGATACTACTACAACGCCACGCCAACGCAAGGTTGGCAGCCCGTCGTCTGCCGAGCACAGCGCACTGTAGCGGGCTGTGCAGCTCGACGGAACTGGAGTGTGCCTCGTCCACTTCTTAGCTAGATTTCAACCTAGGCAGAGGCACTTTCATAATTGGCCCTCAGCTAGTTCTGTTTGCATTGATTCTCCGAGGAGGACCCATCAGGATTAGTTCCTGAGAATATGTTGTGTCAGTTATAGCCGTAGCTGCAGTCCTACAAACTACTGAAGATAAGTAATGTTCATTGTACTATGCGTTTCTTGAATAATAATCCTTCTCTCTAACAGTGTGCCGTTGCAACCTGGACTCGTTCAGCTCCTATCAACTCGGCCTCCTACTTATTTGCATTTAGTAACGAACTGAAAACACCCACGCGTTTTGTGCCTCTAAACAGTGAGACACAATAAGAATGGCATAAGCATCCCTTGAAAACCATACAGGACCTTCATTCCGAGTCGACTGGAAGCTGTTTTGAATGCCTACGTTTCACTACACCGTATTTGGCATGGTAATGTGTTGATTTTTCGAAGTTTCTGTATTGTGTCCACCTTGTACGTAAGTTTGAATATCCACGTAAAAATGTATTAAATTCTTGTCCTACTGAAATTAACAGAAAATGCAGGCTTTCACGACAGCTGTATGTGTGCTTGGTGCTTTTTGTCTTATGGGCTTTATGCCGTGGTTCAGCGTTTGTTGATACGCCTAACGCTGCGCTTCCTAACGATGGAGACGCCGTCAGAGGCTGCAAAGACTCAGATAATTCTTTCAAACTTAAACACGCTTAGCAAGCCGAACTGTTTATACGTATCCGTGCAGCAGCCGTGTCGTAACGTCATCAGACCGCCGAGTAGCGACGGCGTGTGTCTAGGAGCTTGTGATGGGGAATAGTTGGCGCTATTTGCTTTATTTAGCACTCAACTTGTCGCGTTTCACTCCTTTTCTGTTAAAGTAGTTTTTGTGCTTTTGAAGGATTGAAATTAGACCAACTGTGGGCTTCAGCATATGAGTAGTTAAGTCATATCTACAGAACTGGAAGCAAACAGTCTCTTTATATGCTTCAAGTGATTTAAAGGAGTTTGCCACTTCATCTAATTGGGATGAAATTACATTAGGTGTTCCACAAGGTTCGATCATGGGTCCCCTCCTGTTCTTGATATATGTGAATGATCTCCCTTCTTATGTGAAACAAGATGCTGAACTGACACCGTTTGCTGATGATACAAGCAAAATTATTAATCCAGTAAAATAAAGTCCGACAGAAAATGATACAAATAAGGTCTTTGGGAAAGTCATTAATTGGTTTTCTGCAAATGGGCTTGCTCTGAACTTTGAAAAAACACAGTACATCCAATTTTCTGCTGCAAAAAGAATAAATCGTTCAATAATAAACATAACACATCAAAAGAAGTCAGTAGCCAGGGTAGAGCATAGTAAGTTTTTGGGTGTACATATAGATGAGAATCTTAATTGGAAAAGTCGTATTTTGGATCTCCTAAAGCGACTAGGTTCAGCAACTTTTGCAATCAGAATAATTGCCAATTTTGAGGATGTAGAAATTATTAAGCTAACATACTTTGCATACTTCCACTCTCTGATGTCATGCGGAATAATGTTCTGGGGCAACTCAACACTTAGGCAAAAGGTATTCACTGCTCAAAAGAAAGCAGTTAGAATAATGTGTGGGGTTCATAGTCGCATCTCTTGTAGGAGTCAGTTTAGAAGGTTAGGAATTCTTACAACTGCTTCACAGTACATTTACTCAGTAATGAAATTTTTTCTCAACAATATGGACGATTTTAAAATCAACAGCGACATTCATGATTACAATACCAGAGAAAAGAAAGACCTACACTATCCTTTACTTAACCTGTCTTTGGCACAGAAAGGGATAAATTATGCTGCTATAAAACTTTTTGGTAAATTACCAGATGAAATAAAATGTCTGACGGACAGCAGTAATAGTTTCAAAACCAAATTGAAATCATACCTCCTTTATAACTCCTTCTATACCATAGATGAATTCTTGAATATGAGTAAATAAATCTGGAGATATAATATATGCATTTTGTGCCATTTAAAGTTCAAATGGCACTGAGCACTATGGGACTTAACTTCAGAGGTCATCAGTCCCCTAGAACTTAGAACTACTTAAACCTAACTAACCTAAGGACATCACACACATCCATGCCCGTGGCAGGATTCGAACCTGCTACCGTAGCGGTCGCGCAGTTCCAGACTATAGCGCCTAGAACCGCTCGGCCACTACGGCCGGCGCTATTTAAGGGAATGGGATAGATAATAGAAATATTTAGGTATAACACTATAACGTAAACAAAAAAAGGTAAAGAAAACTTGTTTCCTGTTCGCACTTCTTGTGCATTTGACACGTTCCACATCACAACGGTTTTTCCGTGCTATTAATCGATGGAACACGTAACTAACTACCTCAGTGCTAAATAAAGCAAACTCCGGGAGCTTAAATACACGGTCCAGTCACATTAAAGCGACACCGCCATCGCTCGACGTCAACGTGTCATAACCACCCACAGACGGCAGGTGGCAACAGGTGGAGGGTATATAAATTTCCGGGAGGGGGGGGGGATAAATCGCGGGATGCCGATTATAGCGCAGTCGTAACCGTAATGAGGAAACGGAGCGATTTAGCTGACGCCCAAACGGCCATCATCATTGGCTGTAGGGCCAAGGGTTGGAGTATTTCCGAAACGGCTAAGTCTGTAAACTGTTCGCGTACCGCCATGGTTAAAATATTTCTTGCATGTGAAAATGGAGCTATCCAAAACCAGAGCCGAGAAAAATGTGGTGCATCACATGTCAGAGGTGAACGACGGCTGCGGAGACGTGTAAGGCGAATAGAGGAACAACTGTTGAGTAAGTCGCTGCCCAAATGAACCAAGGAACTGCCAATAATGTCTGCTCAACAACCGCTCATCGAACGTTGCTGCGTGTGGGTTACCGCAACAGGTGGCTGGATCGAGTGTTCATCCTGACTGCTGTTCATCGACGACGAAGGCTGGAATTCGCAAGCCAGTACGCAACTGGACGTACTCTGGGTCGCGACAGGTGGCTTTTCCTTATGAACCACGTTTTATGCTTCATGGATAGATGGCCTTGGGCGTGTACAGCCCTGCATCAATCGTCGGATGGGTCCACACTGGAGGAGGAAGCATTATGGTCTGGGGAACCTTTTATGTGGGGTTCTTTGGATGGTCAAGTCATTCTGGATGACACAGTGGATCAGCACAGGTAGGCATCTATTCATACAGCTCGCAGTGTACATGCGTAATTCGAAGAGCATAAGCACACATTTACCGTTATCCCCTGGCCAACAAACTCCCAAGGTTTAAACCCAATCGAGAATCTATTGGACCACGTCGATCGGGCTCTTCGCGCCTCGGATCCGAGAAACCTAGGTCAGCGGGCCACGGTATTGGAGTCGCCATGGTTCCACATTCCTGTCGGTACCTTCCAGAATCTCACTGACTCTTCCTGCATCTCTCGCAGCGGTCCGCACTGCAGAAGTTGGTTACTCAGGCTTTCGACAAGTTGTCACCTTAATGTGACTGGACAGTGTAAATCGACTTCATAATCTTGGTTCAAATGGCTCTAAGCACTACAGTACTTAACATCTGAGGTCATCAGTCCCCTAGACTTAGAACTACTTAAACCTAACTAACCTAAGGACATCACACACATCCATGCCCGTGGCAGGATTCGAACCTGCTACCGTAGCGGTCGCGCAGTTACAGACTGTAGCGCCTAGAACCGCTCGGTCACTACGGCCGGCGCTATTTAAGGGAATGGGATAGATAAAAGAAATATTTAGGTATAACACTATAACGTAAACAAAAAAAGGTAAAGAAAACTTGTTTCCTGTTCGCACTTCTTGTGCATTTGACACGTTCCACATCACAACGGTTTTTCCGTGCTATTAATCGATGGAACACGTAACTAACTACCTCAGTGCTAAATAAAGCAAACTCCGGGAGCTTAAATACACGGTCCAGTCACATTAAAGCGACACCGCCATCGCTCGACGTCAACGTGTCATAACCACCCACAGACGGCAGGTGGCAACAGGTGGAGGGTATATAAATTTCCGGGAGGGGGGGGGGGGATAAATCGCGGGATGCCGATTATAGCGCAGTCGTAACCGTAATGAGGAAATGGAGCGATTTAGCTGACGCCCAAACGGCCATCATCATTGGCTGTAGGGCCAAGGGTTGGAGTATTTCCGAAACGGCTAAGTCTGTAAACTGTTCGCGTACCGCCATGGTTAAAATATTTCTTGCATGTGAAAATGGAGCTATCCAAAACCAGAGCCGAGAAAAATGTGGTGCATCACATGTCAGAGGTGAGCGACGGCTGCGGAGACGTGTAAGGCGAATAGAGGAACAACTGTTGAGTAAGTGGCTGCCCAAATGAACCAAGGAACTGCCAATAATGTCTGCTCAACAACCGCTCATCGATCGTTGCTGCGTGTGGGTTACCGCAACAGGTGGCTGGATCGAGTGTTCATCCTGACTGCTGTTCATCGACGACGAAGGCTGGAATTCGCAAGCCAGTACGCAACTGGACGTACTCTGGGTCGCGACAGGTGGCTTTTCCTTATGAACCACGTTTTATGCTTCATGGATAGATGGCCTTGGGCGTGTACAGCCCTGCATCAATCGTCGGATGGGTCCACACCGGAGGAGGAAGCATTATGGTCTGGGGAACCTTTTATGTGGGGTTCTTTGGATGGTCAAGTCATTCTGGATGACACAGTGGATCAGCACAGGTAGGCATCTATTCATACAGCTCGCAGTGTACATGCGTAATTCGAAGAGCACAAGCACACATTTACCGTTATCCCCTGGCCAACAAACTCCCAAGGTTTAAACCCAATCGAGAATCTATTGGACCACGTCGATCGGGCTCTTCGCGCCTCGGATCCGAGAAACCTAGGTCAGCGGGCCACGGTATTGGAGTCGCCATGGTTCCACATTCCTGTCGGTACCTTCCAGAATCTCACTGACTCTTCCTGCATCTCTCGCAGCGGTCCGCACTGCAGAAGTTGGTTACTCAGGCTTTCGACAAGTTGTCACCTTAATGTGACTGGACAGTGTAAATCGACTTCATAATCTTGGTTCAAATGGCTCTAAGCACTACGGTACTTAACATCTGAGGTCATCAGTCCCCTAGACTTAGAACTACTTAAACCTAACTAACCTAAGGACATCACACACATCCATGCCCGTGGCAGGATTCGAACCTGCTACCGTAGCGGTCGCGCAGTTCCAGACTGTAGCGCCTAGAACCGCTCGGTCACTACGGCCGGCGCTATTTAAGGGAATGGGATAGATAAAAGAAATATTTAGGTATAACACTATAACGTAAACAAAAAAAGGTAAAGAAAACTTGTTTCCTGTTCGCACTTCTTGTGCATTTGACACGTTCCACATCACAACGGTTTTTCCGTGCTATTAATCGATGGAACACGTAACTAACTACCTCAGTGCTAAATAAAGCAAACTCCGGGAGCTTAAATACACGGTCCAGTCACATTAAAGCGACACCGCCATCGCTCGACGTCAACGTGTCATAACCACCCACAGACGGCAGGTGGCAACAGGTGGAGGGTATATAAATTTCCGGGAGGGGGGGGGGGGATAAATCGCGGGATGCCGATTATAGCGCAGTCGTAACCGTAATGAGGAAATGGAGCGATTTAGCTGACGCCCAAACGGCCATCATCATTGGCTGTAGGGCCAAGGGTTGGAGTATTTCCGAAACGGCTAAGTCTGTAAACTGTTCGCGTACCGCCATGGTTAAAATATTTCTTGCATGTGAAAATGGAGCTATCCAAAACCAGAGCCGAGAAAAATATGGTGCATCACATGTCAGAGGTGAGCGACGGCTGCGGAGACGTGTAAGGCGAATAGAGGAACAACTGTTGAGTAAGTGGCTGCCCAAATGAACCAAGGAACTGCCAATAATGTCTGCTCAACAACCGCTCATCGATCGTTGCTGCGTGTGGGTTACCGCAACAGGTGGCTGGATCGAGTGTTCATCCTGACTGCTGTTCATCGACGACGAAGGCTGGAATTCGCAAGCCAGTACGCAACTGGACGTACTCTGGGTCGCGACAGGTGGCTTTTCCTTATGAACCACGTTTTATGCTTCATGGATAGATGGCCTTGGGCGTGTACAGCCCTGCATCAATCGTCGGATGGGTCCACACCGGAGGAGGAAGCATTATGGTCTGGGGAACCTTTTATGTGGGGTTCTTTGGATGGTCAAGTCATTCTGGATGACACAGTGGATCAGCACAGGTAGGCATCTATTCATACAGCTCGCAGTGTACATGCGTAATTCGAAGAGCACAAGCACACATTTACCGTTATCCCCTGGCCAACAAACTCCCAAGGTTTAAACCCAATCGAGAATCTATTGGACCACGTCGATCGGGCTCTTCGCGCCTCGGATCCGAGAAACCTAGGTCAGCGGGCCACGGTATTGGAGTCGCCATGGTTCCACATTCCTGTCGGTACCTTCCAGAATCTCACTGACTCTTCCTGCATCTCTCGCAGCGGTCCGCACTGCAGAAGTTGGTTACTCAGGCTTTCGACAAGTTGTCACCTTAATGTGACTGGACAGTGTAAATCGACTTCATAATCTTGGTTCAAATGGCTCTAAGCACTACGGTACTTAACATCTGAGGTCATCAGTCCCCTAGACTTAGAACTACTTAAACCTAACTAACCTAAGGACATCACACACATCCATGCCCGTGGCAGGATTCGAACCTGCTACCGTAGCGGTCGCGCAGTTCCAGACTGTAGCGCCTAGAACCGCTCGGTCACTACGGCCGGCGCTATTTAAGGGAATGGGATAGATAAAAGAAATATTTAGGTATAACACTATAACGTAAACAAAAAAAGGTAAAGAAAACTTGTTTCCTGTTCGCACTTCTTGTGCATTTGACACGTTCCACATCACAACGGTTTTTCCGTGCTATTAATCGATGGAACACGTAACTAACTACCTCAGTGCTAAATAAAGCAAACTCCGGGAGCTTAAATACACGGTCCAGTCACATTAAAGCGACACCGCCATCGCTCGACGTCAACGTGTCATAACCACCCACAGACGGCAGGTGGCAACAGGTGGAGGGTATATAAATTTCCGGGAGGGGGGGGGGGGATAAATCGCGGGATGCCGATTATAGCGCAGTCGTAACCGTAATGAGGAAATGGAGCGATTTAGCTGACGCCCAAACGGCCATCATCATTGGCTGTAGGGCCAAGGGTTGGAGTATTTCCGAAACGGCTAAGTCTGTAAACTGTTCGCGTACCGCCATGGTTAAAATATTTCTTGCATGTGAAAATGGAGCTATCCAAAACCAGAGCCGAGAAAAATGTGGTGCATCACATGTCAGAGGTGAGCGACGGCTGCGGAGACGTGTAAGGCGAATAGAGGAACAACTGTTGAGTAAGTGGCTGCCCAAATGAACCAAGGAACTGCCAATAATGTCTGCTCAACAACCGCTCATCGATCGTTGCTGCGTGTGGGTTACCGCAACAGGTGGCTGGATCGAGTGTTCATCCTGACTGCTGTTCATCGACGACGAAGGCTGGAATTCGCAAGCCAGTACGCAACTGGACGTACTCTGGGTCGCGACAGGTGGCTTTTCCTTATGAACCACGTTTTATGCTTCATGGATAGATGGCCTTGGGCGTGTACAGCCCTGCATCAATCGTCGGATGGGTCCACACCGGAGGAGGAAGCATTATGGTCTGGGGAACCTTTTATGTGGGGTTCTTTGGATGGTCAAGTCATTCTGGATGACACAGTGGATCAGCACAGGTATGCATCTATTCATACAGCTCGCAGTGTACATGCGTAATTCGAAGAGCACAAGCATACATTTACCGTTATCCCCTGGCCAACAAACTCCCAAGGTTTAAACCCAATCGAGAATCTATTGGACCACGTCGATCGGGCTCTTCGCGCCTCGGATCCGAGAAACCTAGGTCAGCGGGCCACGGTATTGGAGTCGCCATGGTTCCACATTCCTGTCGGTACCTTCCAGAATCTCACTGACTCTTCCTGCATCTCTCGCAGCGGTCCGCATTGCAGAAGTTGGTTACTCAGGCTTTTGACAAGTTGTCACCTTAATGTGACTGGACAGTGTAAATCGACTTCATAATCTTGGTTCAAATGGCTCTAAGCACTACGGTACTTAACATCTGAGGTCATCAGTCCCCTAGACTTAGAACTACTTAAACCTAACTAACCTAAGGACATCACACACACCCATGCCCAAGGCACGTGACCGTAGCAGCCGTGTGGTTCCGGACTGAAGCGCCGAGAACCACTCGGTCACAGCGGCCGGCCTCATAAGATTGTTTCAGTCTGAAACTGTTATGAGTCCTCGTAGCCCCTGATGATATCTCCAACGTTAGAAGTCGAAGCGGTACGCACAGAAACGTGCCTTGAACCACGGCTTAGTGTCCATAAAACAAAAATTACTTAAATAATTTATTCTCGTTCTTGTACGAGGGTCACTCCAAAAGAAATGCACACTATTTTTGTAAAAATACAGTTTTCATGCCGGCCTTTGTGGCCGAGCGGTTCTAGGCGCTTCAGTCTGGAACCGCGCGACCGCTACGGTCGCAGGTTCGAATCCTGCCTCGGGCATGGATGTGTGTGATGTCCTTAGGTTAGATAGGTTTAAGTAGTTCTAAAATCTAGGGGACTGATGACCTCAGACGTTAAGTCCCATAGTGCTCAGAGCCATTTGAACCATTTTTGAACAGTTTTCATTCTGCATGTGTCAAAGTTTTACAGTGTGTAGATACATCATTCCCGCTTGTTTTCAAACTTAGTTCAACATTTTGTTCGCGTGAGTGGCGCCGTCACAGCATGTCTTCGAGATGGTTGCTACACTTAACGTTCGTCAGAAGCAACGTGCTGTCATAGAATTCCTGTGCTGTGAAAACGAGACAGTGGGAAACATCCACAAGAGGTTGAGAAAGGTGTATGGAGATGCTGCTGTCGATCGCAGCACAGTTAGTCGGTGGGCAAGCAGGTTGTAAGGTGTCAGACAAATCCAACACCTTCCATGAAAACCTTGACATGATAAGCAAATCCAGTAGTATGTCACATAGCTCCGAATAAATCGTGACATTAAATTAACCAAAGTAATACGAGTAAGGAGTGAGCAAATGGAATACCATAGACTAACACAAGAATGCCTAAATGCATGTCATACCTTCCCACCGTGAGACAGACGCATTTCCGAGGGGAGAAACGAGAACAGAAGCCAAGAGCAGAACCGTGTTAAGCGAGAAGGCCCTACGGTAAGGGAAGGACACCCACGTCGCCACCTAACCGCTACGACTACACCACCCGCAAGATTTTAGCGTGAGACTTTTTCGCGTCTCTGTTACGTTAGGACCACCCCCCAGCCCATGTTAAAAGCTAGAGCCCTCCAGAAGAACAGTATAGATTTTACGATAACGCTAAAAGGACCACACCAGTTGCAAGTTTTAGTGTGAAACTTTTTCGCTACTCTGTTACGTTGCAAACTTTAAAAACATTGCCCCACCACGAAAAGTATAACGTTTCTCATTAGATAGACAGAATTTTTGTAGGCGGAGCTTAAGGTTAACATTGAGACCCTGATGGGTCAGATGAAAACACAGCCAGATAGTTTTTTTTAAACCAACTTCGGTAAATTGTAGTAAGGAGAAGTTAGAAGAGAGTTACTTCCGAGACGGCGAGGTGAGCGGAGCTGTGCTGTCCGTCGCCCCCTGACGAACACCGACAAGGTAATGAACGCACGCGATGCCGCATAACAGCGCATAAAGCTTCTCTCAGAACTGCAGAAGTCTCATCTGTTACATCCGCTTTTTGCGTAATACTAGTGTCGATCGTCAATTAAAGCTCATGGTGTTCGCATTTGCCACTTGAAGTAAAAATCTGAAACGCGATGATTTTTCTGTTATATAGTTATTGAGAAGCCACATCAGCCACTGTAATTTACGACAAGTTAGATAAGTAATTAAAGATAATTGAGAGTCACTGTAGACCATTTTGATAATTTGCTTTTTTGTGAAACTTAATTTAAACCTAGATTATAGATGTGATATGGCATAGGTCATCCTTCGATCCATTGTAGAACTTGGAAACCCATTCAGGAAATATTCGTTCACATTTTTTGTTGAACGCAGTTGGTTTTTACCATCCAGTATTAAAACATTTCCTTTTATCAATAGTGCAATTTATAAACGATGTTTTGTGAGTAGAATAAAATTTCCAATGGTAAACTTAACTGCTTTTTCGACGTTATTTTACCAGCTAACTAAAAGTAGGAAAGCCTTGAACCTCTTCCACCTCTGACGCTGAAATCATTAAGTATTTGGTTATATCATCGCTAGTCTCACTGAACTCTTCTGAATTCTACATGTCATGTGTGGTCTGGCGTTTCCTTACCAGCAACAGGTCCCAGGTTCAAGCTAGTCAATTCCCTAAAAAACACGCTCAGAGCGTCGTTGCGCGAAAGTGGTAGGGAGACACGATATAGGACAAACAGACACCACGCAGAATGTGTAGAAGGTTACGTGATGAAAGCGGGCACGGCAATATTGAGTATCGTCCTCGCAGCGGCAGGCCTCGTACTGCACACGCTCCAGACAACGTGCAGAGAGTTAACGAATTGGTGACTGCTGACAGACGCATCACAGTGAACGAATTGTCACGCTACGTTGGGATAGGGGAAGGAAGTGTTTGCAGAATAATGAAAGTGTTGGCGTTAAAAAAGGTTTGTGCCAGGTGGGTTCCCAGGATGTTGACAGTGGCTCACAAAGCAACAAGAAAAACGGTATGCAGCGAACTTTTGGAACAGTACGAGAATGGTGGAGATGAATTTCTTGGAAGAATTGTGACAGGTGATGAAACATGGGTCCATCATTTTTCACCAGAGACGAAGAGGCAATCAATGGAGTGGCATGATGCAAATTCACCCAAGAAAAAAAATTCAAAACCACAGCTTCTGCTGGAAAAGTTATGGCTACGGTGTTTTTCGATTCCGAAGGACTCTTGCTTGTGGACATCATGCCAAGTGGAACCACCATATATTCTTATGCATATATGACGACACTGAAGAAACTTCAAGCTACTGAGTCGTGTTCACCACATCAGGAAAAGCAGGATGTTTTGCTGTTGCACGACAATGCACGGCCACATGTCAGTCAAAACACCATGGAAGCGATTACAAAACTCGGATGGACAACACTAAAAGACCCGCCTTACAGTCCTGACCTGGCTCCATGTGACTCATCTCTTTGAGAAACTGAAAGACTCTCTTCGTGTAACAAGGTTTGAAGATGATGACTTCCTTGTGCACGCTGCCAGACAGTGACTCCAACAGGTTGGTCCAGAATTTTACCGTGCGAGTATACAGGCGCTGGTTCCAAAATGGCGTAAGGCAGTTGAGAGGGATGGAAATTATGTGGAGAAATGAAAATATTGTTCCTAAAGGATGTATCTAAACACTGTAAAACATTCAAAAATGTAGAATAAAAGATGGATTTAAAAAGAATAGTGTGCATTTCTTTTGGAGTGACCCTTGTATATGCAAAATGATTTTTTTCCGTTTTCTACATGGGTTTATGAGCCTACATCTCCGTCTTTACTGTGCGTATCACTGCAAATTGCGAGGCAGAGTATACGTTTTATTGGACCATGCACTAAAGTCTGTTCCTCTGCCATTCGCGAATGGAGCATATGAGGAATGACTGCTTCACCCCCCTGTGCGTGTCTAATTCCATCTGCACGATTTCTGCGAGACAGTTACGTATGTTTCTGAGCATGCATGGTTTGTGTATTGAAAGATCGGTCTTGCAGTTTTCAAAGTACAATCTTGGGAGATATGCGTTGTCTGCCAGTTAAGCTTTGTCAATTTATTTGCCACGCTTTCTGATCCGCCAAACAAGTCTATTGTCACTCCCGCCATTCTTCTCCTGTTGACAGTATTGCCAAACCGAATAATCACGCCTGACACTTTATAGAACGAAAGTATTTTTTTAAAATAAATTTAGCTGAGAAAAAGAACGCTCAGTTTTTGAAACAGCAATTGCTTACGTTGGATACATCAAGATGGCAGTGCACTAGATATTTATTTATAGTTTTACTCTTGATTAAGTTTTTTTCCACATCAGGTGTACTGGAAATAGAAATGATACTATCGTTGAAAAATACAGTGATTCATTTTTAGGGTCTTCGTCAGGTGGTAGATATGAGAAACCGTCCACTGCTATGTATCCGTCTGTAGCAGACATAATTCTTTAAAGCCAAGTATTTAAACGCGAAAAAATGTGAAAAAGATTTAATAAAAATGTGTCGCTTTAACCTTGGTAACTGGGTCAGTCAGCCCCTCATCCTCAAAAAGCTCGTCGAAGTTCATTCTGTTGTTTTGTTCGTTAGATTCTTTCACACATTTTGTAAGTTTCGTTAAGTAGTTTGTCGCACAATCCTTTGATTTTCGCTGTTTCTGTCATCAAAGAAGTGAGGGGGCGTAGTTGTAAGTCACTGGACTCGCATTCGGGGGGACAGCGACTCAGTTCCTCGCCCTCCCATCCACATTCGGGTTTTCTGTTATTTTCTTCCAAATCACTTGAGGCAAATGCCGGGATGAATGTTTTGGAAGGGATGCGGCCTATTTCCTTTCCCATCCTTTCACTACCCGAGTTCGTTTTTATTTCTCACAGCGCCTTTTACGAGAACCAATGTACTGCTCCGACGTTCGTTTCTCAGACAGCATGGCTTTGGTTCCTGCATTAATTCTTTCCAGGGTAAGATTATGTTTTTAAGACTTATTGCCACGGTTCCTTCTTTAAGTTTCTTACAGTTAAGATTTATGTTTTTTCATATACTTAAAAACGTCAATGACTATCTTTAGTTGATACAGATTCCTTCTTTACTGCCGGACCCCGTGTTGGATCCGATTTCTTTAGCGTTACTTTAGAAATTCTCACGGAACGAATTTTTGAATCCTACCAGGGTAGCATGCCATGTCCGAAATCTCTAAATATTTTCAACCGTTTCGAAATACCAAGCGTTTCTTGGCTCTGAGAACTATGGGACTTAACATCTTAGGTCATCAGTCCCCTAGAACTTAGAACTACTTAAACCTAACTAATCTAAGGACGTACACACATCCATGCCCGAGGCAGGATTCGAACCTGCGACTGTAACAGTCGCGCGGATCCGGACTGAAACTCCTAGAACCGCTCGGCCACAGCGGCCGGCAGCGGTTTCTTGATTAGCCTCTTAGCCTCTACAGCGCCTTCAACGACTAAATTTAGATTGTAACTTTTTTTTCACACATCATAGTACAAGGTGCGACAATAAAGTAATTGTCTTTGCAAGATGTGATAACCCTGCAGGCTTGTTTAGGCACAATATCTTTGACCTTGGTCTATAAGCTTCTAGTCCAAGCTGCACATCGATGCAACTGCTCAGTCGTGAGTTGTGCTGTAATAAGATAACATGTGTTTGTGTCTCTTGTCACGGAAATGGAACCGCATAATATTGCGCAACGATATGCCATTTCTCTTTGCGTTAAATTGGGTGAAAAAGCGACGCAACTTACGGTAAGTTTCAGAAGGCTTTTCGAGAGGAGGTTATGTCAAGAGCTCAAGTTTTTCGTTGGCATAAAATGTTTAGTAAAGACAGAACGAATGCTGAAGATAAAGACCGCAGTGGACGACCATCAACCTCACGGACTGATGTCAACTTGGCCAGGGTGCGTGAACTAGAACGATCTGACCGAAGATTATCCGTGAAAATGATTGCAGAAGAACTGAATATCAATCGAGAAACGGTTCGTCTAATAATAACTGAAGATCTTGGTATGAGAAAGATCTGTGCAAAAATGGTCCCCAAAAATCTCACACCACAACAACGAGAAACACGGAAAAATGTGACAGCCGATCTATTAGAGCAAACGGAAATCAATCCAGAATTGTTGAGCTGTGTTATCACTGGTGATGAAAGTTGGTTTTTTCAGTACGATCCAGATACAAAACGCCAAAGTTCGCAAAGTTCGCAATGGTGCTCAAAGGGAACACCCAGACCAAAAAAAGCTCGCATGTCAAAGTCAAAAGTGAAATGCATGCTTGTGTGCTTCTTTGATTCCAAGGGAATTGTTCATAAAGAGTGGGTGCCTCCTGGACAAACAGTTAACCAATACGACTCATCATCATCATCATCATCATTTAAGACTGATTTATGCCTTTCAGCGTTCAGTCTGGAGCATATTACCCTTATAAAATTCCTCCATGATCCCCTATTCAGTGCTAACATTGGTGCCTCTTCTGATGTTAAGCCTATTACTTCAAAATGATTCTTAACCGAATCCAGGTACCTTCTCCTTGGTCTACCCCGACTCCTCCTATCCTCTACTGCTGAACCCATGAGTCTCTTGGGTAACCTTGCTTCTTCCATGGGTGTAACATAACCCCACCATCTAAGCCTGTTCGCCCTGACTGCTACATCTATAGAGTTCATTCCCAGTTTTTCTTTGATTTCCTCATTGTGGACACCCTCCTGCCATTGTTCCCTTCTATTAGTACCTGCAATCATCCTAGCTACTTTCATATCCGTAACATCAACCTTGTTGATAAGGTAATCTGAATCCACCCAGCTTTCGCTCCCATACAACAAAGTTGGTCGAAAGATTGAACGGTGCACAGATAACTTAGTCTTGGTACTGACTTCGTTCTTGCAGAAGAGCGTAGATCGTAACTGAGCGCTCACTGCATTAGCTTTGCTACACCTCGCTTCCAGTTCTTTCACTATGTTGCCATCCTGTGAGAATATGCATCCTAAGTACTTGAAACCGTCCACCTGTTCGAACTTTGTTCCTCCTATTTGGCACTCAATCCGTTTATATCTCTTTCCCACTGACATTACTTTCGTTTTGGAGAAGCTAATCTTCATACCATAGTCCTTACACTTCTGATCTAGCTCATTCCACTGTATTTTATGAGTTACGACTTAATTTCATCCACTCCAGTCGCTTTATTGCACTGCAATCTATTGACCATTTTTTCCACTTCCTCAAATGTGGTCCTATTTCCATCATCATTCCTATCCCATTGTACATCGAAATCTGAAACATTACTGATCGTATTTTCACCTACATTGAGCAGCTCTTCAAAACATTCCCTCCACCTGCCCAAGGCATCAACAGCATTAACCAGCAGTTTTCCTGACCTGTCCAAAATACAATTACAAAGAAATTTTAGAAAGACTTCGTAAAAGAGTTCTTCGTGTCCGTGCCAACATTGCTGATAATGCGCCATCCCATACTACTCTGTCAGTACAGCAATTTTTAACACCAAGACAAATTTCAGTACTACCACAGCCACCTTATTCACCAAATATCGCTCCGTGCGACTTTTTTCTATTTCCAAGAGTCATAGTGGCGGTCAAGGGTCACAATTTTCAAACAACACAAGATGTCCAAAAAGCTGTGACTAGGGTCTTCGAGAATATTACAGAAGATGAAATCCAGAAATGTTACCATCAATGGCAGAAGCGCTGGAAAAAGTGTGCGCAATCAGAAGGTCACTACTTTGAAGGAGACAACACTAAACTTGACTAAAACGGTAAGCAACATTTTTTTTCACATCAGTCTCGTTACTTTATTGTCGCACCTCGTATATGCCACTCATGATAGACCCTCTGTCAAAGCCTTGGCTAAAACACTTGCCAACACCCAATCCGTTTCTTTCTACATTGGCAGTTAACTGAAGTTCATTTGCTAATGCAGAGTGATCTTCGATACGAGAAAAGGATATCAACGATTCGCATATTTTTAAATCAAATTGATTTCTGAACCAGCCTTTCATTATTTTAACGTAGCAAAAGTTTGGTCCTTACTGATCCTTTCTACTAATTTTTCCACTTTGCATTTCCATTTTAATGTTTCCTAATTTTTTCGTATTTTTTTCTTTCCAGAGGCACCTTATCCTCGGGAGCATTCTGGTGACGCTCCTGCGTTTATCGCTGGATGGTTTCCTTAATCGTGCGGTGATTATTTAGAACGTATCGCGAAGTGCAGCAGTTCTCAACGATACAGGACTCTCCGCAGCCGCCCACCCCGTTGCTTAGCGTCAGTTTGACATGGGCGACTCGCGAGAATCAGTAATGTTTCCGTCCCCATACAGAAAAAAAAGGGAGCAGTGAAAATCAGTAAGAACACGGGACAAGGTAAATCATCAACAAACGTCTGCGTTCCGTCAGTCTGTGGCACCCAAAACACAAGTCGATTGCACCTTTCTTCGGACGCATAATATAAATACCTACAGACATGATAATTAATGAATGTGGAGATCTACGATACTGCAGTTATATTCAGGGTAATCTGATTTTGTAAACCAGTCATCCAGACTGCTTATGAAGATTGTCTGAGACAGTTTGTGTTGTGGAAGCATAAATTTTATAAATCTTCTGATTACAAGAAATTCTGAATACTACAAATTATACACTGTCTTACAAAGCTTCAGTCCGAAATGATCTCTGCTTTCAAGGTGGGCGACAATTAAAATCATTCGCCATCTACTGGCCGGCCGCTGTGACCGAACAGTTTTAGGCGCTTCAGTCTGGAACCGCGCGACCGCTGAGGTCGCAGGTTCGAATTCTGCCTCGGGCTAGGATGTGTGTGACGTCCTTAGTTAGGTTTAAGTAGTTCTAAGTTCTAGGGGACTGGTGACCTCAGATGTTAAGTCCCATAGTGCTCAGAGCCATTTGAGTCATCTACTGGTTGTGTCAGGTGACCAATAGAAGGAAGTGACTGCCGGTATCCCAGTGTTTTCTAGTGAAGTACATAGACGACAGTTGTCATTTGTGAAGGTTGTATTCAATCAAATATATGCAATGCAACTTCTTAATGTAGTGCAAGTTGCAAAAGCGGTCTGTTTGTTCCAAAAATGATGGACTTCTAGTTGTTTTGCTGCAGATGCCAATGCCTGTCCACGTGTCATCCATAGGTTGTGGACACGCTACAGAGAGACAGGTCAGGGCAGAAGGCGAACTGGACAAGGTCGCCGACACGTTACAAACCCACGTGAAAACGGGTAACTGAGCATTTCTGTTTTAGGCTGTCGTACGAATATCGCCAGAACACAGTAAGACAATCTCAGAAGCGCCACTGGAGCAGCTGTGTCCGATCAGACTGCAATGAACAGGTTACGACGAAGGACCTCACGATCCAAACGTCCTGTTCGAGTATCCCGCTTGACACAACAACATCTTGCAACTCGCCTTTTATTCTTCCGTCCTATGGCAACTGAAAACTTCGCCACTGGCGAAATGTGTTATTCACAGACTAGTCCAGATACCTTCCAATGAAAGGTAATGGTCGTGTTTGTGTGTGAAGATCTGTGGTGAGTGGTACCTTCCAGGAAATCGACAGATTTGCAAGGTTCTGTTAAAGAGTGTGGACACTTCAGTGTTGACAGACACACGGATCTTGCTGTTACCCATGGTCGTCTTACCGGCAGGAAGTACATCGCTCAGATCCTATGTAAGGTGTCAAGCAAATAACACACCTTACATTGAATTCCTGAAATAATTCCGGTTAAATTGATATTTCACATGACATAGTTACGTGAAATTGCACGAATTTTATTGATATGTAGGTCGAATAAACAAGACAGCATTTCGTGAGTATAAACCACTAACACCCACACTAGTAATTGCACGCAAGACCCGAGTTACAAGACACAGTTCTGAGGGAAGGAGAATTTTACAATGGAACGCCCGTCCTGCGTTCGAATAAAAACTTCACAGTGGCACATCTAGTGGACACAATGAGTCACTGGAACCACTACATAGGCTACTGGCAAAGCAACCCCTGTCCCTGCTTTTAACAATGACCCGACCCTTTACACGGCCGAAGATGGGAGGTAAATGTCTGGAGAAACCCAGCTCAAAACATAGGTCACTGTAGTCACCTGTGTTAAAACTCACATGAAAGAAAAAGCTGTTTATCTCAGTATTATATAGAAGAAGTTAAACTCTGCCCTACAAAAGAAACAACGTCTGTGATAGGCTACAAAAGCTCTAGTGGGTGGAGTCATGCTCTGACTGGCCAGAAAGAAAACTTTTGGCCACCAGCTTTGATATAGGCAAATTGCAGAGAGAAAAATTCGCTTTTGCTCTTACATCAAATCATCGAGTCTTTGAGCAAGGCGATTCGTGTCTCACTGAGACGATTGCGACAGTCATTATGTGAACACTTGTTCACAGGCTCGTCTTAACTCGTAAGGAGGTAAACTGCAAAGTCTCCTAGCACCGACAATCACACCGAGCACTGACAGTTGACACTTGCGAGTTATTTGAGGCCAACAGCGAAAGCGCTATTCCTTCCAAATAGCGTATACCATGTAAATAAATTTATCTAGGGAACAAGTAGGAATCTCAGTCTCACCAAAGACGCAGGAAATGTATCAGACTGCGGTTTAACAGTCGAGAGAGATTTAGAATAGATTCTCAGGTTTACAGCTCGCGCACACAGTCGCCACTGCCGCCGCCAAAGAAAGGTAAACACACGCGCTTTTGCTACGTGATATTCAGTTGACACTTAGAGATGCGGCCGACTCCATCTCTCTTATTTCTTTGTACATTCAACAATGACCTGTAATTAAACATATACATGATTGTTGGTCTTAATTGAAGCATAAACGTCAGATATCCGATTTAACGAAAAGAATTGATCATCATCTGTAGAGTGCTTTGTAACCTAAAGTTATTGAATTATTTTAAATGAGTACTTATTTCTGATTGCTCTTTACCAGCCCCCATTCATTAACTGATTATTTCAATTCTGCATTTTTTCTTAATTGGTATCTCCGGCCCCAATTGTATTTAATTTGTTTGCATTTTATCGATCACCAGGCATAGTCCTCAACCATCTTACTATTAAAGAACCTCAGAATAGTTAGCAATTTCGCTTCACAGCTGTGAACACCTCATATCAATATTTTACCATCCTGTGCGTAAAACAGTACGTCATGAAGTCATACTCAGAGTAAAAATAAACCTTGATAATCAAAATCTAAGATTTTCATTTTTTTGCTAATGTATAGTCAGGCCAGAACCTGTACACTAATTTCTGTTAGCGATAATGTTTCCTTTACAGGGAGTGTATTGGAACTGACATTGAGATCATTGTCTGATTACGTCACTATCCATACTGCTGTACTCTTATGAACTCTGAATGTGTCAGATGGTATCTTCCTACCTTGCAGGCTGTAGGTTCAACACCAAATTCCTAAAGCACTCACAGAGCGTCCTTGCACAACTGTGGTAGGATGACAGATCATAATCGGTCTCACACATGTTAGACCTGTTGGACTATGTGGTGGCTGCTGCATATTGTGGTGACCCTGAGTTACTTCTGATGCCAGGGTCTATGAGGCAGCGTCAGCAGGTACGTCTTGAGAGGTGGCATGAGCCCCCTCTCATATTTCTGTCTTACTCAGAGTAATTCGATTTTCCTCTCTAATTGCATGCGGTGAAAAGTCGCTATTCCTTCACATGCGGACTTCCCACGCAGCGTCTCTCATCACCCGGGTGGTCCGGTGACAGGCGGGTTCTGCTGAACTTGAAAGGGTGAAGCCGACGGGTGTGAGGGAGTCGAGTGGATGCTTTCCAGACGCCATCATTGTCATAAGAGTGGCGGCGACACGCCCAGAGGGGCCAGAAGGAGCGGCTGGGCTAGAGATTCCGTTACTTCGCAGAAGCTTAGTGATAACAATTTCTGGCGGGCTACCAGGAAGGTGTGGGAATGACTTGTGTTCTTGGCGGGCAAATTCCCGCGTTTTCTGCAAAATAATAACTGTGATTGGCTGGCTCAGCGGGTAGCTCTGTGACGTAGCAAAATCGGCGCAGAAATTGGCGCCAAGTATCTCCATTGGTGGAATAGTAGTGCGTCGGCAATAGAGTGGAATTTTCCGCCGGTTTTCGAGTTCCTGATTGGAACGTTTAACCGCGGCCACTGTCGTGGGGGCGGGACTGTTCTGTGTTCGGCATGTACGGGTGCTCTTGAGAGAGTCGGCTCTCGCCTTTCGGTTGGAGTAGGTTACAACACTGAGCTCTCGCTGCTCTGGACAGCCTGCCTTCCGTTGGCTGTCTAATATACTTTCATTTAATTGTAACTGTTTGACGAAGATGCTGAAGTTTCGACTTCAACGTAACTTTCCGAGTAAAGTTGGCAATTGAACGTTCTGTGTACAAGCGGCCTGTGTTGTCCGTCTTGAGCAGTTTTGGCTAAAGTTGACTGTATCGGAGTTACTGTGTGACTTCACTTGTTACAATCAATCACTGTACTGTCAGTGATTGTGTGGCGAGCCTTCTTCGTCTCCCTCAGAGGCGCATTTGTATTGATAGGAAGTCTTTAGTCTGGAACAACCAGACCAGGATAATTTGTTTCGGGCTATACTCGTGACATTACCATCACTACGATGAGACGTCGAAGCAACCAGCCATCGCTTCCGGTACGCCAGATCGTGTCCTTGCAGTTAAGAAGACAGCTTGGTAATGTATGTCTACAGCACCGGTAGATTAGGGAATTTTGCTCTGTGATAATCAGAGCTCAGCAGAGCGCGCCAGTTCCCGTCTTCTCTAACGTGGTTCTGACTTGGATGTTCATTGTCCGAGTTCTCACTACTGCAGCAGCAATTATTGTTGGGTTGGCTCGGTGTTTCTCTTAAGATTTGAGTTGCAAGGAATTGGCTCCACATACCACTTGGTCATAAATGTCACAATCTAGTTTATGGACAACTTCACCTTCACAGTATTTCTTTGAGTATCCAATCTGATGTATTGCAAATGTTTCATGTGTTTTGTTTATTATTTTGAGTTTAGTCATAATAAATCAAATTGTTATTTTGGACAGAACTTTCATTCTGTTAATCAGTAGAGCAACCCTTTCATTTCTCACTACGTTAATGAAACTTTCCTTTATCTAATTTCTATTCAATTAAATTATTGCAGGTGCCAAACTCTTTTCTACTCCACTTGCAGGGTCGATTACAGTCAGTTCGCGTTTCTTCTTAACCCATGTGCAACAGCAAAAGTCGGAATTAGAAGGGGGGCGGGGCTTAGAGCATCATTTCCTTATGAAGATTCGAGAAGAATTTAGTGTTAAATACACTGCTAGCCCCGGCACCTCGCAGTCTTACGACACCTGGACACTGAAGTAATGGAGTGGTCGATGAACTGTCCAAACCTAAGCCGCATCTAACATATATGGACATTCATGACAGACCTGTCTGTAGCTGTCCTGTTCCACCACAGACTCTCCAAAACTCTCATGGGCACTCATTGACGTATGGGCACGAATACCACAAGGTGACCATCGTAGACTTTTACAGAGCATGCCACCCTGTGATAAACGTTTGCGGGGCGCAAAGGCGTTACTGAAGTTCACAACGTCCACTGTAAAGCACCCAGGATGATGGGATGAGTGGCTGATCCCACTTTATCTTCAATACTTGTCGAACATGTCAGTTCTTTATATGCAAACGATCGGTGATGCAATGACGTTTTGTCGTGTACTTAATTTGTAAAAGATAAAGATATGATTTGGTAACATACCCAGTCCTCAGTTATTGATCAATGGAGTATGGTAAATGCTCAAAATTCATTTTGCTCTAATGCCTAATTCTTCTGAGCACTGTAGTTGAAGGGCAGCCATATGATTGCTGTCCACCATGACCGCCACTTTGTCTCCATTTGGGATGTATGGATTTATAAATTAAATGACAAATGGGATGGGTCGCTGCCCATCAACAGCCTCATGTATACATACCACTAACGTCCCCAGTCGTGTTTATCTATTTGTACGTGAAGGCTTACACCAGGAACTACTGAAGGTGTGGTTTGGTGGGCAAGTTCGTAGCGTTTTTCCATAAGTTTAATATACACAACAGATAGGCATAACAGAGACTTTAGTCATCAATAATACGAGGGTCGTCCACAAAGTAAGTTCCGTTTGTATATCTATACGCGGCAGCGCTACGATCGCAGTTTCGAGCATGCGTGGCAGTTCCTCTGACTCAAGGGAAGACATATACGTCATTTTCAGATCGCTGCTGCCGACGTGTGCTTTGTAGCGCTTCTTTATAATGTCAGCCGTAATTGGAAATGCAGCCGCGTGTGAAATCAGATCTGTGATTTGTTTTCGAAATGCAAATAAAGTTAAACCAAAGGAAATTCATCGGCAAATCTGCGAGGTTCACGGGCAAAATGCTATGAGTGATTGAATGGTTAGAAGATTGGTCAGACTATTCAATGAAGGACATGATCAAGTGCACGATGAAGAACGAAGTGGACGCCCGTCTGTGGTTACTGATGAACTGGCTCACACACTTGAAGAGAAGATTAAGCACAACCGGAAGTTTACACTTAGTGCCCTTGCTATGGGAGTTCTGCAAATCTCACGATCACCAATTCATGAAATTGTTACTGAAAAACTGAAATTTCGAAAACTTTGCTCACGTTGGGGACCAAAAATTCTTACTGAACAACACAAAAAACAACGAATGAGCAGTGGACTTCAGTTTCTGACACGCTACAATGAAGAAGGCGATGGTTTTCTTCCTCGGATAGGCACGGGGGATGAAACTTGGGTATCGTACGACACCCCTGAAACAAAATGGAAATCATTTGAATGGAGGCACACTTCATACCCAACGAAGGTTAAGCCTAAGCAAATCTGGACACCTCGACAAGTCGTGTGTACCGTTTTTTGGGACAGAAAAGGCATTTCGCTGATTGATTTCTGACCACGAGGTCAAACAATCAATGCACATGGTTACTGCGACACCATTAAGAAATTGCGCCGCACAATACAGAACAAGCACCGAGGATTACTGTCAAAAGGAGTTTTTCTTTTTTTTTTCACAATAATGCCCGACCTCACACGGTGAATGTGACCAAACAACTCTTACGGGACTTTCACTGGGGCGCGTTTGATCATCCTCTGTACAGTCCGGACCTCGCTCCTAGCGACTTTCATCTCTTCTTACACCTAAAATCTGTCCTTGGTGGCCGAGCGGTTCTAGGCGCTTCAGTCTGGAACCGCGCGACCGCTACTGTCACAGGTTCGAATTCTGCCTCGGGCATGGATGTGTGTGATGTCCTTAGGTTAGTTAGGTTTAAGTAGTTCTAAGTTCTAGGGGACTGATGACCTAAGGTGTTAAGTCCCATAGTGCTCAGAGCCATTTGAACCATTTGTCCTTGGTGGTCAACACTACAACGATGATGACGAGCTGAAAGAACATCTTACCACATGGTTGAATACACAGGCGGCAACCTTCTATGAAGAAGGCATACAAAAACTTGTGCCACGCTATGACACGTGCCTACAAAATTTCGGAAGCTGTCTAGAAAAGTAGTTTAACAGTTTTAGATTTTTGTACAATAAATATTTTTTTCTGTATCTGTACAGGTTTGTTTTATATAACCAAACGGAACTTAATTTGTGGATGTACCTCGTATTTTCTCCTTCACTATTTACAACAGTCTGCCAACGTTGGTGTAACTTTTCTGTTCCGCGACTGTAGAAATCATGTAGTTTTGAGGCGAAGAACTAGTCGAGCCTTGTTCGGAGCGCATTTTCACCCGGGGAGGGAGTTTATTGGGGGTTGTTCTATAGAGAGCGGAAAAGGTGAAAATTTGAGGGTGCAAGAGCAAGTCAATAAGGTGGGTGCTAAATCACTTCCCAGTCCAGCTCCTGTATAGGTTTTCTTTGTCAGTCTAGCGGAATTCGGGTGGGCGTTATCTTGGAGTAGTGTCACTTCAAGCAGTCTTCCTGGTCGTTTTCCTTGGATTGCATCTGCAAGGCCTCTCAGTTGTTGACGACAGTTGTCAACAGTTATGGTTACACCTCAAGGAAGCAATTCGTAGTACACCACACAGTCACTGTTCCACCAGATGCACAACATTATCTTTTGTGGACACGCACACGTCTTTGTATGGCGGGTTGACGCTTTGTTTGGGTCTAACAATCTCTTTCTTATTCTCGTGTCAGCATAAAGACACCGCTTCTCGTCACCAGTAACGATACAGGATAGGAATGGTCGGTGCTGTTCACGAGCCAATTGTCGACGAGCAACCAGAGATGTTCATTCATATGGCCACCCGCTGATTTTTGTGATTTTGGCTTAGTGCACACGGCGCCTACACACCCGATTTTTGAACCTTCCACATTGTATACAAATGTCGCATGGTTGTGGAATGATCACAGTTTGCGAGGTGCCGGGGCTAGCAGTGTATTTAACACTAAATTCTTCTAGAATCTACATATGTAAATGATGCTCTAAGCCCCCCTATTCTAACTCCGAATTTTGCTGTTGCACAAGGATTAAAAAAAATACGCGAACTGACTCTAATCAACCCTGCCAGTGGAGTAGAAGAGAGTTTGGCACCTGCAATAATTTAATTTGATAAATAAGTTAAATAAACGAAGGTTTCATTAACATAGTGAGGAATGATAGGGTTGCTCTACCGATTAACAGAATGAAAGTTCTGTCCAAAATAACAATATGATTTATTAAGACTAAACACAAAATAATAAACAAAAACACATGAAACATTTACAATACGTCAAATTGGCTCAAATTGGATACTCAAACAAACGCTGTGAATGTGAAGTTGTCCCTAAACTAGATTGTGAGGATTATGACGAAGTGGTATGTGGAGCCAATTCCTTGCAACTCAAATCTTAAGAGAAAACACATAGCCAACCCAACATTAATTGCTGCTACCCAAGACAGAACAAAGTTAGAAAAAGACGAACAGGCGCGCTCTGCTGAGCTCTGATTATCACCTAGGAAAATCCCTGTCTCCTGGTGCTGCGGACATACCTTACCAATCTGTCTTCTTAACTGCAAGAACACGATATGGCGTACCGGAGGCGATGGCTGGTTGCTTCGACGTCCTCGACCGAAAGGCGAGAGCCGACTACCTAGAGCACCCATACAGGCCGAACACACAACATTCCCGCCCCCACGACAGTGGCCGTGGTTAAACGTTCCAATCAGCAACTCGAAAACCGGCGTAAAATTCCACTCTATTGCCGGAGCACTACCATTCCACCAATGGAGATTCTTGGCGCCAATTTCTGCGCTGATTTTGCTACGTCACGGAGCTATGCCCTGAGCAAGCCAATCACTGTTACTATTTTGCAGAAAGCGCGAGAATTTTCCCGCCACAACTGCCTGGGTACACAAGTCATTCCCACGCCTCGCTGGTAGCCCGCCAGAAAGTGTTTTCGCTAAGTTTCTGTGAAGTAACGGAACCTCTAGCCCAGCCGCTACTTCAGACCCCTCCAGGCGTGTCTTTTGACAATGTCGGCGTCTGCAAAGCATTCACTCGACTTCCTCACACCCGTCGGCTTAACCCTTTCCAGATCAGCATAGCCTGCCTGTCACCGGACCACCCAGGTGACGAGAGACGCTGCGTGGGAAGTCTGCATGTGAAGGAATAGCGACTTTTCACTGCATGCAATTAGAGAGGAAAATCGTAAGATTAAGATTAAGATTAAGATATGAGAGGGGGCTCATGCCACCTCTCAAGTTCACCACATTTGCCAGTTCTCGAGTTCACTGCCGTGGCCCATTGTGGATCAATGCGTTTAAATGATCGGTATCAAACCCCGAGGATATTCCTGAATGTGGAAAGTCAAAACGATCCTTCTTAAAACGAGAAAACCATTTTCTTGCCGTGCAATGTCCAGTGACATTGTCCTCATACATGGTGCAAATCTTTCTGGCTGCCTCCGCTGCCGTCACCCCTCTGCTGAACTCAAACAGAAGAATGTGTCGTAAATGTTCCGATTTCTCCACTTGGCATTCCATTTTCTAGCGTCCACAGTCCACTCACAATGCCAAAATGACAATACATAAACTCACATAGCAACAGTGAACTACAAATTAAAAATGGCAATCGATAAATAAATGCTCAGCTAGCGGTGTACCAAAATGCGAAAAAAAACCGCTAAGAAGTTATGCATAAACCTAATATTTTGATACAGCTTTCACCAATAGATGGACTGATTCACAGGCAAAGTCTGTGGGTGTAATTTATTATCGCTACGCGAGACAGGACGAGACAAGACGTCTAGCTGAAGATATTTAGTGGTACCCGCGCGAAGCCGCGGGTCGTTAATACACTACTGGCCATTAAAATTGCTACACCACGAAGATGACGTGCTACAGACGCGAAATTTAACCGACAGGAAGAAGATGCTGTGATATGCAAATGATAACCTTTCACAGCATTCATACAAGGTTGGCGCCGGTGGCGACACCTGCGACGTGCTGACACGAGGACAGTTTCCAACAAATTTCTCATACACAAACAGCAGTTGACCGGCGTTGCCTGCTGAAACGTTGTTGTGATGCCTCGTGTAGGGTGGAGAAATCCGTACCATCACGTTTCCGACTTTGGTAAAGGTCGTATTGTAGCCTCTCGCGACTACGGTTTATCGTATCACGACATTGCTCCTCGCGTTGGTCGAGATCCAATGACTGTCAGCAGAATATGGAAACGGTGGGTTCAGGAGGGTAATACGGAACGCCGTGCTGGATGCCAACGGCCTCATTTCACTAGCAGTCGAGATGACAGGCATCTTATCCGCATGGCTGTAACGGATCGTGCAGCCACGTCTCGATCCCTGAGTCAACAGATGGAGACGTTTGCAAGACAACAACCATCTGCACGAACAGTTCGACGACGTTTGCAGCAGCATGGACTATCAGTTCGGAGACCATGACTGCGGTTACCCTTGACGCTGCGTAACAGACAGGAGCGCCTGCAATGGCGTACTCAACGAAGAACCTGGGTGCACGAATGGCAAAACGTCATTTTGTCGGAGGAATCCAGGTTCTGTTTACAGCATCATGATGGTCGCATCCGTGTTTCGCGACATTGCGGTGAACGCACATTGGAAGCGTGTATTCGTCATCGCCATACTGGCGTATCACCCGGCGTGATGGTATGGGGTCCCATTGGTTACACGTCTCGGTCACCTATTGTTCGCATTGACGGCACTTTGAACAGTGGACTTTACATTTCAGATTTGTTACGACCCGTGGATCTTCCCTCTATTCGATCCCTGCGAAAACGTACATTTCAGCAGCATAATTCACGACCGCATGTTGCAGGTCCTGTACGGGCCTTTCTGGATACAGAAAATGTTCGACTGCTGCCCTGGCCAGCACATTCTCCAGATCTCTCACCAATTGAAAACGTCTGGTCAATGGTGGCCGAGCAACTGGCTCATCACAATAGGCCAGTAACTACTCTTGATGAACTGTGATATCGTGTTGAGGCTGCATGGGCAGCTGTACCTGTACACGTAATGCAAGCTCTGTTTGACTCAATGCCCAAGCGTATCAAGGCCGTTATTATGGCCAGAGGTGGTTGTTCTGGGTACTGATTTCTCAATATCTATGTACCCAAACTGCATGAAAATACAATCACATGTCAGTTCTAGTATAATATATTTGTCCAATGAATACCTCTTTATCATCTGCATTTCGTCTTGGTGTAGCAATTTTAGTGGCCAGTAGTGTATTAAAGCGAATGTGAATACATCTGTGATCTCGGAAAAAGGAGGCACATCGAGTGCCACAACAGTATTTCAATATCTTTAAAACTATAGAAGTTAATACTTCCCAGCAAATAAACATTCACAGATCAACCAAATCGCTTCATGCGATTGCAACTAACGATATCTCAGATGACAGCATTGAACTGTAGTTATCATCTCTGGAAGATATGTATTTGTATCTATTTTATTTAAAGATTTATTACGTCTTTTACATCTTGTTTACTAAGTAAATGTTTGTCAGGACATCGTATTCTCCACATTTACACAGCAAATGAACGCAGCATCAGTGCCTCACATTCTGTCATATTTGTGTTTTTATTTAATGAACGGTTTAATATTTTTTCCAGTAACTTTATTTAAATGTTGATTTCCAAACACTATGGGAGTCAAGTGGAGACTGGGACTTTTCGAGAGAAGAGCACAAGGGAGCGATTCTGGACACTTTATGTCGTGGAGGTATTTGATTCTGCTGCTATCATTCTTCTGAAGGGACTTTATACTTCCAGAGGTATGAAAGTGTTCCAGAGTAGGACTCTAACTTTTCCTTCTACTAGTATCGAAATGTACATAGACAGAGTATGATTTACTATTCCTTGTACCATGTACGTTAATTTGTAAATCATCATGTTGAACCCTGAACAATTTTGAGCTGGTGAATATTTTGTGTATTGTGATCTCGAAATGGACTTAGTTTTCACGTATCTTGCATGATTATTTAGGTTCGGGAGTTTGCTACCACTCTCGTAACACTCTCAATGCAATTTTACTACATTTGACAAGGGTATTTTCTGTTTGTATTTTAATCGAATACCGTAGGACCATTTCCTGTTTAATTTGAGATGTCCTTTCTTGAATAAACATCATTTAACGTAATTCTGTTCTCTAGATATTTACAGACATTAGAACAGAATCCTTGTCATTAAATTATTCATGTAACTTTTATTTTGTATTTCTGTGTATTTTATAAATTAACTATTCCAGCCAATACACATACTACACTCCTGGAAATGGAAAAAAGAACACATTGACATCGGTGTGTCAGACCCACCATACTTGCTCCGGACACTGCGAGAGGGCTGTACAAGCAATGATCACACGCACGGCACAGCGGACACACCAGGAACCGCGTTGTTGGCCGTCGAATGGCGCTAGCTGCGCAGCATTTGTGCACCGCCGCCGTCAGTGTCAGCCAGTTTGCCGTGGCATACGGAGCTCCATCGCAGTCTTTAACACTGGTAGCATGCCGCGACAGCGTGGACGTGAACCGTATGTGCAGTTGACGGACTTTGAGCGAGGGCGTATAGTGCGCATGCGGGAGGCCGGGTGGACGTACCGCCGAATTGCTCAACACGTGGGGCGTGAGGTCTCCACAGTACATCGATGATGTCGCCAGTGGTCGGCGGAAGGTGCACGTGCCCGTCGACCTGGGACCGGACCGCAGCGACGCACGGATGCACGCCAAGACCGTAGGATCCTACGCAGTGCCGTAGGGGACCGCACCGCCACTTCCCAGCAAATTAGGGACACTGTTGCTCCTGGGGTATCGGCGAGGACCATTCGCAACCGTCTCCATGAAGCTGGGCTACGGTCCCGCACACCGCTAGGCCGTCTTCCGCTCACGCCCCAACATCGTGCAGCCCGCCTCCAGTGGTGTCGCAACAGGCGTGAATGGAGGGACGAATGGAGACGTGTCGTCTTCAGCGATGAAAGTCGCTTCTGCCTTGGTGTCAATGATGGTCGTATGCGTGCTTGGCGCCGTGCAGGTGAGCACCACAATCAGGACTGCATACGACCGAGGCACACAGGGCCAACACCCGGCATCATGGTGTGGGGAGCGATCTCCTACACTGGCCGTACACCACTGGTGATCGTCGAGGGGACACTGAATAGTGCACGGTACATCCAAACCGTCATCGAACCCATCGTTCTACCATTCCTAGACCGGCAAGGGAACTTGCTGTTCCAACAGGACAATGCACGTCCGCATCTATCCCGTGCCACCCAACGTGCTCTAGAAGGTGTAAGTCAACTACCATGGCCAGCAAGATCTCCGGATCTGTCCCCCATTGAGCATGTTTGGGACTGGATGAAGCGTCGTCTCACGCGGTCTGCACGTCCAGCACGAACGCTGGTCCAACTGAGGCGCCAGGTAGTAATGGCATGGCAAGCCGTTCCACAGGACTACATCCAGCATCTCTACGATCTTCTCCATGGGAGAATAGCAGCCTGCATTGCTGCGAAAGGTGGATATACACTGTACTAGTACCGACATTGTGCATGCTCTGTTGCCTGTGTCTATGTGCCTGTGTTTCCGTCAGTGTGATCATGTGATGTATCTGACCCCAGGAATGTGTCAATAAAGTTTCCCCTTCCTGGGACAATGAATTCACGGTGTTCTTATTTCAATTTCCAGGAGTGTATTTGACTGAAGTAATACAGCTACAGGTTATTATTTTCAGCGAATTGGCTGTGGGGTATGACAGCAGACGTGCGTAGCTCGGCCCTATGACTACACCGAGCGATTCTTTTTAAACGGAGCCGTGCATAGCCCAAGTACCTGAAATGTGAATAACCACAGGTAAAGACGGAATTAGTTTGCTCGTATTGAACGCTGTTTAGAGGAGCAACTACTCAGCTGTGCCCGTTAGGTACCGCCGCATTTGAACCGTCGTCGTCCCCAACGCGAGTCCCGTGTGGTAACCTCTGCGCCACCTCACTCGGTGCGCAACAGGGTTCGCGGCGCTGGGCTGGGAAGATTAGCTACCACGTGAATGCTGGCGTCGCCGCTTGAGGGCGTGGTGGAACCGATCACAAAGCGCTCTGCCCGGGAGCAGAGGGGAAGGGTGGGGAAGGGAAGGGAAAGGAATGGAAAGGGATTACTTGACCCTGCCTGAGCGCTGGGAGGCGAGGAACTGTCTGAGCCCACAGCAGCCAAACATCACCTGAAATTAGGACGAGCCGCCCTGAAACGTGAGTATGTTTCAAAGGCTTTCTTCGTACTCTGCAATTACGTGGCAGCAACAATTCGTAAGCCGCCGGCCTCTCCTGTTTTTGGGTAGCAACGTGGCATCCACAATTGGATGTCGCAGCGCTGCATACCGCTACTGTGCGTCAGTGTGGATCCCTAAACAAAAGACAGGATGTGTAGGCGGGTCCTGGTTTGAAATGTGATGCATATTTTACATGATATCTGAATTTTAAATATTGATGAGCTGCCTGTTAGACCGACCAAAAACAGCCAAATACACACACACACACAAAGAGCTGTTGTATCAGTGCTATCGCAAAGTGCATTTGCCCACTGGAAATGCTTTCACTGCTTATTTTCCGAATTACACAGCCAGGATGCGACATTCTGGTTCAAATGGCTCTGAGGACTATGGAACTTAACTTCTGAGATCATCAGTCCCCTAGAACTTAGAACTACTTAAACCTACCCAACCTAAGGACATCACACACATCCATACCCGAGGCAGGATTCGAACCTGCGACCGCAGCGGTTGCGCGGTGCCAGACTGTAGCGCCTAGAACCGCTCGGCCACCCCGGCCGGGGCGACATTCTGGTTTCAGTCTTTATTAATATCTATAGAATTATTTGATCATTACCACAAATGAAATGCTTACCACAAACATTGGCAGTTTCTGTCGGTTAGTAGAACGCTCAGCTACTGATTATACTTCCGACAGTAGATATTTTCTAGATGTGTCTACTTTACTGACAACGATTTCAGATTCCAGGTAAATCACACAAGTAAACATAACTAAAATTCACTGGAGGTATCAACTAAAAAACGCCTTCAGTCACAACTTTTCGTGTTTTATTAAGTACACGATGCATATCGGACCCTGTGGGTCAATCATCAGGTGTAATTTGTCTTAACACAAGCTTTTTTTTCTCCTGAACGAGGTGAAATTCGAATTCCTGTCACGAAAAGGTTGATGTTAGGTTATGAATTTCGTCAGGCAAACGCAGTGCGTCGTGACCGCTTTTCTTCAGTACAGCAGGAACTAGGGTGAGCAGCAATTTATTGTAGTCCGCGTAACTTAAAATTTGATTCAAATCAAGTTAGTAATATAGATCCTTGCTGTTTAGTCCTTGTGAGGGATTACCTGTGATTGTTATTCATTATAAACTCTGCGGCAGTTGTAGTGTGAGGTTCGTTTTCATTTTTGTTCTTACGTTCTGTAAATTATTACCACTAGAAGCAAATAAACTGGAATTGATTTACGTTCGTAGTACTCGTACGTGTAGTGGTTGTATTATCGAGAAGTGACGAAATACAGAATTACAGATTCTGTTACTGCAATTTTAGTTACTTTTTAATTTTATCCATATTTCCAGCTTCAAACGTGACTTCATTAAATACTCAGGAGGAATGAATTAAAAAACGCCTTCAGTCATAAATTTCGTGTTTTATTGAGTACACAATGCATTTCGGACCCTGTGAGTCCAACAAGAGGTGTAATTTGTCTTAATACAAGCTTTATTTTTTTCTCTTGAGTGAGGTGAAATGTAAATTCCTGTCACGGAAAGGTTTGATGTTAGGTTATGAATTTCGTAAGTCAAACGCTGAAAATATGTGCGAAATAGTGGAAAATATGAGCAGTGTAAACTCACCACATAATCCAGGAAAAGCGTTTTTAAAGTTTTAGCACCAGTCAACATTCTTTTCTCCATCGTTTTCGTGTGTGCAAATTTGGCTCTTGAATGAAGTGACATGTACGAAAACGATGGAGAAAAGAATGTTTGCTGGTGCTAAAACGTTAAAAACGCTTTTCTTGGATTATTTGTAAGTTTACACTGTTCATCTTTTCCACTATTTTGCACATATTTTCCGCGTTTGACTTACGAAATTCATAACCTAACATGGATAGCATGGATAGGGACTGCAACTGCTGTGTTCGGATGCAGGCTGAGTTGGCATCCCTTCGCGCCCAGCTTCAGGCAGTGTTGGCTTCGGTCACACAGCTTGAGGCTGTTGCCAATGGGCATCACTGTGGGGGTCCGGATGGGGGTTTATCGGGGACGGCCAGCTCGTCCCACGCATCCCCCGATCGGACTACGACTGTGGTTGCCCGGGATACTGCCCGCATTGAGGCTGATCGCTCACCTGTAGTAGAGTGGGAGGTCGTCTCAAGGTGTGGCAGAGGGCGAAAGACATTCCGGAGGGCTGAATGGAAGGCCTCTCCAGTTTGTCTGACGAACCGGTTTCAGACTCTGTCTCAGGCTGATACTGATCTTCGGCCTGACATGGCTGCTTGTCCTGTTCCAGAGGTTGCCCCTCAGTCTGCAAGATTCGGGCGGTCGCAGAGGGTGGGCTTACTGGTAGTTGGGAGCTCCAACGTCAGGCGCGTAATGGGGCCCCTTAGGGAAATGGCAGCAAGAGAGGGGAAGAAAACCAATGTGCACTCCTTGTGCATACCGGGGGGAGTCATTCCAGATGTGGAAAGGGTCCTTCCGGATGCCATGAAGGGTACAGGGTGCACCCATCTGCAGGTGGTCGCTCATGTCGGCACCAATGATGTGTGTCGCTATGGATCGGAGGAAATCCTCTCTGGCTTCCGGCGGCTATCTGATTTGGTGAAGACTGCCAGTCTCGCTAGCGGGATGAAAGCAGAGCTCACCATCTGCAGCATCGTCGACAGGACTGACTGCGGACCTTTGGTACAGAGCCGAGTGGAGGGTCTGAATCAGAGGCTGAGACGGTTCTGCGACCGTGTGGGCTGCATATTCCTTGACTTGCGCCATAGGGTGGTGGGGTTTCGGGTTCCGCTGGATAGGTCAGGAGTCCACTACACGCAACAAGCGGCTACACGGGTAGCAGGGGTTGTGTGGCGTGGGCTGGGCGGTTTTTTAGGTTAGATGGCCTTGGGCAAGTACAGAAAGGGCAACAGCCTCAACGGGTGCGGGGCAACGTCAGGACGTGCGGGGACCAAGCAGCAATCGGTATTGTAATTGTCAACTGTCGAAGCTGCGTTGGTAAAGTACCAGAACTTCAAGTGCTGATAGAAAGCACCGAAGCTGAAATCGTTATAGGTACAGAAAGCTGGCTTAAGCCAGAGATAAATTCTGCCGAAATTTTTACAAAGGTACAGACGGTGTTTAGAAAGGATAGATTGCATGCAACCGGTGGTGGAGTGTTCGTCGCTGTTAGCAGTAGTTTATCCTGTAGTGAAATAGAAGTGGATAGTTCCTGTGAATTATTATGGGTGGAGGCTACACTCAACAACCGAGCTAGGTTAATAATTGGCTCCTTTTACCGACCTCCCGACTCAGCAGCATTAGTGGCAGAACAACTGAGAGAAAATTTGGAATACATTTCACATAAATTTTCTCAGCATGTTATAGTCTTAGGTGGAGATTTCAATTTACCAGATATAGACTGGGACACTCAGATGTTTAGGACGGGTGGTAGGGACAGAGCATCGAGTGACATTATACTGAGTGCACTATCCGAAAATTACCTCGAGCAATTAAACAGAGAACCGACTCGTGGAGATAACATCTTGGACCTACTGATAACAAACAGACCCGGACTTTTCGACTCTTTAAGTGCTGAACAGGGAATCAGTGATCATAAGGCCGTTGCAGCATCCCCGAATATGGAAGTTAATGGGAATATAAAAAAGGGAGGAAGGTTTATCTGTTTAGCAAGAGTAATAGAAGGCAGATTTCAGACTACCTAACAGATCAAAAAGAAAATTTCTGTTCCGACACTGACAATGTTGAGTGTTTATGGAAAAAGTTCAAGGCAATCGTAAAATGCGTTTTAGACAGGTACGTGCCGAGTAAAACTGTGAGGGACGGGAAAAACCCACCGTGGTACAACAACAAAGTTAGGAAACTACTGCGAAAGCAAAGAGAGCTTCACTCCAAGTTTAAAGGCAGCCAAAACCTCTCAGACAAACAGAAGCTAAACGATGTCAAAGTTAGCGTAAGGAGGGCTATACGTGAAGCGTTCAGTGAATTCGAAAGTAAAATTCTATGTACCGACTTGACAGAAAATCCTAGGAAGTTCTGGTCTTACGTTAAATCAGTAAGTGGCTCGAAACAGCATATCCAGACACTCCGGGATGATGATGGCATTGAAACAGAGGATGTCACGCGTAAAGCTGAAATACTAAACACCTTTTTCCATAGCTGTTTCACAGAGGAAGACCGCACTGCAGTTCCTTCTCTAAATCCTCGCACAAACGAAAAAATGGCTGACATCGAAATAAGTGTCCAAGGAATAGAAAAGAAACTGGAATCACTCAACAGAGGAATGTCCACTGGACCTGACGGGATACCAGTTCGATTCTACACAGATTACGCGAAAGAACTTGTCCCCCTTCTAACAGCCGTGTACCGCAAGTCTCTAGAGGAACGGAAGGTTCCAAATGATTGGAAAAGAGCACAGGTAGTCCCAGTCTTCAAGAAGGATCGTCGAGCAGATGCGCAAAACTATAGACCTATATCTCTGACGTCGATCTGTTGTAGAATTTTAGAACATGTTTTTTGCTCGAGTATCATGTCGTTTTTGGAAACCCAGAATCTACTCTGTAGGAATCAACATGGATTCCGGAAACAGCGATCGTGTGAGACCCAACTCGCTTTATTTTTTCATGAGACCCAGAAAATATTAGATACAAGCTCCCAGGTAGATGCTATTTTTCTTGACTTCCGGAAGGCGTTCGATACACTTCCGCACTGTCGCCTGATAAACAAAGTAAGAGCCTACGGAATATCAGACCAGCTGTGTGGCTGGATTGAAGAGTTTTTAGCAAATAGAACACAGCATGTTGTTCTCAATGGAGAGACATCTACAGACGTTAAAGTAACCTCTGGCGTGCCACAGGGGAGTGTTATGGGACCATTGCTTTTCACAATATACATAAATGACCTAGTAGATAGTGTCAGAAGTTCCATGCGGCTTTTCGCGGATGATGCTGTAGTATACAGAGAAGTTTCAGCATTAGAAAATTGTAGCGAAATGCAGGAAGATCTGCAGCGGATAAGCACTTGGTGCAGGGAGTTGCAACTGACCCTTAACATAGACAAATGTAATGTATTGCGAATACATAGAAAGAAGGATCCTTTATTGTATGATTATATGATAGCGGAACAAACACTGGTAGCAGTTACTTCTGTAAAATATCTGGGAGTATGCGTGCGGAACGATTTGAAGTGGAGTGATCATATAAAATTAATTGTTGGTAAGGCGGGTACCAGGTTGAGATTCATTGGGAGAGTCCTTAGAAAATGTAGTCCATCAACAAAGGAGGTGGCTTACAAAACACTCGTTCGAGCTATACTTGAGTATTGCTCATCAGTGTGGGATCCGTACCAGATCGGGTTGACGGAGGAGATAGAGAAGATCCACAGAAGAGCGGCGCGTTTCGTCACAGGGTTATTTGGTAAGCGTGATAGCGTTATGGAGATGTTTAACAAACTCAAGTGGCTGACTCTGCAAGAGAGGCGCTCTGCATCGCGGTGTAGCTTGCTCGCCAGGTTTCGAGAGGGTGCGTTTCTGGATGAGGTATCGAATATATTGCTTCCCCCTACTTATACCTCCCGAGGAGATCACGAATGTAAAATTAGAGAGATTAGAGAGCGCACGGAGGCTTTCAGACAGTCGTTCTTCCCGCGAACCATACGCGACTGGAACAGGAAAGGGAGGTAATGACAGTGGCACGTAAAGTGCCCTCCGCCACACACCGTTGGGTGGCTTGCGGAGTATAAATGTAGATGTAGATGTAGATGTAGATGTAGAGCGCAGCGCAACCCCTTAAGCTAACCGGCCTTGTTGCGATTTATGTGACTAGTGGTGTTAAACCTGGCTACTTTGCAGTGCTGCTGGCATGCGTGTGACTGTATTACAGCTCGCTGTCTCTGACTGTGAGCACCTTCTTACTCAGATGGCTGCCGTCAGAAACAGCATGGTGACGTCATTCAAGAAATGCCTGTCACCACCCATCCACTGCTGCGTAAAGGAGTTGTCAACACTTCCTTGGTCCATGTGCCATCCACTCGCGGCTGTATGCGTTACCCGAGCCCACTTTATTTACATTATTATGTCTTTTTCTCCAGTCTTTTTATAGAGTATTCAGCACTAGTTATTCCAGAACGTATCTTCGGAGACAGGCGTTTTATTTGTAAATGTCTCTTGCAGTTGCACAGTCCTCCTGGGCTAGGTGGACCATCTCGTTTGCGGTCGTGGTTTCCACTGTAACTACCCACTTTACCCATAGGCTAGTCTCATGGTGATGTAAGCGTGTGCTTTCTAATTTGTGGCCTTGACGACTTCGTTTTGGTTGCTCTCCCTCTGGCTTGCAACTCGTTGAAACAACAGTAGTTGGATTATAGTGATAATACCCTTTCAAGGTAACACCTCTGAGCAGCGTGGTTCACAAATAAGTGGCTTTGTATTGAATGGCGGGTCACTGCATCTCCCAAATTTATTTTAAAAAATCTCATTCATTAATACGCAGTTAAACAGAATGTTGATTAGCCTGCCTTCGGCAGTCAATCCACTACGTTCAGTGAACGATAACATCCTCACATCTTCTGCAATTTTATGTGCTTATTCTACATTAGGGATCTGAGCAACAATATTTAAAAATAACAATGTTGGGAGTTTAAACATCGATGTTTCAATATCATTACCGAAGTCTGAAACATCGTAACATCGATGTTAAAGGTAAAAATCGACCTACCATATTGGCAAACAACTTGGCTACTTGTTAGCTTTGTCAGTAACATTTTCGCCATTTAAAGAAATCTTTTTCTGAACATGGGCCATAACAACACCAGTCCATCGCATCTGCAACTTCTCAAACGTGGCATTAAGCATCAGTGTTTTTGAAAGTACTTAGGAACATTGTCCCTTGTTGTAGCTAAGCCTGGACTAATGCCTTTCATTGTCAATTCAATTTATTTTGTCTTGGACACGCAGGATGGTAGATGTCTTGTAATGAAATAATAAAGTAAAAGACGGTAACGCACAAGAATGCTGCTATAATTGTTAACTGCTAACCGTCCTGATCGCATAACAAACGCAATGAAAATCTTACATATTACACCAAACGGATTTAAAATTAATGTCTTGGAAAACACCGAAATCAAAATACATAAACGGACAGATCCTGATTCAATATTAAACGACCAAACAGACCTAAAACATAAAAATTTACTAGATAACTTCATTGAAATCGTACAGCTCGATTCGGGTTTGTCGTAATAAAATAAAATCACACATATATACACACTACAAAAACATAACAAAGACTATAATACCACGCCATAGATAATTACGGTACATAGACAAATGAATAAGAAGTTGTAACCATACAGCATCGTTGGATTAGCTGTTAATCGTAGCTGCCAAAACCACAACATTATATACAAGTGATAAAAGACTAGCTTACATCTGTGAGCAACAGCACTTAATAGAGATTAAGGCAACTATTTAAAAAAATTGTCTGCAGTTGGAAACGACCTACGCAACAGCAATATTATAAGACAGCAATAGCGCCACGATGCAATGTGGGAGTAAGTACTAGCACACAGTAAAACAAAATTGTTATTAGTTATAATGTTACAAGTTTTAACAACGCGTATTTGGTTCCAGATAGCCTGAAGATGGCGATAATGCCGAAATAGGCCTATTGCTAACGTGAAAGTCTAGCAGTTAGCAATTATACACTACTGGCCATTAAAATTGCTACACCAAGAAGAAATGCAGATGACAAACGGGTATTCATTGGACAAATATATTATACCAGAACTGACATATGATTACATTTTCACGCAATTTGGGTGCATAGATCCTGAGATATCAGTACCCAGAACAACCACCTCTGGCCGTAATAACGGCCTTCATACGCCTGGGCATTGAGTCAAACAGAGCTTGGACGGCGTGTACAGGTACAGCTGCCCATGCAGCTTCAACTCGATACCACCGTTCATCAACAGTAGTGACGCGTATTTTAACGAGCCAGTTGCTCGGCCACCACTGACCAGACGTTTTCGATTGGTGCGAGATCTGGAGAATGTGCTGGCCAGGGCAGCAGTCGAACATTTTCTGTATCCAGAAAGGTGCGTACAGGACCTGCAACATTCGGTCGTGCATTATCCAGCTGAAATGTAGCGTTTCGCAGGGATCGAATGAAGGGTAGAGCCACGGGTCGTAACACATCTGAAATGTAAGGTCCACTTTTCAAAGTGCCGTCAATGCGAACAAAAGGTGACCGAGACGTGTAACCAATGGCACCCCATACCATCACGCCGGGTGATACGCCAGTATGGCGATGACGAATACACGCTTCCATTGTGCTTCCACCACGATGTCGCCAAACACGGATGCGACCATCAAATGGCTCTGAGCACTATGGGACTCAACATCTGTGGTCATCAGTCCCCTAGGACGTAGAACTACTTAAACCTAACTAACCTAAGGACATCACACACATCCACGCCCGAGACAGGATTCGAACCTGCGACCGTAGCGGTCACGCGGTTCCAGACTGAAGCGCCTGGAACCACAGGTCCACACCGACCGGCCGACCATCATGATGCTGTAAACTGAACCCGGATTCATCCGAAAAAATGACGTTTTGCCATTCGTGCACCCAGGTTCGTCGTTGTACACCATTGCAGGCGCTCCTGCCTGTGATGCAGCGTCAAGGGTAACCACAGCCATGGTCTCCGAGCCGATAGTCCATGCTGCTGCAAACGTCGTCGAACTGTTCGTGCAGATGGTTGTTGTCTTGGAAACGTCCCCATCTGTTGACTCAAGGATCGAGACGTGTCTGTATGATCCGTTTCAGCCATGCGGATAAGATGCCTGTCATTTCGACTGCTAGTGATACGAGGCCGTTGGGATCCGGCACGCCGTTCCGTATTACCCTCCTGAACCCACCGATTCCATATTCTGCTAACAGTCATCGGATCTCGACCAACGCGGGCAGCCATGTCACGATACGACAAACCGTAATCGCGATAGGCTACAATCCGACCTTTATCAAAGTCGGAAACGTGATGGTACGCATTTCTCCTCCTTACACGAGACATCACAACGTTTCACCAGGCAACGCCGGTCAACTGCAGTTTGTGTATGAGAAATCGGTTGGAAACTTTCCTCATGTCAGCACGTTGTAGGTGTCGCCATCGGCGCCAACCTTGTTTGAATGCTCTGAAAAGCCAATCATTTGCATATCACAGCATCTTCTTCCTGTCGGTTAAATTTCGCCTCTGTAGCATCTCATCGTCGAGGTGTAGCAATTTTAATGGCCAGCAGTGTAGCAGCATTCTGGTACAATACCGTCTTTTATTTTATTCTTCGTTCAGTTCACTCTTTCCTGGTGTCAAGTAGTGTATATCGGTTTTGTTTGGGACTGAGCTAGGGTGTAAATCAGACACTCAACGAAGCTACGAACCACTCTGAAAATGTCCTCTGCAGATGGAGACGAAACATTGGATTTTAATATGGAATCCATTCGCCAATGGCATAACAGTCCGGAATATAGTATCAAGCGCGACATTTTACAATCAGAGACAGACCTACCATCACAGTTCAGTTATTACCTTAAAGATCGCCCTCTATATCTTAGAAGATTATCAGAAGTATGAAATCACACATCGCCAATACCTATCCAGACCTACAAAAAACTGCAGTTTAGTGTTTGAGCTATGCGTCAGATCGTCACAAAAGGAGTGCTCTCAAAAATGTTATATTTATAGTCTACAGAAAAAAAGTTGTTAATTATTGCTGTATTTGTTGATTACTAGATATGGTGTTAGACGTTTTCGTATGTTGTTTTTTATATCATTCTGCAAATTCATCATTTCTCAGCAACGTTATAAACATCGATATTTTGAGATCGATTGTAACTGTCCATCTGTGTTTAGATGACGATGATGAAATCTAAATCAGCATCGGTTATTTACCAGCATTCGAAACATCAGAACAATTGCCGTTTGTATACATTCTAGTAAGCCCACCCCAGATTATTTAAAGAATCGAACTCCCGTGTGTAAAACAGCTACAAATGTCTGATTACTTTAGGTATGAGCTAATTTGTTAAATATATCACTTTAAGCATGTGAAACTTCTATGGATGAACACGTAAAATCCTAATAGTGGTGGTTTCATTAGTTTCGGATTATACACTTACACACTACCGAAAGAGTTTAGAAAAGATTTGTAGCTACGTGTAAAGTTTCTTGGAAGTCGCTAAGTGTTCTCACTCTCAAATACTGGATGAATATACTCAATAATTTGCGCGCTGTGAGTTACAATGCTTCAAAACGTACAGGGTGACAATTTATGAAGTATATCAAATAAAATCGTCATAACTTCTGAACGGTCTGCGTTAGGACGTTCAAACTGCACGTTGGCCGCGGAGCATGATGGGAATTAATATGCACATGCACACACACCTTGTTGCTGTCGGCCATTTTCACGTGAAAATGTCACGTTATAGGGCGTTTGGGGGACTGAGAACCCGCATTTCACAATCGAGAAGTCTCTTCACCCTCAACGGGTGAGTTTGTGATGTGCAATGCCCAATCAGGAAGTAATCGGTGCGATATTCCTTGATGGCACGGTGACTAGCGAACGGTACGTCAAGGTTTTGGAAGATGATTTCATAACTATTATCCAAAGTGACCCTGGTTTCGACAAGATGTGGTTCATGCAAGATGGTGCTCGGCTCCATCGAAGTAGTAGAGTGTTTGATGTCCTGTGGGAGCACTTTTGGACCGCATTCTGGCTCTGGGGTACCCAGAGGCCAGTGGCCGCCTTATTCTCATGATCTGAACACATGCGACTCTTTTTCGTAAGGCTATATTAAAGACAAGGTGTACAGCAATAACTGCACAACCGTTGATGAGCTGAAAATAGCCATTCAGGAGGTCATTGACATCATCGATGTTCTGACACTTCAGCGGGTCATGCAGAATTTCGCTGTTCGTCAGTGCCACGTTATCGCCAATGATGGCAGGCATATGGAACATGTCATAATCTAAATCCGAATATCTGTAGTGACGTTTACATGTTGAGTATGGTCTGTGCACGCCGTAGTTTGTAACTAATTTAAGGTTTTTTTATATAGTTTGTAACGTATTACTATGTTTACGACGTTGCTCATCGAGCCATATACGTTATCTCGCATTTCTAGCTGCTTCTCTCACACAATTAATGACAAAAATTCAGAAATTCAGGGTCACCTCCAGCCCAACCCTTCCTAACCATTTAGAAAAAAACGGAGCTGGAAAATTATTAGTTTAATTACTTTAATAATTTAATTACAAGTACGCAAATTTCTTTAAGCAGCCAGATAAATAGCACTCCATGTCGTGCATGAAGCAACTTGATTAAATCAGGATTGGAAATAAGAGTAAGGGGATAAGATCGACACCAAAGAATTTATCTTTCACGTAAATTATTTATTGTAACTGAATATTTGGTTGCACATCCTAACTACACGTAACTGGTGCCTGACTCGAAATATTTAACGTCAGAATGAAACAGAGCACACTTTTAACTACAGCAAGAAGAAACACAGAAGACGGAGGTGGGAGATAATTATACTATCATCTCCTTTGAATTAATACCATAAAAATATCTCAGTGAGACTTGCATTAAGATTCTACGCAAGCACTATTCTGGACAGAGGTTTAACCAATACACAAGGCTGTGCGATAATTATTTAGCACACTAACTGCGTCTGCTGCTTGCCACCGGCCTAACTAGAGCACGTGGTGCACTCTGACTCAAACTGTTGTGCTGCTTTGTAGAAAGCGCACGAAAGAACAGATATTCTTGCAGAAAATGTAGCTCATTAAACAAGCAAACTGTTAAAATAAAGCCTACTGCGGTGCCGTGGTGGACCAGAAGGGTCATTGATTACCAAACACGTGGCACAAAATCGACGCACAAAGACAAAAACAATTTCCACAGAATATAAGATTAAAAATCATACTCGCTTCACACGCTTCAGTTAGGCTGAAGTTCTTAAGTATTTCAACAGTTAAACATAACGAAGTCCTAACTCAACCTCCTTCCTATCACCTGAAATCCCCCTTAAGAGCTACGATCCGTACTCACCAAGTATTCACTGAAGAGTGCCGCTTTCTCTCATGAGATTACCTAGTTCCCCGTGCAGCGGAAGCTACCAGAGGGGTAGCCATCCATCACCAACCTCAAACACAAAAACAGCCTTCGACTAAGATGGGTAAACCTCTCTGTTCAGGTATTGGAAACTTAAGCTGGTCATCCTGTGCTCTCCTTCGAACGAGAAGCAACATCGTCTGCTCCCAGCAGACGTTGATCAACTCAGCGTTTCCCACAAAACAAAACCGAAACCCCACATTAAAACACACACATAATGTTCAATAGGCCTTATTTGAGTGCTCAGTCTTTCTGGAAGAGTTCATGAACTGAGCCAAAATCAGGCAGTAAAGTGAATAAGTTGTACCGAATTTGACAAGCGCTTTATGAAACGACTTCACGGAGACGTTTCAAGTTCAGTACTGTCACCCTATACACGCAGTTCTAAGTGTAATACTTGTCACAATGTTAAATTTTTAACATAAGATCATATCTCTAAATAAGTGGATTTTGACAGTATTTTAAAAAAAAATGGCTCTGAGCACTATGGGACTCAACTGCTGCGGTCATTAGTCCCCTAGAACTTAGAACTAGTTAAACCTAACGAACCTAAGGACATCACAAACATCCATGCCCGAGGCAGGATTCGAACCTGCGACCGTAGCGGTCTTGCGGTTCCAGACTGCAGCGCCTTTAACCGCACGGCCACTTCGGCCGGCAGTATTTTAAATTTTAAAATTCTGTCAGCAGTTATATGAAATACGGTAATCGAATTTATTGTCCTTGGAAGGCGAGAAATGAGCATCATGCAATTGTGACCGTGAACCGCATTCGCCGTTCAGTAAAACTTGTTTTCCTTCGGTCCACCAGTTCAACACTCTCCACCTCATATAATTAATGAATCCTAAATTACGGGTCTTCCCTTGTTATCATGTCTTTCTCCATCTGCGCACCTCATGCTGAAGAACATCCGCGCACGTCCTGGCGCTGTTAAACGCGCCGCTCCATGCTCCCTAGATTGGAAACGCTCGTACACTGCTTTCGACAGCTGTCTGGCTGCTTCATCTACATCGAGCGACTACCGCGCTGCAGAGTTAATCTGGAAGAAAGAAGGAGCCCAATTAATAAAAGATGTGCGGCGCGTGAGGAAGTGGCGGGCAGAGAGGGTGAGGCGAGACGGAAGCTGTGAGGCGCTTCGCGTCGCCCGCCGCTGCTGCTGGTGCCGTTTTATCGACCATATCCTCGGCCGGCCCGCTTTGCTCCAGGGAAATATTGCCCCGGAGCTTCCTCCCCTCTTTCTAATGTCTCCCCGGTCTCACGACAGATACGTCCGCCGCCAGCGGAGCCACTTGGAACAGCTTCTCTCAGACGATAAATAACTGTTGGTCGCAGCACCATTCCAGTCCTTTGATACGTCCTCCACTGTGTTTTACACATTCCGACAGCAGGGTTATCCACAAATTACACTCTAAGAAAAAAACAAAAGACATGTCCTGCAGCAGGCGTGGTAAAGGGATCACAAAAGCAACAAAGATGTAAACAACCAAGGAGCATGGGATAAGGGGTCCAAAGATGCTAATACATGGAGTCGATTCCATGTGGTCTGTGAAATGTGTGGGCACAAATGAGAAAAATGATAGAAATATGTCTTCAATAAAAACGGAATCATGCCACGCAAGCAAATATGAAATTTTCACTTTCGTCATTTATCAATTCAAATGGCTCCGAGCACTACGCGACTTAACTTCTGAGGTCATCAGACGCCTAGAACTTAGAACTAATTAAACCTAACTAACCTAAGGGCATCACACACATCCATGCCCGAGGCCTGCGACCGTAGCGGTCGCTCGGCTCCAGACTGTAGCGCCTAGAACCGCACGGCCACACCGGCCGGCCTTTATCAATTCCATAATAGCGTCTAATATACAGGGTCAATATTAATAAAACCAACAAACTGCAGGGATGGATTCCTGATTGGAGCTGGAGGAAGAATTCTATGAAGGTACGTCCAGAAATGCGTCGTTGCCACCGTAGATGGCGTTGACGAAAGATGGTTCCTCCGATCACACGCCGTGTATGATTGACGCAGCGTACCGTAACCAGCAGAATGGTCCGGTATTTATGTCCGGCACAAGCCGAGATGGTGTTTGCGTACGGTCAAGCAGATGGAAAAGCCAACGGCCTTGCCGCAGTGGTAACACCGGTTCCCGTCAGATCACCGGAGTTGAGCACGGTCGGGCTGGGTTAGCACTTGGATGGGTGACGACCCGGTCTGCCGAGCGCTGTTGGCAAGCAGGGTGCACTCAGCCCTTGTGAGGCAAACTGAGGAGCTACTTGTCTGAGAAGTAGCGGCTCCGGTCTCGTAAACTGACATACAGCCGGAAGAGCGGTGTGCTGACCACATGGCCCTCCATATCAGCATCCAGTGGCGCCTGTGGGCTGAGGACGACACAGCGGCCTGTACGGGAGGAGTTTTTTAAGCAGATGAAAACGATCCAAAGGCAGCCTGGCTATACGAAAACAAGTACCCTCACAGACACCAGCCATATCACACAACATTTCGAGCCCTGAAAGAGATTTTCACTCTGCAGCGGAGCCTGAGACGATATGAAACTTCCTGGCAAATTAAAACTGTGTGCCTGACCAAGACTCGAATTCAGAACCTCTGCTTCCCCGGACAAGTGCTCTACCAACTGAGCTACCCAAGTACGACTCAAGACCTCTTCTCCTACCTTCCAGGCTTCACAGAAGCTCTCCTACGAAACTTGCAGAACTAGCACTCCTGGAAGAAAGGATATTGGGGATAAATGGCTTTTACACACCCTGTGGGATGTTTCCAGCATGAAATTTTCACTTTGCAGCGGAGTGTGCGCTGATATGAAACTTCCTGACAGATTAAAACTCTGTGCCGGACTGAGACTCGAACTCGGAACCTTTGCCTTTCACGTGCAAGTGTTCTAACGACTGAATTATCCAAGCACGACTCACGTCCCAGGTCCCGAGTTCGACTCTCAGTCTGGCACACCGTTTTAATCCGCCAGGATGTTTCATTTCGAGCCCTTTTTGGGCTCTCTGTCATTATGGGTCCATTCAGAGAAACGGAAATGTTGGCGGGCCACTTGCCTGGAGCTTACACTAGAGTTGGTCTCAATATCCTGTAGAATTCGATCCTCCACATCTGGTGTCTGCATAGTCCGCCGCCTCCCTGCATGTTCGTCTTTTTGAAAGGACCCATGCTCATACAAACGCCCAAAAAGAGCTTGAAATGTTGTGTGATGTGGTTGCGAGGATACTTGTTTTGGTATAGCCGTGCTGCCTCTCGACCGTTTCCATCCCTTGGCTGTACATAAACTCCGTCTTGGCTTGTTCACATCATGAACAGCGGACCATTCTACTGCTTACAGTACGCTGCGTCACTCACACAGCCTGCTACATACAAGGAACACACGACACGTGGTCAAATGAACTTTCATTCGACAGCACCGTCTACTGTAGCAACGATGCATTTCCGGACTGAATTATCCAAGCACGACTCACGCCCCAGGTCCCGAGTTCGACTCTCAGTCTGTCACACCGTTTTAATCCGCCAGGATGTTTCATTTCGAGCCCTTTTTGGGCTTTCTGTCATTATGGGTCCATTCAGAGAAACGGAAATGTTGGCGGGCCACTTGCCTGGCATTTTTTCCTCTATTTCCAGTCACCAATCTGTCCCTGCAGTTTCTCAATTTTATTAATGTTTACGCTGTACTTGACGACCGATTGATTCCAGAATGCTTGGAAATGACTACGAGTCGAAATTACAGTCACAATAAATAATGTTTTAACAGCGTAGAGAGGAACGATTTCATTTAAAGATAAATATTCCATTCCCGTACATGAGTAATTTGCAGGTGCAGAGAGGCAGGTCATTGAACGCTGTTCTGGAATGCAGATTACTGTGGAAGGCTATGCGTTTTGCCTTTGCACAATAGTGAAATATTTCGTGGAACATATGGTAGTGAGACCTTCGTTGTTGTCAGTAGTATGTGAAGATTTTGCTTGGATGATCTGCCTGATTTAACGAAGCATTTCGGTAGTCTATCTGTTAGAGTTTTGATTCAGTGATAGCAGATACGGGGAAACGTCTTCATAACACCGCTTTTGGCTATAATCTGAAAGCATACACATGATATAATACCGCGGACAGGTTTTGATGAGTGGGTACCTATTACACTCATGCTCATAAATTAAAGATAATTGCAGAATGTGGTACCTCACAACGTGGCACTACACAAAACTAGCGCTAATAGCATAGCCACATAGGGTACAGACACGATAAAGATCTGTAAGTCCACGGTATTGGTAATAAGTTAAGAAAACCATCCCGAAACACATGTGCTACAAAACGCCACTGTTTCGTGTGCATGTACCCCGACATCAATATGAGATATGATCACCGTGCACACATACACAGGCCGCGCAACGGATTGGCATACTCTGGATCAGGTGGTCGAGCAGCTGCTGGGTATAGCCTCCCATTCTTCCACCAGTGCCTGTCGGAGCTCTTGAAGTGTCGTAGAGGTTTGAAGACGTGCAGCGATACGTCGACCGAGAACATACCAGACGTGCTCGATGGGGTTGGTTTAGCTCTGGAGAACAGGCAGGGCACTCCATTCGCCTGATACCTTTTTTTTTTTTTTTTTTTTTTTTCAAGGTACTCCTCCACGATGGCAGCTCGGTGGCGCTGTGCATTATCATCCATCAGGAGGAAGGTGGGACCCACTGCACCCCTGAAAAGGCGGACATACTGGTGCAAAATGACGTCCCGATATACCTGACCTGTTACAGTTTCTCTTTCAAAGACATGCAGGGGTGTACGTGCACCAATCATAATCCTACCCCACACCATCAAACCGCGACCTCCATACAGGTCCCTTTCAAGGACATTAAGGGGTTAGTATCTGGTTCCTGGTTCACGCCATATGAGAACCCGGCGAGAATCACTGTTCAGCCTATTCCTGGACTCGTCTGTGAACATAACCTGGGACCAATGTTCCAATGACCATGTACTGTGTTCTTGACACCAGGCTTTATGGGCTCTCCTGTGACCAGGGGTCAGTGGAATGCACCTTGCAGGTCTCTGGGCGAATAAACCATGTCTGTTCAGTCGTCTGTAGACTGTATGTCTGGAGACAACTGTTCCAGTGGCTGCGGTAACGTCCAGAGCAAGGCTACCTGCGGTACTCCGTGGCCGTCAGCAGGCACTGATGGTGAGATATCGGTCTTCTTGTGGTGTTGTACACATGGACGTCCCGTACTGTAGCGCCTGTACGCGTTTCCTGTCTGCTGGAATTATTACCATAATCTTGAGAACACGCTTTGTGGCACACGGAGGGCTCGTGCTACGACCTGCTGTGTTTGACCAGCCTCCAGTCGCCCTAGTATTCTGCCCCTCATAACGTCATCAATATGTGATCTTTGAGCCATTTGCAACACACAGTCACCATTAGCATGTTTGAAAACGTCTCTACACTTACTCGCTGCACTGTACTCTGACATGCACCAACACACCTCTGCGTATGAGGACTGCTGCAAGCGCTACCGTGCGACGACCGCAGGTCAAATGCACCGCATGGTCATACCCAGAGGTGATTTAAACCCGCAAACCGTCCACCAGAGCGTTGTTTCATTATGTATCAGCATTATCCTTAATTTATGTGCATGAGTGTATATTGGGTGTTCGAGTACGTAGCTACGCGAATTCATTAACGTTGCTGATATATTTAATACGCCTGTGTTCTTTGATTGTTTCGGTAATCATTTGTGGTCAGATCGGTTGTTGAATTGTGTACGCTGGTCATCAGGGGTCAGTTCGAAAAGTTCGAAATGGGACTCATCATTAGACACAAGTTTACTGCAGCCAATGACATTCCACGCCGAAGACGAGTCTGGAGACTCCCCGGACAGCGCCGGGTGGGATACCAACCTGACTGTTGCTTGCCACCGGTCCGACCACCAGGAATTTCACTTCATATCAAGACCTCTTTGGTTGTCATCCTTACAGCACAGACGCACGTCGACGATATGCTGTGCCCCGTTTTGTTGCCCTTCATGGTAAGCCTCCTGGGCTTACTGACAAGGGAACATCCCCATCGCTCCCCCCTCAGATTTAGTTATAAATTGGCACAGTGGAGAGGCCTTGAAAAACTTAACACATATCAATCGAGAAAACAGGAAGAAGTTGTGTGGAACTATGAAAAAAAAGCAAAATATACAAACTGAGTAGTCCATGCACAGAACAGGCACCATCAAGGCTAATGTGAGCTCAGAAGCGCCGTGGTCCCGTGGTTAGCGAGAGCAACTGCCGTATGAGAAGTCCTTCGTACGAATCTTCCCTCAAGTGAAAAATTTAATTTTTTATTTTCAGACAATTATTATCTGTCCGTCCGATGCGATCACTTTTTTTGGGAGTGGTTATCACATCCACAAGAAAACCTAAATCGGGCAAGGTAGAAGAATCTTTTTACCCAAGTGTACAAGTTAGGTGGGTCAACAACATACTCATGTCATGTGACGCACATGCCGTCACCAGTGTCGAATAGAATACATCAGACGTGTTTTCCTGTGGAGGAATCGGTTGACCTATGACTTTGCGATCAAATGTATTCGGTTACCATTGGAGAGGCACGTCCTTTCGTCTACTAATCGTACGGTTTTGCGGTGCGGTCCGAAAACACAGACACTAAACTTATTACAGTGAACAGAGACGTCAATGAACGAACGGACAGATTATAGCTTTGCGAAAATAAAAAACGTAAAATTTTCACTCGAGGGAAGATTTGAACCAAGGACCTCTCATTCCGCAGTCGCTCATGCTAACCACGGGACCACGGCGCTCCTGAGTTCAGTAGAGCGTTGATGTTGCCTATCATGCACATGGACTACTCAGTTCGTATATTTTGCTTATTTTTTTCATAGTTCCACACAACTTCTTCCTGTTATCTCGATTGATCTGTGTTCAGTTTTTCAAGATCTATCCACTGTTCCAACGTATAACTAAATCTGAAGGGGGTGCGATGGGGAGGTTCCCTTGTGAGATCCCTTCCTATATCCGCAAGGACAGGACAGATAATTTAATTTGTGGAAAGGGGCCAAAATGAGTGGCTGTCAGTTGCAATCGAACATACTACTTTATTGATTTGACAAACCTTACAAGACTAAAGAAAACATTAAAAACAGAGCAAGCCAAATATTAATTTTAGAATTTAATTCCCAGCTAAATGCATCATTCAATCTCACGGCTCAAGGGCAAAACAACTTTAATTTAAAACCGGCTGAAGGCCAGTCACTTAAGACTCAAAACAAGAATTTGAATTTTAAAAGGCAGACGGCCTCATCTTAAAACATTTCTCTAAATTAGGCTGAAGGCCTAAACAATCTCACGCCTTAAGGGCAAAACAACTTTAATTTAAAATCAGCTAGAAGCCATACATAAACAAACAAGGACAAATAAGAAAAGGCAGCACATCAAACGGCGCCCATAAGTTTCCAAAGGTCAGCCTGGAATTCACACACTAATGCTCGCTTAGGTGAGACAGACAGTCGGCCCAACAATTCTCAATCCGACGGCAACCCAAGCGACAGACAGTCAATAGACCAAGCGACAGGATAACCTCCGCTCCACCCGACCAGCACACAACAAGGTATCAGCGCCCACAACGAATTACACATTCAGCTGTCAAACTACACGCCGTGCTGGACAGCCATAACACAACGAGGAAAATACACTGCCTGAATTTACGTCAACGGCCAGGGCAGGTAACCGGTACGTTAACGGCCACAAGGCAGAAGATTCCGCTGGTGCACTTCAATTCAAAAAATCATGAAGTTAAATTAAACTTCACAGGAGGCTGGCTAGAATTTCGCCAACTTGAAAATACACCTTGTTGCTCACGGGAATGTCCCAACAGCCGACAACGAAATTCAAACGACACAATGTGAACAGTTGCCGCTGGCTGGTAGTTTAAGTAAAGACTCAACTTACGTGTCCGGGATCGGTGAGCCATGGACCTCATAGCAATGGGAACAGCCCCTCACACTCCGACCGCGCGTGGACGCCGCCAGCGGCCCCGGCCAGACACGCGCCACGGAGACTTCCTCGCTGCTCCACGTCAACCGACCAACTGCCCACACATGGTACAGCCGGAAACTATAAACGCGAGGCCAAAGATAGTACAAGGGTGCGAATATCGATACACGCTGCCGCTGCGAGTCGCGGAGAGAGAGGTTAACCGCAGGAGACTAATCACAGAATAGCAACCAAGGTTTAATGCAAAGCATAACATGAGCCAGCCACAGTTCACTTACGTTTGAGCAAGATATTGTCCGTTCGCACAAGGCGAGAGTTTCTACCGTTTGTCTTCGTGCTTGTTGTCAGATCTTCCCCCTATTGAGAACGCCTTCGAGCATTATGGGCACGCCCTCTAATCATCGCGAGATCTTGGCTATCTAAGGCGCCAGTTGGACAGAATTTGGCACGATATCCACAGGCGGACATCCAAGAACTCCGTCAATCAATGCCAAGCCGAATAACAGCTTGCATAAGGACCAAAGATCGCCCAACACGCTATTGACTTGCTTTTGTGAAGCGCTTTCTCTTGAATGAATCATCCGATTTTTCTGAAATTGTTACCATTTGTTTGTCTGTACATCACAGGAACAGATTTCCGTCCCATTCCGATAATTCCTTCGTGGTGTGTGACTTTTTTGTCTTAGAGTGTACCTCCTGACTGGGTACCTTCTGGCGCTTGCGGGGTGGAAAACGAGACTTCGAACGTCACGTTGTGTCAGCTTGTAATATGTGTGCTGTGTTAAGAAAACAAGCTGCTATCATGAGCAGTTAGGCGAAGCCCTGATCTATTAAGCTACGCAGTATTACATGAATGTTTATACCCCTGCATACAATTCAAAACGCCACCTGACCGCAAATGATTGAAGAAATAATTACAGAACATTCACGTATTTGATATATGGGCAGCGGTAATGAATTTGCGTAGCTGCGTACTCGTACACCCAATATAGCAGGTAACCATTCACCAAAACCTATCCGCAGTATTATATGATTGCATGCTTTCGGATTACAGCCAAAAGCGGTGTTATCATGATATTTCCTAATATCTGTAATTACTGAATCAAGACTCAAAAAGATGGAGTCCTGAACTGCTTCGTTAAACCAACATGATCAAGACGTAATTAGCAAGCAAAATCTGCACATGGTACTGGAAACAGGGAACGCCGTACTACCATATGTTTCACGAAATGTTTCGCTATTATACAGAGGCAGTAATCTGCGTTCCAGAACAGCGTTCAGTGACCTGCCTCTTTGCACCTGTAAATCACTGATGTACAGGAACAGAATATTTATAATTAAAAGAAATAATTGCGCTTTAGCTGTTAAAACATTATTTATTGTGCCTGCAGTTTCGACTCGTGGTCTTTCTCAAGCAATCTGAAAGCAACCAGTCGTCAAATATAATACACTTAATTATGAAACTGACAAACGTAGAAAGTGATCATTTCAAATCTGCTTATGTGGGATAAGTCCGTTTTCATTTAACACATGTTTGTGTCACTTTTCTCCTTTCTGCGCACACAAAACCACACGATATGGATTCCATATATTAGCATTTTTGCGCTCTGTAGCTCATACTCTTTTTGTGTTTACATCTTTGTTGCTTTTGTGATCCACTCACCACGCCTGCCACACGAGTTTTAAACTTAAGTGTTTATTTCATTATTCACCAGCTTTATAGCGTGTACGGTATATGGAACAGCGGAAAAATTCAAACCACCACAAGCAACTGCTCTTACACAACTTCCCACGTAAGTAGCTTAGAAATTTGCTCTTTCAACGTTTGTCAGTATCATAATAACGTGTATTACGTTTGACGACTGATTGCTTTCAGAATGCTTGAAAATGACCACATGTTCGAAATTGCAAACGTAACAAACAATGTTTTAACAGCCTACAGCGCAATGATTTCATTTAAAAATTCCACGTAGGCTCTGGGTCCAGTCATCATCAAACGTCTGGAATAGTTAGTCCTAAGGACTGAAGTAGCAGTGTGCAACTGAATTATTTGACTGGTCGTTGATATGACAGAAACTGTAGCAATGGATGTGTCCAAGACGGCAGTATACCAGCAAGGCCCTATTCCATGTTCAATAACAAAGAAATGACTAGTAATGAACGAAATAATTAGCAGAAATATTGCAGATAATTGATATATTATCCTCAAAACCATGCAGATAAGTCATGAAGACCATCTGAATTCTTAGTATACATAACATGAATTGAAGTTCTTGGAAAGCCGAAATATTAAAAGATCTCAATATACGTCTTTTAAACAGACTAGTAAACCATTCATAATGTAGGAGAGGATGATAAGACAGAGTATAGGGGTGTCCAGAAAATCCCATTACAGACTTCTAGGACTTGTAGAGGGGAGTGGGTACACAATATTTTAGATAGGAACTCATGTTCGGAAACTACCCTATCCGTTCTACGCTGGTTTCAATGCAGCTGTTTAATACATACATTTCTGCTTGAAGAAGTAAATTAGGCTTCACGCAGTACCATTGTTAGGTAACAAATCGAAAGAAAATGTAAAGAAACATTCATTTATCACCTAAGCACATTTGTTTGTGTTAGAACATAAACATCACGTTTAGTATTATTGTAAAACAAAAAAGAACCCAGCATACAATATGTACAGACAAGTATTGATGCATTACAACAGCGGCTCAATGTGGCGACCATCAACATTGTTACAGACAATGTACGTACAAAACATGTTCTGATACACTTGAGAGGTTCCATGCCCTCTTCTGCACGTCGCCTCTCATTTCCATCAATTTTATTAATGTTTTATGTCACTGAATGGTGGTAAGAGACCAAATAAGGTTATTCTAACGAGAGTATTTGTACTGAGAGCTCAAAGTACATTTCACTTGGTTGCTGTGCATGTTGTGAACTGTATGTGGTCTTGCTTTTAGTTGCCTCTGTTACTTTCCTGGGTGGTCTGTTGCGAGGCGAGCACCGGAGGACGTGGCACACTGCGTTTCTGGTGGGCGGCTGCACTTCTGCGACTGCTGGGAGGGTCGTACATCAATGAGCTTGAACGCCTGGTGGGACGACTGACCTCGGTCGAGTTTCGCCTGTTGTATGCAAGGCGAAACGACATGCGAGGCGTCTGAGTGTCGCCGCAGTTCATGTGTTTACCGTTCTGGCGCGTCTGGAATGAAGACTGGTGGCACCGACTGACTGCATTGTCCTCATGATTCTCAGAATACTTGTGGACTATGCCCTGCTGGGCGCGACTGCCTGGAGCCAGATGGCCAGTGGTCTAGGCATGTTGTTTTCATAGCTGATCAAATGGCAAGTTCAGTGCCCCGAGCTAAATAGCAGAGGCATGATTGGTCAACTTAAACTGAGGCCAGTTGACGTCATAAATCCTTGCTTGAAATTGGAGGGAACGGTCACTGTTGGCGCGAATGATGTTCTGAGATAGTGTGGGGGAATTTTGGAATCAGCACTGCATGCTGATTCGCAGTTTTTCGAGGGTAGTGGGGAGTTGAGTAACGTTGGCTTTGCTCTTGAGTTGTGCGGGCGCAGGGCATTTGGGATGTGATCTTCGTTGGAGTCGGACAGTCTTGCGACTTAGTCGCACTTTTTCCACAGAACTTAGAATTCTGCCAGGGGTTGAAACAGAGTTGCTGCACGGCAGAAGTCGGCGCCTACATCATCAGAACGCTGCCCACCGACGACGACGTGCTCCAGGTTTCAGGACTGGTAAAGTATTTTGCTGCTCCGGCATTGTAGGACCTACCAATTTTATACTGAAGTCCTCAGCAGCACACGAGCTCGCTTTGCACAAGTCCACCTTGCTTGTTTCTCCATGTGATCCCATTTGAGCTCTCACTACTAATCGCGATACTGCAATATAGTCTGGGGAGTAACATTTGATTCATTATGACCTCCAGTCACTATCGTCAATCTATTGCATCACAGAGAGTAGGAGCCCCTTGTTCTCGAGCCAATTCTTATTCTCATAATAGTTCAGTATGACCTACCCGAGATGTCAGATCCCTTAATCGGGCAGGTAGGTTAGAAAATTTAAAAAGGGAAATGGATAGGTTGAAGTTAGATATAGTGGGAATTAGTGAAGTTCGGTGGCAGGAGGAACAAGACTTCTGGTCAGGTGACTACAGGGTTATAAACACAAAATCAAATAGGGGTAATGCAGGTGTAGGTTTAATAATGAATAGGAAAATAGGAATGCGGGTAAGCTACTACAAACAGCATAGTGAACGCATTATTGTGGCCAAGATAGATACGAAGCCCACACCTACTACAGTAGTACAAGTTTATATGCCAACTAGCTCTGCAGATGACGAAGAAATTGAAGAAATGTATGATGAAATAAAAGAAATTATTCAGATTGTGAAGGGAGACGAAAATTTAATAGTCATGGGTGACTGGAATTCGAGTGTAGGAAAAGGGAGAGAAGGAAACATAGTAGGTGAATATGGATTGGGGGACAGAAATGAAAGAGGAAGCCGCCTGGTAGAATTTTGCACAGAGCACAACATAATAATAACTAACACTTGGTTTAAGAATCATGAAAGAAGGTTGTATACATGGAAGAACCCTGGAGATACTAAAAGGTATCAGATAGATTATATAATGGTAAGACAGAGATTTAGGAACCAGGTTCTAAATTGTAAGACATTTCCAGGGGCAGATGTGCACTCTGACCACAATCTATTGGTTATGACCTGTAGATTAAAACTGAAGAAACTGCAAAAAGGTGCGAATTTAAGGAGATGGGACCTGGATAAACTAAAAGAACCAGAGGTTGTACAGAGATTCAGGGAGAGCATAAGGGAGCAATTGACAGGAATGGGGGAAATAAATACAGTAGAAGAAGAATGGGTAGCTTTGAGGGATGAAGTAGTGAAGGCAGCAGAGGATCAAGTAGGTAAAAAGACGAGGGCTAGTAGAAATCCTTGGGTAACAGAAGAAATATTGAATTTAATTGATGAAAGGAGAAAATATAAAAATGCAGTAAGTGAAACAGGCAAAAAGGAATACAAACGTCTCAAAAATGAGATCGACAGGAAGTGCAAAATGGCTAAGCAGGGATGGCTAGAGGACAAATGTAAGGATGTAGAGGCCTATCTCACTAGGGGTAAGATAGATACCGCCTACAGGAAAATTAAAGAGACCTTTGGAGATAAGAGAACCACTTGTATGAATATCAAGGGCTCAGATGGAAACCCAGTTCTAAGCAAAGAAGGGAAAGCAGAAAGGTGGAAGGAGTATATAGAGGGTCTATACAAGGGCGATGTACTTGAGGACAATATTATGGAAATGGAAGAGGATGTAGATGAAGATGAAATGGGAGATACGATACTGCGTGAAGAGTTTGACAGAGCACTGAAAGACCTGAGTCGAAACAAGGCCCCCGGAGTAGACAATATTCCATTGGAACTACTGACGGCCGTGGGAGAGCCAGTCCTGACAAAACTCTACCATCTGGTGAGCAAGATGTATGAAACAGGCGAAATACCCTCAGACTTCAAGAAGAATATAATAATTCCAATCCCAAAGAAAGCAGGTGTTGACAGATGTGAAAATTACCGAACTATCAGCTTAATAAGTCACAGCTGCAAAATACTAACACGAATTCTTTACAGACGAATGGAAAAACTAGTAGAAGCCAACCTCGGGGAAGATCAGTTTGGATTCCGTAGAAACACTGGAACACGTGAGGCAATACTGACCTTACGACTTATCTTAGAAGAAAGATTAAGGAAAGGCAAACCTACGTTTCTAGCATTTGTAGACTTAGAGAAAGCTTTTGACAATGTTGACTGGAATACTCTCTTTCAAATTCTAAAGGTGGCAGGGGTAAAATACAGGGAGCGAAAGGCTATTTACAATTTGTACAGAAACCAGATGGCAGTTATAAGAGTCGAGGGACATGAAAGGGAAGCAGTGGTTGGGAAGGGAGTAAGACAGGGTTGTAGCCTGTCCCCGATGTTGTTCAATCTGTATATTGAGCAAGCAGTAAAGGAAACAAAAGAAAAATTCGGAGTAGGTATTAAAATTCATGGAGAAGAAATAAAAACTTTGAGGTTCGCCGATGACATTGTAATTCTGTCAGAGACAGCAAAGGACTTGGAAGAGCAGTTGAATGGAATGGACAGTGTCTTGAAAGGAGGATATAAGATGAACATCAACAAAAGCAAAACAAGGATAATGGAATGTAGTCTAATTAAGTCGGGTGATGCAGAGGGAATTAGATTAGGAAATGAGGCACTTAAAGTAGTAAAGGAGTTTTGCTATTTGGGGAGCAAAATAACTGATGATGGTCGAAGTAGAGAGGATATAAAATGTAGGCTGGCAATGGCAAGGAAAGCGTTTCTGAAGAAGAGAAATTTGTTAACATCCAGTATTGATTTAAGTGTCAGGAAGTCATTTCTGAAAGTATTCGTATGGAGTGTAGCCATGTATGGAAGTGAAACATGGACGATAAATAGTTTGGACAAGAAGAGAATAGAAGCTTTCGAAATGTGGTGCTACAGAAGAATGCTGAAGATTAGATGGGTAGATCACATAACTAATGAGGAAGTATTGAATAGGATTGGGGAGAAGAGAAGTTTGTGGCACAACTTGACCAGAAGAAGGGATCGGTTGGTAGGACATGTTCTGAGGCATCAAGGGATCACCAATTTAGTATTGGAGGGCAGCGTGGAGGGTAAAAATCGTAGGGGGAGACCAAGAGATGACTACACTAATCAGATTCAGAAGGATGTAGGTTGCAGTAGGTACTGGGAGATGAAAAAGCTTGCACAGGATAGAGTAGCATGGAGAGCTGCATCAAACCAGTCTCAGGACTGAAGACCACAACAACAACAACATGACCTACCCTTTAGCCTACAGTTTGTATTGACAATTAAGCAACTTTGTGTTCTGATTTATAATAAATCACATTGTAATATTTAATCCGCATATCATTTCATAGATAGATGTAGAATCCCATTTCCTGTCGTTTATTATGATAAAATTCCCTTTTTCTCTACTGAGTAGATAATGATTTTTATTAAATTATTGTGAGTGTGCTTTCCTTATTTTACCAACTAGCAGGGTCCAACATCAATTCCTTTCATTGCCATTCTGCACCTAATCAATTAGATCGTAGGTAAGGAGGGGTTGGAGTGCATGTCCATTCTCATGCAAAATTCGCCAGAATTAAAGAGGAGCAAACTCTTCTTCACTCTGGCACCTCGCACACCCTTTCCATCCCACCTAGTGTCTCTTCAACTTGTAGCGTAGCGGCCAGAACTCGGGCCAGCAGATTTTACACTGTCTCTGAAGGAGTCTCGTAGCAAGTCAGAGGCCAAGTGACATCAAGTGACAGGCTGACGTAGTAAACGTCATCCCATGTACCCTACTGCGTACCAGGAAAAGCAACTCTGAGACACTTTTCTCTTTCCCTCTGAGGACGTGGACGCGTTACGCATCTGAACTGAAACTGTCGTAGAATGGAAACGGTATGGGGATTCGTGTTCAAAATATTGTATACTCACTCCCCTCTACAAGTCCTAGAAGTTTGTAACGGGAATTTCCGAACGCCCTGTATAATACAACGAATCTAAGGGGTATTACTCGATTCTATAAACCAGTTTTTAGTGTAACAAAGACGAGCGATCTGTGAGCCTTCATGGTACCACTCAGGTGGATACTGCTTAATGTTATAATTCACTGCTACTTCTGTACGCGAAATGATTGCAAGTTAACTGTCTGTGAGCCGTGCTGCAGCTCGCGTTGGTGCTGTTTGTAGGTTCTCCCCCCCCCCCCCCCCCCGCCACCTCTGTTGGAGGCCAGATGGTACCGTTTAGTTGGTATTGTGGTATTGGTGTGGTTGCTGTTCTTTCTCTTCTCGTGTTGACTGTCGCCACTCGGTTTCGCAAGCGTTGCCTGCCCACTAGTGGCAGCAGCGGCGGTTGTCGATATGTAGTAACAGTTGCCCTATCTTTGGGGCGACGTCGTTGTTTTTCCGGGTCGTGTGAGTGGGCCAGTTCGGTTGGAGACTCAGGAGGAGCCAGGTCCGCGCAGTGCGCAAACACGTCGGGACCGCTGGCGGCGCACAGGGACTGCGGGATGGAGGGGCTGTGGTCACGAGGTTACACGTCCTAGCCGCAAACCGGATCCAGAAAGCTTTAAGATGAGTGCATTTCAATCCAAGTACAGAAACCTCCACCATTGCGATATCTCGCGATTCTCCAGTGACTTGGGTGCGTGTTGCTGCGCGTAGTGTCGCCGAGGCGAAGAGCAGCGAGTGGAGTGCTTGGGGAAGGCGGATCTGATTAGCTTTCCTCGACTTCTTATTACTATTTACTGCGTTTAGCTCGTTACAATTTGTTAAGTTCAACCAGCGGTAATTTTTCTTGCCTGGTGGCCGCTAACGCCCCTGTTACCTGCCCTGGGGGTTAGTGTATGTAACGGCAGTGTACGTTTCTTCGCCTTGCCGCTGCTGTCCGGTAAGGCGTGTAGTTTTGACAGCTTTGTTGATTGCAGGCTGGTGGGTGATTCTTCTGTTCTAGTGGTAGTGGTTCCTTTCTCGTTCTGGGCGCTCTAAACACAGTATTCTGAGGACTTAGTGCAGACCGGCGGTTCCGGCTTTGGCGTATTGTTCCATCGTTGAATATGGTTTATCGGACGTCAAGTAGCTTCAGCGAGATTATCATTAGTCATTCGTTAGACTGCCACTAGTCTGAGTTACCATCTTGTCAAGTGAATGCAACTCTTGGCTACCTATCTCATCGTTCGCGAAAGTGTTTGTTGCTGGACCTTCTCAGAGGTCGATTCCTGGAGCACCGTCTGTGGCCCCTTGGTTCTTGTAAGATATGTGTGTTCTAAAAGGAGGTCTGATGACTGGTAGTTCAGTGTAACGCTCTTTCAGCCCACGCCTTCTGCGGATATAATCTGCCTCAGTACCCTTTAAGGAACTTATGTACTGGTCCTTGTGTATTATTATTGTATTATTTATTACAATACTTTGTAATGCCTACATTAAAGGTCATATATGTCTAGTTAATAGTTCTGGTCGCCTTCTGGAATAAATCTAGCAGTGTAGTGTTCAGTGGATGTTAAGGGTTGTGTTACAAAGTTTACCATCATCTTATTTCACCCGTTTGGTGATCAGTTGCTTGTTTTTTTAAATTAACCTTTGCTATTGTATTTGCTGTTTTACAGCAGGTGTCTAAATTTTTTATATTATTGCCGTTCCTGGCGTGTAAGGCCTTCAGCAGTGATGTGGTCACTTGCCTTAAAATTCTACTTTGGTATATGTATTTACGCAGTAAGCCTTTAAAACCTCATTTACTGCCATTCCTGGCATCTAATGCCTTCTGCTGTGTTTGTGGCGACTTGCCTTTTAATATTTCAATACCTGTTATTTGTAAGTTGCAGCGTGTTTTAAACAATTCTTAATTTATTGCCATTCCTGGCGTGTAAGGCCTTCTGCCCAGATCACAGTGGCTTGCTTTTAAAACATTATCTGCTGTATCTATATTTAATGGTGATAAGCTAAATTGTAACTCACAGAAAACACCATTACTTACACAGTTTTTCATTCCTTCATTAATAACGTGTGGTATTTTTATTTATTGCTGAGTCTGGAATTACTGGTTCAAAATAAATTGTGTGTAACTGCAAAAGGCAACCAATAGTAACTGATTACGTCCCCGTCCACAATCGTAACCTAATCCTGCCTTCCCTTGACCACCAGGTTTCAGTCTGCATATGTCGATCACATTACTGAAATGAACTACACGTCGCTATTAACCATGACGGGAAGTAACTGTAAAGATCTCACCCAAAATCTCCAGCACTGTAGGACTCCTAACGACGTCACAACGACCTCGCACGAAGCAGCAACACGCCGAAGCAGAAAACAGAACCAAACTCGGAACGTCTGGTACCCATTCAGATCGACTCGACCCGTGGCCAGACAAGTGCCAATGTTTCTCTCTAGCAAAGACAAATTCGCCAATTTGCTAAGCAAAACACTGTGGTCAGAAACGAGTGGGTTATTTAACAGGAAACTTTCAATCTCTCTGTTGCATTCGTTAGTGAGTAAGCAGCAGGCGGCTGAAGTGGACGGTGTTACTGCATCTCCCCCCAGTTTGCAAGGTAGTCCTAAAGCAAAAGGAGTCAGTTCTGCTGAAATTCATCATCACTTGTGCATTGCGTATGCGGATGGTATTGTGAGTGGTGGTGTATTAAGGGAGTCGTGAAGAAAATTCAAGGCTGGTCGCAAAGATATACATGATGAAGGTGTCGAGGGAGACTGACAAACTTTTGCAACGTATTGACAAATCATACGAGCGGGCGGTAGCACCCAAACTTCGAACTTTCTGGATATCTACCACATATTTCAAGGACAGTCATCTTTAACACCGTCACAAGGAGGTTACTTTAACTTTTGTTCACAGTTGGTATCAAATGACTAATCGATTCTCACAGAAAGAATCTAAAGAATGGGTTAAGCCTTGACATTCCTTCAGCGGTCCTGTGAGGAGGGGGGAGACCTTTCCGAACAGAACAGGGAATCGGGACGAATAAGTGCAGAAAGTGAACTCTGAAACTAAGGAACGCGCCGTAGATGTAGATGCACACTCATTTTCCCAATAGGTCCAAAAAATTCAACCCTACCGAGTCAACTCGTGAAATGATGCTTACAGTTTCTTTTGGGACCGCAAACGAATTTTAGCAATGGAGTTACATGAGAGAATACTGTGGCATCACAGGTTTATTGTGAGAGCTTTGCGAAACTCAAATACTCAAACCAAAACAAACAGCGTGGGATGATTAAAAAACTGAAAATCGGAAATAATTTTACTAAAAAATAACGGAACATGCTTCCACTGTCAAACTCACTGACAACGATGATGGTGTATATTAGAACAAGTTTACTCATTTCTCGGCAGACAGCAACACTGTTTAGGGCAACAAATATGCAATGGCTACGTTTCCTGCCTCGGCCACTCTATCCCACCTTTCTCCAGTTCAACATTGACGAAAAAAAAAAAAAAATAGCAGCACCAAGAAGGGGTTGTGCGACATAAACGAAAGTTGGTAAGCGTGTCTTTACACCAGAAAGATGATGTGTATTCAAATTTCGCGCCAGTCGTATAAGTGTGGCGCTAGTAGCGTCACTATGAGGAGGCAAATTAGCTTTGCTTTAAATACAGGCTGTAACGGTTGAGAGCGTTAGTTACTCACTGAGTTTGAACGAGGTCCTGTAATAAGGCTACGAGAAGCTGATTTTTTCCTTCCTCTATATTGCAGTAAGACTTGGCAAGAACTTCGCCACTGTACATGACTGCCGGCAGCGGTGGTCACGAGAATGTACGATCGCAAAAGACCAGGATTTGGACAGCCACGTGGCACTACAGAGACTGAAGGGCATCGTGGTCGCCTATGTCTCTCGTGCACTGTACTGCATCTGCAGCAGCAATTTGAGCAGTACTTGGTACAGCAGTGATACAGCAAACTCTTACAGATTGGTTACTTCAAGGACAGCTCCGAGCCAGACGCCCAACTACCACCATTTGCTATTTCAGTGGTGTCAAGCGAGAGCTCCCTGGTGGGCAGGGTGGAGTTCTTGTGTTTTCTGATGAAAGCAGTTTCTGCCTCCGTGCCAGTGATGGTCATGTGTTGGTTAGAACGAGGCCAGTTCAGAGCCTGCAACCAACCTGTCTGCGAGCTAGACACACCGGGTCCTCATCTGGAGTTGTGGCCCGGGGTGCTACTTTGTATGACAGCGGGAGAGCTCTCGTGGTTATCCCACGGAGCCTGACTGCAAATTTGTACGTCAGTCTGCTGATTTGAGCTGTTGTGTTGCCAGACAGCATTCTGGGGATGTGTTTTCCAACAGAATAACGCTGGCCCAGATACCGCTGTTGTAACGCAACATGCTGCCAGAGTGTCGACAAGTTATCTTGACCTGCTCAGTCAGGAGATTTGTCTCCAGTCGAACACATGTGTGACATCATCGGATGACAACTCCAGCGGCATCCACAAACAGCGTTAACCTCCCCTATGTTGACTGGCCAACTGCAACATGCGTCGAACTCCATACCACAAACTGATATCCCGCATCTGTACAACACAATGCAAGCACGTTTGCATGCTGCATTCAACATTCTGGTAATTATACCGGTTATAATTGTGCACACATTTCACATTTGCAATGGCTTATCTCGCGTTTATATTAACGTGTGATCTTACAGTGTTAATCACTTAAATACGTTACCTAGACAAATGTAATCCCAAAATTTTTCCGTCAGTGTAGAGCGTTGCGTCATCTGCAAGAAACAGCAGCAGCAGCACTCCGTCTGAAGGCCACAAGTGGCCCATGAGGACCATCCGACCGCCGTGTCATCCTCAGCTGAGGATGCGGATAGGAGGAGCGTGTGGTGAGCACACCGCTCTCCCGGTCGTTGTGATGGTTTTCTTTGAACGGAACCGCTACTATTCGGTCGAGTAGCTCCTCAGCTGGCATCACGAGCCTGAGTGCACCCCAAAAAATGGCAACAGCGCATGGGGGCCTAGATGGTCACCCATCCAAGCGCCGGCCACGCCTGACAGCGCTTAACTTCGGTGAACCGACGGGAACCGATGTATCCACTGCGGCAAGGCCGTTGCCTTGCAACAAACAGGGAACTTATTATTAGTACTGTGTGCTTCGTCATTATAATACAGGATGAACAGCAAGGGACCTACCGCAGTTCTCTATGGAACGCCTTAAGTTTCTTCTCCCCTCTGGACGGTAGTGAAATGAAACCACTGTGAAAAAAATTAGCTAGACCCTTCAGCTGCTTCTCTACATAGTTGCCCTCATCACAGAGGGCAGCCGTCTGTTCTCCCCGCCAAATGCGTTCGTCTACAGCTCGTTGTCTGTGCCAGAATGTTATCTTCATAGCCAGCGGTCCATGTGAACAGAAACGAAACCCAATGGGAGCAAGTTACGGACTGTATTGTGGATGATCAAACACTTCCCATCGGAAACTCTGCACGAGCATCTTCATTGCCCCTGCAGTTTGTGGGCGTGGATCGTCGTGAAGAAGGAAACAGATGACAGTTAACTTATGTTGGCTGCATGATATCAGGCAAAATCTCTCACCAGGCCCTCACACTTGGCGGGAGACGCTATCTTCTAGGCATCTTTACGTGGTCACTTTGTGCTCAAAACTGAAAAGAGAGACGTGAAGCGATCGAATTGCTTACTAGATACACTACCCAACACATCTGTGCAAAGTGTCATCGAATTTCCACTGTGGTTTCCATTTCGCGCCCGACCGTACCTTACATTAGATTAGATTAGTACTTGTTCCATAGACCATGAATAAGACACTTCGTAATGATGTGGAACGTGTCAGGTTAATAAAAGGTGTCAATCCAAGATATCACATTACACAAAATATTACATGACAATTTTTTTTTGGTGGGGAGTGGGGAAATTACCACTTACTAAATTCAAAAATTCATCTAATGAGTAGAAGGAGTTGCCATTCAGAAATTCTTTTAACTTCCTTTTAATGCTATATGGATATCTGTCAGACTTTTGATGCTATTAGGTAAGTAACCAAAGACTTTCGTGGCAGCATAATTTACCCCCTTCTGAGCCAAAGTTAGATTTAAACTTGAGTAGTGAAGATCATCCTTTCTCCTAGTGTTGTAGGCATGTAAACTGCTATTACTTTTGAATTAGTTCGGATTGTTAATAACAAATTTCATAAGTGAATATATATTATTGTGAGGCTACAGTGAAGGTCCCTAGCTCTTTAAATAAGTGTTTGCAAGATGATCTTGGATGAGCTCCAGCAATCATTCTGATTTCACGCTTTTGTGCAATGAACACTCTTTTACTTAATGATAAGTTACCCCATAATATGATGTCATACGAAAGCACAGAATGAAAATAGGCGTGGTAAGCTAATTTACTGAGAAGTATATCGCCAAAATTTGCAATGACCCTAATAGCATAACTAGCTGAACTCAAACGTTTCAGCAGATCTTCAGTGTGTTTTTTTTTTCAGTTCAACCCCTCATCAATGCATAAACATAGAAATTTTGAATATTCTACCCTAGCTACAGATTTCCGATCGAAGTCTATATTTATTAATGGTGTCATTCCATTTATTGTGTGGAACTGTATATACTGTGTTTTGTCAAAGTTTAATGAGAGCCCATTTGCAGAGAACCACTTAATGATTTTCTGAAAAGCCGGCCGGAGTGGCCGTGCGGTTCTAGGCGCTACAGTCTGGAGCCGAGCGACCGCTACGTTCGCAGATTCGAATTCTGCCTCGGGCATGGATGTGTGTGATGTCCTTAGGTTAGTTAGGTTTAATTAGTTCTAAGTTCTAGGCGACTGATGACCTGAGAAGTTAAGTCCCATAGTGCTCAGAGCCATTTTCTGAAAAACATCGTTTACAATTTCATCAGTTAATTTTTGTCTGTTGGGTGTGATAGCTATACTTGTATCACCGGCAAAGAGTGGCAGCTTTGCATATTTGTGAATGTAGAATGGCAAGTCAAATATATATACATTAAGAACAGCAGGGGATCCAACACCAAACCTTGCGGCACCCCATTCTTGATTGTTCCCCAGTTTGAGAAATTAGCAGTTTACTTTCCGAATAGCCCTCGTAACATACTGCGTCCTTACTACCAAGAAGTCCTTAATCCAATCATAAATGTCATTTGATACCCCATATGCTTTTCATTTCGTTAGTGAGCGTTGGTGTGGCACTCAGCCAAATGGTTACCGACAGCCAAGAAACAGTGTAGCTGCAGGATTGCTTCGAGCCATGTCTTCAGGATATCGTGCGGGGAAAGGCGCATGAGCGACATTTCCGAGATCCTTGCTTCCTCACTCACCGAATTTAGAGACGTTCACCTCAGAATACAGAGAATGCCGGGGTCAACTCCGGCTAGGGACTCCAGAGGGATTGTCTCGGCGTGAGTCGATGAAAGCGATAGGGCCCCAGCCAGACGGTTTTTGTGCCCCCTGGCGCGCCCCTTTATTGAGAGAGGGCCTATTGTGTGGCTCCCAGCAGCTGCTGCCCTGTGGCTTGCGTCTGGCAGATGTCTGGCCCGTCTAGACACGCCACAGCCGCGCCGCCGCCCAGTAGCCGCGCGTGTGCTCTCTACTGGGGACACTCCCGCTGCCTGGTCTGCGGTACCGAGGGCCACACTCGACGGCAGAATCTCCAGAACCAAAATGAATCGAACACGCAGCTTGAAACCTGGTAGTCGAGGATGGCAGGATTCGGGTACAATTGTGGACTGGGCCGTAATCAGTTCCCTTTTGCAATTACACACATTTATTTTAAAACGGTAAATCCAGACTCAGCAATAAATCAAGATATCACACGTTATTGATGAGGGAATAAACATCTGTGTAATTAATAGTGCTTTCAGTGTGTTGCAAATTACCAATTGAGCATAAAATACAGACACAACAAATAATGTTTTAAAAACAAGCCAATGTGATACCAATTATAGTTTTAAGGGGGGGTAGGACATCAAACTAGCTGACTTGGAGCAGGAGAGTCACCACAGAACATTTTAATTTCTACTGTCTATACTTTTACAAATAAATTCATAAAACTTTGTCACCATGACCAGGAAGGATTGAGGACTCACACTCATCGCAGTGGAAGTTCAAAAACGTAGCAAAATACCTTTTTTTCTACATGTGAAATTTCATCATTTTTTTCACTTATTACTGGCTGCATTTGTTGCTATAGGTACACTTTTCTTCCTAAGTAAGAGAGATTCTTCGATGAATTTTTCATAGCATACAAACAGTAGTTACAGGTGTATGAAACTCTAGAATTTTCCAAATCTATTAAAAAACTGTGGAAAAAATTGAAATAATTAACTATAAAACTTGAGTTTTTTCTAAACATGAAGTTTAAAATGTAGCGGTTCATTCATTTTCTCATAAATTAAATAACTTCTAGAGTTTCATACACCTGTAACTATGGTTTGTATGCTGTGCACAAGTCATCGAAGAATCTCTCTTACTTAGGAAGAAAAGTGTACCTATAGCCACAAATGCAGCCACTAGTAAGTGAAAAAATGATGAAATTTCACATCTAAAAAAAGTGTGTTTTGTTACATTTTTGAGCTTCCACTGATATGAGTATGAATCCTGAATCCTTCCCGGTCAAAGTTTTATGAATTTATTTCTAAAAGTATAGATAGTGGAGATTAAAATGTCCTGTGGTGCTTCTCCTGCTCCAAGTCAGCCCGTTTGACGTCCTACCCCCCCGCCCCTTAAGCCAAGTAACCACAGTCATGGTTGAAGGCCTTTAACGCCAAGAACGGCAATTATAAAAAATATTTAATAAACACACTGTAAAACAGCAATGCAATAGCAAAGGTTAATTTAAAAAGACAGGCAACTGATCACCAAACGGGTGAGACAAAATGATGGTAAACTTGGTAGCACAACCATTTAAACCTGCTGTAACGCCAAGAATGGCAATTATATAAAAAATTTAAAAAAAACATACAGTAAAACAGAAAATACAACAGCAAAGGTTAATTTAAAAGGACAAGCAACTGATCACCAAACAGGCGAGACAAAATGATTGTAAACTTGGTAGCACACTCTTTTAAACCTGCTGTAACGCAAAGAATGGCAATTATATAAAAAATATTAAAAACATACAATAAAACAGCAAATACAATAATAAAACACAAGGGCCAGTCACAGACAGTGCACCAGGAATTGACCACTGATTACGTCCGGCAAAAAACACTTTCGCGAGCGATGAGATAGGCGACCAAGAGTTGCATTCACTTCACAAGATGGTAACTCGGACTAGTGGCAGTCTAACGAATCACTAATGATAACCTTGCTGAGGCTACCTGACGTCCAATAACCCAAATGCAAAGATGTAAAAATATGCCAAAGCTGGAACCGGCGGTCTGGACTCCGTCTGCAGAATACTGTGCTTAGAGCGCCTGGAACGAGAAAGGAATCACTACCACCAGAGTAGAAGAATCGCCAACCAATCAAGAAAACTGTCAAAACTACATGCCTCACTGGACAGCAGCAGCAAGGAGAGGACGTACATTGCCGTTACATACACTAACCCCCCAGAGCAGGTAACAGGGCATTAGCAGCTACGAAGCAGGAAAACTACCGCTGGTTGAACTTAACAAATAGTAACAAACTGAACGCAATAAATAGTAATTAGAAGTCGTAGAAAGCTAATCAGATCCGCCTCCCCCAAGCACTCCATTCGCTGCTCTTTGCCTCGGAAACACTACGAGCAGCAACACAAATCCAACTCACTGGAGAATCGCAAGATCTCACAATGGTGGAGGTTTCTCTACTTGAATCCAAATGCATTCAACTTAAAGCTTGCAGAATGCGGTTTACGACGAGGTCGTGCACCCTCGTGACTACATGCATTCGATCCGGCATTCCATGCACGCCGCTAGCGGTGCCGGCGTGTTCTCGCACTGTGCGGACCTGGCTCCTCTTGAGTCCCCAATCGAACTGCCCCCTGATCGACTTGGAAGAACCACGACGTCGCCCCAAAGATAGAGCCACAGTTACTACATATCGATAACCGCCGCTGCTGCCACTAGCGGACAGGCAACGCTTGCGAAACGAAGTGGCGCCAGTCAACACGAGAAGACAAACAATCGCAACCATGTCAGCTAAATGATACAGTCTGGCCTCCAACAGAGGACCGAAACTTACAAAATGGTTCAAATGGCTCTGAGCACTATGCGACTTAACTTCTGAGGTCATGAGTCCCCTAGAACTTAGAACTAATTAAACCTAACTAACCTAAGGACATCACACACATCCATGCCCGAGGCAGGATTCGAACCTGCGACCGTAGCGGTCACGCGGTTCCAGACTGAAGCGCCTTTAACCGCACGGCATCACCGGCCGGCCCGAAACTTACAAACAGCACCGAAGAGAGCCGCAGAACGGCTCACATCTGAAAACAGCTTACCTGCTACAGGCACCTAGGGACGCTCCAATAACAGATTAGATACTATGGGGTCATTCGGAAAGTAAGGTCCCATTGGGCGCGAAATGGAAACCGCTTTGAAAATTCGATGAAGAACTGCATGGACGCGTTCGGCGTTGTCTCTAGTGTGCCCTTTGATCGCATCACGTCGCTCTTTTCAGTTCTGAGCGCACAGTGATCACCTAAGGCTGCCTAGAAAATAGTGTCTGCAGCCAAGTACGAGGACTTGGTGAGAGATCTCGCCTTATATCATGCAGCCCACATAACATGGCTGTCATGCGTCTCACTCTTCATAACAATTCTCGGTCGCACTCTAGAGGGACAATGAAGATGCTCCTGCAGCATTTTCGATGGGAAGTGTTTGATCACCCACAATACAGCCCGTAATTGGCTCCCCACTGAGTTTCATCTATGCTCACACGAATCGCTCGCTATGAAGACAACATTTTGCCACAGACAATGAGCTGTAGACCAGCGTAGAGAATTGGCAGAAAGCACAGGCGGCTGCTTTGTGTGACGAGAGTGTTGGAACGTTGGCACAACGCTACGACAAACGTCTAAATTGGAGCGACGACAGCCTAGGGAAGTAGCTGGAAGGTGCAGCAAACTGTTGAAAATAAAACATTTTTAATTTACACATTGATTTCCCTTTCACGACCGCTTGGATCTTACTTTCCGAATAGCCCTTGTATATTTAACATCGACATGTGATCTGAAATTGTTTTACAGTAGTTACAACGGTTTTATTTTAGATGATGTTGTAATATTCATCCTACAAATTTTCCCACTATATCCATCCGACTGGTCTCATTTGTACCGAGACAACTGTACATCTGGGGAACCCTGTTAGAAATGATCCAAAAATCTGTAATTCGTACTGATATTGTGTCTTTACTTCAAGAAGTTGTCCTAGTGCAGTGGGAAGTTAGGCGTTAGGACCTTCATCAGGCACCATTTGCTGAAATGGAGTGCTACGAGATGTGACTCGGATCACTAGGTTCTGGCTGCATCTGTAACAACCAGTTTATTCTTGGCTTTATATGTACCCTCCATCTGTTTCAGATACATTTTACGCAATTAGAATTATCATTCGCTCGTTAAAAAAAAAAACAAAAAATAAAAACTCGTCGGTGTACTATGTTACTTATTTTGAATGACTTTTTTACTACTTTTCATAAAGTGAACGCCATAATTTTTCAAAAATAGTCCGCAAGCAAATCTCAAATAATGTTATTCAGATCCTGATCTCAGTGATCTGGAAAATGTCTTGAGCGAACGTGACGAGGACTTTAAGCCAGGAAAAGATGCATGACAATTGGAAGATAACTTTGAAGTGAATTCAGAAGAAAGTGACATTGCCAGTGAAAATTCTCATGAGGATTCCGCTGAAGGAGACGAGCTTATTGCAAAGTCGAGACGAAAATGGACAAGTTCAGTATCCCCGATGACTCGTTGTCATCAATATAACATTGTCAGAGGATCTCCTGGGCAACGTACGCAAGTGATCCACCACTAGCAATGTCCAAAATTTGCAGCATGTTCTTTGCTGACCAAATATTGTAGATACTACATGCACTTTCACCAATGCTAAAACGTCACGTGTTGTTTATCATTACAATACAAATGGTGCTCTGATAAAAATGAGAATTAAAACGGATGTTGTTTCTCACAATCTAAGAGCGTTTTTTGCTATGACATTCATTGCTGGAGCTCTTCACTGCAGATAGGAATCAATTTCTGAAATGTGGAAAACAGATGAAAATATTCGTCGTACAGTTTGTACTGCTGCCAGGGCACGGAATCGATTTGCGCATGCCGGCCGCGGTGGTCTAGCGGTTCTAGGCGCTGAGTCAGGAACCGCGCGACTGCTACGCCCGGAGGTTCGAATTCTGCCTCGGGCATGGATGTGTGTGATGTCCTTAGGTTAGTTAGGTTTAAGTAGTTCTAAGTTCTAGGGGACTGATGACCACAGATGTTAAGTCCCATAGTGCTCAGAGCCATTTGAACCATTTGATTTGCGCATGTTATTCAGTTTATAAAGTTTGAGGATAAAGAAACGCATCAACACTGGTTATTTAATTTAAATATGGTTTTATACATCCAAAGAACCTCATGTGAGTAACCTTCTACAATACTATGTTGTGAAATTACGAAACAAAAAATACATGGGATCCCCAGCTTGGTAAGAAACATTGACGATTTGGGCTTGGTATGTTAAGCGACGTAGCTGAGTTTTCAGAAGGGATGCCGGTTATTTATTCACGAAGCTAATGTTGGTTAAAGTAACAAAATCACCATCATTACGGAGTCCTGTGCTCACATTGATCGGCGACGTACAAATTCACACGCGAATTAAGCCACACATGTAATAAACATGCCTTTCGTGCGCTAATGAACAATAGGCAAAAATTTTTCTGTTACGTAACTGGTCTGTATCGCTTGCAGACGCGCAGCACGAAATACAGTCCTACAGGCTGCCGGCCAAGTCTGAAATCTGCCTCGCTCGCCAATACGCGGCTTTACTCTCTGTCGGCAAGACTTCAACACCAATCGCGGTCAGCGAGGATCACTCCCGTGCTGCATCGTGTCTGATTACACGACAGTCAACACAGTGATTCAGACTGTTCACAAATTTTCTTATGTTTTAAATGTAGCGGCCAGATTATTTCGATTAGTACTCCGTAACGATTAAAGAGAGATCCTTCATACGTGATACGAATACCTATTTGAAGTCTTATTTAAAAAATAAAAAGTAATGAAAGAAACGGGCAACGGCCTTGACGCAATGGATACACCGGTTCCCGTGAGATCACCGAAGTTAAGCGCTGTCGGGCGTGGTAAGCACTTGGATGGGTGACCATCCAGGCCGCCATGCGCTGTTGCCATTTTTCGGGGTGCACTCAGTCTCGTGATGCCAATTGTGGAGCTACTCGACCGAATAGTAGCGGCTTCGGTCAAGAATATCATCATAACGACCGGGAGAGCGGTGTGCTGACCCCACGCCCCTCCTATCCGCATCCTTATCTTAGGATGACACGGCGGTCGGATGGTCCCGGTAGGCCAATCGTGGCCTGAAGACGGAGTGCTAATCAAAGTAACAGTTTTGATGCGCGTGCAGCAACCAGTCACAGTGTAGGATAGCACCCAGGATGACAAAGCTGCTAAACAAAGGGCTCACGAAAAAATTGCTGTCGTGCGTAAATGACATAAGTTGCATTTCTTGGTCGCACATACCGAGCAATACCATCTCATTAAGTCAGCTGCCTATGACACCATAGAGAAAGATTTGATTTATAATGGACCACTCACTGCTGCGAGAGCCTGAAATATTACGTAATCAACAGACCAAAGCGTATCATGTGCAATCCTCTTCATGTTTGTGTAGTTACTGCAACCTAGATCCTCTCCAACCTGCTTACTACAGTCAAATTTTGCTTCCCCTCCATATTTTTTACCCGGGACTCATTTATTGAAAAAACGACTCCTTGATGTCTCATGGTGTGCCCTGTCAACTGGTCCCTTCCTCTAGTCCGCTGGCAGCATAATGTTCTTTTCTTTCCATTTCGATTCGTTACTTCCTCATTGTTATCAGATCTACACATCTGATCCTAAACATTCTTCTGAAGTGTCATACATCAGAAGGTTCAGTTACCTCCTTGTCCGAATACCTTATCACCGAAATTTCACTTCTGTACGAGGCTGCACTCCTGACAAATACCTCCAAAACAGACTTCTTAACCCTTAAATTTATATTCAGTGTTCAAAGACCCCTCTTTTTCAGAAACACTTTTGTTGCTGCTACCGGTCTGCATTTTATATGAATCATAGAGATACAGGTTTGGAAAGGAAAAGGATCACATGGAAGGGAGGGTCCACAACTTTTGCATCACTTGTCCTTTGAATGTTCACAATGACTTATAATGCACATGATAGCACAAAAAATACAATAACCACCAAATATCCCTGAACATAAGAGGTTGTTTAATGAAAATAAACAATTTTAAATTTTAACCACAGATTGACATGACTGCATTTTTATGTCTTGCTACCCCAAGAAATCAGTGCCAGTAACAAATAAAAAAATAAAACATCATAAACTTTTTTTAAAAACAATAAGTAAGTAAAGATAACTCTTGCACAATCTTCTTAAATAGTGACAAAATGCTTCAAATGGGTCTGAGCACTATGGGACTTAACATCTGCGGTCTTCAGTCACCTAGACTTAGAAGTACTTAAACCTAACTAACCTAAGGACATCACACACATCCATGCCCCAGGCAGGATTCGAATCTGCGACCGCAGCAGCAGCGCGGTTCCGAACTGAAGTGCCTAGAACCGCTCGGCCACAACGCCCGGCTAAATAGTGACAGTTATTAAGTTAAGAACTGATAATTTAGAATAAATACCCAAGCATGGCAGATCGGATAATATTTTTTTTCCATCGATAGAACGGGAACGATAACAAATTAAGCCAAGCAAAAAATAATGAATTATAATTAAAAATATAAATCTAAGGAGATGCCAATCAGTACGAAAATTACACTAAAATTTTCCTCAGCGCACCAAGTATATATGCAAATATTTGAACAGTCAAAGGAACTACCTCAAAATTTAATTGCAACCTCGCTCACATATAGGCCTTTAGACAGAATATTCAGAAGTTAAAGGAAGGACATTAGAGCCTTAAGAAGCGAAAGATGAAACTTAACTTAAAGAAGGCAAGCTGCCAAGATGAACAGTTCCAATGTAGCAGTAGCGGACACGCCTCAAACACAGCCGGAAGTAACGTGCAGTGGCACAACAGTAACACGCCCTGGCGGCCGGCTGCCGCCGAAATGTCGTGCTCGCGCTTCACAAGGCTAAGAGGTGCAGCCAACAAGCACCACGTAGGTGACATACAGGCTACAGAAATACAAATTACACGAACAACAATCGCCCCCCCCCCCCCCCTTAAGAGATCACAGTTATAAGCCCAAAAGATCCACATAAAATAAGGTAGCAAATATTACTCCCAAAAAACTGCCTAAAAAAAGGTCTTAAATCACTGGTAAGCGAGTATAAAAATATAATAATTATCTCTCCCCAAACTATTTATATAAACTTTACACTAACTCTACACGACCAGGTGCTTACTTCAATTAAACAGATGAAAGAAATAAATGATTAAACTTGCCCCTCCAAGGGAATACTTAGTGATTAGGCACTACAAACAGTGTTTCCTTGAATCAGTCCTCAGGCTTGACAACCATCTATAACCTACTTTCAAAACACACATACTAATACAGGGAATTCCCTTAAAATAATTAAAAGGTAAAATTACAAATCTCACAAAACATAAAAAAATCTCATACTCAGTGAAAAGGAATTGTGTAACACAGCTCATGAGCCAATTACTAAAACCGAGTAAAGAACTTCATTAAACACTAAAGCTTAAACACAAAACTGCCACACACATGAGGTGAAAGTTTAGTTACAATAGTAAACCACTGAATTCGAAAGTGCTGCACATGTTATGGCCTTGGTAATCCACAGCAAGTAAAGGTCTCAGTAGTGATTCTCCAGCAGAAAGAGGTTCCTACTCAATGGTCTGAAGATGACCACAGTAGTGGTCGAAACCGGTCACCTTAATAAATAAATCGTGATCAACACTGTTTTTATAGTAAATATTTGTAACACTTCGATCACTGTCACTCCCATAATGTATTCAAAAGTAACTAATCAAAATACACTCCTGGAAATTGAAATAAGAACACCGTGAATTCATTGTCCCAGGAAGGGGAAACTTTATTGACACATTCCTGGGGTCAGATACATCACATGATCACACTGACAGAACCACAGGCACATAGACACAGGCAACAGAGCATGCACAATGTCGGCACTAGTACAGTGTATATCCACCTTTCGCAGCAATGCAGGCTGCTATTCTCCCATGGAGACGATCGTAGAGATGCTGGATGTAGTCCTGTGGAACGGCTTGCCATGCCATTTCCACCTGGCGCCTCAGTTGGACCAGCGTTCGTGCTGGACGTGCAGACCGCGTGAGACGACGCTTCATCCAGTCCCAAACATGCTCAATGGGGGACAGATCCGGAGATCTTGCTGGCCAGGGTAGTTGACGTACACCTTCTAGAGCACGTTGGGTGGCACGGGATACATGCGGACGTGCATTGTCCTGTTGGAACAGCAAGTTCCCTAGCCGGTCTAGGAATGGTAGAACGATGGGTTCGATGACGGTTTGGATGTACCGTGCACTATTCAGTGTCCCCTCGACGATCACCAGTGGTGTACGGCCAGTGTAGGAGATCGCTCCCCACACCATGATGCCGGGTGTTGGCCCTGTGTGCCTCGGTCGTATGCAGTCCTGATTGTGGCGCTCACCTGCACGGCGCCAAACACGCATACGACCATCATTGGCACCAAGGCAGAAACGACTCTTATCGCTGAAGACGACACGTCTCCATTCGTCCCTCCATTCACGCCTGTCGCGACACCACCGGAGGCGGGCTGCACGATGTTGGGGCGTGAGCGGAAGACGGCCTAACGGTGTGCGGGACCGTAGCCCAGCTTCATGGAGACGGTTGCGAATGGTCCTCGCCGATACCCCAGGAGCAACAGTGTCCCTAATTTGCTGGGAAGTGGCGGTGCGGTCCCCTACGGCACTGCGTAGGATCCTACGGTCTTGGCGTGCATCCGTGCGTCGCTGCGGTCCGGTCCCAGGTCGACGGGCACGTGCACCTTCCGCCGACCACTGGCGACAACATCGATGTACTGTGGAGACCTCACGTCCCACGTGTTGAGCAATTCGGCGGTACGTCCACCCGGCCTCCCGCATGCCCACTATACGCCCTCGCTGAAAGTCCGTCAGCTGCACATAAGGTTCACGTCCACGCTGTCGCGGCATGCTACCAGTGTTAAAGACTGCGATGGAGCTCCGTATGCCACGGCAAACTGGCTGACACTGACGGCGGCGGTGCACAAATGCTGCGCAGCTAGCGCCATTCGACGGCCAACACCGCGGTTCCTGGTGTGTCCGCTGTGCCGTGCGTGTGATCATTGCTTGTACAGCCCTCTCGCAGTGTCCGGAGCAAGTATGGTGGGTCTGACACACCGGTGTCAATGTGTTCTTTTTTCCATTTCCAGGAGTGTAAGTTAAAATGTTCCAGTGATGCATAAGGCACCGACAGCAGAGGCACAGATGTCAGAGCGCGAGCAATACTGACCGCACAATTTTCTAGTAATCGACCTTGCATACGCGAGAACGACGAGGGCAAAACTGCAAGAGTCCAGGATCGCACAGCACGGATAACAGGGAAGTGTATATCCACCGAGTGCCGTAGGACGACATCGACGATATAGCAGCATGATTGTCACTACACAGAGGAGTGACAAGACGATCTACTTCGTCCCCCGCCACTTATGTTGCTGCCCAAGTAGCAAAACACATTTACTACATTAAGTCTCTCATTTTCAATTTAATTTCCTCATCTTCAACTGCTATGATTCGCCTTCATTCCATTGTCCTCGTTATACTTTGGTTGACATTCATCTTATAATCTGTTTTCATCCAATCATTCAAGTATCTCCCAATCACCGTGTCTGGCTGTGAGCTCTAGTTTCCTTTCCAAGTTTCTCTTTGCTTTCCTTCACTGATCCATCAGTGTACAATTTGAATTTTGTGGATAGACTACAACCGTGCCTACTTCCTTCTCAGCCACTTACCTTTCATGTCCTTTGACTCCTGTAACCACACTCTAGTTTCTATACAACTTGTAGGTAACCTTTTACTCCTGTATTTTATCCGCAGTACCTTCAGAATATCTTATAGATAACACAGAAATACATTTATCGATACTGACAGGATCGCAAGCTAGCGTGAACTTTTTATGTACTTTTGCTCTTTTTTAACACAACAGGACTTATTGAGAATGGAATGAGAAATACTGATATCATCGAGAGTGACATTACGGCAAGATACTGAATGCATGCTCATTTATCCTTTAAGCACTTCTTTGATTCAAAAGAACCTGTTCTAAAATAAGTAGAAACATTGTGCTGTGTCTGCATCAGCATTATTAATATCATAGTGTAATGTAGAATTAAACATACCGTCATACGAATCCCCTGTTCAGTTGCATACTGGCAGAAATTATAACTAACCATACGGCATTACCTTGAAGCTTCAAACTGTCTTAGTACCCAGGAAATAAATAGTAGCTTACGAAGCATGAATTGATACAAACAATAGTCAGATGCACAGAATAGTAATGATTTGACTGGCACTGTGACCAGTCTGCATCCCATGTCTCAGCTTGCAAGAAATTGGTAAGTCTGGGATTCCCACGGAGCACAAGTGTCGAGTTACCGCTCATGATGAAGATAACTTCTCTATAACTGCCGCGTATAGAAAGAGGCTTCCCAAATTCTCAGTTCTTTACTAACTTAGAGAAGGGATTTTTTTTTCAAAAATACAATCTGTTAGGTTATTACAGACTTACATTTGGTTCAAATGCATATCAGTAACTGAACTCTAAGGAAGAGGTCGCATACTTAATATCACTGGTATACGTTGTCGAAATCGGAAATTTTCATTGCAGACTGTGCACGGTAGGTAGCTTTTAGTACTGTACTTGTGTTTCCCGTAAACGACATAGATACTGCACAGCGTTTAATCTTCATTAGACTCTTAGTTAAGTGTTATTAATTTACTCTACACGATTTGATACCTCCGACGAAACGACGAAATTATTGAAAAAATGCTATCGGTGCCAATACCTTGGGTATTGAAACAAAAGTATCGATACTTACTCATACTTGTGACATCGTCAATTCGCTAGGGGCACTGCACTTCATGTAGATGAAGCAAAGCTACAGCAGACGAAAACTTCTTAGGATATCAGTCGAATAAATTGACCCATGTTTGGCGATACCCGCTTAAACTACACACATCAAGAAAAGTTTTGCATCACGCCGGTTCCCACAACTCCTGAAGATAGACGTTGACTATGGAAATTGTGTCACAGACACAATCCCTTTGACTGTTCAGAAATGTCACTAAACCCGCCCAAAGATGTAAACAAACATGCATGAACAGCGCCTATTAGACGGAGGGGATCCGACAGCCGATCTGTTCCATTCATTCCATCAGGAAGGAGGTACACGGCTCGTGTTGTCATCTTTGCAACCACGACACCATGCATCGCCGTACAGATGGGCCCAGCAACATGCCGAATGGACCGTTCAGGACTGGCATCATCCTCTCATCACCGATGAGTGTCACATATGCCTTCAACCGGACAATCGTCGGAAACGTGTTTAGAGGTAACCCGGTCAGGCTGAACGCCTTAGACACATTGTCCAGCGAGTGCAGCAAGATGGAGGTCCCCTGCTGTTTCGTGGTGGCATTATGTGGGGCCGACGTACGCCACTGGTGGTCATGAAAGGCGCCGTAACGGCTGTACGATACGTGAATGCCATCCTCCGACCGATAGTGCAACCATATCTGCAGTATATTGGCGAGGCATTCGTCTTCGTGGACGAAAATTCGCGCCCCCAACGTGCACGTCTTGTGAATTACTTCCTTCAGGATAACGACATCGCTCGACTAGAGTGTCCAGCATGTTCTCCAGACATGAACCCTATCGAACATGCCTGGAATAGATTGAAAAGGGCTGTTTATGGACAACGTGACCCACCAATCACTCTGAGAGATCTACGCCGAATCGCCATTAAGGAGTGGGGCAATGTGGGCAACGCCTTGGTGAATTTGTGGATAGTATGCCACGATGAATACAGGCATGCATCAAGATGACGTGCTACTGGGTATTAGAGGTACCGGTGTGTAGAGCAGTCTGAACCACTGCCTCTGAAGGTCTCGCTGTATGGTGCTACAACATGCAATGTGTCGTTTTCATGAGCAATAATAAGGGCGGTAATGTATGTTGATCTCTATTCCAATTTTCTGTACAGGTTACAAACCTCTCGGAACCGAGGTGATGTAAAACTTTTTTTGATGTTTGTACATCCATTTCTGAAGTAAGTTTTTCGTATATCATTTTACTTTCTTCGCAAAAATAAAAGGCCATTGATTTTAATTAGTATATTTTCCTTATTCTGCAGTTTTAGTGTAATTTTAAGGAAACGTCGGTAAAAATTTTATATTAAGGTTACACAATTTTTGAAAACATAACAGAACCAAAATGAATTCAAATACCTTTAGTATTGTCATCAGCAGTTGTTTTCAAAATATTTCTCACTCTTGCGTTTCTATAGTTATTTTTGCAAATTAATGGAAGAACTTCTAGTAAAGTAATGTGGGGTGATAGGATTGGTCTTTTTTACGTAACGAAAGCTACACTGAAGCGCCAAAGAAACTGGTATAGGTATGCGTATTCAAATTCAGATATATATAAAGAATACGGCGCTGTGGTCGGCAACGCCTATGTAAAACAACAAGTGTCTGGATCAGTTGTTAGATCGGTTACTGCTGCTACAATTGGAGGTTATCAAGATTTAAGTCAGTTTTAACGTTGTGTTATAGTCGGCGCATGAGCGATGAGACGCAGATCTCCGAAGTAGCGATGAAGTAGGGGTTTTCCCGTACGACCATTTCACGAGCATACCGTGAATATCAGGAATCCGATAAAAATATTCGACATCGCTGCGGCTGGAAAAAGATCCTGCAAGAACAAAACCGACAACGACTGAAGAGAAGCCTTCAACATCTCAGAAGTGCAAACCTTCCGCAAACTGCTGTAGCTTTCAATACTGGACCATCAACAAGTGTCATAGTGCGAACCATTCAACGAAACATCATCGATATGGGCTTTCGGAGCCGAACGCCCACTCGTGTACCCTTGATGATTAGATTAGAGATTAGATTAGATTAATGATTAGATTAACACTTGTTCCACTGCACGACACGAAGCTTTACACCTCGCCTAGGCCTGTCAACACCGACATTGGACTGTTGATGACTGGAAACATGTTGCCTGGTCGGACGAATCTCGTTTCAAATTATATCGAGCGGTCGGACGTGTAGGGGTATGGAGACAACCTCATGAATCCATGGACCCTGCATGTCAGTAGGAGATTGTTGAAGCTGGTGGAGGGTCTGTAATGGTGTGGGACGTGTGCAGTTGGAGTGATATGAGACCCCTGACACGTTTAGATACGACTGTGGCAGGTGACACGTATGTAAGCATCCTGCCTGATCATCTGCATCCATCCATGTCCATTTTGCATTCCGACGGACTTGGGCAATTCCAGCAGGATAATACGACACTTCACACGTCCAAAATTGCTACAGAGTGGCTCCAGGAACACTATTCTAAGTTTAAACACTTACGTTGGCCACCGAACTCCCCGGATATGAACATTATTGAGCATATCTGTCTGGGATGTCTTGCAACGTGCTGTTCAGAGGAGATCTCCACCCCCTCGTACTCTTACGGATTTATGGACAGCCCTGCAGGGTTCATTGCATCAGTTCCCTCCGGCACTGGTTCAGACACTAGTCGAGTCCAAGCCACGTCGTATTGAGGCACTTCTGCGTGATCGCGGGGGCCCTACAAGATATTAGGCAGGTGCACCGGTTGATTTCGCTGTTCAGTGAATTACCAGAATTTCAGCAAAAAGAGTTACCTGGAAACTAACGGATACACAACGAGAACTTTTACCAGAATAACCAACAGCTGTTTTTGTTCTAGCCGGCCGCGGTGGCCGTGCGGTTCTGGCGCTGCAGTCCGGAACCGCGGGACTGCTACGGTCGCAGGTTCGAATCCTGCCTCGAGCATGGGTGTGTGTGATGTCCTTAGGTTAGTTAGGTTTAAGTCGTTCTAAGTTCTAGGGGACTTATGACCTAAGATGTTGAGTCCCATAGTGCTCAGAGCCATTTGAACCATTTTTTTGTTCTGGTCTCGTGTATTGCCGATACAAGCCAATCAGCGACGTGAAAAGGGAGCTTTACGTCACTTCTCGAGAACATGGAAAAAATGTTCGTTCCAGGAATTCCCAACGCCAGTCGGCGGCTGTGTCTCCAGTCACACAGAAGGCCGGCTACAACCTCCCACACCTGAAGTAATGTAACAGCTGACGCTGATAACCTTGTACGGCTATGTCACACAAGTTATGCTGTAGCTTGTCGCTGTTGTTTCGCTAGTCAAGTGTTCCCTTGACAACCGAGTAGAAAAAATATCGAATTTATTTCCATAGTGGCAAGTCCCTTGGATTTTTTTTTTTTTTTTTTTTGAGAGAGAAACAAATATCTTAACCTCGCTGTGCAAGATTTTCCTTGGTTCTGAAAACGTTTCGATATTGCCAGAAGTGACATTGGTAGTCGACATCATTAAAAATCTTCATTCACAAATTAATTTATCCTATTCTCGTAAAAAATAATAGATTCCATAAGCTACTGTCTACCTGATCTCAAAAGTCGACGTGAAAATGCTTAGGTTCCAAGCACGTTTTCAATGCCTCAAACAATGTTTCCGTGCTTTGGACCGAAAGTATAATTTCGTGGACGATACAGGCGTGCAAATACTGATTCCATTCGCCGGAACATAAAGACGTGAAAGTAGACTTTTGGTTATCGTAGAGGCAAAAACAAAATTGAGGAACTGAATGAAATTTGAACACGCAGTAGTTAGGACCAAACGAAGGAAAGAATGATTGTTAGAAGTAAGTATCACCAACTGTCAAATTGAATTATTGTTTCTTGGCTAAAAGATGTGAATTTTATTTGCTTTAACATTGACAATCTTATTTATCTTTCGTCATTTTAAAATGAGAGGGTTCAAAATTACTTTTTGTGAAGATAAAATTAGATACTACATTTACTGGGGTACTGGCTAAAATTTGCTCTCGTAGGGCAAATGGTTTCAGAAAGGTTGCCAACCACTGTACAAGGAGGATTGGTCAGTTGTCCAGAAGACGGCAGCAGTAGTCGTACGAAGCAAAAAGTAGTTCACGTAGGCAGTGGACTACTTCTGACTGCTATCTTCCATAGAAAACATTCCGAGACATAAACTTTTAATTCGCGTGGACCGTACGAGGTGTAAGCAAAATGACTCGTGTAGGCATTTTCTCAGTCCCGGGCAGAATCCTAGCAACAAAAATTACACGAACACAAGTGGACAGAGCAGAAAATTTAAGCATCGGTGTTGATTTTGTTGTTGATGAGATGGAAAGTGCAATGAGGTTGACTCAGGCCCATCCTGTCAACTTTGTTTACCCAATGTGACAGCGAGGGCCCAAAATAACGGGGCGACTAGTACTTAAAAGAATAACCAAGTGAAAACTTACATATATTTCACACTTTGAAGAAGCATTTCGTTACTTTCAAATCCTTATGTATCCTATTTATCATAACACCAACATTCAATAAATGTAAACCCTAAATTAATTAAGCGAATCTAAAAAGGTGTTGCCATATGTCAAAACACTGGGTTGACAAAAGTCATAGGATAAGTGTTAATATCGTGTCAAATCTCCTTTAGTCCGGTGTAGTGGAGCAGCTCGACGTGACATGGACTCAACAAGTCGTTGCAAGTCCCCTGCAGAAATATTGAGTCATGCTGCCCCTACAGCCGTGCATAATATTACTTAAGTGTTGCCGGTGAAGAATTTTGTGTACGAATTGACCTTCCGATTACGTCCCATAAACGTTCGACAGGATTCATATTGGACGATCTGGGTGGCCAAATTATTCGCTCGAATTGTCCAGAGTATTCTTCAAACCAATCGCGAAATATTGTGCCCCGGTGATATAGCGCATTGTCATCCATAAAAGTCCATCGTTGGTTGGGAACATGAAGTCTATGAATGACTGTAGATGCTCTCTAAGTAGTCGAACGTAACCATTTCCAGTCAATGATCGGTCCAGTTGGACCAGAAGACCCAGTCCATTCTGTGTAAACACGGCCCACACTACTCTGGAACAACCACCAGCTTGCACAGGGCCTTGTAGACAACTTGGGTCCACAGCTTCGTGGAGTCTGCGCCACACGCGAACCCTACCATCATCTCTTAACAACTGAAATCGTGACTCACCTCATCAGGCCATGGTTTTCCAGTCGTCTAGGGTCCAACCGATACGGTCACGAGCCCAGTAGAGGCGCTGCAGACGATGTCGTGCTGTTAGTATAGGCATTCGCCTCAGTTGTCTGCTGACATAGCCCATTCACGCCACATCTCACTGCACTTTCCAAACGGATACGTTCGCCGTACGTACCACATTAATTTCTGCAGTTATTTCACGCAGTGTTGCTTGTCTGTTAGCACTGACAACTACAGGGCTATTACAAATGATTGAAGCGATTTCATAAATTCACTGTAGCTCCATTCATTAACATATGGTCACAACACACTACAGATACGTAGAAAAACTCATAAAGTTTTGTTCGGCTGAAGCCGCACTTCAGGTTTCTGCCGCCAGAGCGCTCGAGAGCGCAGTGAGACAAAATGGCGACAGGAGCCGAGAAAGCGTATGTCGTGCTTGAAATGCACTCACATCAGTCAGTCATAACAGTGCAACGACACTTCAGGACGAAGTTCAACAAAGATCCACCAACTGCGAACTCCATTCGGCGATGGTATGCGCAGTTTAAAGCTTCTGGATGCCTCTGTAAGGGGAAATCAACGGGTCGGCCTGCAGTGAGCGAAGAAACGGTTGAACACGTGCGGGCAAGTTTCACGCGTAGCCCGCGGAAGTCGACGAATAAAGCAAGCAGGGAGCTAAACGTACCACAGCCGACGGTTTGGAAAATCTTACGGAAAAGGCTAAAGCAGAAGCCTTACCGTTTACAATTGCTACAAGCCCTGACACCCGATGACAAAGTCAAACGCTTTGAATTTTCGGCGCGCTTGCAACAGCTCATGGAAGAGGATGCGTTCAGTGCGAAACTTGTTTTCAGTGATGAAGCAACATTTTTTCTTAATGGTGAAGTGAACAGACACAATGTGCGAATTTGGGCGGTAGAGAAATGTCACGCATTCGTGCAGCAAATTCGCAATTCACCAAAAGTTAACGTGTTTTATGCAATCTCACGGTTTAAAGTTTACGGCCCCTTTTTCTTCTGCGAAAAAAACGTTACAGGACACGTGTATCTGGACATGCTGGAAAATTGGCTCATGCCACAACTGGAGACCGACAGCGCCGACTTCATCTTTCAACAGAATGGTGCCCACCGCACTTCCATCATGATGTTCGGCATTTCTTAAACAGGAGATTGGAAAACCGATGGATCGGTCGTGGTGGAGATCATGATCAGCAATTCATGTCATGGCCTCCACGCTCTCCCGACTTAACCCCATGCGATTTCTTTCTGTGGGGTTATGTGAAAGATTCAGTGTTTAAACCTCCTCTACCAAGAAACGTGCCAGAACTGCGAGCTCGCATCAACGATGCTTTCGAACTCATTGATGGGGACATGCTGCGCCGAGTGTTGGAGGAACTTGATTGTCGGCTTGATGTCTGCCGAATCACTAAAGGGGCACATATCGAACATTTGTGAATGCCTAAAAAAACTTTTTGAGTTTTTGTATGTGTGTGCAAAGCATTGCGAAAATATCTCAAATAATAAAGTTATTGTAGAGCTGTGAAATCGCTTCAATCATTTGTAATAACCCTGTATACGTAAACGCCTCTGCTCTGGGTCGTTATGTGAAGGCCATCGGCTACTGCGTTGTCCGTGGTGAGAGGTAATGCCTGTAATGTGATATTCTCTGCACACTCTTGACACTGTGGGTCTCGAAATATTGAATTCCCCAACGATTTCTGAAAAGGAATGTCCCATGCGTTTAGACCCACTGCCATTCCGCGTTCAAAGTCTGTTACTTCCTGTCTCGCGGCCATAATTACGTTGGAAACTTTTCCACCTGAGTCATCTGAGCACAAATGGCAGTTCCGCCAAAGCAGTGCCGTTTTATACTTTGTGTACACGATACTACGGCCATCTGTATAATATATCGCTATCCAGTGACTTCTATCACCTCAGTGAGTATTATGAAAGACTGACGTTTTCGCGACAGTAATATTATGTTTGACAATGGATTTTTTAAGACCCTCCTTGTAATGATGGATAACTGATTACTGGTAAAACATTTGCCGAGATGATCTTCAACGTCATTACATGAACTTCACTGTCAAATTACGTCACATTCCTTCTTTTTTTTTCTTGTTCACCGTAGAGAAGCAGCTAAATTTTCAGTTGGGCAAATCAGGTCTTTCACAGAGGATGCGAAAGCTATTTCCGGTGTCCGTTGTTCACATCCACTTCTCAGAAATACACATGAGTTCGAGTGGCCCAATTTCATTCAGTATATTTTCAGACTATAATTACTGTCGTATACTGGAAATCGTATTTCAGAACTGTGACACGTATTTTCAGACAACAGCTTCCGTAATGTGATCGCCGGATGAAGAGCCTCATCAGCTGCTACGATTTAGCGGATGCAAATTATCGGAGGCCGTAATAGATGTCGGCTGCCAGTCAGTACTGTCAAATTCTGAGAACCTCACTTTAGAACTGTGACCCGTATTTTCAAACAGCTACTCTCGTAATGTGATCACGCTACGAAGAGCTCCACCGGTTGTCATGTAATACTGTTAACGAATGCAGATTGTCGGAGGATGTAAGAGTATAATACCCTTTGCTGTAATGCTAGACTGAAGAGGTAATTTTATCTGGCCGTCACTGTAGCACTCGCTATAGCTAACCCAGAGGACAGCAATCTTTTTTTTTCTCTTGCTGTGCAACAGGTTTCACACCGCTGGGACAGAATGGCAAACCACATATCTCGCATTTCTGATGTCAGACGATCACGCAGCCCACAAACATGCGAGAGAGAAGTAGTTCACTTTCGTTTAATATCGCTTACATTTATTTGACGGGACGTTGAGAAACGAGCTCAAGTCTGAAAGACAGCCTACTCGACGACTATTTCATCTAGCAGCTCATTGATGTATGATATCAAAACGATATGTTGTATTCGAAGGAAAATATGATCATGATTATGGAACTGCGACGTTCTCTTAAAAGCTTCTTTTTTTTCAGTTGTCATCCTTTCAACTAGTTTGACGCTGTCCTCCATCTCTCTATGTAATCATTTCATTTCAACATACATAGAGATGTAAAAATTGTCAGAGGCAAGAATTTTTGTATACATACTCATTTATTTAACAAATAGACAGCAAAGTAAATAGAAAAGCAGTTGAACAGAACATGTTAAGATGAACACAGGTAAAGCAAAGGTAGTTGAATATAGTCGGATTAAAATACGAATAGGCGAGGGTGACACAGTTAGGAAACGAGGCACTAAAAGTAGCTGGACAGTCGAGATGATACAAAATGTATACAGGATATAGCAAGAAAATCATTTCTGGAGAGAGGAATCTGTCAACATTCAAAATAAATCTAAATTTTAGAAAGATTTTCCTGACGATATTTGTCTGGGCTGTAGCATTACATTGAAGTGAAACGCAGGCGATGAGAAGTTCAGATAAGAAGATAATAGAAGCTTTGGAAATGAGTTGCTAACGAAAAATACTGAAAACTAGATCGGTAGACAGAGTAACAGGACAGTGAGTACTAAAACGAATTGGGGAAGAAACAAAATTTATGGCACAACTTGACTGAAAGAATGGATCATCTGATAGGATGCATCCCGAGGCATTAAGAACTCGTCAGTTTGGTAATGAACGGAAGTGAGTTTGCGGGATGGGCAGGGAGATGATAAGTGTAGAAGGAAACCAAGACGTGAATACAGTAAGCAGGTTCAAATAGACGTAAACTGCAGTAGTTATTCAGAGATGAAGAGGCTTGTGCGAAACAAACTTACGTGGAGAGCTGCATCAAACATGTCTTCACTCTGAACACAAATGTTACAACAATACTTTGGTACTTGCCTTTTACCTTTATTAATAATTCATATCTCTCTAACATGTTTTATTAGAACTGGGCAAAAACTTTGAAGGAAGAATTTTTCAATCTGTAGCGGAGTGTGCGCTGATACGAAACTTCCTAGCAGATCAAACCCGGGATCTCTGCCTTTCGCAAATACATGCTCTACAAACAGAGCTACCCAAGCACGACTCACGACCGGTCCTCGCCGTCTCACCTCCACAAGTATCCCATCTCCTACCTTCCAAAATTCACGGAAGTTCTTCTGCATATCTTGCGGGACTAGAACTCCTGGAAGAAAGGATACTGCGGAAAAGTGGGTTAGCTACAGCTTTTTTTCAATTTCGTCACGCGAATTCAGTACTTAAAGGGCGACGTAAAAGTTTCCTTTCGAAGGCCGTACAGTTCAGAATCGTTATTCCGATCAGGCAAAATCGCCGAGGGTATTGAGGCGATCATCCCATTATCGTAGCAAGTTAAAGATATTAGTATGGTAAAACACCGTTCCTGCCGTTTGAAGAAGTCCTAACTGCCTGCTGCACATCCTCAAAAATGGTTCAAATGGCTCTAAGCACTATGGGACTTAACATCTGAGGTCATCAGTCCCCTAGACTTAGAACTACTTAAACCTAAATAATCTAAGGACATCACACACTCCATGCCCGAGGCAGGATTCGAACCTGTGACCGTAGCAGACGCGTGTGCACTTCCTCGTCCGACTGGGATCGCTGACCTTTCAAGGCCTTTTTTTAAGGAAACGAAGGTCTGATAATCGAAAGGGGGGGGGAGGGGGGAATCAGAACTATAGGGTGAGTATTTGAGTGCCTCCCACCCGAGTTGGTGTAACTTCTGCGTTACGACATTTGCGATATGGGGACGTGCATTATCATAAACTTGGCGTGTCATTCCACAACTGCGGTTTTCGACAATCGGGCTGCCCCGTACATATTCTTCATTCTTCGGTGAATGTCTACCAGTGTACATCCTTCAGCAGCCAAGACACAATAAGTGCGGATTGGTCCTGTTTGAACGCAATTGATAACAATGTCGCCATAGTTCACGTTTGCGCATTTTCCGTACGCACCTTGGAAAGACGCGAATGTCACACTTCCTTACATGTCGGTGATTACAAACCTGCATTAGTATTGTGCTACGTTGCATATAAGCTGCAGCAACGTTCTCAAATGGAAACTTCTTGATCTCCCCTTATATCAGTAAGTTTCTTAATGAGTTACATCTTTTGTTGTAAAGGTGATTTTCTTCACTCTTTGCTTCGCAGACCCATAGAGATTCTCTTTTGGATTTATTTTTGGGGTGTTCATAGGTTATGGCAGAGTTTTTACACTGTTTTCAGTCAAGAATTCGGTGACTGAGTTGGTTTATGACATTGTGCCTGAATACAAATTTATTACTTGGACTCCACTCCTTCAAATGAAGTAGCAGATTCTTCGTCCACTTTTTTTTTATATATTACCATTGGAGTAAACCTTCAACAATAAAGTAACTACCAGTACCAAGTACAGAAATGGTGCCCCACACAATAACAGAAGCTGGGTGCTTCACGGATTGAGTCACACGTAATAATGACAACTCATCTGCAGCTCTCCTCGCAAACTGATTGCTTTATTCGCATATGGAGAACACGGCCTGATCTTGAAAGGAATCCTGTCATACTAAAAGATTTGTTGGGAAAGAGAAAAACAAGACTCGAGGTTTCGGATCATTGTCTGAATACACTCGTACACTAGAAGCAAACCGTCGATGCGACATTTTCACATGAAACATTGGGTCACTTGCGAGGCAGTGATTGGCAGGCACTGGAAGACGTGCTGCTACGGTTTATAGATTTATTTAACACGATGGGTCCTTTACCAGCAACACTGGAAAGAGAAACAGTGAGAGGTCCAAATTAAAGATGTGTAACATCAGGCGGATTTGAATAGCCGCAGCTTTACTTGTGACGGTAACATATTCTTACCCCATGACTCATATTCGGTAGTCAATGCATAGTATGGCAGTTGCCAAGATTAGAAAAGTAGAACAGAAAGCGGCTAGAAACTTCATAATTTTGTAAAAAAAAAAAAAAAAAAAAAAAAAAAGGACGTTAGAGAGATCTGAACACTGATCTCCAGCTTTGCAGTCCAACACCGTGACCACACAGTCACGACGCCACCGTTCTTGCAAGTTAGTCGATGTTGCACATCTTGTGCTTGGACCGCCCACTGTAGTTTGCTTCTATTTTTACAGTTCAGTACACTTTCTTCCTGTTTTCATGCTTTTAAGTGTTCAGGTTTCGACGGGCTGTCACTAGCCCATTTTACCACTAAATCTGACGGGGTTGCTACGGGGAGTTTCCCTTATGTGGTAGGAGTCCATCGCGGATGCTGGCAGGCGATGTCTCCTCGTCGCTACACTGCCGTCGGCACAGCACGTACGCACGGCACAGATCTGCGGGCAGACGTTACGACATGCTGGCAAGGCAACAGCACTTCTTCGCAGCACACGCGATTACGCCCAACCGGCCGGCCGGTGTGGCCGTGCGGTTCTAGGCGCTTCAGTCTGGAACCGCGTGACCGCTACGGTCGCAGGTTCGAATCCTGCCTGGGGCATGGCTGTGTGTGATGTCCTTAGGTTAGTTAGGTTTAAGTAGTTCTAAGTTCTAGGGGACTGATGACCTCAGATGTTAAGTCCCATAGTGCTCAGAGCCATTTGAACCATTTTTGATTACGCCCAACCGCCGACTACCACTCCTTAGGTACTTATAACTCTGTACACTTTATACTATAAGTAACTGTTATTGCAGATATCACAGTGTCACTGACACTTCTGCGCATGAAGTGGACCACTCTCCCACACTCCGTGAGTGGCCTCCTGTTCGCAACGTGACCCCAGCTCCATGGATCACTATAAGACTTTTTTCTTTGAGGTAAACTCAAAGGTAAATAAACTGGAAGCAGTCTTGATCGCTTAACTTTTTCAATGGTGACCGGTTTCGATCTTTTTATCAGATCACTTTCGGACCAGGAATGTCTGCCGGAGGCGGTGGCGCATGGCAATCCTCTTGTTTGTGGCTAGCGGTGCACCGCGCGGTGTGGGATCCTTACCAGATAGGGCTGACGGAGTACATCGTAAAAGTTCGAAGAAGGGCAGCATGTTTTGTATTATCGCGAAATATGGCAGAGAGTGTCACAGAAATGATACAGAATTTGGGCTGGACATCATTAAAAGAGAGGCATATTTCGTTGCGACGGAATCTTCTCACGAAATTCCAATCACCAACTTTCTCCTTCGAATGCGAAAATATTTTGTTGACACCGACCTACAGAGGGAGAAACAATCACCACGATAAAATACGGGAAATCAGTGCTCGTACGGGAACATATAGGTGCTCGTTCTTTCCGCGCGCCACACGAGATTGGAATAATAGAGAATTGTGAAAATGATTGGATGAACCCTCTCCCAAGCACTTAAATGTGATTTTCAGAGTATCCATATAGATGTAGACTGTGGGCAGTTCTCGAACCTGATCACATAAACGGAAATTTAAACAAGTTTTTGTGACCACATTCTTTTGTGATTTCCTTTTCGTGACGTTTCTGATGTAATTTTGCAATGCTAGTATATCTTGACAGTAAACTCGTTACGTGAAGTTATTATTTAACAAATTTTAGCGCCAGTTCTCTGTTTTACAGATCCCTTTAATTTACGAAGTGCGTCTTTCTTGCAAAGCTATAAAAGAAACAAGAGCAGAACTGTTGCCCTTCTTGTGAATCGTCCTTAGATGTCACGTCCTTTGCGTTCCAATTGATTTGTTGGCTTTGTATTAATTTAAACTTTTTTCCATTGTTTCGTTTTTAAGCGGACTCTCTTACCCGTGTCCAGCAGGAGTGTCCCATCAGCCCGACGAGACAGTTCTATACAACAACAAGAGCTTCCGCGTAAGATAGCAACCGATTACGTGCGCAAAACAGACAGATTCCCACTTCTAAATATTGTGAACTACTAAATGGACTTTGAAGAGCGAAACGCCGTTGTATACGTCTAACGTCATATAGTGATGACATTTCATCTGGGTGAGAACAGAATGACGATATCTTCAGTGGTTCAGGAAATATTTGAAGAGAGCAGCTTAGCTCACTCACTGGATAAATCAGCTTTCAAATTTCACAGTTAGCTGTCAGAGAACAAAGTACCATGAAAAATAAGTGTATCGAAAATACCAGTGTATTCTATAAAGTACAAGCTGCGATTAACACAGGGTACTTTTCAGTTGTTTGTTTCAGGACCTATCCAGACGGATGGGCTATGACCTGACCGGTAACATTCTAGGTAGGTGAAGGGCCACGTTCTCAAGTTGATCATATCCAACATCATCGACGAATTCGACACGGAGCCTCCTGCCAGATCAAAAAAAAAGGGGGTCTGTGTGATGGAGCGCGTCTCGAACCTGGGACTTTTACCTTTCTCTGATAAGTTCTCTCTTAAGTAGGCTGCCGAAACATGACTCGTATCACCCCCACTCAGGGCTGACGATTTTATATTGTGTAAAATTGTGAGGGCGGGTCATGACTCCTATTTGGATAGCTCAGCTGGTAGGGCACTTGCCCACGAAACGCAAACGTCTCAGATTTCAGTCCCATTGTAGCTAATCTGCCAGGAAGTATCAAATCAGCGCAATCTCCGCTGCAGAGCGAAAATTCTTTCTGGAAATCGGACGTGGTTCGTAAGTCCACATGTAGAACATACAAAACAGTAAGTGTACGTTTAAGGGAAGACAAAAAGTGAAAGATTTTCCACTAATAAAATACAGTAAAACAAAGACTGACTTCCAATTCGTATGTGGAAATGATGGAGAGAAACGGCGTTGGTCTCAATTACATGCTAACGCAGCCGTAGTCTTCAAACTGGTGTTCACAGCCGTAGTGATAAGTGGTCAGTGCACACTTCGACTATATAGAGCGTAAATTGTGACATGACTGACCAGTATCGCTATGCAATCTTGTTTCACCTTTATGCCGCTTTTTTTTTTAATTATTGGACACATATGCCTGGAAGGAAAGTCTTGCATTTTTCTCACTGGGAAGATGTGCTCCTTGTTTGGTCTCAAGTTCCTGTTTTCCTGCAGAATGTCGTCAATGAATCTCATTGGGAGAGGCGACCATGCGCAGGGATTGGGCAGTTTCCACAAAAGTTGGATCTCTGCCTACTCCGAACTTTTGTTGACAGAGTGAGCACCGTCCATGCTCAAGGTTGAGGACGCTGTGCCACCAGTGCCATTCTCAGGGTTCAAAATGGTTCAAATGGCTCTGAGGACTATGGGACTTAACATCTGAGGTCATCAGTCCGCTAGACTTAGAACTACTTAAACCTAACTAACCTAAGGACATCACACACATCCATGCCCGAGGCAGGATTCGAACCTGCGACCGTAGGAGCAGCGCGGTTCCGGACTGAAGCGCCTAGAAGCGCTCGGCAACCGTGGCCGGCTTTCTCAGAGTATAAACGAGCATAATATTTTTGCTAATCTCGAAGGCCCCGCTCGACTAGTGTGGCAAAGTTGGTTGTTTCCGCTCCAAAATTATGGTGGACCGTTCAAAGTAGTCACCCCCACCACCGTGCTTGGCATGAAGAGGCTGACCAGAATACACTGCTCCAGGCCAGAACGACTTCCTGTTTGTAAATGTGTTCTGGTACTCCAAAACTATGAAGTATCTGCTGCGTTCCCCTGTTTTTTCGTAAAAAGAGCGATATTTTTGTCCGTCACATTGGTAACAGCATTGAGTCGTCCCCTGCCTGGAGAGTTCTTTTTTCGAAAGGTGGCAATTAAGGGTTATGAACTGAGATTCGGGACGATTTGTTTCCCGACCGTCATCTGTTGCTAATTGGCGCTTGGTAGTTGATTTTGGAGAATGTGCAGGAGTAGGATAAAAAGTGCTATAACATGAATGTATGCCCGCAGTCCGTGCCTGATAGAAGGTTAGTTGTAGTGCAGTGAGCCAGTAGCCCCGTGCACCATCTGACAGTGCGGGAATCCAGTTCACGCTCCCTAAGAGTATGTTTAGTAAAGACGAACAATGTGCGTGGATCAAAATTAAAGTGGTGCGTGGTCGGAACCGCACAACAGTGTTTCCTTCTGGCATTGCTTCGCATCATCCTTCATGACAATACACAATCCCACATGGCGAAAACCGCGCAGAAGCTCCTGCATAAGTAGTGTTGGAAGATACTGGAACACCACCGCATTCATCCAATACAAGTCCTTGAGATTACAATCTGTTCGTCATAATGAAGGCACCTCTTCGTGGCACGTGCTATAACGGAAGAGAAGACATCATCGGCGGCATTGGGTGGTCTTTGAGAGACATCGACATAGATGGATGCGCTGGAGGTGTACGACGCAGTAGCAGTGCATCTCGCTTTCAGAAACCATTCGTTGCAAGTGCTGGGAAGTTGGTTCCCCAGAACACTTCTTTTTGAAATGCATTAGGTACATTTTTTTATTTATTTATTTCATTAACAGTATAGCTCGAGTTTGCATTAGGTACAGGCACTTAAATAATAACACATAACCGAAACAACACTATACGATGCACCGAGGAACCTAGATACATGAGCACAGTTGAACGCAATCGTCAACAATATCTCAAAAGCGGAACATGACATATACAAACAGACTCATCAATACACAAGACGCAGAAGACGAAGACAGGCCGACATAGATAGCTCGAGTAGTTCCAGTACTGATGATTAATTGAGTAACAGTGACCACACTGAAATAACATAGATACACAAAACATACATAACATAAAACGCATAAAACGTGCACAACTACTCATGTGAACATTAAACAAGCACTGCAATTTATATCTTATTCTGAGTGAATCTGAATTAAAAGTAGAAGTAACTAGAATAGTCTGTGGATAGATACTGTTCTAGAATCCAGGTGAAATCTGTACCAGACATTGTTAAGTAGTTACGTAAATGAACACATCATTGTAAATGTAATTTAATTTAAAGCAAAATCAAAGAGTATAAATACACAGCAGAAACAGATGATGCATATTACGCAATTACACAAAATTAATGGGTCTGCTACTCAAAGGAGTCTAGTTTTATTCTACAAAAGTGTTTTACAACATTAGCAATAGTTTAGTCGCGGCTTGTTATTTCTCCTACAGGTATGAAACTTAATTAAATTACAGTATATTATTCCAAACTCATGCAGAATTTGTTTACTAACTAACCTGGTAGTAGAGGTCGTGACGTAACCTAGCAAAGATCAACTCACACAGTACTGTAACAAATAACACCGAGATAGATTAGATCTGCATAGACTGAACAAATCGATTTTGTCCGAAGAGGGATGTTCATGTGGATAATATTGAAATGGGTAGAACCACATTTGGACGTGGACGCTGGACTTGAAGTTCAATACCAAGCTCCCTTCCCCAAATGGTGTTGTTGAAGAGATATCTACATTTACTCTTCCCTGTCTCCTTTTATTCTCTTCTTAAATTACACCACAAATTTATAATTTCCGACTTCCAAATTCCTCTACTTTTCTTTAAAAAAATAAGTCTAATTGCTGTTAGCAGATAAAAGATAACACCAAAATGTAGTCAAAGAACTCCACGCAGCCCCACCTCCACGTGGTGCTGCAAGGGGAACAGGCCCATGGCCTCAAATGGTCAGCACAATTTTGCTGCGCGGTGGTGGTCACGGGTACCGGCTAAGAGGTCTGTGTGGGACATTATGGGCTGCATAAACTAATAAAATGGTGGGCCCTGGTAGTCATAATGCTCTTTGGAAAAAGACAAGCAGCTTGTACGATGCCTTCCATATCTGTAGGGGAAGGTGGTGAAAGTTTGGTATGAATTATTACCGTGTTGCCATTAATTTTTATCCAACCCATGTAAATGTCGCTATTGTGGTAACACAATCCATATTCTGAGCAGCTCGCAGTTTACTTACTTTGCCATGCAACTTTGCTTAAATTGCTATAATTTTTGGCTTCCTTTCGCCTCTCTAAGTTTGAATTCGCTAGCTGCCCAAATGAGCAAATCTTTCTGCATTTTCTCCACACAGTCTTCCACATAATTCGTTACCTCCCCATAGTGTCAGCGTCATATTGTAATTTCATTTGTTTTTTTAGAGAACTTTGATCTCTCCTAATTTTGTGTGAATTATGTCAATCATTAAGAACAATTAAGTAATCTCTCACTACTGAATTATATTTCAAGATCCCTTACTGTCATAAAATTTCTCGTTGGTTAGGCCATCCGCAAATAACAAATATATCCTGTTGTATTCCTAAGCTGCTATTCTCACTGAGACGGTGTTTTAGTTGCGCACAGTAGCCAAACTCAAAGATCAGTTATTAGAAATTCAGAGAAGGGACCTACCATTGCATTCACTCGCCTTGTGTGGTTATAGATTTGTTTATTGTCCAGACAGAGTTGTTTCGATTTCTCTGTGACTGTAATTTGGCTTTTTTGTTATTTCATTATATCACCGCTAACAACCTTGCAGTAACCAACAAGCCACAAACTACAAAACCATGACGTTTTTAATATGGTGAAAGTTTGTTACTGTTGTGTTACTTAAATTAATTGTATGACACATTTCATCTCAATTTTTCGGACAAATATAGTTTCTTGGATTTTATGCTGAAGCAATGTACTAAGTACTGCTGTAAACAAATTATTATATTAAAACATTGTATATATTTTATTGTTATTATTATTAAAATGAGATGGATCTGTGTCACGTTGAAAGTGTGGGTGATAGCAAGTAATATTTACGGGGGCGGGAGACAATAACAAATTGGGACCCTGCAACCCCCGTGAACAAAACCCTGGATCTGGCCCTGGACAGAAGTGGTAACTTCATAAGGATAGTGAAGTTCAGATAGGTTACAAACACTTCACAAGGCAAAAATGTATGTAATGCCTTTTGAATATATTTTTAGAGTGAAGGAAATTAATCATTTCCAGCATTTTGTCATGAGTGTAATAATTTTCGCAGCACTCTAATACGCCCTTGGATGCCTTTTCGTACTCATAGAATCACTGTTAAATTCTTTGATGTTGATCTCAATACTGACTATTATTTGAGGAACTGTATCATAATTTTAGAGCGTACCCAGATCTCAATGAATAAAACTAAAAACTTTTGAAACATTGTATCTATAAACCAGGAAACACACCAATACCTACTGCTTTGTAAGTATGTCACATCTACCAGGGACAAGTTCTCTTATAACCAGACGAATATTCATGAGGAAGAATAGTAACTAGTAAGACAAAGAAAAAACTGCTAATATGAAGTTATGGAAGAAGTAGTGTTTGGGTTCAAGGTGGATAAAGTAATCAAAATCAACAGTCTCCTGCAAGTGATAAGAAACAATACTAGTCATATACGATGTTCTACCTAGATTTTTGTGGTTTTCATAGGGAACAATCTAATATGACACTGGTCATGCTGAAAATCGTATTGTAACAAGAGTGCGAAGTGAAACCGTTAAAGATGAAATACTTGTCAAGAAACAGTAACTGTAACGATATTTACGTATATTGTTCGTTCTGAATTACTGAATATATACAAATGCATACAAAAATTACCTAACTGGATTGGAGTGAATAGTAATCATGCGGTATTTAAAGCAGGGAGAACACTACACACTAGCTAGACACACGGTCACACCTCTTGACCTACCTGTGTTTACGTGTATGTACGTACTACCCCGCAACCGAATTGATTCCGATAGTCTTGAAGTTGCACCTGATAACATCGTTGAAATATTATATTATTTTTTATTTATTGTGGTAGCAATTTAGAATATTACTCATCTATAGGCAGAATTGTCTAATGCAAATGTGCACATGGGCACAAATGCGGACGTTAAGAGAAAACGTTGCTCAGGTCATAAGGTACGCAAATAATGACAGAAACAGCCAAAAACCACGAAAGTAAACTTTCTTACTCGCTTGATGTTTGGACTAACTACTTTATTTATGCCCACGTGCATATTTGTGTTTGAGATTTATGCGCGTAGATGAGTAAATGCAAAATTGCGATCGTAATAAACAAAAAAATAAAATATTTTATAGCCGTAAGCGGGAACGACTATGTTTGATGTCTATGTTCACTTGTTTAATAATATTTGATATTGTTTGATAACACAAAAAAGATTTTGGAACCCAGACGTATCTGGCATTTTCAGTTGCAATGAGAATAACGGCGAACGGCGAAATAGTTTGGAGATGTTACGACAAACTGCTCTAGGTACAAACTGTATCTAGTCATTGTCTATTACACGGTCCGGATTTCTTCTGACTGATGCTGAAACGATACCACTTCGTGTCAGGGCAGGCTATGGGTATACAGTTTGCGAATATCACTTCTTCGGGGAGGGAGGGAGAGAGGAGATTATGTGTGGACCAACTGTCCGCCGCTATCCTACGGACTTGGATAGTTTTCTGTAGGGTAACTGTGTAACTACTGACATCTTATACAGTCTGAAGGATCTCCTCCCTACGGATCTATTGGAACGAGAAGTACATCTGAGCTAATGTAATGTTGAACATAGGATTACACTTAACAGTTGCCTATTTATTGTCTGTCAACAAAATTTCTTTTCACAAAGAGTCACAAATTAATTCATTGTGTGCCTTATCTCTATGAACGGTCTATCCAAAAAATCATCCAATAACTTCAACAACTCCAATTGCATCACATTTATAACCGTATCAGTTGAGTGAGACCGAACAGCATTTGATGAGGATCAGCCACCAACAAACTCCATGCTGCCACGTAATCTGTGCACCCAGTATTGTATAAAATGCATTGTTGACATCAGGCTCGTACTCGACGACTTTATCCAACATCATTATCTGTTTTACATTAACCACAGCAGTACCATTGGGGGACTTGGGGAGGAGGTACTTTATGCTCACCTTTTGTAAATTAAAAATATTTATTGTTTTTAATGAATTATTCGACCAAGTTCTATAGATGTTATAAGTTTTTTAGTTAAATTAATCGAAAAATGTAGGTCTAATTGAGGTGGTCATAAAGTCTCCTTCCCCCCTTTGTAGTAGAGGTGACTTTTCACAACGAATGACTTATTCAATAAATAATTAGATTAAAGGATATTTTCAGGGCGACCCACATTCCCACCGAGCGCCGCCTATCTGCAGTCCCTGCCCATTTCCTCCACGTTCTCTACCCTGATATTCCCGCAGGAGGTCGGACGTATTTGTGCAACTGTACTAAAGGAGGTAGATCCATTGCCCATCTAGGCGAAACAGTTACACTGGAGCGTGGCGTGTGTTCTTTCGGACATGTCCAAAGGAACAGACACCACCCATTTATATAACCAATCTTATAGTCCTTGTGGCTCTGAAAAGTAATTAATGTGAACGAATGACTTGTTGGCAGATAATCCTTTTCCTCGATGTGCACCAACATTTAATTTGTTATTTATAATAAATAGGAGATACGCAGTTCAAATGCAGAACTGTGATTCATTGTTGCAGAAGCAAAGAAAAAAGCATGCCAGATTTAAAAGAACACAAAATCCCCAAGACTGGCAAAGTTTTACAGAAGTTCGAAATATGGCGCGTACTTCAATGCGAGATGCTTTTAATAATTTCCACAACGAATTTCTGTCTCGAAATCTGGCATAAAACCCAAAGAGATTCTGATCATACGTAAAGCACACAAGTGGCAAGACACAATAAATACCTTCACTGCGCGATAACAACGGTGAAGTAACTACTGACAGTGCCACTAAAGCAGAGTTATTAAACACGGTTATCCGAAACTCCTTCACCAAAGAAGACGAAGTAAATATTCCTGAATTCCAATCAAGAACAACTGCGAAGATGAGAAACATAGAAGTAGATATCCCCGGTGTAACAAAGCAGCTTAAATCACTTAATAAAGGCCTCCGGTCCAGATTGTATACCAGTCAGGTTCCTCTCAGAGTATGCTGATAAAATAGCTCCATATTTAGCAATTATATACAACCACTCGCTCACAGAAAGATCCGTACCTAAACACTGGAAAATTGCTCAGTTCACACCAATACCCAAAAAGGGAAGTAGGAGTAATCCACTGAATTACAGGCCAATATCAATAACGTCGATTTGCAATAGGGTTTTAGAATAATACTGTATTCGAACATTATGAAGTACCTCGAAGAAAACGATTTATTGACATATAGTCAAATTGAGTCCATATTTTTAGATTTCCAGAAGGCTTTCGACACCGTTCCTCACAAGCGTCTTCTAATCAAACTGCGTGCCTACGGAGTATCGCCTCAGTTGTGCGTCTGGATTTGTGATTTCCTGTCAGAAAGGTCACAGTTCGTAGTAACAGACGGAAAGTCATCGAGTAAAACAGAAGTAATAACCGGCGTTCCCCAAGGAAGTGTTATCGGGCCTCTATTGTTCCTGATCTATATTAACGACGTAGGAGACAATCTGAGTAGCCGTCTTAGATTGTTTGCAGGTGATGCTGTCATTTACCGTCTTGTAAAGTCATCAGATGATCAAAACGACTTGCAAAATGATTTAGATAAGACATTTTTATGGTGCGAAAAGTGGCAATTGACCCTGAATAAAGAAAAGTGCGAAGTTATTCACGTGAGTACTAAAAGAAATCAGCTAAATTTCGATTACGCGATAAGTCACACATATCTGAGGGCTGTAAATTCAACTAAATACTTAGGGATTACAATTACAAATAACCTAAATTGGAACGATCACATAGATAATATTGTGAGTAGAGCAAACCAAAGACAGCGATTCACTGGCAGAACACTTAGAAGGTGCAACAGGTATACCAAAGAGAGTGCTCACACCACGCTTGTCCGCCCTATTCTGGAGTACTGCTGTGCGGTGTGGGATCCGCATCAGGTGGGACTGACGGATGACATCGAAAAAGAGCAAAGAAGGACAGCTCGTTTTGTATTATCGCGAAATAGGGGAGGTAGTGTAACAGACATGATACGTGAATTGGAGTGGCAGTCATTAAAACAAAGGCGTTTATCGTTGAGACGGGAAATTCTCATGAAATTTCAATCACCAGTTTTCTCCTCCGATTGCGAAAACATTCTGTTAGCACCCACCTACATAGGGAGGAATGATCATCACGATAAAATAACAGAAATCAGGGCTCGCACGGAAAAATTTAAGTGCTGGTTTTTCCCGTGTGCCGTTCGAGAGTGGAAAGGTATAGAGACAGCATGAAGGTGGTTCATTAAACCCTCTGTTAGGCACTTTATTGTGAATAGCAGAGTAATCACGTAGATGTGTAGATGTAGATGTAGATTTCGTTTCGTGGCGGATAACAGTTCTTTAGGCGGCAAAGCAGCCCGGGCCGTTCCCAGCAGCACACGGCGGTCGCGGACGCCGGCCCGTTGGAGCTCTTCCGCCGTGGCGCATCCGTCCACCTTCTTACAAAAGGCCGTTGTGACTGTTTGTCGCCTTCGCCATGCCAGGTGACCCTTTTTCTCCCGATCCCCGGCTGCACGCATGTTTCCAACGCTCTGCAGCACCTGATATTAAAGTGGCTGTCTCCTTTCCGGAATGAATTTTCACTCTGCAGCGGAGTGTGAACTGGTATGGAATTGTGCCGGACTGGGACTCGAACCCTTGCCTCTCACCGGCAAGTGCTCTACCATCTGAGCTAGCCTAGTACGACTCACGACCCGTCCTCACAGCATTACTTCTGCCGGTATCTCACTTATCTCGTTCTCAGGTAGCTCACATGGTAAAGCACTTGCCCACGCAAGGCAGAGGTTCTATATACGAGTCACGGTTCGGCACAGTGTTTTAATCTGCCAAGAATTTTTTAAGGCTATCTCATTTATCTGCTCCGTTCGATTACGGCAGACAGCAAGGAGAGAATTGTCTTCCGTATACTGAACTTATCTATTACCCTACAAAACGCGTTGTGCATGCTGATCTGTTCGTCCTTACAATTTATGGATAACTCTTTCTGTTCCATGGACAAATTTATATTTAAAGACTTACATAATGTAAAAAACATCTGTTTTAAGTGTAGTTGCTCGAGCATAACAACAAAATTACGTGTTTATTAATGATAACACCAGTCATGTATACATGCCCTGTAAAGTGGCTCTATGCACGTCATTTCGATAAAAGGATCGCTCAAATTGTCTGCTGAACATGCAACTAAGTAATTCACCTCTGAGGGACAGTTTAATTATTCCATACTACAGCCAATGGGATAAAGGTGTGCTTGCACGGGACGTGGACGTGAATGTGAACGTGGACGAGCAAGTGATTCGCAGTGTGGCAGATGTAGGCGCTCAGGGAACATAACACTGCACTATACTTGTTCGCCAAAGAGATGCTCAGCGCCAGTTGGCAGCTACATTTTGGTACGCCAGACATACAGATTCCATTTCGTAAAATGGACACGAGTGAACAAAAATATGTCTTCAGTGCCTTGCATAAAGCGGTACTTCCGTATCATTTTCTCAATTATACAACTTTTTATAAGTTGTCGAAGTTGGGCCTAGAAAACCCTGAAAAGCTTTGTGAAAATGTTGTATTGGTTTTGCTATCAGAATTGCCTTTTATATTCAAACTAGTTACCCAGTTCGAGTAGAGCTCGTCTTCAGGACTCAGTAGTTACAATGATCCTAAAATGTCACTAGTTATATTAAGTACCTAACCAATGCAACTAAAGTAACTATAACTAGTGACTTGTAACGACTGTGGTGTGACTACGAGCTTCGTCCGATACCGTTTTATACAAAATCCTACTGTAACGGAGAAAACGCATCCGATGAAATCTCCTCCTATTACAAGTTGAGTCGTGGCAACGTGTAGTCGCAACGTTTCAACGAGTTTCAGTCTTCACCTGAAGATGACGACTCGAAATTCCGTGCCCCAGGAACATGAAACTCCATTTCCTCCTAGAGACCATGTCATAGCATACACTTTTCAACAAGGGAATCAAGTTCTGAACATTTATCAGAAACTAAAGTTACATACCTAAATTGGAATCAAAAATAGATACACGTAACACGGATACAAAAAAGGAAGGAAGATAAGGCTTAACGTCTCGTCGACATCGAGGTCATCGGAGGCGGAGCACAAGCTCGGATCAACTCAAGGATGGGGAAGGGAATCGGTGGTGCCCTTTCAAAGGAACTATCCTAGCATTTGCCTGGAGCGATTTAGGGAAATCACGGAAAACCTAAATCCGGATGGCCGGACGCGAGCTTCAGCCATTGTCCTCCCGACCTCAATGATGATGATGATGATGTTTCGTTTGTAGGGCGCTCAACTGCACGGTTATCAGCGCCCGTACAAATTCCCAACCTTTGCTCAGTCCGATCTCGCCACTTTCATGAATGATGATGAAATGATGAGGACAGCACAAACACCCGACTTCGAGTCCAGTCTGCTAATCATTGCGCCACCTTGCTAGGTCACATGAGTACATTACTCTACCAACAAATACTATTGTTTTATGAGTCTGTTCATCCTTAGTGATGTATTTCTAGCTTGTTTGCCTCCTCACCTTGCAAGTTCAGATCAAATTTTTCACTTCAGCTTAATAAGTGAAGATATAAAATATGTCGAGTAAAACGTCTGAATAGATTCTTGCTCCAATCCGTACCTTTGCAAACAGAGGTATGGTAGCACTTTCAGCCACAGACGTATCGTTACCAAAAAAATTATATCAAGTCGTACAAAACACGACGCCTTATTTACACTCAGTGCTTAGTAAAATATGTCGCATGTTATTACAACAGCTAGTACTGGTCAAAATGCTTGCCCGGTTGGCCGTGCGGTCTAACGCATGGCTTTCCGGGAGGGAAGGAGCGCCTGGTCCCTTGCTCGAATCCGCCCGGCGGATTTGTTTCGAGGTCCGGTGAACCGGCCAGTCTGTGAGTGGTTTTTAGGCGGTTTTCTATCTGCCTCGGCGAATGCAGGCTGGTTCCCACTATTTCGTCTCAGTTACACTATGTCGGCGATTGGTGCGCAAACAAGTTCTCCACGTACGGGTACACCACCATTACTCTACCACGCAAACATAGAGGTTACCTTCGTCTGGTGTGAGACGTTCCCTTGGGGGTCCACCGGGAGCCGAACCGCACAATAACCCTGGGTTCGGCGTGGGGTGGCAGAGGGGTGAAGTGGACTGCAGTAGTCGTCGTAGGGTTGTGGACCACTGCGGCTGCGGCGGGGACGGAGCCTCTCCGTCGTTTCCAGGTCCCCGGTTAACATACAATACAATACAATACAATACAATACTGGTCAAAATTATAAAAGTGTCCTACAAACATATGTCCAGAAACAACTACTTGTTGACCCAAAAGTTAAAGGTAGTCTGTGGTACAAGTCCATGTCCAGTCTGTTGGCAGGTACGATATAGCGTTTCTTCCATTTTGCGCTGGAGAGATCGCCTGAACCACCTATTACCCCTGGGAAAGATCCGCAGCATTTATTTGAGGGTCGTGGGTCTTACGACCTGTGATGTCAGCGCGACGTTTCCACGTCACACCCGTTCACATCCTATCCAGGCTTAGAACTGACAACGCACGTAGTAAATACGGAGTTTAAATGCTTCTTTAATTTTTCACTTTGAGCTTTTCATTTTCTCCGTTTTTCTTTCTGCAGCTTTACTGCAGCAATCGATTCAGTTTCCTGTCTTATGTTATGAATTTTAATTTCTCACTGGTTTTTTTTAAAGTAATCCAGAGATTTCAAAATTCTTAAATCCCTCGAGTCGTTATATATTCTTATAATTTTTGTATCAGGGTCTACGTACCTTCTTTCTTCTTTCACGAAGAGGCAGGCCAGTGGAATCTGTTTCATTTCAGATATACCACTTACTGCTTCCTTCTTCATCTTATTTATCTGGAAGTATACGTTCGGATGTTTTTGATTTCTTGAGGAGTTTAGTTTCCTATGGCAACCTTCGACAGCATTCGTGGTCCTGTGTCGCTGGTTATAAACATTCCATATTTCAATTGCTATAGTAGGTTTTTCCACCCATTAATTGACCACACAATCTGGGAATTTCATGACCTTTACGCCACCGGGCAGCCGGCCGCGGTGGTCTAGCGGTTCTAGGCGCTCAGTCCGGAGCCGCGCGACTGCTACGGTCGCAGGTTCGAATCCTGCCTCGGGCATGGATGTGTGTGATGTCCTTAGGTTAGTTAGGTTTAGGTAGTTCTAAGTTCTAGGGGACTGATGACCATAGATGTTAAGTCCCATAGTGCTCAGAGCTATTTGAGCCATTTGAGCCACCGGGCATTTCCTTCATTATTACCATTCTCGCTTCATCAACATTATGTCGTGGGATCGTGGGACATGTGCCACAGCACGACGCATGCGGCGAAACAATCGGACTTTTTCTTCTCCATCCCTTCAATCCTACGTTAATGCGAAATTTTGTATTTCCTTCCGCAGGAAGTAGCAACCGAAAAGGGATGTTTCGGGGAACACTGTTTTCATGCCTTTACTTGCATCCATCTCAAAGTCTAGGGCTGCATTTTTCTGCGATCACCCAGACATCTTAGTTTTCAGTCCAGAAAGAAGTCTTTCAAATACACGCAGACGGGAAAAAATAGCAACACCGAGATGGAGTTGTGTGACATAAGCGAAAGTTGGTAGGCGTGTTCTGCATCCGAAAGATGATATTGTGGTGTCACCGCCAGACACCACACTTGCTAGGTGGTAGCCTTTAAATCGGCCGCGGTCCGTTAGTATACGTCGGACCCGCGTGTCGCCACTATCAGTGATTGCAGACCGAGTGCCACCACACGGAAGGTCTAGAGAGACTTCCTAGCACTCGCCCCGATTGTACAACCGACTTTGCTAGCGATGGTTCAGTGACAAAATACGCTCTCATTTGCCGAGACGATAGTTAGCATAGCCTTCAGCTACGTCATTTGCTACGACCTAGCAAGGCGCCATTACCAGTTACTATTGACACTGTAATAATGTACCGTCAAGACCGACGTTCTTCATTAACGGATTAAAGTTAAGTATTCCACCAGCTACGTCCGTTTTTTCTAAATTCTAATTTCCTTGTCCTGTTCCGGACCTCGCGCCAGCCTGCGTGAGCTAAAACGCGTGCCTTTCGGCTTCCTCTTGTAACCCGGTGTTGGCTCTCCTGCCAACCCACAACAGATATCTATTCCATTTTTGCGCCAGTCGCATCAGATTGGCGAAAGCACGGCTACTCTGAGGATGCGAAAATGGTTTGCATTAAATACACGCTGTAGCGGTCGTGAGCGTTAGTTGCCTTTGAAATTGGGGGTGGTAAGTTGATGTTAGTTAGGAATGCTTTTAAGGGAATAAGGACGTCAGTATCAACACCCCACTGAGTATGAATTAGGTCATGTGGCAGAGCTACGATAAGTTGGATGATCCTGACGCGACATTGCAGAAGGACCTGGCAGGAATGTACATCTACATCTACGTGATCACTCTGCTATTCACTATAAAGTGTCTGGAAGAGGGTTCAATGAACCACGTTCAAGCTGTCTCTCTACCGTTCCACTCTCGAACGGCACACGGGAAAAACGAGCACTTGAATTTTTCTATGCGAGCACTGATTTCTCTTATTTTATCGTGATGAACATTTCTCCCTATGTAGGTGGGTGACAACAGAATGTTTTCGCAATCGGAGGAGAAAACTGGTGATTGAAATTTCATGAGAAAATCCCATCGCAACGAAAAACACCTTTGTTTTAACGATTGCCACTCCAATTCACGTATCATGTCTGTGACACTATCTCTCCTGTTTCGCGATAATACAAAACGAGCTGCCCTTCTTGGTACTTCTTCGATGTCATCCGTCAGTCCCACCTGATGCGGATCCCACACCGCACAGCAATACTCCAGAATAGGGCGTACAAGCGTGGTGTAAGCAGTCTCTTCAGTAGACCTGTTGCACCTGCTAAGCATTCTGTCAATGAATCGCAGTATTTGGTTTGCTCTACCCACAATATTATCTATGTGATCGTTCCAGTTTAGTTATTTGTAATTGTAATCCCTAAGTATTTAGTTGAATTTACAGCCTTTAGATTTGTGTGAGTTACCGCGGAATCGAAATTTAGCTGATTTCTTTTCGTACTCATGTCAATAACTTCACACTTTTCCTTATTCTGGGTCAATTGCCACTTTTCGCACCATACAAATGTCTTATCTAAATCATTTTGCAAGTCGTTTCGATCATCTGATGACTTTACAAGACGGTAAATGACAGCATCATCTGCAAAAAATCTAAGATGGCTACTCAGATTGTCTCCTGTGTCATTAATATTGATCAGGAACAATAGAGGGCCTATAACACTTCCTTGGGGAACGGAATCACGAATCCAGTCGCACAACTGAGGCGATACTCCGTAGGCACGCAGTTTGGTTGGAAGACGCTTGTGACGAACGGTGTCGAAAGCCTTCTGGAAATCTAAAAATATGGAATCAATTTGACATCCCCTGTCGATACCACTTTACAAGATTGCTGGAAGTGGTTGTCACGAGAAGGTACGGTCGCAAGAAGATCAGGCTCTGGGCGGCTACATGACACTACAGAGAGGGATGGCTCTGGCACATCGTACGGCATCTGACGCAGCAATTTGTAAACCAGTTGGTACCACAGTGACGCTATGAGCTCTTAAAAATAGGTTACTTCAAAGGCAGCGTCGAGCCAGACGCCCTGCAGTGTGCATTCCACTTACCCCGAACCACCGTCATTTGCGACTGCAGTGGTGTCAAGCGGGAGCTCGTCGTAGGGCAGGGTGGAGGTCTGTTGTGTTTTCTGGTGAAAGCTGGTTCTGCCTCAGTACCAGTAATGGTCCTGTGTTGGTTAAAAGGATGCCAATTGAGGGCCTGCAACGAACGTGTCTGCGTGCTAGACACACTGGACCTACGCCTGGAGTTATAGTATGGAGTGCCATTTCGTATGAGAGCACACTGACTGCATATTTCCAGTCTGGTGGTTCGAACTGTTGGGCTGCCATTCATGAATAGCATTCCATGCGGCGTTTTCCAACAGGATACCGCTTGCCGTTGTAACCCAACATGCTCTACAGGTCGTCGATTTGTTGCCTTGGTCTGCTCGGTCACTACATTTGTCTCTAATCGAGCGCATATGGAACATCACCGAACGACAACTCCAGCGTTACCCAAAATTAGCATTGGTTCAAAAATGGTTCGAATGGCTCTGAGCACTATGGGACTTATCTTCTGAGGTCATCAGTCCCCTAGACTTAGAACTACTTAAACCTAACTAATCTAAGGACATCACACACATCTATGTCCGAGGCAGGATTAGAACCTGCGACCGTAGCGGTCGTGCGGTTCCAGGCTGTAGCGCCTAGAATCGCTCGGCCACTCCGGCTGGCATTAGCTTTGGTCGTTTCTGTACTGACGGACCAGGTGTATCAGCCATTCCATAATCTGAAATCTGGCACCTGTACCACACAATGCAAACATCTTAGCGTACTTGCATCCGACATTCTGCCGGTTACGTATGTTATTAATGTACCAGCATTTCACATTTGCAATGGCTTATCTCGCTCTTACATTAGCCTGTGATCTTTCAATGTTTAAATATGTTACCTAAACAAATGTATTCCAAAATTTTGGTTACTCTGTATTAATTATTATTTGCTGTTGTGATCTTTTTGCGTCACGGTATATAAGACGCAATCAATAAGTTTAGGTTCGAAAACCACACTAAGCTTTTGCCTACATGTTTATTCCCCGCATCCAAATGGTACTAGGTTGCATACACGCTGCAGCAACGCCGTCAAATGGGAAGTTTCTGACCGCCTCTTATATTTTTTTCTATTGTGTGGTAGGAAAAAAAGTAAAAAAAGGAAAATAACAGGAAATACACTATGTGATCAAAAGTATCCAGACACCCCAAAACCACACTTTTTCATGTTAGGTGCATTGTGCTGCCACCTACTGCCAGTTACTCCACATCACCGACCTCAGTAGTCATTGGACATCGTGAGAGAGCACAAAGGAGCGCTCCGCGGAACTCACGGACTTCAAATGTGGTCAGGTGATTGGGACTCATTTCTCTCATACGTTTGTACGCGAGATTTCCACATTGCTAAACATCCCTATGTCCACAGTTTCCAATGTGATAGCGAAGTGGAAACCTGAAGGGACACGTACACCACTAAAGCGTACAATCCGACGGTAAATGGCAAACGACGCCTCACTTGGTGTAGGGAGCGTAAACATTGGACGAATGAACAGTGGTAAAACGTTACATGGGGGGCCGAATCACGGTACACAATGTGGCGATCCGATGGCAGAGTGTGGGTATGGCCAATCCCCGTTGAACGTCATCTGCCAGCGTCCGTAGTGCCAACAGCAAAATTCGGAGGCGGTGGTGTTATGATGTGGTTGTGTTTATCATGTTGTTTAACGTGGCACTATCACAGCACAGGCCTACACTGATGTTTTAAGTACCTTCTTGCTCCCAATGTTGAAGAGCAATTCGGAAATAGCGACTGCATGTTTCAACACGATCGAGCACCTGTTCATATTGCTCGGCATGTGGCGGAGTGGTTACATGACAATAACATCTCTCTAATGGACTGGCCTGCACAGAGTCCTGACCTAAATCCTATAGAACACCTCTGGGATGTTTTGGAGCCGGCCGGTATGGCCATGCGGTTCTAGGCGCTTCAGTCTGTAACCGCGCAACCGCTACGGTCGCAGGTTCGAATCCTGCCTCGGGCATGGATGTGTGCGATGTACTTAGGTTAGTTAGATTTAATTAATTCTACGTTCTAAGGGACTGATGACCTCAGATGTTAAGCCCCATAGTGCTCAGAGCCATTTGAACCATTTTTTTTTAATGTTTTGGAACGCCGACTTCGTGCCACGCCTCACCGACAGACATCGATACCTCTCCTCAGTGCAGCACTCCGTGAAGAATGGGCTGCCATTCCCCAAGAAACTTTCCAGCAACTGATTGAACGTGTGCCTGCGAAAGTGGAAGCTTCATCATGGCAAAGGGTGGGCCAACACTATATTGAATTACAGCATTACCGTTGGAGGGTGCCACGAACTTTAAAGTCATTTTCAGCCAGGTGTCCGCATAGTTTTGATCGCATAGTGTACCTTCGTCTCCTCTTATGTGATTCCGATATCAACGTGGGTGGTGTACAGCTGTTTTAACTGTTTCGAACGACTGTCAGATGTCCCGTTCACAATAACAGTTCGATTTCCACACAGGATTTTCTTCATTTCTTGACAACACATCACCAGTAGTGCTTCGTCAGGAACAGGCCCATCATCAGTTTTCATAAAACTATTACCTTCCGTTGATTTCAAATTGTCTTCGTTCAGCTGCATCTCCATTCTGGGTCGTCCCTGTAGCTCTGCTTCTTGCTTGACGCAATGCAACCTTGGAGTTGTCTTAATTTTACATTTTTTAGGCGAAATTTAAACATTTATCTTTCAAATCTTGAAATTCCTCTTTAAAAATTTCGCAAACAGGCACTGTCTTTTCTTAGTAGACACTTTACCTTGAGTTATGCGTCATTTCTTAATCTGCACATCTGCTTCGTCAGGTGCACAAGAATGTTGCTGTTAAGCCACGATTCTGCCATTTGCAGTTTTTAAATGGGTTCAGTACTTGCTACATTCCGAACTCACGGATGAACAGTTTGTAAATTCATTCTGAAAAAGTGGATATTCATTCTGTGCACCCAGTAGTTATGAGTACGCTTCATAAGACACAGCTCCACTTTCGTTGTAATTATTTCCATAATTCTCAGTGTATAGAACCCAGATACGCTTAGGCCTATGAGGTTATATGGAAGCGAAGGCTGTCAACGATAGCGCTGTCTGACTGACAGTGACAACACGTCAGCTGCTGATGAGCAAAACTAGCAAGAATCAGCAGTGGCGGAGGCTCTGGTCCGAAAACCCACAGCGCAAAACTGCTTGTTCAGAGGTGCCACGGTTCAAATGGCTCTGAGCACTATGGGACTTAACATCTGAGGTCGTCAGTCCCCTAGACTTAGAATTACTTAAACGTAACTAACCTAAGGACATCACACGCATCAATGCCTGAGGCAGGATTCGAATCTGCGACCGTAGCGGTCGCGCTATTCTAGACTGAAGCGCCTAGAACCGCTCGGCCACAACGTCCGGCCAAGTGCCACGGGATCTGCGACTTGTACAATAGGGTCGGAAACACCATGTAGCCCTTACTAGACAGCAGGTTGAGAGGGGCGGGAGCCATCCTGGAGGGACTGAAATGAGGTAAAGTTCCTGGCCCCACTCCCCACCTATCTAGGATTGAACGTGGGACCTCCAGGGTTACAGTCTAGTGCACTACCTGCTAGACCACCACAGCGATATTTGTCGAAATATGGGTGATTTTAATGTGGTGAAAACCCTTATATAGTCAGACGTAGCACCTACAACTGTCTCCTACATCAGCCATTATGTACTTACCACTATGAGATTGTGCTACATTCAGAAATGAAATGTATGTGTTGCTAGGGCCTCCCGTCGGTTAGGCCGGTTGTCTGGTGCAACATCACTTCAGTGACTTGTGTGTCGATGAGGATGAAATGATGAATACATTAAAGCACCCGGTCTCTGAGGGTAGAAAATCTCTGACCCAGCCAGGACTCGAACTTGGGCACCTCGCATGGCATTCTGCCACACTAAACATTAAGCTATGGATTGCCTTCAGAAAACGATTAGTGATTTATTGGGTTGTGAACGACATAAAGATTGAAATCAGTCCTATTATTCCATGTGGAAAATAGTTGATATGATACATCTATCATTAACAGCGTTAATCGTCAGATAGTTGTGAAGTATCGAGATAACCATAGGGGAGACCCTGGCTACTTGGTATAGATTTTGGTTTTTGATTTTTCTATTTTTTGGGCAAAACTTGGAGACAGTCTGACTACAAAATCATGTAGGACGAAATAATTAAATACATATTTAGGAAACCCAAAAACACTTTTCCTAGAAGCTTGCAACTATGCTATCTAAAACCGTGTGTAGAGTTAGTTGGTCTACACCTTGGGGTAGGTTGGAATACCCGGATTTGGGTAGGGATACGTAGGCAGAACGCAGCAATTTTCGAGGAAAAACATTTTATCAAAACTTGGGGTAACTTCCTTTTCAAAGTATAAATTCTCCAAAAAATATATTTTTCAGAAGAAATAATACAAAAAAATAAATTATGCTTAAATGTACAAACAGCAGCATGAACTGAACTGTATGAACAAACAATAAACTCCTCAAGAAAAATAAGTTCTGGTGATTGTTATGGCTATGTGTAGTTACTCATATAGAGTAAGCTGAATTTTTGTGTAACGTTCTTTATCAATGTGTATGCATTGTTCTTCATAAAATTTATATGTTTTTTTGGCAATGAATATGAAATGTGTAGTGTTTGTCTTATGCAAATTTACTGTGTGAGGTTTTGTTGAGCAAATGGTGTGCTTTATCAGTTTTACTGTAATCCAAAAAACTAAACAACTTAATCTGGAAAACCAATATGTAATGCCCATAATGAAATCAGTCCTTCTGAAATTTGCCCAGTCTAGTGAGTTCTGAGTTCTATGGCCATGTACAATAACTGATAAAATTCTCTGTGCAAATAAACAATGAAATAACTTTTCCTTAGCTCAAGAGTCACAACAGCTGTAATCATGGTATTCTTTCCTCTCCATAACAGCCATAGAAAATATTCAATCTTGGCACAACGAAGCGCAATGCCAGCCATAAAATAAATTCACGAATAATATCAGTAGACTAGCTTATAAATGAATAACCTTGCAAATGTTCGGTGAAAATATTGGGTATTGCCTTAGCACTGTGCAATGCTGCCTGTATTGAAACTGTTACAAGCATTAATACTTTTCTGACTCTGACTCTTTAATATTTTTCTAATTCTGATTGAAAAAATGATTTCTTTTAGAAAATATTCATTGTATTTAAATAAACACGACATGGAAGAGGATGAGACAGTGATATGGGGATATGCTAAGATCAAATGCTTCAGTTTGAAAATTGTATTATAAATAAAATTTCACCTTCACAAAATCTGATGTGAAATATTTTACATTAACTTCAAAATCAGAGAACTTCTCAGCTGTTCTACAATTCTCTCTTACTGTCATAATTAAAAACACTTGTATTGTTACGTGAGAAAAAGTCTGACATTGTTTGACAAAATAGATTCCAAAAATTTAACTACACTGTTCCAGGACTACAAAACACACAAAATATTACAAATCGGGTATATCTAATCAGCCTACACATTAAATCTGATGGAAAATACTTGGTTCCTACATTAAAGGGTCAGTACTGTAAAATTCATAGAAATCCACAGGGCATTGGTGCATACTTAAGACTAAATATACAAAATTTCATTACCTTACAAATTTGTTCCAGTTGCTTTCCCTTTGAGTTATAGTATCAATTCATTACTCTTCTCTAATTGCCATGGACAATGGTCAATATTTGTTAACGATCAGTATCACTTTAATTCTTGAAAATCTTAAAGTCTTACAAATTAATAATACACACTTTATACTTTTATAGAAATAACTACAGTCTAACATTTACTGGCTCTGATTAAGTACAAAAAATATCATTCATCGCTTCATTTGATAAAAACTGTGTTATGCTGCGTCCATAGACCAACAAGTAAATTCTCACGGCTAGGCACCAGCTTTAATTCTTACATTCTACCTATAACGGAGTGCAACCGCATTTGCAACTGCGCTCCGCGCGGTTCTACTTATAATCGATTCTGCCACTCAGGCAACATCTTTGGTTCGGTTGTGTCAAAGATACAAACCCTTCTACATATTCCAACAGTTTCAGGTCATTTTTTCGTTGATTATATAACAAAATCGGGCTCCACGTACAAGTGGACACCTGACATTTCAAATCAACCAAGAATGTAGGAGTTGCGCGCTCGTTTATTTGAACAGGTGTGTTCAATTTTCGCACAATTTCGCCTTTTTGATCATGATGGACACGCGAACTTCGTTGTCATTGGTTTTGACAATTTTTTTAGTTTAGAAACGGGCATGGCACTTCTACAAAACAAGTCATTTAAATTTATTCATGATGACCAGGAGGCTCTTGAGATTGTAGGGCATTCGTTGTCCAATTCGTTCTACATAAGTTGTTAATATAGCTGTCCGAACTGATCCCACATCAAACTATCCCAACTACCCTGAAAGGTATATCAAAAACAAAATGGATAAAACAAACTCATACATCGGAAGCAAAAGATTAAGATGCACACAGTCAGCCACAATTAACCACTCTTTCGAAAACCGCCATCAACAGTACGTCAATTCTCTTTACAGGTTCAACAGAACAAAAAAAAAATACGACAAAAAATTTACTGACCGGCGAGATAAACGATGAAACAGAGGCCCTCCCTACGTCTCATTTCCAAGCAGACTGAATCTAAGGTCGATGGTGTACCTTTACATTCATTCCCCACTAAGACAATAACAGCGGCCTAGGTCCATGCCGGCAGGAAACAGAAGCTGTGTGTCAACTAGCTCGCGATGCCAACTGATCCCGGTCCCTCCAACCGTTGACGCCCCAACCCAACTGAAAAAAAGTGTTCAGCAGGTAGTTGCGGCGACTTGCGGACAGGGGTTTATCGTGTACAAGGGATCGCAGTATCTCGCATTGTTTGCACCTAGGATGTGGAAGAGAGAGACATGCAGCGAGTGGAAAATAATGCTGAAGTAAGTGTGCAAAGAACTTAAACTGCTGAAGGCTTAAAGAACGGTCTTGTGTGATCGGTTCTGAACGGACAGCTACTTTATTAATATTCCTAAGAATTCTGGCTGTGTGGTCATTTTATGGATTTAATGAAATGGAGCAAATGAATAAGAATACAGCCAGAAAGTTCCTGGCAAATTAAAACTGTGTGCCGGACCGAGACTCGAACCCGGAACCTTTGCCTTTCGCGACCTTTGCCCGCGAAAGCCAAAGGTCCGGAGTTCGAGCCCCGGTCCGGCACAGAGTTTTAATCTGCCAGGAAGTTACATATCAGCGCACACTCCGCTGCAGAGTGAAAATCTCATTCTGGAAAAAACACCCAGTTTAGACTCGGGCGCTATGGTTGGCATGAGGGCGGATGCCAGAGCGGATAGAGGCCAGCCAGGCAGGGTGGAAGAAACAAAATAGCCCTTTCACAAATGGTGGGGGGAATAGGACACGACAGATTCCGCTGACGGGCTGGCGCCAGTATAAAAACCGGCTGCCCCAGGGACCCGAGGCAACGGTCCATCCAGCCTCTTGCGCCTAACAATATTGGAGTGCTCTGAAAAAACAAAGTCAACGAATCACCACACTGCATTTAAATCGTATGTGTCGTGTTCACTATAGACAGTAATTTATATATTCAAGAGATATGGGATGTAAGAGGTATATGGGCAGACACTTTTATATGTGGTAGCTTAATACGTACACACACCAGTGTGTTGTTCTTTTCTCTGTGTCTAACAGTCTTCAAACAAACATATCACAAACTTTACAACTTGATCTTTTCTTCGCGGCCGTATCTGCACCACTGAACAGACTACGCCTGTCAGTATAGACTAAGCGTTTTGCATCCACGCGTTCACACTTCAAACACTTGACCTGCAGCCCAGGCGAAAGTACGCTGAGATGGCAGAAGTCATGGGTTAGTGATGTGCACATATGCAGATGGCGGTCGTATCGCGTACACGAGGTACGAAACGGCAGCACATTGACAGGTCACTTAGGTGAGTCATGTGAAAAGGTTTCCGAGGTGATTATGGCCGCACGACGGGAATTAAGAGACTTTGAATGAGGTATGGTAATTGGAGGTAGTAGCATGGGACTCTCCATTTCGGAAATCTTAAGGCATTTCAGTATTTCGAGATCCACAGTATCAAGAATAGCAAATTTCAGAGATTATCTCTCACAATGGACAGCGCAGTTGCCGAAAGCATAATCGATAGTTCATTTCGCGCACAAAATACTGCTCTAGCAACACTTTCGCGATTATGGATGGCTATGGAGGCAGCATGACTCAATATTTCAGCAGAGAACTTCGAACGACTTGTTGAGCCCGTGCCACTCCGAGTTGCTTCTCTACGCAAAAGGATGTCCGACACGATATTAGAAGGTATCTCAAGACTTACGTCATCTCAGTGTAAATGCTAATGCCACATGTACTTAGAGGTACTAACCAACCTAAAAACAGGACCTGTAATATCTATGATAATTAGTCTGCTAATGACATAAATACTGACTTAATGTTGTTCAGTACATCGCCCTCAGTCACCAACAGAAATATCTGGACTCGTACCCGTTACATTCTGTATAGGCAGTGTGTCTACCTGCCACCAGGTGATCAGGGATGCGAAAATTGGCATACTATCCTTGGAGATAAAATCTTCAATCGACAGATGAATTACTCGACTTGATTTAATTAATTTTATTAAATGAACAGTTATTAATTCAGTTTAGGTCTACGTAATTATTCAAATGCGGAAAATGTGCCAGACGCCACCTGTTGGCTGTAACCTTGTGGACTATGTTAATAACATGGGTCCGGAACCGCGCTGCTGCCACGGTCGCAGGTTCTAATCCTGCCTCGGTCATGGATGTGTGTGATGTCCTTTGGTTAGTTAGGTTTAAGTAGTTCTAAGTCAAGGGGATTGATGGCCTCAGATGTTAAGTCCCATAGTGCTCAGAGCCATTTGAACCATTTGAAATTACGCGTTGTCGTGTTGGAAGTCAGACCTGGAAGTTGGAGAGATCTGTAGAAGACTGAATAAGAGTCCCTAACCGTTCTTTCTACCACCCTGTCGCCTTCTAAAATTGTGTCCCCAGCGCAGAAGACAGCTCGTCGATCGTGGGATCTTCTTCGACGTAGGTTGCTATGCTGTCATCTCGAACTTGAACCTGTGATTGTGCTTTTCATGGCATGCCACTTTTCCAGGTTAGTCTCTGTATCTAAAGAGGGAAAGATCTGTAGTACTGACAATGATGGTAGGCGAAACCTCTGATTGATGTATCCTGTTTGTTTATATTTTAAATAAGCACTTTTTACAATGTCTGCTGCAACACTCGATATAGCTTTCTTAATAGTACGATAACTTTTCTGACAACTTCCGATATAGAGTACGACATGGAAAAATGAAATGAGCGTATGCCATAGTTGGCTGGGAGGCCCCATGCGGCGAAGTTCGGCCGCCAAGTGCAAGTCTTAGAGTACGACATGTCCGTCCGGCTCTGAAGAACATCCGAAACAGAGTGACTCGCGCAGCCAAAGTACTTCGTCTCTCAGGCGCGCCAAAGCGACCCGAAGGTGTCCGAAGCACTTCGTTTGTAATATAATTACTCTTATGTTTGTCAAAACTAGTGAAATTTAATGAACAAGAACGGTACACTCGTAGGGTAACCATGAGAGATTGTCATACTGGAAACTGGGTTAAATACAATTAAAAGTATAGAAATAATTACTAACAGAAGTTAGGCGTTTTGGCGCCTGACACCCGAATGTGCCGACCAGTCAACACCCGAATGTGCCGACCAGTCAGAAGCAAGTTCAGTGCAATTGGCGGACTCTCCCACGGGAATGATACATACTGTACCATCTGCTGCTTGTACCTCACTCCACCGTTTTGCTCAATGCTACTTCACGTGTATCAAGCTGCATCAAGGCGAGCTTCTAGCAAGATAAAATACTGGCGGCCACAGCCAGGAATATCACACTGGCACAAACATTCGTTCCTTCAGCCAGTGTGGAGACATACTACTTAAAAAGGACACTTTGTCCTGGACATTTATGAGCGGTGGACATGCAAGACTTCATTATCGAGACTCGTGAGCTGGCGGATAAGTTTTAGCATAATGATGCACAACATTACTGAGATGTTATATATCAGTTACCTTCCTCCATTGGCATTGGTTTTCTCTGCCCAGGAACTATTCGTGGCCTAGCCGTTTGAATGTAAATAATTAGCACAAAATACAGGATGTAAACTTTAAGCTGACAAACCAGGCTAACTCGAAAAATAAGCTTCACACGAAGAAATGTGTAGAATCCAAATTTGATTATTTTCGAGGGGGACATCTGCTGGTGCTAAAATTGGCCCGCCACCCCAACCCCCTAGGGGTGGGGCGGGAGGCAACTTTAAAATTTCAAATGGGAACCCCCATTTTTTATTGCAGAATCAGATTCTACATAAAAAACTACTGAATGCTCAGACGGGTAAAAAATACAGTGCGTTTATTACATTACTACTTATAATTCCTAAAGCCCAATCTTATTACGAGAAAGGGCGAATTTCTCGTCCCTGCGATACCAATCGGCGGCACTCCGAAACATTACGCCGCTCATCAGCAAGGCCTGGATAATCGATCAGGGCTGAGTGGAATATCGATTATCGTACATAATTCTAAAAATGTAAACGACGTAACAGCCGCCATATTCCGAAATTAAATGAAGCTGTGAACAATGTGATTTAAGTCAATAAATTTATGAAAGTAATTTTCTACGTTTTTCCACCAGAAATTAAAACACTGAAATTAAGCAAGCACCCCAGTTCTCAGGCTTCTCAACAAACAAGAGTGATTACTCCGAATCTAATAAAAAAATTAGGTTCTTGAGTCAGTTACATTTTTAATTACTGAGTTCACTCATTAGTAAGTAGGATGTTTGGTTAGTTAGTTAGCTAGTCAGATGATTTGTTTGATAAATAAAAGTTGTGTGGCCTCATGACCACGAAACAAGCAAAACTTATCCGAATCTGCGGAAAAAAATTAATATTTGGGTCAACATTTGTAAAACTCTATTTCCTCTCTCTCAAACCCCATCCTACGAGGAGAGAGGAGAGTTTTAGTTTTAGCGAATCAAAATTTACGAAATTTTTTATTTATCCGTAACCATTTTCCAGGCAAAAATGAGAACATGGATTTTCTTGAATTACAGCGCGAACTACCAAGAATCAAAACAAATGTTTAAGACAAAATGTACGTAGTTTTCTTGTGTACAATCCGATTCTGCAATAAAAAATGGAGGTTCCCATTCGAAATTTTAAAGTTGCCTCCCACCCCACTCCCAGGGCACTGAGGTGGTAGGCTAACTTTAGCACCAGCAGATGTCCCCCTCGATAATAATCAAATTTGGATTCCGCACATTTTTTCGTGTGAAGCTTATTTTTCGGATTATTCTGGTCTGTCAGCTTAAAATTTACACCCTGTATAACTAGCGCTTTCTAAAAGCTATTCAATAATATGTTGTAATAGGAGCGTGACCCTTGTAATAAAAGCATTCTTATTCTGACTTATCTTTGTTTATTCCAGGTTACTAGTTCCTGTTGTTCCTGTTGCACACGCAGAATGCAGGGTATCAGGTTTATCCATTGTGCGTCAGGGCACAGAGGTGAAGGAACAGATTGAGGTCAGTTGTACTTGGGCAGCACAAAGCAGATCTCGATCCAGGGGATTCCTCAGGTTACGAAACCCGCACGCACTAGCATATTACAGCAACGGGTATTTCAAATCCCTAATGCTACACGCAATTTATACCACCGCAAGGCATTGGTGTATTCAACATCAATTGACAATGTCCGCACTTAGAAGAGCATCTGCAAGGATCTGTGACTAAGGCGAGGTGTAATCTGACGAGTTCGTGACTGTTTGAGAATTAGGAACTGACCAAATCAAAAAACTCCTGTAGTGGCAACAGACAGATAGCAGTCAACTGACAGCATATTTCATCCCTCCACAAGGTTTTTTTTTTTTTCAGACACATGGCTATAGGACTGTTTTCCTAGTACTATCTCCTGCAACAATATCGAACACTTTTATTTAACACCTCGTAAATCTTCAACGCGACGACAGAGCAAATTGCATCATCCAAAAAATTGTTCAAATGGTTCTAAGCACTATGGGACTTAACATATGAGGTCATCAGTCCCCTAGACTACCCATGCCCGAGGCAGGCTTCGAACCTGCGACCGTAGCAGCAGCGCCCAGAAGCGCTCGGCGACAGCGGCCAGCCCACATCATCCAAAGTTCGAATAGTAAACCCTTAGCTTCAGATTGCTGTATTCCGATACTATGTCCCTTATGTTTGGCCTGGGAAGCAGTTTTGCATCCCATTGGATCATATTTTGTAGCATGTTGCAAAAATCAAAAGTTAATTGTGTTTTTCATGTATTGAAAAAATCTGAAAATGAAATTTCACGTTGTGATCTCTGGCCACTCGTTGCACTCCACGCCCAGGTTTGCACCCACAAACCATGTGAATTGAATGTTCACGGTTTAATCCTTTACCAGTTCTATTGTTTTTTCTGTCACTTATCACAACCTTCAACTTTGACACTGAACTGAACGTGCGAAAAATGTCGAACCTTAACATGGTTTGGGGCCCATGATAAACAATAAGTCACCCTACTCTCTTTCTTTGCGTGCACCACCATCGAAAGGAAAAGAAAAGGAGGTAAATGGTACCAGCATAGTACATACCCTCCACCACATACACCCCTTAGAGACTTGCAGAGTACAGACATAGATATAGATTGTGTACGCTGTCTGATAAAAAGTATCCCGACACCACTGTGTAATGCGGAACTGATTACTAAATGTCACGAGGGACGAACCCACCTGTATGAAAGAGGCTGGGGGGTACTATGTTGCAAGTAGAGAAGCATAAACAGCAGCGTGGGTGAGTCAGGAGACCTCTGTCACTTCGAGCGAAGACTGGTCATTGTACGAGGGCCGTTCAGAAAGTAACCTCCGGTTGATTTAAAAAAATACACCAAGTTAAATAAAAATATTTTAATATGTACATCTTACAACTACATCTTTGCACTATTTTTCTACATAGTCTCCATAGCGATTGAGGCACTTATCGTATCTCTTCACAAGCTTTGAAATTCCTTCTGCATAAAAATCACCCGCTTGTGCCTGGAGCCAGCCTGTGACCGCATCTTTGAGCTCTTCGTCGTCATCAAACCGCTGTGACCCGAGCCATTTCTTCAAATGCATGAAGAGGTGATAATCACTTGGCGCCAGGTCTGGGCTGTAAGGTGGATGGTTGATAACGTCCCACTTGAAGGACTCAAGAAGGGCCGTTGTTCTGCGAGCAGAGTGAGGACGGGCGTTATCGTGCAAAAAAACGATACCGGAAGTCAGCATACCATGGCGTTTGTTCTGTATAGCCCGTCGTAGGCTTTTCTTGGTTTGGTAGGCGAATTTGAATGTGCCCACATCTTTGATTGTTCTTTTGTCTCAGGGTTCACGTACTTAATCCAGGTTTCGTCACCGGTCACGATTCTGTTTAACAATGGTTCTCCTTCGTCCTCATAACGTGACAGAAAGTCTAATGCAGAGGCCATTCTTTGAGTTTTGTGGTGGTCGGTAAGAATTTTGGGCACCCATCATGCACAGAACTTACGGTAACCCAATCTTGCTGTCACTATCTCGTACAAGAGAGTCTTAGAAATCTGTGGAAAACCAGTAGACTACTCCGACATTGAGAAACGTCGATTTTCACGAACTTTTGCATCAACTGTCTGAACGAGTTCGTCAGTCATCATGAACGTTTTCTCGTCCACTTTTAAATAAACGTACCCATTCACGGACAACTCCTTCACTCATAACTCTTGGTCTGTACACGGCACAAAGCTCACGATGAATAGCTGCTGCAGAATATCCTTTGGCTGTAAAAAACCTTATGACAGCACGCACTTCACATTTGGCGGGGTTTTCTATTGCAGCACACATTTCAAACTGCCACAAAAACTAAACTAGAGCAGGTACGACGTTCACTCGACCACGGCTTGATGCCGACTGACCTGCTGAGTGCGTGAACGCACAGATGGCGTCGCTACTCCCCCCACAACCCGCACTGTGACCAATCGGAGGTTGCTTTCTGAATCGCCCTCGTATGTCACCTGAGTAAAAAGTCCATCAGCGACATTTCAACCTTTCTACAGCTGCTCACCAACCCATGACGGAGAGGGACCCTCTTACACTGCGGAGAGTGGGCGTACAAAATCGCATGAAGTCAGCGGAAGTAATCAGTCTTGATTTCCGAACTGCTACCAGAGATTCAGCAAACACAATGACTGTGCGTAGAGAGTTTAGAAAAGTGGGTTACAATAGCAGAGCAGCTCCACATCAACCACACATTTTTGCAGCCATTGCTAAGCAACACTCCAGGTGGTGTAAAGAACAATGACTCTAGACAGTGGATAACTGTAAAACGAGTGATCTGGATTGATGAATAGCGCAATCTAACGGAACGGTTTTGTCTTAGCGAATATCTGGTTCAAGTGGCTCTGAGCACTATGGGACTTAACTTCTGAGGTCATCAGTCCCCTTGAACCTAGAACTACTTAAACCTAACTAACCTAAGAACATCACACACATCCATCCCCGAGACAGGATTCGAACCTGCGACCGTAGCGGTCGCGTGGTTCCAGACTGTAGCGCCTAGAATTGCTCGGCCACCCAGGCCGGCCGAATATGTGGAGAATGTTACCTGCCACCATGTGTGGTGCCATCAATAAAATTCGGCGGAGGTGGTACTCCAGTGTGGGGGTGTTTCTACATCTACATCTTCATCTATATAGATACTACGGAAACCACCGTACGGTGCGTGGCAGAGGGTATCCTGTACCACTAATAGTCATTTCCTTTCCCGTTCAACTCGCAAATAGAGGGAGGAAAAAAACGACTGTATATATGCCTCCGTATGAGCCCTAATTTCTCGTATCATGTCTTCGTGGTCCTTATGAAAAATGTATGTTGGCGGCAGAAGAATCGTTTGGCAGTCAGCTTCAAATATCGGTTCTCTAAACTTTATAAACAGTAATTGTTTCATAATGTGGGGCCAGTCATAATATTTTTCTTTAAAGTCGGTACCGCCATTAGACTTTTTTTTTATTTGCAGTGTTACATTTACACGATCATGATTTCGGATTAAAATGCCATTATCAAGAGTTTTAATGTTTTACAGTGCCTAAGATGGCATACTGTCGTATTTAAAATGCACTATTAGACACATTGTCTAAGGGTCAAGATGATATACTCAGTGATGAAACATAGCAGTAGGATTTTACCAGAAATATTGACCCTTAGACAATGTGTCTAATAGCGTATTTTAAATATGACATTATGCCATCTTAGGCACTGTAAAACATTAAGACACTTGATAATGGCATTTTAAGCCGAAATCATGATCGTGTAAATGTAACACTGCAAATGAAGAAAAAATATTCTAATGGTGGCACTGACTTTAAAGTTTCTCAATAGTGTTCCTCGAATAGAACGTCGCCCTCCCTCCAGGGACTCCCATTTCAGTTCCCAAAACATCTCCATATCACTTACGTGTTGTTCAAACCCTCCAGTAACAAAAATCTAACAGGCCACCTCTGAATTGCTTCGATATCTTCCTTCAATCCGATCTGGTACGGATCCCAAACACTCGAGCAGTACTCAAGAATGGTATGACGTACCTACGACAAATAAAGCCTATGTTCGCCTGTAAAAATGGACTCGATAAGCAACCTGAGCTATCAGTAATCGGAATCTAACCTCCATACCACTGTATGCGTGTTCTATGAGTGTTAGTTTCACTGTTATTTAAGCCCTCAGCACATCGTTACACGAAAAACTTAAAACCTACATTTGGATAAGCTATCTGACTGCGTATCTGAATACGAATTTACAAGTGACACAGAATCTGGCTTATGCAACGGAATTTACTGGAGTAGAGTACATGACATGTTGTGGTGTATCAGTGTCTCTGTTTTGGCCCTAAGTTTTATACTCACCTCTTTAGATGACTTCGTTTTTGCAAGTGGTTTACAGCATGCTCCAGCAGCGGCTAAGAACGAATTTAATAAAAAGGAGTTTGCCTGAGTCCTGTTAACTACTGAATAACTCGTAAGAAGGGGTTTCATAAATTAAGTCCGTTTAAAAACTTCAGAAATCATTATGACCAATAATAGTTTGACAAGTATTAGTAATGTGGATATGCCTGACAATGACCTAAGTATCAATAATGACTGAGTGCCAGGCTAACAAATTACTCACTTTCAAAGTTACATTAGCATTTAATAACCACAGCATATTTATGAATTAGATGTGGACAATAATTATTATTATTTGGATGATAAGGACAAGAAAAACATGGGATTATTGCAAACTCGGACTAACAATCACGAGCCTAACCCTGAATTGAGCTTTACTCTATGCTTGCGAATTTTACCTTGAATTCCATCTTCAAGAGCAGTTAAATCTCTACTGGCCATATAAATGAAATCAGGCCTTGAGTGTGGTAAGATCTGCCATCACCGACGTGAGGGCAGCGTGGCACGTCGTTGTCCCCGAGCTCTCGACCAACGCTCCTGAAATGTTACTCTCGCAGACAGACCTCGTCTCACAACAATGCTTAGAATCGCACTCCCATGTTTCGCCCCCAGATTGTTACTATCGATATCTGAGTGCTTATTTATTTCCATAGAGAATCGCAGAATCTTACACAATGCAAAGAATTGCCTTAAGTTGGCTATATTGTTTTCGAAACTTCCTGGCAGATTAAAACTGTGTGCCCGACCGAGACTCGAACTCGGTCGCGAGTTCGAGTCTCGGTCGGGCACACAGTTTTAATCTGCCAGGAAGTTTCATATCAGCGCACACTCCGCTGCAGAGTGAAAATCTCATTCTGGAAACATCCCCCAGGCTGTGGCTAAGCCATGTCTCCGCAATATCCTTTCTTTCAGGAGTGCTAGTTCTGCAAGGTTCGCAGGAGAGCTTCTGTAAAGTTTGGAAGGTAGGAGACAAGGTACTGGCAGAAGTAAAGCTGTGGGTACCGGGCGTGAGTCGTGCTTCGGTAGCTCAGTTGGTAGAGCACTTGCCCGCGAAAGGCAAAGGTCCCGAGTTCGAGTCTCGGTCGGGCACACAGTTTTAATCTGCCAGGAAGTTTCATATCAGCGCACACTCCGCTGCAGAGTGAAAATCTCATTCTGGAAACATCCCCCAGGCTGTGGCTAAGCCATGTCTCCGCAATATCATTTCTTTCAGGAGTGCTAGTTCTGCAAGGTTCGCAGGAGAGCTTCTGTAAAGTTTGGAAGGTAGGAGACGAGGTACTGGCAGAAGTAAAGCTGTGAGTACCGGGCGTGAGTCGTGCTTCGGTAGCTCAGTTGGTAGAGCACTTGCCCGCGAAAGGCAAAGGTCCCGAGTACGAGTCTCGGTCGGGCACACAGTTTTAATCTGCCAGGAAGTTTCATATCAGCGCACACTCCGCTGCAGAGTGAAAATCTCATTCTGGAAACATCCCCCAGGCTGTGGCTAAGCCATGTCTCCGCAATATCATTTCTTTCAGGAGTGCTAGTTCTGCAAGGTTCGCAGGAGAGCTTCTGTAAAGTTTGGAAGGTAGGAGACGAGGTACTGGCAGAAGTAAAGCTGTGAGTACCGGGCGTGAGTCGTGCTTCGGTAGCTCAGTTGGTAGAGCACTTGCCCGCGAAAGGCAAAGGTCCCGAGTTCGAGTCTCGGTCGGGCACACAGTTTTAATCTGCCAGGAAGTTTCATATCAGCGCACACTCCGCTGCAGAGTGAAAATCTCATTCTGGAAACATCCCCCAGGCTGTGGCTAAGCCATGTCTCCGCAATATCATTTCTTTCAGGAGTGCTAGTTCTGCAAGGTTCGCAGGAGAGCTTCTGTAAAGTTTGGAAGGTAGGAGACGAGGTACTGGCAGAAGTAAAGCTGTGAGTACCGGGCGTGAGTCGTGCTTCGGTAGCTCAGTTGGTAGAGCACTTGCCCGCGAAAGGCAAAGGTCCCGAGTTCGAGTCTCGGTCGGGCACACAGTTTTAATCTGCCAGGAAGTTTCATATCAGCGCACACTCCGCTGCAGAGTGAAAATCTCATTCTGGAAACATCCCCCAGGCTGTGGCTAAGCCATGTCTCCGCAATATCATTTCTTTCAGGAGTGCTAGTTCTGCAAGGTTCGCAGGAGAGCTTCTGTGAAGTTTGGAAGGTAGGAGACGAGGTACTGGCAGAAGTAAAGCTGTGAGTACCGGGCGTGAGTCGTGCTTCGGTAGCTCAGTTGGTAGAGCACTTGCCCGCGAAAGGCAAAGGTCCCGAGTTCGAGTCTCGGTCGGGCACACAGTTTTAATCTGCCAGGAAGTTTCATATCAGCGCACACTCCGCTGCAGAGTGAAAATCTCATTCTGGAAACATCCCCCAGGCTGTGGCTAAGCCATGTCTCCGCAATATCATTTCTTTCAGGAGTGCTAGTTCTGCAAGGTTCGCAGGAGAGCTTCTGTAAAGTTTGGAAGGTAGGAGACGAGGTACTGGCAGAAGTAAAGCTGTGAGTACCGGGCGTGAGTCGTGCTTCGGTAGCTCAGTTGGTAGAGCACTTGCCCGCGAAAGGCAAAGGTCCCGAGTTCGAGTCTCGGTCGGGCACACAGTTTTAATCTGCCAGGAAGTTTCATATCAGCGCACACTCCGCTGCAGAGTGAAAATCTCATTCTGGAAACATCCCCCAGGCTATGGCTAAGCCATGTCTCCGCAATATCATTTCTTTCAGGAGTGCTAGTTCTGCAAGGTTCGCAGGAGAGCTTCTGTAAAGTTTGGAAGGTAGGAGACGAGGTACTGGCAGAAGTAAAGCTGTGAGTACCGGGCGTGAGTCGTGCTTCGGTAGCTCAGTTGGTAGAGCACTTGCCCGCGAAAGGCAAAGGTCCCGAGTTCGAGTCTCGGTCGGGCACACAGTTTTAATCTGCCAGGAAGTTTCATATTAGCGCACACTCCGCTGCAGAGTGAAAATCTCATTCTGGAAACATCCCCCAGGCTGTGGCTAAGCCATGTCTCCGCAATATCATTTCTTTCAGGAGTGCTAGTTCTGCAAGGTTCGCAGGATAGCTTCTGTAAAGTTTGGAAGGTAGGAGACAAGGTACTGGCAGAAGTAAAGCTGTGAGTACCAGGCGTGAGTCGTGCTTCGGTAGCTCAGTTGGTAGAGCACTTGCCCGCGAAAGGCAAAGGTCCCGAGTTCGAGTCTCGGTCGGGCACACAGTTTTAATCTGCCAGGAAGTTTCATATCAGCGCACACTCCGCTGCAGAGTGAAAATCTCATTCTGGAAACATCCCCCAGGCTATGGCTAAGCCATGTCTCCGCAATATCATTTCTTTCAGGAGTGCTAGTTCTGCAAGGTTCGCAGGAGAGCTTCTGTAAAGTTTGGAAGGTAGGAGACGAGGTACTGGCAGAAGTAAAGCTGTGAGTACCGGGCGTGAGTCGTGCTTCGGTAGCTCAGTTGGTAGAGCACTTGCCCGCGAAAGGCAAAGGTCCCGAGTTCGAGTCTCGGTCGGGCACACAGTTTTAATCTGCCAGGAAGTTTCATATCAGCGCACACTCCGCTGCAGAGTGAAAATCTCATTCTATATTGTTTTCGATACTCAGATCCGCCAGAGTAGCCAAGAACCTTCCTGCACTCGGGTAGGCACGCCGGCCCTGGATCGAATCCAACCGCCAGATTAACGAGGAGGGCCGGTTTGCTGGCCAGACTGGATGTAATTTTCAGGCGGTTTTCCACATCCTGCTAAGTGAATACCGGGATGGTCCCCACGTTCCGCCTCAATTACAGGAATCACGGACATTTGAAAAACGTTCGCACTATCCCATAGCTTACAATAGATGCAGACAGCTGGGGTACACTAATTCCGACCCGAAGGGGGGGGGGGGGGTTCGGGGTGGCGGCAGGAAGGGCACCTGGCCACCCTTTGCAACTAACACTCCCAAATCGACAGTAACACGGCCGACCCCGCTCGACGTCGAACAAAGGCCCCAAGAAAGAAAGACAAAAAATTGTTTTCGATACTCAATGTAATATTTAATCAATGTAATGGAGAGTTTTGACACACTCCTTACAATGGGTAGCATCAGCATCCTGTATGCGGTCTCCTTTACAGGTGATCCACACTTTTCCAAAATTCTCCCCAAAAACCGAAGCCGACCATTCGCCTTCCCTACCACAGTTCTCAAAATATCGTTCCAGTCGACTTTGCTTTGCAAATTTACGCCTAGATATTTAAACGACTTGACTGTTTCAAGAAGGATACCAATTATACTGTATCCGAACATTATAGCTTTGTTCTTCGTTCCCATCCGCATTAGCCTACATTTTTCCATATTTAGAGCTGGCTACCACTCATCACACCAACTGGGAATTTTGTCTAAGCCGTCTTATATCTCCCTAGTCACTCACCTTCGACACCGTACCGCACAGCACAGCATCATCAGCAAACAACCGTAGACTGCTGCCCATCCTGTTCGCCAAATCATTTTTCCGTAGTTAAGGTGTGGTCTTTTTGTAGCGCTGAAGAAAACGCTAAATTCGGAAAGGAATGAACAAATTTTTAAAGCGTTGTTTACTGCGTTCTGTAGAGGAACAATTTGAAGATGATGATTGTATCAGCGTGACAGTACACCCTGTCAAAAAGCAGAACGTGTGAGGCATGATTTATGGACAACAGTGTTTCTGAAGTGAGATGGCCTGACTAGAGTGCCGACCTGAACCCAATGGAACACATTATTTTTGGATACGTTAGAGCGCCGATTTCGCTTTAGACCACAGCGTCCAACGTCATTGTTCTCTCTGGCTTCGGCACCTTAGGAAGAGTGGGCTCCCAATCCTCTACAGGCATTCAGAAATCCCGCTGAAAGTGTCTCCAGCAGAGTTTATGTTGTCATAAAGGCGAAGGGTGGATACACCTGGTATTAATCACCACTAATAGGCGCCTGGATACTTTTGATCAGACGGTGTACTTCTGTCTTACGTAGTTCGCCATCGTAGTCGTCGTCGTCTTTAAACGAAGGTTAGGCATCTTATCCATTCCGTCTTCACATTACGTCCATCATTTCCCTGGTCGACCTATTGCTCTCCTACGTTTTGCATAGTTTCCTGGGTAGTCTTCTATTTCTCACACTGTTCAAATGTTGTTTGCGCCTACCTCAGTACTGAATTATTTCTCCACTAATAGCATATACAGGGTTATTACAAATGATTGAAGCGATTCCACAGCTCTACAATTACTTTATTATTTGAGATATTTTCACAATGCTTTGCACACACATACAAAAACTCGAAAAGTTTTTTTAGGCATTCACAAATGTTCGATATGTGCCCCTTTAGTGATTCGGCAGACATCAAGCCGATAATCAAGTTCCTCCCACACTCGGCGCAGCATGTCCCCATCATGAGTTCGAAAGCATCGTTGATGCCAGCTCGCAGTTCTGGCACGTTTCTTGGTAGAGGAGGTTTAAACACTGAATCATTCACATAACCCCACAGAAAGAAATCGCATGGGGTTAAGTCGGGAGAGCGTGGAGGCCATGATATGAATTGCTGATCATGATCTCCACCACGACCGATCCATCGGTTTTCCAATCTTCTGTTTAAGAAATGCCGAACATCATGATGGAAGTGCGGTGGAGCACCATCCTGTTGAAAGATGAAGTCGGCGCTGTCGGTCTCCAGTTGTGGCATGAGCCAATTTTCCAGCATGTCCAGATACACGTGTCCTGTAACGTTTTTTTCGCAGAAGAAAAAGGGGCCGTAAACTTTAAACCGTGAGATTGCACAAAACACATTAACTTTTGATGAATTGCGAATTTGCTGCATGAATGCGTGAGGATTCTCTACCGCCCAGATTCGCACATTGTGTCTGTTCACTTCACCATTAAGAAAAAATGTTGCTTCATCACTGAAAACAAGTTTCGCACTGAACGCATCCTCTTCCATGAGCTGTTGCAACCGCGCCGAAAATTCAAAGCGTTTGACTTTGTCATCGCGTGTCAGGGTTTGTAGCAATTGTAAACGGTAAGGCTTCTGCTTTAGCCTTTTCCGTAAGATTTTCCAAACCGTCGGTTGTGGTACGTTTAGCTCCCTGCTTGCTTTATTCGTCGACTTCCGCGGGCTACGCGTGAAACTTGCCCGCACGCGTTCAACCGTTTCTTCGCTCACTGCAGGCCGACCCGTTGATTTCCCCTTACAGAGGCATCCAGAAGCTTTAAACTGCGCATACCATCGCCGAATGGAGTTAGCAGTTGGTGGATCTTTGTTGAACTTCGTCCTGAAGTGTCGTTGCACTGTTATGACTGACTGATGTGAGTGTATTTCAAGCACGACATACGCTTTCTCGGCTCCTGTCGCCATTTTGTCTCACTGCGCTCTCGAGCGCTCTGCCGGCAGAAACCTGAAGTGCGGCTTCAGCCGAATAAAACTTTATGAGTTTTTCTACGTATCTGTAGTGTGTCGTGACCATCTGTCAATGAATGGAGCTACAGTGAATTTATGAAATCGCTTCAATCATTTGTAATAGCCCTGTACATTATACTCATTTTGAACTTCTTTACAAAATATCTTCTTTTGCAGCCATTTACTCTATTCAGGAAAATTATCTGTCGCTTGTACGAGGTGATTCGGTGAGTAAGTTACATATGTCCATCCGTGCTAAGAACAATATGCAGCAAGAGTGGCGCATTGTCAGAAAAAAGTACAATCGATGATAGAATTTGCGAGGCCTCTCACCTCATCGTCATCCTGAACTACATAGCATTATTGTCTGTTAACACAGCAAGCAAGGAGACGAAGTGCTACCAATGTGTTGTCTACAGGTGTTAAGTCGAAAAATTATCTGAGCATTGTCAGATTATTTTAGATAATTTGGGGGACTATGTGGCTGCTGATTAATTTATCTCTTATACACTGATCAGCCGGAACATTATGACCTCCGACTTACTATGGATATAAGACTGTCCAGGCGATAGCATCGCCAACTGGCGGGAAAAGACTGCTAGTCAAGACGCACGCACGGTGCATGTGTTGTCAGTGAACGTGCTGTCCGCGTGTAGAATGGGGAAGGAGCGCGATCTGTCTGAGTTTAACCGAGGGCAGATTGTGACTGTCGGGAGGCTCGACACGAGCATTTCGGAAACTGCACGACATGTCGGGTGTTTATGGAGTGCTGTGGTGAGTGTCTTCAACACGTGGCGAAAGCAAGATGAAACGACATCCAGACTTCGTGGGGTTGAGCGGCCATCCTCATTAAAGGTGTCGGACGTCGACGGCTGATCAGACTGGTAAAACAAGAGAGGCGCCCCCTTCCCGAGGATTTACTGGAACAAGGTGACCTGTGTGTGTAGATGAGTGTCAACTCCTTGCAGCGACCTACCAAGACTTCATTGCTTCCATGCCACGATGTGTCGCCACTGTTATACGTGTTCAGATATAATGAGCTTTCCAGACTCTGAGAAGCTCATCTGCAGAAGCCAGCACGGTTTTAGGAAACAGTGGTCATGCGAGATACAGCTGGCCCTCTTTGTGCATAATATACAACAGGCTCTAGATAGCGGCTCCCAGGTTGATGCCATATTTCTCGACTTTCGAAAGGCGTTCGACTCAGTTCCGCACTGTCGCTTGCTCCAAAAAGTGCATGCTTACGGTCTATCCGATGACATATGCGGTTGGATAGAAAGTTTCCTAACAGACAGAGAGCAGTATGTCGTCCTGAATGGGGTGACTTCAAGAGAAACAAGCGAAACTTCAGTTCTGCCCCAGAGCAGCGTAATACTTCCCCTGCTTTTTGCAATTTAAATGAACGATCTGGTTGATGGTATTGAAAGCGGCATTACACTGTTTGCCGATGATGCTGTAGTCTACAGGAAAGTAGTATCACACAAAAGTTGTGAACAAATCAATGAGGATTTGCAGAAAATAAATGCGTAATGTAACGACTGGCAGTTATCTCTCAACATTAGTAAGTGTAACCTGCTGCATATAACAAGGTGAAAGTCCCAATTAATGTACGAGTACAAAATAAATGCCCAGTCTTTGGAAGCTGTAACATCTGTCAAGGGTAGGGTGTGAATATTCGAAATGATCTCAAATGGAATGATCAGATTGCGCAAGTAACGGGCAAGGCGAACTCTAGATTGCGGTTTATTGGTAGAGTCCTGAAGCGATGCAGTCCGTCAACAAAGGAAATTGCTTACAATACGTTAGTTCATCCAGTCTTAGAGTATTGTTCGTCTGTATGGGACCCTTACCAGTGGGTCTGATTCAAGAGATTGAGAAGGTCCAAAGAAGAGCGGCAAGATTCGTGACTGGTACATTTAGCCATCGCGAGAGCGTTACAAATCTCATAGAAGGTTTGAAGTGGGACACACTTGCAGGTAGACGGCGCGCTAAGCGGAAGGGGCTGCTCACTAAATTCCGAAATCCGATCTTCGCTGAGGATGTAGAGCATATATTATTACCTCCAACTTTCAAATCGCGCAATGATCACCATTCAAAGATACGAGAAATTACAACTCGTAACGAGGCGTTCAAACAGTCGTTTTTCGCTCGTGCGACTCTTGAGTGGAACAGACGAGGAGAAATATGACTCTGGCGCGAATTGTGCCCTCCGCCATACATTGCTTGGTGGCTAGCGGAGTGTATAATTATGTAGATGTAGAAAGGTGGTCATAATGTTCTGGCTGATATGTCTATTTTTCTGTTATGTCCAAAATATACACGGAGAAACATTGTTTAGTATGCACTGTACTAATACAAATGAGTCACAACTTATCACGATAATGTTACGAAAAAAGCTCTATTATTATTAAAACAAAGTTTCCCAAACTGTCGGAATTATCGGGATAACACGCACTTCTGGCTTCGAAACGATCTGTGTCTACTTTCAGTCCGCAATCATAGCGAACAAGCGTTACAGGCCTATCACGAAAGTACGTATGAGGATGTAGCAGTGCGAGTAGATACATAGCGAAATCCAGATAACAAACCATTCAGCGCTCAGTTATTAAGTCAATACAGCTGATAGTAGCAAAAAAAAAAAAAAAAACATGCATTAACAAGTGTGCAGTTCAGCAAGTTTTTCACCCTTCAATCTACAGGGTACAGAATCAAAACAGCAACAAAACTTATGGGGCAGATGTTGTATTAGGATTTATTTACTGATTTTCGATCTGCTTGCTAGAGGTTCTTTTACAGAAGAGACAAAAATCTTGTCTCCGGCAAGATTAGAGCTGAAAGCTAACACAGTCCGGTGATCATAAAACAGGCAGAATAGTTTTACTCGGCCAGTGCGTTTCTTGAGCTGCTGCCAGTAGGGAAGTTCGCACTTAAAAGACATGGAATAGCAGAGTGCCATATTAACTAGGAGCAGAAATATCAAATAGGTCGCATTTCCGTAACTACGATTTGGGTGTAAAACGTAGTTAGGAACGATATCCAGATGCACCAACCCATATACGAGGTGCATTCAAGTTCTAAGGCCTCCGATTTTTTTTCTCCGGACTGGAAAGAGATAGAAACATGCGCATTGTTTTAAAATGAGGCCACGTTCATTGTCAATATGTCCCAGAGATGGTAGCACCGTACGGCAGATGAGAACTGTTTTAAATACTTAAAATGGCGACGTTTTCCTTACTTGAACAGCGTGCAATCATTCGTTTTCTGAATTTGCGTGGTGTGAAACCAATTGAAATTCATCGACAGTCGAAGGAGACATGTGGTGATGGAGTTATGGATGTGTCGAAAGTGCGTTAGTGGGTGTGACAGTTTAATGAAGGCAGAACATCGTGTGACAACAAACCGAAACAACCTCGGGCTCGCACAAGCCGGTCTGACGACATGATCGAGAAAGTGGAGAGAATTGTTTTGGGGGATCGCCAAATGACTGTTGAACAGATCGCCTCCAGAGTTGGCATTTCTGTGGGTTCTGTGCACACAATCCTGCATGACGACCTGAAAATGCGAAAAGTGTCATCCAGGTGGGTGCCACGAATGCTGACGGACGACCACACGGCTGCCCGTGTGGCATGTTACCAAGCAATGTTGACGCGCAATGACAGTATGAATGGTCGGTTGTGACAATGGATGAGACGTGGATGCCATTTTTCAATCCAGAAACAAAGCGCCAGTCAGCTCAATGGAAGCACACAGATTCACCGCCACCAAAAAAATTTCGGGTAACCGCCAGTGCTGAAAAAATGATGGTGTCCATGTTCTGGGACAGCGAGGGCGTAATCCTTACCCATTGCGTTCCAAAGGGCACTACGGTAACAGGTGCATCCTACGAAAATGTTTTGAAGAACAAATTCCTTCCTGCACTGCAACAAAAACGTCCGGAAAGGGCTGCGCGTGTGCTGTTTCACCAAGACAACGCACCCGCACGTCGAGCTAACGCTACGCAACAGTTTCTTCGTGATAACAACTTTGAAGTGATTCCTCATGCTCTCTACTCACCTAACCTGGCTCCTAGTGACTTTTGGCTTTTTCAACAATGAAAGACACTCACCGTGGCCGCACATTCACTAGCCGTGCTGCTATTGCCTCAGCGATTTTCCAGTGGTCAAAACAGACTCCTAAAGAAGCCTTCGCCGCTGCCATGGAATCATGGCGTCAGCGTTGTGAAAAATTTGTACGTCTGCAGGGCGATTACGTCGAGAAGTAACGCCAGTTTCATCGATTTCGGGTGACTAGTTAATTAGAAAAAAAATCAGAGGCCTTAGAACTTGAATGCACCTCGTATTATAAATAAAGAGCAGGAAAATGATTTCGGATGTTCTCCTCTTCAGTAGTTGTCATATGTGTTTTTGTTTTTCTGCTTTAAGTGAACTGCAAACTAAAAAAGTCATTCAGCAGAAGAGATTCATTTTTTAGCATACCCACGTACTAGGAAGAAATGGCTCTGAGCACTATGGGACTTAACATCTGAGGTCATCAGTCCCCTAGAACTTAGAACTGCTTAAACCTAACTAACCTAAGGACATTACACACATCCATGTCCGAGGCAGGATTCGAACCTGCGACCGTAGCGGTCGCGTGGTTCCAGACTGAAGCGCCTAGAACCGCTCGGCCACTGCGGCCGGCTACTAGGAACATTATGAGTAAATAACATTCACTGTTATATACATGAAAACAATTTCCTTTATAAATGATTTCATCCGCAGCACCTCTAATTCATAACAGCACAAATTAAAAGACGACGTGACCCTCTTTGTCGACGTTTGCGTTTTGTAACCAAATTTCATAAGTGGCAAATAATGTGTGTACGGTCCAGTCACATTAATGAGAGCACCATCTACCTTCAACATCAACGTGCAACAACCGCTCGCAGACTGCAGGTGACAGCTCTAGCAGCAATGGGCCCGGGTGGCCGAGCGGTTCTAGGCGCTACAGTCTGGAACCGAGCGACCGCTACGGTCGCAGGTTCGAATCCTGCCTCGGGCATGGATGTGTGTGATGTCGTTATATTAGTTAGGTTTAAGTAGTTCTAAGTTATAGGGGACTGATGACCTCAGACGTTAAGTCCCATAGTGCTCAGAGCCATTTGAACCAGTAATGGGCGTTCAAAGCATGTCGAGGGGACGCGGAAAACAGTGCAGTCGTTGTCGTAATGTGGAAATGAAGCGATTTTTCTGACATCCAAAAGCGTTGTGATCATTGGCTTTAGAGTCAAGGGTGGAAGCATTTCCCAAATAGCTAAGTTTTTAAACTGTTCGTGTGCCGCCTTGGTTGAGGTATACCATGGATGGCAAAATGGCGCTCTCGAAAACTGGAACCAAGGCAACTATGGTGCACCGCTGGCCATATATGACAGGGGTGAACGACGGCTACGTGGATGTGTACAAACGAACATATGTTCGACTGTTGAGCAGCTGATGACCCAGATGAACCAATGAGCTACCAACAGAGTCTCCTCAATGAATGTTTCTGCGTATGGCCTCCGCAACAGGCGTCTGGTTCGTGCACTCATCCGTGTGAGGCGTGGCGCCTATCGCCCCTGTCCAGAGCCTGCGTATCGGGAGAATGACTGCACACTGACAGATGGTCTGAAGCGGGATCAGTAGAGTACATAGTACTAATTTTTTATCTGCTAGGGGACAGTAGCGGACAGGACTAAACAGAAATAACTACAATGTTTTGACCGCCAGAGTCCAGTAGTGCACAGAGACAATCAAGAAACAGATCAAGAGAATGTTTTTGTGAATTGTTCTACGTATTTCTTGAATGGTTTTTTGTTTATTTATGTTTGTACAGTTTTTATATGCTTCTAGTAGTGTGAATAATGCGTGAATGTGGTTTAAAGTAAATATGTAGATCACTGTTATACTGATGAACGCTGTAAGAAGTAGTGTGAGAAAGTTTTAAGACAGTGTGAATGCAGACGAGGGGGAATTTTGTTTCATAATATGTTAAGTAAGATTATGGTAAAGGGAAAGCTAATTCGAGTGCAAATGAAAATAGTTAATAAATTGAAGTATAAACAAAATATCAGAATGATAAATAATTATTTCGGGAAAAAGTACAGTTCGAAAGTGTATTATTTGTTGATTGGTTATTCATGAAAATAGCGGACTAACGCGAGAGAATAATATTTTTCTGTTGGCCTTTAAGGAAACTGACCAGTCAGAGTGAAGTATTCTTCGCGCTTCTTTTCTCTTGGAGATAGAGAATGCTTACAGCAGTCTAAAGGAGTCGGAGTGCAGCCATTCAATGGTAAGGTCGTGCGTAGTATGAGCTCCGGAGGAAGTTATAATTTGCCGGCTGTAGTTGTGCTGCATGCTTCAAAAGTGTCTTAAATTCAAGGCATATTTATTCCGGTGTGTTTTTTAGAAGGTACGGATTTTTTAAGTAATTTTGTGTATGAGAAACGATAGTAATTGAGCGTGGAATATGGAGCAGATCGGTGACTAAAACCTTGAGTGCATTAGACACCTATAAACGTAATAGTAGGGCGAGCATTTTCATTTAAGAACAATCCGTGCTTAGTAGCTGTTCAGATTGCGGGAAATACATCACCATAGACTTGCTAACGTGAATAAAAGGGTTTATGCTTGACTTCGTTAGGTTTAGCACGGGCTTCGAAGAACTTGTAATTATAAACTTCAGAATATACCGAAGTTTTGCCAGTGTCTCCATCTTTCATTCAAAATTAAGACCTTTTCCCGATTCTTGGAGTAGTTACGTTGTATGCAGCCTGGTACGATAGGTTTCTGCTCGTCTTTCCTACCGGCGATCTGCTGCTACGAGTTCACTGGTAGGTGCAGGTAATGGACTGAAGGAACCGCGCAGCCGCACGTGCACCCAGTACCACAACTGGGCATCCAGTGACAGGCAACAGGTGGCCTTTCCAGGTGAATCACGTTTTATGCTCCATCGGACAGATGGCTGTTGCCGTATACGGGGTGAAACGTCTGAAAGCGGACATCCTGCAACAATCACTGGAGGGGTCCAAACCAGAGGAGGGAGCGTTACGGTCTGGTGAATGTTTTCGTGACGTTGCCTCCGGGATCTCCTCATTCTGGATGGCACAATGGATCAACACAAATATGCATCTAATCTTGGGGACAATGCCCACCCTATGTGCAGTTTACTTTCCCTTGGCACGATGACATCAGCAAGCAGGACAGTGCAACGTATCACACAGCTCGCAGTGTACGTCTGTGGTTCAAAGAGCTCAACGATGTCTTTACCTTACTCCCATGGTCACCAGACTCCACAGACGTAAACCCAATCGAGAATCCGTGGGACCACATCGATTCGGCCGTTCGCGCCGTGGGTCCTCAGCCGAGAAATGAAGCGCAGCTAGGCACAGCACTAGCGTCGGCACGGCTCTAAGTACCTGTCGGTACCTTCCAGGACTTCATTGGCACTGTTTCTGCACGTCTAACAATGGTCCGTGCTGCATAAGGTCGACATTCAGGCTTTTGACAGGTGTTACGTTAAAGTGACTCTACAGCGTAGTTTCAAATGGTTCATTTGGCTCTAAGTGCTATGGGACTTAACATCTGAGGTGCATCAGTTCCCTAGACTTGGAACTACTTAAAACTAACTAACCTAAGGACACCACACACATCCATGCCCTAGGCAGGATTCGAACCTGCGACCGTAGCAGCAGCGCAGTTCCGGACTGAAGCGCCTAGAACCATTCGGCCACAGTTGCCGGCGTGTGTGTTGTTCTTAGCATAAGAGAGTTTAAGTAGTGTCTAAGCCTAGGGACCGATGACCTCAGCAGTTTGGTCCCTTAGGAATTCACACGCATTTGAACATTTTTATGAAACAACATCGCAGGAATCGATCGGTTCAAAAATGGTTCAAATGGCTCTGAGCACTATGGGACTTAACATCTGAGGTCATCAGTTCCCTAGACTTGGAACTACTTAAACCTAACTAACCTAAGGACATCACACACATCCATGCCCTAGGCAGGATTCAAAGCTGCGACCGTAGCAGCAGTGCGCCTCCGGACTGAAGCGCCTAGAACCACTTGGCCACGGTTGCCGGCGTGAGTGTTGTTCTTAGCATAAGATAGTTTAAGTAGTGTGTAAGCCTAGGGACCGATGACCTCAGCAGTTTGGTCCCTTAGGAATTAACACACATTTGAACATTGTTATGAAACAACATCGCAGGAATGGATCGGTTCAAAAATGGTTCAAATGGCTCTGAGCACTATGGGACTTAACATCTGAGGTCATCAGTCCCCTAGAACTTAGAACTACTTAAACCTAACTAACCTAACGACACCACACACATCCATGCCCGAGGCAGGATTCGAACCTGCGACCGTAGCAGCAGCGCAGTTCCGGACTGAAGCGCCTAGAACCGCTCGGCCACAGCGGCAGGTTGATGTGGGGGGCAGGGACTGAACAGCGGGGTGATCGGTCCCATCGGATTAGGGAAAGACGAGGAAGGAAGTCGGCCGTGCCCTTTCAAAGGAACCATCCCAATAATTGCCTGAAGCGATTTAGGGAAATCACGGAAAACCTAAATCAGGACGGCCACAAGCGGGTTTGAACCGTCATCCTTCCGAATGCGAGTCCAGAGTGTTCGAACTACTACGCCATCTCGCTCTGTCGGTGGGCCGGCGACGGTGTATAAAGGAGCCGCCGATGCTGTGGAAACTTACTTAGGGTGAGATTGTGCATCAGCATATACACCTGGTGGCCAGCTGGTCCGTTGAAATATTGTGTCAAGATGACTACATTATACGGCTGCAGCCCCTAGAAGAGTGTGATATTGTTATTTTATCCATGCTGAATCCTGCGAACTCCGCGGCCGTTAATGATAGTTTGTGAATGACGCAACCAGCCACAAATACTTTTTGAATGTTTTGTTTTTATTTTACTGCCATAACTGGTTTTCGGCTACCATGCCCATCTTCAGACGGCTAACATTTTTGGTTTCATAGATGTTTTGGTCAACAGCATGTCGTCTGCTCCATAATATGTTCCAGTAGATAGCGGTTCGTTTTGTTGTCGTCCATGTGGTTTTCCATTTCCGTATATACGTCCTCGAATTCCGCCACAACGCACTTATTGTAAAACTGCTTACTCATAAACTTTGCGCCGGCCGGAGTGGCCGTGCGGTTCTAGGCGCTTCAGTCTGGAACCGAGCGACCGCTACGGGCGCAGGTTCGAATCCTGCCTCGGGCATGGGTGTGTGTGATGTCCTTAGGTTAGTTACGTTTAATTAGTTCTAAGTTCTAGGAGACTGATGACCTCAGAAGTTAAGTCACATAGTGCTCAGAGCCATTTGAACCATAATCTTTGCATTGTAAAGAAAAAAATCAAGTGTACAGTACATGTGCGATGCTCAACATGCAATTTAACAATATTATTAAATATGCCACAGTAACTTTTTTTACAACATGTGTGTTGTGGTGGAATTCGAGAACATATAGATCAAGCTAGAAAACCATATGGACCAAAACAAAACGATCCGCTATCTATTGGAACATATTGTGGAGCAGACGACATGCTGTTGTCCAAAACATCTTTGTAATGAAAAATGTTATCCATCTGAATATGGGCATGGTGGCCCGAAGCCGGTTATGGCCGTAGGTTGAAAACAAGACATTCAAAATGTGATCAAATGTGTGTGAATGTCTATGGGACCAAACTGCTGAGGTCATCGATCCCTAGACTTACACACTACCTAAACTAACTTACATTAAACATAACACACACACACACCCATGCCCGAGGGAGGATTTGAACCTCCGGCGGGAGTGGCCCCCGAGCCATGACATGGCGCCTCTAACCGCGCGGCCGCTACCCGCGCCCAAGACATTCAAACAGTATTTGTGGCTGGTTGCGTCATTCACCAGCTAGAGTATGATATGTCTGAGATTATTAGAGAGCGTAAATTTTAATACATGCCACAGTTTTCTTGGTCCCAAAGACGGAAAAATAACAGTTACAACTGCTCTTGCAAAAAAATGGTTCAGATGGCTCTGAGCACTATGCGACTTAACTTCTGAGGTCATCAGTCGCCTAGAACTTAGAACTAATTAAACCTATCTAACCGAAGGACATCACATACATCCATGCCCGAGGCAGGATTCGAACCTGCGACCGTAGCGGTCGCTCGGTTCCCGACTGTAGCGCCTAGAACCGCACGGCCACTCCGGCCGGCAACTGCTCTTGCAGCTTGACCCTCGAGACACGGATTCAAGAAAGCAGTGGACCGCTGGGTACTTCACCCTCTTGACGCAGAGAAGTAACACGAGCAAATAGGTATCATACGCGGTTATCATCTTCCCCCGATTCACTGTATGTGACACCTGTTCAATCACTTCGTTGTTATTTACTATTTTCGACCGCAGCGGATACTGACCTTGAAAGACCAAAAGTTCAGCCTTATATAGATAAAACATCTACATCTACGTGATTACTCTGCTATTCACAATAAGGTGCCTGGCACAGAGTTCAATGAACCACCTTCATGCTGTCTCTCTACCGTTCCACTCTCGAAAGGCACGCGGGAAAAACGAGCACTTAAATTTTTCCGTGCTAGCCCTGATTTCTCTTATTTTATCGTGATGATCATTTCTCCCTATGTAGGTCGGTGCCAACAGAATGTTTTCCTGATCGGAGGAGAAAACTGGTGATTGAATTTTCATGAGAAGATCCCGTCGCAACGAAAAACGCCTTTGTTTTAATGATTGCCACTGCAATTCACGTATCATGTCTGTGACACTATCTCCACTGTTTCGCGATAATACAAAACGAGCTGCCCTTCTTCGTACTTTTTCGATGTCATCCGTCAGTCCCATCTGATGCGGATCCCACACCGGACAGCAATACTCCAGAATAGGGCGGACAAGCGTAGTGTAAGCAGTCTCTTTAGTAGACCTGTTGCACCTTCTACGTGTTCTGCCAATGAATCGCTGTCTTTGGTTTGCTCTACTCACAGTATTACCTATGTGATCGTTTCAATTGAGGTTATTTGCAATTGTAATGCCTAAGTATGTAGTTGAATTTACAGCATTCAGATTTGTGTGACTTACCGCGTAGCCGGCCGAAGTGGCCGAGCGGTTCTAGGCGCTGCAGTCCGGAACCGCGAGACTGCTACGGTCGCAGGTTCGTATCCTGCCTCGGGCATGGAGGTGTGTGGTGTCCTTAGGTTAATTCGGTTTAACTAGTTCTAAGTTCTAGGGGACTAATGACCTCAGAAGTTGAGTCCCATAGTGCTAAGAGCCATTTGAACCATCTTACCGCGTAATCGAAATTTAGCTGATTTCTTTTAGTACTTATTTGAATAACTTCGCACTTTTCTTTATTCAGGGTCAATTGCCACTTTTCGCACCATACAGATATCTTATCTAAATCATTTTGCAAGTCATTTTGATCATGTGATGACTTTACAACACGGTAAATGACAGCATCATCTGCAAACAATCTAAGACGGCTACTCAGATTGTCTCCTATGTCGTTAATATAGATCAGGAACAATAGAGGGCCTATAACACTTCCTTGGGGAAAGCTAGAAATTACTTCTGTTTTACTCGATGACTTTCCGTCTATTACTACGAACTGTGACCTTCTGACAGGAAATCACGAATCCAGTCGCACAACTGAGGTGATACTCCGTAGTCACACAATTTGATTAGAAGACGCTTGTGAGGAACGGTCTCGAAAGCCTTCTGGAAATCTAAAAATATGGAATCAATTTGACATCCCCTGTCGATAGCACTTATTACTTCATGAGTATAAAGAGCTAGTTGTGTTTCACAAGAATGATATTTTCTGAATCCGTGCTGACTATATGTCAATAAAGAAGGAATAAAATAAAAAAAACGAATCACTAGCTACTTCATTTCAATTCTGCTGCTTTTGCAAAGACGGTCAACTACACACAACGGGTGCGAGTAGTTCTACGCAGTCCGTAGAACTCGAATGCAATTCAGCAATTGTATGCGGTCGCATACGCCGGTCCCGTAATTCAGCGCTGCCTTTCGTCTTGTGCATCTCTCTCTCCGTTCTGCCTCTCAGCGATCCTCCAGACCGGCGCGCCCACTCCACCCACCCTCCCCCTTCCTTGGTGGTATTACAACTTGCAGCCGCTCGTCCCTCTACTCGTGAGCCCACGTTTCAAAGAGTTCCACGAGTCCTGCCGAGGTCCTTGTTAATGCTCCACGGAGAACGCGCCTCTGGGCGGAGCGCTTGATCATTCGCTACTTGACTCCCACCATTCCGCGACCGGCACTGCATTCTCTCTGCGAAGAAACACTCGTTTGTTTCAGCCCGCGTACTCGCAACTTCGGGCGAGCTATTGTGGTGTAAGTACAAACCTACGTCTTCGTTCAGTCCGGGCTTTTGCAATTCGGCATGTATTCGAACAGAAACGTCTCGTTTCTACAAAAAGTTGAATGTCCTCTTAACTGTGACGTCAGAAACTGAGAGACGTCATACGAGTTTTCATCTGTGCTCAGTTGCCATTACGTGCTCTTACGTTACATTTATACTATGCGTACCAAATCTGAAATGTTCTGAGAGATGAAGTCTCGTTACTGAATACCTTATATCAAACCGAATTTCCGTTGGCTCATTACAGAGCCAAAATCTGGCTTATTTATTTTCACAGGTTAATTTTACTCGTGAGAGAGTATAATAGAAAAGTCGGTAAATTTTAGCTGGCAAGGACTCGAAGAAACAGTCCTTACATCTCACGAGCACCTGCTTAAAAAATTCCAAAACAGTCTCCTATGGCAGCAGTTTCGAATATTCTCCAGTCCACATGTGTCACGACGAGAAAAAATTAATCAAATAAGAGGATGTGTACTAGCTATCATTCGTACCAAGCTACACATGCAAATATCTGATACAATAAACAGTAGCCTCTGCGCATACGTAATAGAATACACGCAAATGTGAATGAATTTAACTACTGCGAATGGTACAATCTACATCTACATCTGCATGGATACTCTGCAAATCACATTTAAGTACCTGGCAGAGGGTTCATCGAACCACCTTCACAATTCTCTATTACTCCAACCTCGTACAGCGCGCGGAAAGAACGTACGAGCTCTGATTTCCCTTATTTTATGGTGGTGATCGTTCCTCCCTATGTAGGTCGGTGTCAACAAAATATTTTGACATTCGGAGGAGAAAGTTGATGATTGGAATTTCGTGAGAAGATTCCGTCGCAACGAAAAACGTCGTTCTTTTAATGATGTCCAGCCCAAATCCTGTATCATTTCTGTGACGCTGTCTCCCATATTTCGCGATAATACGAAACGTGCTGCCTTCCTTTGAACTTTTTCGATGTACTCCGTCAGTCCTATCTGGTAAGGATCCCACACCGCGCAGCAGTATTCTAAAAGAGGTCGGAGAAGCGTAGTGTAGGCGGTCTGCTTAGTAGGTCTGTTACATTTTCTAAGTGTCCTGCCAATAAAACGCAGTCTTTGGTTAGCCTTCCCCACAACATTTTCTATGTGTTGGTTGAATTTAGGGCTTTTAAATTAGACTGATTTATCGTGTAACCGAAGTTTAACGATTTCCTTTTAGCACTCATGTGGATGACCTCACACTTTTCGTTATTTAGGGTCAACTGCCACTTTCCGCACCATTCAAATGTTTTTTTCTAATTGGTTTTGCAGTTTGTTTTGATCTTCTGATGATTTTATTAGTCGATAAACGACAGCGTCATCTGCAAACAACCGAAGACGGCTGCTCAGATTGTCTCCCAAATCGTTTATATAGATAAGGAACAGCAGATGGCCTATGACACAACCTTGGGGAACGCCAGAAATCACTTCTGTTTTACTCGATGACTTTCCGTCAGTTACTACGAACTGTGACCTGCCTGACAGGAAATCACAAATCCAGTCACGTAACTGAGACGATATTCCAGAAGCGCGCAATTTCACTACGAGCTGCTCGTGTGGTACAGTGTCAAAATCCTTCCGGAAATCCAGAAATACGGAATGGATCTGAAATCCCTCGCCAATAGCACTCAACACTTCATGTGAATAAAGAGCTAGTTGTGTTTCACAGGAACGATGCTTTCTAAACATAAACCGGGTGTAAAAGAAACTACGAGGGCGTGATGAAAAGTAATGATTCCGAATGTTTTATTCGGTTATCAGTATCAGTGACGCATAACGTATCATGCATAGTACTCGGTCGATTTTCCTGCTTCGGTGACACTAGCTGCAACGCTCTGCCGCTAGAGGGCACCCAGTTGAGGTGTGTAACATGGCGTTGTTTAGCGCAACTACGTCGGTGCGTGAGAAACAACGTACTGTAATTGAGTTTCTAACCGCAGAAAACGAGTCACTTACTGAAATCCATAGAAGAATGAAATAGGGAGTGATGACTGTACCGACAGCAGTAATGTGCAGCCTTGGGTTGTTTGTGCTCGTAATGCCATACAGCTCCTTCGTAACACGATGCATGCACGTTTGAATGCTTGCATTCAACGTTCTGGCGGTTGCACCAGTTATCAGAGTACCAGCACTCACATTTCCACTGGATTATCTCGCGCATACATCAATCTCTGATCTTGCAATATCGATCACCCAAACATGTGACCTAGTCAAATGTATTCCTCAAATTTCGTTACTCTACATTAATTAGTTTTTGGTGTTTCGATTTTTTTGCCGCCACTGTATGTACTGAAACGTCTCACGTGAGCCGTTCCACTGATCCTGGAAACCAACCTTATGTTTTGCTACAATTGTTAACGACACAAATGTTCGGTTCAACTATACCCGGAGAGAAAGTTGGACGAGAGAGTGCGTGATATTACAGCGGCATTTCAACGCCAAAGGAGAATGTCTTTTTCAGTTTCAAATTCACAACTACGTTCTATATGTATTCGTGTAACCAATTATCATGTATTCATGTCATATTTCCTGTCCGCACTGTCGTCTGCCAGTATGAATGTGTAGTTTGTCTGCAACTGGCGTTTCGGGTTTTCTTAGTTGCCAGGAGGTTTCCTTGAATGTTACGGGCAGTTTAGCCAACCTTTGTGTAGAGTTTTAAATTCGGTTACATTAGGTCAGAGAGGCATTAGTAGCCACTGGGCAGCATCCATTGTGAGGTCGGTACAGGTAGAAACCGCTTACGCTCTTTGAGCCCTTCCTGGTCGCTGTGTAGATCCAGGAGAGGGGGCAGATTAGTTTTACTCTTCCCTAGGTCGCCGGTGAGTAAGGATGCTCTGAGTAGAATCACTAGTTCCTAAGTTGAAGTGTGTAAGAGTTTGCTTTGTTTGAGTTTCCGGTGGTCACCCTGGTGTGTGGCACTGATAATCATGCCGCTCCAGCTATTTCAGTCAGGGAACGGCGATAATTTAATTAGCGTTCAGTTTATTCGATGAGATCTGAAGCGCAAAGGCAACTTGTTGTGGACAAGTAGTGCCTCCACGTGATGCTCAGTTTTAGTCAATTTCGTGTATCATGTATGAAGGTGTCGTGTGCTTTGTGGAATGCTTTTGTTAAATTTTATTTAATTCAGAGTCCAATTTGTGTTTCCCATGGACTTAGTAACCCGTACTCCGCTGCACCGTGTGCATTTCTTTACAAACCATGAGGCTCCAATTCGGCGCAAACACTTCTCGTGTTCGAACTGAATCTTCAATATCATCACGGAGTAGATGTGCTCACGTTTGTTATTCCGCAGCTCCGTGATCCAGTGACTAGTGTTGCTACATCTGGATCACGGGGTCCCGGATTCGATTCTCGGCCGGGTTGGGGACTTTCTCTGCCCGAGGATTGGGTGTTTGTGTTGTCCTCAGCATTTCATCATCATCCTTATCATTCGTAACTGTGGCTGGATTGTACTGTGAAAAAATTGAGACTTTGTACGGGCGCTGATGACCGCGCAGTTGAGCGCCCCACAAACCAATAATCATCATCTTCATCATCATCACGTTTGATAAATTTATTTACAAAATTACTGAGTTGTATGGAATTTCGGAAGTGGGCTTTGTTCTCTGATACTGACCATCGAAACCACACGCACTCTGACCCAGAGAGCTTACATGTGGAGTGTGGAAGCTTTCTTATAAATTCTACCTTTCGCTGTGTGAGTGATCAGTGTGAACATGACGTGAGTGAAACTTTCTAGCAGATTAAAACTGTGTACCGGACCGAGATTCGAACTCGGGACATTTGCCTTCCACGGGCAAGTGCTCTACCAACTTCTTTATTTATTTTTTCATATATATATATTTGCATTTTGTTCGTTGTTGACCGTTGTGTTTGGTCTTTGCGGCGGAAGTCAAATGACATCCGTTCAAGTTCATTTGTTGATCCTTCCACACAGTTTTTTCATTACAGAGGCCAACTAGCTCTCTGACCGAACACGCTGAGCTGCCGTGCTGGCTATGAGCTACCCAACCACGCCCCGTCCTCACAGCCTTACTTCTACCAGTACCTCGTCTCCTACCTTCACCACATGACGTGACTGATTTTGTTAATTGTAACTAGTAATGTAGCAGACTTGTCCCCACAGGTGTCAGTTCAGTTGTTAAGAAAATCAGTCAGTTTGCACCTTTATCATGATTATTATGTATCCAATATACGGATTGGTATTTTATTACATCATCAAATTATCTGTGAGGTAGCGCCTTTTTATCAGTTTAATTATTTAAATTTAAATAATTTTGACCCACTAATCAGAAATTTTGTGCTTGGTACTTGTTCGGGGCAAGCGAACGTAGGCTGTACTTGCACAGTCATACACTTGCGTAGTCAAACACAAAATTTCTGATCAGTGAGTCAAAATTACTTAAAGATTAATCAATTAATTCCTGGGATTCAGCAAATCAGAAAAGAGACAGTTCGAGAAGCTGATCCTAGCAGTACCTTGCAATAGCAAAAGCCGACAGGTATCCATCAATACATCTACATTTATAGTCCGCAAGCCACCCAACGGTGTGTGGCGGAGGACACTTTACGTGCCACTGTCATTACCTCCCTTTCCTGTTCCAGTCGCGTATGGTTCGCGGGAAGAACGACTGCCGGAAAGCCTCCGTGCGCGCTCGAATCTCTCTAATTTTACATTCGTGATCTCCTCGGGAGGTATAAGTAGGGGTAAGCAATGTATTCTATACCTCATCCAGAAACGCACCCTCTCAAAACCTGGACAGCAAGCTACACCGCGATGCAGAGCGCCTCTCTTACAGAGTCTGCCACTTGAGTTTGCTAAACATCTCCGCAATGCTATCACGCTTACCAAATAACCCTGTGATGAAACGCGCCGCTATTCTTTGGATCTTCTCTATCACCTCTGTCATCCCGACCTGGTACGGATCCCACATTGATGATCAATACTCAAGTATAGGTCGAACGAGTGTTTTGTAAGCCGCCCCCTTTGTTGATGGACTACATTTTCTAACGACTCTCCCAATGAATCTCAACCTGGCACCCGCCTTATCAACAGTTAATTTTATATGATCACTCCACTTCAAATCGTTCCGCACGCATACTCCCAGATATTTTACAGAAGTAACTACTACCAGTGTTTGTTCCGCTACCATATAATCATACAATAAAGGCTCTTTCTTTCTATGTATTCGCAATACATTACATTTGCCTATGTTAAGGGTCAGTTGCTACTCCTGCACCAAGTGCCTATCCGCTGCAGATCTTCCTGCGTTTCGCTGCAATTTTCTAATGCTGCAACTTCCCTTTATACTACAGCATCATCCGCGAAAAGCCGTATGGAACTTCCGACACTAGAACATAGAAGCACAGGAAACAATATTTAGATGAGAGTACATAACGTCTTTTTATGTTATCCTTTGTGTCTAGTTACTTTCTAAGTGTCAAATAACATCCAAAATTGTTTCTCTCTTTCAGTTTAGCTGTATTTTTCACCGTTGAAACAATTTGCTTTAAAGAACTTTTTCTATTTTTTTATTTAGGCACAGTATTTTCATTGTGCAGGTGTTGTAAATCCTAAATAACTTTTTTATGTTAAGATATTTAGTTATGTAGTGGAATGACATCTGCAACAAAAATATCAATTCCTCATGTAACCTTCGCAACACGTCACGATAAAAGGGATACAATAATATAAATATCAAAAACACACACTGTTACTTTTGCTCGAGTGGGGTAGGTGAGATACGGTTAACTTCCGATGTCAGTAGCCGATGCCATCGCCCGCTATATCTGCGCATGCGAATTCTTCGCGACATCCAAGATTTTTAAAAATTTATGTTCGACATAATGAACTGATCATTGATGTCGTTAAACCACTCGCGATGTGGCTGATTTACATGCTGGCTCGTGTGGAGCACCCACTACGAATAGTCGACTTTCAGAAGAAAGCGACTCCTGTGAAACAGGCTTAAGATACTGTCAACGTTTATACGAAAAACAGCTTACTTTTCCAAACAAGCTTCATTCGAACGGTAAATGTAAATGTCGTGTGACTAGGGCCTCCCGTCGGGTAGACCGTTCGCAGGGTGCAAGTCTTTCGATTTGACGCGTCGATGGGGATGAAATGATGATGATAAGGACAACACAACACCCAGTCCATGAGCGGAGAAAATCTCCGACCCAGCCGGGAATCGAACCCGGTCCCTTAGGATTGATATTCTGCCGCGCTGACCACTCAGCTACCGGGGGCGGACATTCGAACGGTGGTATCATATATGTTCGTCGAGCAATAAACACTGAGGCGACAAAAATTCATGGGATAGCGATATGCACATACACAGATGGTGGTAGTATCGCATACACAAGGTATAAAAGGGCAGTTCATTGACGGAGCTGCCATTTGCACTCAGCTGATTCATGTGACACGGTTTCCGATGTGATTATGGCCGCAAGACAGTGATTAACAGAGTGCGGAATAGTGGGTTGAGCTAGACTCATGGGACATTTCATTTCGGAAATCGTTAGGGAATTCAATCTTCCGATATCCACGGGTCAAGAGTGTGCCGAGAATACCACATTTCAAGCCTTGTACTAAAATGTAAACTTTCACGGCCGGAAATATCATGTCCATTATAATTATCCGGGCTGTTATGCCGTGGTCGGTTGATGAATTCTATGGTGATTCCCAACGTTTCGTCTCCGACTGCGGGAAACATCTTCAAGGGGGTCCGTAGCTTGATGGAAGGTCCAACACACACACTGGCTCGCTACTGACTGCCGCTAAATTTCGTGTCCGCGCGCCCCCGCGCCGCGGCGTGACGTCACGTGTTTTGAAAACGTCAGTGCAATTGGCCGCTGTCCGTCGCCGTCGATCGCCGTTGCCATCACCCAGTAGTGGTCGAGTGGTACACATCTTCTTTAACACCGGCATCCATATACCGTTTAATTTGACGCCCTCCTCCTTTCGTTGAAATTATTTGGGTGTTTAGCGATTTCGATTGCCTCCCTGTAGAGTCTTTCGTAGTGTCCGCTCGTGGCCGCTAGTACTTGCGTCTCCTCGAAACGAATATTGTGGTTCCCTGGCTGGAAAGCATGCTCCGCAACAGCTGATCGTTCCGTTTCTCCTCTTCTACAATTTCCCTTGTGCTCTTCCAACTGTTTGGAAACAGTTCTTTTAGTGGTACCCACATAAACATTACCACAGCTGCATGGGATCCTATACACTCCAGGTGGGCGGATCTTGACGAAGCGGAATATTACCGTAATTTACAAGCCCACCAGGAAGATACAGGAATACCTTAGGCCTGCCAAGGACGCTCGCAAACCATTGGAAAAATCTGGAGTGTATAGGATCCTATGTAGCTGTGGTGATGTTTATGTGGGTACCACCAAAAGAACTGTTTCTAAACGTCTGGAAGAGCACAAGGGAAATTGTAGAAGAGGAGAAACGGAACGATCAGCTGTTGCGGAGCATGCTTTCCAGCCAGGGAACCACAATATTCGTTTCGAGGAGACGCAAGTACTAGCGGCCACGAGCGGACACTACGAAAGGCTCTACAGGGAGGCAATCGAAATCGCTAAACACCCAAATAATTTCAACCGAAAGGAGGAGGGCGTCAAATTAAACGGTATATAGATGCCGGTGTTAAAGAAGATGTGTACCACTCGACCACTACTGGGTGATGGCAACGGCGATCGACGGCGACGGACAGCGGCCAATTGCACTGACGTTTTCAAAACACGTGACGTCACGCCGCGGCGCGGGGGCGCGCGGACACGAAATTTAGCGGCAGTCAGTAGCGAGCCAGTGTGTGTGTTGGACCTTCCATCAAGCTACGGACCCCCTTGAAGATGTCTCCCGCAGTCGGAGACGAAACGTTGGGAATCACCACAGTATTCATCAACCGACCACGGCATAACAGCCTGGATAATTATAATGGATATTTCAAGCCTTACCTCTCACCACGGACAACGCAGTGGCCAACGCCCTTCCCTTAACGACCAAGAGCAGTGGCGTTTGCGTAGAGTTGTCAGTGCTAACAGCAAGCAGCACTGCTTGAAACACCCGCTGATATCGATATGGGACGTACGACGAATAACCGTTCGGACAGTGCGGCGAAATTGGGCGTTAACGAGCTATGGCTACAGATGGCCGACGCGAGTGTCTTTGCTAACAGCACGATATCGCCTGCAGCGCCTCTCCTGGGCTCGATACCATATCGATTGGACACTGGACTGCTGAAAAACAGTGGTCTGTTCAGATTTCAGTTAGTAAAAGTTGATGGTAGGGTTCGTGTATGGCGCTGCCCCAACGAAGCTGTCGACCCAAGTTATCAACAAGCCATTGAGCAAGCTGGTTGTGGCTCCATAATGGTGTGGGCTGTGTTTACATGGAATGGACTGGGTCCTCTAGTCCAACTGAACCGATCGTTAACTGGAAATGGTTATGTTCGGCTACTTGGAGACCATCTGCAGCCATTGTGGGCTTAATGTTCCCAAACAGCAATGTCATGTCACCGGGCCACAATAGTTCGCGATTGGCTTGAAGAACATATTGGACAATTCGAGCGCCCGACGTGAATTCCACCGAACATTTGCGGGACATAATCGAGGGGTCAGTTCCTGCACAAAATTCTGCATCAGCAACACTTTCGCAATTATGGGCGGCTGTGGAGGCAGCATTGCTCAATATATCTGCAGGCGATTTCCAACGACTTGTTGAGCCCGTGCCATGTCGAGTCGCAGCACTATGCCGGGCAAAAGGAGATGCGACACGACATTAGGAGATATACCACGACTTCCGTCACCTCAATGCAGTCTTCCCTTTAAAAGAGCACACTGGTCACTTTGGAGCGCGGTGGATGGTGTAGAGCTCGAACCATTATATGATAGCGGAACAAACACTGGTAGCAGTTACTTCTGTAAAATATCTGGGAGTATGCGTGCGGAACGATTTGAAGTGGAATGATCATATAAAATTAATTGTTGGTAAGGCGGGTACCAGGTTGAGATTCATTGGGAGAGTGCTTAGAAAATGTAGTCCATCAACAAAGGAGGTGGCTTACAAAACACTCGTTCGACCTATACTTGAGTATTGCTCATCAGTGTGGGATCCGTACCAGATCGGTCTGACGGAGGAGATAGAGAAGATCCAAAGAAGAGCGGCGCGTTTCGTCACAGGGTTATTTGGTAACCGTGATAGCGTTACGGAGATGTTTAATAAACTCAAGTGGCAGACTCTGCAAGAGAGGCGCTCTGCATCGCGGTGTAGCTTGCTCGCCAGGTTTCGAGAGGGTGCGTTTCTGGATGAGGTATCGAATATATTGCTTCCCCCTACTTATACCTCCCGAGGAGATCACGAATGTAAAATTAGAGAGATTAGAGCGCGCACGGAGGCTTTCAGACGGTCGTTCTTCCCGCGAACCATACGCGACTGGAACAGGAAAGGGAGGTAATGACAGTGGCACGTAAAGTGCCCTCCGCCACACACCGTTGGGTGGCTTGCGGAGTATAAATGTAGATGTACATGTAGATCACGTGACCCTGCACCGCTGATGTATGTCACAACAGAGAAGTGGCATGTACCATCCAGTCGGTTGAGTGGAGTCAACGCAGTAAGATGTATTGACGTGGGGATGTGACAGGATGGCACAAAGGAGCTGTCATGAAGCAGTCATGACCACAACGCGAATGAAGTTCTCAAGTTTGTTGGCGTGTCAACGCGGATTGTCAACGTTTCTACACAGAATGGTGTACCAAACGCAGCCATGTAACATCGGCACAAGAATAGTACCCGTAAAAAAGATCCTAATCGACATGGATCGGATACGAGTGGGACGCCTTGCCAGTCTTTCAACTAGCAAAAGGTCATTGTCCATAGTGGCACATAAACGTGCACGTCTTTGGTGCTTCGAACAAAAGACTATTTACGAGGGATTTCAGATCGATTCCGTATTTCTGGATTTCCGGAAGGGTTTTGACATTGTACCAGACAAGCGGCTCGTAGTGAAATTGCGTGCTTATGGAATATCGTCTCAGTTATGTGATTAGATTTGTGATTTCCTGTCAGAGAGGTCACAGTTCGTAGTAATTGACGGAAAGTCATCGAGTAAAACAGAAGAGATTTCTCGCGTTCCCCAGGGTAGTGTTACAGTCCCTTTGCTGTTTCTTATCTATATAAATGATTTGGGAGACAAACCGAGCAGCCGTTTTAGGTTGTTTGCAGATGACGCTGTCGTTTATCTACTAATAAAGTCATCAGAAGATCAAAACAAACTGCAAAACGATTTAGAAAGGATATCTGAATGGTGCCTAAATAACGAAAAGCGTGAGGTGATCCACATGAGTGCTAAAAGGAACTCGTTAAACTTCGGTTACACGATAAAACAGTCAAATCTAAAGGCCGTAAATTCAACTAAGTACCTAGGAATTACAATTACGAACAACATAAATTGGAAGGATTACATAGAGAATATTGTGGGGAAGGCTAACCAAAGACTACATTTTATTGGCAGGACACTTAGAAAATGTAACAGACCTACTAAGGAGACTGCCTACACTACGCTTGTCCGTCCTCTTTTAGAATACTGCTGCGCGGTGTGGGACTGACGGAGTTCATAGAAAAAGTTCAAAGAAAGGCAGCACGTTTCGTATTATCGCGAAATATGGGAGAGAGTCTCACAGAAATGATATAGGACTTGGGCTGGACATCATTAAAAGAACGGCGTTCTGCGTTTCAACGGAACAGAGAACCGACTCGTGGAGATAACATCTTGGACCTACTGATAACAAACAGACCCGAACTTTTCGACTCTTTAAGTGCAGAACAGGGAATCAGTGATCATAAGGCCGTTGCAGCATCCCTGAATATGGAAGTTAATAGGAATATAACAAAAGGGAGGAAGGTTTATCTGTTTAGCAAGAGTAATAGAATGCAGATTTCAGACTACCTAACAGATCAAAACGAAAATTTCTGTTCCGACACTGACAATGTTGAGTGTTTATGGAAAAAGTTCAATGCAATCGTAAAATGCGTTTTAGACAGGTACATGCCGAGTAAAACTATGAGGGACGGGAAAAACCCACAGTGGTACAACAACAAAGTTAGGAAACTACTGCGAAAGCAAAGAGAGCTTCACTCCAACTTTAAACGCAGCCAAAACCTCTCAGACAAACAGAAACTAAACGATGTCAAAGTTAGCGTAAGGAGGGCTATGCGTGAAGCGTTCAGTGAATTCGAAAGTAAAATTCTATGTACCGACTTGACAGAAAATCCTAGGAAGTTCTGGTCTTACGTTAAATCAGTAAGTGGCTCGAAACAGCATATCCAGACACTCCGGGATGATGATGGCATTGAAACAGAGGATGACACGCGTAAAGCTGAAATACTAAACACCTTTTTCCAAAGCTGTTTCACAGAGGAAGACCGCACTGCAGTTCCTTCTCTAAATCCCCGCACAAACGAAAAAATGGCTGACATCGAAATAAGTGTCCAAGGAGTAGAAAAGCAACTGGAATCACTCAATAGAGGAAAGTCCACTGGACCTGATGGGATACCAATTCGATTCTACAGAGAGTACGCGAAAGAACTTGCCCCCCTTCTAACAGCCGTGTACCGCAAGTCTCTAGAGGAACGGAGGGTTCCAAATGATTGGAAAAGAGCACAGGTAGTCCCAGTCTTCAAGAAGGGTCGTCGAGCAGATGCGCAAAACTATAGACCTATATCTTTGACGTCGATCTGTTGTAGAATTTTAGAACATGTTTTTTGCTCGAGTATCATGTCGTTTTTGGAAACCCAGAATCTACTATGTAGGAATCAACATGGATTCCGGAAACAGCTATCGTGTGAGACCCAACTCGCTTTATTTGTTCTTGAGACCCAGAAAATATTAGATACAGGCTCCCAGGTAGATGCTATTTTTCTTGACTTCCGAAAGGCGTTCGATACAGTTCCGCACTGTCGCCTGATAAACAAAGTAAGAGCCTACGGAATATCAGACCAGCTGTGTGGCTGGATTGAAGAGTTTTTAGCAAACAGAACACAGAATGTTGTTATCAATGGAGAGACGTCTACAGACGTTAAAGTAACCTCTGGCGTGCCACAGGGGAGTGTTATGGGACCATTGCTTTTCACAATATATATAAATGACCTAGTAGATAGTGCCGGAAGTTCCATGCGGCTTTTCGCGGAAGATGCTGTAGTATACAGAGAAGTTGCAGCATTAGAAAATTGTAGCGAAATGCAGGAAGATCTGCAGCGGATAGGCACTTGGCGCAGGGAGTGGCAACTGTCCCTTAACATAGACAAATGTAATGTACTGCGAATACATAGAAAGAAGGATCCTTTATTGTATGATTATATGATAGCGGAACAAACACTGGTAGCAGTTACTTCTGTAAAATATCTGGGAGTATGCGTGCGGAACGATTTGAAGTGGAATGATCATATAACATTAATTGTTGGTAAGGCGGGTACCAGGTTGAGATTCATTGGGAGAGTACTTAGAAAATGTAGTCCATCAACAAAGGAGGTGGCTTACAAAACACTCGTTTGACCTATACTTGAGTATTGCTCGTCAGTGTGGTATCCGTACCAGATCGGTTTGACGGAGGAGATAGAGAAGATCCAAAGAAGAGCGGCGCGTTTCGTCACAGGGTTATTTGGTAAGCGTGATAGCGTTACGGAGATGTTTAGCAAACTCAAGTGGCACACTCTGTAAGAGAGGCGCTCTGCATCGCGGTGTAGCTTGCTGTCCAGGTTTTGAGAGGGTGCGTTTCTGGATGAGGTATAGAATATATTGCTTCCCCCTACTTATACCTCCCGAGGAGATCACGAATGTAAAATTAGAGAGATTCGAGCGCGCATGGAGGCTTTGCGGCAGTCGTTCTTCCCGCGAACCATACGCGACTGGAACAGGAAAGGGAGGTAATGACAGTGGCACGTATGGTGCCTGCCGCCACACACCGTTGGGTGGTTTGCGGAGTATAAATGTAGATGTAGATGTAGATCTTCTCACGAAATTCCAATCACCAATTTCCTCCTCCGAATGCGAAAATATTTTGTTGACACCGACCTTCATCACGGACGATCACCACGATAAAATAAGGGAAATCAGAACTCGTACGGAAAGATATAGGTGTTCATTCTTTCCACGCGGTGTACGAGATTGCAATAATAGAGAATTGTGAAGGTGGTTCGATGAACCCTCTGCCAGGCACTTAAATGTGATTTGCAGAGTATCCATGTAGATGTAGGTAGATGTAGATGAAAAGAGGAACCAGACAGTAGCTGACCGGAGGTGCGTAGTGTGGTCCGACGAGACGCTATTTTGCGTCTTTCCAATTGATGCAAGGCGACGAGGGCGTCGACAGTGCAATGAGGGGTTTAGCCCGCAGTTTGTTCAGAATGTAGGTAGGCCGGAGGCGATTTCGTCATGTTTTGGGTTTCTTGTGTACCATGACCCTAGCCTACTCTTTCATATTAACCTGAACAACAACCAGGACGTCTATTTCAAAAATTTAGGTTATCTTACGTGGACTCCTTCATGATGAGTATGCTGTGGACAGTTCTTTCTTCCAAGGTGACATACGCGCAGTCCTGGTACGCCGAACAACCAACTTTGCTACCATACCTCAACTAGCCCTCTAAACCAGCCGATCTCAGTCCTACGTTAATGTGTGTGTCTGTTTGGAATAGCTGGTGAAACATAGCATTCAACAACCTTGTAGTTTTATATCTCTGCAGGATCCAATCATCAGAGATTGGCTTCAGATAATTACGGTGAAACAGAATACACTCGCTGACTCCCTTCCTTGCTGAAGTGAGACCATTACCAAGAATACAGGTGGTCTTACACGGTATTAGCGTGGCGTCTCCTGGGACTGAGTAATTTTTCAAAAGCTTTCATACACTGTACTATCAAAAGTATTCCGAGACTCCTACGTAATGCACATTTCACCACTAGATATCACGAAAGGCTGACCTGCCAGTGTGAAAGTGCACGGGAAGCATTGTGCAGTCAGTAGAAAAGCTGTAACAGCACAATGTGTCGGTTGGAGGCGCTCTGTGACTTCGAACGTGGAGTAGTAACTGCACGTCATCTCAGAAACAAATACATCAGGGACTTTTCAACGCTTCTGAAGATGCCGAAGTCGACTGCTGGTGGTGCGGCTGTCAAGTGGAAACGCGAAGAAACAACCACAGATGAACAAAGACGAGACAGATCTCGTGCACTGATGGACAGGGATCGTCGACATCCGCGGGGGGAATTCGTAAAAAAAAAAATCGCTTGAAATCAGCGGAAAGATTCATTCGTGACTGATGAAGTACAGCTAGTACAATGACTGGGCGTTGGAAGTAGAAAGAATGGAGTACAGTAGTCAACCAGCTCCTCACACCCCACATATTTCTGTAGGCAATGCTAAGTGACGCTGGAGGCTGTGTGGAGAGCGACGTCATTGTATGAGTGGAAACGCGTGGAGTGATAGGACACTCTGTACCCTGAGGTAATCCGATGGGAGGGTTTGGTTTTGGATTCGGAGAATGCCTGCAGGACGTCACCTTTCATTGCTTGTAGTGCCAACAGTGAAGTACGGAGAATGCAGAAAGATATGAACACATTTCACAGCACTGCGCACTGTGTACTGTCTCAGCATGGCAATGCAGTCCATCCTCTGAGGCAGAGGTCTGTAGAAAACAGCGCCTCGTGCAGTGGCGGCGCGGTTTGAGGCACCATGTCACGGTCTGCGGGGCCCCTCTCGACGAAAGTTCCAGTTCTCCCTCAGGCATGGGTGTGTGTTGTTCAAATGGTTCAAATAGCTCTAAGCACTATGGGACTTAACATCTGGGATCATCAGTCCCCTAGACTTAGAACTACTTAATCCTAACTAGCCTAAGGACACCACACACATCCATGCCCTAGGCAGGATTCGAACCTGCGACCGTAGCAGCAGTGCGCCTCCGGACTGAAGCGCCTAGAACCACTCGGCCACGGTGGCCGGCGTGTGTGTTGTTCTTAGCATAAGATAGTTTAAGTAGTGTGTAAGCCTAGGGACCGATGACCTCAGCAGTTTGGTCCCTTAGGAATTCACACACATTTGAACATTTTTATGAAACAACATCGCAGGAATGGATCGGTTCAAAAATGGTTCAAATGGCTCTGAGCACTACGGGACTTAACATCTGAGGTCATCAGTCCCCTAGAACTTAGAACTACTTAAACCTAACTAATCTAAGGACATCACACACATCCATGCCCGAGGCAGGATTCTAACCTGCGACCGTAGCGGTCGCGCGGTTCCAGACTGAAGCGCCTAGAACCGCTCGACCACCGTGGCCGGCGAATGGATCGGCCTAACGCCGTTGGAACATCTTTGGAACGAGTTGGAACGTCGATTTCGCTCGAGACACCAAAATACAACGTCACTACCTTCTCTGGTTTCAGCTCTTGAGGAAGAATGGGCTGCCATTTCTCCACAGACATTCAGACACCTCACTGAAAGTATCCCCAGCAGAATTCAAGCCGTCATAATGGCGAAGGGTGGACACGTTCCATATTAATGTCCACTAAGTGGTATCCGAACACTTTTGAAAAGGTAGCGTATAACACAAGGAGCCGCAGAAGCTGTGTGACGTGTCTGGAAGTGTTCGTGTGTTGCTTTGCCCTTTGTAAGACAGCCGCTACTCCTCTTCAGTTCGCGGACCCCTGCCACAGCAGTGTGCCAGAAGCCGGCAGCCGGCTACCGTGATGACGTTAATCCGGTAGCGCACCTCGTTACGCCCGCATCCCCAACAGCTGGTAATTGAGCGGCGTGTAAAACACGGCCGGCCGCTGCTCCTTACCGCCTGCCGCCCACCATCAAATCCGCTTAATGGGCCGCAGCGGTTTGATTCACGTAATTAGCCCGTAATTCTCCTGCCCCACAGCGCTCTGGCGCGCTCCCCTGCGTGGCGTCAGTTACGCATAAAAAGGGCCCCCCTCGTCTTCTGTGACGGCCCGTTTCTGAACCCTCCAGATTCAACGATTTTCATAAACTGGGGGGAGGGCTCGAAAACAATAAGAAATCGCTAAAATCTAAAGCATTTATCCTGCAAGGTGCTTATGCTATCACAATAGCACCGTATAAAACTACCACTTGCAGTACGTAGTTGAAACCTGAGTTTGTTTTCGGTACATAGCAGACAGAAGACTGAAATAAAAGTAAAGATAGCCCACTTGCAATACGTAGTTGAAACCTGAGTTTGCTTTCGGTACATAGCAGACAGAACACTGAAATAAAAGTAAAGATAGTCGAGTGCAAAGTATGAACTCCCACTAAGTTCGATGCTGGGCCCACTCCATTACGTAATACATGCAGGGCATGTAGAAGACTTTCCAAAAGACTTAAGGAACAGTTCAAAAAGCTGAAATGTCGCAGATGTATACCGGGTAGTCCATTTATAGTAACCGGACCAAACATCTCACGAAACACGCCTCAAACGAACAGACTACAAAGAACGAAACTCGTCTAGCTTGAAAGGGGAAACCAGATAAAGCTATGATTGGCCCGCTAGATGGCGCTGCCATAGGTCAAACGGATATCAACTGCGTTTTTTTAAAATAGGAACCCCCATTTTTTTATTACGTATTCGTGTAGTACGTAAAGAAATATGAATGTTTTAGTTGGACCACTTTTTTCGCTTTGTGATAGATGGCGCTGTAATAGTCACAAACGTATAAGTACGTGGTACCACGCAACATTCCGCCAATGCGGACGGTAATTGCTCCGTGATACATTACTCGTGTTAAAACGGACCTTTTACCAATTGCGGAAAAGGTCGATATCGTGTTGATGTATGGCTATTGTGATCAAAATACCCAACGGGCGTGTGCTATGTATGCTGCTCGGTATCTTGGACGACATCATCCAAGTGTCCGGACCGTTCGCCGGATAGTTAAGTTATTTAAGGAAACAGAAAATGTTCAGCCACATGTGAAACGTCAACCACGACCTGCAACAAATGATAATGCCCAAGTAGGTGTTCTAGCTGCTGTCGTGGCTAATCCGCCCATCAGTAACACACAAATTGCGCGAGAATCGGGAATCTGAAAAACGTCGGTGTTGAGAATGCTACATCAACATCGATTGCACCCGTACCATATTTCTATGCACCAGGAATTGCATGGCGACGACTTTGAACGTCGTGCACAGTTCTGCCACTGGGCACAAGAGAAATTACGGGACGATGACAGATTTTTTGCCCACGTTCTATTTAGCGACGAAGCGTCATTCACCAACAGCGGTAACGAAACCGACATGATATGCACTATTGGGCAACAGAAAATCCACGATGGCAGCGACATGTGGAACATCAGTGACCTTGGCGGGTTAATGTATGGTACGGCGTTAGGCGAGGAAGGATAATTGACCCCCATTTTATTGATGGCAGTCTAAACGGTGCAATGTATGCTGATTTCCTACGTAATGTTCTACCGATGTTACTACAAGATGTTTCACTGCATGACAGAATGGCGATGTACTTCCAACATGATGGATGTCCGGCACATAGCTGGCGTGCGGTTGAAGCGGTATTGAATAGCATATTTCATGACAGATGGATTGGTGGTCGAAACACCATACCATAGCCCGCACGTTCACCGGATCTGGCGTCCCCGGATTTCTTTTTGTGGGGAAAGTTTAAGGATATTCGCTATCGTGATCCACCGACAACGCCTGACAACATGCGTCAGCGCATTGTCAATGCATCTGCGAACATTACGGAAGGCGAACTATTCGCTATTGAGAGGAATGTCGTTACACGTATTGCCAAATACATTGAGGTTGACGGACATCATTTTGAGCATTTATTGCATTAATGCGGTATTTACAGGTAATCACGCTGTAACAGCATGCGTTCTCAGAAATGATAAGTTCACAAAGGTATATGTATCACATTGGAACAACCGAAATAAAATGTTCAAACATACTTACGTTCTGTATTTTAATTAAAAAAACCTACCCGTTACCAACTGTTCGTCAAAAATTATGAGCCGTATGTTTGTGTCTATTACGGCACCATCTATCACAAAGCGAAAAAAGTGGTGCAACTAAAACATTCATATTTCTTTACGTACTACACGAATAGATAATAAAAATGGGGGTTCCTATTTTTAAAAAACGCAGTTGATATCCGTTTGACTTAGCCGAGCGGTCTAAGGCGGTGCAGTCATGGACTGTGCGGCTGGTCCCGGCAGAGGTTCGAGTCCTCCCTCGGGCATGGGTGTGTGTGTTTAGGATAATTTAGGTTAAGTAGTGTGTAATCTTAGGGACTGATGACCTTAGCAGTAAAGTCCTATAAGATTTCACACACATTTGAACATTTTTTTGATATCCGTTTGACCTATGGCAGCGCCATCTAGCGGGCCAACCATAGCGCGATCTGGTTTCCCCCTTCAAGTTAGACAAGTTTCGTACTTTGTAGATTTTTCGTTTGACGCTTATTTCGTGAGATATTTGGCCCGGTCACCATCAATGGCCACCCTTTATACTAATCAAAGGCCCAAACGCGATCAATTGAAACTTCGTGGCTGATTAAAATTGTGTGGCCGATCGAGACTCGAATTCGGGACATTCATATTCCCCGGGCACATGGTCTACCGACTGAGCTATTCAAACACGACACATGATAACTCCTCACACCTTTAATTACGCCAGCACCTCGTCTCCTACCTTTCAAACTTCACAGAAACTCTACTGTGAAACTTGCAAGACTAGCGCTCTTGGAAGACACACTGGAGGCATGGCTTAGCCACAGTCTGGGGGACTTTTTTCGCAGGAGAGCTTCTGTTAAGCTTGAAGAGTAGGAGATGAGGTACTGGCGGACGTAAAGCTGTGAGGACGGGTCGTGAGTCGTGCTTGTTTAGCACTGTCGTTAGAGCTCTTTCCAGCGAAATGCAAAAGCCCCGAGTTTGAGTCTCCGACCGGCACGCGGTTTTGATCTGCCAGGAAGTTTCACGTCAACCCACACGCCACTGCAGAGCGAAAAGTTCGTTCTAGAAGCCTCCAGTTGATTAACAGCACTTTCACAAAGGCTCATATAAATATAGGTCAAAAGAAAAAAAATTATCATCAAAGAATCATATAACGATGATTCAGTTGAATAAAAATGAACTTCTAATATTAAAAATTTACATCAGTGGTCATAAACCATCTGAAACACTTCGAGTAAAATTTGTTAGTATTTAAACTGTAGTGTCTAGTAGGCCGCTTTCTGAAACCTTCCTGCCAATCGAGTCTGAGGACTGTCATGTATATTCAGAGTATCCCAAGAGGAATGGCCAGTATTCAGGGATGTGACAGGAACACTCATCAGAAGTAAAAAACTTTATTTGACATATGCCCTTCTCCGAATGGTTCCCGAGATAGAACACATTTAATGGTCATTTATTTTTGGGCTAGTGTTGCGCACGTACTAATATTTGCCTTACCCACCCAAACTCCTTGACGTTTTTATACTAGCCCAACCCACCTTGATGCTTCCAACCTCTTTGCTCGGTATGTCTTACAGCCATTAAACTAGCCCGTTGAACGAGCTTGGTGTTTTATGAGCGAAATAGTGCGAGAGACTATGAGTGTAACACAGAGAAGCATCGGTTGACCTCGTTTGTACACAAACTGGCTAAAATGCCGCACATCTACACTAATGAGGAATATGTCGACGACGTGTATGTTTACAGTTATGCGACGGTAGTGCTCATGCTGCAGAAGAAAAATGCCGTCGGTGCTTTCCCATACGTAAAATTGCTGATCATACAATGTTTACTAGAGTTTTCAAAACATTGCGTGAAACAGGTTTTCTTTCAAGTTCCCATTTTTCTTCTGAACGTGTCGTTCAGCAACCTGTCGACGATGAGCAACATGTTGCTGAAACTATGCAGCGTAGTCCTACTAGCAGCACACGACAACTTTCCGCAGGCAAAAATGTTCCACGAACGCGAGTATGGTAAAAATGACATGCGGAAAACTTTTATTCACTTCACATACAGTGCGTTTACAATCTTCACATTGGCGACAATGGTACGCGACTTAAGTAAAAAATCGCCATTTTCTTCCAGTAAAACTAGTCATTGATGAAGCCATGTTTACACGTAATGGAATCAACAACACACGTAACAGTCACCGATGATCGCAGGGTAAGTCACACTCTACAGTGGAAACCAATTTCCAAGTTCGTTATTCGTTCAATGTTTGGTGTGGCATGATCAGAAACCTGTTGATAGGTGCAATAATTTTGGAAGAGCGAATGGCGTTTGTTGATCACCATGAAGACGTTGCTTTGGCCCCGCGCACTGCATTGTGTTTTCAGCATGACTGCACCCGTCCACATTTTACCAGGCGTTTAAGGCAACATCTCTGCCGCACCAAGCGAATCGCTGGATAGATCATAGTAGCGGAATTAACTGCCCACGAAGATCGCCATACATTACACCATTAGATATTTGTTTATGATGTTGAATCAAATCTGTTACTAACTGCTGTATATGGGCACACGCGCAAACCTGAAAATGTGCTAAATAATATAGAAAATAAATAGCAATGTATATTAAATGTGTTCTGTCTCGAAAACCATTCGGAATAGGGTACACACCATATGCCGTTTTTGCTTGAAATTACCGTTCCTATTGTCTCCATGAACATTGACCATTCTTCCTGAAACACCCTCTATTTATACGTTTAAAAAATAGATTTGTTTAACTATTGATTAATGACACTTTGTGTGGTATATATATATATGTAAAAGAACCAGAGGTTGTACAGAGATTCAGGGAGAGCATAAGGGAGCAATTGACAGGAATGGGGGAATTAAATACAGTAGAAGAAGAATGGGTAGCTCTGAGGGATGAAGTAGTGAAGGCAGCAGAGGATCAAGTAGGTAAAAAGACGAGGGCTAGTAGAAATCCTTGGGTAACAGAAGAAATATTGAATTTAATTGATGAAAGGAGAAAATATAAAAATGCAGTAAGTGAAACAGGCAAAAAGGAATACAAACGTCTCAAAAATGAGATCGACAGGAAGTGCAAAGTGCAAAATGGCTAAGCAGGGATGGCTAGAGGACAAATGTAAGGATGTAGAGGCCTATATCACTAGGGGTAAGATAGATACCGCCTACAGGAAAATTAAAGAGACCTTTGGAGATAAGAGAACGACTTGTATGAATATCAAGAGCTCAGATGGAAACCCAGTTCTGAGCAAAGAAGGGAAAGCAAAAAGGTGGAAGGAGTATATAGAGGGTCTATACAAGGGCGATGTACTTGAGGACAATATTATGGAAATGGAAGAGGATGTAGATGAAGATGAAATGGGAGATATGACACTGCGTGAAGAGTTTGACAGAGCAATGAAAGACCTGAGTCGAAACAAGGCCCCCGGAGTAGACAATATTCCATTGGAACTACTGACGGCCGTGGGAGAGCCAGTCCTGACAAAACTCTACCATCTGGTGAGCAAGATGTATGAAACAGGCGAAATACCCTCAGACTTCAAGAAGAATATAATAATTCCAATCCCAAAGAAAGCAGGTGTTGACAGATGTGAAAATTACCGAACTATCAGCTTAATAAGTCACAGCTGCAAAATACTAACACGAATTCTTTACAGACGAATGGAAAAACTAGTAGAAGCCAACCTCGGGGAAGATCAGTTTGGATTCCGTAGAAACACTGGAACACGTGAGGCAATACTGACCTTACGACTTATCTTAGAAGAAAGATTAAGGAAAGGCAAACCTACGTTTCTAGCATTTGTAGACTTAGAGAAAGCTTTTGACAATGTTGACTGGAATACTCTCTTTCAAATTCTAAAGGTGGCAGGGGTAAAATACAGGGAGCGAAAGGCTATTTACAATTTGTACAGAAACCAGATGGCAGTTATAAGAGTCGAGGGACATGAAAGGGAAGCAGTGGTTGGGAAGGGAGTAAGACAGGGTTGTAGCCTGTTCCCGATGTTGTTCAATCTGTATATTGAGCAAGCAGTAAAGGAAACAAAAGAAAAATTCGGAGTAGGTATTAAAATTCATGGAGAAGAAATAAAAACTTTGAGGTTCACCGATGACATTGTAATTCTGTCAGAGACAGCAAAGGACTTGGAAGAGCAGTTGAATGGAATGGACAGTGTCTTGAAAGGAGGATATAAGATGAACATCAACAAAAGCAAAACAAGGATAATGGAATGTAGTCTAATTAAGTCGGGTGATGCTGAGGGAATTAGATTAGGAAATGAGGCACTTAAAGTAGTAAAGGAGTTTTCCTATTTGGGGAGCAAAATAACTGATGATGGTCGAAGTAGAGAGGATATAAAATGTAGGCTGGCAATGGCAAGGAAAGCGTTTCTGAAGAAGAGAAATTTGTTAACATCCAGTATTGATTTAAGTGTCAGGAAGTCATTTCTGAAAGTATTCGTATGGAGTGTAGCCATGTATGGAAGTGAAACATGGACGATAAATAGTTTGGATAAGAAGAGAATAGAAGCTTTCGAAATGTGGTGCTACAGAAGAATGCTAAAGATTAGATGGGTAGATCACATAACTAATGAGGAAGTATTGAATAGGATTGGGGAGAAGAGAAGTTTGTGGCACAACTTGACCAGAAGAAGGGATCGGTTGGTAGGACATGTTCTGAGGCATCAAGGGATCACCAATTTAGTATTGGAGGGCAGCGTGGAGGGTAAAAATCGTAGAGGGAGACCAAGAGATGAATACACTAAGCAGATTCAGAAGGATGTAGGTTGCAGTAGGTACTGGGAGATGAAAAAGCTTGCACAGGATAGAGTAGCATGGAGAGCTGCATCAAACCAGTCTCAGGACTGAAGACCACAACAACAACAACATATATATATGTATGTGTGTGTGGTGGTATTTATATATATATATATATATATATATATATATATATATATATATATATATATATGTGTGTGTGTGTTATATACCACACACACACACATGTGTGTGTGTGTGTGTGTGTGTGTGTGTGTGTGTGTGTGTGTGTGCGTGCGTGTGCGTGCGCATGCGTGAGTGTGTGCGTCCATAAAAGGCAATGTCCTGAATGACAGTCTCTTCAGCGCCATCCCAAGACGCTAAGCGTAGAAATTTGAAATTTGGTTCAAATGGTTCTGAGCACTATGGGACTTAACATCTGAGGTCATCAGTCCCCTAGAACTTAGAACTACTTAAACCTAACTAACCTAAGGACATCACACAACACCCAGTCATCACGAGGCAGAGAAAATCCCTGACCCCGCCGGGAATCTAACCCGGGAACCCGGGCGCGGGAAGCAAGAACGCTACCGCACGACCACGAGCTGCGGACTTGAAATTTGGAAAGGGTGTTGATCTTATAGCGAAGAAGGCGTTGAAGAAGGGATTTTTCGAAATTCCGCCCCTAAGGCGGTGAAACAGAGCATGAAAAGTTTTTTGAAAAACGACCCTATTAAGACATTTTTGAAACTGGATCAAACGTAAAGAAAACGTATTCCAACATTGTTCGGAATTAACACCTATGGGAGGAAGGGGGGAGGGAGGGGAGAAATAGTGGTGAAGTTTTTTTAAAAAATACGTCGTTTTAAAAGAACTGCTACAGTATTTTTATAGTTACTGCTATGAAAATTAGTATTTGACTACTCGGTTACAATTTTTTTTTTAAAAGTGTTTCAGCGTTTTTGGAAATTCGATCCTTAAGGAGGTGAAATTGGGGATGATATGATTTATGAAAATATTTCATTATGAAAGCATCTTTAAATCTAAATCTGTGAAATTCAGGATTTGGCTTCTCGGTTTGAAATTTAAAAAAAAGTTTGTTTCATCGTTTTACAAATTTGCAAATTCAAGACAGATTACCAATAATTGAGTCCTATCAAAATGAATGCGGCGGTCTCCTGGCTGCAAAGCATGTTCCACAACAGCATATCTCTCGGTCACCCCCTTCTGCAATTGCCCTTGTGCTCTTCTAGTCGTTTTTGACACCTTTCGACAAATACACGAAATCCTACAAATTCCTATTTTTTCTACATCTACATCTACATCCATACCCTCAAGCCACTTGACGGTGTGTGGCGGAGGGTACCTTGAGTACCGCTATCGGTTCTCCTTTCTATTCCAGTCTCGTATTGTTAGTGGAAAGAAGGATTGTCGGTATACCTCTGTGTGGGCTCTAATCTCTCTGATTTTATCCTCATGGTCCCTTCGCGAGATATACGTAGGAGGGAGCAATATACTGCCTGACTCCTCGGTGAAGGTATGTTCTCGAAACTTCAACAAAAGCCCGTACCGAGCTACTGAGCGTCTCAGCAGCAGAGTCTTCCACTGGAGTTTATCTATCATCTCCGTAACGCTTTCGCGATTACTAAATGATCCTGTAACGAAGCGCGCTGCTCTCCGTTGTATCTTCTCTATCTCTTCTATCAAACCTATCTGGTGCGGATTCCACATTGCTGAGCAGTATTCAAGCAGTGGGCGAACAAGTGTACTGTAACCTACTTTCTTTGTTTTCGGATTGCATTTCCTTAGGATTCTTCCAATCAATCTCAGTCTGGCATCTGCTTTACCGACGAGCAACTTTATATGATCATTCCATTTTAAATCACTCCTAATGCGTACTCCCAGATAATTTATGGAATTAACTGCTTCCAGTTGCTGACCTGCTGTATTGTAGCTAAATGATAATGGATCTTTCTTTCTATGTATCCGCAGCAGATTACACTTCTCTACATTGAGATTCAATTGCCATTCCCTGCACCATGCGTCAATTCGCTGCAGATCCTCCTGCATTTCAGTACAATTTTCCATTGTTACAACCTCTCGATATACCACAGCATCATCCGCAAAAAGCCTCAGCGAACTTCCGATGTTATCCACAAGGTCATTTATGTATATTGTGAATAGCAACGGTCCTACGACACTCCCCTGTGGCACACCTGAAATCACGCTTACTTCGGAAGTCTTCTCTCCATTGAGAATGACATGCTGCGTTCTATTATCTAGGAACTCTTCAATCCAATCACACAATTGGTCTGATAGTCCATATGCTCTTACTTTGTTCATTAAACGACTTTGGGGAATCGTATCGAACGCCTTGCGGAAGTCAAGAAACACGGCATCTACCTGGGAATCCGTGTCTATGGCCCTCTGAGTCTCGTGGACGAATAGCGCGAGCTGGGTTTCACACGACCGTCTTTTTCGAAACCCATACTGATTCCTACAGAGTAGATTTCTAGTCTCCAGAAAAGTCATTATACTGGAACATAATACGTGTTCCAAAATTCTACAACTGATCGACGTTAGAGATATATGTCTATAGTTCTGCACATCTGTTCGACGTCCCTTCTTGGAAATGGGGATGACCTGTGCCCTTTTCCAATCCTTTGGAACGCTACGCTCTTCTAGAGACCTACGGTACACCGCTGCAAGAAGGGGGGCAAGTTCCTTCGCGTACTCTGTGTAAAATCGAACTGGTATCCCATCAGGTCCAGCGACCTTTCCCTGTTTTGAGCGATTTTAATTGTCTCTCTATCCCTCTGTCGTCTATTTCGATATCTACCATTTTGTCATCTGTGCGACAATCTAGAGAAGGAACTACAGTGCAGTCTTCCTCTGTGAAACAGCTTTGGAAAAAGACATTTAGTATTTCGGCCTTTAGTCTGTGGTCCTCTGTTTCAGTATCACTTTGGTCACAGAGTGTCTGGACATTTTGTTTTGGTCCACCTACCGCTTTGACATAAGACCAAAATTTCTTAGGATTTTCTGCGAAGTCAGTACATAGAACTTTACTTTCGAATTCATTGAACGCCCCTCGCATAACCCTCCTCACACTACATTTCGCTTCGCGTAATTTTTGTTTGTCTGCAAGACTTTGGCTATGTTTATGTTTGCTGTGAAGTTCCCTTTGCTTCCGCAGCAGTTTTCTAACTCGATTGTTGTACCACGGTGGCCCTTTTCCATCTCTTATGATCTTGTTTCGCACATACTCATCTAACGCACATTGTACGATGGTTTTGAACTTTGTCCACTGATCCTCAACACTATCTGTACTTGAGACAAAACTTTTGTGTTGAGCCGTCAGGTACTCTGAAATCTTCCTACCTTTTTTAATATTTCTATTTACGGCTGAAATTATCGATGCAGTAACCGCTTTATGATCGCTGATTCCCTGTTCTGCGTTAACTGTTTCAAATAGTTCGGGTGTGTTTGTTACCAGAAGGTCTAATACGAGGTCTATCCACAAAGTACATTACGTTTTGGAATTAAAAATAAATAAAGTATTGGAAATTTCTTTTTATTATATACAGATGAAAGCCACACTTAAATACTACTTTTCTACATAGTTGCCATTTAAATTAAGGCACTTATCTTAGCGATGGACGAGCTTGGAAATTCCTTCGTCGTAAAATTCGGCCACCTGCGCCTTCAACCACGTGGTTAATCAGTAACCCAGTAGAAATACGATTTTTGTGGATTTCCTGGAAAGAGGCACTACAATAAACTCTCAAAGGTATTGCCAAACTCTGCACAACCTCAGAAGAGCAATACAAAACAAGCGCAGGGGAAAGTTGGGCTCAAAGATCTTGCTGATTCACGACAACGCCCGGGCCCACACGGCAAATGCCACTCGTGAAGTTCTCGAATCTTTTAAGTGGGAGTTGTTTCCTCATCCGCCGTACAGTCCCGACCTGGCACCGAGCGACTTCCACTAATTCCCAGCAATGAAGAAGTGGTTGGCTATGCAGCGTTTTGATGACGACGCACAGCTTCAAGAAGAGGTAACCACGTGGTTGAAGGCGCAGGCGGCCGAATTTTACGACGAAGGAATTTCCAAGCTCGTCCATCGCTACGATAAGTGCCTTAATTTAAATGGCAACTATGTAGAAAAGTAGTATTTAAGTGTGGCTTTCATCTGTATATAATAAAAAAATTCCAATACTTTATTTATTTTTAATTCCAAAACGTAATGTACTTTGTGGATAGCCCTCGTATGTTATCACCGCGAGTCGGTTCTCTGTTTAACTGCTCAAGGTAGTTTTCAGATAAAGCACTTAAAAAAATTTCACTGGGTTCTCTTTTCCCTGCCACCCGTTATGAACGTTTGAGTCTCCCAGTCTATATCCGGCAAATTAAAATCTCCGCCCAGAACTATAACATGGTGGGGAAATCAAATCGAAATATTTTCCAAATTATCCTTCAGGTGCTCAGCCACAACAGCTGCTGAGCCAGGGGGCCTATAGAGACATCCAATTACCATGTCTGAGCCTGCTTTAACCGTGACCTTCACCCAAATTATTTCACATTTCGGATCTTCGTCAATTTCCTTCGATACTATTGCACTTCTTATCGCTATAATCACGCCTCCCCCTTCGCTGTCCAGCCTGTCTCTGCGGTATACATTCCATTTCCAGCGGTTGTCGAGCATCCTTGGCCGGTTTGAGGTGATTCTGTATGTTCCTGGTGGGTTTGTAGATAATGGCGATGTTCCGATTTTTTAAGATTTTCCTATTCGGCCAGTAACGTCCTTAATGATAGGCAGGAAAACTTTCGATTCCACCAGCGCTTGAGCATTGCTATGATTTCTACGCGCTGGTCTTAACACCCCAGAAATTTCAGTACGAAGGAGGAGGGCGTAAAATTGAATGACATCTGAATTTTGGTGCTGAAAAAAATATGTACCAGTTTTTCACTATGGTGTGGTAGCAACAGCTGACGACGGCAATCAACAACGGCCAATTGCGCTAGCGTATACAAAACACGTGACGTAACGCCACTGCACGGAAGCACGTGGAAGCGGAATTTTGCTGTAGTCAGTAGTGAATCGGACATTCGAAGTAGCTACAGGCTAACAGTTATTAAACTATATGAAAAAAACGGTAATTAGTTACGAACTACGGCGTGCACACACTTTATTCAACATGTTAACACCACTACAGATATTTGGATTTAGATTATGACATATTCGATATGCCTGTCATCATTGGCGATGATGTGGCGCAAGCGATTAGCGAAATTTTGCATGACCCGCTGAAGTGTTGGAACATCGATGCTGTCGATGACCACCTGAATGGCTGTTTTCAGCTCAGCAGTGGTTTTGGTGTTACTGCTGTACACCATGTCTTTAATACACCACCACAAAAAGGAATCGATTGTGTTTGGATCCGGAGAATAAAGCGAACAACCGAGCCAGAATGCGGTCCCCAAAGAGCCCCTCCAGGACATCAAACTCTCTCCTGCTTCGATAAGGTCGAGGTCCGTCTTGCATGAACCACATCTTGTCGAAACCAGGGTCACTTTGGATAGTGGGAATGAAGTCGACTTCCAAAACCTTCACGTATTGTTCGGTAGTCATCGTGCTATCAAGGAATATCGCACCGATAATTCCGCGACTGGACACTGCACACCACATAGTCACCTGTTGAGGTTGAAGAGACTTCTCGATCGTGAAATGCGCGTTCTCAGTTCCCCAAATGTGCCAATTTTGCTTACTAAAGAACCCATACAAATTAAAATGGGCTTCATCGCACATGCGAAGACTAATTTCCATCATGCCCTGCGGCCACCCTTGCAGTTTGAACGTCCTAACACAAACCGTTCAGAAGTTCTGACGATTTTATTTCATATAGTTCAATAATTTTCATTCTGTGTGATTCCCCTGGAAAATGTCCTCCGCAGATGGGGACGAAACGTTGGGTTTGAAGGTGCAATCATTCGACCATGGCTCAATAACCCGGAACATTTTATTAATTGCGATATTTCCGGCCGTAAAGGTTTAAATTTTGCAAGCACAGTACAGTACTGAGATAAATAGGGATAAGAGATACGGAATGACGAATAAGATACATACAAGATACGTACAAGATACGTACAAGAACAATAAGCCTGGAAGACCCAGAACGATGAGCACGTAATTCAAAAGGTGTAAGACAGGGATGTAGTCTTCCGCCCTTCTGTTCAATCTCTACATCGAAGAAGCGATGACGAAAATAAAAGAGAGGTTCAACAGTGGGATGAAATTCAGCGTGAATATATATCAGTGACGAGATTCGCTGATGACATTGCTACCGTCAGTGAAAATGAAGAAAAATTACGGGATCTACTGAATGGAATGAGAAGTCTAGTGAGTACAGAATAAATATTGAGAGTAAATTGAAGAAAGACGAAAGTAATGAGAATTAGCAGAAATGAGAACAGTGAGAAACATCAGAACTGGGGATCACGAAGTAGATGAAGTTAAGAAATTCTGCTACTAGGCAGCAAAATAGCCGATGATGGATGGAGTAAGGAGGTCAGAGGAAGCAGATTAGCACTGGCAAGAAGGGCATTCCTAGCGAATAGAAGTCTCCTAGTATCAAACATAGGTCTTAATTTGAGGTAGACGTTTCTCAGAATAAGGTCTTAATTTGAGGTAGAAGTTTCTCAGAATATACATTTGAAGTACATCATTGTATGGTAGTGCATCATGTACTGTGGGAAAATAGCAATAGAAGAGAATCGAAGCATCTGAGATGAGGTGCTACAGGAGAATGTTGAAAATTAGGTGGTCTGATAAGGTAAGAAATGAGGTTCTCCACAGAATCGACGATGAATGGAATATATGGAAAACATTGACAAGAAGAAGGGACAGGACGAAACGACATCTGTTAAGACATCAGGGAATAACTTCCATGGGAGCTGTAGAGGGCAAAAACTGTGGAGGAAGACAGAGAGTGGAATACGTCCAGGAATTATTGACGACTTAGGCAGCAATTGCAAATTTGAGATGAAAAGGAATGCACAGGAGAGGAATTCCTGCCAGGCCACATCATACTAGTTGGAAGGCTGGTTTTTTAATCTAATTCAAAAACTATAATATATTTGTGTCGTGGAACCTCATTCAACGGTCTCCTTATGTCACTGACATATCAATATCTCAGCTACTGTACATCATTTTGTCATGATTCAAAAGCGCGTCACATATTTCTGTAATGTATTTTGTTTCTTACAGCCATACAAATGATTTCGCAAAATATTAGAAAGTTATTTTTTGAAAATTCTTTCCTATTTTCTATGAGAATTTCGAGTTTTAGTGAGCGTGCACATGCTAAGTAGACAGTAGCCTATCTCAGATTATGAATCCAGTAGCAAACTGGTGGCGGTGTTGTCAATGAAAGAAACACACTTAGCGAGGTTTAATTAAAGCCAATAAATTCTGCCTTTACCGGTGGAAATTTTTGTGTGGTGTCTTTGGGTGCTTTGACCATTTGGCTATGGACTGTGTTTTTGTTGTGCTGTGGAAACTATCGGCGAAAGTTGTTAGGAGCGCTTTTGGAACTGTTGGCGAAATATGTATTCTGTTGCGGTGGTCAGATCTTGGAATCTTACTGAAAGTAGTGTGACGGCTGTAGGGCACTAATTACGTCACTTTGTTTGTCTGGTGCACTTCACATCGCAAATAGTGCTTGGATACCGGTCGCGACCACGCGTGTGACTTCGTGAAATGCTACGGATGGTCCGAGGGCGGATGAAAGGTACATTACGTGATCAAAAGTATCCAGATATCCCCATGTAATAGGGAATTGGCCACTAGATGTGACGAGAAGCGGATCCACCAGTATAATAGTAGGCAGGGAGTATAGTGTTGTCAAAAAAAATGGTTCAAATGGCTCTGAGCACTATGGGACTTAACATCTGAGGTCATCAGTCCCCTAGAACTTAGAACTACTTAAACTTAACTAACCGAAGGACATCACACACATCCATCATGCCCGAGGCAGGATTCGAACCTGCGACCGTAGCGATCGCGGGGTTCCAGACTGAAGCGCCTAGAACCGCTCGGCCAGCATGGCCGGCTATAGTGTTGTCAGTAAAGAAAAAATAACAGGTACAGAAGTTTGCTCAGGAAGGCTCAGTGATTTGGAACGTGGACTAATCGCTGGGTATCACATATGTGCCGGCCGAAGTGGCCGTGCGGTTAAAGGCGCTGCAGTCTGGAACCGCAAGACCGCTATGGTCGCAGGTTCGAATCCTGCCTCGGGCATGGATGTTTGTGATGTCCTTAGGTTAGTTAGGTTTAACTAGTTCTAAGTTCTAGGGGACTAATGACCTCAGCAGTTGAGTCCCATAGTGCTCAGAGCCATTTGAACCATTTTATCACATATGTAACATATTCATCAGGGATATTTCAACCCTTTTAAGGCTGTTCAAGTCGACTGTTGTGGATGTAATTGACAACTGGAAACGCAAAGGAACATCACAGCTAAACCGAAACCACACAGACCACATCTGCAGGACAGGGACCGTCGAGCATTCATTGCTAAGTGGCACATAAGATGGTGTAAAAAGCGACAGCGCTGGACATTGGATGATTCCAAGTGAGGAGTCTGGAGTGATGAATCACGCTATACCCTGTGATAATTCCATGGACCGTTTTTGGTTTGACAAATTTCTGGAGAACTTTACCTCCGATAACATCTAGCACAAACAACCAAGTGCAGAGAAAGTGGTGTTACGTTACGGGAGTGTTTCTCATGGTTAGACTGCAGTCTCCTTGTCGAGCTTAGGAAAAGCTATATGCTGAAGGACATGAACTCATTTACAGCATCGTGTACTCTGTACAGTACAGCAACTGTTTGAGAGACAATGATACTGCAAGTATGACAGTGCACCCTGTCATAATGTAGGGCAATGAATCGTGGACAATAACACTCCTGAAAGTGACTGGCCTGTCCATAGTCCAGAGATGAATGCAATGGAACACTATTGGGATGAATTAGAACGTTGACTTCGCTCCAGAACCCAGCGTCCAACATAAATACCTTTTGTGCTGTCGGCACTTGGTGTAAAATGTGTAAGGTGCCAGAATAAATGGTCAGATTCGCACCTTTCATGAGAGTTTTTACATTGCAATGAGAAGATGACTATGACACTTAACGTAATTCGGTGGTTATGAGAACATTTGCCTATCAGTATGCAATGCAAAAAGGGAAGACAGTTGATGGTAATTAACACACTGTTCCTATACAATGAATGTCTTTGAGTGGAAAGTGGAACAGGCAACGTGAGTCATTTTTAGTTTGAAAAGCCAGGTGAACAATGGTGTAGCGAAGGCGCACTGCGGGGGTTACAACGGAAACCACTTAAAGGGGTGGCAGGAGGAAAGTCGGCGACCCCGACCAGGTGATTCAGGAGGGAGGACCTCATGTAGCGGCACATCTGCACAGAGAAAAAGCTTTAGAAAGGTGCGTTTCGGAATTTCAACAGGGTACGAACAAAAACTAGTAACGTGTCCAGCGAGTGCAACACGCAGAAAGCTCAATGACTTTAGACGTCTAGAATGGGCACAAAACGTCCGATTGGCGGAAACGAACTAGGAAGGAGAAAAATACTGAAGTTTCGAGGCAGTTTGATAGCAGGGACATTGCGATTGGTAGATAGAGTTTCCACAAAATAAGAGGAACGCTACTATTGGTCCAAAAAGGCCGTGATGTGAAGAACGAATGAACCCAAATGGGGCAGGAAGTTCTGCCACGAGTAGGACAAGAAAGAAATTTTCAGGGACTCTTCTCTGAACTGGCGTCAAATACGGAACAGAGTGCTTAACGCTCTGTACGTCGCAGAGAAGAAATTTGTGTGGACACTGCATTCACAGCGGCTACAATCCAGCTAGAGATTAGCTGCAGCAACGTTTAGCTCCAACTGTGGAGAAACGAACCAGCCAAATTAGTTAATTGTTCTTGCAAGAACTGAGAGGGCACTATAATATGCACGCTGCTCCAACCATGCGCGTGTAATTGCTACATACTAAGACTAGGGCTGAGTACATGTTTTCTCACATAACGAGAAACATAGGGTAAGTTTCTGCTGGAAAGTTCAGCAAATGCCTGATTAGTTTAGTAAGAATTTCAGTGGGAGAGAGCGGTCTTGCAGTCGGCAGCTCGTCGCAACTTAAGGTAAATACCCCGTGCAGAGGCGTAAACTTTGTTGGTTCACCAGCTTGCGTCCACTGTAAACTCGAGCAGCCTTGGGTAATCTTGCGCTCAAATTTGTCACACAACTAACGATCCACCGTAGACTTGATTGTCATCCTAAATAGTACCGAACTTTGAACCAGAATCGGACGATTTTCGTAGTACTGCCAACATCATAACGTATGTGTTGGAGCAATTTTGTAAGGAAACTTCCAATTAAACTTTCATGTTATTATGCTTAGGATTAATGTTCTTTCAGAGAGTTAATATTTAATAGTGTTGTGTGTACTCGTAGGATTACTTCACTTTTTGATGTTGGCGAGATGCGTTATCCATTGCGCTGTTTTTATATTGTCGAGTTGAAAACTGTGTAAAAGATGTAATTTTGTGCTAAAACATTTGCAACATTAAACTTGTCATTTCACCTTACACAGTTTTTCTCAGTTCTAGAATAAGCAGCCACATTACATACGGGCTGCAATTCCTAGGCCGGCCGAAGTGGCCGTGCGGTTAAAGGCGCTGCAGTCTGGAACCGCAAGACCGCTACGGTCGCAGGTTCGAATCCTGCCTCGGGTATGGATGTTTGTGATGTCCTTAGGTTAGTTAGGTTTAACTAGTTCTAAGTTCTAGGGGACTAATGACCTCAGCAGTTGAGTCCCATAGTGCTCAGAGCCATTTGAACCATTTTTTTTGCAATTCCTACACAGACATCTAGACACCACACTGGGAGTGACCCCAGCAGAGTTCATGCCATCATGCACTGAGGTAAAAGAGTCATGGGATAGCAATACGCACATATACAAATGGTGGTAACGTCGCATACACAAGGTATAATAGGGTAGTGAATTGACGGTGCTGTCATTTGTACTCACGTGATTCATGTGAAAAGGTTTCAGACGTGATTAAGGCCGCACGACGGGAATTAACTGACTTTGAACGCGGAGTGTTAGTTGTAACTACACTCATGCTCATAAATTAAGGATAATGCTGATACATGGTGAAACAACGCTCTGGTGGGCGGTTTGCGGGTTTAAATCACCATGCGGTGCATTTGACCTGCGGTCGTCGCACGGTGGTGCTGGCAGCAGTCCACATACGCATAGGTATGTTGGTGCATGTCAGAGTACGGTGCAGCGAGTAAGCGTGCAGACATTTCCAGACGTGCTAATGGTGACTGTGTGTTGAAAATGGCTCAAAGAACACATATTGATGACGTCACGAGGGGTAGAATACTAGGGCGACTGGAGGCTGGTCAAACACAGCAGGTCATAGCATGGGCCCTCGGTGTGCCACAAAGTGTGATCTCAAGATTATGGCAACAATTCTAGCAGACAGGAAACGTGTCCAGCCGCTACAGTACGAGACGTCCACTGTGTACAACACCACAAGAAGACCGATATCTCAAAAATGTTAAATGTGTGTGGAATCTTAACACCGATATCTCACCATCAGTGCCCGCAGACGGCCACAGAGCACTGCAGGTAGCCTTGCTCGGGACCTTACTGCAGCCACTGGAACAGTTGTCTCCAGACACACAATCTACAGACGACTGAACAGACATGGGTTATTCGTCCAGAGACGTGTATTCCACTGAACGCTGGTCACAGGAGAGCCCCTAAAGCCTGGTGTCAAGAACACAGTACATGGTCTTTGGAACAGTGGTCCCAGGTTATGTTCACGGGCGAGTCCAGGTATAGGCTGAACAGTGATTCTCGCCGGGTTTTCGTCTGGCGTGAACCAGGAACCAGATACGAACCACTTAATGTCCTTGAAAGTGAACTGTATGGAGGTCGTGGTTTGATGGTGTGGGGTGGGATTACGATTGGTGCACGTACACCCCTGCATGTCTTTGACAGAGGAATTGTAACAACTCAGGTGTATCGGGACGTCATTTTGCACCAGTATGTCCGCCTTTTCAGGGATGCAGTGGGTCCCACCTTCCTCCTGATGGATGATAACGCACGGCCCCACCAAGCTCCCATCGTGGAGGAGTATCTTGAAACAGAAGATATCAGGCGTATGGAATGGCCCCCGTCGAGCCGTGTGGGATGCTCTCGGTCGACGTATTGCTGCACGTCTTCAAACCCCTAGGACACTTCAGGAGCTCCGAAAGGCACTGGTGCAACAATGGGAGGCTATACCCCAGCAGCTGCTCGACCACCTGATCCATAGTATGCCAACCGATTGTGCGGCCTGTGTACGTGTTCAAGGTGATCATTATCCCATATTGATGTCGGGGGACATGCGCAGGAACAGTGGCATTTGTGGCACATGTGTTTCAGGACGGTTTTCTCAACTTATCACCAATACCGTGGACTTACAGGTCTGTGTCGTGTGTGTTCCCTATGTGCCTATGCTATTAGCGCCAGTTTTGTGTAGTGCCACATTGTGTGCCACCACATTCTGCAATTTATGAGCATGAGTGTAGATGCTTGGCATAGGCCATTTCGGAAATTCTTAGTAATTTAATACTCCCAGGTCCACAGTGTCACGAGTGTGCGAGAATACATTACAAGCATTACCTCTCACCACATAAAACGCAGTAACCGACGGCGTTCACTTAACGACAGAGAGCAGTGGCGTTTGCGTAGAGTTGTCAGTGCTAACAGACAAGCAACGATGCATCAAATAACACCAGAAATAAATGTGCACCGTACGACCAACGCATCCGTTAGGACAGTGCGGCGAAACCTGGCGTGAACGGGCTATGACAGCAGACGACCTACGTGAGAGCCTTTGCTGTCAACACGACATCGCTTGCAGCGCCTTTCCTGCGCTCGTGACAATATCGGTTGTATCCTAGACGACTGGGAAACTGTGGCCTGCTCAGATGATTCCCGTTTTCACTGGGTAAGAGCTGATGGTAGTGTTCGAGTGTGGCGCAGACCCCACGAGCCATGCGCCCTGGATATCAATAAGGCACTGGGCAAGCTGGTGGTGGCTGCATAATGGTGTGGGCCGTGTTTACATGGAATGGACTGGGTCCTCGGCTATGCTCAACTGCTTGGATATCATTTGTTGCCACTGACGGACTTCACGTTCCCAAACAACGATGTCGTGTCACAGGGTCACAACTGTTCGCGATTGGTTTGAAGAATATTATGGACGATTCGAGCCAATGATTTGGCCACCCAGATCGCCCGAGATGAATCCCATCGACCATTTATGGGACATGACTGAGAGATCAGTTCGTGCACAATATCGTACGTCGGTAACAGTTTCGCAATTCTCAACGGCTATAGATGCAGCATGGCTCAATATTTCTGCAGGGGACTTCCAACGACTTGTTGAGTCCATCTCAAGTCGAGCTTCCTATCTGAAACAAGAAGCTAAACTGACACTGTTTGCTGATGACACAACCATCATTATTAATCCAGTAAAACCCAAAAGAAAATGATGCAAATAATGTCTTTGGAAAAGTTATTAATTGGTTTTCTGCGAATAGGCTTGCTCTGAACTTTGGAAAAACACAGTACATCCAATTTTCTGCTGCAAGGAGTATAGTTCCTTCAACAAATATAGCACATCAACAAAAGTCGGTAGCCAGGGTAGAGCATACTAAGTTTTGGGATGTACGTATAAATGAGAATCTTAATTGGAAAATTCATATTTTGGATCTCCTATAGCGACTAGGTTCAGCAACTTCTGCAGTCAGAATAATTGCCAATTTTGAGGATATAGAAATTATTAATCTGACATAGTTTGCATACTTTTACTCTCTAACGCCATACGGAATAATATTTTGGGATAACTCGTCAGTTAGGCAAAATGTATTCACTGCTCAAAAGAAAGTCGCACATCTAGTGGGCATCGGTTTAAAAGGTTAGGAATTTTTTCCAACAGCCTCCAGTACATCTCTTCAGTACTGAAATTTGCTGTCAACAACATGGACCAGTTTAAAAACAACAGTGACATGCATGATTATAATACCAGAAGAAAGAAAGACTTACACTACTTAACCTATATTTGGCACAGAAAGAGGTGGCCGGCCAGGGTGGCCGAGTGGTTCTAGGCGCTACAGTCTGGAACCGCGCGACCGCTGCGTCGCAGGTTCGAATCCTGCCTCGGGCATTCATGTGTGTGATGTTCTTAGGTTAGTTAGGTTTAAGTAGTTCTAAGTTCTAGGGGACTGTTGACCTCAGAAGTTAAGTCCCATAGTGCTCAGAGTCATTTGAACCATTTTTGAACAGAAAGAGGTAAAATATGCTGCTGTAAAAGTTTTCGATAAACTACCAGATTAAATAAAGTGTCTGACAGACAGCAGCAGTAGTTTGAAAAATAAATTGAAATAATGTCTCCTTGACAGCTCCTTCTATACCGTAGATGAATTCTTGAACAGGAGTAAATAAGTCTATAAGTACAGTATAAGCATTTTGTGCCGTCTGAGAGAATGAGGTTGGTAATAAAAATTTTAAGCATAAAAAAAAATCTTCATTCATGTAGGCATTTCTTATGCATTAGACACGTTCCACATCGTAACGGTTACCATGATATTGATCAATGGAACGCCTAACTAACTAACAAAAGGGAGTCCGACACGATATTAGGAGGTATCCATGACTTTTATCACTTAAACGTAAAGGCGAAAGGTGAACAAAAACCATAGTAATGACTAGACCTCGAATTTTTAGGTAAAAACCTATTTTGTTCCTCATTAAATGAAGGCAATAAAAGTTGTACCTACACGAATTACGTCAATTTATGATCGAAAACGCTAGTTTCGTTGCTCCTAAATATACTTAATTTCAGGTTAGTACCTGACTGTACCTAAATTTTAAAAATCCATTTAAATAAAAATTTGATGACTGACACTCTCTCGTGGTCTTCCCAGCTAAGAATGACACAAATATTTTACCAAAAATTCTAATTTTAAAGTATCTAAAATACCTCATTTCTTTTTAGAATCTGACTGTATCAAATTTTTAAAAATCCACTCAAATAAAATTTGTATGACTAAAAGAACTCTTCTGGTCGACTCGACTACTTAGAAAACAGCTCAAACCGCAGCATTCCATCAGAATCCACACTGAGAAAGAACTATGTAGATACTTTGTATGAAAATACATTGATCAGGATGAAGGAAGATATAGACTATTCATACATGTGGATCTCTGTCGATGCGACTACTGACAGACAAGTTCGATATGCGGCTAATTTGATTGTTGGAAAGGTAGATCCTGAAACTCGCTCTGTACCTCATCTGATCTGCAGCAAGGAGCTACAAAAGACTAACCAGGAAACAATTTCTCACTTAGTTAATAACGCCCCCAAATTACTTTTCCCTAACAGTCCCTGATGTTCAACTTGTCGCAGTCGTCGTGGATTTTCCGTTGCCCAATAGTGCATATTATGCCGGTTTACGTTACCGCTGTTGGTGAATGACGCTTCGTCGATAAATAGAACGCGTGCAAAAAATCTGTCATCGTCCCGTAATTTCTCTTGTGGCCAGTGGCAGAACTGTACACGACGTTCAAAGTCGTCGCCATGCAATTCGTGGTGCATAGAAATACGGTACGGGTGCAATCGATGTTGATGTAGCATTCTCAACACCGACGTTTTTGAGATTCCCGATTCTCGCGCAATTTGTCTGCTACTGGTGTGCGGATTAGCCGCGACAACAGCTAAAACACCTACTTGGGCATCATCATTTGTTGCAGGTCGTGGTTGGCGTTTCACATGTGGCTGAAGACCTATTGTTTCCTTAAATAATGTAACTATCCGGCGAACAGTCTGGACACTTGGATGATGTCGTCCAGGATGCCGAGCAGCATACAAAGCATACGCCCGTTGGGCATTTTGATCACAACAGCCATACGTCAACAAGATATCGACCTTTCCCGCAATTGGCAAACAGTCCATTTCAACACGGGTAATGTATCACGAAGCAAATACCGTCTGCACTGGCGGAATGTTACGTGATACCACGTACTTATACGTTTGTGACTATTACAGCGCCATCTATCAGAAAGCGAACAAAGTGGTCCAACTAAAACATTCATATTTGTTTATGTACTACACGAATATGTAATAAAAATCGGGTTTTCTATTTGAAAATCGCAGTTGATATCCGTTTGACCTATGGCAGCGCCATCTAGCGGCCAACCATGGCGCCATCTGGTTTGCCCCCTCAAGCTAGACAAGTTTCATTCTTTGAAGTTTCTTCGTTTGACGCTTATTTCGTGAGATATTTGGCCAGATCACGATCAATGGACCACCCTGTAAACTCTTCTGTAGCGAAAGTGCTGTGACTAGCTGTGCTTAGCTGCAGTCTCTGGGTAGCGTCATTAAACCGAGGCCGGCCGAAGTGGCCGTGCGGTTAAAGGCGCTGCAGTCTGGAACCGCAGGACCGCTACGGTCGCAGGTTCGAATCCTGCCTCGGGCATGGATGTTTGTGATGTCCTTAGGTTAGTTAGGTTTAACTAGTTCTAAGTTCTAGGGGACTAATAACCTCAGCAGTTGAGTCCCATAGTGCTCAGAGCCATTTGAACCATTAAACCGAGTCTGGCCTCCGCCGTGTCCCTTTTCGCCGTACCCGGTACGTGCTCGCCTGGAGCACGACTCAGCGCGCGCACGCACGCGGCACACACAGGCGGCCTCTTGTCGTGACACCGGCGGCGGTTCTCGGCCGCGCCGCGGCTGATTCACATCCGGGGAGGTGAAGAGCAGCGGACCGGCACCGCACCGCAGCACAGCCGACCAGAGGCCGGGCGTCGGCCCCAACACCGGCTGGCGCCTGTCTGCCCGTTCATCTGCGCATGAGGCGCGAGAGCGGTGCGTCAGCGTCGCGACTGCGCGGCGCTAGTCACGCTGTCCAAAACCTGTGCGCACCTACCGTGTATTCCGAAAGTCCCCCACCACCTGACTATTCGTCGATTGCTTTTACATCTTGCAGGTGATATTGGTTCGCGAATCTCGTTACACCAAAGGCATGGGAAAAACCGACCAGTTAAAAACAATATTGGTATTTTTCGGTATTTGTTTGGCCTCGGTTTCAGCAGGTATTTTTTAGTTTCATCTTAACCGATGAACAAAAGAATACGTCTTATACGGGGAGATCTACAATTCCTGTTACCCACTCCTAGCGGATATAGAGGAAAAACTTTGTAAATCAAGTTGTGCGTAGGAACTAATTGCGGCGGGCGGGTTAAAAAATAGTTCGTCGTACTGTTCGAAATAAACGTCCACCTACCTCAGTACCGCTTCTCCTCGACGTCCCTTCACTCTGCAACCGTAGATACTTACTAGACGGCGAAAAAGCAGCGTTGAAGAAAACGCCACTTAATATCTGTCCTGCAAAGTCCGCGTAAACTCTAGTAGTATTTCAATTCCTGCAATCTCACATACATCAAGATTTCGGGTAATCATGTAATGCATTTTTTCTCACAGTAAAGGTCCAAAACATTTGCGGATAAGCCTTTTATTGCTTCTAGCTTTCATGAAATTGGGCTATCAAGTCCGCGTTTACCTAACTAACGTGTCTATAGTTCTCTGTTCACAGTTCTTACAACTAATTTCAAATGCAAAGCAGCCAGAAATTTACACAAGTCCGACCCGATTGATGACGCGATCTCACAGTCACAAATCCGCTGCTATAAATGAGTTTCACATTCGGTCCTTTTCAGTGGGTTTCTTTAAAAGAAACTGCTCGCCAAATACTCCATACCTGAATACAGAATTCGCCACACGGAATTTTCATAAAGGCCGAAAGTTCACATGCGACTAACTTTCCAACAAAATACTCCCGAAACTCCAAACGCCGCACGGGATTATCCGAGCGGTCTGGGGCGCTGCAGTGATGGACAGTGCGGCTGGTCCCGGCGGAGATTCGAGTCCTCCCTCGGGCATGGCTGTGTGTGCTTGTCCTTAGGATACTTTAGGTTAAGTAGTGTGTAAGCTTAGGGACTGATGACCTTAGCAGTTAAGTCGCATAATATTTAAAAAAAAACTCCAAACTTTCATCAAACTGAAACTTCCTGGCAGATTAAAACTGTGTGCCCGACCGAGACTCGAACTTGGGACCTTTGCCTTTCGCGGGCAAGTGCTCTACCATCTAAGCTACCGAAGCACGACTCACGCCCGCTATTCACAGCTTTACTTCTGCCAGTATCTCGTCTCCTACCTTCCAAACTTTACAGAAGCTCTCCTGCGAACCTTGCAGAACTAGCACTCCTGAAACAAAGGACTTGCCCGCGAAAGGCAAAGGTCCCGAGTTCGAGTCTCGGTCGGGCACACAGTTTTAATCTGCCAGGAAGTTTCATATCAGCGCACACTCCGCTGCAGAGTGAAAATCTCATTCTGGAAACATCCCCCAGGCTGTGGCTAAGCCATGTCTCCGCTATATCTTTTCTTTCAGGAGTGCTAGTTCTGCAAGGTTCGCAGGAGAGCTTCTGTAAAGTTTGGAAGGTAGGAGACGAGATACTGGCAGAAGTAAAGCTGTGAGTACCGGCCGTGAGTCGTGCTTCGGTAACTCAGATGGTAGAGCACTTGCCCGCGAAAGGCGAAGGTCCCGAGTTCGAGTCTCTGTCGGGCACACAGTTTTAATCTGCCAGGAAGTTTCATATCAGCGCACACTCCGCTGCAGAGTGAAAATCTCATTCTGGTTTCATCAAACTGTTCGTAACTACATCAGCGTTAGTCACGACACTTGTTAAATGCAAGGACCTCAATATTCCTTCATTTTACACATAATGAGAATCATCACATTTAACATCTTCCGCATCCGAAGCTGGCGAGCAACTCCCCCGATACTGCCTCACTCACAGCATATCTAACTAGCTGTCCACGGGAACTACTTATTTCTGATAGGCTGATCAGTCTAACAGACCAATGGGAATGATCCTTCGAAATGATTTTCGCGGCAAAACTCGCCTAAGCCAATCATTGTTCAGAAAGTAAGTTACGTCATCCCAAAATGCAAATACTAACACAATGTTTAATAAAACTAAACGAAATAAAATTAATCTTGAAAATAATTTAGAAAGCGATTGCACTTTAAACTGATATTCTGGCTGCCTTCTTACAAAAGCAATCACCCCTAGACATACATCATCAGCAATGTGGGTAAATTAGGGCCTACATCCTTCCCACATTCAATTACATAATACTGTACATAATATAATATTGAACTTTTTCGTATGTCCCACATACACTCATTCATTCTCATTTATTCACACAACAACATATAAACAGAAACTATTTTTTTCTGAATTATTATACTACATAATGAAGAATAATTAAAATTTTGAGAATAAAAATCCAAACTAATTGATTTGATATATTGAGAACTCTGTGAATGATTTCAAATGGTAACAAAAGATAAACTGTAATCGGTCCTAACTGAATTTTTCACCCTGAGTGTCGGTTTGGTTGGTTTTAGGTAATTTTCTGCATCTCTACTATTATATGTACAGCTTTGAAATTTGGAGGAGATCTTCTGAATAACAAAAAGAGTATACCAAGTTAGAAAATAACGGTTAATATTTAATATGTTTCATTTATATTCGTAGGGGGCATGAATATATGGTCGTTCGAAGTGACACAGAAGCCCATTCTCACGCTGGCTAGTATCGACAGATGTGCTATGAGTCATGGCTAAGACACCAGTTTGCAGCCTCCTGTACGTTCACTGGGCTCCACGTCTAGGTATCTTACTGCAATAAATGTTATCCCGTGATAACATGCGACGTCACATCATCTCCACAAACATCATCCAATGACACTACAGAGCGTCAAAGTTAGAGGCGCCGGCGCCTGTAAATCTATGTCTATACCAAAATTCCTTCATGACGTTACAGACTTTCAAGGATGATGGAGACGAATACATACAGGGAATATCAAAACGAATCTTCCGATTTGGCACGTCTATATTTCCAAAACTAACAAACATATATAATGAATTTTCTTTTTTCATGAACGGGAAACTCAAAAAGGTTTCTTTCATACCTTTTCACAGCTGTTCAATATGCCCCCGTGAGATGCATGACATATGTCAGTGCAGTATTCAAATTCTTCCCACACTGCAACGAACTTGTCTTGAGTTAAAGCTTCCACAGTTGCTGTTATGCGATGTCTCACTTCATTCATTGTTGTTGGTAACGGGGGCACATAAATAGTCTTTTATATCCCCCCCCCCCCCCCCACACACACACACACACAAGAAATGATCACACACAGTCAGCTCTGGTGATCTTGGAGGCCAGTAATGTAAGGCTGAATCATTGGGTTCAGTGCGACCGATCCATCGTTCAGTAATGCTTTGATTTAAAAATTCCTGCACTTCCCGATGCCAGTGTTGCAGTGCCCCATACTGTTCGTAAATGAAGTCATTCGAATCAGTCTCCAACTGTGGGAAAAGGAAGTTCTCAAGCATAAGGAGATATGTGCTTCCTGTAACAGTATTCTCGGCAAAGAAAAATGGACCATTTATCGTTTCTCGTGAAACTGCTGAAAACACGTGAAATTTGGAAAGTCCCTCTCGTGTTGCACAACTTCATGTGGTCCTTCCGTACACCATATTCTCACATTATGACGATTAACATAGCCATTTAAATGGAATGTTGCCTCGTCACTAAACACTAAGAAGAAAACTGTCATCCTCCATCCTGCCAAGAACGGAATGATATAACTTCACACGTTGTTGTTTGTCACCTTCACGTAGAGCTTGCAGTAGCTGAATTTTGTATGGTTTCATGTGTAAACGCCAACACGACACGCCAGATGGACATCGGGGGCATGTTAAGCTGTCGAGCTGCACGGCGAACAGATTTCTGCGGACTCCTTGTGAAACTATGGCGGATGAATACAACGTGTCAGACCCTCGGGGACGGCCCGGCAATTTGCCTTTACACAAACAATATGTTTCTCGGAATTGTTCGTGCTGTCTTCTAATGCTCTTTGCTGTATACCTAGTACGAAAGTCACGCTGAACAGTTATTACAGACCCGCACAACGCAAAACATAGAACACAAAACGCTTTCAAGAACTGAAGTGGGAGCTGCCTCCTGTTACCTAGTGGGAACCATTTCAAACTCGAGAGTTTGCTCTTTCCAACAGTACGCTGTTCACGCACATATCTCAAATAACATAATAGTTATGATTTTATTAAATCGGATGATTCTTTTTGATACACCCCGTATATCAATCTGAGATGAAGTCCCTGTGCCGGAAACGGACGAGTCGAAAGCTACAAGCGAAAATCATGCTCATACCCTGAGTCCAAAAAGTATTCGTCTAGTTGTAATTTTTTTTAAAAGACTGAGTATATGTCACGTGAAAGGAAGGGAACATAAAATGTGAACATACAGACATATGCGACGAACCTTGGTAAGTCATTGATGGACAAGGAAATAAACACATCCATAGAGATAACAAATTTGGCAAAATGGAGAACTTATTCAAGGGCTACTTCAAAAAGCATTAGTCCACTCATTTTTTTATTTACAGTCTGAAAATATTATTTTAATTACAAAAATTAATATATACTGTGGTTTCCCATTGCAGCTATTACTGCTTGTGGTCGTCTGGGCATCGACTTTACCAAGTTTGCCCTCAGAGAGGATGGAATTTTGTCCCATTCGTCTTGAGGTGCCTCTTTTAGGTCTCTCTTATTAGAAATGTGTCTTCTCCTGATGCTATATTCCAGTACTTTCCAAAGGTGTTCAATATGATTAATGTCTGGGCTCTGGGGAGGGGTGTTAAGTTGTTTTGGGGTATTGTACAGAAGCCACAGCCTTGTATTTAGAGCCGTATGCTTTGCGTCGTTATCTTGTTGAAAAATGTAATTTTTTGTAGACCTAATTTTTCGGCGCTAGGATTCAGATCGCCCTTTAAAATGTTGATATACATATGGTGATCCATTGTGCCTTCTATGAAATGTAATTTTCCAACACCTGCAGCATTCATACAGCCCCACTCCATCAGGGAGCCACCACCGTGTTTAACCCTTGGCACAAGATTGCGTGGCAACACCTCCGCAATCTCCTTACGCCACACTATTCGCTTACCATCCGACCCGAATACGTTATATTTACTCTCATCAGAGTATTACTCTATTCCAGAAATCTTCCTTTTTGAGTCTATGTTCCATAGTAAAATGAAGACCTTTCTATCGATTCTGTTCACTGACCCAAAATTTCTTGAGCGCTACCCGGCCATGATACCCGTACGTTTTGAAGGTATTTCTGATTGTGTTGGCACATACCTTCTTTCCCCTAGACTAACTCCCCAGCCAACTTCGGAGCGCTTTTTTTAGGTTTCTTCTTCATTTCCCTCATGATAAATCTCACGTCTGCATCAGGCAAAGTGTGAGGGCTTCCGGTAAGTGTTTGGTTTCTTAATGATTTTCTTGCGCAAAATCTATCTATTATCGACTGAACCGTCGAGCTAGGTCTACCGACTACTTTAGCAATCTCTTCAGAAGATTTGCACTCATTATGAAAGCGCAGAGTAAGTTTCCTTTCGACCAGGCCGGCCTCTGTGGCCGAGAGGTTCTAGGTGCTTCAGTCCGGAACCGCGCTGCTGCTACGGTCGCCGGTTCGAATCCTGCCTCGGGCATGGATGTGTGTGATGTCCTTAGGTTAGTTAGTTTAATTAGTTCTAAGTCTAGGGGACTGATGATCTCCGATGTTAAGTCCCATAATGCGTAGAGCCTTTTGAACTATTTCTTTCGATGAGCGTCGTCTCACTACCTTTCGGCCCGTGGCGCTAATTGCACTGTATCGGCGCTGTTCAGAACCACAACAGGCGATAGAGTGGGCCGCGCACGGTTGACTATAGTGTGTGCCGTGCGTCACAAAATTCAAATGTGTTCGACATCTTATGGGACTTAACTGCTAAGGTCATCAGTCCCTAAGCTTACACACTACTTAACCTAAATTATCCTAAGGACAAACACACACGCCCATGCCCGAGGGAGGACTCGAACCTCCGCCGGTACCAGTCTCACAGTCCATGGCTGCAGCTCCATAGACCGCTCGGCTAATCCCGCGCGGCGCCGTGGGTCAGCGTTACAGTTTAATCACTGCGCGCAGACTTTGGGCATGTTCAGATGGTGGACGAATACTTTATGAACTAGCTCTTTTATTACATTTTCTATTTTGTTAAACTTTCTGTCGATTTGGATGTATTTCTTTCCTTGCTTTTCGACAAAAATGACCTACCGAGGTACTTCTTACATGAGTGGCTCTTTAGATTTTGTATACATTTCTTTTCATGTTACACAGACTTTGTTTTCTAAAAGATACGCAACTAGACGAATATTTTTTGGATTCCCTGTATCTCTGACGGTGGACTTCATGTACAGGTACTGTTGTTGCTAAGAATGTAGGGTATGCAACTTCCAGAGGTGCTAGTATGGATCAAGACAAGAAGTAATGCGTATGAGCAGTCTTTCATCTTCGCGGTGTGATAAACATCTCCTCTATTAAACAAATGTTTAGGGCTCTGAAGGTATGCAGTTTAGAGTCCATCTTTACCGGACATTTTTTTCTTGTGTTTGGTACATACTACCAACTCCGAAAGCTGTCTACCCTACAATCTTTGCAACATGTTCTCCGCTGTCAGAGGTATCAGAAGAACACTCGCTTATAACTTTCGACTCGTTGGGTCCGGTACAGGGACTCTTATCTCAAATTGACACGTTTATCCTTCTCCATCATCCTACAACGTTTGTAACGTCATTATGGAATTACCCTGTATACACAGACATTTACAGGCGCCGGCGAACTTTGACGCTCTACAGAATCGTTGGATGACGTTTACGAACATGGGTTCCTATGTAGAACTTGATTTACTAAATCCCCTCTACAACCTCTAGAAGCGCTTATCATGACTTACGAAACACCCTGTGTGTTCAGAAAGCTTAAAGAAGAATATGAGCTCTGGGGCATGAAAATTAATTTTACGAAGACTGAATACTTCGTTTATATATGCCCGAAATAACAGATACCATCTTCATATATATATATATATATATATATATATATATATATATATATATAGTGCACTATGAATATAGTAGAAATGAGAACAGCGAGAAACTTAACATCAGGATTGATGGTCACGAAGTCAATGAAGTTAAGGAATTCTGCTACCTAGGCAGTAAAATAACCAATGACGGACGGAGCAAGGAGGACATTAAAAGCAGACTCGCTATGGCAAAAAAGGCATTTATGGCCAAGAGAAGTCTACTAATATCAAATACCGGCCTTAATTTGAGGAAGAAATTTCTGAGGATGTACGTCTGGAGTACAGCATTGTATGGTAGTGAAACATGGACTGTGGGAAAACCGGAACAGAAGAGAATCGAAGCATTTGAGATGTGGTGCTATAGACGAATGTTGAAAATTAGGTGGACTGATAAGGTAAGGAATGAGGAGGTTCTACGCAGAATCGGAGAGGAAAGGAATATGTGGAAAACACTGATAAGGAGAAGGGACAGGATGATAGGACATCTGCTAAGACATGAGGGAATGACTTCCATGGTACTAGAGGGAGCTGTAGAGGGCAAAAACTGTAGAGGAAGACAGAGATTGGAATACGTCAAGCAAATAATTGAGGACGTAGGTTGCAAGTGCTACTCTGAGATGAAGAGGTTAGCACAGGAAAGGAATTCGTGGCGGGTCGCATCAAACCAGTCAGTAGACTGATGACAAAAAAAAAAAAAAATGAATATAGTGCGAGACAATTAGTTGAGAATGTGGGTCTCACGGGACGGGTGCCCGAGATAAGTCCCTGCAGTCGCACTATCCTCGGTGGCTCAGATGGATAGAGCGTCTGCCATACAAGCAAGAGATCCCGGGTTCGAATCCCGCTAGGGGCACACATTTTCAACTGTCCCCGTTGACTTATATCAACGCCTGTATGCAACCAAGGGTATGCATTTCATTCTAATTTGAATACTTGGTTGTCGGAGCTATAGGAAGGGACCTTGTTATGGGTGATGGATCTATACCAAAGTGTAGCCGTTCACATAAATACTTCGGGACAATCATTTCGGGTAACCGTGGAAGCAAAAATGAAATAAGGCACAGAATATAAAAGGGAAAGTTAGCAACTAAGCAGTTACACTCCATATGTGGAATAAAACGACTTTAAAAAATTGAAAAGGAGGATATACGAAACTATAGCTGAGAGCATTGCTGTGTATGGTGCTGAACTGTGGGAAGCCTCCAGGGTCAATGAGAAGAAATTAAAGGCAATGGAAATGGAAGTTCGGAGATGAAGTTGTGAAGTTACAAGTACAGATAAAATAAGAAATGAAGTGCTACGAGATGGGAGTTACAAAAGATTCTGTAGAAACAAGTGAAAATAAACGGCTAAAGCTGTATATTAATCTTGGAAGAAGGCCAGAGGAAAGATGGCCCTCTACAATATTGTCGCAGAAGAAGGTGAGCAGCACCGTGGTGTAGTGGTTAAGATACTAAACTGTTGTATGGAGGGTTGTAAGTTCAACACTCACCTGAACTGTATAGAAGTATCCGTAAATGTCAAGAATCATTGTACGTAGGAAGTAACTGATCTGCTGTCAGTGTATACGTAATATGGCTTTATCTGCTTGTAGCCCTCGAAAACGGGAAAATTATCACGAAAAATAGACTTCTTCACAGTTGTGTACTGTGTATTGAACCAGGGACTTACAAACGACGGAGAGGCTTCGTTCACAACCCCACAACAGGCAGCCCACCGCTGCCCCACACCGAACCCAGTGTCATGGCGTGCGGTTCGGCCCCCAGTGCCCCCCCCCCCCCCGCCCCGCTCCCACCCACCACCACCACCAAGGGAACGCATACCAGACGAGTGTTTGCGTGGTAGAGTAATTATGGTGCACGCGTACGTGGAGACAGTGTTTGCGCATCAATCAACGACACAGTGTAACTGAGGCGGAATAAGGGGAACCAACCCGTATTCGCCGAGGCGGATGGAAAACTGCCTTCAGAACCTTCCACGCGTTGGCCGGCACTTGTGTCCGCAGCTCGTGGTCGTGCGGTAGCGTTCTCGCTTCACACGCCCGGGTTCCCGGGTTCGATTCCCGGCGGGGTCAGGGATTTTCTCTGCCTCGTGATGACTGGGTGTTGTGTGCTGTCCTTAGGTTAGTTAGGTTTAAGTAGTTCTAAGTTCTAGGGGACTGATGACCATAGATTTTAAGTCCCATAGTGCTCAGAGCCATTTGAACCTTTTTTTTTTTTTTGGCCGGCACACCGGAACTCGACATTAATCCGCCGGGTTCCGGCACGCTTTCCCGCTCGGAAAGCAGTGCGTTAGACCTAACCGGGCGAGCTTCTTCAGCCTTAGTGTCCACCCTTTAGCACTGTCTAATCGTAATGCCCAAACACTGATATGATCCCTAATTACAATATGATTTTTGAGCCGAGTTTTCAAAAAGTAGAACCAATACTACAATACTGGCGTTTTTTCTAGTTTTCAGCCACTCGCCACTTTTATTTGTTCGATTTCTACTTTTTTCACAGGAAATAATAGGAAGCAAGAAACAAAAAAACATGTACTTCAGAAACAGGTAATTTTGAGCGTTTGTAACAGTCAGGTTGAACTGGAGTGGGAAAAAAAACGATATAACCGAAAACCAGTTGTATCGGCAATAGCCACCATGCCTATTACTCCATGGAGCACCGAATTTTCAAGTACACCTAATGTAACGTGCCGATCCTGTCGGTTGGTTGCCGTCGTACATAATCAGACAACAAACACTAAAATTTTTCATTGGAGTGAGATTAAGACCGGGTGAAATTATTATATTTATTTCTTCTTAGGATGGAAGTTCCGTCTCCGAGAGGAAATAAAAGGTGTGCGCCTCCGTTGGATTCTGCGGCAGTTGTGACAGCAGTCACCGGTCGGCCCCCGCTTGAGACCAATTATCCTGGAAACTGAATAGTTAGCTGGAACACACTCCCTGACAAAAACAGAGTGGAGCACACAGAAGGTAAGGAGGAAACGAAATTAAACGCCAACTTGTGACGTTTTTGTCGATATTACCTATAATCGTCTCATCTAACTTCTTTGTCTGCTTCTACCTAAAGAGTTCTATATAACCATGGCCTTTGATGTATCATCGGTGTAGACGTTTTATTCCGTATTTATGATAATTTATGTAATTGCATTTAATCTATGGATGTAATTTCAAAAGCAATGTGCTGTAAAAGAACGTAAAAGTTAAAACTTTAATTGTAATACTGGTTCATGCATCGGGAAAGTAAGTTTGTAATCATGTAAAACTTGGAGGGAAGGCCCTTCGCGACGGAACTGGCTAGGCGGAAATAGAAAAGGGTGATCTGGCTGTCGAACTGCAAGGCTTGAATCAGTCTGTGGTGTAATGCGCCAGGCCAAACAAAGCGCATCACTTGTTTGGATCGCCTCAACTTATTATCGATTTTTATGTGCTAAGAGAGATTAAGTTGTTTATATGCTTTTCTTAGATTTTTGTGTTAAAATGTAGATATGTGACACCTGATGTCGAGATAAGTTGTGTCCTGTCAAGTCAGCGAGTTTACGACACCCAGCCGACTGCTGAATCGCGGCGTGCGGCAAAGATAACAACTAAGATGCAACTGGCCACTACGAATGTTTGCCGGCGATTGCAAAGAAGAAACACTTATTGTTTACGAGAGAATTAGCAAGATATATTTGTTCGCAGAGAATGGTTCTTGGCTTGTCCTTTCAGAGTTTCAGTAGTAGTAAACGAGTATACTTAGAGTAGTGAGCCTCGAGAGAAATGATCTCAAGAGTGTGATGAGATCGGCTCACATGTGCGATATGTGAACTAGTCTACAACGTGGATAGAACTCAAATGTGTTCAGAGCAGTTCTAAATCATTTACAAAGGTATTTTGAGGAGATTATCAGCTTGTGTAGAAAATGATAATGGTTCAAATGGCTCTGAGCACTATGGGACTTAACATCTGAGGTCATCAGTCCCGTAGAACTTAGAACTACTTAAACCTAACTAACCTACGGACATCACACACATCCATGCCCGAGGCAGGATTCGAACCTGCGACCGTAGCGGTCGCGCGGTTCCAGACTGAAGCGTCTAGAACCGCGCGGCCACACAGGCCGGCAGAAAATGATTACTTCGCCGATTTTAGTAGAGCATAGACTCTCCAGGTATAGGAAAAGCTTCGACTTATTGAAGTGTGAAATTAGCTCTCCTAACTGTGATTAATGGTGCGCTGTGCTGCGTAATAGCCTCGCGATGGTAGACGAACCGTGTTTCAATATTTTTGTGAGATTTTCCGTTGGATGATGTATGTGAAGGGACGCGTTCGCGCGAAGTCGTTTAGTTATTTTGTGGTTGAGGATTAAAGTACTGGCGTTGCACTGCATTATTATGGTTGTAAAACTGTATGCAAGCACCGAGGTATAGTGACATAACGATATTTGGTGAGGATTTAATGTGTGACGTCAGCGTGAGCGTCGCAATATAGTAAATTCCGGAAATCTCGTTGGATGCACTATATGTACAGTCTGTATTAAAGAGAACGGTGTCCTATGCAATAGTTATTTATTGAGAAACAATCGGAAGTTTATAGAACGTGATAGCTGTTCTCTTGTCCCTAAACTACAAATCAAGAAACATCTAAAACAGAACACGCTAATTCTCTCTGAGAGGGCATCGTGTGCTGTGTTTTGAGTTTTAAATATTAGTGAATCGCGGAAGGCAACGCCTAAAGTTGTTGAGCTTTGCCTGATTATTTGAAATTCATAAAGCTGAAAAGTGATGGTGACACTCAGGTTTTTTTTTTTTTTTTTTTTAATTACATTTCCGCTTAGTGGGGTTTTGAATAGAGAACCAACACTCGAAAAAATAAAACGTTGACTTGTACCTGTTGATGGTTTAACTACATGAAATAAAGAAGACAGTTTTAAACAGAAAAAGCCGGTTCCCGACTCTCCTTTATTCCCAACTATTACAAGAAAAATAATAAAAGGCTTATTTGAAAGCAGACTAATCTCTTCAATATATCTTTTCGGATAAAGTAAATTTAAAGGCCACTAAAGTAAAAGACTTGAATATAGCTAAAAGCAAAGTTCAAAGAAATTAAAGAGAAGGAATAGTATCTTTCAGTGAACGAGTTGTAACGACAAAAAAAGATAATTAATCTTTAGACAGAGCAAGCAAGTTTCCGTGTTATGGAACAGTGATTAATTATAAATGAAAAGTTATTCCATTTAACTCTGAAAGGTTGGGATTAACGAAATAGTTTATTATGATAAAATTTCAATAGAGTAAAGGATATTGTTGTAGCAAGGCGCTGCTTATAGAGGTTATCTTTGATTGACAACGAGACATAAACAGTATAAAATTATATCTTTGTCTTGTGAACGTATTCTCCGATTTATGTAAAAATTTATAACTTCATACTGATTGAGTGTATATCCAGTTATTCGTTGAAGCATTGAAAGAGGAGCAACTGCAAGAGGCAACGGATCTATATGACGTATTCATCAGTTATACATGAAAGCTATCGTTTCTGGTACCTACGTTTTTGAGAAAGTTCGGTTGTTTCGTCAGAGCACACAGAGAAGGGTTCAATGTCGGTTGCTGTTATTGGTGAAGTAAATACATCATTCCTACTCCCCGCAGACTCTCACATTTAGTGTTTTTCTGGTGATGGATAATAGCTTTGGTGGTAGTTTATCTTTCGAACCTAGTGAACCCTGAGGGGCAGATGTGTTATTATAATTAATATCCAGGCAGCTACCACTCACCCCACTATACCAAGAAAAGTGTTGTTGTGTCCATTCTTCCGTACATAGTTATGTCATAGCGAGCTGTGGTGTAATTTATAGCGTGAGAAGCAGAATATCAAATCTTACGTGACATCGTTGTGTTGGTACAGACGATTATTTCAAGTCACACACATTACGTCGTTGAGTGTAGGCAAGGTCTTATCAGGACAACTCATTGTAGTATTACGAGAATGAACTACATTGTCTGACGTTGCTTTTCACCTACGTATTGCAGTGCTGTTCGAGCCTATTCATATATCTCCTACGAGTTAGTGGCATCTTAAGGGACACGCAGTACAAAGTTGGCGTTAGTGGTAGCCAAAAGATGTCGCAGTACAAAGTTGGCGATCCTGTGGTCCAGGATGTGCTACTATGGAAACGTAGTGCATTTTTAGTGGATCAGGAGTTGTTAGAGGCTTGTCTTCCGCCGAGTACAGTATAGAATTGTCTATTTGGAGGATTACGATTTGCAGAGTTCAGGTATCTCCTGAAACAAGTTCTGTCTTGGCAAAGTACACTACTGGCCATTAAAACTGCTACACCAAGAAGAAATGCAGATGATAAACGGGTATTCATTGGACAAATAAATTATACTAGAACTGACATGTGATTACATTATCACGCAATTTGGGTACATAGATCCTGAGAAATCAGTACCCAGAACAACCACCTCTGGCCGTAATAACGGCGTTGATACGCCTGGGCATTGAGTCAAACAGAGCTAGGATGGCGTGTACGGGTACAGCTGCCCATGCAGCTACAACACGATACCACAGTTCATCAAGAGTAGTGACTGGCGTATTGTGACGAGCCACTTGCTCGGCCACCAATGACCAGACGTTTTCAATTGGTAAGAGATCCAGAGAACGTGCTGGCCAGGGCAGCAGTCGAACATTTTATGTATGCAGAAAGGCCCGTACAGGACCTGCAACATGCGGTCGTGCATTATCCTGCTCAAATGTAGGGTTTCGCAGGGATCGATGAAGGGTAGAGCCACAGGTCGTAACACATCAGAAATGTAGCGTCCACTGTTCAAAGTGCCGTCAATGCGAACAAGAGGTGACCGAGACGTGTAACCAATGGCACCCCATACCATCACGCCGGGTGATACGCCACTATGGCGATGACGCAAACACGCTTCCAATGTGCATTCACCACGATGTCGCCAAACACGGATGCGACCATCATGACGCTGTAAACAGAACCAGATTCATCCGAAAACTGACGTTTTGCCATTCGTGCACCCAGGTTCGTCGTCGAGTACACCATGGCAGGCGCTCTTGTCTGTGATGCAGCGTCAAGGGTAACTGCAGCCATCGTCTCCGAGCTGATAGTCCATGCCGCTGCAAACGTCGTCGAACTGTTCGTGCAGATGGTTGTTGTCTTGCAAACGTCCCCATCTGTTGGCTTGGGGATCGAGACGTGGCTGCACGATTCGTTACAGCCATGCGGATATGATGCCTGTCATCTCGACTGCTAGTGATACGAGGCCTTTGGGATCCAGCACCGCTTTCCGTACTACCCTCCTGAGCATACCGATTCCATATTCCGCTAACAGTCATTGGATCTCGACCAACGCGAGCAGCAATGTCGCGATACGATAAACCGCAATCGCGATAGGCTACAATCCGACCTTTATCAAAGTCGGAAACGTTATGGTACGCATTTCTCCTCCTTACACGAGGCGTCACAACAACGTTTCACCAGGCAACGCCGGTCAACTGCTGTTTGTGTATGAGAAATCGGTTGGAAACTGTCCTCATGTCAGCACGTTGTAGGTGTCGCCACCGGCGCCAACCTTGTGTGAATGCTCTGAAAAGCTAATCATTTGCATATCACAGCATCTTCTTCCTGTCGGTTAAATATCGCGTCTGTACCACGTCATCTTCGTGGTGTAGCAATTTTAATGGCCAGTAGTGTATTTGTCGAGAACACGTGGGTGGAATCCAGTTTGTGCGGGTACGACCAGACGTAGCTGAGCAACCTCTTCCAAACAGCGGTGCCGTCAGCTAAGGGTGCAGCACCTACTAACTGCAAAAATGGTTCAAATGGCTCTGAGCACTATGGGACTCAACTGCTGAGGTCATTAGTCCCCTAGAACTTAGAACTAGTTAAACCTAACTAACCTAAGGACATCACAAACATCCATGCTTTAGGCAGGATTCGAACCTGCGACCGTAGCGGTCTTGCGGTTCCAGACTGCAGCGCCTTTAACCGCACGGCCACTTCGGCCGGCTACCAACTGCAGAGGCGACGTCGCCTTCGGGTACAACTTCAGCTTCACCTCTGGGTGCAGCTCCCGTACAACAGTCGGCTGCGATGGCAGCATCGGCATCGGCTTCACCTACGGGTGCTGTCACAGCATAACCTGTGCGGCAGCAGCAGCAAAGGCGTCTGCGTCGCTTGCGTCCCCAATAGCTGTAGCGGCCACAGCTGGGTGTTGCGCTGATTACGATAAGGTGGAGGCACGACCAGGACAGCCGTAAGTACTTTAGAGTAATTTGGTGGACATTTTATTGATTAGTTTGAAGAAGTGTTCCGTGTGAAGTACAAGTAGGTACTTTTGGTTATTTAACTTGTGGAGTATTAGTCGGACAGACTGTTGAAGGCACGAGGTGACATTTGAACGGTAGAGAATAATATTAATATTGTATTTTGTGACATTGAAATGGACATTTAATAATTATTTAAAATGTTTACTGATGGAAATAGTAAGTGGGCGCAGTTGTTCGCCAGATTAAACGCTGACAAAAAGGAGGTTAATAAGAATGAGGCGAGGATGAAGAAACTTAATTATAAGATGGAAGGCCGGCCGGAGTGGCCGTGCGGTTCTAGGCGCTACAGTCTGAAACCGTACGACCGCTACGGTCGCAGGTTCGAATCCTGCCTCGGGCATGGATGTGTGTGCTGTACTTAGGTTAGTTAGGTTTAATTAGTTGTAAGTTCTAGGCGACTGATGACCTCAGAAGTTAAGTCGCATAGTGCTCAGAGCCATTTGAGCCATAAGATGGAAGGCAATATAAATAAACTTAATGATAAGATAGAAACTAGTGCGAAAGAGACCAATGACAATCTACACGATTTTAAGAAGGAGCTGTAGGGATAGTCATGGTGGCGCAGTACAGTGGCTAGCAGGCAAAGGGTGCACATCTTGTGAAGAACTGCAAGATAATATAGCCTCGGATGCGGAAGTAACTCGGCCTATTATTCGTGGCATACTTTGTTAGCTCTGTACTATGAAAATCCGACGCTAAGAACAGAATTTTCGGTGATTGTTACACAGGAAGAGCCGTGGATACTTTTTCCGCCTTTATTGAATAGCACAGGAGATCGATGCTGCCGCCATCTTCATCTCAAATAATCAGCAGAGTACTGTATAACAGCATGGACCAGGTATACGTTTTCGTTTTCAATAATAATTTCGTGTTCTGTAAACGTGGTGAGCCACCATATTTTACTCTTAGTCGTTTACCTACACAGAGTCCTGCCCCAAGTGCTACGACAAATCCGAGTATGGTATTTTACTGAACTGAAAAGCAGTTATCTTCCTTAACAAAAGTTAATAAGCATTGTAGAACTGTAAAGTACGTAACTATTTAGTAAACATAAGTTTTGAAATACACCACGTATTTTTCATAAATGGACAGTTAAAATTTCATCAAATTATATCATCCAAGTACAATTACTAAGAGAACATTTAACGTTTTCAAAGATTCTTCTTATTGAAATAATAGTGTCTGTAATTTCATGTATTACACAGTTAACAGCGTTTGCCATTTGGGTTGTGACTAAAGTGCTCAGCCTCGATCTGAATCTATCGATGCTAATAGTTGAACCAGAGTTAAAGGCCATATTAAAACAACAGCAATCAAGAATAAGCAACTGGCTGCAAACATTCAAACTACGGGGTGTTCAAAAAGTCTCTCCGCAGTGCCGTATGATTGTTAGCCGCGCGTACCGTACGCCGCAGTGAATATACCGAAATGAAACTCAGTGAAATACAAGTTATTAAGTTATTGAATATTCATTTTTACTTACAAATTTTAGCATTAAATATTGAAAGTGTCCGCCCTGTTGTTGATAACACAATTCAATTCGTCTAATCATGTTTCCAAACACAAGCTGTAACATGTCTTCTGTAACAGAAGCAGAGAAAGTGGATATTGCAGTTTTCAACTCATCGATGGATTTTGGACGGTTTTTATAGATAGTTGCTTTCGCTGCACCCCAGAAGAAGAAGTCAGGTGATGTTAGGTCAGGCGATCGTGGAGGCCAAAGTCCCTGCGAAATTAAGCGATCACCAAAAACATCAGCAAGCTAGTGACATTGAAACGCGAGCTGTATGCGCGGTTGCACCATCTTGTTGAAAATAACTATTCAGTATTTCACTCAACACAAGTTCTCCTATGAATGGGTACAGAATATCACTGCAGTGTCATTGTGCGCTTACTGTTTCGTTGAAAAATATGGGACCCACAATCCGATGTCTATAAATTGCAATCCAAACTCCTATTTTCACAGAATGAAGTGGTTCCTAATGAATACACAATAGATTTGCAGTACTCCCCATGGGAGAATTTTGCGAGTTCATGTACCCGCATAAATGAAACCAAGCCTCATCAGTGGAAAACGTTTCATTAAGAATATCCCTTCCATTTTGTTGAACGAAATTTTTGAACCCTTGACAATAACGCAGTCTCTTGCCATGATCAGTATTTCTCAGTTCTTGCACAGCTGTCATTTTGTATGGGAAAAGTTCTAATTTTTTCCTTACAGCTGCGTGGGCCGTTCCGACACTAACATCGATATCCTGGGCGAGTTTTCTTTTTGACTTGTTCGGACTTATGGACATTTTATCGGAAATATCGAGTAGTTTATCCTCAGACAAAACGCTAGGACGACAACTTCTCGGTGCATCTGTCACTGAACCAGTACTTCGAAATTTGTTAATCATATCTCGCATAGTATTGCGATGTGAGAGTGTTGTCTCCGGGAAAACTGAATTAAATGTTTGGTGAACTGAAACTGTGTATTTACCGCCAGCTTTGTACACTTGTTCGCCTAAAAACACACGTTTTTCAATGGTTAGCATTTTAACAATGACAAAAACGAAACAAACGAACAAAGGAACTAAACTTAAACGTTCACGCCAACACGTAACGGCACACACCAACGATGCTACTGACGCTGGCTGAGGTAAACGAAACAGTGGAATGTTGGGAGAGTCCACTAGAAGGAAACATGATTAGACGAATTGAATTGTGTATTCAACAACAGGGCGGACACTTTCAACATTTAATGTGAAAATCTGTAAGTAAAAATGAATATTCAATAAATTAATAACTTGTATTCCACTGAGTTTCATTTCGATATATCCACTGCGGCATACGGCACGCTCGGCTAATAATCATACGGCACTGCGGAGAGACTTTTTGAACACCCCGTACATTAAATACAGGTATGACATGTTCCGCTTGAGCTAAATACTATTCCTTGATAATGCAAATAATAATCAATACAAAACATACAATTACTTCATAACTACTTCAATAGTAGTAGTTTCCCACAATCAAACTGATAAAAGAACCTCTTGTCCAAGTCAGTAGTGCTCCATCATTAGCAATTATTTTCCTATAATTATCGTTAGCTTCCTAGAAGCCCACGACACTACACACTACACTGTTCTCTGGCTCAGACGGAGAGCATTTGAAACATGCTTCCAAACCTGGTTATTAGTCCACTCTCATACAGGAGGGAATGGAGGGGAGGAAGACGGACTGCAAAGGGTAAAGAAATAAAGATACAAGTGAGCATTTTCCTTCACCATTTGCAGACCGATGAAGTTGCAGCACTACAAAAGAAAAAAGCAGCAACAAATCGTGGCTCAAATTGCACGGCGAAAAATATTTGGCATGAGGGAAGCTTGAATACGGATCGCCCGCGGGACAATTCAACACGGTTACCACTTTCCCATGACGACACTGTTCTTGCTGCTTCCTTTATATTGCACTTCTCATTCTTGCAGCGTTCACTGTTCCTATTTTTCTTTTTTTCACAGTTCAGTACACCTTCTTCCTGTTTTCATTCGTGATCTGTGTTAAGTTTTTGTGCCCTGTTATCACTATATCAGAGGGGGTTGCGATGGGTAATTTCTCTTGTGCGTATAGCACGAGTGGTGCTTTCTGAATCCGCGCTGATTTGTAAACAGAAGATATTCTGTTTTAAGTTTCTGTATTAAAGGATTCTGCAGCAAACCGATGTTAAGAATATTGGTCTGTAATTATTCAGTTCCATTCTTTTATCTTTCTTGTAGACAAGAGTCACCTGTGCTTTTTTCCAGATGCTTGGGACTTTGCACTGGGCGGGAGATTCGTGATGAATTCAAGCTAAGTAAGGGGCTAACGCCACAGTTAGTCTCTGTAAAACAGAATTGGGATTCCATCTGGACCTGACGACTTATTTGTTTTCAAATGTTTCTGCTGCGTTTCTGTGCCTCATATGTCTATTTCTATATCCTCCATTTGGGAGTCTGTAAGGCAGTCAAACGACAGTATGTTTATACAATCCTTATGTGAGAATGATTTCTTAAAGGTGAAATTTAAAACTTCAAATTTCCTTTTACTGCCTTCTGTTGCCACCCCAGACTGGTCAACGAGTGATTGAACAGAAGCCTTCGACACGACATTGTACTGTTTGCCTTAAGTTTAGATAAATTTTAACAACAAAGGAAACAATTTAATAGAGCAACTTTGAAAGTACAATTGAAAATCAATTATAACAACACTAAAATGAAATATAACCAAAATAGTGACAAAACATTTGTCATCTTCTGCTGACAAAGATCACGTATGTTATTGCATACTGAAGACCACATAACACTTCATCTGCCATACATCGCCATTGTATAGCAAAATTGAAACAAACTGCCTCATTTCAAAACCATTCCCTTCTTGTCTCTAATGTCTGTCATCCAGGTTTCAGATTCTCACAAGATTACAATTCAGGCAAATACCTTCAGAGAAGACTCTCTAACATTTACAATTATGTCTGATGTTAGTACATTTCTCATTTTCGGAAATACTTTTCTTGGTACGAAGATGGCGATGTAACTACAGCATATCTAGAGAAGCTGCTGATTACCCATTGCAATATTTGACGCACCTTCCTTTTATGGATGGCTTTGTACTGTTTGCCTTAAGTTTAGATAATTTCAGCAATGAAAGAAACAATTTAATGCAGCAAGCGTGAAAGTATACTTAAAAATCAATTATAACAACGCCAAAATTACGTAAAACCAAAATGGTAAAAATAAAGTATCACAGTTTACAAGGTAATCAAAGAGTTTTTATATTTAGGGCAACTGAACACAACAAATGGATGGTCATGAGAAGAAGTTAACAGAAGAGTAAAAATAGTCTGAAATGCTTTTGTTTAAAGTAAACAGAGTTTTGGGAATATAGAATTGTATGGCACATATTGCTCACAAAATGTTTTCAGGCTTCCGTCCGGATGCCTGCGTTGAAATGCATCGATGTTTCAATGAGTGTCACTTTCATCATCTTCTAGCAAAGTGTCGATATTACATGGGGATTCCTTATATGTAGCTACTGCTGGGCAGGGTCTCTGCGTACAGCCGCTTGTGTAGCGTTCCATGCTGAACTTAGCCGGTAGCCCTAGTCTCTCTTGATGAAATTGACATGGAATCTTATCTCAGTCAACTATTTAATAAAGTTCTCCCAAAAGCCACTAGCTCAGCACAACATTTTTGATTTTTCAAATTTGAACCAGTTTTGGAGACTAAGTTTTCAAAACCAAGATTCCATTGTTTCCTTAAAAGATTAGTATTGTGGCGGTTAGGCATGCCTTGTTCAGAACTGACGGTTGCGCAGCAACTAATGGAAGATAGTTGTTCGGAATTATTAGGAGAAACAAGGAAAGCGATAAATGGATCAGGGACGAGCTGTAGTAGAAGACGTAATTGTGAACGTAATGGAAATAGAGCAGAGATTGGCAGGACTTGGAGCTAGGGTCAAAGAAGTTATAAATTAGAGATAGAAAATGTCCCTAACCAGGACCTAATGGGAGGTGCCCAGATGAGAGACAACATGCAGGATTAATATGGATGAATATAACTGAGGGCTGTTATGCACGGATAAGTATAGAGCAGGTCTCTATACTGGTAATACAATGGCTGTTGTGGCGATCTTCTACCATATTTACTTGCACGCCACCCTATCTTCAAATATGTGTTATTTAATTAACATTTTTGCAAGAATAAGTACCACTTACAGGGTGTGGGAGGTAACGAAACTTTTGACACGTCCTGCACACCTCAGGAGCTGCCACAGAGGGAAGTCCTTGATGTAACTAGCGTCAGACATAGAGCAGCCTATACCACTCCCACCACCAGTACAACAGTGGGAGCTGTACTGGCCACTTCCACTGCGCAAAGCATTGTGCTGTAAGATGACAAGAACCATGCCCCTTACATGAAGTCATTAAAGATCACCTAACTCACGTTGAGCGAACATTAGGGCTGAACAAAATGACTGACAAGGCACAATGCATCTTGTAGATGGTATAGTATGGACATATTGGAATAATCAATGTCGGGTGATGGTTGTAACCTCCCCACAAAAATTTTTACAAGAATGTAATGACAATACTCCCTAGCAATTAAATTTAATGACAATAAAAGTGAGAATCGCGATCTGACTCAAATATAAGTTCTTCATAAAAATTAAAGTCCATTCAGTGATAATGATAATTCAATTAAACCGAAATATCGGTCTTTGGCCCTGTGCAAAAATCAAAATTAAATTCTTACCTCATTGCAACACCTAGTCAAATTTCTGCTCTTGTTGTTGCGCACCGCTTGGAGGAACTGCATTGCAAATAATAATATTCCCTTTTTTTTTTTTTTGTAATCTAATTGAAAACTGAAACTTTTGTTTAAGGGAAGTGGAACGAGATAGTTACTTCAATTAAATGAAAATTTTATGTAAAATTGCTTTTGAAATCAAAGTTATTATTGGGGGACCTTGTTGAAAATTAGTTACAATAGTTAAACTTTACATTATCCGATGATTATCTTAATTAACAGTATACCTCATTCAGCATCTTGACCAGTGTTGTCGCCAGACCACATCACGCAATCCCACTGGGCTGCTACCACTGACCGACCGCTCTGCATGACGACTACTAGCGTACTGCCCTCAACTAGACAGAGCTACAGACTCGCAACGACTACTGACAGAGTACTCTACCCAACTAGACAGAGCTACAGACTCGCAACGACTACTGACAGAGTACTCTACCCAACTAGACAGAGCTACAGACTCGCAACGACTGACCGACAGACTGAGAACCGCTCGCAACACTCGCGCGGTCAAGCGCATACTCTCTGGTCACAGATGCTACAATGCCTCGCCATCGCTGCTATGTTACATACGTGTTTCATAACCCTCCACTGGGGGGGCAAAAATTTGGCAGCGATGGTGAGTCATTTGGACTTGCCAAGCGCGGCAAAATTTTTTCTTTAATTAACAAAATTCTACAACTTACAGAATATTTAAATGTTGTGCACACGCACTAAGTACAAAATATATCAGACAAAGACAAAATGTGAGTACAAAACATAGTAGCAAATCAGAAAAATGTATATACAAATTATTTGACAGATAACAAAGTGCACAGGCACTGAAAAAAAATTCTTTAGCATATTCAGAACAAATAAATGGACTGGCAAAATATTATGTTGACAAGTGACATGAGTGCACATGCACTGCAGTTGAGAACATATCAGTAATTGAAGAAATGTATGTACATTTAGTAACAAATGACATAAGTGCATACGCATGAAAGTATTGAATATACAGAATAGTAGAAATCATATTGAAAAATGAGAAAAGTGTACAGGCACTGAAGTTCAGTAGAAAACATATTATCACCTAACAGAAGTGCTCATGCACTGTAGTGCAGAAAATAAAAAGTGTATATACAATATAAAAGACAAAAGTGCACATATACTGTGCTTCAGAACAAATAAAAAAAAATGTCTTTAGCATTTTGGCAATAGCAAAAAAAATCATCATATTGAAAAATGAGAAAGGTGTACTCACACTGGAGTTCAGCGAATCGAAAAAATGTATAACCCATGAATATCAATAATGTTAGCAAAAATGATTTTCACTATGTGACAAGAATTAGGATAGGAAAGGGAAGGATTGCATCATGGTTGTAGCACTTTAGATTGCACACAGCTGTTTTGAAAGTCCATATCTTTCCACAGAAGTACAACACCAAGTGACACAACTTGAAGTTCTTTTCCCCTCAGAATTTATCAGCGTAGCCAAGACACTGAACTGTCGTAGTAATATTCCATTTTTTTTTTATTTTGGCAGTATATTAGGTACACCAAACAGTGGGACCATAATAACGTCTTCATCGCTCACGGTGGTGGACAGCATGTCGTGTCAACACCACGCTCTTACACGGCACATCAACGTAGAATTAGTGCAAAACCAAATATAGTGCTCCATGATCACTAGGATAAACAGGACAAATGGACATTGCAGTAATTCAGGGTAGTTAGCTCATAAGGTGAAGGACATTAAGTCACATAATATTGTCAATTACAGTAGTAGTTTGCGGCATTCATAGCCCAGTTATTGAACATTTCTGTACCATGTATGTAGTATTACAGAAAAATGTTCATTAATTGTTTTACATAGAATCAGTAGCCTTCTTTTCCTAGTTACAAAGCATTATTAAATAATCGCATTCTTTTCCAGTTACAAAGTATAGCATAGTTAATTAATCATTTGTCATTCCAATATAGTATTAATCATTAGCCTTCTACTAATTACAAAGCATTATGAAACAATCGCATTCTTTTCCAGTTACAAAGTATGGCATAGTTAATTAATCATTTGTCATCTCAATAGTAATAATCATTAGCTTTTTCCTAATTACAAAGCATTATTAAACAGTCACATTCATTTCCAATTATAAAGCATAGTTAATTAATCATTTGTCATTTCAATATAGCATTAATCATTAACCTTCTCCTAATTACAAAGCATCATGAAACAATCGCATTCATTTCCAGTTATAAAGTATAGCATAATTAATTAATCATTTGTCTTCCAATAGTAATAATCATTAGCTTTTTCCTAATTACAAAGCATTATGAAACAATAGCATAGTTAATTAATTATGTGTCATTCCAATCTAGTAAGAATCATTAGCCTTCTTCTAATTACAAAGCATTATTAAACAGTCACATTCATTTCCAATTAAAAAGTATGAACATTGAAAACAAGAGCTAATTAATGGCATAATTAATAACAATTCATTAAGTGACACTAATTATTGGCACTCAGTGGCCATCAGGTATCGAATAGTATAAAGCATTGTTCCTCATTCAGTATTATTCAGATCATTACGAAGTCATTATTAAAAATCAGTTAATTATAGTCATAGCATTAATAATCATGGGGATTATAAGTAGTCTCATTACAATAACAGTGGCAATTACTAGCCAGTTACTAAGCATTATTTTATATATATGTGTATTTTTGTTGTCTCATTAAGAAGTCATTACTCAAGTGACATACTATTCAGAGTTGATCAGTATTATTCAGAATTATCATAAACTAGTGACATTATGTGGTACTGGTAATACCTCTTTTAGCAATGCATTGCGTTGGGATCGATAATTAATTGGTGAGGCATAACACTATTTGCTTTTGACCTATTGCTGCAAATGAGGATAGGTAACGTCATTCGTCATGAGTCAGCTGTAGCAAGGTTATGTAACAAGGCAGTATATGTGATTACATTTATAAATGGTAAACACAAATGGGTAAAAAAAAAATAAAAATGCAAGTACTACAACAGGTATAATAAGTAACAGTTTTAGTAAGTATCATGACAAGCATCTCCTGGAAAAAATAGAAAATGGATTATTGACCTGAAAGAAGAAACGCACACTGTGCTGAAAAGTAGTGAACTTCGAATTAACAAGTAGTGAAATGTGTATAAAATGTGTTCCATAGCTGTCCTTTCCAAAACTTTCCGTCATCCTACTATGCAATATAACACCTGCTGTCAAAACAAACTGCAACAAATACTTAAATAACTACATAGCATAAATATAAAACTCCAACATTATCCTCATCTGTAAAGAAAAAACTTCATTATCAATCACTTCATTATCCATATTATCATAACTTCATTATTATCATCACCTGTAAAGAAAAACTTCATTATTCATAATACCATATCCTTCATCATTATTCATCAGTATTCATTATCATCTGCAAAAATCACTTCATTACTCATTATACAACTATTCCTTATCTCTAGCATATTTCATCACTAAAACTAAGATGTGTAGTTCAGTCTGACAGCCTGCATCAATCACCTTGTATTCTGAAAGAAAAAATTAGCTAAGGCTGCTATTCTATGATGAGTATAGTATATTCTTGTTAATGCTTGTTAATCCTGATCCATTTACTCTTCCTCATAAAGTTATTGCATCTTCTTTCGTTTATTCCGTAGGTGAAATTCCCATTTCTGTTGAATTTATTTCTTACACGCACCATTTCTTACTGAAATTGATGAACAAAGATTAATGTCCTGCATTTAAATCATATACCCATTAAATAATGACTGGTTTATGGTAACATAATTAACCATAAACATGACAGAAAACGTAATATGTCAAAGGCATTGACAGTGTTCAGAGGCAAAATGTACAGATAATATCACAATGCAGCAGCAAAAATGTAAAACAGTCACGATGTTGAGATGTCATAAGGCAAAAAATGTCAAAGTCAACAGGTGTGTTATATCTTAACTATTTCACAGTGCATACAAATAAAACTGGAGTACAATCATATACACAAAAAAAGTGGAAAATGTGCACGGTCTGATGTGTAACGACAAGAAAAGCGACCTGCTAACCTTACCTTGCCGGGCACTTGCCAAGCAAAAATGCGGTAATCATCAGTAATTAGTCAAGTGAAATAATTGCATTAATAAATGACATCATAGTGTGTTGAATCATAAAGTGTCTTCATTCAATAAACGGTTTAATGTTTGAGATATGGTGGTTGCCTTTCGATTTTCTAGTTCTCAAAGTTTCGACGTGTACAACATTGGGGTGAGGGATGCTGCGAATCCGATATGGACCTGCGTATAGAAGTTCAAATTTACTGCACTTACCTTTTAATTTACTGGATAAGTAATGTGTACGTATTAATATTTTCTGTCCAATGTGAAAGTCTCGGCGTCTACAAACCTGTTTTTGCCGTCTTCTCCGGCGCTCTGCGGCACGTTTGATGTTGTTCAGCGCAATGTCAATTATTTCGTGGTGTCTTAGTCGACGACATTTAGGGAAGTTTACTAATTCTTTAATTTTGTTTGGTGGTTCAACGTTTTTCAGTATAATAGACGGAGATAGCATAGTGGATTCATTTGGAATGGAATTAATTACGTCTTGGAATGAGAGTATGTGTGTATCCCAATCAATATGTCTTCTGTGGCAGTATACTCTACACAGTTTACCAATTTCTTTCATTAATCTTTCACAGGGGTTCGAAGAAGCGTGGTACTTGGATATATAAATCGGAGAAATGTTTCTAGCTCGTAACATGCGTGTCCATACGCTACTACGAAATTGAGATCCATTGTCAGAAATTACTTTCATCACATGCCCTACATGAAATAGAAAATGTTTTACAAATGCTTTCGAAACAGTTTTAGCAGTAGCTTTACGTAACGGAGTGAAAGTAACAAATTTCGAAGTGAGTTCAACAGCGACAAAGATGTAGCAAAAACCTCTGTTAGTTCTCGGAATCGGACCAAAAATATCTACTGCGGCCATATGTCTTAATTTAACAGGTATAATGGGATATAATGGAGGAATAAGTGAAGTGGTGTCTGATTTAGCTTTCTGGCAAATTTTACAAGACGCTAAAACTCGTCGTATACGTTTCTCCATGTTAGTAAAATAAGAGTTCTGTCTCAGTATAAGAAAACATTTTCGTGCTCCGTAATGTGCGTAACTTAAATGAGTGTACCAAATTAATTTGTTAACCAGTTCGTCAGGAATGCATAATAACCAATTGTTGCTGTCAGGATGAGAGCGGCGAAACAGAATGTCATTGCGTACAGTGTAGTGGTTCCTAATCGTAACATCATTCCTATCTTGCCAAAGGTGTTTAATTTCTTTCCACACGTTGTCTTTATTTTGTTCTTGTGCTATGTCCTGTAGTGACGATGAAATAAAGTTTTCAAATGCGACTTGCTGAATGTACATGACACTGAAATTTGTTTTGCAGAAGTTGGTTGCTACGTCTTGCTGATTGTTGCCGAGAGAACGCGATAGTGCGTCTGCTATAACATTTTGTGTGCCGGGAATGTGAACAATCGTAAAATTAAATTCTTGCAAATAAAGTTTCCATCTGCTTAATCTGTCGTGAGTAAATTTAGCTGAAAGCAAAAATTGTATCGCTCTGTGGTCTGTGTAGACGGTGGTGTGTCTGCCATAAAGAAAGTGCCTAAATCTCGTAAAAGCCCATACAACACATAATGTTTCAAGTTCTGTAACAGAATAATTTCGTTCAGCAGGTGACAGAATGCGGCTTGCAAATGCGATGTTTTTAATAACTGTTGAACCATCTTCTTCAATTTCCTGGAAAATATGTACGCCTAAAGCGGTGTTAGAACTGTCGGTGGCAATGGAAAAATTTCTAGTAAGATCGGGGTGCGATAAAAGTGGAGCATTCAACAAAGTATGCTTCAAATAACATTCTCGTGAGCAAAATTCTGCGTGTCAAAAGTAATGTTTGCGTTACTGTAATATGCAATCTGTGCTGTATCTGGTTAAAAACTATCGTATGTGTTATTATTTACGGGAGAATGTTGTGGCATATCCACTATATGAACTGCTTTGTTATATCTTACTGACGTGTTACGCTATGGATGACATCTATTGTCTGTTTCATTCATGATTATTTGTTGTTGCTGATGCTGTTGCTGCTCATAAGATCGACTGTTATTAAATGTACGCCGAGAATTGTGCTCATTATTTTTACGTCTGTCGTGATAGTCATTCCTATACGGTGCATTGCGATACGAGTTGAAATAGTGTGTTGTCTGTACGTAGTTATTTCTTTGCTGCCGTGCGTTACTATTTGTTGTAGCTGAGACTTTACGTGCACGCGGCGAAACATTAAAGCCTGGTTGACCTTGTAGACTGCATTGTTGGTTAGGTATGCTAAGCGGTTGACTTTCGTGCTATTGTGGTGAAAAACATCTATTGTTACAAAAATGTGGTTGCGACTGCCGAAAATTTTGTACATACTGATGATTACGATTTTATCTGTTAATAAAGTTGTCATTACGGGAGTGCCTGCTGAAAATTGTCACATTCGGTAAAAGATTTGTCATATCGGGTTTTCAGTACAATATTTCTTAATTCTAGATAGAGCAATAGTTGAAGAGCAGTTTTGATAGATATAAAGGATAGTAGAAGAAAAGGCAGCAGTGCAGAAAACTAAAGATGAAATAGCACTACTACAGCTCGGGGCCCTATGCTCGCTACGGCACATATTCATTAAAGCGTAATGAATCCCCTGAGGTCTATTACGCACTGCAAATAAATTTTAGCTTTTGCGTTGCAAGCAATAGCGGTAAAATTCCAAAAGTAAATCGCTGTATTCTTGCTAATTCCAGTTTCTGCATAATACGTAATGCTGATGAAAATACAATAGCAAATTGTCGCCTCTGGTTCAAAGCTAGTTTCTGCATTACAGGTAATAGCGGTGAATGTACAAAGATAAATTGTCGTATACAGTGCAAATCGTGTACCTGTACGCTGTCATTATTAAATTTCTTACATTTTCTTACAAATGCAAATTGCTCGAAATCTACGTTCTCGTCACTCAGTTTGATAACACGTTCAGGTTTGTGTGTGAATCTGTTCGTCTGTGTCATTTCGGATTTCAAGTTGCGTAGCTTTTCAGATTTTAAGTCGCGTGGCTTTTCGGATTTTAAGTCGCGTAGTCTCTGTAAATTGATCACATTATACACGCTGCGTGACTCTGACAAATGCTCGCAACGTGGCGTCTGCTGTATGTTATTAACTGAAGTGTTTTTCATTTCTGTTACTTCTTGTTGTAAACTTGACAACTTCCTCCGTAACGTGTTGTTAGACGAATCGATCTCATTAATTGCCTGTTGTAAATTTTGAAATTCAGGTGTTTGGTTAAATGAAACCGGTGCAGTATCATCTGATTTATTGTCATTAGTATTTTCGATAACATCAATACGACTGGACAATTTATCACATTTTTCATTCAGTATTTTAACCTGATCATCGGTTTTAGAATCGGACGCATTAATCTGTTTTTGCAACTTACGCGTAGTTTCGCTCAGTTTTTTAACATCAGCTTTGATGACATCGCAATCCTGTATTAGATCTAATTGTTCGAATCTGTCTGTCACTGTTTGAATATTTACTGTGTGTGTATCTGTTTTTGATTTAAGGTCAGAAATTTCAACCCGTAATTCCGCGTTCAATTGTTCTATGGTATTAATTTTGTCGGACACTGTAGTAATATTATTGTCTACATACGTCTTCGCTTTCGCGAACATTTTACGTTTGTCCTCTTGTCTTTGTGCAGTGATTGTTTCCATGACTTGTCGTTTTGCTTTGTTTTGATCTTGAATAAATTTGCGGAAACGCGTATCACTGTTTTGTATGTGCTGATTAAAGCGCTCGTTAATCTGAGTGTTTTGCTGTTCGAATTTCGCGTCTATCTTTGCGTCCATTGTGCGCGAAAGTTCTACCGTCATTGCTTTAAACTCGTCCCGTAATTGTGTAGCTTTTTCAAAGCATTGTTTAGCGACTCCGTTAATTTCGTCTCTGAGTGTTTCTGTGGCGGCTGTTTGCAATTCCCTTAATTCCTGAGCAACAGACTTAATTTCTTCCCTACCTTTTTTTGAACAAGCTTCAATTTCCGAGCGCAACTGTTCCTTAGTGTCATGACACTGCGCGGCAACAGCTTTAATTTGTTCACTAAGCTGCCTCAAATTGTCGTCAAATTTTTCATTTTGTTGTCTGACCTGTTCACTAAGTTGCTTGAGGTTTTCATTCTGTTGTTTGTTATCTTCCCTAAGTTGTCTGAAATCTTCACCCTGCTGTTTGACCTGCTCATTAATTTGTTTGAGATTTTCGTCATTATTGTCAAGTTTCTCATTTAAGTGTTTGGAATCATTATCCTGTTTTTCAGCCATTTGTCGTAAAAATGCCATAACTTGATCCCACCCAAAAGTAGCTGTTGCATTCTCAGTACTGTGTGGTGGTATATGTGCAATTGTCACGTTTTGTGCGACCATTTGGTCATTCTGCATTTTAGAAAAAGGTTTGCCAGTCAAATGTACACTATCAGTCATTGTTTCGGAATTAAATAAATCCGTCCTACTTTGTGTGATCTGTTCATTTTCATTAGACAAATTTGTCTGTTCGTTACTTGAGTTTTCCAAATCGGGTGTGTTAAGCTGGCCAGCGCTCATTACAATAGAGCATTCTGCGTCATCAATTGTCGTCAAATTAACAGACGAGACAATTGAGTTCGTTTGTTCATTATGAGGGTAAAAGTCATCACTAGTGGTTGGAATGCACTGATTGTTAGTGAACGCAGGATTGTCATCATTACACTGCGTATCATATGTCCTATCGGTAAAGTTGTTTGAGTCGGTAATTTCATTCATAATACCTCGCGATACACTATTCACAGTCTTTCGCGGCATTTCTACAATAGTCACAATTTTTCAGAAAATAAATAAGCACAATGCAAAAGGAACACACAAATACAACAAAGCAACGAATTGCCGTTGACCTGTAGAAAGAAAGTCACAAGTTAATAAAAGCGTAGCGCCAAATCCTAATTATATCTAAGCAAATAAGAGCAGATATCTGACTGTTGCTCAAAAGACTCTCAACGAAATTCGATCCTGGACTGGGTGTCGCCAAGTGTAACCTCCCCACAAAAATTTTTACAAGAATGTAATGACAATACTCCCTAGCAATTAAATTTAATGACAATAAAAGTAAGAATCGCGATCTGATTCAAATATAAGTTCTTCATAAAAATTAAAGTCCATTCAGTGATAATGATAATTCAATTAAACCGAAATATCGGTCTTTGGCCCTGTGCAAAAATCAAAATTAAATTCTTACCTCATTGCAACACCTAGTCAAATTTCTGCTCTTGTTGTTGCGCACCGCTTGGAGGAACTGCATTGCAAATAATAATATTCCCTTTTTTTTTTGTAATCTAATTGAAAACTGAAACTTTTGTTTAAGGGAAGTGGAACGAGATAGTTACTTCAATTAAATGAAAATTTTATGTAAAATTGCTTTTGAAATCAAAGTTATTATTGGGGGACCTTGTTGAAAATTAGTTACAATAGTTAAACTTTACATTATCCGATGATTATCTTAATTAACAGTATACCTCATTCAGCATCTTGACCAGTGTTGTCGCCAGACCACATCACGCAATCCCACTGGGCTGCTACCACTGACCGACCGCTCTGCATGACGACTACTAGCGTACTGCCCTCAACTAGACAGAGCTACAGACTCGCAACGACTACTGACAGAGTACTCTACCCAACTAGACAGAGCTACAGACTCGCAACGACTACTGACAGAGTACTCTACCCAACTAGACAGAGCTACAGACTCGCAACGACTGACCGACAGACTGAGAACCGCTCGCAACACTCGCGCGGTCAAGCGCATACTCTCTGGTCACAGATGCTACAATGCCTCGCCATCGCTGCTATGTTACATACGTGTTTCATGGTTTTAAAGTAATTCACACGACATGAAAACTTTGTGGAAACGAGTCGATTTACTGGACGCTATTTTACCCCAGGGAAGTATTTAGAGTTGACCGTGGCCGGCTGGGGAACGACGAAGGGAAGCGACAATAGGCAGCTTAGGGCGGCTCAAGCCTTGAGAAATCGGTAATGTGGCGCGGCCTCCAGCCGCCTTAAGATGAGTGACAGCATGGGTGGTTGACCCCGACCCCATGCTGGTGTACCGGGAAGCAGACAGAGAACTTGTACGCCTGTTGATAAATGTCCGTCGTCCCATTTTAAGGGAAACATGCGAGAAAGCTGTGCAAAGCTATTGTGGAGCGGTCAACAGATGTCAGAATATGCGTGTTCGTGACTATAGCAACTTCACACTGAATTCACAGTCCACAGAGTCTGAAGTAAATCAGGTGAAGAACGACAGAATTAATTACGCCGGCCTCCGATGGGAACGTGGGACCGAGGAATTTGAAGTACTCTCCTGGGAGTCAGAATTCCGGAAAAAGTGGTGTTTGTGCAGACACTAACCTTGATGGGTGGCCTGGGAGGAGCTAAATAACAGAAGTTGAGAGGAAGGGAAATTTTGTGGGAATTTGTTCACTTCCCAGAGCAAGCATTGGTTGGCGCTGGGAAGCGACGCATAATTAACGTGACTTGCGTTGCAATTGGCGTAAGTGATTTTGCTGGAGGGGAAACCGAGGCGAAGAGCGGACTTCCGTTCCCAGATTGTCTAGAGTGCGGACGTGGCGTTCTTTACTCAGCTTGCCTGAGAAAGAGTGAGCATCTCTGCAGTTTAGGACTTAGCAAATGGAACGATTGAGCTTGGAGATAGAATGTTTTGGTTCAGCTGTGTACTGAGCAAGACAGCTAGGAGTGAATAGACGAGCGCAGCCTCGCAGCACCACGAGGTCGGCCGACGTCCACGCAACGACGCCGCTCCGCCACGCTGTATTCGGTGATATTGCGCCCGCTCCGTCCACTGATTAATTTGTGGATCACGTCGGCAAAGTTTTCACGAGGGCTTCATGGGCCGTGTATTGTAGAATTCTTCTCGTACTTCGCATTACGCCTGAGTCAGTCGATAGGAATTACTTTTGAGTTATCACACTTTACTCCACGCAAACGCAATTTATTACCACTGCCTGATAGGAGAGTCTTGTAATGTGATGGTTGAAGGTCGGGATTTACAATAAATTTGTGCTAATCGACTACATCTGTTTTCAATCAAGTAGTTGAAATCTCAAGTCACTTTCTTAATTAATTTTGTGTTCAACATTTGCATCTGGTGTTCAATAGCTGAATATAACATCAATGTGCACCCCATTTTAATTAAAAGTGATCAATTCTGAATAAATTAATGTCAACACTGCCACCGCAGTTCAATCAGGAGTCACAGGGCCATATTACTTTTTTGCGTTATCCGATATTGCGGCAGTTTTGCACTCTCTGTTGATCTGTTAGTCAATTAGTTGGGGTGAACACACGCCAAAACCAGCTAAGTGACGGGTGGGGTGATACAGTGCCTGACACTTCTCAAGTAAGAAATTTCTCCCGATGTGAAAATTTCCTCATCTGAAGAAAAGAAGCACAATTCTGATGCTTACTAAAACGAAGATAAGCATTTATTACACATAGCAAATGCAGTGTGATAAACTTTGGGAATATCATTTAACGAGGTATCTGGAATCAACTAAAAAAATATTTCCGTTAGTTCAATGGTTTTCAAGATAGTTTGAAACTGTATCCCGGACGAGAAAATTTCATCTGTTTCAAAAAATTATGGTACCTTCAGCCCTAATTAAAATTACAGTTTTCTCATGCTTAGAGATATTACAGAAATTTATGCTGTACGTCAAATTCAGATTGTTTGCGCGATTTCTGTAGGAGATACAGGCTTTAAGAAGATTTTCTATTGCCGCAGAGAACAGATCGCTAGGGTAGCTGCCTGCAGGTAGTACTTACTTTTCGCGCAACGTCACAGTCTCGTTCTTAAATATTAGACGCTAATTTAACCACATTGTAGGGGGATGAGGTAGTATTTTCTCAGACAAGTACGTCCAATAGTATTCGACAAAAGTTACTTATGCGTAGTGGAGACTGCTGGCGTTTCAAGAAATGAGGAGAGAGAGTGTTGCTAGGTAAGTAAAAAACTAAAAAAAATAACTAATCATCTAATGAAGACGGAATTTTTGTAGGGCTGAGACACACGTTTTAAACAGAAACCAGAACATGCAAAAAATCTAAAAGAGAGAGCGAAAACTAGTCAGGAACAAGTGAGGTCTAATTTGTATTGACGAAGGAACTGTGAGCGAATAAAGAAATTGAAAAATGTACCAACATTTAGTCGAATATGAAAAAACCGATGTTAAAATTCTCTGGACATGTTAAAAGAGTGGAACCAAGCAGATTAACTAGACAGGTTATGGAATCCTACAAAAGTCACAGTAAAGCCAAAATTTAAACAACAAAATGAATTGAAGCTGGAATAACTGAAGATGGCAAGAACAACACAACTTGATATTCTACCAGACAGAAAAAAAATTAGGCAGAAGATTTAGGAGTGGACACTTGGCCTGACAAATCAAGGTCTGAGTTATTTGGCCTGAAGAGCGGAAAAGAGCCCATACTGGAAGAAAAAAAATATTATGTGCTTAAAGAAAAGCTGAAATAACAAAATTTAGTATTGGAGGGAAGTGTGGGCGGTAAAAATCGTGGAGGAAGACCAAGAGAATACAGTAAGCATATTCAGAAGGATGTAGATTGTAGTAGTTATTCAGAGATAAAGAGGCTTACACTCAATGGAGCAGTGTGGAGGCCTACATCAAACGTTCAATCCCGCGTCCGGCCATCCTGATTTAGGTTTTCCGTGATTTCCCGTGTCGGAAGTTCCATGCGGCTTTTCGCGGATGATGCTGTAGTATACAGAGAAGTTGCAGCATTAGAAAATTGTAGCGAAATGCAGGAAGATCTGCAGCGGATAGGCACTTGGTGCAGGGAGTGGCAACTGACTCTTAACATAGACAAATGTAATGTATTGCGAATACATAGAGAGAAGGATCCTTTATTGTATGATTATATGATAGCGGAACAAACACTGGTAGCAGTTACTTCTGTAAAATATCTGGGAGTATGCGTGCGGAACGATTTGAAGTGGAATGATCATATAAAATTAATTGTTGGTAAGGCGGGTACCAGGTTGAGATTCATTGGGAGAGTGCTTAGAAAATGTAGTCCATCAACAAAGGAGGTGGCTTACAAAACACTCGTTCGACCTATACTTGAGTATTGCTCATCAGTGTGGGATCCGTACCAGATCGGTTTGACGGAGGAGATAGAGAAGATCCAAAGAAGAGCGGCGCGTTTCGTCACAGGGTTATTTGGTAACCGTGATAGCGTTACGGAGATGTTTAATAAACTCAAGTGGCAGACTCTGCAACAGAGGCGCTCTGCATCGCGGTGTAGCTTGCTCGCCAGGTTTCGAGAGGGTGCGTTTCTGGATGCGGTATCGAATATATTGCTTCCCCCTACTTATACCTCCCGAGGAGATCACGAATGTAAAATTAGAGAGATTAGAGCGCGCACGGAGGCTTTCAGACAGTCGTTCTTCCCGCGAACCATACGCGACTGGAACAGGAAAGGGAGGTAATGACAGTGGCACGTAAAGTGCCCGCCGCCACACACCGTTGGGTGGCTTGCGGAGTATAAATGTAGATGTAGATGTAGATGAAATCGCTCCAGGCAAATGCTGGGATGGTTCCTTTCAAAGGGCACGGCCTACTTCCTTCCCCATTCTTTCCTAATCTGATGAGACCGATGACCTCGCTGTCTGGTCTCCGTCCCCCAACAAACCAACCAACCAACCTACATCAAACGAGTCTTCGGATTGAAGACCACAACAACATATACAGGGTATCCAAATTAAAGTTCTACATCTACATCTACATTGATACTCCGCAAGCCACCCAACGGTGTGTGGCGGAGGGCACTTTATGTGCCACTGTCATTACCTCGCTTTACTGTTCCAGTCGCGTATGGTTCGCGGGAAGAACGACTGTCTGAAAGCCTCCGTGCGCGCTCTAATCTCTCTAATTTTACATTCGTGATCTCCTCGGGAGGTATAAGTAGGGGGAAGCAATATATTCGATACCTCATCCAGAAACGCACCCTCTCGAAACCTGGCGAGCAAGCTACAACGCGATGCAGAGCGCCTCTCTTGCAGAGTCTGCCACTTGAGTTTATTAAACATCTCCGTAACGCTATCACGGTTACCAAATAACCCTGTGACGAAACGCGCCGCTCTTCTTTGGATCTTCTCTATCTCCTCCGTCAGACCGATCTGATACGGATCCCACACTGATGAGCAATACTCAAGTATAGGTCGAACGAGTGTTTTGTAAGCCACCTCCTTTGTTGATGGACTACATTTTCTAAGCACTCTCCCAATGAATCTCAACCTGGTACCCGCCTTACCAACAATTAATTTTATATGATCATTCCACTTCAAATCGTTCCGCACGCATACTCCCAGATATTTTACAGAAGTAACTGCTACCAGTGTTTGTTCCGCTATCATATAATCATACAATAAAGGATCCTTCTTTCTATGTATTCGCAATACATTACATTTGTCTATGTTAAGGGTCAGTTGCCACTCCCTGCACCAAGTGCCTATCCGCTGCAGATCTTCCTGCATTTCGCTACAATTTTCTAATGCTGCAACTTCTCTGTATACTACAGCATCATCCGCGAAAAGCCGCATGGAACTTCCGACACTATCTACTAAGTCATTTATATATATTGTGAAAAGCAATGGTCCCATAACACTCCCCTGTGGCACGCCAGAGGTTACTTTAACGTCTGTAGACGTCTCTCCATTGATAACAACATGCTGTGTTCTGTTTGCTAAAAACTCTTCAATCCAGCCACACAGCTGGTCTGATATTCCGTAGGCTCTTACTTTGTTTATCAGGCGACAGTGCGGAACTGTATCGAACGCCTTCCGGAAGTCAAGAAAAATAGCATCTACCTGGGAGCCTGTATCTAATATTTTCTGGGTCTCATGAACAAATAAGGCGAGTTGGGTCTCACACGATCGCTGTTTCCGGAATCCATGTTGATTCCTACATACTAGATTCTGGGTTTCCAGAAATGACATGATACTCGAGCAAAAAACATGTTCTAAAATTCTACAAGAGATCGACGTAAGAGATATAGGTCTATAGTTTTGCGCATCTGCTCGACGACCCTTCTTGAAGACTGGGACTATCTGTGCTCTTTTCCAATCATTTGGAACCCTCCGTTCCTCTAGAGACTTGCGGTACACGGCTGATAGAAGGGGGGCAAGTTCTTTCGCGTACTCTGTGTAGAATCGAATTGGTATCCCGTCAGGTCCAGTGGACTTTCCTCTATTGAGTGATTCCAGTTGCTTTTCTATTCCTTGGACACTTATTTCGATGTCAGCCATTTTTTCGTTTGTGCGAGGATTTAGAGAAGGAACTGCAGTGCGGTCTTCCTCTGTGAAACAGCTTTGGAAAAAGGTGTTTAGTATTTCAGCTTTACGCGTGTCATCCTCTGTTTCAATGCCATCATCATCCCGAAGTGTCGGGATATGCTGTTTCGAGCCACTTACTGATTTAACGTAAGACCAGAACTTCCTAGGATTTTCTGTCAAGTCGGTACATAGAATTTTACTTTCGAATTCAATGAACGCTTCACTCATAGCCCTCCTTATGCTAACTTTGACATCGTTTAGCTTCTGTTTGTCTGAGAGGTTCTGGCTGCGTTTAAACTTGGAGTGAAGCTCTCTTTGCTTTCGCAGTAGCTTCCTAACTTTGTTGTTGTACCACGGTGGGTCTTTCCCGTCCCTCACAGTTTTACTCGGCACGTACCTGTCTAAAACGCATTTTACGATTGCCTTGAACTTTTTCCATAAACACTCAACATTGTCAGTGTCGGAACAGAAATTTTCGTTTTGATCTGTTAGGTAGTCTGAAATCTGCCTTCTATTACTCTTGCTGAACAGATAAACCTTCCTCCCTTTTTTTATATTCCTATTAACTTCCATATTCAGGGATGCTGCAACGGCCTTATGATCACTGATTCCCTGTTCTGTACGTACAGAGTCGAAAAGTTCGGGTCTGTTTGTTATCAGTAGGTCCAAGATGTTATCTCCACGTGTCGGTTCTCTGTTTAATTGCTCGAGGTAATTTTCGGATAGTGCACTCAGTATAATGTCACTCGATGCTCTGTCCCTACCACCCGTCCTAAACATCTGAGTGTCCCAGTCTATATCTGGTAAATTGAAATCTCCACCTAAGACTATAACATGCTGAGAAAATTTATGTGACATGTATTCCAAATTTTCTCTCAGTTGTTCTGCCACTAATGCTGCTGAGTCGGGAGGTCGGTAAAAGGAGCCAATTATTAACCTAGTTCGGTTGTTGAGTGTAACCTCCACCCATAATAATTCACAGGAACTATCCACTTCTACTTCACTACAGGATAAACTACTACTAACAGCGACGAACACTCCACCACCGGTTGCATGCAATCTATCCTTTCTAAACACCGTCTGTACCTTTGTAAAAATTTCGGCAGAATTTATCTCTGGCTTAAGCCAGCTTTCTGTACCTATAACGATTTCAGCTTCGGTGCTTTCTATCAGCGCTTGAAGTTCCGGTACTTTACCAACGCAGCTTCGACAGTTGACAATTACAATACCGATTGCTGCTTGGTCCCCGCATGTCCTGACTTTGCCCCGCACCCTTTGAGGCTGTTGCCCTTTCTGTACTTGCCCAAGGCCATCTAACCTAAAAAACCGCCCAGCCCACGCCACACAACCCCTGCTACCCGTGTAGCCGCTTGTTGCGTGTAGTGGACTCCTGATCTATCCAGCGGAACCCGAAACCCCACCACCCTATGGCGCAAGTCGAGGAGTCTGCAGCCCACACGGTCGCAGAACCGTCTCAGCCTCTGATTCAGACCCTCAACTCGGCTCTGTACCAAAGGTCCGCAGTCAGTCCTGTCGACGATGCTGCAGATGGTGAGCTCTGCTTTCATCCCGCTAGCGAGACTGGCAGTCTTCACCAAATCATATAGCCGCCGGAAGCCAGAGAGGATTTCCTCCGATCCATAGCGACACACATCATTGGTGCCGAGATGAGCGACCACCTGCAGATGGGTGCACCCTGTACCCTTCATGGCATCCGGAAGGACCCTTTCCACATCTGGAATGACTCCCCCCGGTATGCACATGGAGTGCACATTGGTTTTCTTCCCCTCTCTTGCTGCCATTTCCCTAAGGGGCCCCATTACACGCCTGACGTTGGAGCTCCCAACTACCAGTAAGCCCACCCTCTGCAACTGCCCGGATCTTGCAGACTGAGGGGCAACCTATGGAACAGGACAAGCAGCCGTGTCAGGCCGAAGATCAGTATCAGCCTGAGACAGAGCCTGAAACCGGTTCGTCAGACAAACTGGAGAGGCTTTCCGTTCAGCCCTCCGGAATGTCTTTCGCCCCCTGCCACACCTTGAAACGACCTCCCACTCTACCACAGGTGAGGGATCAGCCTCAATGCGGGCAGTATCCCGGGCAACCACAGTCGTAGTCCGATCAGGGGATGCGTGGGACGAGCTGGCCGTCCCCGACAAACCCCCATCCGGACCCCCACAGTGATGCCCATTGGCAACAGCCTCAAGCTGTGTGACCGAAGCCAACACTGCCTGAAGCTTATAAATTTGTAATGAGAGAACCACTGCTCAGAATGACGTCAAATTTGAACAGCATCTTATTGAGGAATGCGGAAACGTCATGGAACAAAACAAAAAGCGCCGGAATATGCACACCAACAGACGAGCGACACACGGCTGTTCCTCAGTTTGCGCCCAAGACGCGCAGCATTACTGTCCCCATGAAGGATCGCCCGCTGCTGGTAAAGTTCTTTTACAAGAACGGTGAGGGTGTGTGCCAATAGCCCGGCAGAAGTTCCAGACACTCAAGGATATGAAGAAAGGGATTGGTCCGATGCCTGGAAAGGATCTGGAGAAAGTTATTACAAAATTCGGAAAGACAGGTTCTTTTAAAGCGCAGTGTGACAGAGGGAAGAAAGCAGTTGATCCGACTTTTGTCGAACATGTGGCCAAAGCATTTGCAGGAGGAGTCGATTGGTGGTGTCCAGACACGCAGTGCATGGGGAACTGCCCGAACGTTGGACATGCCTGCGAGCATGGTGCATAAAACCCTATGAAACATCCTGACACTTGATAAGTATTATAGAACAATTTAGATGCGGAAAACACTTAATTTGAGGATCCGTTGTGCCTTACACCAAGCATGGTACAATAACAGAACTTTGGACATTCAGAAGTACTGAATTTCCTTTACGTTCATAGCATAAATAATGTGTGTGTGTGTGTGTGTGTGTGTGTGTGTGTGTGTGTGTGTTTTTATGTTTTTCTGAAACCTCTTACATGTGGAAATACCGCAAGATACACGCTTCACATAAGTTTCTCGATAAATATTTTCCAACATGTATAAAAATTCAGATCATTTGGATACTTTTGAGCACAGCCAAGATGGCTCCTCAGGGGACACATTGCAATTGGCTGTTTCAGTTTAATGACCTGTGAAATGCTGGGCCACCACCATTCCAAGAAATGAGGTATAGTTTTTTGAAATCTTAATGACGTCATGGATAAGGAAGGTGTGGCTTGTCACATGATAATGATGACAGCATACATAACAGAGATGTGGTTTGTTATATGGTAGATAAGGATGTGTGGTCTGCTGTCATCTTGAATTGTTACGTCATGTACAAAGACAGCACACACAATGACTGTGGTTTTCATTTGTTATTGCTCCCTCAGTGTGACAGTCCGCTGACGTATATGATGCAATGCCTGATACATTTGAGCCAAGCAGCAGCAGAAGTCTCCTCAGCATGCAGAGAGATTCTCTGCTGCAATACCTGATATATCAAATCACGACGCAGAACTGTTTTCAGACTTTGAGTTTCCTATGTATTCAGGATCTGTACTGATCATCGAGCCGCATTGCATAGTGCATGTGATACGATGAAGCAGAAATCAAGTCAGCATACAGAACTGTTCCCTGACCCTGAGTTTTCACTATCATCAAAACATGTACCACTCGCCGAGCTGCTAGCATTGTATAGTGCACGTACGAAAGTAGTGTTATTCTCCGCAATGTACAAGCTGAATGGGGGTGACAGTAAACATGTCACTGTATGCTTATCCTCAGATAATGAGTTCGGCATAGTGGCAATTCTTGAAAATCCATGGTCTAGACCACGAATAGTATCAATTATGTCAGAATTTGACGCAAACAACTTTAATGTTCAACGCTCAAATGTCTGCGGTATTACTGGATTGCTATACAATGTTTTGGGAACTGCCCAAGAACAGTGAAAATATACAACAGTATACCATGCAGCGGACTCATTGTCAGGAATCTACACTCAGAAATGTGTTGGGTGCCAGCTCAGCCACCCACTGTACACTGTAGGGTGGTGGTAACCTTGTGTGTATGAATTTTATGGAAATGTCCGCCTTGCGCTTTCGGACCTTACACCTCAGGAGACTTGAGAAAAAGTTTTTGCTATGTATTTCGATGTGTGTAGGCCTTCAGTACGCAGTATGGATGATACGTATACCTGGCATAGGTGCAGAATTACGTACATATCTGTAATTATTTGTATACCCTACTATTTAGCCCAAATAAAAAAGTGAAAATAATTTATTGTATTTTCCTCTGAACTGTGTTTCATTTTGCGAGAATCGTCAAACAAGTTGATTTACGCATACAGTTAAAATTACTAAAGTACAAATTGCAACTAAAATGAACTACATGTTCAGTAATCTAGATGAAGAGGCATTCGAGACGTGTCTCAAGTAGTGACTGGAAACATTTACGTATGGGCAGGAGCTTGTAGAAGAACTGTAGCTGAAGTTTAAATGAATGGTTGTCTATGTACAGGGTAGATAAAAATCTTGTAAGGCACTTCTTGATGTGAGGGTTCATGACTTACACTGTTGTTATTGCTATGCTGAAGAGTCTCAGCACATTTTTCTATGACATGAAACAGTTTAGCTGTTGCAATATCGGACAGATAGAGAGACTTAATAGTTGTAGCAAAATATCGTATTTTACAGTAGATTTGTAATGAACTTACGTTCGCCGCTCGTGGTCTCGCGGTAGCGTTCTCGCTTCCCGGGCACGGGGTCCCGGGTTCGATTCCCGGCGGGGTCAGGGATTTTTCCTGCCTCGAGATGACTGGGTGTTGTTGTGTTGTCTTCATCATCATCATTCATCCCCATTTCGGTCGGAGGAAGGCAATGGCAAACCACCTCCACTAGCACCTTGCCTAGTAAGGCGGCGCGGGTCTCCCGCGTCGCTCCCCTACGCTCTGTAAAGAAGTATGGGACTCATCATCATCATCATCCCATGTTACAGTAAAATTGTAACAAAATGCTCCATGTTACACCACTCCTTGCAACAAATGCCTCTTAATACACATAAATTTTTTATAGCTTTAAATAGATAACTCTCAGCACTGATTACCTCAAACATCAACTGCGTAATAGGTGTGAAAGCATCAGACTACACCTGAACAGAGACTTTACATTCCTAGCTGTTGCTATATCAACTGGATTTAGAACATTTTACATGAGACGAAACTCGCAAGTTCAACTGACGCAATGTCAGACAGAGTGAAAGATTTAGCAGCTCTTACATTTTTCAGCTGTTGGTAGAGTTACCGGTTCATTATTAGAAGGAATGATATGTGTGTGGAATGTGATTGTTAAAAAAAGTGCTGAGATTAAAAAGGTGTAAGACAGGGATGTGGTCTTTCACCGCTAAAATTCAATCTATACATCGAATAAACAGTGATGGAAATAAAAGAAAGATTCAAGAATGGAATTAAACGGCCTGCTGACTTTTGTCTCGGGTTCTTCGGCCGACGTTTGTTGGATTAAGATTCATAGTGAAAGGATATCAATGATAAGGTTCGCTGATGACATTGCTATAGTCAGTGAAAGTGAAAAAGAGTTACATTGAATGGACTGAATGGTGTTACGAGTGCAGAGTATAGATCGAGTGTAAATCGAAGAAGAACGAAACTAACGAGAAGTACCGTAGCAGAACTGAGAACAGCGAGAAACTTAACATCAGGATTGATGGTCACGAAGTAGATGAAGTTAAGGAATTCTGCTATATAGACAGTAAAATAACCAATGACGCATGGAGCAAGGAGGACATCAAAAGCACACTAGCACAGGCAAAAAGGGCGTTTCTGGCCAAGAGTAGTCTACTAGTACCAAACAAAGGCCTTGATTTGAGGAAGAAATTTCTGAGAATGAACGTTTGGAGCGCAGCATTGTATGATAGCGAAACTTGGAGTATGGGAAAACCGGAACAGAAGAGAACTGAAGCATTTGAGATGTGGTATTACAGACGAATTTTAGGTGGACTGATAAGGCAAGGAATGAGGAGGTTCTCCGCAAAATCGACGAGGAAAGGAATATTTGGTAACTCTGACAAGAATAAGGAACATGATGATAGGACATCTGTTAAGACATCAGGGAATAACTTCCATGGTACTAGAGGGGCAACAGAGGATACAAAACGTAGAGGAAGTAGAGATTGGAATATTGGATAATTGAGGACATGGGTTGCAAGTGCTACTCTGAGATGAAGAGGTTGGCACAGGAGAGGAATTCGTGGTGGGCTGTATCAAACCAGTCAGAAGATTGATGATTCAAAAAAAATTGAGGTATGAACAGCTGAAGCAAACAAGATGTCTATGGAAGAGAGGGAAACCGCCTCGCCGGTGAAGTGGCCCTGCGGATCTAGGCACTGCAGTCTGGAACCGCGAGACCGCTACGGTCGCAGGTTCGAATCCTGCCTCGCGCATGGATGTGTGTGATGTTCTTAGGTTAGTTAGGTTTAACTAGTTCTAAGTTCCAGGGGACTAATGACCTCTGAAGTTGAGTCCCATAGTGCTCAGAGCCATTTGAACGTTTTTGAAACCGCCTCTTGTGCTTTCTAACCCATCTTGCGCTACATAATCCCACTACCAAGTTTGGGCACTGAAATTCATTGATTTAGATACAAAATTCATTGATTCTGGTACAATATTCGTTGATTTCAGCATAAAATTGACTCAAAAATTCAATGATTTGCTTTATCTTCCTAGCAAATATAAGTATTGCTCCCCACTGACCTATTAAAACCATAAAACCATTAAACCTTTCACAAATCAGTAGTGCTTCATTGCTGCCATGTAGAGTTGTGTGATTCCTCCAGCCCGACAGAGAACATGCGACCGTATGACTAGGGGTCTGACAGCTGCAGCATTGTGTAGAGCTGATTTGGAGTGTTTCACTCATACCTACAGAATGTGGTCGCCTATCGACAGAAATCTTATGGGACTTAACTGCTAAGGTCATCAGTCCCTAAGCTTACACACTACTTAACCTAAATTATCCTGAGGACAAACACACACACCCATGCCCGAGTGAGGACTCGAACTTCCACCGGGACCAGCCGCACAGTCCATGACTGCAGCGCCTCTGACCGCTCGGCTAACCCAGCGCGGCCCGGTGCGAACACTGGAGGTGATGCCACACTGGTCTCGTCGGCGCTTGTGCTGCGGTGGGTGGCGTTGACGAGGCTTCAGCATATCCTGAAATGGCGGGGCAGGGTCCTGTGCTACCATCGCGTAGGTGACGGGTAGGGACATGAGCGTCGATGCCCGGATCACTTAGCCCAGCGGTGCCTTTATCAAACATTGGCGTAAATATTCGGGCTGGACATGTCCTTCCTGGCCACATATGCGCACGTTCGCGGCTGGTCTTCGTACATGACGATGACCCGCACACCGCCAATCATCAAGAACGATGGTACGTGTTTCGTCAGCTTAGTTTTGATCTGCCGGACACCATTTAACACGGAGAAGGTGGCAAATGTTTGCCACTTCTCCGCGAGTTCACCCAAGATGCCATATGGCTCGACAGCGGCAATGACCACTTCTTGAGGTACTTCGAATGGGAGCTCAAACACCAAATCCTGCACGGTCCACTATCACCGCACCTATGTATCCATCGGATAAATGGTTCAAATGTCTCTGAGCACTATGGGACTTAACTTGTGAGGTCATCAGTCCCCTAGAACTTAGAACTACTTAAACCTAACTAACCTAAGGACATCACACACATCCATGCCCGAGGCAGGATTCGAACCTGCGACCGTAGCCGTCGCGCGGTTCCGGACTGAGCGCCTAGAACCGCGAGACCACCGCGGCCGGCTCTTTGGCAATAGACCAACTTTTAGTTACCACGCTATATCATAAAAGTTGAAAACAGGAAGCAAAGTATCTCTTAAAAGTCACGATCTAGTGCAGCAAGGCATGGTTAATTGCGCTTTGAGATGGACTGAGTAGGACATGCTTGCACTTAATTTACTAAAATTCGAAATTTAGAGATCGACAATGGGGCAAACAAAATACTAGCAGTCTGATGTTTTCCGCCTACTAGGTTGGTGCGTACGTCAGCAGCGTTTACGTTGTGCATGTTGGTACTGCGGTTGGTATGTGTTTGTTTATAAGTTGTCATTTTTTATTTGTAGTTTCACTGTTGCTGTTTGAGTTTACATATTGTCATTTCGAGCTGTGGGTTCTAGAAAATGGAGTGCCAAGTGGAGAAATGGGAATATTTCCTACGTTTTTTTTTCTTGTTTGAGTTCAGCAGAGTGATGACAGCAGCGGAGGCATCTAAAATGTTTACGTCATGTGTGGGAATAATGCCACTGGACAGAGTGGGCAGGAAAACAGTTTTCTCGTTTCACGGAGGTCCATTTTGACATCAGTGACTCTCAGTGTTCAGTAATGACTTCGGGGTTTGATGAAGATATTTTAGAGGCATTAATCCACAATGATCCGCATCAGTGTTGACGAGAGTTAGAAATGTGATGAATTGTGAATATTCCACCATCGTGCGAGATTTGCATGCTATGGGGAACGTTCAAATATTGGGTATATGGGTATCACATGCTCTAAGCCAAAGCCACGAAATTTAGTGTGTGGTCATATGTGGATTTCTCGTCATCAACTTGCTCGTGAACAACACCGACCATTCCTGTCCTGTATCGTTCATGGTGACGAAAAACGGTGTCTTTAGGCTAACTTAAGGAAGAGAAAGGAATGGTTGAGCTGAAAGAAAGCAGCAGCTCCCGGTACAACGACCTGCGCACATCCACAAGAGATAATGTTATGTTGCGGTGCGCTGCGAAATGCTTCCCCAAGGTATATCAATCACAGCTGACATTTACTGTCAACAACTGAGAGCCCTTGCAGCCGCAGTCCAAGAACAATGACCAGGAAGACTGGGTGAAGTGTTGCTACTTCACGATAACGCCCACCCTCATTCTGCTACACTATGCAGGAGTTCGGTTGGGAACTCATTCCGCATGCACCTTGTTCACATGACCTTACGCCCTCAGATTTTCACCTTTTCCGCTCTTTATCGAACAACCTCCAAGGAACTTCCTTTCCGGATCAAAGTGTGCTCCGAACATGGCTCGACAAGTTCTTCGCTTCAAAAAATGGTTCAAATGGCTCTAGGCACTATGGGACTTAACATCTGAGGTCATCAGTCCCCTAGAACTTTCAACTACTTTAACCTAACTAACCTAAGGACATCACATACATCCCTGCCCGAGGCAGTATTCGAACCTGCGACCGTAGCAGCCGCGTGGTTCCGGACAGAAGCGCCTAGAACCGCTCGACCACAGTGGCAGGTTCTTCGCTTCAAAACCACGTGATTTCTACAGTCGTGGAATCGATAAGTTACCCCAGCGTTGGCAGAGAGTTGTAAATAATGAAGGAGAATATATTTTGATCACTAGAATCTCTGTTACGTGTATCTGTAGTGTTTATTGAACTTGAGGAAAAACGCTATGATCTCATGCACCAACCCAATACTAGCGATTTCGAGGGTAATCCCAAACGTAAGGTTTCCTATTTTTTATAAGTACATAGATCTGTTTATTTCTACAATGGTTTACATCAGTTTACAGCTTGAACATTTAGCTATTTTTCGACATAATCGCCATTTCTATCGATGCATTTTTGTAGACGCTGTGGCAGTTTTTGTATGTCCATGTTTACCAGCTCGCCGCCATGCTGTTCAGAAAGTTATGAACCTCTTCTTTCACCTCGTCGCCGGAGCTGAATCGCTTTGCGGCCAAATGTTCTTTTAACCTAGGGAAGAGGTGATAGTCACTTGGCGCCAAGTCAGGACTATAGGGTGGGTGGGTGATTATGTTCCACTGAAACTGTTGCAGGAGAGCAACGGTTTGCCGCGCGATGTGTGGGCGAGCGTTATCATGGAGATGTGTACGCCCTTGCTCAACATTCCTTTACTCCGGTTCTGAATTGCCCGTTTGAGTTTGAGTCTCACAGTACCTGTCAGCGTTAATTGTGATCCCAGCCTTCAGTAGTTAGAATCTTTTATTTAGCTGGCAGTATTGGCGCTCGCTGTATTGCAGTAGTTCGAGTAACCAAGATTTTTCTGAGGTAAGTGATTCATGAAAGGTATAGGTTAATGTTAGTCAGGGCCATTCTTTTGTAGGGATTATTGAAACTCAGATTGCGTTGCGCTAAAAGTATTGTGTGTCAGTTTAGTGTTGATCAGAATAAGTAAAGAGAGAAATGTCTGAGTACGTTCAGTTCTCCTCAGCTGTTTGAAAATCAAATAATGTAAGAGGTTTATCAGCACAGTAATTCATAAATATTTCTAAAGGGACGTTTCAAGGCTTGCAGTAGCTACTGGCGTTTCCATTCCACAATAAGGAGTATAAAGAACGAGCAGTGAAACGTAGCTACCAAGGCTTCTGTACTCCAGGAAAGACACCGAAGAACGAGAAGAATATTTTACATTTAATAATTTTGATGAATAGATTGTCAGGACACTAATACATAATTTTCCCACGGCATACAAACAGTGCCCAGTGTTAAAGACACTAGTTCCCAAAGAAAATACGTCATTTAAAGGAGGCATTTCATCATTTTGACCGAGGGAGGTGGCGCAGTGGTTAGCACACTGGACTCGCATTCGGGAGGACGACGGTTCAATCCCGCGTCCGGCCATCCTGATTTAGGTTTTCCGTGATTTCCCTAAATCGCTCCAGGCAAATGCCGGGATGGTTCCTCTGAAAGGGCACGGCCGACTTCCTTCCCCGTCCTTCTCTAATCCGATGAGACCGATGACCTCGCTGTTTGGTCTCTTCCCCCAAACAACCCAACCCCCAACCCAACGACTCATCATTTTGGTCCATACTACCTCCTCCCAAAATGTGAGAATCAAAACGTCTGAAGTAGAAGAATGTATTTCATGACCAAGTGATCATAGCTCTTACTATATGCATTTTTGAGTTCATGTTCACGGCATAACGGTAGCTGAAGACCGAACAAAGACATTTCATTGGCAGTCTCATTGTTGTTGAATTCGAAGGAGAAGAACCCTCTAATGAGAAACTCCACAATATCCATATGAGCCCCACACCCGCCTGTACGGTTCGCGGTCACGTGGGCACCTTGATTCACAGGTAATCTTGTGGTGCAGCTGGACAGATCACGGCACACATGCGAAGCAGACTGGCGATAATTGACCGCACTGTTCCGCACAATGTCGACATCATGGAATTAATCAGACCAGAAAAAAGTAAGATATCACTGCAGGAAGCAAAATTCCGCCATTTGATATTGGGTCACACCGCTGCTTATATTATCAACCATCGTCATACAACACTTGAAGAGTACTGTGCATATGAGGTGCGACAATAAAGTAAAGAGACTGATTTTCTTTGCAAAATGTGGCAACCCTGCAAGCTTGCGTAGGCACAATATCTTTGACCTTTGTCTATAAGCTCCTTCTAGTCCAAGCTGCACATCGATGCAACTGCTCAGTCGTGAGTTGTGCTGTAATAAGTTAACATGCATTTGTGTCTCTTGTCTCTCGTCACAGTAATGGAACCACATAATAATGCGCAACAGTATGCCATTTGCGTTAAATTGGGTGAAAACGCTACGGCAACTTACAGTAAGCTTCAGAAGGCTTTGGAGAGGAGATTATGCCAAGAGCTCAAGTTTTTCATTGGCATAAAATGTTTGGTGAAGGCAGAACGAATGTTGAAGATGAAGACCTCAGTGGACGACCATCAACCTCACGGATGGATGTCAACTTGGCCAGTGTGCGTGAACTCGTACGATCTGATCGAAGATTATCCGTGAAAAGGATTGCAGAAGAACTGAACATCAATCGAGAAATGGTTCTTCTAATAATAACTGAAGATTTTGGTATGAGAAAGATTTGTGTAAAAATGGTCCCCAAAAATCTCACACCACAACAGCGAGAAACACGGAAAAATGTGGCAGTCGATTTGTTAGAGCAAACGGAAATCAATCCAGAATTGTTGAGCCGTGTTATCACTGATGATGAAAGTTGGTTTTTTCAGTATGATCCAGAGACAAAACACCAAAGCTCGCAATGGTGCTCAAAGGGATCACCCAGACCAAAAAAAGCTCGCATGTCAAAGTCAAAAGTGAAATGCATGCTTGTGTGCTTCTTTGATTCCAAGGGAATTCAAGAACAGTCTTAATCGCATTTATTATTGTTATAATACCGCCAACCGGTTTCAACCCTACGTAAGGGTCATCTTCAGTTTCCTGCCGTTACGTAGACAGGAGTGACACCACCAGCAGTCGACCAATGGCGTAAACGCCCAGAAGATGACCCCTACGTCGGGTTGAAACCGGTTGGCGGTATTAACAATAATAAATGCGATTAAGACTGTTCTTGAATTATTGTTTAATCATACTAATCGCTGCTTCTCTCCACAACCATGTTGTCCAAAAATCCAAGGGAATTGTTCATAAAGAATGGTTGCCTCCTGGGCAAACAGTTAACCAATATTACTACAAAGAAATTTTAGAAAGACATCGTAAAAGAGTTCTTCGTGTCCGTGCCAACATTGCTGATAATTTGATTCTGCATCACGATAATGCGCCTGTCAGTACAGAGATTTTTAGCCTCAAAACAAATTTCAAGTACTATCACAGCCACCTTATTCGCCAGATATCGCTCCGTGCAACTTTTTTCTATTTCCAAGAGTCAAAACGGCAGTCAAGGGACACCATTTTCAAACAAAACAAGATGTCCAAAAAGCTGTGACGAGGGTCTTGGAGGATATTACAGAAGATGAGTTCCAGAAATGTTACCATCAGTGGCAGAAGCGCTGGAAAAAGTGTGTGCAATCAGAAGGAAACTACTTTGAAGGAGATAACAATAAACTTGACTCAAACGGTAAGCAACATTTTTTTTCACATCAGTCTCACTTTATTGTCGCACCTCGTATATGGAAAACAAACATGCAAAGATAAGGGGACAAAGAGATTACGTTGACATGTATGGTACATGTTGAAAATTATGGTGGAAATGTGAAACAGTTTATTTAAATAACTACTTAGTACAAAACAACATTTTACCAGAACATGGAAAAACCAGCATAACTTACAGAAGTATCCTATGTTAATACAATTATTATTTCTTATTTTTTCATTTATTTGGCAAGTAGCCAGTTTTAGTTTCTGCGAGAAGACGTTTAAATCACCAGAAGATTACTTGTCATCTACCTGCAGACAGATATCACTTGTCATATAAACGTGGCACTACTCGTTTAGTTATGGAAAAGTGTAAGAAAAATACAAGAAGACAAAAAAGAAAATTTATGTTTCACAGCTATCCAGGAGAAGACATTTTGTGAACAGTAGCTGGGTATTGCTAAAAATTTGATAGTTCCTGTCTCTACCATTCCATATTAATATTTATATGCAAGACTAATATAACTTTCAACAAGAATGTTTCAAGATTTGAAAACTAAGCAGCCCTTTGTAGTTTAGTGCATTGGTGTGAGGAATATTAAAGATTCTAAAAGACTATTTCATAAGATCCATGTGCTGTCATCTTGTATGCAAGTGGTTCATTTGTCCTCTGGTTCAGTGATGGAAATGGAACAGTTTACTACAAGGAAGGGACTTCTTCATTTAAAGTACTATTTAACACAAAACTACTGGATACCAAAAAGAAACTGTTACTTGTTTTCTGCATAGTGTTGAAACGCGCGTAAGACTCAACAGTAGATCGTTTCGTGAGTGACAATCCTAAAGGACTGCGGCCTGAGGGAATTCAAGGAGAAAAAGTACTTGTTACGTATTCAGATACATCCTCAAGAGCATTGGTTCCCAACCTTTCTTAGACTGAACATCTTGCTTAGGCGATGGTCAACAGCGTGTACAAATTTTAAAAGATGGAGAACACTGTGCTGTCTATAATAATGTTATTTTATTTTGCTGCCGGATTCGGTTATGAACCATCAACAGCGGCGGAACAGTTATCACAGGTGGACATGTTCTCCTTGTGTCAATGTACCGTTATTCTTTAATCGTGTCACAATTTACGATTTTCCTTGCCAATTATGGTTTTCTGCGGTAACCTATGTTAAAGAATGTATCACATGTGAAAGATATGTGATAGTTTTCCTGCCGTTGATGATGGCCTAGAACCGAAACCGATAGCAAAATAAAGTAACATTACTACAGACCGCACAGTGTTACGCATTTATTAAAACTTTCTTAGACCATTACACCTGAATGGAATCAGATATTCATTGCAGTCCCCGCCGTCCGACCTCCCTATTACCAACTTCGGCGCCATAACTAAACTTTGAAATGAAAAAGAATTTTTTAACAATTTTATTTTTAAAATCGTGAATGATAGTTGCTTGTTGAGGTGTTTCATTAAGCCACAAACTAATGAGTCAATGAGGCAATTGGTACTGCTATTTGAGCAACTTTTTGTATATTTGAGTTCATCTTCAGATAAGAAAATTAACTACCCATAGTGAGGTACAAAACATGGTATCTCTGCACCACACCTCTCCGCACTCTACACCCCCATTTAGAATCAATCAAGTTAAAAAGTGTGCACTGTGCTAGCTTCTTAATTCTGAACTGGTAGAAACTGGAAGACGGTTGGATAGGCAGTTAATGCTTTGTGTCTGAGCACTCTCCTAATAATGATATATACAGGACTGTAGTAGCTTTTATGTCGTTACTGCTGTGTCGTGCTGTCAAATAGTTCATTTATCTGGTTTTAAGTTAGTAATAAAGCAATTTCTGCCTATTGCGAGAACTATCTATAACTTGGGGAAGACTTTTTCATGAGATATTTAGCTTTTGTTTTTCACTCTTACAGTCATCGGTGTGAGGAAAAAAGCATAAAGTAACTGTGTAGTGGATGAACTGTGTTATAAACCTTAACCTCTACCGCATAATGTCAGGCATTAATGCTAGTAATTTAGAAAAAGTATTTACTGATAACTTACACTGAAGGGCCAAACAAACTGGTGGTTCAAATGGCTCTGACAAGGGAACCTCCCCATCGCACCCCCGTCAGATTCAGTTATAAGTTGGCGCAGTGGATAGGCCTTGAAAAACTAAACACAGATCAATCGAGAAAACTGGAAGAAGTTGTGTGGAACTATGAAAAAAATAAGCAGAATATATAAACTGAGTAGTCCATGTGCAAGATAGGCAACATCAAGGATTGCATGAGCTCAGGTGCGCCGTGGTCCCGTGGTTAGCGTGAGCAGCTGCGGAATGAGAGGTCCTTGGTTCAAGTCTTCCCTCGGGTGAAAAGTTAACTTTTTTTATTTTTGCAAAGTTATGATCTGTCCGTTCGTTCATTGACGTCTCTGTTCACTGTAATAAGTTTAGTGTCTGTGTTTTGCGACCGCATCGCAAAACTGTGCGATTAGTAGACGAAAGGACGTGTCTCTCCAATGGGAACCGAAAACATTTGATCTCAAGGTCATAGGTCAACCGATTCCTCCACAGGAAAACACGTCTGATATATTCTGTACAACACTGGTGACGGCATGTGCGTCACATGACAGGAATATGTTGTCAACCCACCTAACTTGTACACTTGGCGAATGGGTAAAAAGATTCTTCTACCTTGCCCGATTTTGGTTTTCTTGTGGATGTGATAATCACTCCCAAAAAAGTGATGAAAACATAAGCGTTTGTCACATAAACTGAAAAAAAGTTAAACTTTTCACCCGCGGGAAGGCTTGAACCAAGAACCTCTCGTTCCGCAGCTGCTCATACTTACCACGGGACCACGGCCCTCCTGACCTTGCGCTTTCCTTGTTGTTGCCTATCTTGCGCATGGACTACTCAGTTTGTACATTTTGCTTATTTTTTCATAGTTCCACACAACTTCTTCCTGTTTTCTCGATTGATCTGTGCTCAGTTTTTCAAGGCCTATCCACTGTGCCAACTTATAACTAAACCTGAGGGGGGTGCGATGGGGAGGTTCCCTTGTGAGCACTATGGGACTCAACATCTTAGGTCATCAGTCCCCTAGAACTTAGAACTACTTAAACCTAACTAACCTAAGGACATCACACACATCCATGCCCGAGGCAGGATTCGAACCTGCGACCGTAGCAGCCCCGCGGTTCCGGACTGCAGCGCGTAGAACCGCACGGCCACCTCGGCCGGCTGGTGCACCTGTCTAATATCGTATAGAGCCCCCGCGAGCACGCAGAATTGCCGCAAAACGATGTGGCATGGACTCGACAAATGAAGTAGTGCTGGAGGGAACTGACACCATGGGCCCTGCAGAGCTATCCATAAATCCGTAAGCGGGGTGAAGATCTCTTCTGGACATCAAGTTGCAAGGCGTTCCAGATACACTCAATAATGCTCATGTCTGGGGACTTGAGTGGCAAACGGAAGTGTTTAAACTCAGAAGAGTGTTCCTGGAGCCACTCTCTAGCAATTCTGGACGTGTGAGGTGTCGCATTGTCCTGCTGAAATTACCCAAGTCCGTCGGAATGCACAGTGGACATGAACGGATGCAGGTGATCAGACAGGATGCTTACGTAGGTGTCACTTGTCAGCGTCGTATCTAGACGTATCAGGAGTCCCATATCACTCCATCACTCCAACTGCTCACGCTCCACCACATGACAGAGACTCCACCAGCTTGAACAGTCCGCTGACATGCAGGGTCCATGGATTCATGAGGTTGTCTCCATAGCTGTACACGTCCACCCGCTCGATACAATTTGAAACGGGACTCGTCTGACCAGGCAACGTGTTACCAGTAATCAACAGTCCAATGTCGGTATTGACGGACCCAGGCGAGACATAAAGCTTTGTGTCGTGCAACCATCAAGGGTACACGAGTGGGCTTTCTGCTCCGAAAGCCCATATCGATGTTGTTTCGTTGAATGGTTCGCACGCTGACACTTGTTGATGGCCCAGCACTGAAATCTGCGCAAAGGTTCCACTTCAGCCACGTAGAAAGATTCTCTTCAGTCGTCGTTGGTCCCGTTCTTGCAAATCTTTTTCCAGTCGCAGAGAAGTCAGAGATTTTATGTTTTACCGGATTCCTGAAACTCAAGGTACACTCGTGAAATGGTCGTACGAGAAAATCCCCACTACCTCGGAGATGATATGTCCCATCACTCGTGAGCCGAATATAACACTACGTTCAAACTCACTTAAACCTTAATAACCTGCCATTGTAGCAGTAGTAACCGATATAAGAACTGCGCCAGACACTTGTTGTCTTATATAGGCGTTGCCGACCGCAGCGCCCTATTCTGCCTGTTTACAAAGAAATGTTTCAAATGGCTCTGAGCACTATGGGGCTTAACTTCTGAGGTCATCAGTCCGCTAGAACTTAGAACTACTTAAACCTAACTAACCTAAGGACATCACACACATCCATGCCCGAGGCAGGATTCGAACCTGCGACCGTAGCCGTCGCGCGGTTCCGGACTGAGCGCCTAGAACCGCGAGACCACCGCGGCCGGCTCTTTGGCAATAGACCAACTTTTAGTTACCACGCTATATCATAAAAGTTGAAAACAGGAAGCAAAGTATCTCTTAAAAGTCACGATCTAGTGCAGCAAGGCATGGTTAATTGCGCTTTGAGATGGACTGAGTAGGACATGCTTGCACTTAATTTACTAAAATTCGAAATTTAGAGATCGACAATGGGGCAAACAAAATACTAGCAGTCTGATGTTTTCCGCCTACTAGGTTGGTGCGTACGTCAGCAGCGTTTACGTTGTGCATGTTGGTACTGCGGTTGGTATGTGTTTGTTTATAAGTTGTCATTTTTTATTTGTAGTTTCACTGTTGCTGTTTGAGTTTACATATTGTCATTTCGAGCTGTGGGTTCTAGAAAATGGAGTGCCAAGTGGAGAAATGGGAATATTTCCTACGTTTTTTTTCTTGTTTGAGTTCAGCAGCGTCTACCCGGAAGTAAATCATGTAATTTCATGCATCAAGAAAGTCTTTCCTAAAGCCCCGCATGTTGTCCCGCTCTACTGAAAACTGGTGCCAAACCTAGCGTTGCCGCCCGATCCTGCATTAACGAGGTGTGGTACGCAGATTCAAGGTGTCGGCTTTTATAATGAGCAATTTCAAGCCACGAAATCTGTGACTTTCATTTCAGGGAGAATCTCTGTTTCAGTATGAGAGGCAAAATTGCTTTCAGTAAACCAAAAGTTCATTATGACGAATATTCATAGCAATTTCGGTTTCCTCACAAACAATACTGAACTCGAATCGTTAGAAACTGTTGAGAATGACAAAGGAAGCGAGACTGGAATTATCGGTGATACTGGGCAGAGGCTAGTGAATAACTCTGACGCTGTTGCAGCAAGAAATCCAGGCTACTTGACTTTCGCTACCACCTGCAATAACTTCGATTGGGAGAAGAAGACGCCCCAGCGGACATCTCTGCAGGAATATTTCATCTGCTAAACTTTGCACCATCAACGTCCTGTGATGCGGAGAGTCACTTTCCTCGTATAAAAACTTTCTTTCTGATCGACGACATTTTACAACTGCAGAGAATTTGCAGAAGTACCTGGTTGTTCATTGCTCTTCAGAATGAAATCGAAGGCTGGGTGCCATAGTAATTTCAGTAAATATGGACAATTTAGTAAATAGCTGTGACCGAAAAAAATCTTTTTTAGCATAGAATTTCAAAATACAGAGTAATGTAACATGATAGTAGCTTAGTATCTTCAGTAATGATGGACAATTTAGAAAATAATAATAATTTTTATTAGTACAGTACAGACTTTCAAAATAAAGACGGTGAGTAATATAAAACGTATCTTCTGAATGAACTTTTCGTGTTTCTGGTATGTTTAAGTACATATTAAGGTAATATACAAGGGCCCGCTGAAAAGCAATACATACGATTTTTTTATTCTGTTGTCCATATCGGTTGAGGTATTGTATTGTATGTTAACGGGGGGAGGGGGGGGGGCTAGCTAGAAACGACGGAGAGGCTCCGTCCCCGCCGCAGCCGCAGTGGTCCACAACCCCACGGCGACTACCGCAGTCCACTTCACCCCTCCGCCGCCCCACACCGAACCCAGGGTTATTGTGCGATTCGGTCCTCGTTGCCCCCCCCCCCCCCCCCCCCAGGGAACGTCTCACACCAGACGAGTGTAACTTCCATGTTTGCGTGGTAGAGTAATGGTGGAGTACACGTACGAGGAGAACGGAGAACTTGTTTGCGCAGCAATCGCCGACATAGTGTAGCTGAGGCGGAATAAGGGGAACCAGCCCGCATTCGCCTAAAAACCATCTACAGACTGGCCGGCTCACCGGACCTCGACACAAGTCCGCCGGGCGGATTCGTGCCGGGGACCGGGCGCTCCTTCCCAGTCTGGAAGGTTGAGGTATTACGTGCCATGCATATAACTCGCTTGACTTTCCCGTTTCACTGAAGCACGTTGCAGCTCTCTGTGACCAGAGGGTTCCTAATAGCAGCACGTAACATGGCGGTGTGTAATACATTATGGCCGGCCGCGGTGGTCTAGCGGTTCTGGCGCTGCAGTCCGGAACCGCGGGACTGCTACGGTCGCAGGTTCGAATCCTGCCTCGGGCATGGGTGTGTGTGATGTCCTTAGGTTAGTTAGGTTTAAGCAGTTCTAAGTTCTAGGGGACTTATGACCTAAGATGTTGAGTCCCATAGTGCTCAGAGCCATTTGAACCAATACATTATGTTGGCGCATGAGAAACAGCGTGCTGTAATCCCACCGAAAAATGAAATGACGAATTGGTAGAGTTCGTCCACACAATAAACACACTATTCTTCAGCATGACAACGCCAGACCACATACGAGTGCTGCGACATCTGCTACAATCCATGGTCCTGAGTTCACTGCCATCTATCATCGTAGATACACTCCCGACGTGGCCCCACCCGATTTTCACCTTTAAAAAAATAAATAAATAAATAAAATAATCTTAGAGGACTTCACTTAGAAAGTGATGAAGTAGTGCAAGAAATGGTGAGGTTGTGACTCAGCAACGTCAGACATTCTACCTACAGTGACGGTATCAACAAACCGACCTCTCGTTGGAAGCAATGTGTTCTGCCAGGGTGATCATGTAGAATAAAGATGTAGAATGTTAACGAAGTTTGTTTCATTTAAAAAGCCTTAAGACTTTTCATATAAAAAATGCGGAGGCCTTACTTTTCAGCACGCCCACATAGTGGACTATGGTGTAATTCAGATGGTGACTTAAGTTGAAAGTATTGTTTTATGTTAAATACGAGGGATATTCAATAAGTAAAGCAACACATTCTTTTCCCGGCCAATTTCGGTGGAAAAAATGCAGAGTTTATTGCGGGACATCGTGCAATATTCCTGGATCGACCCCTGTAGTTTGACGTAGTTCCGATAGATGTCGGTGCTATATGTAGCCTTCAAAATGGCGTTTGTAAAGTAGATGCTGTCTTTGAGTTTCTATTGGCGAAAACCAGAGCATTGCAGATATCCATAGACGCTTGTTGAATGTCTACGGAGTGCTGGCAGTGAACAAAAGCACGGAGAGTCGTTGTGCGAGGCATCTGTCGTCATCGAAACAATATCATGCAAACATGTCCAATTTCCTGCGTTCCAACCGGCCACACTTACCCTCATAAAACTGAAGAAATGACTTCAGCGTGTCCGTCGAAACAAAAAACGCAAACGAATTTGTGCTTCTTCACGACAACGCAAGGTCTCACAGAAGTCTGCGCACCCGAGAGGAGCTCGCAAAACTTCATAGGACTTTTCTTCGCCGGCCCGTGTGGCCGAGCGGTTCTAGGTGCTTCAGTCCGGAAGCACACTGCTGCTACTATCGCAGGTTCGAATCCTGCTTCGGACGTGGACGTGTGTGATATCCTTATGTTAGTTACGTTTAAGTAATTCTAAGTCTAGGGGACTGATGACCTCAGATGATCAGTCCCATAGTGCTTAGAGCCATTTGAACCATTTGACTTTTATTCCTCATTCACCCTAAACTCCAGATCTCGTACCTCTTGACTTCCATCTGTTTGGCCCAATGAAAGAGGCACTCTGCAGGAAACAGAACGTGGATAGTAGGAGGTTGTTGATGCAGCAAGACGTTGGCTTCGACATCGACCAATAGAATGGTACCATGAGGGCAAACAGGCGCTCCCAGTAAGGTGGCGTAAAGCCGTCGCATTGAACGGAGCTTTTGTTGAAAAAACAGGATTCTGTAGCTAAGACAGAGGGGAATAATATGATGTATTGGAATCCTGAATAAAAACAACCTACTTTCAGAAAAATATGTTTTGCATTACTTACTGAACGCCCTTCGTATTTAATAAAACATTTTCGTGACATTATCTATTTTCTTGTAAGGTTTAGCCACTTTAATTACATAAATATATACATATTCTGCTTGTTGATATCATATGAAAATCAAAACTCTGCTTATCAGTCTATTTAATCTTCAATATCCCTCTCTAACACCACATCTCAGCCGCTTCCATTATCTTCTTCCCCTGTTTTTACACAGTCCATGATTCACTACCATATGATGTAGATTCCGAGGTACATTTCCACAAGTTATTCCTAAGTTCGGGGCCTGTGTCTCATAGTCACACGAATCTGCTTCTTATGTTCTTCTTGCTCCGTCCGTCAAGCGTCATTTTTCTTGTGTCAGTAATACCTCCCGTCGCCTACTATGCAGTCTCCTGTTCTGACGTCATCTTTATCAGTGTTCGCCTTTCTACTGCTCCTCAACTCTTGCATGTTTCTTTGGTTTGCTCTTAGTCTGTATTCTGAGTTCAAAAGACTGTACATTTCACTGAACGCATTCTCTGAGCCTCCTCATCTTTACTGCAGACAGGAAAGTCATCTGCGAATCTTATCGTTGGTATCCTTTCACTTTAACTTTTAAAGGCACTTACGAGCCAACTTTTATTACCATCATTGTTTCTGCAATTTACAGGTTAGAAGTAGGGGAGAGAGACTCCTTGCCTGTCGCCCTTTTTAATCCTAGTACATATTTGTTGGCCTTCCGGTCTTATATTTCCCTAATGGTTCTTCCACATATCGTATATACGTCTTTTCCTACACTGTCTATTTGTTTTTTGAAAGTTTTAGACATCTTCCACCATTTACGTTGTCGAACGATTTTCTAGATCGATAGATCTTATGAGAGTGTTTTCATTTTTCTTAAGTCTTGCTTTCATTAGCTAATGCAACGTTAGAACTGCTTCTGCAGCGCCTTTACCTTTCCTAAATTCAAACTGCTTGTCATCTAACAGTTTCTCAATTTCCATTCACATTCTCATATGTATTACTCTTATCAGTAACATAGATGGATGTGCTTCCAAGCTGACTTTGTGACAGTTCTGTCATTTGTCTGCCATTGCTATCTTTATGATTGTATGAACGACGTTCTTCGAAAAGTCTGGTTGCATGTCTCCACATATCGTTTATTACCAGTCTTTCCATATAGTGTCTATTTTTTGTGAAAGTTTTAGACGTCTTTCATCATTTACTTTGTCGAACGCTTTTCTAGATCGATAGATTTTATGAGAGTGTTGGTTGTATGTCTCCAGACTCATAAGTTCTAAACATTAGCTTCTTTGCTACTACCTCAAATTGTTTTAGATGCTGTGTCTGGCTTTCTTGATCGAAAATCGGTCGAAACTATGTGAAGCTCTGACAGTAATATTGGATTCTCTATGGTTTTCAAAGCGACAAACACTTCTTCTATCACGTTAGCGGACTGTTGCTCCCCTCCTAGCGGTTTTCAGTGTACTCTTTCCACATATTCAGTCTCTCCTCTGCGTTTAACAGTGGCATTGCCTTAGCAGCCGTAAGCCTGACGCCTTCGCTTTTAATTTCTATGAAAGTAGTTTTTTTTTTACTTTTGTTTGCTTTTAATTTCTCTCGAAGTCGTTTTTACTTCTTTATACGCTGAATCTGCCCTACGGTTAGACACAGATTGACCACGATTTTACAGACACACAAAGTTCTTCCTAATTTCCTTTACCTTTTTATCTGTTATTAGGCCGTGGTACACGATCGTCCAAGCTGTTGCACTAATGTACACGCATACTTCACTGTCAATATGCAAATGAGTGATATACTTTCTGCTCTGTAGGAAGTGGTCAGTGCGCCATTGGCAGACGATTGCGTATCGTCCTACCCAAAGTCGTCTTCTGACGCTGCCTCCCGACGACCTTGCCCGACTTATTATTTTTTTACAGACAGGCATTGTGCTTTCCCGCCGCGGAGTCCCAACACTTTCCCCCACCCGCCGGAGACCGTCTGGCTAGTCACGTGACGTCCCGGCGTGCAGCGCGGCTCGCAGAGCGCGTTGCTCGGAATGGAAGCCAAGCAGCCGGTTTAGTCGCGACACGCGCTCGCTCCTTGTCGGTTCGGTGGTGTGTGTTTCAAAATTGTGTTGTGTTTTGAGTGCATCTTACGTCGTCTTTTTCCGGTGAGTCGAGCAGCTGTGACTGGATCTCAGCTGTATTACGTAGTCCGCAGAGTGGTAAGTAACACCTGTCAGCCATGTGCATGTTACATATTTGAATAATATGACCGTTACGAGAGGTGGCGGTCGGATCTTTTCGGCAACGAGGCTCAACAGGTACTGAGCTTAGGTGGTTATTTCTGTAAACTAATTAATGGTTTTACGCGGGTTTGGGCTCCTTTTTCTCCCGATTCATCATCTGCTATGAGTGAGTGGTACTGACTGACCTTAGCTGTATTTAAATCCCCTCTTACGCACTCTTAATGGATTGTTGCTAAAATTGCAGCTTTAATTTGTATCGTTGAAATTGTGATTGCCGAGAGGTCTGTAGCAATTTTGTTAGTATGCGATAAAGTAAATCTTTCGCTAATTGAGCTAGTAAACGGTGATAACCACAAACTGTTCGATTCATTACATATTTTATTTAAAAAGGTCCGAATCGCAACTTTGTAAGAAAACTAAACCAACTACATGTGTGGTGTGCTTGGTTGTTTTACTAAAACAAAGTTCTTTATTGACCCAAGAAATTATTTTGAATTTTTTTGATAACTGATATTGCTCCAGGTGAAATTGTCTAATTTATCGTCACACGTTTAAAATTAAAGAACTTTTGCTACACTATAGCGCCTTTGTGATAGTTTGAATGGTACGCCGTCTCAAACCACACTTGCGTATGTGGCTATTAACTCTTAAAAATATCGTCCGTAAACTATCTGCATCATCTCTCGATAATCTGTCCCTTCGGCATTGTGTACGGTGCAACAATATTAATTGTCGTGTAGGGGTTACAGGCGCTTAAGGTTTGTATTTAATGCTATATTCCATTCTGCCTTGAGCTGCGTTGGCCGCCAGGATGTTTCGACCTTACTGCCTCAGACAACACGAAACTCGTTATCAGACAACGCACTCACACGTCACCTTGTTTGAGCTACTATACACTAAGCTCGGCTCAGAGGACAAGTGACGCACTTGTGCTCCAGTGTAAACATTGCAGCTTTTTTTACGCGTTGGTTTACGATACTGTATTAAACACTTTACCTATGAAGACAATAATCTGTATCGGAGAAGTCTGCAGATGTATTTTTGATATTAGGCTCTCGTCAGGTTACTGACCGCGAAGAGATGACATTAGTGAAGAAACAGTGATAGTAGGCTCGTTGCTCTTCTACTGCCAACAAACTGTCCGCGCTACCGTAACAATGTTAAAGTGACCTTCTGGCAACCCGTGGATGGCCAAGCGCACTGCTCATAACGCGGCTAAATAGTAGTCTTCTTATCGGCTAGTAAAATTTAAGATCATTAAGAGAATTTTACCTCTTTTAAAGGTCTGTAACGTAAACTTTGATGTACAGTTTTCCACGTAATTCAAAGACATAACGATTCTGAAAACCTCGTTTCGTGTTACCGAGCGGGGTGGCGCATTTATAAAACACTATATTCGCATTAGAGGGGATGCTATTTCAGATCTCTGCCCGTTCATCCAGTTTTAAATTTCCCAAAATCGCTCAAAGCAAATTTCGGTATCGGACAAGGCTTTCTTCCCCATTCTGAGGCTGTGATCGGCTCTAATGACGTGAATGTTATATCCTAGTATTCTCAACATCATTTCAACTCTTAGTGAAGAGGATATGTGAACGTACCGTACTTTAAAAATTATATAACATCTGGGCTGTCCAAGAAGCTTATTTCTGTAGCAACCCTACATCATTAGTGAAAAGATTTTTTGACAAGGATTAACGTGTTGCTGTTTCTGGGGGAAATCTGCAATTAACCCTCAAACGGAGTGGCGACTTCTTAGTATCATAAATGGTCTTGTGGGGTCCAAAAGGATACCACTCAATTTTATCCATCAAAATTAATTTACTTTCATTAGAAATATTTATTTATAAATTCCTTAATTGCCTATGTTACAACACAAAACTTCAGTTAAACTAAAAGAATCTCCATAAAAATTTCAAAAGAAAAACAAGTTTATGCAACACTACTTAACATTGAAATGAAATGCATGTGAACATATAAGATGCCTGAGAATTTTGAACCATTCCATCGAAAATCCAAGAAATCGCTGCTGCAGGGTCATTTTTGTTCCTCTCATCTCTGCTAGTTATGTCATCAAACCTTAGGCAGTAAAGCAATATCAGCACACTCTTCATGGATAGTGTGGCGCGGAAAATCTCTCTTCCAGTGGCGTCTGTTGCAAACATAGACTCCAGATCTTCATGATTAGATTTGAAAACGGCACTGAAGTATAATAATCCAAATAGTGCCCTAAGTTCATCGACGTTCATGTCTCGTAGTTCTGTGCGCTGCTGATAAGAAAATTTTGATCGGTATGAAGAAATTTTCACATCGGTATGACTCACAATTTCTTCTAACATATCTCTGGTAAACAAATACTCCCACGCTTGCATGAGTCTCCCAATCGGCTCTCAGGGCCTTTCAGTGTAGGAACTTTTATCATCACGTTGTGGGCTGGTGTTCTCACATTCCTTTGAGGTTCTAGAGTGGACCACTTATACCTATTTCTGCCATAGAAACTAGGTGATTCCCCTCTATGTTTATTTCCGATTTATCTGATTCACTAGTCACGACTTTGTTCTGAAGCAGTTTCATGTTCACTGTTGTAAGAAGGGTCATTTTCATCGTCCAGATCATTTGCATCACTAGCCTCTTCTCCATCTTTTAGTTCTTCTAGCGTTTTTCTCACAAATCCTGGAAAACTTGGATCGAGCGCTGACATACGTGAATGAGAGCTCGAAGCCATAGTAACACTGAAAATAAATGAAAACACTCACTAAGCATAAAAATAAATTGACATTTTGTTGATAAGTAAACTTTTGATCTAGGGCAAACAGAAACACTTACGGTGTCGTGGGGTCAATAATGGCACCACCCAAACTTTACAGCTGTGCACTGAGAAAGAGAACAACTCGACAATGCTGCTAGTTCGCCAGGAAGTTCACTATCAACTGCCGAGAAGGTATGTAGAACCGCCAACAATAGAATGACCAACAGAGGAAATGGCACGTGTGTAAAGTTCGACTGGTATCAAACAGGACCCCACAACTCCGTTTTGAGGGTTAATGGTTTTACGACATAATTAGTCTCTTCAGATTTCAGTATAAAGCGACAGCCACTGAGTTATTCTTATGGGGCAGCCGCAACTGTGGAAGTCCATTATGTAAAATGAGGAAACCACTTCTAGTTCCATTATGTGGCTTACAGTTTCCACCAGATGATGGCAACTTTGGTGTTCCAAAACCTGTCGTGTACACAGTGAGTACCCACTATCTTTGTGCCGAGGGGAGGCCATATAGGCTCCCGCCAAAGGTACAGGCAGAGAATGGGGAAAAAAATTGACAGAAAAGAAACTCAAGAAAGAAAGGACTTAAAAATTAGTCGGGGGGGGAGGGGAGGGGGGCGGCAACTTAACGGAGATTCTTATATCTCGTATTCTAGTCTTCACTCTCGGCCGGCGACTGTAAACGTACTCTGTTGTTCCAGAGTCATTTCGACCAAGTAAGATCATACAGAAACAACCGTTATCGAAAAAAGTCCATGTTAACGTTATTTATTTATGTATTTATATCCCATAAATCCAATACTGCGAGGCATTCGCATGGATGTAGGACGTGTCAGAATTATTACAAATAATACAAAAGGGATACATAAAAGTACCTCTTGTGGTAACAATGCGCCTGGCTCACACAGATTACACCTACAGGGCTCACACACGCTCAACAAGAGTGTTTGTTACTGCTTCTTCACCACGGTATTGTAGTCTTAGGATCGGCGAACGCGTGCCGTAGTAAATTTTACCGGAGGCTTCCCATTTTTGCTGATTTCTGCCGATAGAGGGCTTGAGCGAGATGCGACGGTGGAGGAAAGGATATCATAATTTACTAGCTCTTCCAGCCAGTTTCGGTTAACATGATCAGCTGTGCAAATCAAAAGTAAGTAGAGAATAAGGATTCTGTAGCTGACTAATGATATTACGCGAGTTGATAGTTGTTGTTCCTGTAAAGGTCTGTACTCGATTCATCCGAGTTGAGCCCACATAATAAACAAACGTACGGCAGGCTCTGTCGTTGGTCATCGGCTGCACTGTTCAAGCATTTGTTTTCCTATGACCACTGTATGTAGGTCATACTTCTGTATTTTGTTATTCTAGCCTCAGAGAAACTCCAGCACATGCCGAAAGTAAAGTTTAAAGTTTCTTTGCTAATCACTGTGCGCAACGTTAACCCATGTTCTTGTATCAAGTCTTATTAGACATTCGATTTTACTGTGCCTCATTTTTATTTAGTTTACATACAAAATTGTAAAATTTGCGAAATATGTGGACAAAAAATCGCACAAATGTAATTTTACGCTGGGGATGGAGGAGGAGGGAGTCCCGTCAGGGGTCCCATTTTGGTAATGAGTTTGCTCTTGGGGGAAGGGGGGGTGGAAAGCTTGATGAGGAAGAGATTGTTAATTTTCAATGGCCAGCAGATCATGCAAACTATTACCACCAGAGGTCCGTTAACGCAGCTGATATTTGACTTCGTGATACAAAAACTAAAGACAGCATACAGTTGATTTTTATCGTTGATGTTATTCCGATGGAACCGTGCTGTGTATTATTTCCATTGTAATAATGCTTTGAAGGTTGGTAGCACATACAAAACAAACATGGGAGGAAAAACATCGATGTGAGGGTCCTGCTGTCATTATTGAATTATCGATTCGAGGAAGTCGCCTCCGCTCCCTAACATTGGTCGTAGAATAGCATGCAGTGTATTTTCCCATTATCGAAATCTCTATAGGCCAGTGATTCGGAGGTTCCTGGAAGAAGGTCTTCTCAAATGACCTCGCCGATATTTTTCCAATCATCCTCTGTGGTGATGAGGAAACTGCTTCGGAAAGCGCCACTGTAGTCGTGAGTTAACAAGAGTGGCACCGCTTTCTTATACTTCCAGAGCAGAGAGCAGTGAATGTTTTCATACTGAAACAGTCAATATGATTTATCCTTGTTCAGTGTGGACACACTTTCACAGCAGATCTGACCATTGAAACCGTTCATTCACCCTCCGCTCCGTACTTCGCTGAATGAGGCAGCGCTGTTACCTTGTCTTGGGAGAAATATTCACGAACTTCCATTCGATATGTCTATTCAAATTTGTTTATTGTGAATTATCGACATCGCTTGAAACTGCCAGAATCTTTCCTGTGAAAAAGCTGCGGTTAATTCCTCCTCCTCCTCGTACTGCTGCTGCTGCTGCTACTACTACTACACACTTGTTTTGACACGATGGGACTTAAAGTTGTAATCTCTCTCTCATTTTTGGACACCGGCGATGTAATGGCTATTATGTTCCCATGACATGAGATTATTCCCAGATAAACCAAGTTTTATGTTTATGTTCATCATAACTTTTATTGAGTGCTTTAGATTCGTAGTGCCTCTGCGCCGATTATAGTGAGCCACCGGTATGCTCTATGTACTTACGGAGAAGTATATCCCAGATAAGTTGCTGTGTCTACATACAAATATATTGCTTAACGCTAACATGTAGCTTTTACCCACATGACTACCTGATCTGCTAACCGTAATTATGTTATACGATAGATACAGAGTTTTACAGATATGTGAACTTTAAGCGTGTTACAACAAAACAGTTTTGGTTCACGGTTACAGCTGGCGTGCTCCCATTGTTAGATCCGGAACCTGTCAAAGACGTTACACGATATTTTTGAAGTAATTCTAATTGTCTGGCGAAGTTTATTTCCTCCAGTTGAATAAATTTTTGGTGCCGAAAGTTAATATACAGTTTCTCCACATAGTGCCATGCCCACGTAAATTTCAGTTTAAAGAAATATACAATTAGGGTTTAACATCGTGTCGGCAAGGTCTTCGCAGACCTTGGAGAAAGATAGGAAAGGAAAATGGCTGTATATTCTCCGAAGGAACCATTTTCTTTCAGTGGTTTGGGGAACTGCCGGAAAATGCTAGCTTCCATGAGCGCTCTGGAATTCGAGCCGCCGTCCCACAAATTGCTAAGGATTCATAAGGAAGCATCTAGAGTAATGAAATCGAAGGTGTGCAGCTGTTGTGGAAATATGACCGTTATATATAAAAGAAACAAGAATAAATGAAGACACAAACTTGGCGCGAAGCATCTCTGGAGGCGAGTTCGTAAATATCACGCAGTTCGTGGAATACTGAACTGCAGCTCAGCCACGCACAGTGATAAGCCACATGTTAAACGACGCGGTGCGACAATACGTTCGTCATAAGGGTAAATATAATGCAAACACTACACTATGTATACTTCCACGTTTTCTGGAATCTCACTGGATTTTTTTTTTTTCAATACGAGACAAAAATCACATTGCGATTCGAACTCAGTGATGCACAGAATATCCCAGTGTCATTCTCCAACGCCATCGGTTAAGCCATGCATGTCGTTTGTAAAAAGAAAGGTTTAACTAAATGTTCTGCACACGTCGGAGAGCTTCAACGTCGATTTTCTGTGTAAACTTGTGAAAAACATGAACTTATTTCTCGGCATTTTTAACGATGTTCCGCGCGTAACATGGCTATCAGGAACACCAAAATGTCTGCGTATTATGTGAAGACCCTTTCATGCCCCCAACTATTTGTGAAATCTACATACGTGTGTTCCAATACAGCGTTCTCTCTCACCATCCAGAAATTATAAACTTAGGATGATAACTTACCTCTCGATGTACGTCGTTTGGAATCTAATTTATCATTAATTGTATGTAGTTGAGCCAAAGTTCAGTATTCGGTTAATAATATTGTTTAATTTTATATTTTGTAAAGGATATTATGAGCCAAAGTGACCATGACTAATTAATACACTGGTCGACGAAAGAAGTGGAGCATCCAGAAGACACGGTCGGATGTCTATGTAACTTCGTACACGGATACACCATCGGTGGTAATGTAAATTATTACAGTTGCAGTTCTCGATGACAGAACAGCCACCAGAGTGCATTAACGTTGTTTCCAGGCCTGGTAAAGTATATGAGCGGCAGCAGGGTCAGATGTTGAGTGATTACTGTGAAGGACACGGGGATGACGCGTCCTTTCGTTGGCTGACGTTATCAGCACCTGACGGTTTCGAACGGGTCTCATTGTAGGTCTCCATTTGGCCAGCTGGTCAAATCGTCCAATATCCAGATTATTTGGGTATTGGGTTGTTAACAGATACCGATGTCGGATTACCTGTGGATGTCAAGGCATGCATACCCTAAGGTTTCGGTTGATCACATCAGACCACGGCAAGAGAATATAGCCGTATTGTGTACGACGCACATTGTAACCGCTGAACATCCGCATCCGCATCTGCCATCGAGAACAAGTAATGGACTCCCTGCTACATTCTGTCATCCCGTAACACTGGTCGGAAACTAGCGGCAGCTGGATTAGGGAATTACAGTCCTGTGCATTGGCTGCTGCTAACACAACACAAACGCTTGCATGTGGAGTGATTTTGTGACCGGAAAGTATGGATTGCTGATTGTGACGCACTGTATTCAGCGATGAATCGTAGTGTTGCACTAACCCAGATGACCATCAGACAGCATGGGAGGGGAGATATCTCATTTTCCAGTGGTTCTGGTGGGTGCAGCATTGTTTTTCCTGTTGCCATGGTGTGTTTCATCTGTTACCACTGTCAACAGCGGTACCGCACTCACACTCTGCATCATTACGTGTCACCTTACAACGATGTTATCGTGGTGCTGTTTTTCAACAAGATAATGCTGGACCGCACACAGCTCATATATCTATGATCTGTCTGCTTGTTTTTAAGGTATTCCGTGGCCATAAAGTTGCTCGATGTGTTTCCAGGTGGGATGTAAACTCATCCCAGTTCCAGTATCCAGAATATCAGGCTCAGTTACAGCAGTTACGATCCAGGTTGTGTCAGGAGAACATTTAAAGGCTTCGACATCCTGCCCAATTGAATCACTGTTGTATCCAAGCTACATGGGACGCAACGTCATACTGATAAGTGGCCGTACGCTGACAAGCTCTTCATAAATTTTACTTGATTTTGTAATCGTTGAAATATTGGATACCCTCCCAACCTGTTAAGCTACATTGTTTTTCCATAGTTAACTTGGTGATACGAACCTGCTTGTGAAAACGTGTCGTTTGACGTGTGATTTATGGCTGGCTGTATGTGGCTGAGTCGATTTAATATTCCACCAATTATGTGGCAACTAACAACTTCTCAATTAGTGGAATATTAAACCGGCTCAGCCACATATAGTTAGCGGTAAATCACACGTCAAACGATACATTTCTAGGAGCGGGTTCTCATCCTCGTGTTAAGTATACAAAAATCGTCATGACATTGAAAGTAAAGAAATGTTGTAAACTAAATACTTTATAATCAGTTCCTTTCATGCCCTCAACTGTACCGTCAAATCTACCTACCTCTGTCCCTGTACAGCGTTCTCTCTTAACTGTAACTATTCTAAACTATACACTTTACATTGTCCGTTCGTATATGTAATAATTATTAACATATATACTCCGCAAGCCGGCGTTTGGTGCATGACGGAGAGAACCTTGAAGTACTGCTAGATACTGAGTTTCTTGTTCCTCTCGCAAACAGAGCGAGGGATAAGACAACGTAAATGTATCCGTGCTTGTCTTAATTTCTCTTATCTTGTCTTCGCAATCTTTACACAAGATTTGTGCGAATGCTGGTCCACGAAATTTTCTCAACAGCGTTTCGCGAAAAAAGCTCCCACCATCCAGCGATTAATATTTGATAATAATTAGTAACAAATCTAACAGCACTACTCTGAGCTGTTTAGATGTCGAACCCGACTTAGTTGACATCCCAAACATGGATCTCACAAGTTCCATGTACGCCGTTGCTTTTATAGATAAGCTACACTTTCCTTATAGTAATCTTCCGATAAACCGAAGCCGACAATTCACCTTCCCTACAACCGACATTATGTGCTAGTTTCATTTCATATCGCTTTACAACGTTACATTAGATATTTAATCGACGTGACATTAATACTGATCGAACATTACGAGATCGTTTCTGCCACTCACCTGCATTAATTTACATTTTTCTATATTTAGAGCAAGCTACTATTCATCACACCAAATACAAAGGCGTCCTTTATAACTTCAAAATTACTCGACGACGACATTTTCCCTTATATGACAGCATCATCAGTAAACGGTCACAAGCTGCTGCTCACTCTATCCGTTCAGATCGTTCATGTATACTGTATAGAGAGCAATAGCGGTGCTATCACGCTTCCCTGCGGCACTCATCAGTCGTGCTGATAGACGAAACTTCACGCCTACGCTTTGTCAGTAAATGTTGGCAATTTCTGAAATTGCTCCGCTTTCAGTTTGTTTTATCGCACGGCATTCCTACTGTTCTGTGCCCAGCGCGCTTACTACAGTCAAGCTTTCAGCAATGGAACGCCAGCTCTCTCTCGATTCGCTCCCCATTTTCAGCCTTCAGAACCGACAATTTGATGCTTAAAGGTAATCGGCGCGTGCGGCACGAGATATTTAATTTGCGAGTGCGGCGGCGGCGGTAGTGTTTTGTTTATTTACGTCCGGCGGCGCAGACGAGCGATTTTGTTTTGCTTCCGGCGCGCCGGCGGGCGTTTCACTTTCGGACCATTGAGAGGGCGGAAGGCCGGCTGCGAGCGGAGACGAGCCCTGTATCGATTGTGGGGCTAGGGCTCCCCCGCGCGCCTGCGCTGGGGCTGGGTATTTCGACACGTGCTCCGCAGACTCGCCTTCCAAACACTCCGCCAGGGCCACCAACCCCTGCGCGGGAACGACCTACCCGGGCGCTAGCGACAGAAGAATCGCTGCCGCGTCGATATCGTACGCTCCGCATCGATAGTGGGTATCGACACAGATCGAGCACGGCGCCCGTAAAGGCGGGAACGGCTGTTGTGCACAACTCTCTCTCTCTCTCTCTCTCTCTCTCTCTCTCTCTCTCTCTCTCTGTGTGTGTGTGTGTGTGTGTGTGTGTGTGTGTGTGTGTGTGTGTGTGGGGGGGGGGGGGGGGGGGGGGAGGGGGGTAGGTCCGGCTCTAATTATTTTAACGCCCAGGAGGAAAATTGTATTTGGCTTCCCTCCCCTCAAAGAGGCACTACTCAAATTCAAGCACGTCGTTGAAATGGCTAAATATACTGTGCAGTCGCATTGAGACCAGTGACCACCTGTCAAAAATTTGGAATAACAGCCTTTTGCAACGCGGACGGCAGCGAGACGTGCACGAAGAGTCAATGAGGCTCTGGAAAGTAGCCGACACGGATATGGTGCCGTGCCGACTCCAGTGCATGGTCAGCTGAGCTAAGTTCCGCGGTTGACGATCCGTGGCGCGAACCGCCCGATCTGGTTGGCCCCACAGATGCGCGATTGGGTTTAAATCCGGGAGTTTGTTGGGCGAGGGAGTAGGTTAAAACCATCCTGGTGTTCCATGAACCACTGGGAGTTGTGTGACACGATGCATTGTCCTGCTGGTAGATGCCATCGTGCCACGGAAAAACAAAATGCATTTAGTGATGGAAATGGTCCCGAAGGGTAGATGCATACTTGTGTCGATCCATTGGGCCTTCCAGAACGATATCATCCAGGGAATGCCACGAAAACATTCGTGAGACCATAACGCTCTTTCCTCCGGACTGGACCCTTGCGACGATTGTTGCAGGGTATCGGCCGTATGTTGTGATGTATCATAAAATGTGACATCTGGAAAGGCCACCTGTCGCCACCCAGTGGACGTTATAACAATACCTCCAGTAACAGTTAATTAGTTCAAAAATTATCAAGTCAGGCACTCAAAGTATGATCTTCTTATTGCGCAACTAAAAGGTCTCTAATGTGGCAGGTATTGCTACATCAATTGATTAGTCACTGAAGAAAATTAACAATAATACTACTTACCTTGTATTTGCAACCCAGCGACGATCTCGCTCTAGCTTTGGCTCGTAATTAAAAATGTTGTCTAGGTAGCATGACTATCGCTGTTGGTGCGAAAGGTAATCGGATGTTAATTACGCAGACTTGAACAAATTACGAAGACAATCGTTCAGGATTAATTTGATGATTTATGTTTTTCATTGCAATGTGCTTCATACTTTTTAAACAATGGTCACTTGAAAATAATTCTTGACACTCACTTTTCACAAAAATTCAGATTTATTACACTTTTTAAAGTTTCACATGTTCAAAACATTACTTCATCATACAATTTCGCAGCTGTTACTCCTCTTAATAAAACTCACAACATTTTTCATTGTCCACAACTCACTCATCTTTTCATTTCCATCACAAAGTCAAGACTGTTTCATATTCAACACAAAAACTTGACTACCCTATACGCTTCCGCGCCTAAAGTCACAAACTAGCATCAAAGATGATAATAATAAGTACAAAGATATTCACACTAGATATTATATAGATTTAAAAAACTCAAAATATCGACGTACATACATATAAAAATGAAACCAAATTTGAATAGAGTGAAAAATGAGACATTACGTAGAAAAATATTAATTAATCTGTGGTATCGAAAAATAGGGTTGGCGGGTGGTAATGGTTTCGCAAATAAAGAACGATTACAACATCCAGTTGCAAAATCGCCGTGCAAATTCCAGCTTTCGTCGCTAATGGCAGCAGTCAGCATGGAGGCCTATGCGCTGCAACGTTCGCTGAGCGGGCATTGAGGAGACATTCGTGGTGGCCGTTTGGCTCATCTGGGCGGTCAGTTAATCAACAGTTGCACGTCTATTCACCCGTACACATCTTCCCAGCTGTCGTCACCTCTGTCATCTATGGTCCATGGTGTACCTCATATGCCTTGGCGCCGGGTTTGGATAGCGCCGTTTTGCCGTGTACGGTTTACTTTAACCGCGGCGGGACGTCAACAGTTTACAAGTTTTAGCCACTTCGGAAAATCTTTCACCCCTGGCCCGAAAGCCAATGTTCATTCGCTCAGTTTTGGTGTTTGCCTTGTCCTCATCATTTCCTCATCGTTCATGAATGTGGCGAGTTTGGACTGAGTAAAGGTAGGGAATTTGTACGGGCGCTGATAACCGTGCAGTTGAGCCCCCCACAAACCAAACATCACAATCATCATAATTGGTTTCGATATAACGACGACAATTGCACTGTTTTCTGCGTCCCCAACAAGCTTTATATACAGCTTTATATACAACCCCCCTCCCCTCCCCCCCTCCCCCCCCCCCCAAATTGCTAGTGCTGCCACCTGCTGTCTGTGAAAGGTTTTTGCACGTTGATGTCGAACATAGACTGTGGTCACGTTAATATGACTAGACCGTGTACAACGATTGTAAACCACTGGCAGTTGTTTTCGAAAGGAATTTCTAGATTTGATTCTGTAGAATGGCAGCAGAATACTGACAGATTAACACTCATTTAATCAAGAAACAATAACAAATTGTGATCTCTCGGGTTTTCTCGGCAGGAGAGACTAATGGTCTTCTGGGTATTCCCGCTCAGTCGTTTTCTTCAAGCACTGCTTGTTTTGCTGTTGGGTGCACTCGCTGCCTGGTCTCCAACTAGACCGGTTATTTCCGCTCGTTTTTTCATTACCTTCGGGCGACCTTCACGTGTTTGCGTGTAAAGAAGGGTCTAGTCCTTCACTACACTTCGGAAGAAGATTGGGAGAGGTACACGGGAGCTCGTAAGCCTTCCTGCTGCCGTATTGTCCTAGAAGATCAGTTTTACACCGTGTGAACTGACGGCCTGAATTTGCTTACTCCAGTTTGTTTCAGTTGGATTTCTTTCAGTTGTCCCGCGGACTTCGTCGATCCTGTTGTGTTGACTTGATGGTGTTTGTATTACTGCGCCGATGTGAGTCATGGTGGAAGTCTGCTGTTCCCAAATACTGGTTTGCTTTCAAGATCCATCGTCACACGGGGCGGGAAAGTAAACTTTTACTCGTGGGAAGGCTTGAACCAAGGACCTCTCGTTCTGCAGCTGCTCACACTAACCACGGGACCACGGCACTCTTCAGCTCACGCTATCCTTGATGTTGCCTATTTTGCTTATTTTTTCATAGTTCCACATAACTTCTTCCTGTTTTCTCGATTGATCTGTGTTCAGTTTCTCAAGGCCTATCCACTGTACCAACTTATAACTAAATCTGAGGGGGGTGCGATGGGTAGGTTCACTTGCCAGTAGAACATCCTCTTGCATTGATGCATGCTTGTATTCGTCGTGGCATACTATCCACAAGTTCATCAACGCACTGGTGGTCCAGATTGTCCCACTCCTCAACGGCGATTCGGCGTAGATCCCTCAGAGTGGGTGGTGGGTCACATCATTCAACGATGTGCACGATGGGGGCGAGCACTGTCGTCCATGAAGACGAATGCTTCGCCAATATGCTGCCGATATGGTTGCACTATCGGTCGGAGGACGGCATTCACGTATCGTACAGCTGTTACAGCGCCTTCCATGACCACCAGCGGCATACGTCGGCCCACATAATGCCACCCCAAAACAGAAGGAAACCTCCACCTTGCTTCACTCGCTGGGCAGTGTGTCTAAGGCGTTCAGCCTGACCAGGTTACCTCCACACACGTCTCTGACGATTGTCTGGTTGAAGGCATGTGCGACACTCATCGGTGAAGAGCGTTCCATTCGGCATGATGTTGGGCCCTTCTGTACCGCGTTGCGTGGTGTCGTAGTTGCGAAGATGGGCCTGCCCAAGGACGTCGGGAGCGAAGTTGCGCACCATGCAACCTACTGCGCACAGTTTGAGTCGAAACACGACGTTCTGTGGCTGCACGAAAAGCATTATTCAACATGGCGCGCGTTGGTGTCAGGGTTCCTCCTAGCCATAATCCGTATGTAGCGGTCATCCACTGCAGTAGTACCCCTAGGGCGGCCAGAGCGAGGCATGTCATCGACATTTCTTGTCTCTCTGTATCTCCTCCATGTCCGTACAACGTTGCTTTGGTTCACTCCGAGACGTCTGGACAATTCCCTTGTTGAGAGCCCTTCCTGGCACAAAGTAACAATGCGGGCGCGATCGAACCGCTGTATTGACCGTCTAGGCATGGTTGAACTACAGACAACACAAGCCGTGTGCCTCCTTCTTGGTGGAATGACTGGAATTGATTGGCTGTCGGACCCTCTCCGTCTAATAGACGCTACTAGTGCATGGTTGTTTACATCATTGGGCTGGTTTAATGACACTTCTTTGTATTAACACTTCGACATGACGTATTTACACTATTGCAAAATAAAAAGAACCCAGCATACTGTATGTACAGTATAGTACTGTTGCATTACAATGGCGGCTCGATGTGGCGACCACCAACGTTGTTGCAGACGTGGTACCTACGAATCAAGTTCTGATGCACTCTCTCCATCCCACATGATGTCTCTTCAGTTTCTATTGCAGCGGCCAGAACTTATGTCAGCAGATCTTCTTCTGTCTCTACAGGAGTCCCGTAAATCAAGGTTTGCAATGCAGACAAATGACATGAGAGGACACTTGATGTAGTACATGTCATCCTATCTACTCTATTACACACCAGGACAAGCAACTCTGAGACTTTTCTCTTCTCTCAGCAGACGTGGACGCGTTACACATCTGAAATGAATCCGTCGTAGAACTGAAAGGGTACGTTTCCGGACATGGAGTCCTATTCAAAATATCATGTACGCAGTACTCTCTAAAAGTCCTAGAAGTTTGTAACGGGAATTTCCGAACACTGTGTAATCAAAATGGTTCAAATGGCTCTAAGCACTATGGGACTTAAGGGGCTCCGGAACGCCCTATACTTGCAATGTTAAAATAACGCTTATAAATTACATCTTTCCTCACAAAGTATTTGAGGTAGGAAGTTGAACTTTTTACAGATTATTTATTGGAATATGGGCTACAACTTAACAGAGGGATTTTACAAAATTTTAGTTCAGTTATTAAAGATGATTTTTTTCAATTGTAATGAAAATTCGCAACATTTTTTGCAATTTTTTATTTATATATTCAAAAATATACAGTTTTTTGGAAAAAGGCTGTGTTAAATTATGCAGAAGGTACTGTGTAACATTTACTGAAAGTTTGAAACAAATATGTTTGGAAGATCCTTAGAAAACATGTAATTAGTATGAGAAAATAAAAGTTTTGGGAATCGAGCGACAAAGATTGGATTACCATTTTAGTGCATTCCAGGTCCATAGGACGGATTATGTTCATTCATCCTCTGCAAACTCCTCCTCCAGCTTCCTCTTGTTCCTCCTCCTGTTTACTCTTGCTTGTATTTCTAGACTCTTTACAGCCCTGTCTGCAGCCCGAAGGCGTTCCTTGTCTAAAGCAAGCATCGCTCGTTGTGTTCGTAGATTTTGCTACCATTTTCTTCAGTTGCAGTTACTGCAACACTGTTCCAAAAGGTGGTCATGTATGAACACTTATCACGTTTCAGTTGTATTTCACTAGCAATTCCTACGTGCTTTATTATGGAGAGTTCCAGACCAACTTCACTACAATGAATACATCTTACACAGTTTGAAAAAATTCCTTTGAGAACCGACATACCAAATATTTCATTCACATCCGATTCGCCCATAAAACATTCATAGTTTTCACTCATTGAACCAAGCTTCTTCTGTGAAGTATTTTCTTTCCCACTTTGACTGCTATGGGCAGGTGTACTTGAGAGGTTAGGTTCACTCACTTGGTTATCGTCTTTATTGTTTACAGTAATAACACATACCTTTGGCTTTCCAACATTTCTCCTTTTCTTAAAAGCCTTCAGAGGATTTCTAATAACTTTACTTTTACTCATTATTATACTTCAACAAAACAGGGACTCAAGAAACAGAATTAATTACGAATATTTTCGAGATAACGACAGAGTAAATAAACATGAAACAATCGACAATCACACCAGCGATATATATTGAACCATCACAGGTTAGCCACAACACATACTTTATCTCACATCACTAAAATGTACCTGATGAACACGGACGTTAATAATAACACCATTTGACAGCAGTTTAACAGCGCCACAGTGGGTCACGCCCATGTAGAACACATTTCAAAAAAAATTTAAAAATAGTTGTAGTCTTCGGAATTGAATAAATTATATATCTATTAAAAGGTAATAGTCTGCAGATTCAGAAAACGCAAAAAAGTAAAAATTGAACTTTTCATGATTTTGAGCCTTTCCGGAGCCCCTTAACATCTGAGGTCATCAGTCCCCTAGACTTAGAACCAATTAAACCTAACTAACCTAAGGACATCACACACATCCATGCCCGAGGCGGGATACGAACCTGCGACCGTGGCAGCCGCGCGGTTCCGGACTCAAGCGCCTAGAACCGCTCGGCCACAACGGCCGGCACTGTATAATCGCGCAGATCTCATAAGGTCCACATGCCTCTTCACTGTTGAGTGGTTTTAGTTTATATTCTGTTCATCCCATGTCTCCCAATATCTCTCATTTTAGCGTTCGCGAAAAACTCCACAAACGCTGGGAAATAGTACGAAATGTAAAAGGCAGCTACAGCTTCTGGGAATAATCAACTTCTTACTGCAAGGGGGATTTAAGAGCAGAAAATATTATCCGGAAACATATTATAGAGCGGTAATACGTTACCTATTTTAACTTGTTGCTGTCTTTCCATCAGCAAGTACAAATCGGAGTGTACGTCTCATGGGAAAATAATTAAGAGCAATGTGGAAGGAATATAATTACGCACTAGCAGTAGGGAGGAAATAAGATTTAATCTAGCTCTGTCGTTAAAAACGGAAATTTTACTCATTAATTTTGCCCTAATTGGTGTAAAAAAGTAAGGAATGAACACAATTTACTTTTTCTGCTTCTTAGATGCAGTAAATTGAAAACATAATGATACAAATATTTCTGAAATATGGCTCCATAAAAGATAAATACTCCATTTGCTTGACATCCGTGTTGCTCCCACTTTCTCTGCTTGCACAGCTGTAGGTTATTTCTCAATTACTTGCTCTATTCGTCTACGTACACTTTATATGCATCTAATTAATGAGGTTTTAACTAAATTACTGCAGCTCACTGGCCGAAGTAAAGCAAGCAGTGTGCTCTAATTTTCTTAATTGCAACTACGAGGCGTACCAGAGCAGAAATACATTAGGCGTGGAATTCTTTAAATACCACCGCAGAGATCTCAGAAATGCAGAGTCTTTTTACTTTATCCTCCCATGGAAAATTGAAAATATTAGTGTTTCTGAACAAGAGTGAAACTCGGCAACCTGACTTCTCCCTCGTTAACGTTATTTGTCAAATGCCGTGTTGGTTTTGCCTCTCTGGTGACCGAACTGCTGCAACAACGCTTCCTAATTATTCGTATTCCCCCCCCCCCCCCTCCCTCTCTCTCTCTCTCTCTCTCTCTCTCTCTTGTGTGTGTGTGTGTGTGTGTGTGTGTGTGTGTGTGTGTGTGTGTGTGTGTGTGTGTGTACTCCTTTTCCGGAAAATGTTCCAGATCTGGATTTGTTCCTGCGAAAAAAATGCGTGTCACTTTCACTGCAGTGGGTTAACTCTTCTTAGCTGGAGATTCGGAATATTCCCATTCCGTGTTATGGCGTTTCATCTCTGTTCGAAAGTTATGACCCCATGTTTCATCTCGTGATGATGATTCGTTTCAAAAACAAACACGTTTATTAGCACGTCGAACCATTTGCCACTGACAGATTCTCATACGATTGCACTTGTGTTCTTTTTTTGAACTGTTTTGGAACCCATCTTGGACAGAGTTCATGAAAGTAGTCTCTTATGGATGGCGTCAGATGCAGAACGATGACGAAAGGGCGTTTGGTTCGCCACTGCCTGAAGAACATTCCTAGCCGTTTATTCAAAATCAGGTCACGGACTTTACTATTCAGTAGCGGATGTCTCGACGTCCTGATCTCTTCTTGTTTTTACACTTCTCGGACCGTTGTTGAATTGTTCAATTCAGTGTTAACTAGGGCAGCCTTGCGAAACTTTCGCACCTCTGTAGTTTCAAATAATGACAGTTTTTGGAATAAGTGCAGTCGCTGAGATAAGGATAATTGTTTAAATGAAAGAAATCATCTTTACAAATGAACAGAAAGAAGTGAAATAATAATTATGAATTTGACACTTCCTTTTATATTCATTTCCATGCACATAATTTTGAACAAATTCCTGTACAGAGCAGTACAGTACTTCAATGGTAAGTTAGTTGACGTAAGAATGTAATCTTCGTGTACTTTTTGGTTTTCATTTTCTTTAAGGGATACAAAAATGTTGGTTGATTTAGTTACCATTGAAAAGGCTCTGTGCAATTTTCCGTCAGTATAGTCAGGATTTGGTAAATACAATCCTTCTCATTGAGGCGTTTCCCCTGCGACTTATTTATAGTATTAGCAAATACAATTTTAATAGGAAGCTGTCTTTTTGTCAGTTGAAAAGGCATGCTTGGATCAGACGTTAAGTTTATCGTGGTAGTACAACACGGGATCCATGCGAAACTTTAAAACTTTTATGGTTGTAAGTAATCACAGTATTTGGAATAAGTGTAATCGTTGGGATAAGGGTCGTTGGCGACAACAAATGACTGTCGTTTCGGAAAGTATATTCCTTTAGAAAAGTCAGCTCGGGTACGACGGGCAGAGATAACAGGTTACCGCAGTGGTCACGGTCATTATCTCTGACAATTCTGCATACAAATTATCTAGTTAATAAGTACTTCAAAACAAAAATGGTGTTTGTAATGCGGGAATCACTTATTCGTGATTAATAAGGTAGCTGCGTAAAATATAGGTACGAAGCTGGGCATCCATGACGGCCTTTTGCCCATGATAGGTAAGGGGGCTGTTAGGCGTTAGTGTAAACTGAGAGTGGTGCACGCCTGCTTAATTCTTAAGATTGCGAAACGAACAGCTGTGAAAATACTAAAAACCTGCCACCGGCTGGCGAGTGCGAATTTAATGAAGATTAGAATGAAAGAGCACGTATTTCCAAACTTACTCTCAATATTGCAACAATTCGCAGCTTTAGGATGCGCAATATCATTCTGTTAACAGCGTCATTACACATTCAAATGGCACTGGGACATAAACATTAATGTGAATCGCATCCAAACGAAAATAGTTTGTATATTGGTAAAGCTTTCAGGTTATCACTGGTATTTGCGATGTGGTGCCGAGCGGGTTGAGTGGACACACAAACATCTGTGCTGGGCAAGCTACCTTAAGGTGTGTGGCAGTGGGGAAATACGACTATAATTTTCTCCCACATCTGCTCCATTCGTTAATAATGGATGAGGAAAACGAGTGTCAATAAAATTTCGTTGCCCTATTCTTCTTCCCCTGGAAGGAAGAAATGTTTTCGTGAAATTCTATTGAGTATAGGCAACCGGAGTTTGCGACAGGCTACAGATCGATTCTTCTACCACTAGAATAATTATGTATTTCATAAGAAGCGTGGAAGCAAGATAAGAGAAATCAGGTCACGTATGAGAGTAGCATATAGGTGTCATGTTTCCCTCGCTCCATTTGCGATTGGACCAGGAAAGGTAATGACTAGAGGTGGTACAAGGTACCATTCACCGTATGGTGGCTTGCACAACATGTAAGGTAAATCTGCAACGTGGAAGAATTTCGTCCAATTACGGATATGTTAACAGGATCAACTACAAAAATAAAAATGTTAAAAGAGCAAGTGGAATTTTAAATGATAAACGTGCTACAGACATTGGCAGGTATTGTCGTGATGGGGGTCAGTAACTCCACGATGAAACGAGGTCCTCGCCAAGCCATGAATGCCCAAGGGATATCTACAGGCCGCCGTGTCATCCTCTGCGGGTGTTGTCTGCAGAACACGCCGCTCCCCCGGCCGTTTAGCAGGAGCTCCTCAGTTGGCATCACGAGGCTGTGTGCACCTGGTACCAGGAAGTACCGGGAATCGAACACAGGTCTTTCGCGTGGCAGTCATCTTTGCTGACCACTCTGCTATGAGGCGAACAGTTTCGTGACAGGTATAAGCTGATTTAGTGATAGTTGTTGGATGAATAAAAGAATGGTAGTATACGCCGTTACGTGTAACTAACTTTATTTTTGGTAACGTGTAATTTACCATATACAGTTAATGCAAAATAAATGTCCATGTAAAACATTAGTAGATTTTAAAAAATTAAGTAGAATCGACATTTGACGCTGCGCAGGCGTAACACATGAAAGTTCAACGCTCAGGGTCTGAATACAAACAAAATATGATGTGGCACTACACAAAAGATACACTGCACCTATTTTACGCCAGTCTTCTTCCTCACACCATCAGGACAGGGGCCTCCATAATAACACTACAACTGGCAGAATCGTTCCCAATTGTTGCTTCTATTGTTTCGTTTGTTTTTTAGACGGAGCTGATGTTTCGCCTCTGTTTCGTGAATAGGAGTGAGAAACTTTGCCATACCGTCGGTTTTTCTACTTCTGGTCGTTGCCTAGGTTTTCTCAGCACCACCTAGGTGGCGTTAGTTTTCTCCAGTGCCCGTGACTCAAGACTAGAACCACCGGATCATACTGTACACCTTGAACTAACGAAGCGGTCATTTTGACCGCTAATTGCAATTATTATTTTCGTTCTCATTATCATCGTTTCAAATGTGTGCTACTAAGTTTAGAAAATATAGGATCTGACACTAAAATGAGGCAAATTATATCATTTTATCGGAAATTTAATATTTTTCCCAGTTGTTAAAAACACGAATGTTTATTAAAAAGATTTTATCTAATAAACACGCAGTTTTTATTCCAAATTTTTTTAGCACATAAAGTGAAATATACTAGGTACTCATTATCATAAAATACATTACTGCAATGTTTTACCTCGTGGTCGTGCGGTAGCGTTCTCGCTTCCCGCCCCGGGTTCCCGGGTTCGATTCCCGGCGGGGTCAGGGATTTTCTCTGCCTCGTGATGGCTGGGTGTTGTGTGCTGTCCTTAGGTTAGTTAGGTTTAAGTAGTTCTAAGTTCTAGGGGACTGATGACCATAGATGTTAAGTCCCATAGTGCTCAGAGCCATCTGAACCATTTTGCAATATTTTATTTAGTGCAATCAAAGTCGTGAAACACGTTGCTAGGTCCACGTACCACAACATATTTGTACAGCATTGTCTAATATTTTCTTTAGTGTGTTTTCACACGCTGATATGAATGTATCATTTGTAACAGGAACTACATACCACGTCCTTAGTTACGTCCTTCGAGCAAGATCCCGCGTCCTTAGTTACGACTTTCCAGCAAAAACCACACACTCACCATATGCACTTTTTGCAGATACAGCTTGTCATATTCCTGCAATTCTTCATTGGACATTGGTTCCTCATTTTGCTTCCTTCCACGGGATCTCCAAATTCTGGTTCTATTTCCACCGACTTAGGTTTGGAGCCCAAGTATCCCACACGAAGCTCCTTGTACGTAATTTTGGCAATTGATGCCCTTCCCTGTCACTTTCTTGAGTATGACCCTGGAATTGACAGCTGCCACTCAAGAATATTACGAAATACATGAACTGGCCATCTGTGTGCACCTCCTCGAACAGTATATTTTCTTCCCATTTGATCCATCACGTCAACCCATTTCTGTGTTGTTATAGAAGAAGTCTGTTGTTTCTAGAATTCTTTTCGGACTAGTTTAAAGTTCAACTTTTGAGTGCAAAAGACGTTCTTGTTTCGTTTACTTGTCATTGAGTGCCATTGGAATGTATCAAGAGAGCAGAGCTTTCAAAGCCTATACAAGATTAGGAATTTCTCCCCTTGATTATCTTAATTGTCCCAACAATACCGGTATCATCAGTTGTAAATTTCTAGCCCAGTTTCAATGCTATAAAAAAATTGTCACTTTTCGCCCTTTTTTGAAACGGTTCCATCAACTTCATTATTACACTTTCGGGAAGAGTCTCGTCGCTTGGCCTGAAGTCTTCTTTCCCTAAATAAGGAAACCCATTGTACAGAACCTGAGTCAACGTCCACAAGAAGCCAAAACTTTGTAGCAGATTTATCCGGTTTGAAGGACATATACAGGGTGTTTCAAAAAGAATATATGTATTTCGAAAGCATATATTTTTTAAACTTTGACATACGAATATGAAACTTTACACACACGTTTACGAACCTCTCAAGTTCAGATTACAGTTGTTCAATATATACTCCATCAGCGACACGAACAGTAATATCGAATCGATACTGAAATTCCTCCCATTCTCGGACAAGCACGCCAAATTGTTGTTGTAGACAGTTGTAACTCCTGACTGGCACGACGAGTTGATTTTGAAGGACTACATTGGAAAGCAGTTTGAATTCGTGCAACATTTTCTTCAGGAACACGAGGGCGGTCAGGACTCATTCCTTTGCATACACATTCTGTATCTAGAAACTGTCGATATTGCACTGTAATCACGGAATTGCACTTCGCAAACTCGAGAACACAAAATTATTTCTGCTGCGGAGTAGCCATTTTAAACATATGACGCCGGCCGCGGTGGTCTAGCGCCTCTAGGCGCTCAGTCTGGAACCGCGCGGCTGCCACGGTCGCAGGTTCGAATCCTGCCTCGAGCATGGATGTGTGTGATGTCCTTAGGTTAGTTAGGTTTAAGTAGTTCTAAGTTCTAGGGGACTGATGACCACAGATGTTAAGTCCCATAGTGCTCAGAGCCATTTGAACCATTTTGAACCAAACATATGACGGTTGACAAGCAAAACAGCAGACAACTGACATCTATCGGCTATTAATATAAACTAGACTATGTATTCGTTTCTCCAATAGCCGAGCCGAGGCGCAACGATCGATAGTTTGGGCAAAATCATACTTTGTAATAGGTATATTCTTTTGAAACATCCAGTACTGTAAGAATCGACGCCTTATTTTGATTGGGGAAAGCTTCTCATCAATAGTTAGATTTTCACCTGGAATATATGTCAGTTGACAATTTTCAATGAATTTGTTACAAACTTTTGATGTTAATACATGTTTATGTATCTTCAAGCGTTCTGATATTGTTTCTAACGTCAAAGCGCAAAAGTCTTAGAATTTCTCGAAAAGAATTCTTCCCCATTGTATCAGTGAACAATGGTGGCCCGCACATTCTAGACCACAGTTCATAAAGTTCAGTGCTATTGGCTCCAGAACACCAAGAACTTACAAGACAACGAAGGCCTCAGTTTTTTCAAGCTTACATTCCACATTTCATTTCTTAGAACACATTTCCCTTCAGTTTCCGTACAGTGTTGTATTTGTTTCGGTATTGATACATCAAGAAAAAGACGCAGTGGCCTGCTACACTGTCGTCAGAAACATACCACTTTTAACATGGAGTACGTCCTAAATTGTCTGAAGATGTTAAGGTACGCCAATTTGCCGGATACGGTCTTTCCAAACTCTGCTACAGCTCACTCAGTGATGCCATCTGTACCTAGTAACATATTACGTGGCCCTGGGAGGCTTCTGTTGCGTTACGTGATACATTTTCTGCTGCTGTAATAGAAAAATAGAAAAATTCATATTAAAAGCATATGCCTAAAATAATTGCAATCTAACAAGGGAACCTCCCCATCACACCCCCCTCAGATTTAGTTATAAGTTGGCACAGTGGATAAGCCTTGTAAAACTGAAAACAGATCAATTGAGAAAACAGGAAGAAGTTGTGTGGAACTGTGAAAAAATAAGCAAACTATACAAACTGAGTAGTTCATGGGAAGATAGGCAACATCATGGACAGTGGGACCGCAGGAGCGCCGTGGTCTCGTGGTAAAGTGAGCAGCTGCGGAACGAAAGGTCCTTGGTTTCAAATCGTCCATCGAGTGAAAAGTTTAATTTTTTATTTTCAGTTTATGTGACAAACTCTTATGTTTTCATCACTTTTTTGGGAGTGATTATCACATCCACAAGAAAACCTAAATCGGGTAAGGTAGAAGAATCTTTTTACCCATTCACCAAGTGTATAAGTTAGGTGGATCGACAAGATATTCCTGTCATGTGACGCACATGCCGTCACCAGTGTCGTATAGAATATATCAGATGTGTTTTCCTGTGGAGGAATCGGTTGACCTATGACCGTGCGATCAAATGTTTTCGGTTCCCATTGGAGAGGCACGTCCTTTCGTCTACTAATCGCACCGTTTTGCGGTGCGGTCGCAAAACACAGACACTAAACTTATTATAGTGAACAGAGACGTCAATGAACGAACGGACAGATAATAACTATCCAAAAATAAAGAAAGTAAAATTTTCACCCGGGGGAAGACTAGAACCAAGGCTCTCTCGTTCAGCAACCGCTCACGCTACCACGGGACCACAGCGCTCCTGAGCTCACAGTGACCATGATGTTGCGTATTTGGCCCTTGGACTACTCAGTTTGTATATTTTGCTTATTTTTTCACAGTTCCACACAACTTCTTCCTGTTTTCTCAATTGATCTGTGTTCAGTTTATCAAGGCCTATCCACTGTGCCAACTTATAACTAAATCTGAGGGGGGTGCGATGGGGAGGTTCCCTTGTAACATGAAAATAGCGTATATCATTATTATAACTAACATGCCTGAACATCATTTGAATCACTGCTTTCAGAATGGTTGTTTGGTTGGCAGTAATACTCATCCGTTCTTCTCCTAGGTGCTGTACATCTAGGTCGCATTCTGCTTCTAGGTTGACTATTTCTAGGTCACATTGTGCTTCCGACATGACATCTGGAATATCAAGCAAGGGAGCGAACGACTCTGCATCGGTAAGCTACGGTGATCCACGAGCCATGATTACTGTGCTGTGACAAACTGAAGAATGAGAACGCTACTGGAGACGCAGAGGAAAACGATGGACGTCAATAAAGTATAGGGGTTTCATTGTTGTGCATATTACTGCAGTTTAGGTAATATTTATAACGGGCTTAATCTCAACCTGATGAAGGAGGACATGTTGTAATATATTTATTTATAATAATCACTACAGCATTCACTTGCGGCGGCTCTTAAGTATACTCGTTAACAACATTCTACCCAATTTTCAAAAAAATAATTATGTTTAGTACCGATGATTCTGACCGGTAATGTGGAAACGTCACTGAAGTTCATAGCAATGCATTCAAAAAAAATTTTTGAAAATGTGTAGCGATCATTTTGATCGCTTCGGCGCTTCTGGTGTTAAGGAGGTTTGAAGATCTAATGTTAGATGTGTTCGCAAATATGCGGTGTTTTGTGTACTCATTGATCGGGTGATAGCTTGTATGGAGATGGCTTCCTTGTTGAATGGAAAAATTTCTTTTCTTCAATCATTAAAAATATTATGCTTGATAAAAGCCCGCACAGGAGCTGCATTTAGAATTCTGTGGAAGTTAGTCCAATTGGGTTTTTCTGTTGGGGCATGGACGTCCATAATAAAGACAGCTGGCCGTGTGGATGGAATGGAATTGATGAATATTGGAACCATTGCAGGAATATTTCGCCACAACGTTATTAACTGTTCTCTCCACCGAACTCCATTGGAAATAATCAGAGGTGATATTCATGTCTCATTTGCTAACACACATGCCATTTGCAAACACACATCCAATTAGAGTATGAATTTATCCTCGTTCTGGACAAGTTCTTTTATAAACATAATTTTCTCCATTGCCATAACTACTTTCTCAGCTTAACAACGTACGACAGGTCAGCGTCATCGCAGTTTTCATGGGGTGTCAACTACGAGACGAAGACACTACTCGGCTGACAACCCGTGAAGACTTCATATAAGAAAGTGTGACTGTTAGGTGCGCAATGTCTAAAGTTGGCATTGTTGATCCATGGTTTTTCGAAGAGAACGATGTGACGGACAAATCAAATGGTTCAAAAGGCTCTGAGCACTATGGGACTTAACATCTGAGGACATCAGTCCCCTAGAACGTGGAACTACTTGAATCTAACTAACCTAAGGACATCACACACATCCATGTCTGAGGCAGGATTCGAACCTGCGACCGTAGCGGTCGCGCGATTCCAGACTGAAGCGCCTAGAACCGCTCAGCCACACCGGTCGGCAGTGACGGACACTTCTGAGCGTTATGTTCAGATGGTTGAACAGTTTTTTTTTTCCAGAACTTGAAGAAATGGATATGGGTGATGTCGCCACAGTATGAACATGGATGGCCACGTTGCGCGAACACTTCCCCGATCGTCTCATCTCTTTGAGGGACGATCTCCAGTGGCCATCACGCTTGCCAGATTTAGCGCCATGCGACTTTTTCTTATGGGGCTATCTCAAATCCTTGGTGTACACCAACCGCCCGCAGACCCTGGCACATCGACAGAGACAATTTAGAAAAAGTGGACCGAAACTTCCGATTTAGACTCTCCAAATGCATTGAGCGGAAGGGAGGCCACCTTAAAGGTATCATTTCCAAAACTTAGTGGAACTAAACTTTAGATGTTACTCTTTGTAAAGAAAAAAAGAATGAAATTGATGTCTCTTAATTCTTCCTGATTTATGATTTTTTTTTTTTTAAATAAGCAAGTTCCCGCCCCGCACTCTGTACTTACGTGTATCAAGTTTGCTTAGTACACTGTTCATAAGCTGCAAAAAAACTGAACTGTAGCTCGTAACAATGAACCGCGCGTAAACTTAACCCTCACAGGTGGTAAGAAGATAAGAATTTCCTTTTAAAACTTAAGCTATCGCTCTTGTCACGTAAATATTAATAAGAAAAGTAAGTAATATGTGTCGAATTAGCAACATTCCTGTCTAAGAAGATATACCTTGACTTGTTACCTCATGTTTTCAGCATATTATTACTGTTGTTATAATTCTGTTCCTCAGTTACTATTTCATAGCAGTGGCAGACAATATAAAGCAAATGAAGTATTGTACTTCATCGCTACGTCACTTCTTAAAAATATTTGCAGACTATAGTTGGTGTCACTTTGCAATATAATGGATGTCTGGCGACTGCAGCGAGTAACTACCATAGCCTCGACACGCGGCAGCAGAGACATTATGGTCTCAGTAATGCTGTGCCAATTATTACGCAGTGTGTTTGTTGCTCGTTTCCGTTGGCATTGTTATTGAAGAAGACGTACTGCTTTTCTCATTTACTATGCTAACACTGTATTTCAATCCAATGCAGGTTTTACTAGTCAGACAAACTTTTTTTTTTTTAAGTTTATTTGAAAACGAAAAATTTTAGTACTGCTGCTGTGGCTCATTGATATTTCGGATTTTTCACTCAGTTATTAGTTAAAAATGGAGAACAGTTGTTATAACATGACCAAACAAAGACCGGAAAATACCTGTTTTTCAAAAACTAAAGTATCAATTTTATCCGGTGGGTTTTTTCCCAACCCTAGTTGGTGTACCGACATAGTGGCTGCCGACTCTGTGTTGCAATACGTAAAACCAGAAGCGGTGGCCATTACAGCTACTGCTGTGTCAGCGGCGGAGTGAACAGATGTCCCCAGTAATACAGGGTCCAGATTTATCGGGTGACCGCCCCCAGCCGCTGACAACAGTTGCCGTCCGGACACAAAGCACAGCGCTGTCTGGACCGCACAGACACTGCCGCCCCCCCCCCCCCCCCCCCCCACTTTGCCCCACCACCGCCCCACGCGGCTGTAGGCCTGCCTTCCGTTCCTCTCAGAGGAGGCGGTCGCCGGGGTTCTCCTCACAGAAGACAGACCCCCCCAAGGACCCCATTGTAACCCGATATTCCTCTCCCATTGAGCGGCTGTTTAGTCTCAAACTGGCTGCAAGCAGGACCTCATTTCCGCTGTCCATATTGTTTATTGATAATGATCTGACAGATATCAGTACTAACCTCAGACTTAGTGCAGAGGATACGTTTATTTGCAATGAAGTTGTATAAGTATCGAGCTGGACAATATTTTTCCAACAAAAGGACTTACAGAGAAACACAGAAATATATTCTTGAAACCCTCTTCGCTTTTATAGGTTTTTCAATAAACTTTCGATAGAGATGATCAAAATAGGCGAATTAGGGGCAGTACTGAATGGCATTGCCTGCCCACCATACCACATAAGGCCACTCGACAGCTTACGTTGTGAAACAAAATAGTAACGAATGCAGAAAGGAAAAGGACAAATGAAGGCAGGCTTGTTAAGTTTCTCCCACTTTTTTTAACATTTATGATGACAATGTCTTTAAAAACTGGAGAACAGATTATTGCCCAGAAATTAAAGAAGTAGCCATTTCCGAATGCACGAAAAAGAGGTTGTTTTCGTGCTTTTTTTCAAGTTAAATAAACTGTAGCGCTATATCTGATGGTACGGTTCTGTTTAGCGCTATATCTGATGGTACGGTTCTGTTCCTTCCACATTTGTCTTTAAGAAACAAGTTTTATCTCCATATAGGACGCCCCCTGTAACCGCTGCACCAGGTGGAAGGACCTCCTGCAGCCGGAACATTAGTCATCGGCTGGACTTCCCGAAGCTCTCATGTTAGATCGGTGGTGGTGGTGGTGGTTGTTAGTGTTTAACGTCCCGTCGACAACGAGGTCATTAGAGACGGAGCGGAAGCTCGGGTTAGGGAAGGATTGGGAAGGAAATCGGCCGTGCCCTTTCAAAGGAACCATCCCGGCATTTGCCTGAAACGATTTATGGATATCACGGAAAACCTAAATGAGGATGGCTGGAGACGGGATTGAACCGTCGTCCTCCCGAATGCGAGTCCAGTGTGCTAACCACTGCGCCACCTCGCTCGGTATGTTAGATCGGTAACAATGTACTTGTGTACAAGCCATTTTCAACACATTTCCTATCAGCGTACAGAGGATAACTGAAAAATATTAAGTCCTAACAAAATGTTGACGTGTTGAAACAAGTATAATTTTCTTCGCCCGTAAAATCGAGATAGAAGTTTGCACCGAAAATAGACTTTCTAGATACAGTAAACGGCTTACGAACCCTGATAGATAATTCAATTTAGAATGCTGGCAGCCAATACTGATGAGAATCGTATGCACCACTCTTAAGTTATGTTTCCCGCCAATTTGAAAAATAAGGTTTAGAAAAAAGGTACGTGTTACGCCTCTAGTCCCCGATCCCTCGGTCATACAGCAGTCCTTCCAGATCCAAGATTAGTCCTTCTCAGTCTTCTTCGTGGCCATGGCAATTCTGCGGTCCTCTTTGGTAACTTCAGTCATCCGCTGCTCTGCTCGCTCGACGCGCTTTACGTCCGCTTTTGTACAGACGCTTTCGTCATACTCAAGTTGGAGCACGTTCATAATTTCCGTAAAGCCTGTTTAGGCCGTTGTTGAAATTATATGTAGAATGTTTTTTCCCTGCTGTGAATGGCTTTTGGAGACACTTGCGCACACTTCGCATTGTAACTCGGTAGCGGTATTGCTGCCGACAGTAAAGTGGATATCCCATTCGAAGCTCATGGTTTTTTTTTTAATTTTTAAAGAGGACTACCCCCTTAAGTAAAAGACACTAATCTACATACATACGACTACTCTGCATTAACACGTAAATGTTCGTTAGAGGGTTCGTAGAACCACTTTATCTCTCGACCGTTCCGCTCTGATTGCATATGCGAAGAAAGAACACGCTCTGTTTCCTCTTATTTTGTTACGATGATCATTTATCCCTATGTATAAAGGGGTAGTCAAATGGAAACGAGACAGATGGTGGGGGGGAGTAAACTTTTCACTGTTCGAAAAGTAATGGGTGTAACTGTTAACACATTTGTCGCACAGTGAGCAAAGAAAAATGTTGGCGGCTCAGTGGGGAACCACCATCGTATCCGGGCGTGCATATCTCCTCCCAGAGCAAAACGACGACCACGAATTTCTTTCTTCAGGGCTCCAAGAAATGTGGAAATTGCACGGGGAGAGATCGGGACTCTGTGTAAGGGCTTCCCAGCGAAACCTCTTGTCAGCTTGCTTGAATGCACTTCACAAAACTCTAAACGTAGTATGATAAAACTAAAATATCTATGACGTAAAGTTGATTAGTCAACTGATGTAAGTATGTGTAAGGATATAAACTGGAGTGATGCGATTGGTTCAGTCGCCTCTGCATTGATCATACCAGATTAAGTCGTAGTTTTACCTCAAGTAATGAGCCACGCCCACTCCGTTCTTGCGGAGTCTAGCAGACGGTAGGATCTATCATGATGCAATACTCCCTGCTGGTTCTCCACGCTCAGCATGGTCTTCCAGGTGTTCTGCCTGTAATACTTGGGGACGACGTAGGGACAGTTGAACTGGTTCTTCGTTTCCTACGAGAAAGTGGCTTCTATTCTCGCATCTAACGTTTTAAGCTGCTTTCTGGTTGCGGGGTGGCTACGATTGGGAAATCATGCACATCATATGCGCCGGGGGTCCTTCGTCCCTGCCTCCTCCGTCAGCCGCTCTTATCATCCCCCTTTTACTCTTTCCATTCTTTGTTTTTATTTCCTACCGGCCCCTATTTTACTACTTTAGGAGTGTCACTTCATGCACCATTCCGATGAAGGCAAGATCTTGATCGCAACTTCAATGTGACTACAAGGGATCGCAGCTGGAACGGTTGTGGGAATTCTAGAATCACGGCTGGGCCCACCCACTTGGTGACATGATTAATTCTCTCCTCTTATTTTACTGTTATCTGTCCTACTCATGGACATTTCATTTTAAGGCTGTTCGCTTTTAATTTTACAGATCTTGTTGCTAGAAGGAATTATTTATCCGCTGCCTTCTTACCATGCATCGGGTGGGCTGGGTCAGACGGGAGAGGTGATTCTAGCCGCAGTTCAGTCCGAGTCTGGTCTCTGGTCTGCAGGCCTAAGCCGCATACACTATTAGATCAAAAGTATCCGGACACTCGTATGTCTTGCGAAATTGACCATTATATGTTGCGAGAGGCGGACCTGCCACTATAAAAGAAGGCGGGGAGTACCATATTATGTGGACAGTAGATAAGCGGTAACAGCAGAACCGGTGTATCAGGAGAGCTCCGTAACTGTGAACCTGGAATATTCATTCATTGCATGTGACGTGAGTAACATAGCCAGCAGGGACACTTCAACCTTTCCAAACTGCACGACATTAGCATACGCAGACAACGGAAGACATTATATATTGGTGTGCAACCCAACGAAAGACTGTCCTTTGACAAACACATCAGAACTACGACTGAGAGGGCTGCCAAGATCATGCACAAGTTGGCCAGAATGAACATAACGCACTTCAGGGTACCATTACACACACTGAGAACGTACCATTGCCCGCTCTTTGAGTCTGTGGTCTGTTTTGCAGCCAGTGCACGGACCCACCGAATACGTCTGGTGACGAACCGGAATATCGTGCGGCGAGGGCAGAGAAATGCACTGGTAAGACTGTCAGGGTCTTTCAAACACCACGTCAGTGGAATCACTGTGCGTGGTGTTTGGAACCTTCCAATCGACATAACTTGGGTTTCGGACTGCAATGTCCTGGCTGACGAGGGGGAGACAGGAGGAGGTAATAGAGACTACCGGACAGGATATTACCGATAAGCGCCGCCTCGTTAAATGGCGGGTAGATACCTGGCAAAGGGAAAGTAAGTTAAGCGATAAGGGCCGTAGGGTATATCAGTTCTTCCCGGACGTCAGGGAACGTCTGAGACTGAGCCATATCAATCGCAGCCTGGGGTATGGCTCACTTTCGGACGGGTCACAGCCCTTACCCTGCGCCGCAGCCACAGTGCTGCTTATACATGTGGGGAACATGGAGCCCCAGAACACACACTTTCTCACTGTCACCGATACAGACCAGCACACCAGACATCAACACAGTACGACAATGACATGATACGGGCAATAAGAGACAAAGACGAGGGGAAATACACTCTTGGAAATTGAAATAAGAACACCGTGAATTCATTGTCCCAGGAAGGGGAAACTTTGACACATTCCTGGGGTCAGATACATCACATGATCACACTGACAGAACCACAGGCACATAGACACAGGCAACAGAGCATGCACAATGTCGGCACTAGTACAGTGTATATCCACCTTTCGCAGCAATGCAGGCTGCTATTCTCCCATGGAGACGATCGTAGAGATGCTGGATGTAGTCCTGTGGAACGGCTTGCCATGCCATTTCCACCTGGCGCCTCAGTTGGACCAGCATTCGTGCTGGACGTGCAGACCGCGTGAGACGACGCTTCATCCAGTCCCAAACATGCTCAATGGGGGACAGATCCGGAGATCTTGCTGGCCAGGGTAGTTGACTTACACCTTCTAGAGCACGTTGGGTGGCACGGGATACATGCGGACGTGCATTGTCCTGTTGGAACAGCAAGTTCCCTTGCCGGTCTAGGAATGGTAGAACGATGGGTTCGATGACGGTTTGGATGTACCGTGCACTATTCAGTGTCCCCTCGACGATCACCAGTGGTGTACGGCCAGTGTAGGAGATCGCTCCCCACACCATGTTGCCGGGTGTTGGCCCTGTGTGCCTCGGTCGTATGCATGATTGTGGCGCTCACCTGCACGGCGCTAAACACGCATACGACCATCATTGGCACCAAGGCAGAAGCGACTCTCATCGCTGAAGACGACACGTCTCCATTCGTCCCTCCATTCACGCCTGTCGCGACACCACTGGAGGCGGGCTGCACGATGTTGGGGCGTGAGCGGAAGACGGCCTAACGGTGTGCGGGACCGTAGCCCAGCTTCATGGAGACGGTTGCGAAAGGTCCTCGCCGATACCCCAGAAGCAACAGTGTCCCTAATTTGCTGGGAAGTGGCGGTGCGGTCCCCTACGGCACTGCGTAGGATCCTACGGTCTTGGCGTGCATCCGTGCGTCGCTGCGGTCCGGTCCCAGGTCGACGGGCACGTGCACCTTCCGCCGACCACTGGCGACAACATCGATGTACTGTGGAGACCTCACGCCCCACGTGCTGAGCAATTCGGCGGTACGTCCACCCGGCCTCCCGCATGCCCACTATACGCCCTCGCTCAAAGTCCGTCAACTGCACATACGGTTCACGTCCACGCTGTCGCGGCATGCTACCAGTGTTAAAGACTGCGATGGAGCTCCGTATGCCACGGCAAACTGGCTGACACTGACGGCGGCGGTGCACAAATGCTGCGCAGCTAGCGCCATTCGACGGCCAACACCGCGGTTCCTGGTGTGTCCGCTGTGCCGTGCGTGTGATCATTGCTTGTACAGCCCTCTCGCAGTGTCCGGAGCAAGTATGGTGGGTCTGACACACCGGTGTCAATGTGTTCTTTTTTCCATTTCCAGGAGTGTAGTAAATAAAATCGCTGATGATGTCTCGAGGACATTACGTGACGAATACAGACAGACACAGCCGTGTAATAGAACACTACAGCATACACGAAGTACGTAAGACACCAGTTCTAATTCGTGCATCAAATTGGTTCAAATGGCTCTAAGCAATATGGGACTTAACATCTGAGGTCATCAGCCTCCTAGACTTACAACTACTTAAACCTGACTAACCTAAGGACATCACACACATCCATGCCCTAGGCAGGATTCGAACCTGCGAACGCAGCAGCAGCAGTGCGGTTCCGGACTGACTCACCTAGAACCGCTCGGCCACAGCGGTCGGCAGTTCGTGCACCAACGCAGAGGGCAGTACCGAAACCCATACTCACTCAAACAGCAAACACTTAAACCAACACGTACCACAGATAACCTTACACAGTATCTGAAATAAACTGTGTCAGAGTAAACAGTGTAATGCAGTCAACCCTGTAACCCTGTTCCAGCTGAAGTGTAACAGCAGGCATATCCACCCCGCGGTCATTATACCGCTGTTGGGATGTAACATTCGTAACTGAACACTTAGTGTATAAACAACATAACAGGTAAAATTCAAGGCACGTAATATAGGAACTGAAGGTTAATTAATAACCCCAAGAAATAACATACTTTTAAACTCACACACTACTGCGCTTTCCACGATGTACATAATATTATAGTGTCTTTGTAACTAGTGTTAAATATTAATCCGTAAATTGAACTAGGAACCGGGAGTGCAAGGCTCGAAGTAGTTCCAAGGTTTTAATGCCAGACTGACTTAGATAGAGTAACATTTCTCTCTCTCTCGTATATATATATATCCCTCAAAGTCTTTCCTATCATCATATCTTCTTAAAATCTGAATATTTTTTGCGTTTTTTCTTTCAATTTCTAATGTAGTTTTAATTTATTATTACTTCCATTGTAACTGCTGTTCATAATACGGAACATGTTTTGTAATCTACACGCAAAGCTGTGAAATGAACGACCTGTTATGAAATGTAAGGCAACATGTCTCTAAATGAGCAATACATCGAATCTTTCCAAAGCTGCAGAGTTCGACTGTTGCTCATGTGATTGTGCATTGGAAACACGAAGAAACAACAGTACCTAAACCAAGATCAGGAAGACCTCGTATACTGTATGACAGGGACCGTCAAGCATTGCGGAGGGTGCGTCTAGAAAATCACGTGAAATCAGTGAAAGGAATCAGTTGTGAGTTCGAAAGAGCTTCCAGCAGTCCACCTAGAACAAAGACTGAGTTAGGGAGCCACACATTTATGTAGTCGATACTAACCGACGCTTGAAGTAATGGAAAGAGTAGTGTCACAGGATGATTGGAAACGAATTACTGGCAGTGATGAATCACGCTATAGACAGTGGCAATCCGCTGGAAGAGTCTGGGTTTGGGATGTCTGCTCAATGTTGCCTGCCATCGTCTGTAGGCCAACAGCGAAGTACGAAGGAGCTGGTGTTACGATGTGGGCTTGTTTTTCGTGGTTAGATTGTGGTCCCCTTACGACGCCCATCGAAATTCTAACTGAGGAAGGTTAAGAACACATTTCACTACGTACAGTGCAGGAACATTTTGGAGATGACGGTTATATCACCACGACAATGCTCCCTGTCATAAAGAAGCGTGCGTGGGGCTACGATTTCTTCGAGAATATCATTCCTGAAATGGAATTGTCGGTCCAAATTCCCGACCTGAACTCAATGAACAACTTAGAGACTCTTTAGATCGTGGACTTCGCCCCATACCCCGGCGTCTGACGTCACTACCGTCTGTTTTCCGATCTTGAAGAATTTGAATGGGCTGCCTTTCTTCCACATTCAGACACGGAATGTGAAGAGTTAAAACCGTCATAAAACTGCACAGTGGATGCAGCCCGTATTAATGTCAACTAACGTTTGTCCTGATACTTTTGATCGGATAGCGTTCTTATCTGCCTCTGGCATATCAATTTTACCACTCCTACATAGATATGCAATTCGATTAGATTCCTTGCTGACTTCACTAACGTCGAATGGGCTGACGACAGACTTCGTTTTCGGTGTTTGGATTCCAGGTCAGTGCTTTTAGTCCACACAGGAGTTTGCGACATTCGGTGCGTAAGCCGATTCGTGATCAGATACTGTTTTGCAAAGCACAAGAAAAAGGCTGTCCTCTTTAATACTAAGTAGGGCCTTTGCAGGACGATTCTTATTAACCTTCAAAAACCCGTGAAACGACGTAGATGATTCTGAGACAATTTAATATCAGACACATGGGGTGGCAAATGTTGGGAAATACCCCAAAAGTGGATGACAAATGTTAAACGTGACGTCACCACATGACTGAATACGGGGGGTAGCTCACAATTGGTTCACCTCTTACTTTAGCAACAGGCAGCAAAAGGTCATTATTCACAATGTTGATGACAACTGTGATGTGGGATCTGAGTGGGGTACTGTAAGGTGGGGGATGCCACAGGGATCTGTGTTCGGACCGTTCCTGTTCCTTATTTATATAAATGATATGCCCTCTAGTATTATGGGTAACTCTAAAATATTTCTGTTTGCTGATGACACTAGCTTGGTAGTAAAGGGTGTTGTGTGCAACATTGACTCGGTTTCAAATAGAGCAGTACATGATCTCAGTTCATGCCTTGTAGAAAATAAACTAACGTTAAATCACAGTAAGACTCAGTTTTTACAGTTTCTAACACACAATTAAACAAAACCTGACGTTTTAATGCCACAGAACGGGCATATGATTAGTGAAACTGAACAGTTCAGATTTCTAGGTGTTCAGATAGGCAGTAAGCTGTCGTGGAAAGCCCACGTTCAGGAAATTGTTTAAAGTCTCATTGCTGCTATTTTTACTATTCGAACGTTATCAGAAGTGAGTGATCGTTCGACACGAAAATTAGTCTACTTTGCTTATTTTTATTCGCTTATGTCGTATGGTATTATATTTTGGGGTAACGTCCCATTCTAAAACGATATTCTTGGCTCAGAAACGGCGGTTCGGGAAATAAGTGGTGTAAGTTCACAAACCTCTTGTCGACCCTTGTTCACGAGTCTGGGTATTTTGACATTGGCCTCTCAATATGTTCCTTACTGTCATTTCTTCTTAACAGTAGTAGCTTATTCCCAATAATAAGCAGCTTTCACTCGGTTAATACTCGGCACAAATCAAACCTGCATTTGGATCGGACTTCCTTAACTCTTTTGCAAAAAGGTGTGCAGTATACTGCCGCATCAATTTTCAATAAGCTACCACTCGAATTCAAACATCTTAGCTGTAATCCACGCGCTTTCAAATCGAAACTGAAGAGTTTCCTCATGAGTCACTCCTTCTATTATGTCGAGACGTTCCTTGAAAAATTAAGCTGATTCTTATTGTATTGTTGATTGCGCATACTTAAACTTCTGGTCTGACTTTTTTCGGGTTCATAAACATTTATTTTTATCTGTTATTACTTTTATGTTGTAAATTCATTTACGTTCTATGACCTTGGAGATATGCTCCTCACTTTGGTCCCACGGAACTTGACGTGTAAATAAAATTTTAAAAAAATGGCGTACGTCCCCGTACGTGCAGCAGTTGAACCTGTCGGTCTGCCGCAGCTGATCATCCCAACAGTATTTTTGTTGCTGCGTTAGACAATTACGTGTCTACATTGAGGTAATATTTATTATATTATTTACTGGTCCTGCGGTCTCCGCTGGTTTATTGCAAAGTACAGTACAACACGGGCCTACCGTACTGCGTCACAAGGAAATGCATAGAAGCTACGAAGGACACAAAATAAGAACAACTTTTACTTGGTTACACCGAGGACAATAATTTTGTAGCTCCTGCGTTTACAACGGATCACATTTACAAAAGGTATTCGAAATTTGTACCGTTTCTTCGAATGCAAATACTGCTTCTGTCATCCCTTCACGCCCAAGTCCATCCGCCGCACCTGCGGCAAGGGTACGTCACATGTTCAACACTTCTCATTCATTTTTGGGGTGTTCCCAGAGATTTGCGACCCCACGTATCTCAAATTACTTGTCCCAGCGTCATCTACGTCGCATCGGGTTTTTTAAACGTTAATGAGAATCATCCTGTATATTGTGAAACAGAACTGAGATGTTCATAGACTTGTTTTGTTCCGAACTGTCCTTTTGGGGTGGCACGCAGTTTCCGTAAGTTGTAAGAGCTACCTCGAAGGCGTGCAGGAGAAAGCGTGCGCCACCTGCCGTTGCATAAGCTAAAGCATGCGGGAGCCGGCGGCCGGCAGGACACAGCGCCGGCGGAACTGTGCGGCTCTGACAGGGCACCGCTCTGTCTCCCACACGTAGGGCCGGAGGGCGAGGCGGTCCCAGACTCAGAGGGCATCCGGCTGCATCTGGAGACGACTGCCGCGCGGTGGAAGCCGCGGCGCTGGATGGCAACTGAGAACACCCGTGGCCTCGCATCCACAGTGACACCAAGCTCATTCGTGCCACACCAGAGCTAACGCACAATGCCAGCATCCATCTTAGATCGTGCCATACCGCTTGCAGACACCCAGCACCTTCAACCTCTTGGATATAGCTTATCGAGACATATACGAAGTCAGTTCAAAAAATTCCGGAACATTAGTAATTTCGCATCAGTGGTATGTTGAAGCGAAACGCGGTTGGCATCCCTGCACACGCCTGCCTTAATGTGTTGCATGTGTTAGTTATTGTTCAGTGCTGTATTGAGTAGAACGTTGTGTCACACAGTTTGCGAATTTCGAGATGGCAGAGTTAGAGGAGCAAATCGTCTGCGTTAAATTTTGCATGAAACTCAAGAAAACCTCTAGAGAGAGACACACACAAAATGATGCAGGAAGCCGTAATCGGTGTTACGAATGGTTAACATGTTAACAAAATGGCCGGACGGAGGTGAAAGATGACCCTCGTTAGGACGCCCTTCGACGTTCACCATCGACACTCATCTCAGGAACTCAACGAATCTGTGCGTGCCAATCGATGACTGTCAGAGATTGCAGAAGAATGTAAAATTTCAGTTAGTACCTAGGAATGCTTCGTGTCGCCACCTAGTTCGTCCCACGGCTTGTGTGTAAAGACCAGAAAGACTTTCGCTTCGCAACCTGTGAAGAGCTTTTGGATAGCGCAAATGAGAACGAGATGTTCTTTAAGAGAATCACAACTGACGATGAGACGCGAGTACGGTTATGATGTTGAGCCCAAGGTTCAATGTTCGCAACTGTTCGGGAAAGGTTTTTAAAGACCAAAAAATGCTCGTCAGGTCATATGTCAAAGCCATACAGATAGTTTTCTTTGAAGGACTAGTTCATGATAAATTCGTGCCACAGAGACAAACTATTAATAGACTCTCTGGACATGTTGCGACGCATGGGAGAAAATATTAGAAGGAAGCGGCCTGAAATGTGCAAGATAATTCATGACGGTAACACACCCGCAGATTCATACCTGTTGGTGCGTGACAATTGCACAGAAAACAAAATCACTGTGCTGCCTCATCGTCCGTACTCTCCAGACCTGACCCGTGTGGACTTTTTTTTTATTTTCAAAGTCGAAAACCCCGTTGAAAGGGCGAAGATTTGTAACGATAGACGAGATATAAGAAAATTCGCAGAAAGAGCCGGACCAAGATTGCTGCAGTAAGTGGAAACAGCGTTAGGAGCGGTGTATCAATTGCGGATGAGAGTATTTCGAAGTAGACCATCCACAGTAAGTAAAAGGTAAACGTAAATAATTTTGTGAACAAAGTTCCGGAATTTATTGATCAGACCTCGTAAATGGTGTTATTGAGATGGTCGACCTCTTGGGGGTGCAAGTTGTACAGTGTGTTGCGAGACAGGCGACATACGCTATTTGAACAGAAGTATGCCGACACCTATGAGTGGACATCCATGTGGGCTGTGTCGACCTTTCATATTTATGGATGGCTTGAACTCTGCTGGGAACACTTCCAGTGAGGTTTCTGAATGTCTGTAGAAGAATGGCAGCCCGTTCTTCAAGAGCCGAAACTACAGAAGGTAGTGATGATGGACACTAGCGTCTGTGGTGAAGTCGACGTTCTAACTCATCCCAAAGATATTGCATTGGGTTCAATTGGGATTTTGGGCAGACCATTCCATTTCAGTAATGTTATTCGCCACAAAAATTGCTCCGCACATGCTATTTTGACAGGGAGCGTTGCCATGCTGATAGTCACCTCCAAACTGTTCCTATACTGTATGCAGTAATCAATTCTGTAGAATGTGATCAAATCCTACCTCATTTAACGTTCCCTTAAGCGCAATGCGGGGACCACACACCGAACACGAAAAACACCCCATACTGTGCCACCGCTTCCTCAGTACTTCACTCTTGGCACTACGCATGACGGCAGGTAACGTTCCGGGCCAAACCCAAACTCTTCCCTCCGGTTGACACAAGGTATAGTGTGATGGAACACTTAAAATCACTCGTCTGCGGTCATCCACTGTCCATTGATGTCGCTCTTTACGCCATCTCAAGTGTCGCTTAGCATTGACTACAGAAATTTGTGACTTAGGTGCTGCCCGACCATTGTACCCTATTCTTTTCAACTACCTACGCACAATCTTCGTGGATATTCTCGCTTTCTTTTATACTGGTGAATCCGCATATCTTTCCATCTAGTGGTCGATTCGGCATAACATATTGTTCACTAGTGTACACTCAGACTCGATGTAACAAATCCAGTTCTAAAGAAGGCAGGTGCTGACAGGTTTGAATAAGAGGGTGGTTTTAAAACTTCTCAGAACGAGTTGTTCACGAGATATTCATTGGACTGTTGCCTCTAAACACGTGCCACGTCAGTGCTCTTGGAAGAGAGCTGTGCGGTGACGTGGCTCTGTTGTTGTTCTACGTAGTGATTTGCAAAGATGGAAATAAGAGATTCGAGCAGTGATTAAGTACTTCATAAATAAAGGTATGAAAGCAAAGGATATTCATGCCGGTTTCCGGAGTACACTGGGGGACTGCACGTTCATATTCAACTGTTGCCATGGGGACAAATGAATTTAAGAATGAGATTTTCACTCTGCAGCGGAGTGTGCGCTGATATGAAACTTCCTGGCAGATTAAAACTGTGTGCCCGACCGAGACTCGAACTCGGGACCTTTGCCTTTCGCGGGCAGAAGTAAAGCTGTGAGTACCGGGCGTGAGTCGGGCTTCGGTAGCTCAGATGGTAGAGCACTTGCCCGCGAAAGGCAAAGGTCCCGAGTTCGAGTCTCGGTCGGGCACACAGTTTTAATCAGCCAGGAAGTTTCATATCAGCGCACACTCCGCTGCAGAGTGAAAATCTCATTCTGGAAACATCCCCCAGGCTGTGGCTAAGCCATGTCTCCGCTATATCCTTTCCTTCAGGAGTGCTAGTTCTGCAAGGTTCGCAGAAGAGCTTCTGTAAAGTTTGGAAGGTAGGAGACGAGATACTGGCAGAAGTAAAGCTGTGAGTACCGGGCGAGAGTCGTGCTTAGGTAACTCAGATGCTAGAGCACTTGCCCGCGAAAGGCAAAGGTCCCGAGTTCGAGTCTCAGTCGGGCACACAGTTTTAATCTGCCAGGAAGTTTCAAATGAATTTAAATTTGGTCAGGAGAGCTTAGATGATGATCCGCGCAGTGGTCGGCCAAGATGTGTCACTACTCCAGAAGTCTTTCAAAAGTGCACAAAATGGTCATGGAGGATCGCCGACTGAAATTGCTCACGCTTGCTAGACGTCATCTGAAAGGATGTATCACATTTTAACTGAAGAATTAGAAATGGAAAAAAATTATCTGCAAGATGGGTGCCGCGACTCTTGACGCGCGCCCGCAGACATGTGCCGTCGCCATGGTAAAATTACACGAACTGAGGTATGGATTGATGCCACACCCGCCTTATTCACCTGATATGGCTCCGTCAGACTTCCTTATCTTCCCAAAACTGAGAATTTTTCTTGGCGGACTAAGATTAGCTTCAAACGAAGAATTGATTGGCAGCGATTTTGCAGGCCTGGAGGAAACTCATTTTCGAGATGAGATCAAGGCACTGGAACATCGTTGGACCAAGTGCATTAATCTACAAGGAGGCTACATTGAAAAATAAAAAAAAGTCTCAGTGATGTAAGTCTTTTTTCTATTCCGTTCCGAGTACTTTTCAAACCACCCTCGTGCTACCGAATAATGAACCTAATAAAATCAAGGTTTCAAAATATTGACACGCATTATTTATAGAGACTGGAAAAGAAGTTAGAATCCGACCTGGGGAAGTTCAGTTAGGGTTCCAGAGAACTATACAAACACGCAAAGTAGTTCTAACGCTACGACTTCCTACCTACGACCACATCATTTACAGATTTACAGAAAGCTTTCAATAACTTTGATTGGAATAAACGCTTTGAAATTATGAGGGTGGCAGGGATGAGCATAGGGAGCGAAGGGCTGTATACAACTTGCACAGTCACCAGACTGCATTTTCTAAGAGCGGAACGACATGAAAGGGATCTAGTGGTTGAGAAGGGTGTGAGACAGGATTGTAGTCTATCCGTAATCTTATTGTCTTACACGAGTAAATCGTTAAAGAAAACCAAAAAGAAATTTGTAAAGCGATCTGATGTTAAGGGAGAAGGTGTAAGACACGACAAAGGACTTGTAAGAACATTTGAATGGAATGGATAGTGTCTTGAGAAGATGCTGTACGATCAGTATCAACAAAAGTAGTTTGGTAATGTAACGTACTAAATTTAAATCAGGCGATACTGAGGGAAATAGATTAGGAAATGCGACACCAATAGTAGATGATGGTTCAAATGATTCTGAGCACTATGCGACTTAACTTCTGAGGTCATCAGTCGCCTAGAGCTTTGAACTAATTAAACCTAACTAACCTAAGGACTTCACACACATCCATGCCCGAGGCAGGATTCGAACTTGCGACCGTAGCGGTCACGCGGTTCCAGACTGAAGCGCCTTTAGCCGCACGGCCACACCGGCCGGCAATAGTAGATGAGTTTTGCTATTTGGGCAGCAGAATAACTAACGACGACAGATGTAAAGATGGTATTACGGTAGACAAGCAGTAACAAGAATATAGTTTCTAAAAAAAAAAAAAAAAAAAACAGGATTTAACACAGCGTACGTAGTGGTGGCGCCCGATAGGACCCAGATGGGTTCCATAGGATATACATCAAGCGAATTTGGTCGCTGAGACATCAACGTGGGTCCACTATAACGCTTTTCAAACTCGTGTAGCACGGTTCTGGCTCCAAGGCACGGATAAATATGCAGCTGAAAGATGACTTCGCCGTCAGGGAAGACATCAAGCCTGGAGGGATGCAGGTGGTTCGCAGTTGACTTCGGTTACTACCACAGGTCCCATGCAAGCACAGCAGAATGTCCCCGGAGCGTAATACAGGGCTATTACAAATGATTGAAGCGATTTCATAAATTCACAGTAGCTCCATTCATTGACATATGGTCACGACACACTACAGATACGTAGAAAAACTCATAAAGTTTTGTTCGGCTGAAGCCGCACTTCAGGTTTCTGCCGCCAGCGCGCTCGAGAGCGCAGTGAGACAAAATGGCGACAGGAGCCGAGAAAGCGTATGTCGTGCTTGAAATGCACTCACATCAGTCAGTCATAACAGTGCAACGACACTTCAGGACGAAGTTCAACAAAGATCCACCAACTGCTAACTCCATTCGGCGATGGTATGCGCAGTTTAAAGCTTCTGGATGCCTCTGTAAGGGGAAATCAACGGGTCGGCCTGCAGTGAGCGAAGAAATGGTTGAACGCGTGCGGGCAAGTTTCACGCGTAGCCCGCGGAAGTCGACGAATAAAGCAAGCAGGGAGCTAAACGTACCACAGCCGACGGTTTGGAAAATCTTACGGAAAAGTCTAAAACAGAAGCCTTACCGTTTACAATTGCTACAAGCCCTGACACCCGATGACAAAGTCAAACGCTTTGAATTTTCGGCGCGGTTGCAACAGCTCATGGAAGAGGATGCGTTCAGTGCGAAACTTGTTTTCAGTGATGAAGCAACATTTTTTCTTAATGGTGAAGTGAACAGACACAGTGTGCGAATTTGGACAGTAGAGAATCCTCACGCATTCGTGCAGCAAATTCGCAATTCACCAAAAGTTAACGTGTTTTGTGCAATCTCACGGTTTAAGGTTTACAGTCCCTTTTTCTTCTGCGAAAAAGAAGTTACAGGACACGTGTATCTGGACATGATGGAAAATTGGCTCATGCCACAACTGGAGACCCACAGCGCCGACTTCATCTTTCAACAGGATGGTGCTCCACCGCACTTCCATCATGATGTTCGGCATTTCTTAAACAGGAGATTGGAAAACCGATGGATCGGTCGTGGTGGAGATAATGATCAGCAATTCATGTCATGGCCTCCACGCTCTCCCGACTTAACCCCATGCGATTTCTTTCTGTGGGGTTATGTGAAAGATTCAGTGTTTAAACCTCCTCTACCAAGAAACGTGCCAGAACTGCGAGCTCGCATCAACGATGCTTTCGAACTCATTGATGGGGACGTGCTGCGCCGAGTGTGGGAGGAACTTGATTATCGGCTTGATGTCTGCCGAATCACTAAAGGGGCACATATCGAACATTTGTGAATGCCTAAAAAAACTTTTTGAGTTTTTGTATGTGTGTGCAAAGCATTGTGAAAATATCTCAAATAACAAAGTTATTGTAGAGCTATGAACTCGCTTCAATCATTTGTAATAACCCTGTACAATCGTGCATCCGTGGCGCGGTGCATGTTTCAGGTCGCCGTTCACCTAGATGACGGCGTTTGTGGAGATGACCAGAGACCTAGTGGAGCAAAACTGTGATTCACCCCGAAGAGCCGACACGGCTCCGTTGATCGACGGTCGTGTTTCGGTGGTCCCGTGGCCACTGCAATCGTAATTGACGATATCATTGGGTCAACATGTGAACACGTAGGGGTGGTCTGCTGTGGAGTTAAATGTTCAGCAATGTACGATGAATGGTGTGCTGCAGAACACTTGTGCGTGCACTAGCATTTTGCTCTTTCGGCAGAGATGCCACAGGCCAACATCTATCGTATTTTACAGAGCAGACAATCCTCCGAACTTTAAGTTTTGCGAAGAATCGTGAACGTCCAACCATTTAGCGTCTGGTGGTAGTTTCAATGTTTACCAACCTCTTTCCGTGGAGTATCACGATAGTAGCATGTGAACATTTGATCAGCTTCACCGTTTTCGCGATACTTGTTTACAGGCTTTGCATAATAATAATAATAATCTGCCCTTTGTCAAAGTAGTTTATCTCAATGTATTTCCCCATTTGCAGCCCATACCTTCGCTAGGGTGATCCCCCGTCCCTGTCTGCTCCCGTTACACACTTTTGTTATTGCGTCACGTGCCCACACCACCACCAGGCGGCATCCAAATTGGCGGTGGGCAGTGGTAATAACGTATTGGCTGTTCAGTGTAAATTAAGAGTGTTAGGAAGTCACTTCTGAAGGTATTTGTCTGAAGTGCAGCGAAACACTGACGATAAACTGTTAGAAGAAGAGAATAGAAGTATTTGTAACATGATGACACAGAAAAATGCTATAGATTGGATGGGTGTATCGACTAATTGAGGAGCGAAGTGCGGGGAAGAGGGGGGGGGGGTAAAAATTGTAGAGGGAGATAAAGGAATGAATGCAATAAGCAAGTACAGACTGATGTAGGTTACAGTAACTATTCAGAGATTAAGATGTTTGTGCTCGATAGATTAACGTGGAGAGTTGCACAAAACTAGTTTTCGGCCAGAAGTCCACATTAACACACATAATGATGCCAGAAGAACAGCGTCGTGTAAAATAACGACTATTTGAAAAGAGTGGCACAACCAAAATGGCTTGAAAATGACAAATCCAACATAATTCCTAAAAAAAAGAGTTCGCTTCCAAGATTCAAAATATGAGAACCAAAATACATACCACACTGTGGTAAGTTCCACAGTGATGCTGCGTGAGGAATACTGCCAATCAGAAGTGCTGGTTCGTGTTTAATTACTGTGCTACGCGAGCACTGCTGTCGAAGTGTTTCGTCTGACAGCGCTACGCCCGTAAGAATACTGGGCTAAACTCTGTTAGCAAGTCTCTTCCCTTTCCCGGGCGTAAATGCGACGGTACTACCGGGTCCTGGGATCGCCTTGTCAGGCAATACGTACAGCACTTCGTCGCACACACGTTAAAACCTGTCAAGAAAGAGCTTAGAATTAAGTGATTCAGGAGAGAGTTCATCACTGACATCTATTGTTAAGTATCTACATCTGCGTTCCACCGCTTTACAGATGCGGAGGGTGCTTCATGTACAAATCTCACTGCCCTAAACCACCCCCTCCTTCTTCCCCCCCCCCCCCCCCCCCCCCCCCTCCCTCTCCGCTTCTCAGTTTCCTGTTCAAGTTGCGTGAGGAACGATTGGTGGTCAGCCTCCGTATGGGCTCGAATCTAGAGTTGACTGAGCATCTTTGTGACACTTTTGCGGTTACTATATGAACCTGTAAAGAAACGTGCTGCTCATCTTTGGATCTTCCCTGATTTCTCTAGCAGTCATATGTGGTAAGTGTCCCAGACTGACGACGAATATTAAAGTATTAGGTGTAAGTGATAGCAATTGGAAGATAAAACAAAAGAATATGACTGTGGATAAGAGGCGTTGGGGGAGGGGGATGTATGACGGTATGTCTTTCTTTCAAACTCACTGTTTCCGTATAAGAATCCCGAGAATGCCTTTACAGGGTTGTCCATGGAGGAATGGTAAATTCAGAGATATGATAGGAACGATCATTTGAAGGCAAAAAACTTCATATGGAGATATGCCCTATTCCGAATATGTTCCCTAGGTAGAACACATTTACTGTGTATTGTTATTTTCCGTATTATCGGTTATATTGTGATTTTACACATTTACAACAATTAGAAAACATTACAACGTGCATTTTATAAAATATCAGTTTAAAAATATGTATTTCTAATGCATTCATCTATAAGCATTATCGTATAAGTGACATTATAGCTGTTGTACAGTTAGTAGTGTATCTAAACTGGGATACCTTGAAGTCTGTTTTGTTTGTCTCCCTCTTTCATGATTCCTATGAAGATAAATATAAAAAGATTATACAATATTTGGTATTAAATTTATGTTATCTAAGTAATTTCAATTTTTTAAATTTTAATTTTTGTTAAGTTTTATTAATCACTTCTCTTGTTTCGGATGCCTCCTTGGTAAAGTGTTCCATAGAGTCGTTCCATCTTTTGAGTGATGGAAGAAAGTTGTATCAGAAAATATTCAATACAGTGTTTATTACAAACGCGGAGTGTGGTTTTATTTAGTAGCAGGAAAAAACCTACGTCCATTAAGATTCCTTCTACAAAAATTTAATATCACAAAGAGATGCCTTATCGACGCGACACGGTCAGAAGGAATTTATTTATTTAGTAAGAGGAAGGCCGCAGAAAAAGATTCCGGAGCTGCTATCAAAAAGAAACGAAGTAAAGCGATAACTTCTCATTATGCTACAAGACATAATGAGAATTGATAGTGTTACAGTTGAACGTACTAATAGCAGCTGTTCGGTCTGCACCCTCCCCACATATTTTCCAGGACTTACCATTATTTATACAAGTCGTAAAAATAACTAAATCGTGTCGCTCCTTTTTCAAATTCACAATAAATTTTAGAATATCCTACCGTCATCTTCGGTGCATTTGTTCACTGTTGGGAGAACGTGTTCTGTTACTTGCTTGAATGCCTCTGTACGTTCCCTAATGAGAACAGAAGCGTGCATGATGCTACCAAGCAGCTCTTCGACTTCATGGCCTCAAGTTCCGTCCGTTTGATGGTCAAGGACAGATAGCAGTAGTACGTAAGAATAAAACGTCAAAGAGGTTGAGTGGGTAAGACCATCAGCCCAAAATCAAATATACTTTAAATGTGTTACATTTCGGCAAACCGCTCATTATAAGATATATTTCAATATGGAGTTCTCTGATTCCAATGAGCATCCCTCTTACATCCCTGAATATTTTACCATTCCTACTGCGGTACCGTGTATACTGTATTGAGTGGTGGAGTGTGCGGGCAGTTAACAGGACTGTCCGAGCGAGACATAACATCTGCGAAAGAAAGGGAAGACGTGCGAATAAGGCAGCAAGTTATAGAATTTTCTGGAATCAGAAATTATAGATGACATGTTGCAGGTATTTCGAACAGTCTCGAAGGCAAGGCAGTTACGCGCGAATGCGTCATATTGTTTTAGCAGTGAATAGGAGTTTGTCCTTAAAATTACAGAACAAAAAAGTATTTGCACAAACTCGGACAGAATCATAGACAGCTGAACCAGAACGAAACGGAAGAAGAAAGGCAAAGATAACGCTGTAAGAGTCTAGATTGGATGCAACGAATCAGAGAATATTCTAATCGAAACGGAAAACAAGGACGGAACAATAACTTCCGAAGGAAAGAAACAGAGAAAGCAATCGGCGCACTCGTAGCGACGTCGGGTAAACGAAACTATTTGCTATACGTTACTTTGCATTTGATTTCACATTAAATAAAATTCAGTGTTAGCAGATCAGGAGACTGAGACAATACGTCTTCAGCCTTCAACACAAATGAGTTCGAAATGGAAACCCTCAGTTGCAATATGAAACTTGTACATTAGCTTTTATTGATTGTATAAGTTAATTAACTGTTGTCGATTTCCACTCGCAGAGGTAATTGTGTATATAATATAATTTCCCATCATACACATTGTTCCGAGATTAAAACAGCTCATTCTGGCAACTCTCAATTTGCGGATCATTAAAAAAAGCCTGGTAAACATTCCCTGTGCAGTGTGCACAGCAAAAACACAGAGCAAGTTCGACAGAGAAAGAAAGTTAACGAGATATACGAGGGTTGAAATTAAATTCTCCACACCGCATCACAGTCCTCCGGCGGCAGTACGAAACAATCGTTTTAGAATTAATCGTAATTATCTGTGGAAATAGGATGCGACCGCCCGGTTTCGTGCGTGTGCGTGCTTGCAAAACTGGTTTCTGGTCACTTTAAATGTGCAACGCTAACATACTAATGTTGTGCAAGAAATAAAGGGCAGTATTGCCTGTAGCACTGTTCCGCGGTTGAAGGAGGACGGAAATGCCTTACAGGATAATTGCTCACAAAGTACCTAGAAGCATGTAATAATTTGGTGCATAATGAGAGAGAAAACGAGTTATTCAAGGAGGATTCTGGAGCTCTGGAATGCTGTTAATTCGCTGATCATTTTTCGTATTTATGCCACTCTCATTTCTGCTGTGTATTGAGATACTTGCTACAATGTTTCACGCGTACATCTTTACTCCGCAAGCTACCCTACGGTGAGGGGCGGAGCGTAATTTTGGTACCAGTGTCATTTCACACCTCCCCAGTTCTATTCGCGAATGGTGCGTTGGAAGGACAATCGATAAACATTCGTATAAGCTCTGTTATCTGATTTTTCTCTTCGTAGTGAGACAGTTGGAGTAAATGTAGCACGATGCTGACGTGCTACAGACGCGAAATTTGACAGGAAGAAGATGCTGTGATATGCAAATGATTAGCTTTTCAGAGCATTCACACAAGGTTGGCGCCGGTGGCGACACCTACAACGTGCTGACATGAGGAAATTTTCCAACCGATTTCGCATACACAAACAGCAGTTGACCGGTGTTGCCTGGTGAAACGTTGTTGTGAGGCCTCGTGTAAGGAGGAGAAATGCGTACCATCACGTTTCCGACTTTGATAAAGGTCGGATTGTAGCCTATCGCGATTGCGGTTTATCGTATCGCGACATTACTGCTCGCGTTGGTCGAGATCCAATGACTGTTAGCAGAATATGGAATCGGTGGGCTCAGGTGGGTAATACGGAACGCCGTGCTGGATCCCAACGGCCTCGTATCACTATCAGTCGAGATGACAGACATCTTATCCGCATGGCTATAACGGATCGTGCAGCCACGTCTCATCCCCGAGTCAACAGATGGGGACGTTTGCAAGACAACAACCATCTGCACGAACAGTTCGACGACGTTTGCAGCAGCATGGACTATCAGCTCGGAGACCATGGCTGCGGTTATCCTTGACGCTGCATCACAGACAGGAGCGCCTGCGATGGTGTAGTCAACGACGAACCTGTGTGCACGAATGGCAAAACGTCATTTTTTCGGATGAATCCAGGTTCTGTTTACAGCATCATGATGGTCGCGTCCGTGTTCGTCGACATCGCGGTGAACGCACATTGGAAGCATGTATTCGCCATCGCCATACTGGCGTATCACCCGGCGTGATGGTATTGGGTGCCATTGGTTACACGTCTCGGTCACCTCTTGTTCTCATTGACGGTACTTCGAACAGTGGACGTTACATTTCATTCGATCCCTGCGAAACCCTACAGTTCAGCAGGATGATGCACGATCGCATGTTGAAAGTCCTGTACTAGCCTTTCTTGATACAGAAAAATGCTCGACTGCTACCCTGGCCAGCGCATTCTCCCGGTCTCTCAACAATTGAAAACGTCTGGTCAATGGTGGCCGAGAAACTGATGACTACTCTTGATGAACTTCAAGGATCAGTTCCAACAGTAGTGGACCAGATTGCCTGTGGAGAGGATACAACGACAGTAAGACACCCTTCAGAGTCGAATCCATGCATGCCTTCAGCCCATAGAGGGCTCATACTACCAATTTACAAAGAAATTTGACTCAGTTTTGAAATCACTGAAATAACATCACAACACTCTAAAGCCATTAGCTCCAGTTTTTTTTCTCCTTCCCTTCTGGATTCTTGACTTGTTTTTGTCAGGCAATGGCATGATTTTATTTCGTACTGAGGTGAATAGTTCCATCATGTGGTAAGCGCTAGACTACAAACCTGAAGGCCGAAGGTTCGACTCCAGCTGGACCAAGGAGTTTTCCTCTCATCTGTTCTTTTAGCACTGGAAATGAGTTGTATATACAGTACTGGCCATTAAAATTGCTACACCAAGAAGAAATGCAGATGATAAACGGGTTTTCATTGGACAAATTTATTATACTAGAACTGACATGTGATCACATTTTCATGCAATTTGGGTGCATGGATCCTGAGAAATCAGTACCCAGAACAACCACCTCTGGCCATAATAACGGCCTTGATACGTCTGGGCATTGAGTCAAACAAAGCTTGGATGGCGTGTACAGGTACAGCCGCCCATGCAGCTTCGACACGATACCACAGTTCATCAAGAGTAGTGGCTGGCGTATTGTGACGAGCCAGTTGCTCGGCCACCATTGACCAGACGTTTTCAATTGGCGAGAGGTATGGAGAATGTGCTGGCCAGGGCAGCAGTCGAACATTTTCTGTATCCAGAAAGGCCCGTACAGGACCTGCAACACGCTGTCGTGCATTATCCTGCTGAAATGTAGGGTTTCACAGGGATCGAATGAAGAGTAGAGCCACAGGTCGTAACACATCTGAAATGTAACGTCCACTGTTCAAAGTGCCGTCAATGCGAACAAGAGGTGACAGAGACGTGTAACAAATGGCGATGACGAATACACGCTTCTAATGTGCGTTCACCGCGATGTCGCCAAACACGGATGCGACCATCATGGGATTCATCCGAAAAAATGACGTTTTGCCATTCGAGCACCCAGGTTCGTCGCCGAGTACACCATCGCAGGCGCTCCTGTCTGTGATGCAGCGTCAAGGGTAACCGCAGCCATGGTCTCCGAGCTGATAGTCCATGCTGCTGCAAACGTCGCCGAACTGTTCGTGCAGATGGTTGTCGTCTTGCAAACGTCCCCATCTGTTGACTCGGGGATGAGACGTGACTGCACGATCCGTTACAACCATGCGGATAAGATGCCTGTCATCTCGACTGCAAGTGATACGAGGCCGTTAGGATCCAGCACGGCGTTCCGTATTACCCTCCTGAACATACCGATTCCATATTCCGCTAACAGTCATTGGATCTCGACTAACGCGAGCAGCAATGTCGCGATACGATAAACCGCAATCGCGATAGGCTACAATCCGACCTTTATCAAAGTCGGAAACGTGATGGTAAGCATTTCTCCTCTTTACACGAGATATCACGACGACGTTTCACCAGGTTGGTTGTTTGGGGAAGGAAACCAGACAGCGTGGTCATCGGCCTCATCGGAATAGGGAAGGATGGGGAAGGAAGTCGGCCGTGTCCTTTCAGAGGAACCATCCCGGCATTTGCCTGGAGTGATTTAGGGAAATCACGGAAAACTTAAATCAGGATGGCTGGACGCTGGATTGAACCGTCGTCCTCTCGACGTTTCACCAGGCAACGCCGGTCAATTGCTGTTTGTGTATGAGAAATCGGCTGGAAACTTTCCTCATGTCAGCAAGTTGTAGGTGTCGCCACCGGCGCCAAACTTGTGTGAATGTTCTGATAAGATAATCATTTGTATATCAAAGCATCTTCTTCCTGTCGGTTAAATTTCGCGTCTGTAGCAATCATCTCCATGGTGTAGCAATTTTAATGGCGAGTAGTGTATGTAAAAAATCCTAACTAGACCGTGGTCCAGTGTCACAGATAAACTGTACGTCCCTCTGCTTTCCGAGATAGTCCTCATGTCATGCGTCGTGGCAACCTCACTGAACCATAAAAGCAACCAACCTTTCGTTTATCTTCATGATGTTGACTCCTTCTTCGCATACTGATAACAGATATAATTTAGAGGAGTCCTGCTCGTGTGGATGCTGTGCGTGATGAGGCCGTTCTTAACAAGCGTTGTCGGACAGATAACTAGTGCTGATGGTAAACCTCAGAGCGTAGACACCCTTTGTCTTGCTGCCCCATCCGACGTCATTATGGCCATACGGTCGCAGACGCAGAAGTATGAGAGCATTTACGACTTCTGTCACAGCGAGTGGGTGATGGAGAAAATGGAGAGCTCCGTCTCGTGACGCCGCAACCATAAAAAGTTACCGCCCCCATAAAAGCGACCGCAGTCCTTTTATGGTCCCCGATAGAGATCCTCGCTTGTAACAAAACCCCATTTATGACGTTAGCACGCGTCAATTAAATTAGATCCTCGAAATCCCGTCGTTTGCTCTTACTTTCACTGACGAGAAGTCTCGCACGAGTGGCTTTTTGCTGCAAAAGAAATGCGAGATCTGTCTCTTCTGTTCAGTCAACCAGTAACACGTGAAGGCAAAACAGCTAAATTTCTTCTCAATAGAAAATTATTGGCAGCTGATCGTAGTGAAAGCATAATAGTGTCTTACACCAAGCTTTCTAGTAACGTTTTTTGTTCTGGGAAACAGTGGCCAGATGCGGTTGTACTTGTCACAAGCCTCGGTGGCGCCTTTGGGTGGGACTCCATTTTGTGCCTTGCGTCTGCTTGTTGCTGCTCATCTATTCAAGCGCTTGAAAGTTCACGAAAACTGCCAGTGACCGGGAGAGCGGTGTGCTTGACTCCACGTCTTTCACTACCGCATCCAATGAGGACATCCGCAAGGGATGACACGGCGGTCGGTCGGTACCGATGGGCACAGCAGAGCAAACGTTTAGTTTTTTCAGGAATAATACCTCTTAAAATGTGAATCAGCAGGTCGAAATTGTTTGCTGCACGGTATTGTGTCTTCGACTTTGACTGTTGTAGTCTTGATGCGTCAGCCTCCATAAACAAAGATTGTACACAAATGCAGAGTTTTGCAAACAAATGACGTTCTGTGGTACAGCAGACACAACTAAATTCGAAAGGTCATTTCTATTCGGTTTTAGCCGTTCGAGCTGTGGATACTTCGCAGGAAATACAGGATTATTCAGAATGATTTAGACACTTCAGAGTGATTGTAAATAATGGGTTTTAAGTTTCATACTATACGATATATTCACAAATGTTTAACGTGTGAACCGCTAGTCACACGGCACAGCTCCAGTCTATAATCCATTACGGCCCACACTAGCCCTTAAGTGTCAGCATCTGTTTCAGTCACAGCTGCCTGAAACGTCCTAGTAAGTCAGCGATGTTGTGTCGAGGTGTGAAAATAGTTTTTTTATCTAACCCCATGGTAAAAAATCACACGGTCTAGAGAACGTGGGGAAGCGATGCCAGCAACTTGAAACAGCCAGCTGTTGCCCTAACGACGGAGCTCAGTGCACAAGAACCCACTCTGTATTATCACTGCCTCTTAAAATTGCGGTATAAACAACGAAAATTGCCTTCTCCGTTGATCTGATAGCTATATATACACAGGGTGGTCCATTGATCGTGACCGGGCCAAATATCTCACGAAATAATCTTCAAACGAAGAAACTACAAAGAACGAAACTCGTCTAGCTTGAAGGGGGAAACCAGATGGCGCTATGGTTGGCCCGCTAGATGGCGCTGCCGTAGGTCAAACGGATATCAACTGCGTTTTTTAAAATAGTAACTCCCATTTTTATTACATATTCGTGTAGTACGTAAAGAAATATGAATATTTTAGATGGACCACTTTTTTCGCTTTGTGATAGATGGCGCTGTAACTGTCACAAACGTGTAAGTACGTGGTATCACATAACATTCCGCCAGTGCGTACGGTATTTGCTTCATGATACATTATCCGTGTTAAAATGGACCGTTTACCAATTGCGGAAAAGGTCGATGTCGTGTTAATGTATGGCTATTGTGATAAAATGCCCAACGGGTGTGTGCTATCTATGCTGCTCGGTATCCTGGACGACATCATCCAAGCGTCCGGACCGTTCTCTGGATAGTAACGTTATTTAAGGAACAGGAAGTGTTCAGCCACATGTGAAACGTCAGCCACAACCTGCAACAAATGATGATGCCCAAGTAGGTGTTTTAGCTGCTGTCGCGGCCAATCCTCACATCAGTAGCAGACAAATTGCGCGAAAATCGGGAATCTCAAAAATGTCGGTGTTGAGAATGCTGCATCAACATCGACTACACCCGTACCATATTTCTATGCACCAGGAATTGCATGGCGACGAATTTGAACGTCGTGTACAGTTCTGCCACTGGGCACAAGAGAAATTACGGGACGATGACAGATTGTTTGCATGCGTTCTATTTAGGGACGAAGCGTCATTCAGCAACAATGGTAACGTAAACCGGCATAATATGCATTGGGAAACGGAAAATACATGATGGCTGCGACAAGTGGAACATCAGCGACCTTGGTGGGTTAATGTATGGCGCGGCATTATGGGAGGAAGGATAATTGGCCCCCATTTTATCGATGGCAATCTAAATGGTGCAATGTATGCTGATTTCCTACGTAATGTTCTACCGATGTTACTACAAGATGTTTCACTGCATGACAGAATGGCGATATACTTCCAACATGATGGATGCCCGGCACATAGCTCGCGTACGATTGAAGCGTTGTACAATAGCATATTTCATGACAGGTGGATTGGTCGTCGAAGCACCGTACCATGGCCCGCACGTTCACCGGATGTGACGTCTCAGAATTTCTTCCTGTGGGGAAAGTTGAAGGATATTTGGTATCGTGATCCACCAACAACGCCTGACAACATGCGTCAGCGCATTGTCAAGGCATGTGCGAACATTACGGAAAGCGAACTACTCGTTGTTGAGAGGAATGTCGTTACACGTATTGCCAGATGCATTGAGGTTGACGGACATCATTCTGAGCATTTATTGCATTAATGTGGTATTTTCAGGTAATCACGCTGTAACAGCATGCGTTCTAAGAAATGATAAGTTCACAAAGGTATATGTATCACATTGGAACAACCGAAATAAAATGTTCAAACGTATCTACGTTCTGTATTTTAATTTAAAGAACCTACCTGTTACCACCTGTTCGTCTAAAATTGTGAGCCATATGTTTGTGACTATTACAGCGCCATCCATCACAAAGCGAAAAAAGTGTTCCAACTAAAACATTCATATTTCCTTACGTACTACACGAATATGTAATAAAAAATGGGGGTTCCTATTTTAAAAAAAACGCAGTTGATATCCGTTTGACCTATGGCAGCGACATCTAGCGGGCCAACCATAGCGCCATCTGGTTTCCCCCTTCAAGCTAGACAAGTTTCGTTCTTTTTAGGTTTTTCGTTTGACGTTTATTTCGTGAGATACTTGGCCCGGTCACGATCAGTGGACCACCCTGTATATCGATATATCGACGGGAAAAATATCGGTGGCATATTGTATATGCACTGCCGCTTTTAGAGCTGCTTATTTACGTATTGATTCATTATTAGATCATCTGTGTATCAACAAGCTAGCAGTCTGCCTATCCCCCTTAGAGCAAGAACTGAACGGAAAAAATGTACGTTCACGGTTGGCGATGACCACTTCGCTAACAATGGTAAGTGCATGTGAGCGGCTCAATAAAAAGTGTGCGATGTGTCCGTCGTTCGGTTTCGTCACATGTCAGATTTGTGCAGAACACTTCATGTCGGACTCCGCTGTTATTTCATTTCTGCCAACGTCAGCGATCTAGCGGCTGTAGTCAAAATGGCATGGTGAAGCTAAACGTTGCAGTTTCCGGTGGAAGCGCTGAGCCCCGACTATGTCAGCGTTTCCTCCCACACGTCTCCGTCCACCGTATACCAATCTTGTTGTCATTTAGGTAATTCTTTATAATTGTCATCAACTGTTTCTAAGAATGCCGATATGAAGAAATGGCTCACTATTATTATTATTTTATTATTATTATTATTTATTTTATGGCCTTCATTGGACCACTGTAGTCAAAAATACAAAGTTCTAAAGAAGTTGTTACACAGGGATACAATTTGGTTCGACAATAACTTAATATGATATTTAGGTAATATAATTATTAGAGGCTATTCTTATATGAAAGGGGTTTTGCTCTTCTATCTGCCCAATATTTCTTCATTCTTTCAGATATTTTCTTTCTTTCTTCATCTGAGACAACTCTTCCTGTACTCCTTTTATTGATTTTCCTTTGTAGTATGGTTTGCGGGTCTTGCAGTATTCTGGTTTTCTCTGTCTTGTTTTTTAGGTCATCTACTGTAATTTGAAGTTCTTTTATATCTTCCTTAATTTCTGTGATCCATTTAATGTCGCTCTTGCTATTCCACAATTTTTGTATTATTTTTTTACTAATTCTGTTTTCTGGAGTTCTCATCAGATGTCCAAAGAATGAGATGCGTTTCTTCCTGATTGTGCTCATGACTGGTTCTATTTTCTTATATACTGTTTCATTTGATGCTATTCTCCAATGTCCATTTATTTTATACCGTTTATTTATACATGTCCTAATTATTCTTCTTTCTATTTTTAGTATTCTGTCAATTTCTGCTGTATTAGTTGTTTTGAAGATAGTTTCAGCTGCATACGTTATTTCTGGTTGTGTAACTGTTTTGTAGTGTTTTAATTTTGCATCTATAGATAGGCTTTTTTTGTTGTATGTAGTTTTGGTAATGTAATTTGCGTATTCAGTTTTTTTATTCTATTTTGCCATGATGGCTTCTCATTTAGATTGTATGTTATTATTTCGCCTAAATATTTAAATTTATCAACAATTTTGATTTCCTGTTCTCCTATTGTAATTTTGTTTGCAAGTGGTGGATCAGTTAGCATAGTCTCCGTTTTTTCAAATTATATTCTAATGCCTACTTTCTCTGCTATTTCTTGTAGTGATTTCACTTGTTGCCTGGCTTCTTGAACGGTGTTGGCTTGGAGAGCAAGATCATCAGTGAATCCCAAGCAGTTTAAGCTAATATCATCTTTTGCACTTCCAATTCTTATCCTCTTTGGATTGTCCTTCTACCATTCTCTCATTATGTATTCCAGTGCACAGTTGAAAAGTAATGGTGATAGGCAGTCACCTTGTCTTAAGCCTGTTTTTATGAGGAATGGTTCCGAAATTTCTCCTCTAAACTTCACTTTTGATTTGGTGTTGGTTAGAGTGAGTTGTATTATTTTAATTAGTTTTGGATGGAGTCCTAGATTTCTTAAAATTTTTAATACTGAAGGTCTGTGGAGACAGTCATATGCCTTCTTAAAATCTACAAATGTTATTGCCAGAGGTTTGTTCCGTTTCTTGTTAGTATGTCATAATCAATTTTAAACTAATTATCTGCTCTGCACAGCTTCTCCATGGTCTGAAACCTCCCTGATATTCCCCTAACTCCTGTTCTAATTGCTCCTTGATTCTTTCATATAAGATCTTGGATAGAATTTTATATGTGCAATCTAGGAGAGAGATTCCTCTGTAGTTGTCTGGGTTGCTCTTATCTCCCTTTTTGTGTAGTGGGTGGATGATAGCTGTGGTCCAATGTTCGGGAAATTGTTCTGTTACCCAAATTTTTGTTAGAGCCATGTGTAAGGAGGTCTTGATTGTGCCACTTGCATATTTCCACATTTCAACAAAAACCTGATCTTCTCCACATGCCTTATAATTTTTTTGTTCTTTAAGAATTTCTTCTACTTCTTGGAAAGTTGGAGGGTCTAGTTTGTTAGGTTTGGTTTTTATTGGGGTATTTATGTTGATTTATAACGGTTCTTTGGGTTCCTCACAATTCAGAAGTTTGTAAAATGCTTTTGCCATGATTTCTGCATTTTCCTTGTTACTGTGTGTCATTCTTCCATCTTCATCTTTCAGTATTAGTGTAGGGGCCTCATATTGTTGTAGTTGTTTCCCAAAGATTTTGTAGTAGTTCCTGGAGTTGGTTTTATGATAATTACCTTCTATAGACTTTATAATATCTTTATGAAATCCTCTCTTGATTGTTCTAATATTTTGAGTGAATTTTTTTCTTTCATTTTTTAGGTTGATGGCATTTTCTTCAGTTTTATGTGTTTGAAACTTTAACCATGCTTTGTGTCTATCTTCATGGAATTTGTCACATTCTGATGTCCACCATGCATGTTTCCTTCGTGGGTTCAAGGGAGCTAGATTCTCTGTTTCTTTTTTAAGATTAGGCACTAGTTGTTCTAGATCATCTGTTAATTTGATGGTTTGTGTTATTTGTTGGTACTTATTATTTTTAATTAGTTGATGTGGGTCAAACCTCCTTTTTATTTTATTAGTTTTTCCGGTCCTCTTCTTTAACGGTGTGAATTTGATTTTAATTTTAACTGTATAATGGTCTGAGCCCGTGTCTACTGCTCTCAGTACTTTAACATTGTGGATCTCCTTATGAAAATTTTTGTCCATACAGACATGGTCTAGCTGCCACTCGCCCTTCCTCCAGCCTGGATGTTTCCATGTTTTAAGTTTACTTGGCTTCCTCTTGAAGTATGTTGATTTAGATATAAGGTTGTGTTCTCTGCAGAGTTCTACAAGTCTTTGACCGTTTTTGTTTGTAAATTTATGTGGACTCCATTTTCCAATTATATCTTTATATTTCCTTTCTTTTCCCAACTGAGCATTGAAATCTCCCAATAAGATTTTTACATTCTTTTCATTTACTCTGTTCACAGTTTGTTCTAGAAGGTCCCAAAATTTATCTACCTCTTCCTTTGTTTTTGTTAGACAATTTTTTTAATTTGTTGGGGCATGAGCATTTATTATTGTATAGGTTTTATTCATTGTTTTAAAGCTTAGAGTCGCAATTCTTGGTGGTACTGCTTGGAAATGCGTTACTGAATCTATTATTTTTATGTTTACTAAAAACCCTGTCCCAAACTGGGGACATTGTTTCATTGCCCTCGGTCCTGGTTTCCCATTATAAATTCTGTATCCTCGTGATTCGAATGGGTCCTCTGTGGTGTTTCTCATTTCTTGGATCCCTGTTATTAAAATTTTTTGTTTATTTAGTTCATCTGTGAGCTCCTTGAGTTTTACGGTCTGAAGTAGCGAGTTTATGTTGTGTGTTGCTATATAATTTATTTTCTCATGTTTAATCTTCTTTTTGTGTTTTAGTGTGCATTTGGATGGTTGCAAACGCTCCGATTCATTGCTGTCTTCTAGTTGACTACCCACCGAATCCGATGTAGCCTTTTCCTGCCTTTTTCAGCAGGACGGTGGAATTTTTTTCCTAAAAGACCTTTCCATTTTTTACTGTCGAAGGTTGTCAACCTTAATTGGAGCAAGCTCCGATTTACAGCTACAGTTGTTAACCGCAGAGGGTGTGTTTGGTCCGCGAGAGCTATTTTATTTCACTCAAGTCCGCCAGTAAACCGGTGAGGACTTCCCTATCCGCCACCTGGGACGCGCCACGTAGGAGTAACACCTCTCCTCCTACTATGACAGCATAGTAGATTCGTGGGAAATGGCACACTATTAGCTTTAATTTTTTTTTTATCGCAACTGGTGTGCAATTTCTTCACATAAGAAATCTTGTTACTCTATTCACAGCGGCACACCCCAGTGTAATCCGACTTCTTTTGTGCCACCTATATTTGCTTCACACAGTCAAAGAAAGAGACTGGACGCGATGAAAGCTCAAAAAGTGATAAGACTTCTTCAGACACTGAAAGTAATGAAAAAATATAATATATAAAAAAAATTATTGGCATTCGATATTACACTTTGACATCGATAGATCATCGAAGAAAATTATGCATTAAATATCGACATTTTATGGGAAAATATCGATATATCGACGTCTTTTTCATCTACGGCCCTAGATATCTCTCCACACGAATATTACGCATTCGGTTCCTTGAAAAAGGCCTAGCAGGGTCGACGATTCCTGTCGGCCGCGGATGTGAATGAGGCAGTTACGGTCTATTTCACACAGCAGATCACGGTGTTTTACCAGAGGGCTATCGTCAACCTGGTACGTCGGTGGTATGATTGCCTCAATGCTCACGGCGATTTTGCATGATTAGCGTACGTATTCTGGACTGAACCCGTTTCGAACGGAAATTTTTTGATCGTCCCGTATGTATTATATACAGTAAAACTTCGTTAACATGAGTCCGGAGGGACCGAAAAAACAGGAGTTAGTGTTAAAAAAATTTGTGTTAAGTGAAAAACACAGATTTAATAAGTATACATGTACAGCAGTACACTAACGTGTAATACACTACACTGTCAATCACATTATTGTAGACTTATAACACTATAAAGTGATTGTAAAATTACAAGTACTCACAAATAATGTACTTTACTTTCTTGGAAAAAATTCGGTCATGGTTCGCTGACGTTTATGGGAACGATAATATTTTGTAATTTCACAACCAAGTGTAATGATAGCGTCCGTAAACCCAGCAGTGACGTCGGATGTTGAAGCGAACCGTTCTAAACTGTCCAAGGCTGTAAACATCTCCTGGCGGGTAGGTGGAATGGTATCTGTATTCTCTTCCTCTTCACTTTCTTCTGATGGCTCTTCTTGCACCTCGTTCACAGCTTTTGACACATCCGATTCCACAGAAGCGCATACGGCAACATCGTCGTCTACACTAATGAATTCTTCGAAACTAATCCCAGGGTTCGCAACGTCCTGCCAGAACTGTCCATTCATCAGGTGAAGTGGCATCTTCTAACTAGTGGACATCTTCAGTGTTGTTCCCTATATGATGTGGCGATACTGAGTTCTAGGCTGCTGCGATGGCTTTTATTGCGTCAAGAAGATGCCAATTTGGGATTGCACTATTGTTTTCAGCAACACGAATTACAGCTCTTACAATGCGCTTACGATAAGCTCTCCTTACGAGGGAGATTATGCCTTGGTCCAAAGGCTGAAAGCGGCTTGTGGCGTTGGGTGGAAAAAAACCGAACCTTTATGTTGTATAGGTTCAAATCATGAACGTTATCGGAAGTACATCTGTCCGATGTAAGAAGAACATATCTATTTTGAGCAACCATTCGACTGTTGAAACGAAGAAGCCACTTGCGAAATGATGTGCCATCGATCCAAGCTTTCTTGTGGTGAGAGTAGATGAAAAGTAAAGTGTCCATATTTACGTTCTTAAAACAACGTGGTTTGTCTCTGAGCACCATGGGACTCAACTTCTGAGGTCATCAGTCCCCTAGAACTTAGAACTACTTAAACCTAACTAACCTAAGGACATCACACACATCCATGCCCGAGGCAGGATTCGAACCTGAGACCGCAGCGGTCGCGCGGCTCCAGACTGTAGCGCCTAGAACGGCTCGGCCACTCCGGCGGCACAACGTGGTTTCTCGGAGCTACGATTACCCAGGGACGAAACTTCTCACTGCCTTCAGAATTACAGCACAGTACAACAGTCACACGTTGTTTGCTTCGTGCTCCACCGTGACACTTATCACCTTTTATCCCCAGGGTGTGATTTGGAAATAGATTTTAGAAAAAACTAGTTTCATCGATGGTAAACACATCACACGAGGCATACTTTTCCCTCACTCGGTTGAATTTTTGCAAACAGCTGTTCGCACTTTCTTCATCACCCTTATTTGCTTCACCACAAATGTGTACAGGTGAAATTGAATGTCTCTTTTGCACCCAATACAACCAACCAGCAGAACACCGGAAGTCTTCGGTGCCCATATCTTTAGCAATATCATTTGCTTTGGACTGAATCACAGGGCCAGTTAAATGTGTTAGATGCACGCATATGATTGAACCATTCTAGCAGTAACGTCTCGATGTCTTCATACTTGGCGGTACTAAGTAGTTTCGATTTGTTTCCAGAACCTGATGCCGCAGAATTAATATTTTTTCTCTATTCTTAATAATCGTAGATAAAAGAGATTTAGGTATTCCAGACTGATCGCAATTGCTGTTTCCTTCATACCACGGTCCACTTCATCTAGAATCTTAAGCTTTAACTATACATTTATAGCTGTCTGTTTCCTCTATGCCATTTTCGCGTGCTACGGTACCGGTTGTAGCTGTCGTTTTTATTCAGTATTCCAGCTCGATACGGCTAAGACAGAACACGCGTCAAATCTGGCACTGAGTACGTTCCTAAATGCTGCTGGACACGTTATTGAATCTCTTAAAATGTACAGCATACGCTGATTGTTGAGGTGATAATCGCGGCTGCCGACCTACAATACGTTAAAAACGAGTGAACAATAAGTAATGATTAGCTTTGTAGCTACATTTCCTACATTCAGTTCGGAAAAAATACGCTTTAGAATACTCTAAGGTCGGAAGTTTGTGTTACAGTGAAATTTAATTACGCTAGGAACTGAAACAGAGTTCGTAATTCACCTTAACCGAAATTCGTGTTAACCGTATTCCTGATGGACCAATATTTTTTTTCGCGTTAACCGCGAGTTCGTCTTATACGAGTTCGCGCTAACGAGGTTATACTGTAATACCTTAACCTCAGTAGAAACATTTTTTACCCATCATTTCGAATCGCCTAGATGAGGGCTTCCCAACGTGTGGTCCGCGGACCCCTTAGGGTCCGTTGGCTCTTTCTAGAGGGTCCGCGGCCCCCTTCCACCAAATCGTGTAAAATAATGAGTAAAATTATTGAATAAAAATGTGAAAACAAATTCATCACTATTTTTTTCGTGTGAAAAACATGTGTACTTTTTCTTCGGGTCATATCCCCAAGCAGCCTTTGCGGTTCCTAAGTGAGAAGGCATACACAGTTTAGCAGTGTTGCCAACTCTAAAAAAACCCAAGTCGCTAGAAAGTCGCTAAAACTGATTTTACTAGGGGTGTACTGAAAATTTCGTGCTGTGAGTGGTGCAATAAGCCAATGTGTGTGTGTGTGTGTGTGTGTGTGTGTGTGTGTGTGTGTGTGGAGGGGGGGGGGGTAATAAAATATTAATAATAATTGTCTCATACCTAATTGCTATATTGTCTTAATTAAATGACGCATCGCTTGCAACAACATACATATAAAATACGCTAACGTATAATTAAACATGTAATCATAATTGACGCAACACATAGATTGTTGTTTCAATCACAGTAGTCAAATATACTAAAAATATACAACTATATTTGTAACAAAAGAAAGCAAGAACTCAAATTAGGTTATAAAATATATACATACCGGAATGTGAGCTATTCATCGTAGTCACTCAGAAGATCGAATAACTCTTCTGTTTCATGCTTTGACAGAACTGTAGTTGGTATTCACTGAGGCGTGCGAAACTGCAAGCCGATGAGAGTGACAAATGCAACGGATCGCTACCAAATGCTTCAAACCATATTCTCTCTTGAGTTGTTCGAAAGGCCATTGTTTATTCCAACTATTGCAGAAGCATTATCTGTGCCAATTCCTACCATATTAGCGACTGAAAGTTTGAGATCTTTCAAAGAATTCACAAGAACAGCAGTCAGATTTCTTGCGTCTGCAGTTTCTACTACAGCGAGTTTGAGAAATGCTGATCTAATGGGTTGGTTGTTTACACCATAGTACCGTATAACGATACCTAGCATTTTAGATATTGATACATCTGTGGATTCATCTATTAGTACACTGTATTTTTGGTTACCTATATCTTCAATCAATTATTGTGTAAAATATTGAGCCAAAACTTCAGTTATAATGTTAGTGCACTTTGTACGATGTAATTGCATGTTTTAGCGCCCTCATTACCGGAAAATAAAGAAAGGGCGCCTTCCTCTCTGCTTGCTATTTGTAACTGTAGTTTTCGGAACAATTTTCACATGTAAGGTGGTTTGTGTTTTTTTAATCAATTTTTTGTTTATGCTTAATAGTTTTCGAATGCTTTCTAATATCACACAATTTAGCATAAAACTCTGTTGCACATACTTGACATCTTGCCTTGGATAAGTCTCCGACTGGTTTCAACCACCCATTGAATTCAGGTTCTGCTTCCCAAGCATCCCGATATTTTTTAGCGTACTGCTTCTTCTTCTGCGGTAAATCCATTATGTAAGCCACCATCACATAACTAATGAGGAAGTATTGAATAGGATTGGGGAGAAGAGAAGTTTGTGGCACAACTTGACCAGAAGAAGGGATCGGTTGGTAGGACATGTTCTGAGGCATCAAGGGATCACCAATTTAGTATTGGAGGGCAGCGTGGAGGGTAAAAATCGTAGAGGGAGACCAAGAGATGAATACACTAAGCAGATTCAGAAGGATGTAGGTTGCAGTAGGTACTGGGAGATGAAAAAGCTTGCACAGGATAGAGTAGCATGGAGAGCTGCATCTACCAGTCTCAGGACTGAAGACCACAACAACAACAAGCCACCACAACATAAGTTTCACCAATTTATAATCACAGAAATACATTTCTCTCCAGCAACCTCTAATTTTTCGAAATGTTAACTCGCAGTCAAATTATTAACACATGCACAGTTAAACCTCAGGCGAACTAAAGGTCATGAAACAATCTACTCACTCGGTAACTCGATATCAGTCCTATTGTTCATTGTTTAAAACGTAATAATGTCTGAGGTACCCCCACCGAATTGTTCTTGCGTTACCACTGTGCATGTGTTAATAATTTGACTGCGAGTTAACATTTCGAAAAATTAGAGGTTGCTGGAGAGAAATGTATTTTATTATACTTTTACGTAAGTTTTTTGTCAATTCGAAAAATAAAAGGAGTTCAATAGTTGAAGAATTATAGATCAATACGCTATCGACGATAACAGGCTAGTGAGTAATGAGTAATGAATTGTTATATAGTCAAGGTTTTCTTACTCTGTAGGCAATTCCCACATTCAGGTTTACTAAATGCTGAACAATGCTACATGATCTGCTAAAAATTTAACTTAGTAAATCTAAAACAGTCAGTGTAGTACCCATTCTATAGTTAAAATCTTAGTTTTGTTAATGAAAATACTGGCCCAAAATAGTTTTGATTTGTACTTCAAAAGTCGTCAGTACTCCAAAAGTCGCTAAATAATTTTTGTCGCTAAAAAGTTTTTTTTTGTCGCTAAGACGAAGGCAAAAGTCGCCATTTCTAGCGACAAAGTCGCTAAATTGGCAACACTGCAGTTTAGTGCCGGAAAATGCGGTTTCTCTGATCGACTGTTTAGTAACAATACGGGGGTCGTTTGTGCGCCGGCTCACGGCGCTAGATGCGCTGAAACCTTTTACGCATGCGCGGAGCGAGCTTTGTCGACCAATCACAGCGCTCGCTGGCACGTATGCGGCCCCAGGCATCATTAAATGTTAAACTTGCTTCGTCAGTGCACTACCTATTTCATAAGTCGATTTTTGACCAGTTTATTACTTCTAACATGGATCGGTGGCTGAAGTCAGGATCATTGAAGAAGGCTGCAGTTTCTCCATCGCCTTCAAAACAAGGGAAGTTTCCAGTTGAAATGAATGAGGAGGGAGGACGACTAAAGGAAGGCTTTACATACATTTGAACATTTTTCTTCGGATTTCACGGAAAAACACGCACACACACACACACACACACACACACACACACACACACACACACACACACACACACACACACGACTGTTACGAAATATGGATCTTCCTTACACAACAATAGCCATTCAGTGGAAGTGAACAGACCATAAGCGGCAGCTTGTCAACAGCGAACAATTTCGACGTGATGTTGATTACTCTTGGAGGAAGACAGCTCTATCGTGTGAAATTTCAATTACCAAGTAACTTTAATCAAGCTATAGTGTGTTAAACAAAGGGAGTAAATCCACTAGTAAGTGTCTGGATACAGTAGGAATTGAAATTGGATCGCTAATTCGGGTGGGGGGGGGGGGGGGCGTCATTGGGAACATGGCACTTGCATTAAGAAGCTTTCAGTTCCCATGGGTTTCGCTCTGAAATTTATAGTTACTGTGCTCTTGATTGATTAGGGGTCCGCCATGGATTTTCGACTGAAGAAGGGGTCCGCCAGCTGTAAAGGTTGGGAACCCCTGGCCTAGATCATTTTGAATAACCTTGTGTATACACTTACCAGTGGATTTTTACACTTAACTTTTGGACACTAGTGAATTTGACGAGCCGGCCGATGTGGCCGAGCGGTTCTAGGCGCTTCAGTCTGGAACCGAGCGACCGCTACGTCGCAGGTTCGAATCCTGCCTTGGGCATGTATGTGTGTGGTGTCCTTAGGTTAGATAGGTTTAAGTAGTTCTAAGTTCTAGGGGACTGATGACCTCAGATTTTAAGTCCCATAGTGCTCAGAGCCATTTGAACCATTTTTTGAATTTGACGGAGAGGCTGTGGTAAGAGCCACACAGTATGAATCCCTAAATCACTAATTTGCCAGTAGCGTTCACGTCTTCGATGTTAAGTGCGTACCAGTGTGCAGGAGTAGAGTACGTTTTTACTGTGCAGCTGCCTCAGTCCCGCGTGTAGCATGTCGTAGAGCCCTCCAGCGCAGAGCACGCCGCTTTTGTAGTCGGGCAAAGACTTCCTCGGCGCCGGGGAAGAGCCCCGCAGACAGGCAGTGAGTGATAAAAACCGCGGCTCTCCTTGTCGCCGGCTTCCACGGGGCCGGCCGGCCGCCTTCCTTTCCAGTTCGGCGGAACTTGGACTGCGCCCCCGCAAACCGAAAGAAACTTTTTGCTGCTGCTGCCCAATCCCGTCTGGCATTTCCCTCGTATTCTTCTACTGGGGACTTATTCCCTCTCGCCCCGCCTCCCACCCCTACTGTTCCAGCTCAAAACTGGAAGCACTGCAACATGCAGTCTGTTGCAAGATGTTCACATTGATGTGATTCTGACAGCAAATAAGAACGACGTTTCAAATCGGAGGAGGAGAACAGGCACCTGCCTTGGCGTGTGTGCGCGCGAATGACAAATGCTTCATACCTGCAAGATTGTATAAAAAAGCTAAAGTAGGCCAAGACCATGTTTAGATAAATGGTTGTTGTGTTTGGAACTTCCTGGCAGATTAAAACTGTGTGCCTGACCGAGACTCGAACTCGGGACCTTTGCCTTGGAAGGTAGGAGGCGAGGTACTGGCAGAAGTAAAGCTGTGAGGACGGGGCGTGAGTCGTGCTTGGGTAGCTCAGATGGTAGAGCACTTGCCCGCGAAAGGCAAAGGTCCCGAGTTCGAGTCTCGGTCCGGTACACAGTTTTAATCTGCCAGAAAGTTTCATATCAGCGCACACTCCGTTGCAGAGTGAAAATCTCATTCTGGTTGTTGTGTTAGTTAGATTTATGCCCTCAAACTATGAAAGTTGTGTAGATTACATTGGAAGACATGCAAGAGCAGCATTGGTGAGTGTCGCAGGAGACAGCAGTTTGTTTACTACAGACGACCATTATCCAGCATTGTATGTCAGGTGGATAACAATAATACCACCAGTGGTGGTGGTGGTGGTGGTGGTGGTGGTGGTGGTGGTGGTAAAACAAGGAGATTGTCTCCGAAACTGTTCCCAACAGACCTAGAGGAAGTTTCCACACCGTTGAACAAAGGAAAATGGTTCAAATGGGTCCGAGCACTATGGGACTTACTTCTGAGGTCGTCAGTCCCCTAGAACTTAGAACTACTTAAACCTAACTAACCTAATGACATCATACACATCCATGCCCGAGGCAGGATTCGAACCTGCGACCGTAGCGGTCGCGCGGTTCCAGACTGTAGCGCCTAGAACCGCTCGGCCACTTTTGCCGGCTGAACAGAGAAAACGAAGAAGGAATAGGACTTGAAGTAAGTTACACATTATTGTGGCAGACCATGTAACTTCTATTGAATGCTGCGCTACACTTCAAAGTGAAGTAGATACTATTACGGTATACTGATAATTTTTACTTATGGACCGTCTGACAGCAACTGAATAAAACACAATTTTAGTGCCATACGCGTTTCGCCTTTATTTTCTGCAAGGCGTCATCAGTGGCCTGGAATATGTACATATGTTAGCTATTTAATTTACATTTTTGTCACAGTGCCTATAGGTTATAAACAGTTCTGGTGGTTGGTATTTCCTATTAAGTAGTAATGTTTTGAACTGTACTTAGGGGTTGCGTGGACACACGGTCCATAATTAAAAACTGTCAATATACCGTAATATTACACGCAACTGAGGAAGACAGGACTACAAAAGTTGAAGATGACGTAGATACTGTACATCGCACAGTTTTTCGTCATAGGCATAAAGTGTATGTAAACAACGGTTAGAACGTTTTTTCAGCCGTTCGATTCCTCGATGATAGAAATCCGTTCCTTGCTCACGGAGCCATTCGAGAACCACTGTGTCCTCATAGTAGGAAAAATCTCGTTCGCCTCAGGCGTTCTATCTACATTTAAATCTATGCGAACCACCTTGAGGTGCATGGCAGAGGGTACGTCTCACTGTATCCGTTATTAGGGTTTCTTGACAGCCAGACGCGTTTCATTCAGCATCTCTCTATCCCTAACCTTTGTTTTAGGTTAGAGAAAAGACGGAAGTCGCATGGTGTAAGACCTTGACTCGATGCCGGATCAGAATCATTCACATCTGTGCGGTCAAGCCATTGCATTACGGCTGTACGCGACATTATATTTTGGCCATACACCGCCAGAACTTCTCGGTGCAATTTATGCAACAGTCCTGTCTAGCGTATTTCAAATTTTGAGAACATTTCCAGTTGTGTGCCATTTCACTCGCTTTCTGTGATGCACCTGTTACTCGTACCGCAGTAGAACTGTGTCTGCAGGAACAGAATATGTGCTTTCATTTGGTAATGTGCCACCTTTCTTGCTCAGTGGTGTTAGCGTGGGACGACATGGGTAACTTACTTTCTAAAGTCCCTACGTAGATATACTTCAATAACGAAGGTTCGAAAATAAGTTGCAATAAAACTAAAGTAATATATAATGAAGATATCGAAGAAAGGAGTAGTACACAGTGTAGACGTAGAACTAGTTGATCAGTTTGTGCAGAAAGAATTTAAATGGGACGGAGGGCTTTTGATAGGGCAGTGTTTCCAATGCTGTTCTTCCGTTGGTGTGTCTGAAACTGGATGTTGTCGGTTTGTATCACCAGTGATGGATTGTCAATAAGGAAATCACTCTGTAACTGAATGTTCAGCGAACGATGCTTGTCGGGAACTAGTAGAACTGCCGCGGAAACTGATTTGGTGACGTAGTAATCGCTACTATGGAAGTCCGTTGAAGCCACTGAATTCCTAAAATTCAGAGAGGTTCCCAGCGCCCGACACAGCACCTGTTTGCGAGTGAATTAGCTTCGTCCTTGTCCTTTACCGCAGATCTCATATGCGGAGAACAGGGGTGGGTGACTGTAATGGTAATCAAATAGAGGTAGGTGGCTCTTATAGCCAGGCGAATGCGTGGTCGAAGGATTTCTTTGTGGATTTCAAGAGAGACGACAACCTGGTGGAAGATGGATGCATGTTAGTAGACGACATGTGTGAGTAACAAAATAGCAAAGTACTGTAGTTCTTGGAAAAGTCTAGAAGACGCCTTTAATCCTGTAGTGCGTGGCAAATGGAGGGAGGGTGGGGGGGGGGGGATGATGATGATGATGATGATGATGATGATGATGATGATGATCGTGAGTTGGAGGAAGAGGGTGACGACTATTAACTTCCTCACTCCGTAGCGGTTAACGCAGACCAATAATTTCCGGATCTTTAGCTGAGCGAAATGGAGTTGTAACACGATTCGCAACGGGGTCACGGTGAGTCCAATCTTCTTCTGGTCGTTCAGATTTTGGTTTTCTTTTGTTTCGTTAAACCGATCAAGATAAATGCTAGGGTGATTCCTTTGAAAAGGAAACGGCTGACATGCTTATGTGTGAATCCCTTAACACAACAGTTCGCGCTTCGTCTCTAATGATTCATCGCCAGTGGGACGCCACATCATTATCTTCCTTTAGTCTTACTTTAGAAGCTGTTGATTTAGGCAGTCGGAGTGGAGACTTTATTTCATCAAAAGGTTTCCAGGTTCCTCTCGTTTGAAATTCCAAATTTCCCTCAGTTTGTGCTGTACGCGAGAACATGTTTTTTTGTTTTATTTATTTTTTTACATCACTTATTAGCCCAAATTCAGCTGCGATTTACAGAGTTCTCAACATCTATGAAAATTCCTTCGTTTCTGCAATCCATCTCCGTTCCGTTTCATATCGTGGCATTGTGCAAAAAGTGCCTAGGGTCACCAGAAACGAATTTATGTGGAAGGACTTACGAGAAGATATCAAAATTTGGAGTACGCGGGACAGTACGACTATTGTGGGCAAAATGTCTAAACTGAACACTGATTCGGTGTGAAATTACGGAGGTAATTCCTTAGGCGACTGCATGTCTGTTCCTGGAACAGTCTTCTTACAGCTGTCTACGTGTAGTGTTATCCATGTGAAAGAGTGTGTACGCTTTCTGAATACCGGTATTTGCGAATCGTGTAACCGAGTTGGGACTTGGGAACCAACACGGCATTCACCTAGTCAGATGTGGGAAACCGATTCTTCCTGAAACAGTATCAGAGATTTATAACAAAATGATTCGGAACATTTCTTTGTAAATGTACAGTTCAACTCTCCCGACAGTCTTTCAGAATTCCCTGACCTTTCGTATAAATTCAATTTCCCTGAGAGTGTACGGTTTTCCAGATTATCCATACAAGTCGGTATCCTGATAATATGTGCAAGAGTTAATGGGAAAGCGTGACTTCCTTCTTTTAGTTGAGAGTCTCCGTGATCACGTTATTAAACGAGAATGGGTGCATACACTTCGCCTTGTTTCCTTTGGTGAGGCAAGTCGCAAAAAGTTTTTATGAACTCACAAGTTGGCCGGCCGAAGTGGCCGTGCGGTTCTAGGCGCTGCAGTCTGGAATCGCGAGACCGCTACGGTCGCAGGTTCGAATCCTGCCTCGGGCATGGATGTGTGTGATGTCCTTAGGTTAGTTAGGTTTAACTAGTTCTAAGTTCTAGGGGGCTAATGACCTCAGAAGATAAGTCCCATAGTGCTCAGAGCCATTTGAACTCACAAGTTCTGCAGATCAATAAAAACAAACTACTGAAGATACGAGAACTTTTTATTTGTAAAAAGTATGTTTGTGTCACTATCCAGGTTTTAAACATATCGGCTAAGGTATTACTGACGTTGGCAACGCTCTCTTAAGTCGTTCCACAAAGTTTTGTGTAATTCTCTCCAGTGTAACTGTAGTAGTTGTTTACTCACCGTACCTCCGTAAGTTGTTAAAGAGGTTGAAGCTCATGTTTGTAAACCTTAGCTTTACAGCGCGTCGGTCAGCTCACTCTCTCCCCCGAGAACGAGTAAGTCCACTCAGAGAATCGAGGTACCAACTCAGTGGCGAAATGATGTTCTGAAGTCGCTCCTTTGAGGCGGGACAGGAACGACGAACAGCATACAAATTGGCCCAGAAGTCATCTGAATCATGTCCGAAATGTCAGTGAGACAGTAGCGGTCAGAAGTCATAGTTACGATGGTGACATTACCAACGTCAGAAAGATAAAATGACTCTCCAAAGCACTCACATTGGAAATCGTGTGCCATACCTTCGCTCTATGAAGAGGCTTTGTGAAACCCAGTAACGGAAGTTTCTGTTTGTTAACAGTGACAGAGCTTTTTAGCTTCATCGCTGCTCTATACAGCCACGTCGGAAGGCAAATCCGAGAAATTTCCACATAGAAACTATTACCCGCCTTTAAGGCTTACGGTTTTAATTAATCATGCCGTGTGGGTGTACGAAGATCAGCATTGAAAATTCGTCTAGCAGAGTGATTTGAAATCCCATTTATGGTAGTATGTTTCCACGGGTTTGCGACCAGGTTTTAGTCGTATTTTCAAGTCTGAATTACCCCACTCAGACAGTAGACTTGGGAAATACTCTTCACGGATTTATATTCTCGAAAAACGCACACACTTCGTAGCCATGTTGTTTGAGGGGACGTGCCTACTAACAAAACGTATGTGACTATTTTAGTATTAAGAAAAGTGTTAATACTAAGTTAATTTATTAATCGCTGTTACTCCATAACCATGTTGTCCAAACATATGTATTGTTAGCTGAATTACGATTAGTACATTTTGCAGCCTGTCAAACTTAGCTCGATTGCTACACTGGTTATCTTACACCTGGAAGCGATATCTAGTCACAATATTCTCACTGCGTATATTTGCTTCGACTTACTTTCTTGTAAGAGAATATTTCACGTACAGTTCATTGTGATTTACGCGTCAGCTGAGTGTTTTACAGCCTCTTTCGGTAACTGCAAATCATAGATAAATTATGTGTGACTGTTTCATCCTGATGTAGCTAAAAAATGCCCAGTATATCAAAGAACATAAATTAAGAGAGTGATACGAATCCGACTCAATGAGAGTTTCGCTGAACGTGGACGCCTAAAACTATTGGAAACAAACCACACCTAAAATCACACTCGACATTTCAGTTTTCCCGCTGTAGGGCGTCCGTTCAATTCCGGCAGAGCTTTCATATTTTCCTAATTTAGTGAAGATTTTGCTTCAATTAAGGTCACACCGAGGGCTGTCTAGAAATTTTATTAGAGCTTCATAAATTCAATATTGCTGGCCCTCGGCATGCTTGAACCTCCTCTTTTCCGCCATTTCGCCCCGTGCTTGAGAAAATTAATGTCCTCGGGACATTAATGGCTCTTCTTGTTTTAATTAAACGCTGATTATGGATCGAACGACCTTCCATAACGGACGAGATGTTGAGGGGCTGCAGAACTTGCAGAAGGCAGGTCCGCCCTTTCTTTATTTGCTCATTTCAAATAAATAGCTGTGCTCATTGCATGCAGCAATCATGTCGCTGTTGGAACCGCTCGAAATATCTCTCTCTCTCTCTCTCTCTCTCTCTCTCTCTCTCTCTCTCACACACACACACACACACACACACACACACACACACACACACACACACACACACACACACACACACACTTTCAATCGTCAACTTTCTCTTAGGGATGGTAAAAACCGATATCAGTATTCCAGTTCTGAATAATTGGCATTTTTTGGTATTTGTTTGGTCTCGGTTATAAGAGTTGTTCTTATTTTTTGCTAAAAAAAACCTGAAATACCAATTAGCCATAGCAGCAGTGCTAAAAATTTTCGTTTTTAAGTGAATCTTTTGCAAAGAATAATTTTTATTCGTAAAATTTGCATTGCTTTGAAATACTGCGTTATTATAGAAAATAAGAAAAGCGATCACTGCTATTTTAATAACAATTCCCAACAGAAACGAGCAACACACACATTGCAGTGGAATTGGTACAGCATTGCTGAGACAATGTCACTGTTGCTGTATGTTATGGCTTAAGGTACGCGTGTACGGGCAATTTTTAAGATTTTCCCCTACGTGGTCCATACGGTAGGGCCTAGCTGTTGTTGCAGGACATCGGCTGTATTGCAGAATGGAACCAAAGCAGGTCTGGAAATATTTTTACGAAGTGACGTAGCGGTGTAGAACAACATTTCATTTGCTTTAAAACATGAAAGATTTGTCATTTCTATGAAATGCGCAAAATTAAGAAGTCGTGATTTTAACCACTCGGCCACCATTTCGTTTGATATCCTGCGGTAGAAGGCTCATAAAGTTCCTCGAAAATTTTGGCCGTCGGTTTTTCAGAAACATTCAAGTATAAGCCGAGACGTGTTCGCTTATTTTGACCCCTGATCCACTGATTGAAGTTCCTGAGGAACTGGATTACGGAACTAGCTGTTTTCTGCTTGTAAAGAAATTTCGGCCATCGAAGCGGTTGGTTGCCGTTCGTTGGTCTAGTGTGTACCCACATAAAGAGAGCACGAAGCGACTTCCAGCGGACTTCAAAACTAATTTCAAACCTTTTCTAAACTTCTTTTTGGACACATGCGAAATTTCAAATGTTAAACGCATTACCTCATTTGAGAAGTAATCTTAAGTTGAAGCCGTTTTATGCGTGAACTTCTGTTCTTTTTTATAAATCGAAGATGCAGAAATTAATACTCTTGAACGGTTCACCACTAAATCGAGACAGATCGCTCTAATAAAATTACAGCCGGCCGGAGTGGCCGTGCGGTTCTAGGCGCTACAGTCTGGAACCGCGCGACCGCTACGATCGCAGGTTCGAATCCTGCCTCGGGCATGGCTGTGTGTGGTGTCCTTAGGTTAGTTAGGTTTAAGTGGTTCTAAGGCTAGGGGACTGATGACCTCAGATGTTAAGTCCCATAGTGCTCAGAGCCATTTGAACCATTAATAAAATTACATCTTAATTAGCAGCTGGGGCGTATACGTCTTTGTTTTTTTTATTAGAAACTCGGATTCGGCAGTGGAGGAAGAACTGCGGTGATTCGAATACTGGCAACTCGAACCACTTTTTCATCGGCAGGGCTGTATAAAATTGTTTTCTTACTTTCTGAATGCATTTCACAACGCACATAGCAGTCGGACATGAGATAACGTATGCGTGGAATGCTTGCGTTTTCCGCGTCCGTGAGCGATGTACATACTCGAAATTCCAGAGCATATGTGGGTGTGTGGCGCCAGGCAGCGCAGCCTGTTTGCGTGGGAGGTGTCGGGTGGCGGCGGGGCTGAGATACGAGACGGCGCTGACGCCCCTAGCCTGGATCCGATGGCACGGCGGATTTGCGGGCCCTTTGCTCTTCTCGATCCTCTCACACGGTGGGGGGGGGGGGGGGGGTGTAGAGAGAGAAGATGGTGGCGCTCACGACCCTCTATGCCGCTCGGGTTACGAGAAATGCTGGCGGTCTTAGACATAGGCTGTACCGTTGCTCTGGCTGTGCCCGATGGCACAGACCGTGGAGACGGGTGTGAGGGTCGGGGGGGGGGGGGGGGGTGATGGTGGTGTTCAGCAGCTCCTGTGACACGTGTTAAGCCTTTTTCGTGTCAGGGATATGCCCCATTATGTACTGTATGAGACTCAGTTTCTGTTCGTACAAGTCTTAGTCGCTTCGGGTTTGCTGATTCCTAAAAACGTGACTCGACATTTCGGCGGTCCACGTGGCCGCTGTCTTCAGGAGATACACTGCTGAGTCCCACAGAAAATATGCTGGAAAGCGTCCTCCAAACGTTCTGTCCAGATCGTTGCGACATGTGTGTTGAATTTTGTGAAATTACGGTCGCATGGCATGAAGATCGTCCACACGTGTTTGGAAGTGACGGAGCTGTATTTCAGAATAATAGTCGTTGGGCAGAAGGTGACTCCAAAGAGACCGTCGAAAAAAAATTCAGGGGTAGCCGAAAGTGATTGCAGTGTGAAGTAACTTCTTCCTGCATTATTGGATCACCTCTGTCCGCCCCCGGTAGCTGAGTGGTCGCCGGCACGATAGCTCAGCGTGTTCGGTCAGAGAGCTGGTTGGCCTCTGAAATAAAAAACTGAGTAGAAGGATCAACAAATGAACTTCAACGGACGTCCTGTGACGTCCGCAACGAGCAAACACAACGATCAATAACGGAAAAAAAGTGGTCAGCGTGACAGAATGTCAATCCTAAGGGCCCGGGTTTGATTCCCGGCTGGATCGGAAATTTTCCCCGCTCAAGGACTGGGTGTTGTGTTGTCCTAATCATCATCATTTCAACCCCATCGACGCGCAAGTCGCCGAAGTGACGTCAAATTGCAAGACTTGCATCCGGTGAATGGTTTACCCAACGAGAGGACCTAGTCACACGACATCTCACGGTTGTGAGAGACCACGAACGCTGATAGATACCGATGAATTTTTTGAAAATTTTGTTATGCCTCACAGTTTCTGTATGGACCGAGTCACAGGAGCTATTATTAATGCAAGATGGAGCTGCTTCTCATTACCCCTTGTCTGTAAAGCCGTCGACACGTGGGCCGTGCCTTAGAACGTTGAGCTTGCTGAATTTGCGACGTCATAGAGGGGGAAAAAGCAGTTTGTGGAGTCTTCTCGAAGGTGCAGAGTATTTTGGCCGGTGAGACGGAAGAACGCCACTTAACTCACATCTACGCCATCTGTCTTCAGTAGAGTTGCGAGACTCCATATTCGCTTTAAAAAATGGTTCAAATGGCTCTGAGCACTATGGGACTTGACATCTGAGGTCATCAGTCCCCTAGACCTTAGAACTACTTAAACTTAACTAACTAAAGAACATCACACACATCCATGCCCGAGGCAGGATTCGAATCTGCGACCGTAGCGGTCACGCGGTTCCAGACTGTAGTGCCTAGAACCGTTCGGCCACCCCGGCCGGCTGTTAGCTTTCAGTTCTGGCTGATATGTTTATATGCCGCTTCTAAGCACCAGCAAACAGAGGATCTCTCGAAAAGCCGTCGTTACTTGTATGATATATTGTAATAAAATGACGGGACGCGTCATACTGGTGGTTAAAGGATAATTGTAATTCGCGTATTACGAAAGTATGCAGTGTCAAGGCAACGGCACATTGAGGGTTCCTTGAAAACTGATTGTTCTTGGTACAATTTGCTGTGACTGCCAGCTTTCGGGAGATAGCAATGTGCAGAGTATGGTCGTAAATCATTTGTGACTGGTATAGCTAAATAGTCGCAGAAGTGTGAGAAATCATGTGCATCATTTTTACAACCATGGTTTTTTTTCTGCTAGGTTCTGATACTTTCTTGTTAGCGTAATAAAAGGGTATTTCATAATATTCGATGTTATCTAAATAAAAGTGCGCTCTTTCTGAGGAGTAAGTTCGTTCGTTTGGTCTAATCTACATGACAGATTGCACCTTCTTGCTTTAACTTTCGGATTCACAAAGATTCGGCTACTGAATAGGAACAGTGATCAACTAAGAATGACCTTGAGGCTTTACTATAAAGTGAGAGCGATGAGCCGGCCGGGGTGGCCGAGCGGTTGCAGGAGCTACAGTCTGGAACCGTGCGACCGCTAAGGGCGCAGGTTCGAATCCTGCCTCGGGCATGGATGTGTGTGATGTCCTTAGGTTACTTAGGTTTAAGTAGTTCTACGTTCTAGGGGACTGATGACCTCAGATGTTAAGTCCCATAGCGCTCAGAGCCATTTGAGAGCGATGAAATAGTTTTTATCTTATGTGAAGAAGTGTTTTAAACTGGTATCACACTGTTTGTAATGGGACTTTCATAAGCCGATGTCGTTATTGACTGGACATGGTGTGGTGTCACCGCTAGACACCACACTTGCTAGGTGGTAGCTTAAATCGGCCGCGGTCCACTAGTACATGTCGGACGCGCGTGTCGCCACTGTGTGATCGCAGACCGAGCGCCACCACAAGGCAGGTCGCGAGATACGGAATAGCACTCGCCCCAGTTGTACGACGACTTTGCTAGCGACTGCACTGACGAGCCTTTCTCTCATTTGCCGAGAGACAGTTAGAATAGCCTTCAACTAAGTCCATGGCTACGACCTAGCAAGGCGCCATTAGCCTTACATAGTTTGATAGTTATCGTATGAAATGTCTCATCACGAATGCTGTATTCACATGAAGATATAAAAGTTAAGTATAGCAGCTACGTACTTTTCTTGCTACCATTCACTACTTATCCTGTTCCAGAATTCACGCCCGTCAGCGTTAGATAGCGTGCATTTCGGCCTCCTCTATCTACAAGGTGTTGGCACATTTACCAACACATCACATGGTACTTCCCTTTCTGCCTTACGACGTGTTCATCATTATTGAAGTTTTTGTTTGTGTATACTACAGTCAGAAGGTGACCAGCAGATGGACAAAGAAGGGAATGTGCATATTAAGAGAGCTAATATAGTAATTTTACGCCCGTTCATTTCGTAACAATGTGATTGCGAGCCCTGTGAAGCTGACAACTGCCACTCCAGCGCCCTGCTGTCACGTTTACCACGGTGCGCCCAAGTCGCATCCTTTCTGACCGTTTAGCAGCTCGATGAACTCGGGGCACGCCCGACGTTGACGTTCGCAAGCACGGTCAGTGTGTCGGCGGCTTCGGAGAATGACTTGCTGAATACTTCACAAGACGCTGGATAGGTCGTAGAGGGCCACAGAGTGGTCAGTCCTAAGTGAAAAGCCCGCATCTCGTGGTCGTGCGGTAGCGTTCTCGCTTCCCACGCCCGGGTTCCCGGGTTCGATTCCCGGCGGGGTCAGGGATTTTCTCTGCCTCGTGATGGCTGGGTGTTGTGTGATGTCCTTAGGTTAGTTAAGTTTAAGTAGTTCTAAGTTCTAGGGGACTGATGACCATAGATGTTAAGTCCCATAGTGCTCAGAGCCCCTAAGTGCAAACTTCACCCCGTGCGATTGCTTTTTATGGAGGTGGACTGAGCGGATAGGGCCAAAGCATGTACTCATTGCGAACTTGAAGATAGTATCAGTGAGGTCATAAGGGTGTTTCTGCTGAATTCTTCAGGTAGATCGCAGCAAACGTACCTGTCTAGTGTGTAAATATTGAAGCACACACTTTTAACTTTCGGAAAGATAATGTTATGTAATAAACTGCATTTGTGCAGACATTTGGTTCATACCTGCAAAATTTTAGAAGAAAAAAGTATTAAAATAGTGAGTTGGTTTCTGCGCATGCACTGCCCATGATAGGTTCTGCCACTAAGACTGCATTTGGACTAACAAGGGGAGGCCGCCAATTGTGAAATTCAGATTCCATTCATACTGCGCATAATAAAAGCTCATGGCCAGAGGTGTAATGTGGCAAAGTACCAAGATGCACTTCTCAGCCGTTGTCGAGAAAACCGACAGTTAAAAGAAACCGTTGCCATGATATACTCTACGATTAATAATTTTCTACAGCGTCGTGGCGCAGCGGTAAGCGCTCGGGTTCGTAATCCGAAGGTCGCCGGATCGAATCTCGCGCCATACAACATTTTTTTATTATTAGTTTATTGTAATTCAAATCAGTATATATATATATATATATATATATATATATATATATATATATATATATATATATATATATATGAACTATTAATGAATTGCTTATGCATGTTGATGAAGGCGGATCGCTCTCCAATTGCACCGCCTCCATTTTTCCGTTTGTTTAACAGAGTGTACCAAAGCTCTCACGTCCGCATTGATTTTCGACGATGTTATAAGTTGCGCTAGGGACCGCATCGACCTTTTTCGAAGTTAGCAGGCAACTACGCTGTTATGCGGCGGCTCGTTTCGGCCCATTCAACATCTGTCCTTCAAGTGTAACGAGCGAGTAACGGAGTTTATATTTCATACCTGCCACAGAAAATTTGTGTTCGTGGGGTTTCTATTCTAATTCGAACGTTTGACTTACGCTATACGTATTCGTTTCGGAATATCGTTTCTACGTCTTCCGTTAACTATACGTGGTTAACATTATGAAGACAATTAATAACATTTGTGAAATACAACTTTGTTTCCGGAAAACATAATGATGTTCGAAGTCGCCAGTTTTTCCACGACAAACGACTTTCAACAACTTATTATGTGCATAATTGTTGCAACTGATTGCCGGGAATTTTATATATATATATATATATATATATATATATATATATATATATATATATATATATATATATATATACGTTCGAATTACAAAAAACAAATACTAGAAAAAAAAGGTTGCATGGTGCGGGATTCGATCCGGCGACCTTCGCATTACGAACCTGAGCGCTTACCGCTACGCCACGACGCTGTAGAAAATTATTAAGCGTAGAGAGTATTTCACAGCGACGGTTCATTTTAACTGTCGATTTTCTCGACAACGGCTGAGAAGTGCATCTTGGTGCTTTTCCACATTACACCTCTGGCCATGAGCTTTTATTATGCGCAGTATGAATTGAATCTGAATTTCACAATTGGCGGCCTCCCCTTGTAAGACTGCGTTTGTAATGCAAAATATCTTCAAAATTATTCCAATCCTCTATGCTCGTGACATAAAGAATAACTTCCAAAGATCTGTTCACCTCTTCATGCTCCGCCGGGTATGGTCCAAACTTTGCATCGCGATGGTTTGCCGTCGTAATGTCAATTTTCCTTCGACACAGACGCAAAGTGTGTAAATTCCTATGTTTGACTACCTGCGTCGGAAATGCCGTATGATTGACGTACCTGGGTCCTAGGGACGCCACTATGTTGCTACGGTGGGTGGCAACCCCTCACATTCAGATATCAACCGATATGTGCCAGTTTTCTGTGAACACTGTCCCAGAGTACCATGACGTACTTTCGCAAACCATTACGTCCAAAACGGGAAGCATACCATCACTTTCCACTTCCATAGTAAATTTAATGCTGGGATAAATACAGCTAAATCGGTCGAAAAGTTTTTTTAAGAGCATCACATCCCCTCCATGAATAAATTGGCAATTGGACCATGCTCAAAGGTGCATGGGGCTATTCCTCATTATGCTGGGGCATACCCTTAAGTTTCGACGAATTTTAACGAGATTTATATGACAGTAAGTGTGTGCTCCTTTTGCCTGCCAAGGATCCCCTCAGGAGCTCAGCATTCGTTTACTCAGTACGAGCTTGGCGACCCCTGGGTTCCTAAGCTGGGGACTGGTAAGCGCCGCGTCTCCGTCATCATTGTACGCTGCGTCAGTGGAACGTTGTGTGTCACAGGAAATGGTGAACTCGTGAGGATGGTAGAAAAATAAATAAATAAAAAAAACACCCTCAATCTCAAGGCGTGCTGCATGCTGTTGAGATGCATGGCTGTTGAGATGGAACAGTCGTTAGCGGGTAACATGTGGGTATCCTGACGCGCTTCAGTTGTATAAGCCTTACCTAGGCATGCGGAGCTTTGTCTAGGTGGTCTTTTATTTCCCTAGCTGTTCGTGAGACCAGCATGGATCCTTCGAAGTCTTCTCTTCCTCCGCCCAGCAGAAAGGGTGGGCCGCTGGTGGGTACCAGCACTCAAACGAGAGGGCTATGTAGCCAGGACCGAGCGAGGTGGCGCAGTGGCTAGCACGCTGGACTCGTATTCGGGAGGACGACAGTTCAGTCCCGCGTCCGGCCATTCTGATTTAGGTTTCCCGTGGTTTCCCTAAATCACTGTAGGCCGACCCGTTGATTTCTCCTTGCAGACGCATCCTGGAGCTTTAAATTGCGTATACCATCGCCGCACGGAGTTAGCAGTTGCTGGATCTTTGCTGCAAGTGTCGTTACACTGTTACGGCGGATTTATGCAAATTCATTTTAAACAGAGCATACGCTCTCTCGGCGTCTGCCGCCATCTTGTCTAACTGCTCACGGCTGAGTTCTCGTGGCAGAAATCTGAAGTGCGGCTGCAACAGTAAAAAGACTTTCAAGAGTTTTTGTATATGATTGTTGAGTTTTTGTATATGATTGTTGAGTTTTTGTGTATGATTGTTGAGTTTTTGTGTATGATTGTTGAGTTTTTGTGTATGATTGTTGAGTTTTTGTGTATGATTGTTGAGTTTTTGTGTATGATTGTTGAGTTTTGTGACAATATGTCTAATAATGCAGCTACACTGAATTTATGAAATAGCTGCAGTCATTTAGAATACATCCTTTTTGTACCCACTTTCGTTGCTACCTAAAATGAGAGGACCACAGTTTTATAAAAATATTCCTATATTTATATTACACTGCTGGCAAAGATTACTGCAACATCTAGTAGGGTACAAATTATTAAATTTGCCTATTGGATGTATGAAGTGTAGTAGGAAGAATCAGAGTTCAAATTTGAGCAAGATTTGTGGGCATATAGCGCGGGAAATTTATCAAGCACAGGTGCCACATCTGGCAGCAACAACGGCTCTACACCTGTTGGTATCGAGACAAACTCAGTTGGAAGAATGGGGTATGTCATTTCAGGCTGCTTCAACTCTATACAAGATTTAATCTGTCGTTGTGACTGGCACGTTGTGGCATGCCAGTGTGTCGTCAATCCATGACCAGATTAACATGCTGATCTGGGCGAAATGTGGCCTCGCTTCACCTTGTTGAAAGATGACGTCACGGAGGTCTGGAAGATAGGACAGAGCTACCGCATTAACACGTAATAAATGTAACGGCTGCTGACCAAATTGTCCTCAACGCGAACCGGAGATGATCGTGTTGTGTACCCCATGCCACCATGCCTGGTGATAAGCTTCAAAATGGTTCAAATGGCTCTGAGCACCATGGGACTTAACGTCGGAGGTCATCAGTCCCCTAGAACTTAGAACTACTTAAACCTAACTAACCTAAGGACATCACACACATCCATGCCCGAGGCAGGATTCAAACCTGCGACCGTAGCGGTCGCGTGGTCCCAGCCTGTAGCGCCTAGAACTGCTCGGCCACTCAGTGGTGATTAGCCCATATCACGATGACGAATGGAACGCGGCAACATTCGTTCTCCTTGAGTCCTCCACACAAGGAAACCTTCATCGGGAAACTGTACGCAGGACCAGGGATCGTCTTAAAAAAGACAACGTGCTGCCACTCCTGTGTTCCGTGTTGATGGCAGTCGCGCGGCTGTCAGCGCCCCTCTTTTAGGGGAGGCTGCGGCAATGGTCGGAGTGCTGACGGTCTGCAATGCTCCAGTCATCGCCGCACTGTCCGTGTAGATACTTCTCTTGGGGCAAACGACCCAGTTCCTGACTCACGGCGAGTGGCTTTGTTGTATGATCCTGCATCACCTAGCGATTGATGTTCATCCTATCGCGCGCTAGGCACGCGGGACACTGTAGATCCTGCCTAGCGCGAATCATGGCCCTCGTGAACGAATCGACTCCGTACTAGCATGCCAGCCAGAGGATCTCGGCTAGGCTGAGCAACAATATCGCAGAATGACAAACTGCAGTCTCAGAATGACAAACTGCAGTCTCGATATGCCACGATCTAATTTGGACAAATGCTGGTAGGCGGCTTCTTACACGATGTTCTCACAACTAACATTCAGACGCGATTTCAGAAGGAGAAACCCGCTGTGTAATGTTTCTTTATATGCAGAATGGTACGGTGCTACTCTTTTTTTGAGCGATTATGCTGAAATACTAATCGTTTACGTATACAGGGTGTTAAAAAAAAAGTGTCGAATACTTTGAGACAAGAAAAATTAGTCCAATAATCATGAGTCCGGAAATGCATACATTCTACGTTAAACACACGTTTACAGGTGCTGTTCAACGTGGCGTCCTTTAATGGCAGTGCAACCCCCTGCCCTGCGACATAAGGAATAACGCACCCTTTGAAGTATACCCGGTTGTAGTTGTACCTGCTAGTACGCATTGAAGATGCGGCCCTGTAGCGCCAACTCATCGATGATTGGCGAGGCGTAGACCAGTTCTTTCAAGTGTCCTCATAACCAAAATCTAGGGGGATTGAGGCCAAGGTGTGTCCGCCCCCCCCCTTACAACCCCGGTATATGTCCCCCCCCCCCCCCCCCCTTCCAACCCTCGACCAGTCCAGCGGTCCTGAAATGTCTGCGTCAGATGTTCGTGTACATCGTGACGAAAGTGTGCTGGTGCGGCATCATGCGTTTTTCAGCGTAGAGGTAGAGGGCAAAGGGCCGCAGGCTACGTTTGTGTGCCAAACCATAGCATAATATCATATCCGCCATTTCACTTGTCGAGTAGTAGGCTCCCATTGCTACCAAGCGGCGGAAGAGAGAAAATGTAAATGTGCTACACCATTTGTAAGTGCAAACAACGCAGTAATGAATCCGCGTTTGGATGAAGGTAAAACACTGTGATACGTACCCATGGTTGACAGTACAGTACGATAAGGCTCACAAACGCCAAGAAAACTAACGTAGCCAACGACACGACTCGAACCATACCACTGACTGCAGACCACCTAATGGTAGGTAGAGTACTGCGAGTAAGACACATCTGACGGAGCAACATTGCAACCACTGTGTTAATATGAACACGCCAATGCAAATACTGTGCTAAAATGAACAACCAAGCATCGCGCAGCCCTTCCTGTAAGTACCTATTTATCTCGAAAAGTATGCCCTGTATATAGAACAACTCATACCAGGTTTTTTTTCCCTCCTCTAATGCTATTATCTAACAACAACAGTTTGGCATTTGGGAGAAAAATTCTAGGGTCAGTGGGCTGGAAAGTTTCAAAACTCCATGGCCAAACTTCAGGAATGGATTCATCATATAACAAGAATACGAACTCTAGTAAACAAGGGGCCTAAAATGCATGCTTTACGAGCTATGAGCACTTGTTCATCTTCGCAACTGTGAAACATCTCATTCATTGAAAAAGTGCTCTACAGGCATGCATTTTGGAGCCCATGTTTATTTAAGTTTCTTTATGTGAGGAACCCATTCCTTAAGTTTTGCCGTCGAGTTCGAATCACCCTGTTAGAAATCTGTGAGAGACCAACTAGAGGAGCTTGCGTTTACAGCTGGCACAGCGTATCTCTTTCGAGAATATCAAATAAATCACCACCTCAGTAAAAATTTTCTGGGTTTGCGACCGCATTGTCAATATGTAGAACTACCGACGTTTCGGTCACTGTTGCAAGTGACCTCCTTTAGGGCGTTTCTGTTTACTTGCAACAGTGACCGAAACGTCGGTAGTTTTACATTTTGACAATGCGGTCGCAAACCCAGAAAATTTTTATTGACTGTGGCAATGGCCGCGGAAGCCTACATTTTGTAAATCACCATCTGTCCTACACCAAGAATTTCTGAAGTCAGTAATCGTGTTCCCTTATAGTTTTGAAAAATTACGCCACTCCTCAGTGTACAGAAATAATCACATACAGTCATGTCCGGCGACCTTGGAGACCAGTAAAGTAAGGCTGAACCATTTCATCCAGTGCGACCGACATATCGTTCACTAATCCTTTGGGGAAGCAGTGGTTGGGAAGGAAGTAAGACAGGGTTATAGCCTCTCCCCGATGTTATTCAATCTGTGTACTGAGCGAGCAGTAAGGGAAACAAAAGAAAAATTCGGAGTAGGTATTGAAATACGTGGAGAAGAAATAAAACCTTTGAGGTTCGCCGATGACATTGTAATTCTGTCAGAGACAGCAAAGGACTGGGAAGAGCAGTGTTTTGAAAGGAGGATATAAGATGAACATCAACAAAAGCAAAACTAGGATAATGGAATGTAGTCGAATCAAGTCGGGTGATGCTGAGGGAATTAGATTAGGAAATGAGACACTTATAGTAAAGCAGTTTTGCTATTTGGGGAGCAAAATAACTGACCATGGTCGAAGCAGAGAGGATAAAAATGTAGACAGGCAATGGTAAGTATTTGTATGGTGTGTAGCCATGTATGGAAGTGAAACATGGACGATAAATAGTTTAGACAAGAAGCTTTTCGAACGTGGTGCTACAGAAGAATGCTGAAGGTTAGATGGGTAGATCACATAACTAATGAGGTATTGAATAGAATTTGGGAGAAGAGGAGTTTGTGGCACAACTTGACAAGAAGAAGTGACCGGTTGGTAGGACATGTTCTGAGGCATCAAGGGATCACCAATTTAGTAGTGGAGGGCAGCGTGGAGGGTAAAAATCGTAGAGGGAGACCAATAGATGAATATACTAAGCAGATTCAGAAGGATGTAGGTTGCAGTAGGTACTGGGAGATGAAGAAGCTTGCACAGGATTGAGTAGCATGGAGAGCTGCATCAAACCAGTCTTAGGACTGAAGACTACAACAACAAAAATCCTTTGATTTAAAAATTCCCGCACTTCCAGACGCCAGTGTGGCGATGTCACATCCTGTTGGTGAATGAAGTCGTTCGAATCAGCCTCCACCTGTGAGGATATGGGATTCCTGTAACAGTGTTCTCGGCATACAAAAGTGGACCATACACCTTTTCCTGTGATACTGAAAAGAAAAAAAGAAAAAAAAAACCTACAACAAACAAACATTAAATTTTCGAGTGTCCATCTCATATTGTACAACTTCATGTTGTTCCGTATCCCATAGTCTTACATTAAGACGATTCACCTTTCTATTTAAATGGAATATTGCCTCGTCACTAAACACTAAGCGTGGAAGAAAACTGGCATCCTCCATCTTGCCAAGAACTCCACACGTTGTTGTTTGTCATCTTCAAATAGTTCAAATGGCTCTAAGCACTATGGAACTTCTGAGGTCGTAAGTCCCCTAGACTTAGAACTACTTAAACCTAACTAACCTAAGGACATCACACACATCCATGCCCGAGGCAGGATTCGAACCTGCGACCGTAGCAGCTACGCGGTTCCGGACTGAAGCGCCTAGAACCGCTCTTCCACAGCGGCCGGCTTGTCATCTTTACTAAGACTTCTAGTCGTTGATTTTCTATGATTTCGTGTGTAAATGTCGGCGCAACACACGCCACACGGACATCGGGCGCATGTTGAGCTGTCGAGCTGCTCGGCGAACGAATTTCTGCGGGCTCCTTGTCAAACTGTGGCGGATGCGTTCGACGTTTGTGTGAGACGCTCGGGGACGGCCCGTCGATCCGCCTTTACACAAACAACCTGTTTCTAATGCTCTAAGCTGTAGCAGGATACACAGCGTACCTACCACGAAAGTCACGGTGAACGGTTATTACTGACCCGCACTGCGCAAAACGTAGAACACAAAAGCGGTTTTGTTGCTCCGACACCATTTTTACTAGAACTGAATTACGCGCATGTAGAACTGGAGAGTCTGCTCTTTCCAACAGTACGTTGTTCACGCACATACCTTAAATAATAATAATAGTTGCGATTCTTTTAAATCTGATTATTCTTTTTGATACACCTTGTATTGAGTATTACTGGGCACTGTTCAAACAAACGCTCGTAACTGCCACGCAGTGCCGACATCGGCAACATGAGTTGCTGATTGCGGTTGAAGTAAAATTAGACAAGAGCTAGTAAGAATGTGAAGAGGTGCGACAACAGGTGCAGCAGGGCGGCGGCACGGGCAGGGCGTGTACCCACGCGGGCGCGCGTCTCCATGGAAACGTGTAATCGCGTTAGGTGACCGCGCTCGCCGTGCCACCAGATTCGATTTACGCGTCGCAGAGCCGCCGACCCGCGCAGAGGCGGTCTGGCCTTCCGGTCCAACTGGCGCCAAGCCGGCCGAGCTGCCTGCCTTCCCATCCCCCCCTCCCCCTCACACCCGCGCAAGACGTGTCGCCCCTCCAGCGTAATACTACCAGCTGGCCAAGGGCCCGTTCTGTCACAAGGGGTGGCCACGACATCGGGATCACGGATTTACGTCAAATTTGGTATACCTTTAGTAGGCCATTATAACAACATAATGTGCAAGCAGTAACGTGCACTATGCATGGGGGCTTAATTAAAAAGAAAAGACTAATATTAATGAATAAATGCAATAATTTTACTAGCTGTGTGACCGGTTACGACGTCTCGTAACCGCTTGGCCCTGACTATTATTAGCACGCAATCTGACTGTATAAAATAAAAATAAAGAATGACAAGGAATTTCCATTAACACAATCGATTAATTAAGTCCCCTGCAATTGTAAAAGCTACAAAACAACAAAGCACAAGTGTAACTGTTCTGTGTGGTAGTGTCACTCAATGTACATGTATCTGGCTCGGTTCTTTCTCAATACGACAAAATATTTTAAACACCGTTTACAATGAACTAACTGAAAAAACCAGAAATACTGTAATTGCACATAGAAACCAGAATTAAAAGTCTGATAAATGAACACGAGCCAGATGCTTCGTTGACTGTTCCTGTGAGCAAGAGGGATTGTTATTAAAGAAAACTATAATACCTTTTTACCTCATTATATATTGACGAAAATATTCCATTACACCAGCATCATAAATCAAAAAAGCCCATCTCCTTTCTCAAATATATTCTGACAATTGCATCTTCTTCCATCTATACATTGCACCAACCGAACAGTACAACACTCACATCGTCTACTCTCTCGCCCAACAGAACGACTGCCCTCGACATCCTCTGAACTACTACTGCACCAGTGGCGCAATCTCTGGCGCTGTGACGGTGTAGCCACCTTTCAACTACTCTGACAATTCCGAGAAAATTGCAAGAGAAGTTTTACGCGTGTATTACTAATGGATGTACCTGTGCGTAGGGGCCAAACCTTAAGAGTTCACGGTGTTAAAGTGATTAGCGCTATAGCTTCGTAGACGAGTGTGTATTGGGCGGCGGCTCGACACCCTCTTGGACCTTCATTTTTATAATACAAGTGTACATTCTGTGACATTAAAAAAAACTGCACCTACACTATTTGTTCTTGCTACATAAGCAACGTCTCACCGCAAATGGTGCCTGCCTCTGTGTCTGCAGTTCCAAGTGACGAGGTGCAAAGTAGTTCCGGGTACCTTACCAGACTCCATGTATAAGGGATTTCGCAAATCACGACAGGCATACATTTTCAGGAAAACCCTGCGTTTCTTCATTTACTTGTCGATAGCTATAAATATGTTTGTCATTATAAGTAAATTTACTTAAAAATAGTAAGTAGTCAAATAACATGAAATTCACTAAAACTTCATATAAATTCACGTTAAATCATATGTAATATAAATTAAATAATATGAACAGTGAAGAGGGAGTCGTACCGTCGCCTCATACACTCTCTTCTTACGAATCTCGAATGTTAACCACTTTTTTTCGGTATTATTCTCTGCGTTTGGTCTGGGCGGACGTCACATGACTTCTCTTGCCATTTTCTCGGAATTGCCATAGTAGTGCAGCTTACTACTTACACATTATGCTGTTTTAATGGCCTACTGAAGGAGTACGAAGTTTGAATTTGATCTGTGATCCTAACGTTGTGGCCTTCCCTTGAAAGTATCTCAAAAGCGATAGGAATCTTTCTACGTGGACTCATGACAGCGGCGAAACTTGAAAAATTGAGGAGGGGCATGTGCACATTTGTGAAATGTTGAAATTTTTTGCCACCGGATAGTTCTGTAGAATGTGAGGAATATTGTCTTCAATTTTCAGAGTTTAATTCGTGCTACAAGTGATGTGAAAGCCATCATGTTTCAACGGAGTTCGTAGGTCACGCCCGTTTTTCTCATCTAAAACTACATGGTTATTGAAACTTCCTGGTAGATTAAAACCGTGTGCCGGACTGAGACTCGAGCTCGGGACCTTTGCCTTTCGCGGGCAAGTGCTCTGCCAACTGAGCTACCCAAGCATGACTCACGCCCCGTCCTCACAGCTTTACTTCTGCATGTACCAGTTCCCGAGTTCGAGTCTCGGTCCGGCACACAGTTTTAATCAGCCAGGAAGTGTCATATCAGCGCACACCCCGCTGCAGAGTGAAAATCTCATTCTGGACACATGGTTATTATTCAATTCACACTTCAGTGGATGGCAGAGGGTTCTTCGCACCGCCTTCAGACCATTTCTCTCCCGTTCCACTATGTAACTGCGCGTGGGAAAAATGAACCCGTCAGTCTTTTTGTACGCTGATTTCTATTATTTTATTATGATGATCATTTGTACGTATGTACGTTGGCAACATTAAAATATTTTCAGATTCAGAGGAGAAAGCTGGTAACTGAAATTTTGTGAAAAGATCTCGACGAAACAAAACTCGCCTTTGTTTAAATGATAATGCTCCCCAACTAGCTTATCATATCCGTAACACGCTCTCGCTTACTTTGCGATAATCAGAGCCAGCTGTCCTTCTTTGAACTTTTTCGATGTCTTCCGTCAATACTTTGTGGTACGTGTACAGCAATATACCAGCAGAGGATAAACAAGCGTAGTGTAGGCTGTTTCTTTAGTAGACCTGTTGCATCTTCTAAGTACTCTCCCAGTAAAACTCAATCATCGGTTAGCCTTCCCAACAACATTATGTGATCATTAAAATTTCAGTTGTTCGTAATTGTAATTTCTAGATGTTTAGATGGACTGACAGTCTTCAAATTTGTGTGGTTTATTTACCCGATTTCTTGTAGCTCTCAAGCGGATGGCCTCATACTTTCCTTATTGAGAGCCAGTTGCTACTTTTGTCTCCATTCAGGTATCGAATCTGTCATTTTGCAATTGCTTGCGATAGGCTCATGACTTTATAAGACTGTAAACGACAGCATCATCTGCAAATAGTGTATGGTGGCTGCCCAAATTATATCCTAAATCGTAAATGTAGATTATGAACAGGAGAAGGCGTATAACACTTCCTTGTTGAAGGCCGAATATCACTTATGTTTTATTCAATGAAGTGATTCACCATAAGCACGCAATTTGTTTAGAAACTGTGTCAAAAGCATTCTGGACCTACCAAAGCCTCATTGCTTCCATGCCACGACGAACGCCGCTGTTATCCGTGCCAAAGGTGGACTACTTGGTTATTAGGTAGGTGGTCATGATGTTCCGGCATGTTTATGTAGGTCACCAGTTACTAATAAGATCGGGGCATATGTGGCCCGAGCTATCGCCCCAGAGTGCCAGTACTGACTCTTGAGCAAAAATGTTCGATGAACGTTGTCAGAGCTTCCAGGCGCGTCAAGTGGTTAAATGTCCACAAACTCCCGGCCGAGCGCTTCTCAGCCATTGTCAAGTCGCAACTGTCCTGTGGACAACGACGCGAGCTTCAGTACTGGAACCACCTCCTTACGCCCGCTAAACCCGCTGGGCAGAACAAGTAATTAAGAGTGTGGAAAGGGCCAAATAAGGTTGGGGTCAGTTTCACCTTCTAATTGTAATTTAATAACACTTTTGCAACCAAAGCGGCACATAGCCGGACCTTTACCGAATGCAACTCTTTCACGGCTGAAGGCCTACAAACAAGAAATCTTAACAAATCAACAAGATAAAAATCCTGTGAAGATAGCAATAAAATAATTTTAAAAAATCACAGCAAAGTAGGTAGAACAAACATATGCAAGGTGCAACACCAATGGCTGAAGGCCAACATTGTTTCAAAATTTTAAAATATATTACCATAATATTTTAAAGGCAGAAGGCTGCAATGTCTAAGCTTGAAAGATAAATTAAAGAATTAATTTTGCAAAAAATTTTAAGAAAAAAGAAAAAATAACCCTAAGCCTTAAATTTTAAGCAGCTAAAAACAGATAATAAAACACCGGTGGCACTCAGAAGCCTCCAGGGAGGTCGGTCTGCCCTCGTTCACTTAGGCGAGACAGGTGGTGAGCCTAACTACACTTGATCCGTCGGAACCCAACCAGGGGACAGCCACGGACCGACCGACACAACGACTTGCTTCCCATCAATCAGTACATGAGAACTCAAACAGAAAAGGTTACAAACGTGATAACCCACAATGGAGTATGTATTAGCTTTCAAAATTACACACCATGTTGGACAGCGACAACAAGTGAGGAAAGGACGCTGCCTGCAATTACGTTAGTGGCCAGGGAAGGTACCCGGAACACTAACAGCCACTAGGCAGAAAAAAATGGTTCAAATTTCTCTGAGTACTATGGGACTTAACATCTGAGGTCATCAGTCCCCTAGAACTTAGAACTACTTAAACCTAACTAACCAAAGGACATCACACACATCCATGTTCGAGGCAGGATTCGAACCTGCGACCGTAGCGGTTTCGCGGTTCCAGACTGTAGCGCCTAGGACCGCAGGGCCACCCCGGCCGGCACTAGGCAGAAAAATTCCGCTGGTACACTTCAGTAACAAGGTAATATTGTTAACTTCACCCAAAAGAACACTGCCTGAATTTACGTCAGTGCCCAGGACAGGTAACCAGAACACTAACGGCCACAAGGCAAAAAATTCCACTGGTGCACTCGAATTGTAGTCAACCAAAATAGTTAATTGCACTGCATGGCGGCTAAATTACAGCAGTAGAAATACACGGTGTTGCTCACAATAAAACCTCCCCAACAGCAAACCACCGAAACGAACCACCACAACACGAAAGGACGTGGCTTGGGTAGTTGAAACCATTACTGAACTTTGATGTCCTGGGTCGGTGAACCACGAAGCTCGTAGCGATCGGACAGCTCCACACACGCTCCGACACTGCGCAGGGGCTGCCAACGGACCCAGCCGACTGCACCTCGTCCACAACAACCGACCGACTGCCTCCAGACCCCCTAGCCGGAAACTGTATGCACCAACTCAAAGATGGTACAGGGCGCAAATATCGATACACATCACTGCTGCCACACGTAGAAGGAAGAACCACGACGTAACCGCAACAAGGCCGGGAAACCAAACACAGATAGACAGCGAAGTTCACGAAACGCATAGTTGGGAGTGAGCACGGATCACTCCTTAATTCCGGTTTAAGATGAAGTTAGTGTGGGTTTTACTTACAGTCGTTTCGCGTGGTTTTACGTCTGTTCCTGACGTACGGCTGTTCTTAGGAGAAGCAAATTTGGTGGCACCTACTGCTGCTACGTAAGCTGCAGTCCGGTTGTATTTAATTTATTGATTTTTTGTTTTTTTTTTTTTTTTTACTTTCACTCTTTTACTCCCGAAGGTGGTATGGCCATCGTAGATTGATCCAGTAGTCGCCGTTGGTGCCTGTATTTCTGAGCTAGCAGTCTGTTGGCAGAACTTTCTTGCAGTTGCTCGATATCCTCCTTTTAATCGCGATACATCACTCATTTGTTGCAGTTCTCTCGGTGTATGGTTCCGAAGAAAGGTTGGATACAGACGAATCTCTTCAAAACGTTGCAGGTGAGGCAGGGGTTGGTATAACAACTGTTGAAGACTGGAGAAGAAATATAAAAAACTCTTGAAGTCCCACAGTGATGACTGGTGATGAGAAAGGACTGAAAACACGCAAGACTTCGAAGAAGCCTAAAAGTGAAATTCTAGACAATGCTATGCTTATGTGGTTTGAGCAGGAGAGAAGGAAAGGACGCTGACGTCTTGACCCCTGTGACTCTCGAGCGATACCTGCGCTACGTAAACAGTTATCGTCGTATGCCTTTCTCATGAACTCAGATTTCTCCGTAGCCGTTTCACCGAGTAAACTGTGAACTCGAATTACTGCTCGTTGCTCCACTGCGATTTGTCACATGACGACGGTGACACTATGGCCGCTGCCTGCTAGCAACTGACGGGTCTAACGCGCGTCTGTTGTTTACAATTGTTTGTTCAGGTGTTCAAGGTGCCACCGTAGTTACTGCGCTGGCATCGCTTATACGTCAGGATTGAAAGCAGTCTCTCAGCTTAATGGACGGACGGTGAATATAACAGTAGTGTAAAACTTACTTTTTTTAACCTGTCAAACAGGAATGAAATAAGGAATTATTTCAGTGTGAATGGTTTTGTTTCTTCATTTTTCCAGTCAAACTCCATCTTGGCCTTCTAAACCGTTAATTAAAACATTGCTAAATGCCGTCTAGGACGTTCTACGTAACGGTGAACGTAGCGTCAAAACTGAAAGAATAACAAAGTTCTGACTACACGCTACCTATTGCGACAGCGGACATCGCTTGAAAATCGGAGGTGAATACTAAATTAGATATCCAGCACATATGTCTGAAGAGCACACACTCTGTGATGAAAAGCATCTGAATACCCCTATGTAATGTGGAAGTGACCCGTAGACGTCTAGAGGCGGTCCCGTCAGTGTAAAAGGAGGCCGGAGTATTGTGTTGTCAGTGAGAGAAGAATTAACAGCAGAATGGGCTGCTCAGAAGCGCTCAGTGACTTCGAACGTCGACTACTCATTAGATGTCTCCTGAGTAAGAAATGAATCAGGGACGTTTGAATCCTCCTAAAGCTACCCAACTGATGTTACTAGAAAGTGATGTTACTAGAAAGTGATGTTACTATAAAGTGATGTTACTATAAAGTGATGTTACTATAAAGTGATGTTACTATAAAGTGAAAATGCGGATGAGCAACCACAGCTAAACCAAGACATGGCAGACGTCACCGAGGACAATGACTGTGAGTAGGAAGTTAGAAGATTACAATGTCGAGCAGCTCCTCCAAGCCACACATTTTGCACGCAGTGGTCACTGACGCTCGAGGAGAAACGGACACTGAGTGATGAATCATGCTATATCTTGTGCTGCATTCCGATGGAAGGGTTTGGGTTTGGCGAATCCCTGGAGCACCTTAGATGCCATCATGTGTGGTGCCAATTGTCAACTGCAGTGATGGCAGTGGTTTTTTTCGTCGCCGTGGTGTGGCCCCTTACTGCACTTCATTGTGTATTGCATACTGTAAGCGAACAGTTTGGATGGGATGATTGTTTCTGCACTACAGCGCACCTGTCATAAAGCAGCATCTGTGAGGCAATGGTTTGTGGACGATAACAGCCCTAAAATGAATTGGCCTGCCCAGTCCATTAGGCCTTTAAGGCGAAGGAGCGTGCCATCCACTTGCAGCAGAGCACTACACTCGTCGTCCTGCCCGCGTCATCCCTGCCGTACGAATGGACAACGGCATAAACAGGCAATAGCCGGAAATCCACAGCGCCATCGGCCGTCAGAAATACACTCTACAAGTGCTATACTATTTTCATCTATAGTAATGTTTTCTCCTTGTTCTGAAATGTTGTTTCACTGATTTAACGATCTGTTCCGTAATTTTAAACTTTATATACATTTGACCTAAATATTAATAGTAAATTTGTCATATTTTAGGCTCTTGAAAAATAAAGAATACCTTATAGAGGACGCGCGCATCTAGCGCGAAGAGGGGGAACATAATCTAACAAATTTTTATACCTATATAAGACCGGTGTTTTACATTTTATAGCTAGTTTGACAACGCACGAACTTGTGTTTAGTGTATGCTGCCTTTAGGTATGAACTATATGTATTTCGCATTAATTCAGTTAGATTACTAATAAGCCTTGTTAAATATTGCACTTATTTTTAGGTTGTACTATAAATTTTCTTTTGTATTGATATAGAATCTGAAGATGATCATTGTATGGCCGAAACTAGTTAAGACTGTCATAAGAATGTGTTTGCGTCAATAAATAAACAAAAATTTTTACATTTATGTCCTTCCTTGTCACAAAGTCGATAGCCGATCGTGCGGGTATCGATATTGCGTGTGACGTCAAAAATATTTATATACATATACGGAGGAGTCTTGTGTTGTAAGTAGGCACTGAACATTTTAGGCCTAAACAGACATTTAAACAGTTACCAGTTGCGCAATTTCGAGGAGTTGGTGTATTAGGCCTCTGTTTGATGGACCTTTCACCTAAGCCAGAACTTAGGATTGATGAAGCGTCGAGGAACGGGAGTTTGGGCGGTTAGCAGTTAGATGGCGTCCATCCAGTCACATTAAATAAGAGAAACGCCTCAAGTGATGAGCTAGACGCTTATATTGATTCCACAGTTGTCGGTGGAACTTTCCTCTGACTTGATGTCTTTACATGGCTTGTAAAATCAAAGCTTTATCTTGTACATGGAAAATACAGTTGTAATACTGCATAACCTATGTGCAAAATACAAAGTTATGGAAGCAGAATGGCGGAATTTCTTTACATCATACAAATCAAGATGTCAGCTGTGGGCCGTGCTCATTCGACTACAAAAATGGCAAAAACTCAAAACTAAAATGGTATTTTCTTTATTACTTCGAACAAGTTTGTTGAATGCCAGATCAGCGTGTTCTATAGAAACGACGATCCAGAATTGAAGCGTTTCATGGGGCCAGTGGATAAGTTGCGGTCGGGAACGTTCATGTGTGAAGTCTTTATTACTAGTGGGACGCATAAATGGACCTAAGTGAAATTCCGTGTTGACTGGTCCGACGGAGCGCCGCTCGAATTCCGCTGCTGAAAAAGGCCGACCGCTTACACGGCACGGCCGACCAGTTAATCTGGGCTGCGCAGCTGTCTCGTTAGTGGGATCCTGCTTGAAGCCGGCTGCTCGCAGAAACAGGGCGTTTGTCCGCCTCTCCGATTAATATTAAAAGCGTGGAGCATACGACGAAAGGGGGGCCGTGCAGTAGCGTCTGATGCCGTGTGAAGTACTTCAGACAAATCGAGACGGATCGTCCGAAAAATTTGTTCTAGGAAAATGGCCTGTGTAAAAAAGTGTCACACTCGTTGACGTAACACTAGTTCCTTAAGCGTCGTCTGTTAAGAGTGCTGGCGACGATCATGTAGTATTCCCAACAATTCTCAACTGTTCCAAACTATGTGTAGATGTCTTGCATGTCGAACCATTCGTGGAGATTCTGCGTCCAGGGACCCTTCTGCAGCCAGGTTTAGATCTCTCTCTCTCTCTCTCTCTCTCTCTCTCTCTCTCTCTCTCTCTCTCTCTCTCCCCCACCCCCCACCCCCACCCCCCGCTGACCGACGGATTCCTCTTCCTCGTGGAGCCGTACCGATTTTGTTGCACGTTTGCTGAGGGAAAGAGAAAGGTCTCAGAGTTGCTCGCCGTGGTGTGGAATAGGGTAGATAGTACGACGTGTACTACGTCAGACGGTCCCCCGAAGTAGGGTCGTATGCAAAGTTTCATTTACGAGACTACTGTGGAGACATGAAGACCTGGTGACCCAGTCGCAACGATGAGTTGCAGCCATCAAAAAATTCGGCTACATGCATTACCCTGCGGATTTTATCTAATGTAAGCCGATCTCTGTGACTATGATAACCGTTTATGTGACGCTGAATCGCACCTTGTGCGGGAGTATCCAGTAGTGTTTGATTCGTGCTGTTCATGAAACACGTGTATTTCATTAGTATTGCGCGCACGCGCACTGTGTGTGTGTGTGTGTGTGTGTGTGTGTGTGTGTGTGTGTGTGTGTGTGTGTGTGGTTTTTTTCCCTGGTGTAGTTATCATGTGTGAAAAAATACGAAATAAGTGTCAGATCCATGATTATAGGTCCAAACACATCAAGAAAAAATGTCGGACAGGGAATTGGAAGTAAAATGACCAATTGCTGAGAGAGTTTGGCAGCGTCGAACGGTTCGGGTATGTGACGCTGATCACCCTGATCGGACCAACCAAAATGGTTCAAATGGCTCTGGGCACTATGGGACTTAACTTCTGAGGTATCAGTCCCCTAGAACTAAGAACTACTTAAACCTAACTAACCTAAGGACACCACACACATCCATGCCTGAGGCAGGATTCGAATCTTCGACCGTAGCGGTCGCGCGGTTCCAGACTGTAGCGCCTAGAACCCCTCGGCCACTCCGGCCGGCTCGGATCAACCAGCTCCAACACGTGAAGTGAAGTGTCAACTATCAAGTAATTTTAATCGGACTGTACGTTTCTAAGCTTCCGTTCGATAACAAAAACACACAGTTACGACTGTAGCCTGTTACGGGAGATTGCTGCAGAGAAACGTACTTGGGGTACAACAGGAAATTTGTTCTACCATACAGCACTGTCAGTTCGTTCGTTTTTTGCATGACTGAGAAGTCTTTGTGGTACCGCAGCTTGTGCACGTGTGTGTTGCAACTGCCCATTGTCGTGATGTCTTCATTTCTTCACGCGTGCTTATTTTTCGTCGTTTACCGCTGCAGTGTAAGCTGACTTCCGCAACGTGTCCGAACACCTCGTGGTCGCAAGAAAGCGGCGCTGGCTGCCCGGGACGAGGCCCAGCCGGCTGCGACTCGTTAAAAACAAGCGCGCAATCGACCTCGGTCAGCCCTGCAACAGGGGGACTCGGTCCGTGTAGTTCTCGTTTCGGGAACTCGTGAGGCAGGTGCATTGAGGGCTTGTCCAATCAGAGCTTCTACTTTACCTGCAGCCCCCAGCAGCTTTCCTTTTTCCGAGGTCTAACGGACGCTAGTGCTGTGACGTTCGACTCTCAGGTAGTCGATGCGAATCCTGGTCGTCGTCACCATCATCATCAACAACAACAACAGCTACCTGACTTGTACCACTAGGTAAAGGCGTCCGATAGGCGTTTCAGTGCATTACGGTGTGCGGCCTTACGCATCCATATTGCTATTGATTCTCCAGGTTGATTCAAGTCTCCGTACCAATGCTGAAAGCGTTGACTAATTTCTTTTTAAGTTTCCACGCCTCGGTCGGTAAAAACGAAACACTTTTGGCCACTTACTTATCCGTTTATCTAGCTCTCGGAATCTGTCTGTCTGCCTGTCTTTTTCAAAACAATTGTTCTCATCATCGGGTAGAGTATCAAGTTGAATTTTGTCACATATTAAGGTCTACATGGCGATGCAAGAACTGAAGCCTCTAAGTGAGTACAGTCAAAAGATGCGGCCGTTTGTCACATATTATCATGCTCGAAAACTCAGTCATTAAAAACTTATAGGTACTTCCCCTTGACGTAGAATCATAAAATTTGACAAGAAATGTTTCACACTACAAATAAAGGAAAAAACTCAGAAAGCTGTTAAATTGTTAATTACACTGAACAGCCAAAGAAACTGGAACACACGCCTAACATCGTGTAGCCCCCCACCCGAGCACGCAGACGTGCCGCAACGCGACGTGGCATGGACTCGACTAATGTCTGAAGAACTAACACCGTGAATCCTGCAGGGCTGTCCATAAAAAGAGTATGAGGGGGTGGAGATCTCTTCTGAACGGCACGTTGCAAGGTATCCCAGAAATGCTCAATAATGTTCATGTCTGGGGATTTCGTTGGCCAGTGGAAGTGTTCAAACTCAGGAGAGCGTTCCTGGAGCCACTGTGTAGCAGTTCTAGACGTGTGGGGTGTTGCATTGTCCTGCTGGAATTTCCCAAATCCGCCGGAATGCACAATGGATATGAATGACAGCAGGTGATACCCGTCTCCTATCACAGTCGTATCTAGGCGTATCAGGTGTCCCATATCACTCCAACTGCACACGCCCCACACCGTTGCAGGGCCTCCACCAGCTTGAACAGCCCCGCTGACATGAAGGGTCCATGGATTCCGTATCCGTACACGTCCATCCGCTCGATACAGCTTGAAACGACTCATCCGACCAGGCAACATGTTTCCAGTCATCAATAGTCCAATGTCGGCGTTAACGGCACCAGGCGACACGTAAAGCTTTGTCGTGCAGTCATCAAGAGTACACGAGTGGACCTTCGGCTCCGAAAACCCATATCGATGATACTACGTTGAATGTTTCGCACGCTGACACTTGTCGATGGTCCGGCATTGAAATCTGCAACAATTTGCGGAAAGATTGTACCTTTGTCAGTTAAACGATTCTGTTCAGTCGTCGTTGGTCCCGTTCTGGCAGGATCTTTTTCCCTGCCGCAGCGATGTCGCAGATTTTATATTTTACCGGGTTCCTGATATTCACGGTACACTGGTGAAATGGTCGTACGGGAAAATCCCTACTTCATCGCTACCTCGGAGATGTTGTGTCCCATGGCTCGTGCACCGACTATAACAGCACGTTCAAACTCACTTAAATCTTGACAACCTACCATTGTAGCAGCAGTAACAAATGTAACAATTACGCCAGGCGCTTGTTGTTTGGTCTCTTCCCAAAACAACGCAACCCTTACCCAACTTGTTGTTTTACATAAGCGTTGCCTATGGCAGCGCTTTATTCTGCCTGTTTGCTAATCTCTGTATTTGAGTATGCATGCCAATACCAGTTTTTTTGGCGCTTGAGTGTATATCGAACGAAAAAATTTTTTTTTCGTCATCCGACTTAAAACTTGTAATTAGAACATCTTCGAAAGTCATGAAATTCCTTGGACCGATAACTTGCCAATATCGAAATCGATAATAAGCAAAAATCTCAGATTCTCAATTCCCGCGACTGATGAATTATCTGTATCCACGGAGCCCTCGGTTCGCGAGTCCTCCTCGCACTTATCTGGATTTTTCTTTTTGAGGAAAGTGAATCAGTTGAAAAGAAATGACACCAGCGAAGGAAGAACGGATTGACATTCTGTTGGCTAGGAGTCGTACCACCTGCCATGTAGCGCGTTCTTTCAGTACAACGCACAAAACGCAGCGAACTCGTTGTGACACGTAGGAAGACCCATCACAAAATTGAGGCGGACAGGTTCCGTTAACGATGCAGGCCTGTGTGGAATACAAAAGGTGGCAGCATTTGAAGATACATAAACACAGGGGCTAGTAGCGATGGCCAGGAGACCGACAAAACTGCCGCTCTTCGCTCTATCTTCTGTATCTCTTCTGTTAAGCCAACCCCCCAAGGGTTCCAGGCCGATGAACAATACTCAGGAATCTGCCGAAGGAGTATTTTTAAACGTTTTCTATTGTGGATGAATTACATTCCCGTAAGATTAGTCCAATGAATTTCTGTCTGGCATCCGTTTTGCTACAGTTTGTTCCATGTGGCCATTCCACTTTTGGTCGCTTCGGATAGTTACTCTCACGTATTTTACGGTAGTTACTATTTCCAGTCATGTGTCTCCAATAGTGTAATAGTACAGTGGTAGACATCTTCGCCTATTTACGCGTGCTATGTTGCATTTATTTGCGTTCAGGGTCAACTGTGAGCCCCTGCACCAATCGTCAATGCTATCCAAGTCTTCCAGCAATTCGCTACAGCCTTCTGGCGTTGCTGTTGTCGTATAGACAATCCCCATCATCTTTGAACAGCCTTGTGGAGCACCGAATGACCTGTTAAGTTCCATCTGATAAAAACCTAGTAATAAAATCGGAGCCTGTACTCCGGTAATCTCGTATTTTGTTCACGAAACGACCGTGTGGAACTACCAGATCTTTTCCGTAAGTCAGGGAACACGACGTCTGTCTGGACGCCCTTGTCTAAGGCTGTCTGAGTCTCGTGGATGAACAGAGAGCGAGCAGTGGTTCCCCAGTTTGCACAATTCACATTAACTTTTCTATAGGTGAGCTTTCTGCTTTCCAAAGGGTCATGTAATTTTATTGTTACACTGTATTATTTTAGTTTTATGTTAATGATCCACTGTTGTATTACAATAATTACTTTTCACGTCTAACTTTCCAACTTGCTCCGTAAGTTATTCCATTCATCGTCAAAGTTTATCTGTGCAAGATGCGAACACTACGGTATAATCTGGCAAAATAAAGGTGGTTCCGCATTTATCCACGAATACCTAGGATAAAAAGGTCAGAACTTTGTCTATGGCTGCTGAGATTTTATGATACCTAGTCTTCAGGTTTGACTCCTCTCCCAGTTCTGAATTTCTCACTATCCCGCTGAGGTCTCGTGGAATCAGTGGCTCTCCTTACAACGATGTGACTGGGCACAAAGCTGAAACGAATATCCATGGATAATTATGGGTGATGATGGTGGTAATCATGATGATACGAAATTACTGTTAAAAACCACCGACGAACCATTGTATGTTGGCTTTGACATAGAAAAGAACTTGGTTTTGTAATAGCCACAGTTCTCACCTCCCACCCAGACACTATTCCACAGTTAAAACATCTGTCTATCGGCGAGAGAAGTTTCAGGCGCCTACATCGAAGATACAAAGCAGCACAAAGTGTATCTTACTGTTTGTGATTTGTCAGTCTTACGCCTCGACGCGATCAAACAGGCGAACAAGAAGCGTTTTGTTCGAGCAATAACGAAGACATCACCAACCGTCTGTTCCTCTACGATGTGACGGAAGTGTGTGTGTAACTCAATAACAGAAGAAAGAATATCAATCCACAATACAGACTATATCCTCCGCTGAAAACAATGGAACAATGGCTCGTTCATCGAGAAGCAATACTGAATCAGTCACGTCGAGATTTAAAAACTTTCAGTGGGCTTGTTCCATTATTTATTGCCGATGTAAATTACGGATCATACTGCCACATCAGGGGTACAGCCAGTTCTAAGAAGAAAGCTGCCTTCCACACTCTCTCTTTCTAGCGCACACACACACACACACACACACACACACACACACACACACACACACACACACACGTTATACAATATTTCTTAACCACTCCTCTAAGCAACATTTGGAAGACGGGTGGTCTTTCAGTTGTATCAAATCTGGAGCAAATATATCAATCTGTATACAGGGTTATTATAAATGATTGATCCAGTTTCACAGATTTGGTGTAACTATATTATTTGACATTCTATCCCAAGGCGTTGGACACACACACACACACACACACACACACACACACACACACACACACACACACACACCTAACAACTGCTGCATATGTGCCCCGCCTACTGATTCTACAGATACCAAGTCGATTATAAAGTTCCTCCCACGTTCGGCGCTGCACGTCCCTATCATCTATTCAAAAGCACTGTTGATCCGAGCTCGCAGTTCTGATAGGTTCGTTGGTAGGGGAGGCGTAAACCGTAAATCTTCCACATAACCAAACACACAAACACCTCATGGGGTTAGGTCGGTGGCATTTCAAAGAGAGCACACGCTTTCTTGGTGCCTGTCGCCATCTTTCCTAACTGCTCACTGCTGGGCTCTCAAGGCAGAAATCTTAAGTACGGTATTTTCTATATGAGTGTTGAGTTTTGTGGCAATATGTCAATTAATATAGCTATAGTGAAGTTTTGAAATAACTTCAGTTATTTACAATAACCCTGTATTTATAAAAATCATTGTATGTCTACATGTTTTGAGCTGTGCATTTGTACATTCAACGTCTCCTCCTAAACCACTGCATTGATTTCAGGCAAACTTTGTACACGTATCACTATGTGGAAAGAAGCACATGCGTCCCCACAGGACAGTGCGTGTGGTTGTGGTTGGGGGTAAAAAGATAAGTAGAAGCATAAAACTGGAAGTTTTTTTTAAAATAGGGTCTTATTCGCCTTTTTTGTACTTTTCTATTCTATAATGTAAGAAATGTTACTGTGACTTGACCTGTCGTTTACAACAGAAGAACGAACCCTTAGGTGACAAATGATAGCTGAGCAAAAAAGGAGTTCTAATGACGAATGCCTCAAAGGCCATCGGTAAATATTCATACTATTGCTGACGTATTACCGGGCATCTCAAATCTACCGACTTAGAAACGCAATAAAAAACGGTATAAGTGCAAGTAGGACTCGCGCACCGAGTGTTCCTTACAAAGTTAATTGCGTATACAGGGTGTTCCGTAAGTGTTGGTTGAAATTAAGACAATAGGTGGAGAACGTCAAGCAAAATATATTTAGTTATGTTATATACAGACTTAAAAAAAGTTTTGCATCACCCCAGTTCCCAGAACTCCTGAAGATTGACGTTGACTGTGGGTATTGTATCACGGACACAGTCCCTTTGACTGTTCAGAGATGTCACTAAACCCGCCCAAAGATGTAAACAACCATGCATGAGCAGCGCCTTTTAGACGGAGGGGGTCCGACAGCCGATCAGTTCCAGCCATTCCACCAGGAAAGAGGTACACGGCTCGTGTTGTCTGTAGTTCAACCATGCCTAGGCGGTCAGTACCGCGGTTCGATAGCGTCCGAATTGTAACTTTGTGCCAGGAAGGGCTCTCAACAAGGGAAGCGTCCAGGCGTCTCGGAGTCAACCAGTGCGGAGATGGAGGAGATACAGAGAGACAGGAGTTGTCGATGACATGCCTCACTCAGGCCGCCCAAGGGCTACTATTGCAGTGGATGACCGCTACCTACGATTTATGGCTCGGAGGAACCCTGACAGCAACGCCACCATGTTGAATAATGCTTTTCGTGCAGCCACAGGACGTCGTGTTACGACTCAAATTATGCGCAATAGGCTGCATGATGCGCAACTTCAATCCTGACGTCCATGACGATGTCAAATTTTGCAACCACGACACCATGCAGCGCGTTATAGATGGGCCCAAAAAATGGCTCTGAGCACTATGGGACTTAACTTTGAGGTCATCAGTCCTCTAGAACTTAGAACAACTTAAACGTAACTAACCTAAGGACATCACACACATCCATGCCCGAGGCAGGATTCGAACCTGCGACCGTAGCAGTCGCGCAGATGGGCCCAACAACATGCCGAATGGACCGCACAGGATTGGCATTACGTTCTCTTCACCGATGAGTTCGCATATGCCTTGAACCAGACAATCGCCGGAAACGTGTTTGGAGGGAACTCGGTGAGGCTGAACGCCTGAGGCACACTGTCCAGCGAGTGCAGCTAGGTGGAGGTTCTCTGATGTTTTGGGGGGTGACATTATGTGGGGCTGACGTACGCTGCTGGTGGTCATCCAAGGCGCCATAGAGGCTGTACGATACGTGAATGCCATCCTCGGACCGATAGCGCAACCATATCGGCAGTATATATTGGCGAGGCATTCGTCTTCATGGACGACCGTTCGCGCCCCCATCGTACACAGCTTGTGAATGACTTCCTTCAGGATAACGACGTCGCTCGACTAGTGGCCAGCAAGTTTTCCATACATGAACCCTATCGAACACTCTTGGGATAGATTGAAAAGGGCTGTTTATGGACGACGTGACCCTCCAGCCGATCTGAAGTATCTACGCCAAATCGCCGTTGAGGAGTGGGACAATCTGGATCAATAGTACCTCGATGAACTTGTTGATAGTATGCCACGACGATTACAGGCATGCATCAGTGCAAGAGGACGTGCTACTGGGTATTAGAGTTACCGGTGTGTACAGTAGTCTGGACCACCACCTCTGAAGGTCTCGCAGTATGGTGGTGCAACATGCCATGTGTGGTTTTCATGAGCAATAAAAAGAGCGGAAATGATGTTTACGCTGATCTCTCTTCCAATTTTCTGTACAGATTCCGGAACTCTGGAACCGAGGTGATGAAAATCTTCTTTTGATGTGTGTATAATCCTTGGCCGCAATTCCTGATGGTAGGGACGAGTTACACAGAATGCAGTTTAGCATGCTAGTTATCAGCTGAAGCTTTCGCAGAAAACTCGAATGCGAGACCTCTGGTCAGTAAGCACGCAGTACATCGTCGGAACAATGATTGTCGTGACCGTCCGAAGATTCCTGGCATGTCCGCAATAGTACCAGCAACGACGGCAGTTTTGACGAAGAAGTCTTCTGTTTCCACGACAGTTTCATATACGAGCTGTTTCATACGCCTCAGAGAAAGAAATCCACAAACGTGTGAGCAGGCCTCCGGGCCATCGTGACCGATGCGTTAACTGCGCTGGTGCCCCCTCTTGCTCGAAACACATCCTTTGTCCGTCCATCGGAGGTGTATCCTCAGGTTGTTCTAGTAACCTGTGCTTCACGAAGATCCGACTACTGAAACGGAATTGAAGAATGTATGTTCCAGTCAACATGTCACCGAGAATGCCGGCTCGCACATTAAAGCCGAACCGCTGTTGATGAGCACGATGTCGAGTACCTCGAGAGTTCACATGCGCCCAAACGTGCGAATAGTGGATGTCTGAATCTCTGTACATATTCCCAGTCGGCGACGCTGACGCAGCAGTTCACGTCAGCACCACTAACAAAATATTCACTAACATTAAAAGTTGACTTCAGAGACCACATGTCTCATATCGAAATATATTTGTTCTCTACCTCCTGTAATAATTTGATCATACAGTTTCGTATAGACTTTTCACCCATCCCAAAAATCAAGAACCCCAACTATTTTTGCCTGTTACTGGCAAGATATCGGTCCTGAGAACTCTTAAGACTTTGGAAAACCACAAAAAAATATTTTTTGATGTGATATAATTACAAATTAAACATTTTCGAATTTTTTCACTTGCTTATATTGTGAAACCTTGCTTCTTGATTATAGGCCAACGGGAAGTACCCAATAGGTTTTGATGAGTGAGTTTGCGAAAATCGAAGTATGTGACGTAAATAGCCGTATCTCTTGATTGAATTGAATTAGAAGCTTAAATTTTTTACACCACCAAGGGACCTTGGAAATTGACATAAATTACAGATTGATACGTCTGCCCTCTCATGAGAGAGTACGTTTTGGACAGACGGACTACAAAATAATCCTATAAAGGTCTAGTTTTTAAAGATTGATGTACGGAATCCTAAAGATGGTATTTACACTAATCAGAGAAACTGTTGCATATATATCAATACAATTTATTTTTTTATTACATAAAATGGTAAACAGCAGAGAAGTCCAGTGGTCTAAATACATACATACCAGAGTTAAGTAAAGCTTTAACGGTGTAGATGTATTTGACGAAACGACAAGAAAAGGAAAGAGGAGATCAGGTCAGTTGCAGGAAAGTAGTATGGTCAACTACGGTTTACTGGACGTCTCGGAGAAGTGTAACGTACCTAAGAAGGGTATTTGTTGGCGGTAGTTTGATCGGTACGAGGGTATTAACGAAAATGCTCAGTGAGCTTAGGTAAGAAATACTAATATTCCCTCCCCCCTCCTACCCTCTCCCCACTCATAATTCTTTAAAGAGTCGAACTCCTCTGTTTAAAACAACAAATTCAAAGTTTGTTGGTAGATCGTAAGTACTGCCATTCTCAGTCACTGGATGAATGTAGTCAGTGACTTGCACGCAGAGAGTTACACCACCTCCAGACATATACAGTTTCTAACAGTAATAGTTGCCTTATTCTTTTAAACTTTTAACATAAGATTATACCTCTGAATGAGTTGATTATGTCAGCATTTTACATTTGTATTTCGGCCAATAACTATGACGTGCTAAAGACCAAATTTTTGTTGCTCCTGGAAGCCTTCAGATAGGCAACTTTCAGATGGATCCGTGCACAAGTTTTTGCCGTTTCATAATACAGGGGGTTCCTGGAGGAACGATCATTCGAAGAGAAAGAATCTAGTAAACATAGGTAATAAAATACATACTTCAAGAGGTGTGAGCACATCTTCAGTAGAATATGTTTCATGGTAGAGATGACGAACGACTGCTCATCTACGTGGCTACTCTGCAAATCACACTTAAGTGTCTGGCAGAGGGTTCATCGAACCACCTTCACACGAATTCTCTATTATTCCACTTCCGTACAGCGCAGGGAGAAAAGAAACACCAATATCTATCCGTGCGAGCTCTTATTTCTCTTATTTTATTATTGTGCTCGTTTTTCCTCATGTAGGTTGGCGTCAACAAAATATCTTCGCATTCGGAGGAGAAATTTGGTGATGGAAATTTCGTGAGAAGATCCCGCCGCAGCGAGAAACGTCATTGTTCCAATTATGTCCACCGCAAATCCGTATCATGTACGTGACTCTCTCTCTCCCCTATTTCTCGATGGTTGAGAACGTGCCGCCCTTCTTTGAACTGTCTCGATGTACTCCGTTAATCCTACTTGATACGCTCTTGAGATATGAATGGTAGTTCCTGTTAGATCCCGGAATACTTGTCATTTAGTCCTTGAAGGGAAGAAGACAGTGTACCGTTGAAGCGCTCCTTAGGAAGTTCAGAGGACCAGCATTTGCGATGACGTGTAGAACGACTTTACTGCCACAGTCGCTCATTATGCGTAACAAAGTAATGGAGATTATTGTGTACGCCTCTGTAAGAGTGCGATCGCATTTCTCTCGCTCTGCGAGTATTTGGAAGTGAAACAGGTGCCTCGGGCGTGGATGTGTGTGATGTCCCTAGGTTAGTTAGGTTTAAGTAGTTCTAAGTCTAGGGGGACTGATGACCTCAGATGTTACGTCCCATAGTGCTTAGAGCCATTTGAACCATTTTGAAGTGAAACAGGAAAAAGAATAACTGATAGTGGTATGAAATACGCTCTGCCTAGCACTATGCGGTGGCTGCGGTGTATGTACCGGGTGGTTATGACTAAAGTGCGGTTACTCACGAAGGTTAATCGTTGGCTGTACCTATCATATGGCAGCGAAACTCAGTAGATACGCTAATGATTTATGTGGAACCGATTTACGATGAAAAACAAATTGGTTTTCAGTTGTGGCCACCAGGTGCAAGGCAGGTGTTGTAACCATATGGCAGTAACAAATTTGTTTCAGTTGTGGCCAACAGGTGTAAAGCAGGTGTTGTACACCATATGACAGTAAGACATCCGCACTGTTACCCTGACGTATAATGTGAATGAACAGTGAGCCGTTAGTAAAACTGTTTTATGTGAACAGCAGCAATTACAGTGTTCCACTGTGAGAACACAATCAAACTGATAAGTCTGAGGAGAGGCCTGATGTCATTAAATGGCTTAAACAAGATGATAATGAAATTCGGAAAATTGGGTCAGCTTGGTGTGGCATCTGGAAGGGGAAGGCGTCGTGTCCTTGTGGAGGTTGCTGTTGCTCTAACTGACCATGCAGCACTTGGTCCATGTAGTGCTAGTGCTTGTGCAGTGTCACGACAATTGTCCATCCCATGGCCAATAGTACAGAAATTTTGCTCTCTATTTTATTCAGGAACCTGTACAAGATCCAGACGGTGCAGCAACTGAACCTTTGATTCGCAGCCACGTTGCTCTTCGGTTTCTGGCACAAATCGAAGTTGATGACGTGTGGCCGGCAATATTCTATGGAGTGACGAGGCACATTTTGTACTACAGGGTTCAGTTCAAAATGGCTCTGAGCACTATGGGACTTAACATCTATGGTCATCAGTCCCCTAACTTAGAACTACTTAAACCTGACTAACCTAAGGACATCACACAACACCCAGTCATCACGAGGCAGAGAAAATCACTGACCCCGCTGGGAATCGAACCCGTGAACCCGGGCGTGGGAAGCGAGAACGCTACCGCACGACCACGAGCTGCGGACCAGGGTTCAGTGAATACAGAGAATTGCCGAATTCGCGGTACTGTTAAACCGCGTGCTGTGCACGAAAAGCCATTGCTCTCGTCGTATGTGAAGTTTTGGTTTGGATTCACAAGCGCCTTTATTCTCGGTCCATTCTCCTTTGACAGGGATGCCTCCAGAGGGCCTGTTAGGTGTACTGTGATACCGTGATATCTGCACATAATTTACACATTCTTGTATGGTATGTGATTCCCGCTTTGGAAGAGAGCAGCTGTGTGGAAACCGCTGTTTTCTTGAGAGATGGGGCAATACCTCACGTGTCTCGCCCAGTGAAAGACCTGCTTATTGCATCCGTTCACGAACGTGTTCTCTCTGGAGGGTTTCCATATACAAGGCCTCCAAGATCACTTGATCGGAATCCATGTGACTTTCGGCTCTGGGGATATGTAAAAGAACGCGACTACGAGGAACACGTTCGGTCTCTACCTCATCTGGAGGCCATTATTCATAGGAACGCGTTGCTCAGACTCTGCTGGAACTACTGCAAGCAACTGCTGATCATGTCGTTTTAGGGATGCTGCATCTCGTCGACGACTCCGACGCTCATAATGAACAAACCGTAAGAGGTGCTTAATAATAAAATCACTTGTCTCATGTTTTCTGCCCACGACCTGTTCCTACTCCATTACAAATGGAAACATTCCTACACGTTTTTCTTGCATTCACAGTGACTGATTTGCACATGGTGGCCAAAATGGGTATTATTTTTTTTCTGACAGAAACCGATTCCACGTCAACACATTAGCTTGGTATTCAGCCTGTAAAAAGCACATATTGTGCTCTCCTGAGTAGAACTATGTATAGGACGAGACCACGTGGTGCGCCTGCAGGCCAGTGGGCTATCAGCGGGGCGCAAACGACGTATTCTTGGTGGTGATCTCCCTGCTTGTTGGGTGGCCACTGACAGCAGGGCTAAAGAGAGGAGTTACGTGGGCAGCTGCTTTATGTTCTAAACACGGGTTCCGGCCCTTTGTGTGGCGTCTGACGTAAATAATACGCCAAAGCGGCCGAGGGCTCCCTGCAGCCGCGCGAACCGAAAATAAACATCGCCACTGACCTTTGTCAACCCTTTTTTTCGTCTCGTGCTTGCTGACATTTGTTTGGTTGAATTGACTGAGTCTTTAGTGAATCATTGGGGAAATCAGACACACACACACACACACACACACACACACACACACACACACACACACGAGTGAGGTACCGCAGTGTTTAGCAGACTGGACTCCTATTCGGAAGGACGACGGTTCAAACCCGCGTCCGGCCGTCCTGATTTAGGTTTATCCACACATGAAGTGAAGACGAGATAAACATGCAAACATAGCCAAAGTAAGCGAAGGTTCTACAACACTAAATCTAACCATTTTGAAAATGTAACTCTCTATGTAGCTGTTTTTTATACCATTTCGTAGCGTGTAATACTACCTGGAGATGTGACATTTCTTCTTCTTTCGCTGCCTCAGATGTGACTGGCTCGAAGTTTTACCGAGCCCTCGCACCTGATGCAGCTGACTGCCACTTTATACTTTCAATCTCAACTGTTACCAACAGTTTGGAAACACGTTATAATGTAAATAATCAATACATTAGATTAAGTATAGCCACTGCCAAGACAACATATGTACCAGCTGTAACCACATATGCAGAAAGTATAAATGGAAGAACTGTCACATCACATCTAAGCCAAATCGCCATTACTTGTTTCGTCTCCTAAATACACTTCTAATTTCAATTTCAAATACATTCTCAACCTGTTATGTTTCTTATTTATTATCATCGTTATTTTTTATTTTATCCTTATATAAAATTTAAAAAAAACTGGTAATATAACTGAATTTGTGTTATATAATATGTAAAATCATACATTGTGCGACCTGCTGTATAGCAACAGGCAGTAGATCTTTACTTGAGAACTAAATAAATAACTAAATTAATTAATTTTCGTCGATTCCGAATCGCTTCAGGCAAATGTTGTGATGGTTCCTTTGAAAGGGCATGGTAGACTTCCTTCCCTATCGTTCCCTAATCTGATGGGACCAATGACCAACCACAACAAACACCACACACACACACACACACACACACACACACACACACACACACACACACACACTGACTCGTCAAAAGTTTTCCCTCGTTTTTTGCCGCATTACGAACATCGCACAGTTCCACATAAAAATTGCTAGTTGATAGTCTAATTTAAGTTAAAGTACGGCAGTGTCTGCGTAGTTCGATGCCATGTTTTTTTGGACATGCATGGATATCCGAAGGAACATTGAGTCGAACTGTAAAATACAGACACTGCCCGAATGAATTTCACGCCAAAGAAACGTAACCAAAAACAATGTCTGTCCCCGTTCAGGAATCACACGATTTGTACGCGAGTACTGTGGGACGTAGGCACTCGGCCATATGGAAGATTCGGTCTGGCCGTGAGTCGTGCACGGACACCCAAAGCGTAGAGCGGGAAATTCGGGTTCGACTCCCGGTCCGGCACAAATTTTTATATGTTACTAGTGAACCATATGGCCGGCGTGCAATCTTATTCCGAATTTACGAATAATTTACGCACTTTAAGTTAGCTGGCGTCAGACGTCTAAACTTTCTATGCTCCAATGACAAGTTACTGTCTGCAGGCAGCCACCAGGGCGCCCCGCTTTTTGCTGCGATAGAAAATCATTGGAAATTATCTATCTTGCGAGCTAACATCCCCAAAAATATCCGGGCTCACATGCGGTTCCTCTTCGTCGAAATGCCTTCGCTTTAACTGGCCTAGGGGTTGGACAGCACGCGTCGCATTACACGCCCGCAATTACACACTTGTGACCCTTATGTTAAATTGTCTCGCTGATGGCAAGTTTGCGAAATAGAAAGTTAACGTAACATATAATAAAAGTAATAATAATATCGGGAACTAAATTAACGACCCATAAACGATGTAGAGCACCCAGTTTAGATTTGTTTAGAATAATATTTATTCAGAAAGCAAACTAATAGCGAAAGTGGTCGTATTTAGAGTTACTGTTACACTCGAGCGCATATCCATTTGACACAGTTCGATTATTCACAATCTCATCACGAATTAAAAGTTACCTCACGAAAAGTTAGAGTTCGCACCAGTCGCGCGGCTGCTCACCGCTCAGAGACTGAGTCCCGCGATACCACACAACGCGAAATTTTCTAAGTCGTTTCACTTCGTAACTACCAGAAGACCGACTGTCCGCTTTCGCGTCTGCACCAGCACTGCCCTCTGCCCGTCCCCGGCCGCGTTTCCCGCGCGCCGAATATCCTCGCTCAACTGACTAAGGCAGTTTCCTGTCCTGAAGCCGCCCATCTGATTGGCTGCAGCTTATTCTACATTATTTTATTTTTTAACATACTTAAATAATTAAAGTTTGACCACTTTCACGTTCTAAATAAAGTAACAATAATATCCATTACATAATAAACGTTAAATTCTTTTACATAAAACCAATACAATTTCCTTCTTAGTTTTCTTTAGAATGTCACGGCCAGTAGCCTTGCACTAATGTCCTTTCTGATAAATAAACAAAAGCAACTATTATGAACTAAACTTTTACAACAAATATTCTATTACCTAATGATTCAATAGCCAACGGCTTTGCCGCAGTGGCAACACCGGTTTCCGTCAGATCACCGAAGGTAAGCGCTGTCGGGCTGGAATAGCACTTGGATGGGTGACCATCTGGTCTGCCGAGCGCTGTTGGCAAGCGGGGTGCACTCAGCCCTTGTGAGGCAAACTGAGGAGCTACTTGATTGAGGAGTAGCGGCTCCGGTCTCGGAAACTGACATACGGCCGGGAGAGCGGTGTGCTGACCACATGCCCCTCCATATTCGCATCCAGTGACACATGTGGGCTGAGGATGACACGGTGGCCGGTCGGTACCGTTGGGCCTTCATGGCCTCGTCGGGAGGAGTTTAGTTTTTAATGATTCAGTAAGGTGTCATGCTGTCATCGTTCAATGTGTTTTGTGTGGAGGAAAGGATGATCTGATGCTTAACTGAAAATAATGATAATTTAAATTTATTATATATCTTAAACAAATGAAGTTGATATTTACATTTGTCCTTTTAATGATGCGCTTCATATGAAATGTCGATCGTTAAGTTCGACTAAAGCGTTCAGATTTTAGCATTCAGGTCTTTGTTAAAACTTGTTAATTTCACTTTGACAGTAAATCCTAAACTATTACAGATATGATCAATATTCAAGTTTTATTGGGATCAGCATGAAAATTTATGAAGTGTGGTGGATTAAAATAAGTTTGTTAGTTCCCTAAATGACTACAGAATTAAATAGTTTTCATAAATGTTTCCCTTTATGGCCGATCTTAGAACCGCCATATTTAACACTTCTATGATTCCCTGGGTTTCCCTATGACGTAGGTTCTCGTCTGTTTCACTCGCACACTACAGCGCTTAGGTCTCAATAGACAATACCGAGCGAGGTGGCGCAGTGGTTAGAACTCTGGACTCGCATTCGGGAGGACGGCCATCCTGATTTAGGTTTTCCGTGATTTTCCCCTCAATCGCTCCAGGCAAATGCCGGGATGGTTTCTTCGAAAGGGTACGGCCGACTTCCTTTCCTAATCCGATGAGACCGATGACCTCGTTGTCTGGCCTCCTCTCCCAAAACAATCCAACCCTCCCAATAGACGCCTGTGAGTTTCCCCATCACGTGGTGAATCTGCGCCCTTTGTGGCACACGGTCTTTGATGACAGGGTTCGTTTCACAATTGCTGAAGGCTGACTCCCTCGGCCACATACTTAACTGAGAGCGAAATGCTCGTTAACTCACAATCTCCTATACAAATCACGTAAAGAACCTAAGACTCACCTGCAGTCGAGATCTTTTTCTCTGATCATTTCAAAAATCGGCTGTTAATTGTTGTTTGGGCCGGAGTTTTTCTTGAAATAAACGAAGTTGTGGCATTCGGAGGAACAACCTACTTGAAAATTAGGAGGTACAATGATACGCTGACTGCCATTGCCGACAGCGTGGGCGCGGCAAATATCAGATTTCGATTAGTGTACTGATGGCAGGAGCTATCCAGCCCACTCGCTATCAGCTTTAAACTAGGAGTACAGTATGAGCACGAAACTGCGGAAGTTATCACCTGCAAATAGCATTCAGTGCCAGGTAAGTCAGCTAAACATAGGGACAGTTGATTGCCAGGCAAATGTTCCCAAAGCCTCTGGGAAAAAAACTAAAAAAAAAAAGTTACGCTTTGAGGCATTCAGAAGCTAGTGGTCAAGCTTTCTTTAGGATTAGTCGTTAATAGTGGCCAAAGGATGTCGGAAACGGTATCTTTTTAGGCGGCTGTCATCGTTAGACAGAATTTCAATGGGCATGGAGCGTCTTTAGGCCAGATAGTATTTTTCTAAAACATCTGAACAACGCTGTTAACGCGATACTTTTCCGGTGAAATTAAAAAAGTAACGAGGTTAAATAAGAATGAAGTCCTACGAGAGATGCATAAATTTCTATGTTTGACAACTCCAGACAAGTGATAGTCGGACATGAAAAGAATAAAAAGAAGCGTTAAAATGGCATATAGTGTTCTGAACATCTAAATATGGCTTGTCAATTGAATTAGAACCAGATGCAGGGCTGAGACTCTCATTCTAGGAGAGACAATTCATCAACGAAAGAAGTGGCCTACAAAACGCTGCATAGACAGACCGGTGCGAATTTTTCATTAGTCTGGGACCATTACCAAGTATGATCGACACAAGAGATAAAAAGGATCCAACGAAGAACGGCACATTTCTTCATGGGGCCGTTTAACAAGCGCGAAAGCGTTACGAATACCCTCTACAAACAGCAATAGCAGTCGCCATAATAGAGGCAGCTTGTATCACAGAGAAGCTTTCTGCTGAAATTCCAAGAACGTACGTTCAAAGTAGAGCCGAGCAACATATTACTTCATCCCACCGTAGAAGATACGGTAAAAGATTTCCTAGTTGCAGTGTACCAGATTCAACACTGTTCCACGTGTGTTCACCAAACATATGAGACAGATGCAAGACTGTGTCATATTTCACCTGAACGTACAAATGAACAGTGTGTGGATGAAGTAGAAGTTAATGGAACGTAGTCATTCAACGAGCAAACGCAGAATTTTTTCACATCGCTGTTCACACATGCAAGCATATGGCGAAAGTTACGTATGCAATACCTCTACTCTTACTATTTACAACGGTTAACACTTTTTAGAAGGAACTGAGCGCTGATAGATGTGTAAGTAGGCTGTTTAGGGTTTTATGTTGGTAACGTCACCTAGCGCTCTGTATGAAAATCACTGGGTGTGCTGTGTGCAGTCTGTGGCTGGTTGGCATTGTTGCAATATTCGCCATTGTAGTGTTGGGCAGTTGGACGTGAACAGCGCGTAGCGTTGCGCAGTTGGAGGTGAGCCGCCAGCAGTGGTGGATGTTGGGAGCGAAATCGCAGAATTTTTAGAGCGGACGATATGGACGTGTGTCCCATCAAAAAGTAAATTTGTAACATTGGATATCATGAACTGCGGTCTATGCCTATCAGTAGTTAGTGCCCTCAGTAGTTAGAATCTTTTATTTAGCTGGCAGTAGTGGCGCTCGTTGTATTGCAGTAGTTTGAGTAACGAAGATTTTTGTGAGGTAAGTACTTCATGAAAGGTATAGGCTACTGTTAGTCAGGGCCATTCTTTTGTAGGGATTATTAAGTCAGATTGCGTTGCGCCAAAAATATTGTGTGTCAGTTTAGTGTTGATCAGAATAGGTAAAGAGCGAAATGTCTGAGTACGTTCAGTTCTGCTCAGCTGTTTGAAAATCAAATAATGTAAGAGGTTTGTCAGCACAGTCATTCATAAATTTTTCTAAGGGGACGTTTCAGGTGGAATTAAGTCGTGAGCTAAGTAATACAATTAATAGTGTGTACTGATGAAGCCACATCCGCTTGTGACGCTGTTAGTAATACCGTTAAACTCATAACGCTGGTCTGAAAAAAGCCACGTGGCTACACATTTCCGACGCCTCTCTCTGTGTTGCACTGTGTGACAGAAAATCAGTTGATTGGCCCCGTTATGTTACCTGTTCATCTTACAGGGCTCAGTAACCTAGACTTCCTTCGTAACGAGCTTCCAGCCTTTTTGGAAAATTATCCTTTTCCTCAAGGATGGGTACACTCTTTTAGCGTATTAAAGTCATCTGGTGACACATCATATAAACCTGACATTCCCATGAAGATACGCTATCTGAACAAAAGTATCCGGCCGCTTAATAGTGGAATTTAATATGAAGGGCGTCCACACTTCGCCTTTACGACGGCATGAACTCCACTGGGGACAGTTTTTGTAAGATGTCTGAATGCCTGTGGAGGACGGCAGCCCAATCGTCATCAGCGCTGAAACCTTAGAAGGTACTGAGGGTGGATGCTGGGGTCTGGACCGAAGTCCACGTTCTGACTCAACCCACAGGTGTCCAGCTGGTTTCAGTCAGGACTCTGGACAGGCCAATCCATTTCAGCAATGTTAATGTCCCCAAACCATTGCCTCACAAACGCTATTTAATGTCACGTTGTATTTTCACGCTGATACAATCAATCATCGGCTCCGAATTGTTTTCTCTACTCTACGCAGTACACGATGCTGTAAAATGTGTTCATATCAAACTTCCTGGCAGATTAAAACTGTGCGCTGGACCGAGACTCGAACTCGGGACGTTTGCCTTTCGCGGGAAAGTGCTCTACCATCTGAGCTACCAAGCACGACACACGACCCGTCCTCGCAGCTTTAATTCCGTCAGTACCTCGTCTCCTACCTTCCAAACTTCTCAGAAGCTCTCCTACATACCTTGCAGAACTAACACTCCTGGAAGAAAAGGATATTGCGGAGACATGGCTTAGCCACAGCCTAGGGGATGTTTCCAGAAAAGTTCTGCAAGGTATGCAGGAGAGCTCCTGCGAAGTTTGGAAGGTAGGAGACGAGGTGCCCGCGAAAGGCAAAGGTCCCGAGTTCGAGTCTCGGTCCGCCACATACACTCCTGGAAATTGAAATAAGAACACCGTGAATTCATTGTCCCAGGAAGGGGAAACTTTATTGACACATTCCTGGGGTCAGATACATCACATGATCACACTGACAGAACCACAGGCACATAGACACAGGCAACAGAGCATGCACAATGTCGGCACTAGTACAGTGTATATCCACCTTTCGCAGCAATGCAGGCTGCTATTCTCCCATGGAGACGATCGTAGAGATGCTGGATGTAGTCCTGTGGAACGGCTTGCCATGCCATTTCCACCTGGCGCCTCAGTTGGACCAGCGTTCGTGCTGGACGTGCAGACCGCGTGAGACGACGCTTCATCCAGTCCCAAACATGCTCAATGGGGGACAGATCCGGAGATCTTGCTGGCCAGGGTAGTTGACTTACACCTTCTAGAGCACGTTGGGTGGCACGGGATACATGCGGACGTGCATTGTCCTGTTGGAACAGCAAGTTCCCTTGCCGGTCTAGGAATGGTAGAACGATGGGTTCGATGACGGTTTGGATGTACCGTGCACTATTCAGTGTCCCCTCGACGATCACCAGTGGTGTACGGCCAGTGTAGGAGATCGCTCCCCACACCATGATGCCGGGTGTTGGCCCTGTGTGCCTCGGTCGTATGCATTCCTGATTGTGGCGCTCACCTGCACGGCGCCAAACACGCATACGACCATCATTGGCACCAAGGCAGAAGCGACTCTCATCGCTGAAGACGACGCGTCTCCATTCGTCCCTCCATTCACGCCTGTCGCGACACCACTGGAGGCGGGCTGCACGATGTTGGGGCGTGAGCGGAAGACGGCATAACGGTGTGCGGGACCGTAGCCCAGCTTCATGGAGACGGTTGCGAATGGTCCTCGCCGATACCCCAGGAGCAACAGTGTCCCTAATTTGCTGGGAAGTGGCGGTGCGGTCCCCTACGGCACTGCGTAGGATCCTACGGTCTTGGCGTGCATCCGTGCGTCGCAGCGGTCCGGTCCCAGGTCGACGGGCACGTGCACCTTCCGCCGACCACTGGCGACAACATCGATGTACTGTGGAGACCTCACGCCCCACGTGTTGAGCAATTCGGCGGTACGTCCACCCGGCCTCCCGCATGCCCACTATACGCCCTCGCTCAAAGTCCGTCAACTGCACATACGGTTCACGTCCACGCTGCCGCGGCATGCTACCAGTGTTAAAGATTGCGATGGAGCTCCGTATGCCACGGCAAACTGGCTGACACTGACGGCGGCGGTGCACAAATGCTGCGCAGCTAGCGCCATTCGACGGCCAACACCGCGATTCCTGGTGTGTCCACTGTGCCGTGCGTGTGATCATTGGTTGTACAGCCCTCTCGCAGTGTCCGGAGCAAGTATGGTGGGTCTGACACACCGGTGTCAATGTGTTCTTTTTTCCATTTCCAGGAGTGTAGTTGTAATCTGCCAGGAAGTTTCATATCAGCGCACACTCCGCCGCAGAGTGAAAATTTCATACTGTGTTCATATCCTCCCAAATTTAGCGTGTTGATAAGAGCCTTAGGAACCCTAACCCTAACTATGGAAATCCCCTCTATACCGTTACACCACCTCTTCCATATCTCACTGTTTGCACAACATATGATAGGAAGTTATATTCTGCAGGCATTCGCCAAATTCAAACCCTTCCATTAGAAATACCAGCTGGTTATAATTAAACTTCCCTTACTTACAACACGGAAAACAATTCCCGTACGAGTACTAAACGTGATAGCATCGATGTCCAGAGAATGGGGTGCATGATTCCCATATGCCATAGCGCCACCATCCAGTTCCATTTACGGGCACCAGGTGCCGTGATGAGTCGTCATGATTCATAGTCTCTCACACCTGACCAGTCGCAGTGCATTTGTTGACGTATCAACATGAGCTTGGACAAAAGAAGCAGGGCCTCATTGGTGAAGCTCAGTTATCGAAACAACAGTAATGCTGCAGCTGCACTTCCATAATATCGCCGGCTGAAAGGACTAATGAAGGGTCTTCTATCTCCACCTGCCGTGCGGAGCACGATAAAGATGTTGAATCAACTGGAGAACAGGGCGTCGCTCCGGAAAAAGGCCGACGACCGGTTGCATCACAGGCGGTTGGTGAAATAGCTGTTGCTGTGGCAGACGACGCTGCACGCAGTTCCCGATCGTCAGGCAATGCGCGTACTGTGTCACGACAGTTGAACATCCCGTGGTCCACTGTACCGGAAGGTGCTTCGAACAATTCTCAAATACGGCAGCTTGTACCGCAGGACGCACAACGACGTGCTAACTTCGCTCTCCACTTTCTCGCAAGGATTGTAGTTGACGAGGGCTGGCCCTGGACCATCCCATCGACAGATGAAGCTCATTTTCTCTGACGAGTGAGGTGAACATACAGAATTGCCGAGTGTGGGGATCTTCGCCTCCAGTCACTGTGCATGGAGTTCCTCTGTATGATGGACGTGTCATAGTATAGCGTGGATTCACGCCTACGTTCTTCATTGGCCCATCCTTTTTTGAAGAGGTTGGCGCTCAAGGACCAAAGACGTACATTGCTTGTGAAGTTCACCTGATTCTCCCCCACATTTGGGAAAGATCGAATTATCAGCCGATCATTTCCAAATGCTTGGCTGGCACGATCACCTTGTCTCACTCCCTCTGATTTCTGGTTGTGGGGCTACCTGAAGGGCAGGGTTTAGCTGGGGAACATTCACACATGCGCTGATCTAAAACGCAGCATGTCAAGAGAGGTAACCAGCGTACCTAAGGACATGATTCGTTCTGCTGTGCAGAATGCAATCCTGTGCTTTCAGACTCTTCTGGACACTAATGTGCGCCATATTGAGCCCATTTTGTAGCAGTAATCGTACCGGTATGTAATGGTACGATGTACCGTAGTAGCAGTACATTAAAAGTGTTTCAATTGAACAGATTGTGCATTATTTCTGTTTCCCATGTCCTTGACATTAATGCTAACAAGTTTGGTCATCGTATGGTAATTAGTTTCAGTGTTATAACGTGTTTAATAGGGAAAGTTTAATTGTAACCACCCGGAATAGTGTATTTCATCTACATCTACATGATTACTCCGAAGTTTACAATTAACTGCGTGGCAGAGGGTTCATCGAACAACCTTCAAACTATTTCCTTACGGTTACACTCCCCAACAGCACGCGGAGCTCTGATTTCTCTTATTTTATCATGATCATCTTTTCTCGCTATGTTGATGGGAGCCAACAGAATATTTCGCATTCGGAGAAGAAAGTTTTTGACGGAAATTTCACGAGAAGATTCTGCCGCAGCGAAAAAGCCTTTGTTTTAATGACTGCCACCCTATTTCATGCATCATGTCAGTTGTACTCTCTCATTTCGCGATAATATAAAACGAGCTGCCCTTCTTCGAATTTTTTCGATGTCCTCGGTCACTTCCATCTGATGCGGATCCGACACTGCACAGCAATACTCGAGAAAAGGACGGACAGCGTGGTGTACGCTGTCTCTCTAGTCGATCTGTTGCATTTTCTAAGTGTTCTACCAATCAGTTTGGTTTGCTTTACCCATGACATTATCTGTGTGTCAAAATGACTCGTTTCGTACTGCCCAGTGACACGTCGCTCTTTACACCCCCCTCCCCCCCCCCCTCTCTCTCTCTCTCTCTCTCTCTCTCTCTCTCTCTCTCTCTCTCTCTCTCTCTCTCTCTCTCTCTCTCTCTCGAGTGCCGCGTAGCATTGACTACAGAAATGTCTGACTTACGAGAAGATGCTGGCCCGTTGTACCCCATTCTTTCTAATTCCCTATACAATGCCATTGTGTTAGCTCGACTACTAGTAGGACTTTGGAACACAAGAGTGATTCCTTTCGGTGATTTCATGTAGTTTGTGACAGCCACTCTCCACAATGCTTGATGGTCCCAGTCCTTCAGTACACGAATCTGCTTGGTTCCACCCACAATCACATCACCAGCATTCGACGTGGACAGCTTTAGCAGGGTTGAAATGGCCCTGATGGATTTATTACTCACGTGATGTCCACTCAATAATCCACGTGTGAAGTCTCTGAGCTCCCGCGACCGACCCAGCCTGCTGTTACTGCTTCTCTACTGACAACACGATACCCCCTGCACCCTTTTATACGGGGCGTCCACTTCCCGTGACATCCAGTTTCAACTCTGCATGAAATGGGACTGTCCAGATACTTTTGATCAGATGGTATATATTGATAGAAATTGTCACGTTCTTCCCCTCAGAGGACCGCAGACATCCCTTTAGATCTTTGAGTAAGGAAATGGTAAACCCATGAGGTAAATTAATTGCTCCGATTATCAGTAGTGTTGTAGGCATGAAAGACCGGCAAGATGATCACAGAACACAACTGTTCGTGGTGTTGCCAAGATAATTCGAAAGTTCATTGAAGTTCTGGCGTAGACATTTCGAGCGGAACTGACATTTTTCATGAACAAAAGAGTTCACGTTAATCTTGATACTTTCAGTCGTCTGACTGCATTCGTCTCCAAACTTCCCAACTTGGTAGACAGAGAATTTCGTGTATTGGTATTCAGTAGTTGGCTCGCTTATGCGTTTGTATCAGTAATTCCCGAATGTCTTTTGCGTTTATGGAGTTTAAAAAATGTTTTTGGTTCAAGACCCTAGTAAACGGTGTGACGATGCCGTATTTATAGCACAACGTATTCAAAAGAAACAAAAAAAAATGAGGCACTCGTTTTGTAGACATCTCCTATAAACCCGCTCTGGAAGAGGCTGTAAAGCAATTACTGGTTTATGTCGTGGAACTAGACGTTATAAGGAAGATAAACAGATTAAGAATTGCAAATGCTTAACGTCAAAGGCGGTTCCCCAGGCAATTGTAAACAGGGGGATTTAATTGCAGCCAGCAATAAAGTTAACTGCCCTTCGCAAGTAACTCCAGACAGCGAGACAAGCAAGGGGTGAGAAACCGGCTTCAGCTTTCGTATAAAACGCTGATCCGTCTTAGAAAGAAAGAGAAAAATAAAAGAAAGGGAGGAGTGGAAAGGATGAACAGATAAACGAATTGATTATTAAGGTCCGAAAGAAAATAAAGAAAAGAGAGTTACGGGCTTTGTGTCTCATCCCGTCTCTTGAGCTCAAGTTGTATAGCGATATGTAAATCTGGTAATTGGTCACCGTATTATCTCACTTAATACCTCCAATACTTTTCGAATGACGGAAGCATCAGCTCGTCGAATAATGAATCAGATTCCACGCTGGTTACCGGGAAATTAAATACAAAAATCAAAAGGGAAAGGGATCTTTCCACAGTCAGTGACACTTCCAGACTGTGTATTGTGCCACGATTTCACCAAAACCTCCATAACTTGTCACACTCACGACAGTAAGCGACAGGTCATGGGGGCAAAAGCACATCAAATAAAAATTTAAACAAATTTCCCACATCAGGCTCGGACAGAGCTGATGTATAGTACTGCAAACGTTGGACAGTGCCCTAGAACCGCAAAATCCACCAGAACTACGGTAGACTTTTCATAATTCTAAGTTCAAGGGATTTCGGAATAAGTTTGAATTACGCAGAGTTCGAATTAACGAAAGTCTCACAGATAAAGATGAAACCAGGAATAAATCGAAATGACGACGTCCGCAGCAAAAACTTCAGTTTCAGTAACACGCATACTGATCTACTAAACGAAGCAGAAACTAACAACTAGAACTCAACTGAAATGTTGAGTTCTAGTTGTTACTTGTTGCTTCGTGTAGTACAGCTAAAGGTCATACAAATTTCCGAGATAATTTTCAGTTTTACTTTGAAGCAGGGAAAGATCACAGACTTCCTTACAGTCATCTGCAACGTGGCTAGTGAAGTGCTTTTTCTGCTAGCACGTAAGCCAAAAATATATCGTCTTGTACCGCTCTAAATAAGTATATGCGCAACATTTCCAATGACGACTTTCTCTTTTTTAAATTACAGGTGGAAACCGTGTTGCTTCTTCATTTTCATCTATTACTACTACTACTAGTAGTAGTAGTAGTACTAGTAGTAGTACAGATTTTTCTCATAATGGTAAAAATATACGAAATCGTCAAATGTCACATTTTCTGCAAAGTCAAGAAGGCTCCAGGTATCTCGGAAACCCTAGTCAGTTTTTTCCCCCTCTCCTGTCGCTGGAGCAGCAATACACTAGAAATGAGCTGATGCCCTTGGAACACTTCAAGGTACCAGCAGCTATCTTTATCAAACGAAATATATTTCTGAAATCTCTGCAAGTTCGCTGTAAGAATCAGCGTTATTCCTTTGTAATATTTTCCCCTCATTGCATTCTTCATATTCGGAAATCAACGTTTGGTGGTACGTCCCACACTGATTTCCGCGGTTGTTTCACACAGTATTGCTTTGTTAGCAGTGATAACTACACGAAGGATGCTGCTCTCGACCGTTAAATGAAGGCCGTCGGCCACTGGGTTCTGCATCTACATCTACGTAATTACTCTGCTATTCACAACAAAGTGCCTGACAGAGGGTTAAATGACCCACCTTCAAGCCGTCGCTCTACCGTTCCAATCTCGAACGGTGCGCGGGAAAAACGAGCACTTAAATTTTTCTGTGCGAGCCCTGATTTCTCTTATTTTATCGTGATGATCATTTCTCCCTACGTAGGTCGGTGCCAACAGAATGTTTTCGCAATTGGAGGAGAAAACTGGTGATTGGAATTTCATGAGAAGATCCCGTCGCAATGAAAAACGCCTTTGTTTTAATGATAGCCAGTCCAATTTACGTATCATATCTGTGGCGCTATCTCCCCTACTTCGCGATAATACAAAACGAGCTGCCCTTCTTTGTAATTTTCCGATGTACGTTGTACGTGGTGAGAGGTAATGCGTGAAATTCGGTACTCTCGGTGCACGCTTCACACCATGGATCACTGGGTCCACTGTTTCCGATGTGATAGTGAAGTTGAATCGTGAAAGGACGCGTACAGCACAAAAGCTTTCAGGCCGACCTCGTCTGTTGACTGACAGAGACCGCCGACACTTGATGAGGGTTGTAATGTGTAACAGGCAGACATCTATCCAGACCATCACACAGGAAATCCAAGCTTCATCAGGATCCACTGCAGATACTATGACAGTTAGGTGAGACATGAGAAAACGGTCGAGCGGCTGCTCATAAGCTACACATCACGCCGGTAAATGCCAAACGACGCATCGCTTGGTGTAAGGAGCGTAAATATTGGACGTGTGGACAGTGGAAAAACGTTGTGTGGAGTGACGAATCACAGTACACAATGTGGCTATCCGATGGCAGGATGTGGGTACGGCGAATGCCCGGTGAACGTCATGTGCTAGCGTGTGTAATGCCAACAGTAAAATTTGGAGGCGGTGGTGATAGGGTCCTCCCCCCCCCTCCCCCCATGGACCTTGCGTTGGTGGGGAGGCTTGCGTGCCTCAGCGAACGATACAGATAGGGGCATCTGTTGAGAGGCTAGACAAACGTGTGGTTCCTGAAGAGGGGCAGCAGCCTTTTCAGTAGTTGCAGGGACAACAGTCTGGATGATTGACTGATGTGGCCTTGTAACACTAACCAAAATGGCCTTGCTGTTCTGGTACCGCGAACGGCTGAAAGCAAGGGGAAACTACAGGGGACTCCTAAGATACGACTCGGCAAACGAATGGTAACGAGATGGGGAGCTATTAATATCAACGGGGGCTACTCTGGGAAGAAGGTAGAGCTGGCAGAGGATCCAAGTAAGATGGGGTTGGACGTTTTAGCGGTTAGTGACATTCGGGTAAGGGGTGAGAAAGAAGAGGAAGTGGGAGAATACAAGGTCTACTTGCCAGGAGTCAAAGCAGGAATAGCATAATGGGGTGTAGGGCTTTTCATCAGGAGAGATATGGAACCCAGCGTAGTTGCAATAAGGTATGTAAACGAACGGCTGATCTGGATAGATTTGACAGTGTCTAGCGACAAAATTAGGATTGTGTCAGTATATTCGCATTGTGAAGGGACAGCTCAAGATAAGATAAATAGTTTTTATCACGTACTCAGTGATTTAGTTGTTAGAGTAAAGGACAAGGACAGTGTTCTGCTCATGGGTGATTTTAACGCCAGGATTGGAAATCGAACAGAAGGGTATGAAAAGGTTATGGGTAAATTTGGAGAGGATATGAAGGCCAACAGGAACGGGAAACAACTCTTAGATTTCTGTGCCAGTATGGGCTTAGTAATCACAAACTCCTTTTTTAAACACAAGAACATTCACCGGTATACTTGGGAAGGCAGGGGAACCAGATCTGTCATTGACTATATAACAACAGATCAGGAATTCAGGAAGGCTGTGAGGGACACACGTGTATTCAGGGGATTCTTTGATGACACTGGTCACTATTTAATCTGCAGTGAAATTGGTATTGTGAGGCCGAAAGTGCAGGAGGTCAGGTCCATGTGTAGGAGGATAAGAGCAGAGAAACTTCAGGATAAGGAAATCAGACACAAGTACATAACAGTGATCTCAGAAAGGTACCACTTAGTTGAATGTAGTCAATTGCAGTCACTGGAAAAGGAATGGACAAGGTACAGGGACACAGTACTAAAGTGGCCAAAGAATGTGTTGGAACAGTAGTGTGTAAAGGTAGGATGAAGCAAACAGCTTGGTGGAATGACACAGTCAAGGCAGCCTGTAAAAGGAAAAAGAAGGCATATCAAAAATGGCTACATACTAGAACTCAGGTAGACAGAGAAAGTTATATTGAAGAAAGAAACAAAGCCAAACAGATAATTACAGAATCCAAGAAGAAATCGTGGGAAGACTTCGGAAACGGGTTGGAGGCCTTGGGTCAAGCTGCTGGAAAACCATTCTGGAGTGTAATTAGCTGTCTTCGAAAGGGAGGTAAGAAGGAAATAACAAGCATTTTGGACAGGTCAGGAAAACTGTTGGTGAATCCTGTTGATGCCTTGGGCAGATTGAGGGAATATTTTGAAGAGTTGCTCAATGTAGGTGAAAATACGATTATTAATGTTTCAGATTTCGATGTACAATGGGACAGGAATGATGATGGAAGTAAGATCACATTTGAGGAAGTGGAGAAAATGGTCAGTAGATTGCAGTGCAATAAAGCGTCTGGGGTGGATGAAATTAAGTCGGAACTCATCAAATACAGTGGAATATCAGGTCTTAAATGGCTACACAGGATAATTGAAATGGCGTGGGAGTCGGGACAGGTTCCATCAGACTGGACGAAAGCAGTAATCACACCATCTTTAAACATGGAAACAGAAAAGATCGTAACAACTACAGAGGTATCTCTTTGATCAGCGTTGTGGGTAAAATCTTCTCAGATATTGTTGAAAGGAAAGTGCGAGTATTAGTTGAGGACAAACTGGATGAAAATCAGTGTGGGTTTAGGCCTCTTAGAGGTTGTCTGGACCAGATCTTTAGCTTACGGCAAATAATGGAGAAGTGTTATGAGTGGAACAGGGAATTGTATCTATGTTTTATAGATCTAGAAAAGGCATATGACCGGGTTCCTAGGAGGAAGTTGTCTGTTCTACGTGATTATGGAATAGGAGCCAAACTTTTGCAAGCAATTAAAGGTCTTTACATAGATAGTCAGGCAGCAGTTAGTTGACGGTAAATTGAGTTCATGATTCAGAGTAGTTTCAGGGGTAAGACAAGGCTGCAACCTGTCTCCACTGTTGTTCATATTATTTATGGAACATATGTTGAAAACAATAGACTGGCTGGGTGAGATTAACATAGGTGATCACAAAATAAGCAGTCTCGCATATGCGGATGACTTAGTTTTGATGGCAGATTCTATTGAAAGTTTGCAAAGTAATATTTCAGAGCTAGATCAGAAATGTAAGGACTATGGTATGAAGATTAGCTTCTCCAAAACGAAGGTAATGTCAGTGGGAAAGAGATGTAAACGGATTGAGTGCCAAATAGGAGGAACAAAGTTAGAACAGGTGGACGGTTCCAAGTACTTAAGATGCATATTCTCACAGGATGGCAACATAGTGAAAGAACTGGAAGCGAGGTGTAGGAAAGCTAATGCAGTGAGCGCTCAGCTACGATCTACTTTCTTCTGCAAGAAATAAGTCAGTACCAAGACTAAGGTATCTGTGCACCGTTCAATCTTTCGACCAACTTTGTTGTATGGGAGCGAAAGCTGGGTGGATTGAGGTTACCTTATCAACAAGGTTGAGGTTACAGATATGAAAGTAGCTAGGATGATTGCAGGTACTAGTAGATGGGAACAATGGCAGGAGGGTGTCCACAATGAGGAACTCGATGAAAAACTGGGAATGAACACTATAGATGTAGCAGTCAGGGCGAACAGGCTTAGATTGTGGGGTCATGTTACACGCATGGGAGAAGCAAGGTTACCCAAGAGACTCGTGGGTTCAGCAGTAGAGGGTAGGAGGAGTCGTGGTAGACCAAGTAGAAGGTACCTGGATTCGGTTAAGAATGATTTTGAAGTAATAGGCTTAACATCAGAAGAGGCAACAATGTTAGCACTGAATAGGGGATCATGGAGGAATTTTATAAGGGGACTATGCTCCAGACTGAACGCTGAAAGTCATAATCAGTCTTAGATGATGATGATGATGATGATGATGAGAAATGTTGGAACACGCTAGGCAATACTGACCCTACGACTTACCTTAGAAGAAAGATTAAGGAAAGGCGAACCTACGTTTCTAGCATTTGTAGACTTAGAGAAAGCTTTTGACAATGTTGATTGGAATACTCTCCTTCAAATTCTGAAAGTGGCAGGGGTAAAATACAGGGAGCGAAAGGCTTTTTACAATTTGTACAGAAAGCAGATGGTATTATAAGAGTCGAGGGATATGAAAGGGAAGCAGTGGTTGGGAAGGGAGTGAGACAGGGTTGTATCCTCTCCCCGATGCTATTCAATCTGTATATTGAGCGAGCGATAATGGAAACAAAAGAAAAGTTCGGAGTAGGTATTAAAATCCATGGAGAAGAAATAAAAACTTTGAGGTTCGCCGATGACATTGTAATTCTGTCAGATACAGCAAAGGACTTGGAAGAGCAGTTGAACGGAATGAACAGTGTCTTGAAAGGAGGGTATAAGATGCACATCAACAAAAGCAAAACGTGTATAATGGAATGTAGTCGAATTAAGTCGGGTGATGCTGAGGGAATTAGATTAGGAAATGAGACACTTAAAGTAGTAAAGGAGTTTTACTATTTGGGGAACAAAATAAATGATGATGGTCGAAGTAGAGAGGATCTAAAATGTAGACTGACAATGGCAAGGAAAGCGTTTCTGAAGAAGAGGAATTTGTTAACATCGAGTATAGATTTAAATGTCAGGAAGTCGTTTCTGAAAGCATTTGTATTGAGTGTTGCCATGTATGGAAGTGATACGTGGACGATAAATAGTTTAGACAAGAAGAGAAAAGAAGCTTTCGAAATGTGGTGCTACAAAATAATGCTGAAGATTAGATGGGTAGATCACATAACTAATGAGGAGGTATTGAATAGATTTGGGGAGAAGATGAGTTTGTGGCACAACTTGACGAGAAGAAGGGACCGGTTGGTAGGACATGTTCTGAGGCATCAAGGGATCACAAATTTAGCATTGGAGGGCAGCGTGGAGGGTAAAAATGGTAGAGGGAGACCAAGAGATGAATACACTAAGCAGATTCAGAAGGATGTAGGCTGCAGTAGGTACTGGGAGATGAAGAAGCTTGCACAGGATAGAGTAGCATGGAGAGCTGCATCAAACCAGTCTCAGGACTGACGACAACAACAACAACAACAACGGTGTTAGGGTGTTATCGTGTTTTTCATGGAGGGGGCTTGCACCCCTTGTTTTTCGTGGCACTATCACAGCACAGACCTACATTGATCTTTTCAAAAAATATTTCGAATTACTCTGAGCACTATAGCACTTAACTTCTGAGGTCATCAGTCCCCTAGAATTTAGAGCTACTTAAACCTACCTAACCTAAGGACATCACGCACATCCATGCCCGAGGCAGGATTCGAACCTGTGACCGTAGCGGTCGCGCGGTTCCAGACTGAAGCGCCTAGAACCGCTCGGCCATTGATATTTTAAGCACCTTCTTGCTTCCCACTGTTGAAGAGCAATTCGGGGATGGCGATTGCATCTTTCAACACGATGGAGCACTGGTTATACGACAATAACATCCCTGTAGTGAGCTGGCCTGCAAGAGTCCTGACCTGCATACTATAGAACACGTTTGGAATGATTTGGAACACTGATCTTCGTGCCAGGCCTCACTGACCTACATCGATACCTCTCCTCTGTGCAGCACTCCGTGAAGAGTTCGCTGCCATTTACCAAAAAATCTTCCGGCATCTGATTGAAGGTATGCCTGCGGGAGTGGAAGCTATCATCAAGGTTAAGGGTGGGTCAACACCATACTGAATTCCAACATTACCGATGGAGGGCGCCAGTAACTTGTAAGTCATTTTCATCCAGGTGTCCGGATACTTTTTATCACGTAGTGTGCAGTTTCCAGTGGTTTGTCATCAATATTGCAGCTGTGCAGTAGTGGATTTCTTTCGTTACATATGCGCAATATGTTGCATTCACTTCCATTCAGGATCAACTGCTGGAGCCTGCACCATTCATCAATTCTCCGGAGGTCATTCTGCGTATCGTTACTGTCTTCTGTCGTTGCTACTTTGTTATAGACAACACCATCGTCTGTGAACAGTCATAGCGTCCTATCACACTTACTTTTGGAACTCCAGAAATTACGTTTACATCTGTCGAGTTTGTTCCGTTAAGAGCTTGAGTTCTGTCTGGAAGTAAGTCTTGAATCCATTCGCGAATCTACTCCGATATTCGATAATAAGTTCGTTTTTTAATAAACGGTGGACGGTGTCAGACGCCTTCCTGAAGTCAGTGAACACGGCATCAACCGGAGCGCCGTTGTCTTCGGCGCTGTGGATCTCATGGAAGAATGCAGCGAGCTGAGTTTCGCTGGATCTTTGTTTGCGGAATCCATTTTATAGACGAGATTTTCATACTCCAGAAACACAATTCTTGAGCATAAAACATGTTCCATAATTCTAAAACAGATTGACGTCAACGACATAGGTCTGTAATTGTGTGCATCTATCCCACGACCCTTCATAGAGCCCCTGCAAGTGGGAACGTTGTCGAAGCCTTACACAGTCGAATAGGTGTTACGAAACCCATTTAAAACGCCGGCGGCCAACCCGGACGCACCTCGCTTGGCGGCTAGCGACTCGCCAGGCGACTCACCTAGCTGAGCAGATAGCTGCGAACGCACGAGACTGCTGCACTGAGCTCTACGTGACTTGCACTGAAGCGCCAAAGCAACTGGTCTAGGAATGAGTATTCAGATGCTGAGATACGTAAACAGGCAGAATACAGCGCTGCAGACGGCAGCGTCTGTATAAGGCAAGAAGTGTCTGGCGCAGTCGTTACATCGGTTACTGCTGCTACAAGGCAGGTTGTCAAGACTTAAGTGAGTTCGAACGTGGTGTTACAGTCGGCGCATGAGCGATGGAGCACAGTATCTCAGAGATTGCGATGTCCAAGTCTCCAACATCGCTGCGGCCGAGAAAAGATCCTGCAAGAACGGGATCAACGACAACTGAACAGAATCGTTCAACGTGACAGAGGTGCAACCCTTCCGCAAACTGCTGCAGATTTCAATGCTGGGCCGTCAAAAAGTGTCAGCGTGCGAATCATTCAACGAAACTTAATCGATATGGGCTTTCGGAGCGTAAGGTCCACTCTTGTTCCCTTGATAACTGCACGACACAAAGCTTTAGTTCCGCGTGTGCCTGTCACCAACGACATTGGACTGCTGATGACTGGAAACAAGTTGCCTGGCCCGACCAGTCTCGTTTCAAATTGTGTCGAGCGGATGGACGTGTACGGGTATGGAGGCAACCTCATGAATCCATGGACCGTGCATGTCAGCAGGGCACTGTTCAAGTTGGTGGAGGCTCTGTAATAGTGTGGGGGTGTGCAGTTGGAGTGATTTGGGACCCCTGATACCTGTAGATAGACTGACAGGTGACGCATACGTAAGCATCCTGTCTGGTCACCTGCATCCATTGTGTATTCCTACGGACTTGCGCAATTCCAGCAGGACAGTGCGACACACGATACGTCCATAATTGCTAGAGAGTGGCTCCAGGAACACTCTTCCGAATTTAAACACGTTCGCTGGCCACCAAACTCCCCAGATATGAACATTTGGTGTCAGTTCCCTCCAGCACTACTTCAGACATTAAGAGTCCATGCCACGTCGTGTTGCGGCACATCAGCGTGCTTGCGAGGGCTCTACACGATATTATACAGGTCTACCAGTTTCTTTGGCTCTTCAGTGTTTAAGCCAGTCGCTTGGCGTGTCTCCGGTCGAACGGTCTTGTTGGTTCTTCCTGGCTTTTCACCTTGTGGCTTAGACGAGCGTTCTACTTGATAAAGGCCGCTGATTACGTAATTTCCTTCGTTTCCTCCCCATCATAGTTGACAAAGCATTAATACTGGAGATTTTCGAAAGGGAAATCGTCTCGAACCGACCGAACTTCAATATCTTTCGAATTTTGCTTTGCCGTAGAAGGTTTCGCGAAGGTGAATTTCAGCCATGTATGGTAACAAATACTGAAGGAACAGAAGATCATCATTTGTATACTGTCGATGTCTTACTCCAGCATTTAAGTTTTCCCGACCAAGGTCCAACAAGTAGTCGCCTTTGCTTATAGACACAAAGAAACGCATAATTTTTTCCCTGTGTGGTTCAGGTGTGTTAACCATCTAAGGATCGTCTTACATCCCCAGAGGCTCAGCATGTTGAAACAGTGGAGCTCTTTCGTCTGTTGTTGATTGTCTTTCCCTTTTTAAAATAATAGAATATCTGTGTTCGGAGATCGTTGTAGTATTTTTCTTTAAATTGTAACTGTTAAAAAAAGCGCGAGGAGCCTGCGGCAGTATCATTAGCTTCGTCTTCACTTCGTGAGCATGTACACTGGAGATATACTTGTTCTGTAATGGATTTTGTTTTTGTAGTTTTTCGGTAACAGCCGTGAGGAGGATGTCGAACGATGTTAGTCATTCGTAAATCACCAAAAGGTATGTTTCGAAACTACAGAAGCTGTTCGTACAACATGTTGAATTCACTATGTTCACTTCTCTCACAGTTAATATTGTGTACCCAACATGATGGTGGTGTCCGCAACCGTTGGTGTTTAAAAGAAATGTTTCCTACCAGAATCATTTTATGACTCAGCACTGGAAGAAACGTTTCAGCAGCGCCAATTGGCGACACGCCTGTGGCGACTGTCATCGATGCTCCGGTGCGGCCACCCAGCATCCAAGCGAATCGTACTAGGTGAGGCGCGAGGTATATGCTAGGCGTTGACCGACGCGCATTTGGTTTGGCCGTAGACTTTATGCAGGATGACCCGAAATTTTGGAATGGAAATTAATGTATGAGCACAATTGCTTCACACAATTTATTGATGTCAACGTATAATACAGAGTGCCGTTATTGAATGTCACAAGCATTTTTATTTTTTGAATAGCACACCCGGTAGATGAGCTCCCCCTCGGCGCACTCAATCCTTGAGATTTCCTCTCGCGTTCTAGCTTTAAATTCTTCGGCGGTAGCAGGTTGAATACGGTAAACTGCGCTCTTCAGTTGGCCCCACAAAAAAAGATCACACGCTGTCTGGTCAGGCAAGCTTTGGGGCCATGCAATGTCACCGTGCCTTGAAATGACACAGTTGCCATTGACATCCGTGCCGTTGCTCCGTCGTGTTGAAACCAATTGTTGGCAGGAAAATGGGGCTTTTCATGTGCAACTTTCCATCATGGCAACAGACTGAACACACTTTATAGTGGTTGCACGCCCATCATTATCATCAAAAAAGTAAGGGCCAGAAACGCCACTCGATGACATGGCTCACCATACAGTAATTTTGTTGGTGTGCAATGGATGCTCGTGTAGCTGACGTAGACCAGTAACGAAAATTATTACCTATTGATAAAGTCACTGAGATGGAAGTGAGCTTGGGCATGGATGTGTCTGCTGTCCTTAGGTTAGTTAGGTTTAAATAGTTCTAAGTTCTAGGGGACTGATGACCTAAGAAGTTAAGTCCCATAGAGCTCAGAGCCATTTGAACAAGCGCATTACCATGTTGAAAAATGACACTGTCGTCGAAAAACATGATCATCAGGAAGGGGTGTACGTGGTCTGCAACCAGTGTACGATACTACTTGGCCTTCATGATGCCTTGCAAGATCTCCACTGTACTCATTGATATCCACGTGAATTTCCCCAGAGCATAATGCAGCCATGTCTCCGTCTCACTGTACAGGTGTCGAGGAGCTGTTCTCCGGAAAGATGACTGATTCGCGCCCTCTGATCGGCATAAGAAAGTATCGGGATTCAACAGATCACACAATGCTCCACCAATGCACCAACGTCCAGTGAAGATGGTCATATGCCCATTTGAGTCACAGCTGCTGATGTGGTATTCACATTAGCACATGCATGGGTCGTCGGTTGCAGAGGACTGTCGTTCAGTGTTCGGTGGAGTGTGTGTTGAGACACACTTGTACTCTGCCTAGCATTAAAGTCGGACGTTAGTTCCGCCACAGTTCGCCTGTCCTGTTTTACCAATCTGCCCAGCCTACGACGTTCGACATGAGGGGTGACCGCCCAACCCCACGACGTCTGGACTTGATTTCGCTATGTGTTGAAGACATTCGTCGCAGCACCCCTCGAACACTCGACAAGTCGTGCAGGTTTCGAAATGCTCGTGCCGAGCCTCCGGGCCATCACAATCTGTTATCTGTCAAACTCAGATGGTGCGCCTTCCTCATTCTACACCAGAACAGCACACACAGTGATACTAAATTCACCGTGCGTGTGTCTGACTAGCAGTCATTCCTCGTCAGGTGACGCTGCTATCGTCTGGACGAGTTTATATCGATAGTAGGTTGGTGACCGTAATGTTATGGCTGATCATCGTACAATATGCATTAGATGAGTAGGTACCAAGCAAGATCGTATGAGATGGAGAAGAGCCACCGTGGTACAACAACCGAGTTAGAAAACTGCTACGGAACCAAAGGGAACTTCACAGCAAACATAAACAGAGCCAAAGCCTTGCAGACAAACAAAAATTACACGAAGCGAAGTGTAGTGTGAGGAGGGCTATGCGAGAGGCGTTCAATGAATTCGAAAGTAAAGTTCTATGTACTGACTTGGCAGAAAATCCTAAGAAATTTTGGTCTTATGTCAAAGCGGTAGGTGGATCAAAACAAAATGTCCAGACACTCTGTGACCAAAATGGTACTGAAACAGAGGATGACAGACTAAACGCCGAAATACTAAATGTCTTTTTCAGAAGCTGTTTCACAGAGGAAGACTGCACTGTAGTTCCTTCTCTAGATTGTCGCACAGATGAGAAAATGGTAGATATCGAAATAGACGACAGAGGGATAGAGAAACAATTAAAATCGCTCAAAAGAGGAAAGGCCGCTGGACCTGACGGGATACGAGTCCGATTTTATTACAGAGTACGCGAAGGAACTTGCCCCCTTCTTGCAGCGGTGTACCGTAGGTCTCTAGAAGAGAGTAGCGTCCCAAAGGATTGGAAAAGGGCACAGGTCATCCCCGTTTTCAAGAAGGGACGTCGAACAGATGTGCAGAACTATAGACCTATATCTCTAACGTCGATCCGTTGTAGAATCTTGGAACACGTATTATGTTAGAGTATAATGACTTTTCTGGAGACTAGAAATCTACTCTGTAGGAATCAGCATGGGTTTCGAAAAAGACGATCGTGTGAAACCCAGGTCGCGCTATTCGTCCGAGACTCTGAGGGCCATAGACAAAGGTTCCCAGGTAGATGCCGTGTTTCTTGACTTCCGCAAGGCGTTCGATACAGTTCCCCACAGTCGTTTAATGAACAAAGTAAGAGCATATGGACTATCAGACCAATTGTGTGATTGGATTGAAGACTTCCTACATAACAGAACGCAGCATGTCATTCTCAATGGAGAGAAGTCTTCCAAAGTAAGAGTGATTTCAGGTGTGCCGCAGGGGGGTGTCGTAGGACCGTTGCTATTCACAATATATATAAATGACCTTGTGAATAACATCGGAAGTTCACTGAGGCTTTTTGCGGATGATGCTGTAGTATATCGTGAGGTTGTAACAATGGAAAATTGTAATGAAATGCAGGAGGATCTGCAACGAATTGACGCATGGTGCAGTGGATCGCAATTGAATCTCAATGTAGACAAGTGTAATGTGCTGCGAATACATAGGAAGAAAGATCCTTTATCATTTAGCTACAATATAGCAGGTCAGCAACTGGAAGCAGTTAATTCCATAAATTACCTGGGAGTACACATTAGGAGTGATTTAAAATGGAATGACCACATAAATTTAATTGTCGGTAAAGCAGATGCCAGACTCATATTCATTGGAAAAATCCTAAGGAAATGCAGGCCGAAAACAAAGGAAGTTGGTTACAGTGCACTTGTTCGCCCACTGCTTGAATACTGCTCACCAGTGTGGGATCCGTACCAGATAGGGTTGATAGAAGAGATAGAGAAGCTCCAACGGAGAGCAGCTCGCTTCGTTACAGGATCGTTTAGTAATCGCGAAAGCGTTACGGAGATTATAGATAAACTCCAGAGGAAGACTCTGCAAGAGAGACGCTCAGTAGCTCGGTACGGGCTTTTGTTGAAGTTTCGAGAACATACCTTCACCGAGGACTCAAGCAGTATATTGCTCCCCCCTACGTATATCTCGCGAAGAGAGCATGAGGATAAAACCAGAGAGATTAGAGCCCACACAGAGGCATACCGACAATCTTTTTTTCCACGAAATATACGAGACTGGAATAGAAGGGAGAACCGATAGAGGTACTCAAGGTACCCTCCGCCACACACCGTCAGGTGGCTTGCGGAGTATGGATGCCAACTGTCTAGCAGCCTTGCCACAACACGTTCTAAAATTTCTCATTCTTTTGGGTTACCCTGTATTTACCGCACTCGCAAATTCGTATAATCTCTTCATATTTGCCCCTGAGATTGCAAGAGCTGTGGAAGAGAGGTGGGTGAGGTAGCGAGCTTGGACTGGCAACTTTTGGTTCAAAGTTATTTCGGGATCTTCCGGAAATCACCTCGTATAAGACGACATTACTAGCCGGTGCAGGTCGTATGGTGGCTAGTTAATTTGCTGTGGTCTCAGCTGAATGTAATAGAAAGCTCGAAGGGGACAAAGGTGGTGTTATAGAATGACGCGCCCACCCTTTTCATTTACGGCATGCAAGTGACGGAGCGTACGCCAGGGGTAAAAGCGAGCACCACAGCAAAGGGACGCGACACGCACGCATCAAGGGCTTGTAGCGTTGTCGTTCCTGTGGTGCGTGTGTATGCGTGCGCGCGGGGCATGCCGGGACGCGCAGGGCCACCACTCCCGGCGATTGCCTGCGGCCGGCGAAAGCACGCCCGGCGTCGCACGGGAAAATTCCCACAGTTTCCGCGCGGAAGCACTCCCGTCTGCATAGGCATCGCACGCCATCGCTCCCGGCCCCGTTCGCGGTGGGGGGAGACGCAGCAAGTTCTCGCGAAACTAAACCCGGCCGAACCGTGTGCAGTCGCAAGTCCCTTCGCTGCGTTTCCAGCAGTTTCCAACCATCATCGGTTTCCATTACGAATGCAGGCGCCCCTTTCCACAGTCTCTCTCGCTCTCTCGCGCGCTCTCTCTCGCGCGCTCTCTCTCTCGCGCGCTCTCTCGCGCGCTCTCTCCCTCTCGCTCCCCCCCTCCCTCTCGCTCCCCCCCTCCCTCTCGCTCCCCCCCTCCCTCTCGCTCCCCCCCTCCCTCTCGCTCCCCCCCTCCCTCTCGCTCCCCCCCTCCCTCTCGCTCCCCCCTCCCTCTCGCTCCCCCCTCCCTCTCGCTCCCCCCCTCCCTCTCGCTCCCCCCCTCTCTCTCGCTCCCCCCCTCTCTCTCGCTCCCCCCCTCTCTCTCGCTCCCCCCCTCTCTCTCGCTCCCCCCCTCTCTCTCGCTCCCCCCCTCTGTCTCGCTCCCCCCCTCTGTCTCGCTCCCCCCCTCTGTCTCGCTCCCCCCCTCTGTCTCGCTCCCCCCCTCTGTCTCGCTCCCCCCCTCTGTCTCGCTCCCCCCCTCTGTCTCGCTCCCCCCCTCTGTCTCGCTCCCCCCCTCTGTCTCGCTCCCCCCCTCTGTCTCGCTCCTTCTCCATCTCGCGCGCGCTCTCTCTCGCGCGCTCTCTCTCTCTCTCGCGCGCTCTCTCTCTCTCTCGCGCGCGCTCTCTCTCTCTCGCGCGCTCTCGCTCTCGCTCTCGCTCTCGCGCGCTCTCGCTCTCGCTCTCGCGCGCTCTCGCTCTCTCGCTCTCTCTCGCGGTGTGTGTGTGTGTGTGTGTGTGTGTGTGTGTGTGTGTCCCTAGGAGTTTAAATTTGCTGCTATCCTTGTTTGTTTGTTTGATTGTGTGTGTGTGTGTGTGTGTGTGTGTGTGTGTGTGTGTGTGTGTGTGTGTGTGTGTGTGTGTGTGTGTCTCCCTAAGAGTTTAAATTTGCTGCTATCCTTGTGTACATGTAACGTACATGGACAAGGAAGGAGTGGAAGGTGGGGAACGTGACGACTCTGCAACCTGTAGTCCTCACATTGTATCATCCATCGAATTACTTTCCCTGCTTCTTTTAGCATAAATTCCAGTATCCGCTCATTCCCATAGTCTATTGGTGTGTTTGCTTCCATAGATGCATATATAGACTTCTTGAAAATCTTCATATATCGTTAGTATTGCCTTCCGGTTGGCCATAACAGTGTCATTTGATATCCAGCATCAGTGAATAATATACAGAAGAATAGAAAACTGTGTGTTGGATAACGGTCAGTTTGGGTTTAGGGAAGTTAGCACCAGAGAGACAGTTCTGATGTTGCGGTTGATAGTGGATGGAAGACTAGAGATGAACAGAGACACGTTCACAGGATTTGTCGAACTGGAAAAACGTTCGACAATGGAAAATGATAAAAGAATTTTCGAAATTCCTAGGAAATTAGATGTAAGCGCTGGGGAAAACCGGGTAATGTAAAACATGTACAAGAGCTAAGAGGGAATAATAAGAGTGAAAGACTAAGAACGAAGTGCTCGGGTTAACATGGGTGTAAGACAGGATATAGTTTTTTGCCCCCTAAAGTTCAATCTCTACGTCGAAGAAGCAATGATGAAAATAAAAGAAAAGTTAAAGAGTGGGATTAAAATTCAAGGAGAACAGCGAAAAACCTAACATCAGAATTCGTGCTTTCCAAGTAACTGAAGTTAAGAAATTCTACTACCTAGGCAGCAAGAACATAAAAAGCAGATTACTACTGGCAAAAAGGGCTTTTCTCACGAAGAAAAGTCTACTAGCATGAAACATAGGCGTTAATTAGAGGAACTATCTCACAATATACGTTTGGAGCACAACATTGTATTGCAGTGAAACACGGACTATTGGAAACCCGGAAAAGAAGAGAATCGAAGAATTTGAGATGTAGTGCTACAGAATAATATTCATAATTAGGTGGACTGATAAGGTACAGAATGAGGAAGTTTAGATTCTGCTTAGAATCGGAGAGGAAAGGAATATATGGACAACATTGACAAGAAGATGGGACAGCGTTATAGGATATATTTTGAGACATCAGGTAATAACTTCCATGGTGCTAGAGGGAGCCGTAGAGGGTAAAAACTGTAGAGGAAAACAGAGATTGGAATACATTCGGCTAATAATTTGGGATGTACGTTGTAAATGCTACTGTGAGCAGAGGAGGTTGGCACGAGAGAGGAATTCGTGGCGGGCCGCATCAAACCAGTCAGAAGACAGAAGACTAAAGAAAAAAAATGCAGCGCAACAGGATCGTTACTTTGTAAAGCTTGAGTTTTGTCCAGGCATTCATTTGCTCACTGGCCGCATTAGGATGCATTTCCTGGAATGAAGAAGTTGAACTCTCTTGACCTGGATGAGTGGTTTAAACAGTAATTCTTAAGTACTTTACTCTCTTGGACCATGGCAGTTCGTGGTTGCTGGATAAAAGTCTACCTCGCACGTTCGGCCTTCGGCGAGTAAACGGGACTTTTGTGGTCTTGTCAGCATTGAGACAAATGTGATTGGATGTGGTGACAAGAGCGATCCTTTGGAAGGCCTCCCTGAAGTTGTTTGTAACTCGACCGCTGTCCGTTGAGTGCAACCGTAATCTGCCGGTACCGTGAAAAGCTGCGGATTAATCATACGCTGTAACCAGGAAAATGTTGCAGGCCATGACGTTTTTCAGCAGCTTATCCCTCCAGACTCTATCATATTAAGTCCATAAATACGGCAGCGGTCGTATGGGATGTATTCCGTGACTCGTAAAGAGAAGGTTGAAAAGCAAACTGATCTGTTCTGATAACATCGTGGTTCATGATAGCGATACGTCATAAGCGGATCAAGATTAGTCGTTCTAAAATTTTCGAAAATGTCGATAAGAGGCTAATGGGGCCTCTGTTAATACTTCCTGCATCGCAGGTCGTTTCGGTAGCCAACAGCAGTTTGTGCCGGTATCACGATAGCGGTGACTGGAGTGGCCATATGGCTATTCACTGCTAAATGACAATTGCATCGTTTTCACAGTTGCGGGCCATGATAGTTCAGCCGATTTGCACGAGACAAACATGAAAATATATCTGTTTACAAACCCACTCGTGGTTTGGTGGTAGGTAGCCCTTCGTCTCGTGCCGTTTGGAAGGGAATTTGGTCGCGGTGCGTGGCAGTGTCTAAGTGGGGTGAACAAAACTCCCCGACACATCGCGCAATAAATACTCTTAGGAAAAGCTATGTACTCTGCGATATACTGACTTTAATGTACATGCGAAAATGCGCTTATTGTTTCATTCGTCCCACAAGTTATGGTGCTTGCTCGGTTTCGCCATTCAGACATTAATAACGACGTATAATACCAAGTAGATCAGTTTTTAATGAGTCAGTGCGTTTCCGACAATCACACTTTTACTAACGGTCAACAGAGATACAAAGAAAGAAATCCAGATAGACTCAAAGATGAAATTACTCGTAACTATCAAATGAATAATCGAACGCTACATTACAGTGATTTCGTATAAACATTTCGCTTATTCTTTGTGAGTATAATCTTTTTCATAATTTTCGTCAATCACGCCGCTTATTTTTCTTTTGCACTATTCAGTCACCTACCGTAGCATGAATGGAACACGCCGAGGACTCCATCACCATTACATTGCATCGTGAATGAAAAATAAAAACATTTTCACTAATAAGGTAAAGTTCGTAAATCATATATTATTTAGCTTTACCTAAGAGTATTTGCCGGCCGCTGTGACAGAGCGGTTCTACGCGCTTCAGTCCGGAAACACGCGGCTGCTACGGTCGCAGGTTCAAATCCTGCCTCGGGCATGGATGCCTGTGATCTCCTTAGGTCAGTTAGGGTTACGTAGTTCTAAGTTTAAGGGACTGACGACCTCTGATGTTAAGTCCCATAGTGCTTACAGCCATTTGAACCATTTTTGAACCTAAGAGTATTTATTGTTCCATATTCGCGGATTTTTGCCCACCACACTCCTCCACTGTCACGCACCGCTACCAAACTACTGTGCTGACAGGCTAATTGCATCAACAATATGGTTAATGAGATGTACTTCTGTGTCGAAGCCGTATCTAAAATGGTGTCTTCTCCCAGCCCATCCATATATTCTAACCCTGACAACGCAGAGTTTGTCAGCTAGTGGTGGTGACCCATACAAACCTTTCTTGGGAATCAGTCTAGATAGAGAACCATGTCGAAATCCCTACAGTAGTTCCTGACGTTAACCCGAACGCGCGGCCAGAAACCATAGAGGGGAACTTCATATACATAGAATAAGATTGATTAAGTACTGAAGCTGGATTACTTCTTAGTGAATTTAGTTCTTTCCAACTTAGTGCTCGTTTTATTTTGAACCGTATTAGCTGCTGTTCACCATAGATATGATCTGGTTCAAGGCACGCAAACAATTTGTTGCTTACTCTATGCGTGACATTTCTGGTTGAACTCTGTGGCTGTGGATTGAATAGCATTTTAAAAGAATGCAGCAACCAGTCACTTTCTGTACCACTTTACTTGTGTCGAGGCGCGTTTCGGGTTTTCACCAATCTCGAATTGGTAAATCATACGTTCATTATTATGTTTATATTGACTCTAGTTTCAATTCTGCAGTTGCGCTCTGCTAACTGAAGATAGGCCAAAAACCGGAACGCACACTGGAAGAATAAAATTAGTCAAGGTGTACTCCAACTCCACCAGCCAAATTTCGAGGTATTTTCTAGATAGTTTGGTATACGGTACCCGTTGTCTCTGAAGGCTCGTGGCAGAGTAATAATGTAATGGACTTGTTCGGCGTGTTACCCCAATTAGCTTTGTTGCTGTGATAATACTTTCACAACTGTGGAAAAGCCTTTAACACAAAACACCAAATACAGAGTAATTGAATAAACCTCAGATTAAAAAATACCCTGGTGCGGTGGCTGTCGCTGTGGGAGCAGCTCAGTAGAGTTCCACTGTGCTGCTCTTCCATTACATTCAGTGGTCTTATACACTTGATGCACATCAGCCAAATCTTAAAGCAGTAAGACCGAGCGAGGTGGCGTAGTGGTTAGCACACTGGACTCGCATTCGGGAGGACGACGGTTCAATCCCGCGTCCCGCCATCCTGATTTAGGTTTTCCGTGATTTCCCTAAATCGCTCCAGGCAAATGCCGGGATGGTTCCTTTCAAAGAGCACGGCCGACTTCCTTTCCCATCCTTCCCTAATCCGATGAGACCGAGGACCTCGCTGTCTGGTCTCCTCCCCCTAAACAACCCAACCCTTAAATCAGTAAACCTCTCCATATTGCTCTTTGTACTGTTAATGTACAACTAACACAACCAGGAAAAATAAATCCGTGAAGAAACTCATTTTCAATTCCGCTTAAGCCTTTCCATGTCCCCATTCTGTCTGGGATTTTCTTAGGAATTGTGTTTAAAATGTACATAACGTTTTTCTCATCAAATTGCACAAGCATGTTCCTCTATCGTTCCTAGTATAGAATCCAAACTTCCTTGTTGAAGAGTGTTTTCTCAACTTTGTCCCCGCTGTAGCATTGAAGTCACTCATTACTAACCTGTACGGGGAATTACTTTTGTTTACCGATTCTTGTAACATCTGATAAAATACTCAGTTTTTCATCCGTCAAGGGTCGAGGTGGTTGCGGTATAAACTTGTACTGTTTCCACTGGGTATCTTTAATACTATTCTCCATTTTATCTGCGAATCCTTCAATATCAAAAATTCGTTCTATAATTTTCGTGTTTATTATAAAAGCTACTTCTGAGTAACTACCTTAATCTGTGCCTCTTCAGAAAGAAACAGCTCTGTTCTTCTTTCATTCCCTAGTTATCTCTGTTGATATTTAGTTCTACTGTTAGTTCCAGTAACTTACCATCATGCCTAAGCATCTTGCAATTTATTGTCGCCAAATGTAGTTTGTTAGAAGCAGTCTAGTCTTCGGGTTATATTTCGTACAAACCAAACCCCAAGTAGCAAGTTCTGGTGGCAGTAGGAGCAATAGTACGCGTGCCCTGTGTTACGAATACACTCCCCCGGTCCCATGCACCCAGGATCTTTAACCCAGGCCGAGTTACCGACATCGCAGGAAATCGCACGTAGCAATAAGGCCTCCGACCACCCTATCCATGCTACACTAGCCTGCCTGGCCTAAGGGGTTTGGTAATTTTCAATATTTCATATAATTATTGACTATATGTAAAACTTTACAATGCTGACAGTACCTGCTCATTAAGAGATGTAATATTATGTTGCACCTGCAACGCAGTAAGACGAATGTTTCAGTTCGAAACTGTGTACATGTCGTGAGGCAGCGATACTCGTGGCGAGCAAATCATCCACACTGTATGTTCATCCATTGTTTGAAGATCAGAGCAGTTAGCGACTTCCAAAAAACTTTAAACATAATTTCAAACTTTTTTAAACCTTCTTCTGATCTTCAAATATTTATCACATTGACTCGTTTGTAATCAGAGTAAACGTTAGACCTGCGACACGCACCTGCTCCAAACGGAAGTGACTCAGTGCGGCAGAGGTCATAGTTTATGTGGCATATTTAGCTTTTTTGTGTTATAGCTTGTTACAACTTACGCTGTTTCAAGGTAACGGCACGTTGAAGATTCATCACAAACACGTCACCCTCGTCATTGAATGTCAGTTAATGACGTATAAACGATCTAAGCCTTCAAGACAAACTGTGATAACCAAGACAAAGACGAAAATCTTTCGGGTACCGTGTAGCATAATGGATAATGTCGTGGATTACAGCGTGGAAGCAATTAGGTTATAAGTAGCTTTGATTTTTTAAATTAGTTATCGTTGTTAAACCATTCTGCGACTTCCGTCTCATCTGATACAAATACGTTCTGTGTTATTCGATGTTATTTACATTTCCGTCTGGTTAGAAAACGAAGAATGAAATAAATATTTGGTTGTTTATTTCTGCACATGTGGCAATTTCTGAATGTGTAGTTAGGCAGGAACTCGCTACGAGTGAAGGCAGATTCACTGACATTTATAATTACTCGTGTGTAACAAACACATAGACGTAAAAAAAGAAAACCGCAACACCAAATAGGAACTGTGCGACATAAAAGAAAGTTGGTACGCGAGTTTCTACATTTGAAATATGATACCCATTGAAGTTTTGCACCAGCCGCGTAACAGTAGTGCTAATAGCAGGTTTGCTTTAAATACACAGTGTAATGTTCGTGAACGTTAGTTGTCTTCCAGATTGGACGTGGCGACTTGATGTCAGTCACTCCATTATCAACTCATCACTGAGTTTGAATGAGTCCGTGTAATAAGGCTATGAGAAGTTGGATGTTCCTTCTGCGATACTGCATAAAGACGTGGCAGGAATGTGGTCACTGTACATGACTTCTGGCAGCGGTGGTCGCGAGAATGTACGGTCACCGCGCGGTCTTGGACGCCTTGCCACGGTTCACGCGGCTCCCCCCACCCCCCGCCTTCCCCCGTCGGCCCGTCGGAGGTTAGGCCTCCCTCGGGCATGGGTGTGCGTGTTGTCCTTAGCGTAAGTTAGTTTAAGTAGTTTGTAAGCCTAGGGACCGATGACGTCGCAATAAGTCCGTGTTCCGGACGGCCACGTGGCACTATCGAGAGGGAAGATCATCATGTTCGGCGTATGGCTCTGGCGCATCGTACTGAATATGCAGCTGCAATTTGAGCAGCAGTTGGTACCAGTGACACACCGAACTGTCACAGCTCCGAGCCAGATGAGATGACCTGCAGCGTGCATTCCACTGATCGTAAACCACCCTCATTTGCGACATCAGTGGTGTCGAGCGAGCGGTCAGTGGAGAGCAAGGTGGAGATCTGATGTGTTTTTTTTTTGAGAGTGGTTCTGCCTCGGTGCCAGTGATAGCCGTGTGTTGGTTAGTGGGAGGTCCGTGCCAGACAATCTGGACCTACACCTGGAATAATAGTATGGGGAGCAGTGATAGCAGGAGCACTCTCGTAGTTACCCGACGCACCCTGACTGCAAATTTGTACTTAAATCTTCAGTCGATCTGCATTCCAGGGATGTTTTCCAACAGGATAACGCTCGTTCACATACCGCTCTACACTGTCGACTTCCGGCACCTGTACAAGACAATGCATACACGTGTGGAATCTCGCATTCAACGCTCCATGCCACAAACTGACATCCGGCACCTGTACAAGACAATGCATACACGTGTGGAATCTCGCATTCAACATTCCGGCGGTTACACCGGTTTTTAATGTACCAGTATTTCACATTTGCAGTGGCTTATCTCGCGCTTACATTAGCATGTCGTCCTGCAGTGTTCATCACTTACGTAAGCTACGCGTAGACAAATGTATTCCCGAAATTTCATTAATCTACATTAATTAACCGTATGTGCGTCACATTTAGAAAAAAATTGGGGAGATTTTTTTGTGATGAATATTTACTGTATATGTTGAACATATGCCATATCCATTGCAAAAGTTCTTTTGAAGCTACTGGTTAATAAATAATATAATGATTCCAAATGGCATCATTAGAAATTACATAATAATTACTAAAAATGCATACATAACTGTATTGTAATACTTACCGTATTTCTTTCCCTTGCCCTTGAGGCACTACGTAAAGTTGGTTCCATAACCAAGACTTTCAGTATACACAGAATAAAACTAAATACAACATAAACACAACAGTTATTATTCACTCACAAATGCAGTAGCACAACTCACGACACTTCTGTTCTGCACTTCAAACAAACGGCGAGTCATGAAAGCAAACGCCACTGTGATCTGTTGGCCAAACTTGGATACCAAACGGTATCATTGAAGCATTGGGAAGCTCAAAAAAGCCAGGAATACTTAATGATGCCATTCGGAATCGCAGACGCAGAAAGGGTTAATTTTTTGTGTTGCGATTTTTTGCTGTCACTGTATTCCGCTATTCATTTTCGAATATCTCGCTAGGGTGTTGTAGGTAGTAAGCTAAGAGGACAGCTTAAATTGCTGGTCGTTTTACTCGCAGCAATGAAATGTAGGAAGGGCGTTTGAAAAGTTCGTGCAAAGTCCGAGAGATGGCACTACCGGCGCGTATGGAGGTCATATTTAGTTAGTAGCATCTTTGGAAAGAACGCACACCAAGTTTCAGCCATATTGGTCTATTTCTTTGTGTTTGGCATTCGTGTGAATCAAGGAAGTCGAGTGATAGTCAAAAAATGGACGATAAAGAATTACGTGTGGTGATTAAACATTACTTCATGAAAGGCAAAACGCCTCAGAAGACTAAAGAGAAGCTTGATAAACATTACAATGACTCTGCACCTTCAATTAGAACAGTTTATAAGTGGTTTCAAAATTTTCGGAGTGGCCATATGGGCACAAGTAATGCTGAACATTCTGGATGCCCTGTGGAGGTTACGACTCCAGAAATCATTGATAAATTCCATGATATGGTGATGGATGACAGAAGAGTTATGGTGCGTGAGATTGCTAGTGCTTTGGGCACTTCGAATGAACGGGTACATAATATTTTGCATAAACATTTGTACATGGGAAAGCTATCCCCAAGGTGGTTTCCGCGATTGCTCACGCTTGACCAAAAACGGAATCGTGTGAAGTGTAGCAAGGATTGTTTGCAGCTATTCAGGAAGAATCTGAAGGAATTTAAACGTCGTTTCGTCACTGTGGGTGAAACATGGATACATTAATATACTCGTGAGACCAAACAACAATATAAACAATGGGTTACCAAGGGAGAATCAGCACCAAAAAAGGCGACGTCCATTCCTTCGGCCTACAAGTTTATGGCGACTGTCTCTTGGGATTCGCAAGGGGTAATCCTCATCGACTACCTGGAAAAGGGTAAAACAATTACAGGTGCATATTATTCGTCGTTATTCGACTGTTTCAAAACCGAGCTGCAAGAAAAACGCCGGCGATTGGACGACAAAAAAGTCCTTTTCTATCACGACAATGCAGCAGCACACACCTCAGCAGTTGTGGTCACATAATTAATGGAAATAGGATTCCAACTCGTTTCACATGCCCCCCTATTCTCCAGACTTGGCTCCCTCGGACTACTATTTGTTCCCCAATTTGAAGAAATGGCTGACGGGACAAACATTTTATTCAAACGAGAAGTTGATTGCAGCAACTAATTTTGTAGACTTGGACAATTCCTATTATTCGGAACGGATCAACAAATTAGAACAGCATTGGACGCAGTGTATAAGTCTAAAAGGTAACTATGTCGAAAAATAAAAAAGGTTTACCCCAAACAGGTAAGTAGTTTTTATTTTTGCCCGGACTTTTCAAACGCCCCTCGTATATTCTTCGTTGTCAGAAATATTTAGCTGTTTGAAAAGAGGAAGGGAGAACAAGTTTGCCGCATGCACAAGATGTGCTTCTTACGTCACTTCAGTTTGCAAAAATACATATTGTAAGTTTAAAGTCTCGTGTAATCAGAAGTTTGAAGCTCGTGGGAGTTAGATTCTTTGAAAATTCGGGGGTTTACTGGTTGCTTCCAAATGTAGAGAACAGCCGAACCAGTCAGTTCCTATTTTGCTTACGAGCTGGCATAGGGTCGTCGTGTTATGTTTAGTCTGTGCCTTGTCAGTCAGTTTTCTACTGCAGCAAATACTCTTCGGGCACGGTAAGTTGACCCTTCGTGCGTTGGATGTCGTCAAGCAGGAGCCGTGGTTTTAGCATTAGGACTGCCGAGGGGAGAGGAGCGATGAAAGCAAGGCAGCGCCGACACCATTACCCCTGTTATGTGCGTATACGAAAGCAGAGATGACACACACGGGAAAATATTGACAACCCTCAGAGACAGTGACGAATTTCTCCGCTGCCCGCAGCATCAGTAAGAAGGGTCAACATAGTGAATCTATCGCGGCCGAACAGTAATGTGGTCTGCCTGGAAGGTGGCAGGCGTCCATTCTTTACGCTGTCGGTGATGCGATTTGAAGAAGTGCCCCTCTGCGTTTGCTTGGGCAATGTCCCAAGGCTGCGATATGTGCGGTGGGACGTTGTGCAAGACGTTTCCTCTTGTTAATCTGCTAGGACCTCTCCATCTTGCGAGGCCCTGCCAGGGACAATGCTACTACCGGTACAGCTCTCAGCTTCGAAATATACATACTTCTGACTGCACCATGGAAAGACGGCGTTTCCGAGAGGTATTTGTAAAATATTGATGGCCTATAGTCGTCGTCATCGTCTTTCGGTGGACTACTCTGACGCAGCTCCACACGCAGCTCTTCATACGTGTACACGGGGAAGATTCATTCCAGATGCGAAAGGAGTGCTTCCGGATGCCAAGAAGAGCACAGGGAGCAGCCAGCTGCAGGTGGTCGATACTAACAGTAAGTGTCGCTTTGAGTCAGAAGACATTCTTTCCGGTTACAGGCGGCTAGCTGAAGTGTTAAAGACTGCCAGTATTGCTTGCGAGATGAAGGCACAGCTCACAGTATATAGCATCGTCGGCATGTCAGACTGCGGAGGTGTGAATCAGAGGTTGAGAAAGTTCTACGACCGTGTAAGTTGCAGGTTTCTCAACTTGAGCTATGCGGTGGCGGGATTTTGGGTCCTGCGTAATAGGTCAGGTGTCCACTAAACGCAGGAGGCGGCTACACGCGTAGCGTGGTCGTGGTCTGTGTGGAATGGACAGGGCTGTTTTTTTGGGTTAGAGAGACTGGGGAAAGTGTGGAAAGGGCTTCAGATTCGAAGGATGCATGGCATAAACAGGAAGAGGGTAGACGCAGCAGCAATCAATATTGTGGTCGTAAACTGTCGTAGCTGTGTTCAACCAGAGCTCCAAACGCTAATAGAAAGCACTGAACCTCAAATCGTTACAGGTATCGAAAGCTCACTAAAGCCGGATGTAAGTTAAACCGAAATTTTACAAAGCGTATAACAGTATTAAGAATGTATAGATTTAATACAGCTGGAAACGTAGTTTATCTTGTAGCGAAACTGAAGTAGACAGTTTCTGTGAGTTAATGTGGGTGTACGTTATACTTGACAACTGGAATAAATTAATAATGGGTTCCTCTTACCGACCTCCCGACTCGCATGATACTGTAGCTGAACACTTCAAAGAAAACTTCACTTTCATCAGAAATAAATACCCTATTTACACAATTATAGTTCGTGATGATGACTTCAACCTACCATCGATTTGTTGGCGAGAATGTGTATTCCGAGTCGCTGGTAGGTAAAAAACATTGTGAGAAAGTGTAGGAAATACTATCTCCGAAAATTATTACGAGAAATTAGTTCAGGAGTCCACTCGAAGTGTAAATTGTTGCTAAAATATACTTGAGCTTTTAGCAACAACTAATACTGAGCAAATAAGGGCCGTCACGACGGTTAGAGGGATTAGTGACCACAAAATCGTAGTTGCGTGACTGACCACCACCAACATCTAAATCCACCAAAAGTAAATGCAGAAAATATCTATTTAAAAAGCAGACAAAAATTCGCTTGGCACTTTAAAAGACAACCTCTACTCCTTTCCAACTATGCAAGTGTAGACGAAATGTGGTTCAAACTTAATCAAATAGTATCTGAGGCAATTGATTCATATCAAATGGTACACAAAACAGATCAGAACACCGTTTTAGAAACAATGAAAAGAACCATGCCAAATTTAAAGAACACAAAAGCTCCAAGACTGACGATGTTGTACTGAAGCTCGAAACTTAGCACAACATTTTTTAATAGCTTCTACAATGAACCGCTGTCTGGAAATCTGACAGAAAATGCAGAGGGGTTCTCGTCTATGTGAAGTACACCATGTGCAGGAGACATCACTGAACAATTCCATTGGCAATAAAACGATGACAGCGCCACCAAACAGAAGGTACTAACACAGTTTTTCCGAAATTCCTTCGCCAAAGACGACGAAGTAAATATTCCACAATTCGAATCGAGAACAACTACCAACATGAATAACTTTGAAACAGATATCCTCGGTGTAACAAATATGGTTAACGAAGGCAAATTCTCCGGTCCAGATAGAATAGCAATAAGATTCCTATCAGAGAATGATGATGCATTAGCTCCACTATATTTTATTGTATGGAACTGGGGACCTCGGAACGACGGAGAGGCTTCGTCCCCGCCGTAGACCACAGTGGTACACAACCCCACAGCAGGTTACAGCACTCCACTCACCCCACTGCTGCCCCATACCGAACCCAGGGTTATTGTGCGGTTCGGCCCCAGGTGAATTTCCCCGGGAACGTCTCACACCAAACAAGTGTAACCCCAATGTTTGCGTGGTAGAGTAATTATGGTGTACGCGTACGTGGAGAAAGTTTTTGTGCAGCAATCACCGACATTGTGTAACTGAGGCGGAATAAGGGGAACTAGCCCACATTCGCCGAGGCAGATGGAAAACCGACTTAAAAACCATCCATAGACTGGTCGGCACACCGGACCTCGACACCGGGCGGATTCGGGCGGGGGACCGTCACGCCTTCCCGCTCGAAAAGCACTGCGTTAGATCTAGACCGCACAGCTAACCGGGCGGGCGAATAGCCTCATACTTAGTAATCGTATATAAGCGCTCGCTCGTCGAAGGATTCATACCAAGAGACTTGTAACGCCGGAAATGCATATCCTCCTATTTCCATCTATTGTACTATTATTTTTTTTCCTTGTTTTGTTACCTCAAGATATGACATTTCTGTCTCTTTATATATTGTAATTGTTTTACTGTTTGTATATATATATTTATGCACTTATGTCGATGTATAATTGGTTTGTTTCGTAAATATTATTTGTATTTTTACGCTGGGTCTTGCCTAGGGAAAACTGCTATCGAACGATTACATCGATAGGTCGTGTGAAGAATCAAAGTGTGTAGGATCTTTGGTAGTGTTAACTCTGCCGCGTGGAGCGCGGGCAGAGGGAGTCTGGCTGGAGTAGCGAGTGGAGCAGGTGTGTTGTGTGACGCTCCCGCGAGTTGCCGCGCTTTCGGGGTTTGGCAGCATGTAATTGCGCTCGACTCGCGATGATAGTTTCTGACATGGAAGCATTAGCTGGCGCACATCAAGAGCCCGTTTCGTCTGGTGACCGTGTCGAGAAGAAGGCGCGCCAACATCCAGCTTCTGCAACAGCGACGGCCGACAATGAGTGACTGTCGCCACCTCCTCGATCGACGGCTTCAAACCTTCAACCAACCAACAAGGAAGACTAAAAGCACGTAAAGTTTCAGAACTGTATGGCAGACCTCAGCTTTTCAAATTGTTCCATTTGCCTCGCAAAATTACAGCAACTTAGCATGAACCTTTGTTGCTCATTGTCCCAATTGCATTGCCAAGCAGGGTCCCTTCCTTTTCCGAAATGAACCCGAGTGTCGTTGAAATTCAAACGCCAGCATAATTCCATTCCACTGCTTTAATTTCAAAGTTCACTTTAAGTAGTCATAGCTGGCTACAATATTTAGGTTACACGAGCACAAATTAAGAGTGCGAGTTTTGTTAGCATATTTTAGCTTACCTGTGACTGCAGCTCAGCTTGGTACGTACTAAATTTTACTATTGTTAATTGTTCAGAATCGTTTAATTCAAGTTCAAAGTTAAATCTCTTCTTTCTAAATTGCGTAGATTCAAGTAGCTTTAGAAATGATTGTTGAGGTAGTCCAAGACAAACTGTATTTCGATGTGCTTCAGAAAGAAAGCTCACTATTAACTTCAGTCACTAAATTAACTTTCGATTTTCCGGTTTCATTAATTCTTTTGCTAAATTAAGTGTAGCGAAATTTATTACTTCTGACAAACATTCAGTTTTCACACTACACGTGTCAACCTTCAGTTGCCACGCTTCTAGTGCTAATTATATGTGTAATAACCTTTCTTTTTCAGTTATTATAGTAATTGTCCATAGGACTGGCGACCGTAATTTCCCCCAAATCTCAAATATTTAATTACCGCTAGTTGATTGTTAACGTAACGGCCGCACATTTACTTTCTTTATTAACTTTATCCCTATTTCAAAATTAATTTCCACCAGTTTCACTTGCATTTTTCCTTTCATTTAGATGTAACCCTTTCCTCCCTCTTTACCGACAGGTTAACTTCGGTGACGATTGCTTTTCCAAAACTCCCATTAGGTACACGCGGTTTCATTTTTCACTGTCATTAAGGTCGATAAGTGAGGAGGAGGTTACACGTGGCGACCGTGACAGGACAATCTTCAAATCTGAGGTTGTTCTGGACACGAATTTTGCCTTGTACAAATCTCGTAACAAAGTATTGGTTACGAAATGGTCGATACGTCAGCGAGAATATTAGTGTGAGGAATCCTAATTAGATTTGAGATTTGGCATTTATATTGAAAATTATTAAAATGAGTGAAGGCAACAATTACCAAAATTTGGTAGGCTTGGATAAGGAACAATCGGTCGAACAGTGGGGAACGCGCACCGCGGTACCCATTGTTCAGGGACAGGCGGCTAGCATGAAAGACGCGACCGCCGAAACGCAACAAAGAGCAGAAATGGAATTCCACACTTTAGAAAATGTTTCGGAGTCGGAAGTGAAAACCAAATGCGAATCCCTTGATGACGAATACGGGGGACAATTAAAGAGGAAGCAGCTACGGAAGTAAAACCGGTAGTTTCCGAGAATTTAACTGATTTATTGAATGTTTTGATTAACGAAATCAAGAGTCAATCGGCCAAGCAAGAAGCTCAGTCTGAAAAAATTGAACGAAAGCTAGACAGTCACAACAAAGCTATTAATGTTGTTAACAACAATGTTGGAGTTGTTAACACAAAAGTTGATAAAATCAAAGAAGATATTGTTGTGATTAATAGCGAAATCGGTAATCTTAAACAGGAAATGACAGGCGTTCAGGCGGAAATTGCGAGCATAAATACTCGTTTGTATTCCGAAATTAGCAGAATCGAGAAAAGTGTAGGAGAAGCAGTTGCTCCGATCATCGAGAATAAGGTGACGGAACAAATTCAATTAGTGAAAAAAGAGGATCAAAAGAAGGTGGAAACTTTAAAGGCTTTAGTATCCGAAGTAGATACCAAAGTGACGAAGCAGGCTAATAGCTGCGAAGAGAAAAAAAGGGAAGTAGAAACGCTTGCGACAACCACTTGCCAAGTAATTACGAGAGTGTCGGAATTAGAAAAGAAACTTGACGAAAAACAGAGCTATGTGCCAATCTATGCATATAGTTCGGAATTGTTGACGAAAGAGGAGCGGTTCGACCCCTTGAAAAAAGGCGGTATACACGCGACGGATTTCATTAAAAATTGTGAAAGAGTTTTACCCAGATCATGGACTAATGAGAGAAAAATTAATGCGGTTATTGATGTGTTGGCTGGTGATGCCAAGCGTTGGGGCTTAAACCTCAACATTACGAACCTGACTTTTGACGAGTTTAAAAATTTGTTTCTGGCTGAATACTGGTCAGAGCAAAAACAGCAAAGTGTCTGGCGCGAATTTGTCGTATCGAGGCCTTTCGATGCGAATTCGCGCGGATCGATGAAGGAGTTTTGTGAGGGCTGGATCCGCAAGTTGGAATATTTGCGTGATCGCCGCACGGAATCTGAAATAGTCTGGGAACTCTACATGAAGCTTCCAGATGATACAAAACGCTACGTAGGAAACAATTACAGGACAATCAATGATTTCCTGGAAAGAGTTGAGGACGAGGACAATTGGCGCAATAATCGCGACAGTGGTAGAGGCCGTGGTAACAACAACAGGTACCACAGCAACCACAACAACGATAACCATGGGAATAATGCATACCGCAACCATGGCAGCAATAACAATAATAGTTCGGACCGTAATAACAAACGGTACAATGCAAATAATAACAGGAATGACGGAAACCAGTATCATACTAACGTGATACGGGCTTCACAGAATAGTAATAACGCCAGAGGGTGTGATCAGCCGCCTCAGCAGCATCCGAGGAGCGTATCTGCTGGGACGAGACAGGGAAACCATTAGCCACGCCGGTGAGGGGCCGACCGGGCGTGGAGAAATTTTGGCGGCCCAATAGCAGGAGAAAACCCAGGTGTCGTCGGTATGAAAATTCCGTGTGGAATAATCAACGGCGGGAGAGTGTGCCAGTGTTAGGAGAAAGGAGTGCGCCCACAAGTAGTAGATCAGCTGTATACACGGCAGTAGGAAGTACATTCACTGTCAGTGAGAACAATTTAAGTAGTGTTCCGGAAATCGATTATAAAGTGGCAGCTGTAATACCCACAGCGGAACTGGAGATTGAGTTTAAGAATGATTCGCAAGTGTTGAGAGAAGATCAGATGTCGGATAAAACGTCCGTCATCGAGCGAGGGGATGCAGAGAGGGATGAGGTCTGGTTAAGGCAGTTCGGTCGCTTATACGACGAACTAAGAGATTATAGGGGCCTGTATGGGAGAAGTGTTTATGGAGAGCGCGGGCAGAATTTGCCGCGTCTCGTCCCACAGGAAGATAGTATTTGTGAAATGATAGAAAGTTCTGGCCCTAACCGGCAGACTTTACTAGAAATAGTTGATGTAAATGGGGAGCACGAGCAAGATTGGTCGTGTTTCGCCCCGCAAGAGTTGGATGTTGAAGTAGTAACGGAAAGTTCTGGCCCTAACCGGCAGACCTTACCGAAAGTTTCAGTGGTAGAAGTAGCCGACCCATCCGGCGCAAACCTCCAGTTTAAACATTGCGAAAGTATTAAGGAGAAAGATTGCGAAAATTTTAGTGATAGCCGGACACGATTGGTAGAAAACCACGTAGATTACAGTTTGTATGAGGTTAGAGCTGACGTTATACGGTCAGACGATAACAGTGTGGGTTGCGCAGATCTAGAGGAAGTAATTGCAGATACTACTGGGCACATTTCTCCAGGTAGATTGGCAGATGAGATCAATCTGGCTAAAGAGGAATCAACGAAGGTGACAATTAGTGAATTGATAGCAAAGCAACACTCGCTAGTTGACGAGTTACAGGAAAAGGTTTCGGTATTGGAGGCGAAGCTACAGACAAAGCCTCAGGACAAACGTGCTGAAATTAAAACTGTATGTGAACAGAGGCTGAAAAAGCCGCCAGATAAGCCGGATTTGGGATCAAAGCCGGATGGTTTTTTCTGGAATGACCTGGATATAGACGAGGATTTACTGTGGGAAAATAAAGAGACAGTCGAGGACAAGTGTAGACGGGTAGTAGTGTCTGTTAATATGCACGACCTACAACTAAACGTGTTGATTGACACCGGTGCAGAATTGAGTGTTGTATCTGGGAAAATATTTGAGTTACTGAAAGACAGACGCGGCATCGTAGTTATGCCAGTAACAGGAGTGAAAATTATCGGTGCTACTGGGAAGGCCAGTAAACCGGTCACAAAACAGATTTTTGTCAACTTCGAGATATGTGGGGCACGATTTGAGCAAGAGTTTGTCGTCGTGCCAGACTTAACTACGGAAGTAATTATCGGGTTAGATTGGCTACTAAAGTACCGTGCAGTGATTAACTGCGAAAGCAAAACTTTGACATGTACGTCACAACATAAAACAATAGTAGTTAGCTTTGACGAGGCAGGAGACGGTGTGCATAGGCAATACCAGCCTATACACATTGTTAACTGGCCGAATGGTATTGATGTAGGTATGAATTTGAACTACTGTAATGTGAAGAATCTCGGCAATGACGATAATGTAGAAAGTGAATTGGAAAGTGTTGTAGACGGTGTGTCAAACGTAACACACGAACAAAGAGCCGACTTTCCCGTACCTATTGCCATCACAACCATAGCGCATGGGGCAAATATGTGGCAGTATTTGAGAGAATTATGAACACCTTGAGACATGAATCTACGGGATTTTCTCCAGAGGAAATCCTGTTGGGTGACAGAAGTAAAAGTCTAGTGGAAGAGATAATCAAATTCCCTCCACGGATTCACATTAGTATTTGTGTGAAAAAAGATCGTTTGCGAGAAGTAATGAAGCTAAAAGCCGATGCTCGCATACGTCGTCATGACGCTAAAGTGCGTTTTGCTAAGTTTGCAATCGGAGACTTAGTACTTGTAAAAGCTCATGAGAAATCGAGCGAGATAGACAATGAAATCTCTAAATTTAAGTTTGTTTATAATGGACCATATAAAGTAATTGGTATACCTCACACAAATGCTTATTGCTTAGAGTATCCAAGCTCTGGAAAACTATTAGGTATACGGAACATTGTAGACCTGAAATTGTACCAACCTAGGATTGATTAATACCACAGAATGGGTAATTTGTACAGTATGTAAAATAGAGTATAAGATTTAACGATTTGCTAGATTGCCATGCTTTTGACTGACCAAGGTCATTAAAGAAGTTGTAATTAATAAGTAATTAATTTTGATTAATCAATTTAATTTTAATCAATTTAATCATGATCTAATCAACTGAAAAATCCAAGCTGCGGGTTTAAGTTTCAGCTGAGTCACAGTAGATTAAGGAAAGTAAATATGATTTTGTAACTAGCTGTAAGATTTCATGAATATGTGTTTTACTAGTCACTGCCGATGTACTTAGACGCTGTTTTAAGTTTCAGGCTAGTACATGCGTGTGATGATGGACAGTGTTGAGTTATCCACTGTGACAGTGTTTATGGACTCCTTGAGATTACTCGGGAGGGAGTTTTTCCGAAAGAATTCAGTGAAACGGACGTTCTGGAAACGCCGTCACAAGGGCGAGTGAGATCAAGCGTGCCGCACACGCGGGCGCAACAATACTGGCGAGGCGAGCCGCTGTCGGCTCTTGTGCCGCTGTCGGCATTCTTTGTACTTGCGAGTACGGAAGGCGGAATTGTTTTTCTTCCTGGACAGCTGAAAGAATTCTGCTGTTAATATTGATGTTTTTGTCGATCTGCTGTACATTATTTTCTTGTTTAGCGTTAAATAGATTCTCGTGACGAGAATATTAATTATGAAAAGGTTATATAAAATGTGTAGTCTACTTAATTATTTATTTGCGTATTTTGATCTACCTGTTTTTATGACCATGCACTCTAATTAATTTTGCAAATAGTATTCCATTTCTCATAGTGTTACGAATTTTAATGATTTTGGAATAGCTAAACCATTTTCTGTATTTTCTATGAATTTTAATGTGTTGTGAACCTGTTTTATTTTGTGCAAGATGACAGAGTGGAATAAGATTAGGAGTGTCTCCACTCAATTATTATGGTCTAAAAATTGATTTATGGTTAATTAGACGAATGCTAAATTTTGTTGATGTTTTGAGCATATGCATTTCCGCTGTTTCTTTTTTTGGACATTTTCTGAGTCTGTTTACGTTACACGAACATCCTCAGACAATGTGGGGCACGTGTAACGCCGGAAATGCATATCCTCCTATTTCCATCTATTGTACTATTATTTTTTTTCCTTGTTTTGTTACCTCAAGATATGACATTTCTGTCTCTTTATATATTGTAATTGTTTTACTGTTTGTATATATATATTTATGCACTTATGTCGATGTATAATTGGTTTGTTTCGTAAATATTATTTGTATTTTTACGCTGAGTCTTGCCTAGGGAAAACTGCTATCGAACGATTACATCGATAGGTCGTGTGAAGAATCAAAGTGTGTAGGATCTTTGGTAGTGTTAACTCTGCCGCGTGGAGCGCGGGCAGAGGGAGTCTGGCTGGAGTAGCGAGTGGAGCAGGTGTGTTGTGTGACGCTCCCGCGAGTTGCCGCGCTTTCGGGGTTTGGCAGCATGTAATTGCGCTCGACTCGCGATGATAGTTTCTGACATGGAAGCATTAGCTGGCGCACATCAAGAGCCCGTTTCGTCTGGTGACCGTGTCGAGAAGAAGGCGCGCCAACATCCAGCTTCTGCAACAGCGACGGCCGACAATGAGTGACTGTCGCCACCTCCTCGATCGACGGCTTCAAACCTTCAACCAACCAACAAGGAAGACTAAAAGCACGTAAAGTTTCAGAACTGTATGGCAGACCTCAGCTTTTCAAATTGTTCCATTTGCCTCGCAAAATTACAGCAACTTAGCATGAACCTTTGTTGCTCATTGTCCCAATTGCATTGCCAAGCAGGGTCCCTTCCTTTTCCGAAATGAACCCGAGTGTCGTTGAAATTCAAACGCCAGCATAATTCCATTCCACTGCTTTAATTTCAAAGTTCACTTTAAGTAGTCATAGCTGGCTACAATATTTAGGTTACACGAGCACAAATTAAGAGTGCGAGTTTTGTTAGCATATTTTAGCTTACCTGTGACTGCAGCTCAGCTTGGTACGTACTAAATTTTACTATTGTTAATTGTTCAGAATCGTTTAATTCAAGTTCAAAGTTAAATCTCTTCTTTCTAAATTGCGTAGATTCAAGTAGCTTTAGAAATGATTGTTGAGGTAGTCCAAGACAAACTGTATTTCGATGTGCTTCAGAAAGAAAGCTCACTATTAACTTCAGTCACTAAATTAACTTTCGATTTTCCGGTTTCATTAATTCTTTTGCTAAATTAAGTGTAGCGAAATTTATTACTTCTGACGAACATTCAGTTTTCACACTACACGTGTCAACCTTCAGTTGCCACGCTTCTAGTGCTAATTATATGTGTAATAACCTTTCTTTTTCAGTTATTATAGTAATTGTCCATAGGACTGGCGACCGTAATTTCCCCCAAATCTCAAATATTTAATTACCGCTAGTTGATTGTTAACGTAACGGCCGCACATTTACTTTCTTTATTAACTTTATCCCTATTTCAAAATTAATTTCCACCAGTTTCACTTGCATTTTTCCTTTCATTTAGATGTAACCCTTTCCTCCCTCTTTACCGACAGGTTAACTTCGGTGACGATTGCTTTTCCAAAACTCCCATTAGGTACACGCGGTTTCATTTTTCACTGTCATTAAGGTCGATAAGTGAGGGGGAGGTTACAGACTGGAGAGCTAAACAGGGCACACCGATATTCAAGAAAGGAAATAGTAATCCTCTGAATTACATACCCACATCACTAACGTCGATTTCCAGTAGGATTTTGGAACATACGCTGTGTTCGAACATTATAAATTACTTTGAAGGTAACTGTCTATTGGCACACAGTCACCACTGATCCAGAAAATATCGTTCTTGTTACACACAACTAGCTCTTTACTCGCACGAAGTAATGGGTGCTATTGACATTGGATGTCAGACTGATTCCGTATTTCAGAAGGCTTTTGACATCGTTTCCCACAGGGGACTTCTAATCAATTTGCTGCTTATGGAGTATCGCTTCAGTTGTGCGACTGAATCCGAGATTTTCTCTCAGAATGGTCACAGTACGTAGTAATCGCCGGCAAATGATTGATTAAAACGCAAGTGATAGACGGGGTTCCCCAAGAAAGTATGTCAGGCCTTGTGCTGTTCCTAATCAACATAAACGATTTAGAAGACAATCTGAGCAGCCGATTGTTGTCAAATCATACTGTCATTTATCGTCTAGTAAAGTCATTAGAAGATGAAAACCAGTTGCAAAATGACTTAGACATGACATCTGAATGGTGCGAAAAATGGAAACTCTGTCTTAACATCGAGAGGCGACGGTTCAATCCCGCGTCCGGCCGTTCTGATTTAGGTTTTCCGTGATTTCCCTAAATCGCTCCAGGCAAATGCCGGGATTGGTTCCTTTGAAAGGGCACGGCCGACTTCCTTCCCAGTCCTTTCCTAATCCGATGAGACCGATGACCTCGCAGTTTGGTCTCTTCCCCCAAACAACCCAACCCCAACTCTCTCTTAACAAGGAAATTGTGAGGTCATCCACTTGGCTGCTAAAAGAAATCCGTTAAATTCTGACGCGATATATCACACAGTTTTAAAGGCTGTCAGTTCGACTGAATACCCAAGAATTTGCAATTACGAAAAACTAAAGTTGAAACGATCAGATACATAACGTTCGAGTGAAGGCAAACCAAAGACTACGATGTATTTACAGAACACTTAGAAGATTTAACAAGTCTTCCGAATACACTTGCTACACTAACTACATTTGTTCGGCCTCTGCTAGAATATTGCTTTACTGTGTGGGGTACTTACCAGACAGGATTGACGGAGGACAAGGAAAAAATTCAGCGAAAGGCAGCTCGTTTTGTATTATCGCGATATAGGTAAGAGTCACGGATACGATGATAGGTGTGGGATGGCAATAATTAAAACAAAGACGTATCTCGTTTCGGGGAGATCTTTTTACGAAATTTCAATCACCAGCTTTCTCCTCTGAGTATGAAAATATTTTGTCGCCAAACTGCATAGGGAGAAATGATCATCATAATAAAATAAGAGAAATCATAGCTGGTACAAAGAGATCTAAATGTTCGTTTTTCCCATGCGCTATTAGAGAGTGGAACAGTAAAGAAATAATATGAAGGTGGTTCAAAGAAACGTCTTCCAGGAACTTAGTGTGAATTGCTGAGAAGTCATGTACTTGTAGATGTTCATTTTAAGCTGTTTTTGCTTCTGAATCATTGTTTAGTTTCCTGCTCCTAAACTGTCTTTTATTTCAAGAGAATTGAATCCAAAGAATTCTAACAATTATGCATGTTGTGATATGACATACCGATACCATCCCACAGGCATCATGCCAATAGCTCTCCCGCAAGATACGGTGGACCCAGTGGTGCGCGCCCGCTGAGCCACGTCCCCAGGGGTTCCGCACCATGAACGCCATCTGCTGCCATAATATAGGATAGCTGGCGGCAGCCACTCGGACTTCGAGCCTCTTCGCTGCGTGACGCTATGCAGACGCTGCTAAGCCGTGGGTGCGACACCATCGTTCGTGCCTTAGTTCAGAGCGCCTCGTTCCTGTTGCTATTGTATGAACTGGACTCTTTCTTGCTGCAGTGTTTGTAAGGAGTCTTGGTTCGAAAGTGGTTCAAATGGCTCTAAGCACTATGGGACTGAGGTCATCAGTCCCCTAGACGTAGAACTACTTAAACCTAAATAACCTAAGGGCATCACACACATCCATGCCCGAGGCAGGATTCGAACCTGCCACTGAAGCGCCTAGAACCGCTCGGTCACAGCGGCCGGCGTCTTGGTTCACTTGGAGATGTAAAAGTTAAGTAAATCTTCTGTGTGTTGTGTTACTTTTTCGCTAGTCGTTTCTGTTTTTGTCCGGGTATTCTACGACGGCAGTTGCCCCACCAATCTGTAGCCTACGTCTCCTTGCCGCTGTATACGAAGCTGTACACATCACGCGTAATATGCTTGCACGGTATGTTTATTTTTTGCGTATCCCTTACGTCCATTAACTACGCATTTAAGACACACAGGAGTGACCAAAGTGGGCATTGTTCCACGTTCTCTCTTTTCTGAAAATTTTGCTTCCACCAGAATCGAACTTTAACCTCCGAAACAATTAGATGTTCTCTAAGACGGAGTAAATTCTAGTATCATTTGTTAAATTTGAGAAAGTACCCAAATGTGATTTTTCGTGAGATGTCTACCCTTGGCACGTGACGGAAATAACTGAAGAATCACTAAGGTGTTCATAAATTATTTAGAGATGAAAATGGGAAAATTCCGGTGACGCGCGTGACGCTGAGCGCTCCGCCGGAAGTGAGCGTGCTAATAACGAGGCTACTGCTGCAACGGAAGAGCGCAATAAAGCGAGCGAGCCCGGTTGTGCAGCGAAACGTTTTGCCAAGGTTATGGCGTTCCGGCTAGGTACACAGCGGCGTCATTAGCGACAGCTGGCCGCGGAAAGCGGAGGGAGCCGCGCGCTCGCTCCGCAGCGCTTTGCATTTTCCTGCTGTCTTTCATTTGGAATGCATCTGCATACGCGGCGCTAGTGCGACCAGTTGGAGAACATTGTTCCGGTATTTACAGTTCGTCTCACGTAAGCACGGCAGCAAACACAGAACGAATGCCGACTGGCTGCTAGGTGGTACATGCCTGCATAGCCGATTCGAAAGTGTGACATACACCCGGGAAACATAACGCACGGTAATCTTGTTGCTCTCGGCCGAACCCTGTTCGATGAATTCAGAAATTTTTCTGCAGTTCTGCGATACTATCGTGTATCACTTGTATTGATAAATCCATGTTATAGGCATGATGTACTCTCCGCCATGCACTGTTCAGATCTTGCGGAGTACACCTGATGCAGATACAGATTCGGCATTAGCCTGCAAGATGTTGCTGTGTTAAAGGGCTCGTACACCGAGAGGGCTTCACTAGATTGGTGACTCCTCGGCTGGCTTGCAAGTAGTCCACTTCTAAGAGACGTTAGATTTTGGTCATTGCACAAGGGAAATCTTTCCATCGAAGCAGCTACCGAAATTAATTTTTATACCACCTTCATTTTACAGGGTGTTTATAAATGACTATAGGAATTTTAACGCTTTATAATATTTATTACATTAAACTTACAGTTATAAATTACATGTCAAATGAAAGAGCAACTCAAACAGTTTTACCGAGAACCTTATAAATGTCCAATGTGAGCACCATTTGTCACACGGCACACACAGTCTATAGCCGAGTTCTTCCCAAACATTGATAAGTGTGTTTTCAGTGATAGCAGCAACAGCTGCTTCAATCTGGTTTCTTAATTCAAGATGGTCTGCTGGTAGCGGAGGCACATACACACCATCCTTGATGAAGCCCCAAAGAAAAAAATCGCATGGCATTAAGTCGGGTGAACGTGGAGGCCATGCAAAGCAAGCCCTGTCATTGGGCCCCTTGCGGCCTATCCAGCGCTTGGGTACAGTGCAGTTCAACCAATGGCGTACTTCGCTATGCCAGTGAGGTGCCGCACCATCTTGCTGGAAAGTGAAGTTCTCTGGCTCATCTTCTTCCAACTGAGGGAAGAGCCATTGCTCTAGTGTATCAAGGTAAGAAGTGCCAGTTACAGTAGGTTCACCAAAAGAGAAAGGCCCATAAACTTTCCGCCGGGATATGGCACAAAAAACAGTCACTTTAGAGGAATCTCGTTGCATTTGTACCACCTCGTGAGGATATTCTGAGCCCCAGATGCCCACATTGTGGGTGTTAACATGTCCACTAAGGTGATAGGTCGATTCATCACCGAAGACAACATGATCCAGAAAATCTTCGTCATCAAACAACATTTTGTTTGCGAAGTTAAACATTCATAAGGTTCTTGGTAAAACTGTTAGAGTTGCTCTTTCATTTGACATATAATTTATAGCTGTAAGTTTAATGTAATAAATATTATAAAGCGTTAAAATCCCTATATTCATTTATAAACACCCTGTATTTGTAACCATTTACAGTACAATAAGTAATTACCGTCCTAAATTGCTGAATTGGAAGTTGTTACGACAGTCAGAAACCAAGATAAATATAATTAATTTAGGAAGTTGCTTGGTAGGAAAAATTCCTCAAATAATGGAGTATTAGACCCAGCTCATCCACCATAATGCGGAGAAAGACTGCAATCACCAGATGACAGTCACGTTTGCAACAAAAGCCAAACTTCGCTTACCGTCCCAAAGGCATTTGTGAACGTCTCTTGCACTCAACGTTTAACACAAATTCTTCGTATGCTTTGAGTGTTCTCCTTCCACCATTCTGTCCGGTACACAGTAATTATTACACGTGTACCCTTAAAAGTGGTCGTTCCAACCTGCCCTTCCCTTAAGAAAGAGGTTTTGGCAAACATCAACTGACCTTTCTAAGACTTCATTCCATATTTTGTGTGTTGATTATTTCTTAACATACTTCAGCACCAGCATGTTCTAGTGCAAAGTTTGTCCTAACTTACTGAACACTTGGTATAACAGTATGACCACGGATATTATAAGAAACATTTGCTTCAAAGAGGAGTGGTGGAGAGCCAAATTCCTACAGACACACAGAGATGATGTTATGAATGACATTTGGGCGAGAGGGAAAAAAAACGCCTCAGTACATTCGAAAGAACTCCTACGACAACATTTACAGACCCGTGAAAGTGTTTGTATTACCGTAGGGTCTAGAATATACTGTGTTGTCGTTTGTAGAAATGAAACTGGATGTCACTGAAACTAAGGGCAAAATGACGTACGATGCAGTGTGTGTGAATTGAAGTGAAAATTGATTCCCGTTGCCAGATAAAAATGGCCAGATGCGATTAGAAATTGGTCAGTGAGCGTTCCATACGAAATCAATTATGTGTAACAAATGACATTTTTTATTCGTACATTGTAATTACAAATTAACAATTTCGGTTATTTCTCTTTACTTGTACTAAGCCTTTCATGTTGCCAAATATGATTTTAGGCCATCTGGAAGTACCCCATAGGTTTACATGCGTGATTTTGTGAGAGTCAAAATTTGTGACTAAAATGGCCGCATCTCTCGATTGCATTGACTTGGAAGCCAAGGAACTATAGACCTTAGTATGTGACATAAATTTCAACTCGGTACGTTACATGTTCCTGAGAAAATGTCTTTTAGCAGTCGGAAAGACAGACAGACAGACGGACAACAAAGTTATTCTATAAAGTTTCGTTTTCTACCGACTGAAGTACGGAACCCTAAAAGCGCCACTTAAGCTTAAAAAGGAAACCAGACACAGTTGGACTGATAGGCACCATGAAGCACGAACCTGATCGGCGCATGTCGTTTCTCAGTGGAATGTTTCCTTCTTAGTACGGCGACGCAATAATGTAAACTGGATTTCTACTACAACTTGTTTCTGAAGTTCAAGGAAAAAACACGCGGAGGAAAGAATCTGAGAACAGAAGTGTGTCTGCTTATCTAAGCACAGCCCCTGGATACCATCCAGCTTAGGATAGTCAGAACCACACTCCGCACAGTTCCGCTACCAAGACTTCGCAGGGACATTTTGCGCGCGCTACTGTTTGAAACCACTCCCAAACCTCATCAGTCGATTCGTCCTGTTTCTAAATTAAATATTCAGTATTTTCTTCAGTCTTTACGAATTTTAATTTTCCCTCTTTTTAATACATGTCTTTTGGTTCCTAAATTATTTTTAATACGTAATACTATTAAAGTCCTTCGAAGCACGTATATAAATTGGAAAAAAAATAAGATGCCTCGTTTCTCTATTCACCTGTGACTTCCAACATGTGTATATGCTAGATACATACTCTGAATGATGCGTTTCGGCGTTGAATTGTATCATTTGTTCTTACAACACGTAGATCGTCAAAAAATTTGCATACTTACTCAAAAATAGTTAGAAAACACATTATCATGTTTCAAGTTCCCTAAAAGTATAAACAATGCCCCAACATTGTCCCTTCTCTTTTTGGTTGGATGAAACCTTCTCATCGTATTCCGTCTTTTCTCTTGTGGCGTCTAAGCAAGACCATCCACATCACTGTAGTTGTTTGTTGAGGTCCATTGGCTTAATTATGTGTCAGAATGTAGGAACATTCATAAAAGTGTCCATGCGTGACGTGCTATACTGTCTGGTACTGTAAGCGCAAGCTAGCGCTCCGTTCACATGGCAGCCGTTCTGAGGAGAACCGGCAGCCATGCACCCGTTGTCGCTCTCCTGGGCCGGCCGCTGTGACCGAGCGGTTCTAGGCGCTTCAGTCCGGAACCACGCTGCTGCTACGGTTGCAGGTTCTAATCCTGCCTCGGGCATGGATGCGTGTGATGTGCTTAGGTTAGTTAGGTTTAAGTAGTTCTAAGTTCTAGGGGACTGATGACCTCAGGTGTTAAGTCCCATAGTGCTTAGAGCCATTTGAACCATTTTTGAACGCTCTCCTGGGAGACGGGTAAATGTGAAAGGACGCTGGCGGTCAGTCTCCAATACCTTATGCAGGACGACTGGTATTTATCACGATCCGATCCCGATTAGACAAAGGCAGAAAATGAGGACGGGGCAAGTTGTGGTCAGCGTAGATACCCCCAGAGTAGTGAAGCAACTTAATCACTTAATACAAGCAAGTCTTCTGGTCCAGACTGTATACCAATAGGTCCCTTTCAGAGTTTTCTGATGCGATAGCTCCGTACTAAAGAATCATATACAACCGCTCGCTCGACGAAAGATACGTACCCAAAGACTGGAAAGTTGCACGGGCAATACCAATATTCTAGAAATGCAATAGGAGTTATCGACTACATTATGGGCCTGTATCATTAAGGTCTATGTGCAACAGGATTTTGAAACTTACGGCCGGCCGGAGTGGCCGAGCGGTTAAAGGCGCTACAGTCTGGAACCGCACGACCGCTACCGTCGCAGGTTCGAATCCTGCCTCGGGCCTGGATGTGCGTGATGTCCTTCGGGTAGTTATGTTTAAGTAGTTGTAATTTCTAGGGGACTAATGACCTCAGATATTAAGTCCCAGTGCTCAGAGCCATTTGAACCATTTGAGCACTTACGCGCGATTTGCAGAGTAGCGACGTGGATGTATAATCTCGATTTGAGAAACAACTTGAGGCTATCTGTGTCTGTATGTTTCCAACTTTCTCGTGATCCAGGCACCAGCGTCTGTCTCCACCACACTAGGCAAGGGAGAAACCGTTGAAAAAGGCATTCAGTTAACATCACCGTGCAGCTTGGGGTGGGGGGATTTAACGAACTGACCACGTTCAAATCTGGCAAGCACGTAGTGGAAGTAACCGCTTTCGGCACAGGCAACGGTCACTCCTTATTTGCCGCTACTTTCCGGTTGTTATTTAAGTAGTGAATGGCTAATGCTATCAAGCTGGAACTCTGGGTTCAGTTACTCTTACACCGGCGTAACCTTACGTATAAAAGTCATCCATAAAGTTTAATGAAATGTAAACTAATTATCATACTAAAAATTAAATTATATAGATATCTTCTTATAATTATTACAGAGTAATTGGTATGATTGTTTACGGGAGAGTACGATAGCTGATGTTCTACAGTACGTTTATTTGGAATATTTTGGTCACTTCGGAATCGCTGGGAAAATTACTTGTAAGGGTGAAACTTGCTTTTCAACTTAAATAGATCATTAATTACGCGTGCATTATGCTGTGATTAGTCATTTGATTCAGCTTCTGTCTTACAGTCCGCAATTGTACTGGGATTTATCTGCATTTGATATAAATAACAAATTTAGGCAACATTGTCCACAGGAGAAGAGCGATTCGGTGCTTAATTTCGTTAAAATAACACTCTAGATCGCAATGATATTTGTTCATTGTGACTAGTTTCGATTTTAAGATAGCACGATCGTAGCTCCCTAGCACGAGGACAAGCGAGGAACGCCAGCACCAGCCACAGGAAGCTCACATTCTGAAGATGACTTTAAGGCCCGTTTCACACTGGGACACTGGTGACGGTCGCCAGTGACAAGTCACCCGTGATGTGGTGAATACTCCTGGATCACCGGTGTCCGCCAGGTATTGCCAGCTGATTAGTTAGTGAAATGGACTCGAGCTAGGTGGAAGGTTTTTTTTAGTACTTCTAATCTGGAGGATGATGATGATGACGACGAGGTCCCATACTCCGAGGAGCGTAGGGGACGATGCGGGAGACCCGCACCGCCTACTAGGCAAGGTCCTAGGGGAAGTGGTTTGCCATTACCTTCCTCCGATCGTAATGGGGATGAATGATGATGATGAAGGCACAACAACGCCCAGCCATCTCGAGGCAGGGAAAACTCCTGACCCCTACAGGGAATCGAACCCGGGACCCCGTGCGCGGGAAGCAAGAACGCTACCGCAAGACCACGAGCTGCGGACAGTCAGGAGGAGGAGGAGGAGGAGGAGGAGGAGGAGGAGACAAAACGTTCATTACACGTACATCCACTGCTACGTGATCGGCTTGAGAAAGAATTGCTTTATACCCTTTATGTCGATCTGAGACAAGTTGAGAAGTTTTTTTCAGTATTTTCGAATGTCGAAAGAGCTATGGCTTACCTCAGCTGAAGGATTCCAAAAGATGGCCAGTTTTCCTCATTGTGTCGGTGCAGTGGACGGAAAGCACATCAGGATTATAAAACCCACTTCCAGTGGTTTCGTCTACTATAATTATAAGAACTATTTTTCCATTCTGTTTTAGCTGTTTGTGATTCGACGTACAAATTACTGTTTTAGTCGTTGGAGCGTATGGGAAATCGTCCTACTCAACTGTTTCGTAGTTCAGTATTAAATTAAAAAAAGTACAAGTTGGTAGGCTAGATTTCCCTTCACTCAAACCACAGTCATTACCTTTTAAAAGAACTATGCCATTTGTGTTAGTGAGTGATGGTTTCGGGGTGTCAACATTTATTCTACGCCCTTTTGGAGGAAAATATTTAGACGTTAAAAAACTTGTGTTCAACTATAGGCTGTTCAGAGCAAGAAGATACATCAAGTGTAGTTCTGGAATTCTTGCAAACAAGTGGCGCATTTTCTATAGACCACTAGATGTTAAATTAGATTTAGCAGTACCTATGGTAAAAATATGTTGCCTCCTCCATAACTTGGTGCGTGATTGCGATGGAACAGAGTTTGAGGATACGTTAAATATTGGACACGTTAATTATTCAGGGATTGCAGGACACCTCACTTTGCTTAGTCCTTGGAGGCAATATCTGCGAACAGTATCAGAGATGACTTTGAAAACTTTGCTAGAAATGTTATCTGATCGTTACTGTGTTAGGCGTCATTGTTCATCTGGCATTGTATCTGTGATGTGCATAGTGCAATTAATACTATGTTGACTGAAACGAGTTATATTGTTGCGTTCAGTGAACTGAATGGAGCATACAGTTAAAATTATCGACTGTCAGGGACATGATCTCAATAATATTACGATAAATAAATAAAATTCATTATTTTAGTAGCCACATATGCGTAAATAATTGTAATGAAGAATCATACTTTAACTGTATTTTTCGGAGCATAAGGGGGAGCGGAGTGCCTTAAGACGACGATAAGACGCTCCCTTACCTTTGTTATGAAAATCTTGAAATCTAAGTGTCTTTTATATTTTCACTTCATTTGCCCTGTGGCGATGAGTTCATGGTTTCAACGCTCATCGATTTTGTCCCTTCTTATGACATTAACACTGCATAACGGTATACTTGATACTGATAAACGTAAAAGAACAGAAAGGGGGTGAGGGATGCAAATGTGCTCGAAGGTTACTACCCTCCTATCGTCGTACAGGGGTAGAAACTAAATTTCGCTAGTCTTTTATGGTCCTAAAAATAAGATTTTGTTTTTTTTCATCCATGCTCTTCTGATAGAAATCAGGCACAAACTTCGTTACAATTTCTTGCCACCCATTCATTTTCACCACTTTGTTGCTATAGTCACCGCTTTTGACATCCCAGATAGCAGGACGACTTTCTACTTCACTTATAAAATCTTCCGTGTTAATCAGATGCAAACTTATGGGTACTGCATGTACAGTATAATGTGCAATGAATGTTTCGCGACACTGTCACAGAAATGACTGCCTGTTGGAAAACCTGCAGCCCTGTGTCTGTGGTCTGTGTCCCAGTGCGAACACTCCATTTCAAACTAACGCTGTCCGGCGGTGGCTGCCGTGAACACAGTGACCTTGTCCGTCACATGCGGCGAGGGTGAGTCACTGCTGGGTCACAGTGGCTCGGTGAGGCCGTGTAGTGTCCCGGTGTGAATGCTCCAGTTTAAACGAATGTATCTCTGTTGGTGACCGTCGCTGGCGACTGTCACCAGTGCCCCAGTGTGAAACAGGCCTAATTTAAAATCGAAACCGATCACAGTGGAAACGGAAATGAGCGTTTGGCGTCATTGGCCGGGAGGCCCCTTGCAGGTCAGGTCCGGCCGCCTAGGTGCAGGTCTTATCACATTCGACGCCACATTAGGCGACCTGCGCGCCGGATGGGGATGAAATGACGATGAAGACAGCACAACACCCAGTCCCTGAGCGGAGAAAATCCCCGACCCAGCCGGGAATCGAATCCGGGCCCTTAGGACGGCAATCCGTCACGCTTACCACTCAGCTATCGGGGCGGACACCGGTCACAATGAATAAATATCATTGCGGTCTACGCTGATGGCCCTAAACATTATTACCACTGCTTAGTAGCTTGTTTGTCCGTCTTTGACATGAAATACTTCACTCATTTTTCATATCAGGGATCCGACAGTTTGTTAGTAGGTTTGTGGAGGTATGTGGCAGTAGATGTCTACGCCCAGATCATGTAATTCGCGTAAATAACTGGCCGCTGATTCGCGTACGCGGTGATGGCGCTCGATAGTGAACCACATGGGTGCCATAGGATTTACATCAGTCGAATTTGGTCGCAAACATCAACATGAGTTCACTACAATGCTCCTCAAACCACTGTAGCACTGTTCTGGGTCCGTGACACTCACATTTATGCTGCTGAAAGATGACGTCGCCTCCGGGAAGACATCAACCATGAAAGAATGCAGGTGGTTCGCAGCTGTCTCCGATTACTACCAGAGCTCCGTTGCAAGCGCAGGAGAATGTCTCCCGTAGCGTCCGTGGCGCGCTGCCCGTTTCGCTAATAGCATCTGTGGAGACAAATATGGACCAAGTGTAGCAAAAATGTGATTCGCTAGAAGAGCCGACAAGTTTCCAATGATCGACGGTCCGGTGCCCACTGCAATCGTAATTGACGATGTCGTTGGGCCAACATGTGAACACGTACGGATGGTCTGCTGTGGAGGTCGATGTTCAACAATGTACGATAAATGGTGTACTCCGAAACACTTGAGCGTGCACCAACATTGTGCTCTTTTGGCAGAGATGCCACAGATCACCATCTATCCTACTTGACAGAACGTGTGGTACGGAGGCTTGTTTGCTCTGTAAACAGTCGTGGACGTCCAACCGTTTAGCGCCTAGTTGTAGTTTCACTGTCCTATCTCACTCCGTAGGTGCTTACGTCAGTAGTACGTAAACATTCGATCAGTTTCGCCATTTCCTAGATACTTCTTCACAGGCTCTGCGTAATAACAATCTGCCCATTGCCAAAGTCACGTATCTCAATAGCTCTCCCCATTTGCAACCCATATCTTCACTAAGATAATCCCTCGTCCGTGTCTGCTCAGATTACATACGAAGCTGAGTCAAATGAAAACCTTAAATATTTTTTAAAATGTTATTTGCTGTGCAGAAGTGGTACAAAGTTGTATCACTTTTCATCATAATCTCCCCAATGCAAGTCCTCCAGAGCTTACGAAGTGCATAAATTCCTTTAGAAAAAAATCATTTTGGTAGTCCGCGCAACCACTCATGCACCGCATGGCGTACCCCTTCATCAGAACGGAACTTCTTTCCTCCCATTGAGTCTTTGAGTGGTCCAAACATATGGAAATCGCTTGGGGCAATGTCTGGTGAGTATGGTGGATGAGGAAGACACTAAAAATGCAGGTCTGTCATTGTTGCAACTATTGTACGGGCAGTGTGGGGCCTTACATTGTCATGTTGCAAAAGGACACCTGCTGACAGCAATACAAGTCGCTTTGATTTGATTGCAGGCCGCAGATGATTTTTTAGGAAATCTGTGTATGATGCGCTGGTGACAGTGGTCGCTCTAGGCATTTAATGCTCCAAAATGACGCCTTTTTCGTCCCAAAAGAGTCAGCATAACCTTCCCTGATGATGGTTCTGTTCGAAACGTCTTTGGTTTTTGTGATGAGGATTGGCGCCATTCCTTGCTCGCTCTCTTCGTTTCCGGTTGGTGAAAGTGAACCCAGGTTTCGTCCCCAGTAACGATTCTTACAAGGAAGCCATCACCTTCTCGTTCAAAGCGCCGAAGTAGTTCTTCACAAGCATCAACACGTCGTTCTCTCATTTCAGGAGTCAGCTGCCGTGGCATCCATCTTGCAGACAATTTGTGAAACTGGAGCACATCATGCACAATGTTGTTTGCTGACCCATGACTAATCAGCAAACATGCTGCAGTGTCATTCAGTGTCACTCGGCGGTTTTCCTTCACTAAGGCTTCAACTGCTGCAATGTTCTGTGGAGTCACAACCCGTTGTGCCTGACCTGGACGAGTAGCATCTTCCATTGAAGTCACACCATTTGCGCACTTTCTACTCCATTTGTAGGCTTGCTGCTGTGGCAAACATGCATCACCGTACTGAACCTTCATTCGTCGATGAATTTCAATAGGTTTCACACAGTCACTACGCAAAAACCAAATAACAGAACATTGTTCTTCCCTGGTGCAAGTCGCAAGTGGGGCGGCCATCTTTATACTGATACTGCGACGGTATGTGTGCATCTGCACAATGCTGCCACCTACAGGCCATTCTGAACGCTGTTTGTAGCACGCTTACCAGCGTATAGGATAACGACGCGAAATTTCGATTTGTTATTACAAATTTAAGGTTTTCATTTGGCTCAAGACACCAGGCAGAGAGCAACGTCGCGGTGAGCAGTGGTCACAATGTTTTCGCTGATCAGTGTAGTCCTGTTTTAACCAAAATATCTTCACTTTGATTTTAAATTAATCAAATGTGTCATTTCACTTGCTTTGTAAGGCTGAACGAAATGATCATTGGGATCTCTCCAAGCTTGTGTGTGTGTGTGTGTGTGTGTGTGTGTGTGTGTGTGTGTGTGTGTGTGTGTGTCTGTCTGTATTACAGACTGCCTTCAGTCTCAGTAATTCGAGCGTTAAACGTCAGATGCCAATTAATTTAAATCAGAGTATAGCTTTCGCTACTGACGCTCCCGAGGCAAGGTTTCCTTCTGAGCGGACGTCCTTCCCGATCGCGGTGCGCGTGGCGTCGTGAGTCAGGCAGCGATAAATCAGACGCGGCAGCATCGAGATAAGACACGGCACGGCACGGCACACGGCGCCGCTCTGTGCTGCTCAGTTAACCACCGGCTAGGCGTAAGAGTCGGCCTGCCGCGATTAAGTGCCCGCACCGTAATACGCCGTCCCGCCACCTGCAGCAGATTTATTGCGCTGTTTTTGCCCTCGTTATCATTGCCGTTCTCTGCAAGAAAGCTGCCTCGGCTCTACATCAGCTTTTGTTCTAAGACCTTCTCAATGGAAATGGCCCGCCAAACGGTCGCGGGCCGTGATTTAGAAACTTGTTTGGCGATAAGAACTTGGACGGAGGTAGACTACTGTAGTTATTTGTCTCGAGTTTCTCCAAGTATATACAAGTGCTACTGTATAGCACGTGTCGAAGTTTTCACATATTGTTAAATCAGCGTAATGGAATAAGGTTACGTGGACCTTAGGAAGAGAAAAGTGAATTTCAAATCTACACCAGTCGAAGAATCCACAATCTTGATCCATTACGACAGTTTACTGGCGTCGGAAGTCTGCCTCCACCATTACCCGTTCCGAAGCTACTGCGCGCACGGCACACTGCATGCTGATGCTAGGGCTGTCGATAAAATATCGATATGACGGTACTTGTTACAAAAAATACTGATATGTGTATATATAATCACCGCGATATTATTTAAATTGATATATCGATATCAAAATAGCAACAACGAGTCCCGATGTTTTTATTTTATATTATTTAAAACTGAATTTGAAGCAGCGATATCAAGTTACCGGCCAGCCGAGTGCCAGGGGCACGCCCACTGGGATTAGCTCAGTGGGCTAGGCCAACAACAATCAGGTTTATAGATCACTGGCATACTTGTAACGCTGCAGGTAGCATAAGCTTATAGAATAAAGTAGATATATCTTAATAATAACAGAAATTAGAGAAAGACCCATAAACAATGAAAAACTCAGACATAGGTAGATACTAAAAACTAGAAAATGAGAGAACCCTGTAGTGGTAGATTAATAATAAGGATTTACCTGTAGTGTGGAAATAACAGCTGCAAAAAGATGAAATTAGGACCCACTAATGTATTTAGGTAGTGGGTTAATATGTATAAATATAATAACTGAATAAAGAATTTAAAACAAAAAAAAATATTTGGAGCAGTTCTTCTGAAATTGTAGTACAACAATTTTACTTTCACTGTGTGAAGGGGTATTACTACTTTTTGAGCTTTTATCACGTCCAATCTTCCTCTTTGAATGTGTGAAGCAGTTATAAGTGGCACAAGAGTAGTAGTCAGATTGCACTGGGGGAGGGAAGGGGGAGGGGGTGAAGATTTTTGAGATGAGGAAGTAGCACACCAGTTGCGTTAAAAAATTGACGTACGGCGCTACTGACACAAACTGCAACTTTTAACTTTACCACGTAATTTTGACGCTACAACTCCTAGTTCGCTGGTATTGGCAGAATCTAAAAAAACTGGGCAGTCGACATGGAGTGTTCCGGACAGATCCGATATGTGACGAAACCGTGCGACGGACCCATGGGATACGTTTTATAGCGCCAGTTACCTGCAGTTAACATTGTGAGCAAAGTGGCTGTCGCCAAACCAGAGCCCCGCTGTTTGGGGCGCCATGTCACGGATTGCGCTACCTCTCGCGCCGGAGGTTAGAGTCCTCCCTCGGGCATGTGTGTGTGTGTGTGTGTGTGTGTGTGTGTGTGTGTGTGTGTGTGTGTGTCTTGTTCTTAGCACAAGTTACTTTAAGTAGTGTGTAAGTCTAGGGACCGATGACCTCAGCAGTTTGGTCCCTTAGGACGCCAAGTGTGAACGAATGGTTTTCGTTTCAATTCTTGTGCTAAGTGGGATAGGCAGGCTGACTGCGTATTGATGTACAGAATATGTAATAATAAATCAATACTTAAATATACAGCTCTAAAACTGGCAGTGCAGTAAACTTCATTACAACGGCAATTAATATACGATCAGAAAGTATAACTTCAGACTTACGACGTGCAGCCGGTATTTTTATAAGCCGGTACGTCGACACTTTCCCCGTCGATATATCGATACTTTCCTCAGAGCCTGTGATTATACTGTTTTAGATATCGATGTATCGGATTCCAGATATTTTTAATCCTAGCTGATACATTGCTCGCGCAGCGGTGTGACAGCTAAGGTCACCTTCGAAGATCGCCTCTTCATCTTACCTCTGTTTCTTTGGTATTCTTAGTAATCAAATCATCTTCCTTTATATCCAGTATCATTTATAATTACCCGAATGGTATGAAAACTGGTAGATGTGATGTACATTTACACGCAAACAAATGATTATAAATTCAGAAAATTGGATCATTCATCAAACAAACCTTAACAAACTGAGCAAATCAATAACTTATCGGTCCACCTCTGCCCGTTATGCAAACAGTTATTCGGATTTGCGCGTTATGCAAACAGTTACTCGGTCTGACATTGATTCATAGTGGTTGGAGGTCCTCTTGAGGAATATGGTAGCAAATTCTGTTCAATTGACACGTTAGATTGATTTATTTACTGCAAATTTAAAGACCTGTTAACTCGTTCTTTAAAAACAGATCGTACATATTACAGTTTCAGTTTGTGGTCTTTCTTGTAGTTTTGTTTTGATCCGCAACATCTGACATGTAATAAATACTTGTTCAAATAATAGCACTTTGAGATTGACACCCAAATAAATTTTTGTTCTAAGAACAATGTAAAAACATGATAGGATAGAAGACAGATTAACGTGCCATTACCGACTGTCCTGATAGTGAAACCCTCGCAATGGTTTCTTCGAGCTGTTGACCGCCAGTCACAAAATAATAGTTTATATTCAGCTGCAGGGAAGTGGTACTGCTAATCCTAATCATTAACAATAGATATTGACCCATGCACAGCATTGGGTGCTTTCTTGGCTATAGTACCAGTACCTTACATTACATGTACTCTAGTATTCGCTATGCTTAAATGTTACTAAGATCGGCAAAATCCCCATCTGGTTGGAAGGCCTTCCCATAATGATGCTAACGTTCTCAATTGGGGAGAGATCCGGGCACCTCGCCGGCCAGGTTTGGATTTGGCATGCACGAAAGTAAGCAGTTGAAACCCTCTCTATGTGTGGCTGGGCATTGTCTTGAAATGTAAGCCCAGGATGGCTTGCTATGAAGGGCAACAAGACTAGGCATACAATATTGTGGATGTATAGCTGTGCTGTAAGGGTACCGCGGATGACAACCAAAGGGGGTCCAGCTGTGAAACGAAATGACACCCTAGACTATCAGTCCTGGTTGTCTGGACGCAAGGCAGGCAACAGCCAGGTTGGTGTCCTACTGCTGGCGTGGTCATCTCCAGACACGTTATCGCCAGAAAACTCATTGACTGGAGTAGAATTGTCTTCAGTGCTGAGTCCCGTTTGGAACTGAGCCACAGTGATCAGCGAAGGCGTGTTTGGAGACGCTCCAGACAGTGGTGGAATACCGACCTCAGTTACGTCAGAGCGATACGTCAACGACATTCTACGTCCCATTTTGTTGCCGTTCATGGCAAGCCATCTTGAGCGTACATTGCAACAAGGTAATTCATGTCACCACACGCTGCAAATTCGTACTGTATGTCTTCGTGCTTGCCAAACCCTACCCAGGCCAACGAGGTCAACTGATCTCTTCCCAGTTGCGAAAGTTTCGACCATTATGGGCAGGGTCCTCCAACCAGCTCGGAATTTTGACGGTCTAACCCGCCAATTGGACAGAATTTGGCACGATATCACTGAAAGGGACACCCAAGAACTCTGTCAATCAGTGGCAAGCGGAATAACTGCATGTGTAAGGGGCAGAAGTGGACCAACACATTATTGACTTGCTCAATTTGTGAAGCTCTTTGTCTTCAATAAATGATCAATTTTTTCTGAATTTGTAATCATTTATTTGTCTGTACATCACATCTACCGATTTCCGTCCCATTTAGATAATTTCTTCGTGGTGCAGAGTGTAGGCAGATACATTGCTGGACAAAATGAATTACCTGGAAGGGGAAGAGTATGTGAAACGAAATTCACAGGTTGAAAGGGATGAGATTATTTCGGTGATTACAAATTGTTCAAATTTACAAAGAACTTGACTGTATGAGACCACTTATCGCTATGACGTAGCTCGCCTTCTGGACTGAATTCATGCAATGATTCGGCTGGGAATCGTGTCACAAAGCCGTTGTATCCTCTCCTGAGGCAAACTGGTCCACAGTAGTTATAACTGGTACCTGGTGCCCTGGATACTGGCATTGGGTCGGAGTTGACATATGGGTTGGTCCCATACATTTCTATCTGGGGATCTTGCTGGTCACGGTACTACCACATCATCACGCAGATACCGAGCGAGGTGGCGCAGTGGTTAGCACATCGGACTTCGCATTCGGGAGGACGAATGCTCAAACTGGCGTCCGGCCATCCTGATGTAGATTCTCCGTGATTTCGCTAAATCGCTTCAGGCAAATACTGGGATGGTTCCTTTGACAGGGAACGGCCGGTTTCCTTCCCCATCCGTCCCTAATCAGAGATTCTGCTCCGTCTCTAATGACCTCGTTGTCGATGCGCCCTTAAACACTAATCTCGTCGTCGTCCTCCTCCCCCTCCTCCTCCTCCTCCTCCTCCACGCAGACAGTCCTTGAGACAAATGCCAAGTAGAACAAAATTATCCTGTTGAAAAGCAGCACCAGGATATTGAAGCGTGAGATATAACCCATTAGGACGCAGAGTGTTCATGACGTAAGGTTGTGCTGTCTGAGTTCGTGCCTTGTCACTACCAGCCGTGACCTGAAGTCATAACTGATGGCTCACCACTCGGTGACGCCAGGAATAACACTGCTGTGCCTCTCCAGAACGTTGAAACAACGGAAACTCTCCCAAGACCGCCGCTATATTCGCCGAGGATTGTTATCCTGGGTAGTGCAGAACTGACATTCATCGCTGGCCACGATGCGACGCCATTTAGCGGCAGTCCATCCTTCCCACTCAAGGCACGGCTCCAAATGCAGCCGTTAGTGTTGTGTTAACGGCGTACTAATGGAACGGTAATTCCGTAGTCCGGGCTGCTGCTAGTGTGACGAATGTTACGTGATGACAGACAACGTTGCAGGGAGTCCATTACTTGTTCTCGGGTGGCAGGCAGAGACGTCAAGGAGATCCTATGTGTTTGGTGCACAGTGCGGACGTGGTCGACCGGAACCTTGACGACGAACATGCCTACCCTCACATTCCCATGCAGTCCAATATCCGGCCACCTAAACACCGGAAAGCCCCACAAATGTGGATGTTGTACGATTCAACCAGCTGGCCAAATGGAGATCCACTATGACGCTTCCTCCAAGCTCTGTCAGGTGCTGATAACGCAGTGTCAGGCGAGTACACCGCGGCTCAGTGTTCAGTCGATGTCTGACCCTATTCACGCCTCTTGGGTACCCTACCAGGCCTAGTAACACACACACACGAGCAGTACTAATACACTCCGCTAGCATCCGTACCTGTCATGCAGAACTACCACTCTAATCATTTACATACCTGCTGACGGTTTGTGAACGTTCGAAATTAAATTAACATCCGACTGTGTCTTGTGGGTGCTTCACTTTCAGGCACTGTAAATCCCACAGTATGGTCTGAATTAGACTACTGTCCGCCACCCTGGTTTTCCTTTTTCTGCTATTTATCTAATCTCCTGTTTTCCAGACATAAGATTCCGATCAACAGATCTTACAAATTGCTTGTCGCCTCTGACAGAATTACTATTTCATCTGCTAACTCCAAAACTTTCATTCTTCTCCTTATACATACCCTGACAAAACTTTTATTTGGTGTCTATGACTGCAATCTGCCCACTACAAGGTAGTGAGTTATGTGGGAGTCGTGGCGTATAACCTGGTCTCGGAGATAATAGCGGGGGCAAGCTGCAATGATCTATATTACGTGAAGTGCTATCCTGTTCGTGGTCCCAGTTGCAGGTTGCCTATCTAAAACCTTCCAGCAGCAACAGAAATTTGATTTTCAGTATTTCGCCAGATTATCGTGCTGATTTAAAAATGTAAAATACTGTCGTAATCTACTCATTAAGAGATTTAATCTTATCTTAAAATTTAACACAATAAGACACGTACTGTATTTCATGTAGAAACTGTGTATACTGCGTGTGGCTTGTTATGTTCTTCCAGTGGGATCATTTAGTGACTTCCAAGAAACTTTATGAAAGTTTTTTTCGCTGACACCCGCCACAGAATGGTGAAAGGAGAAAAGTGTATCGCTTAATACATTTTCACTCTTTACGTGGTAAATTTGCCGCGTCAGGCATGACGGTTTAATTTATTTCTCTTTGTTAGTAACTCTAATCGCAACGCATTTAGCAGAAGATATCCACAAAGTCGTGACATTCTACGGTGTGACTGTTCTTATCGTTTCGGAACGAGACTAGCTCTCCAAGCGTTGAGAAAGGAGACAGTGACATTGGTCGTAAGGATAATGATTTTTGTGTATTTTTCTACGTAATTAACGAAATAGTTGTTCTATGTTTGCGTTCAGTGCATTAATAAATTACCAAGGCACGTGAACTACTGTGAAATAAATGTAAAAACAGCCGAATTTCACCGACTCAGCGACATAAGTTACAGCTAATTCATGAAGAAATACATGATTGCAGCTTACTCCGCTAACAGCAAGAGAATATGAATACATATTTCATGCCTAAGAAGCATATATTTCTGTTTTTGACTGTTACTATTATAGGCACTTTCCTTGATTCATAATTTTTTTTTATGGAGGCTAATGATTCTCCTATTCATACACTTCGCCCATTCATACACTTCAGTCGACTTTCTGATAAGCGAATTTTTTTTAAAAATAGGTATGTTTGCTCCGAAAGCGAATATGTTGAAGATCCTTGCCGTTTGTGACTGCGATGTTCTCTCTCGGGAAACAGTTTTATTGCTTTTGACTTTCTATTATGACTGTGCGGTTTTCCCCTCAAGCTACAGGTGTGGTGGGTGATTTGATACTTTAAATATTACATTACATGCAGATTTCCTACGTATCACATTCACTAATTCGGCTGGAAGTGTAGCGAACAAAACTTCGCGCTGTTGGGTAAATAAACAACATTATTTGTAAACTTAAGGTGCATGGGGAGAGAGGAAAGGGAAGGGATTGTCCGAAAGAACAATCACCACACACTAATCCAATGGATTCGCCTAGATGGGCGGTGAATCCACCTTCTTCATTGCGGATGCAGAAGTACGTCAGACTTCCGGCGGGAATCTTAACAAGGGAAACTCTCCATCGCACGCCCCTCACCTTTAGTGGTGAGAGAGCGCAGTGGACAACCCGTCAAAAACTGAACACAGATGAAGCATAAAAACAAAAAGGTGTACTGGACTGTAAAAAAATCAAAAATAGTTAACGGTCCAATAACAAGAAGTACTATATAGAATACATAGGAAGACAAATGGCGTCGTGGTTAAGTGGTTACGGAGTACGACTGCGATGCGCCAGCTGTATTCGAACCTAGCTCTTACCAAAGATTATTATTATTATTATTATTATTATTATTATTATTATTATTTTCTCTCTCGATGTTCGCTTTATTCAAATTCAGTGTCGCGATGTAATGTCCGTTAGCATCAGCGAGGTGTAGGGAAGGGACCTATAATGACAGTGTATTCTGCACAACTACTCTATTCGCAACCGAAAGAAAACGGCTTTCGAATGGGAACCGCAACGATTGATGACAAAGTGACAAGTCAGACGAATCCTCCACCAGAAAAAACGTCTGATGTGTCATCCATGGCATGAGTGACAGTATGTATATCATATGTAAAGTATACGGATACTTCTGACACCAATTGTAAATGTATATGATCCCACTTCTGGTACCAAATGTAAATGTATACAGGGTTACGGAAAGGGGGGAGGCGGTTGTTGCATATGCCTCGTGACTACAGGGTGCAGGAGGTGGAGCGGTCAGGATTAGAGAGTGGGCATCCAGGGCTGCCGTTAAATGACAAAACAGGAAATTAGGCACAATAAAGGGGATGTATTTGAATGTACGGTGTACAAGGGGCGCGCCTAGGGTCGGAAGTTACCAGGTTTAGGCCAGTCTAGGAGGTCGAACAATTAAATGAAATGGGCAACGGAAGGAGAAGTGGCGTGAATTCGTTAGCAGTTTCTGCAGAGGGCTCAAGGCGTCTCTTGTCATCAGCTTTAACTGGACAGAACTGCCTCGGTTTTGAGAGACAAGCGACTTGCGTCACGTAGGCACGGCGTAAGTTACTGGGGGAGAACACTTCTAAGGACACTTCTGAGGATTTGACTGGGTCTTTTTTTTTAAACCAATTCCCTAAAATATTCCTTGACTGGATGCCACCATGTACACTATGATGGGAATCTCTTACGTACACACCTTATTTGTTCGACTGGGCCGGCCGGTGTGGCCGAGCGTTTCTAGGCGCTACAGTCTGGAACCGCGCGACCGCTACGGTCGCAGGTTCGAATCCTGCCTTGGGCATGGATGTGTGTGATGTCTTTAGGTTAGTTAGGTTTAAGTAGTTCTAAGTTGTAGGGGACTGATGACCTCAGATGTTAAGTCCCATAGTGCTCAGAGCCATTTTTGTTCGACTGGTGAGTGAATGAGATATGCCTCCTTGCCCGATATAGGTGGTCGCATGAATGTAAATGTGATTGCTCGCAAGGAGAACATAATAGTTCGTTACATAATCTGCAACAAATGAAAGCAACAATTTCACAATCACACAATTTCTCTGTGCTCTGTCAAAACATACGTTTTTAACGTTTTTTGAAGCTGCATTCCGCGTTGTAAGTCTTTATTCTTTAATTCCTATGTTATAACGTAGTTCACACCTGTTTATTCGTTGTTTTCATTTCTGTGTGACGTCTATGTGGTGTCTCGTTTGCTTTCATTATTCATCACAGTTATTTGCAACGGTAACGTATTCTTAGCATATATCTCATGTTCTATGACCAATGTATAATATGACAACTGTCAAGACTACAGAAAGAGGAAAAATTATTTCAGTGACCAGACGGACAGGTCATAATGTTGTGAAAAAGAAAAAAAGAAATAGCACGGACAGTTCTGAACATGACTCGCCTGCATGGCAGTCCAACACCATGACTACTTACCCACGACGCCGTTGCTGCTTATGGCTGATTTTTATTGCACTTCTTGTTTTTGGACAGTTCACTGTTTCTATTTTGCTATTTTTTTCTCTCACAATTCGGTACACCTTCTTCCTGTTTTCATTCTTGATCTGTGTTCAGTTTTTCTGACCACGAAATCTGAGGGTTGTGCGAGGAGAAGTTTCTCTTGTCAGAGTAACAAGCGTGGACGAAATGGACAGGGACTGCAGATACAGGGTGTTTCAAAAATGACCGGTATATTTGAAACGGCAATAAAAACTAAACGAGCAGCGATAGAAATACACCGTTTGTTGCAATATGCTTGGGACAACAGTACATTTTCAGGCGGACAAACTTTCGAAATTACAGTAGTTACTATTTCAACAACAGATGGCGCTGCAAGTGATGTGAAAGATATAGAAGACAACACAGTCTGTGGGTGCGCCATTCTGTACGTCGTCTTTCTGCTGTAAGCGTGTGCTGTTCACAACGTGCAAGTGTGCTGTGGACAAAATGGTTTATTCCTTAGAACAGAGGATTTTTCTGGTGTTGGAATTCCACTGCCTAGAACACAGTGTTGTTGCAACAAGACGAAGTTTTCAACGGAGGTTTAATGTAACCAAAGGACCGAAAAGCGATACAATAAAGGATCTGTTTGAAAAATTTCAACGGACTGGGAACGTGACGGATGAACATGCTGGAAAGGTAGGGCGATCGCGTACGGCAACCACAGAGGGCAACGCGCAGCTAGTGCAGCAGGTGATCCAACAGCGGCCTCGGGTTTCCGTTCGCCGTGTTGCAGCTGCGGTCCAAATGACGCCAACGTCCACGTATCGTCTCATGCGCCAGAGTTTACACCTTTATCCATACAAAATTCAAACGCGGCAACCCCTCAGCGCCGCTACCATTGCTGCACGAGAGACATTCACTAACGATATAGTGCACAGGATTGATGACGGCGATATGCATGTGGGCAGCATTTGGTTTACTGACGAAGCTTATTTTTACCTGGACGGCTTCGTCAATAAACAGAACTGGCGCATATGGGGAACCGAAAAGCCCCATGCTGCAGTCCCATCGTCCCTGCATCCTCAAAAAGTACTGGTCTGGGCCGCCATTTCTTCCAAAGGAATCATTGGCCCATTTTTCAGATCCGAAATGATTACTGCATCACGCTATCTGGACATTCTTCGTGAATTTGTGGCGGTATAAACTGCCTTAGACGACACTGCGAACACCTCGTGGTTTATGCAAGATGGTGCCCGGCCACATCGCACGGCCGACGTCTTTAATTTCCTGAATGAATATTTCGATGATCGTGTGATTGCTTTGGGCTATCCGAAACATACAGGAGGCGGCGTGGATTGGCCTCCCTATTCGCCAGACATGAACCCCTGTGACTTCTTTCTATGGGGACACTTGAAAGACCAGGTGTACCGTCAGAATCCAGAAACAATTGAACAGCTGAAGCAGTACATCTCATCTGCATGTGAAGCCATTCCGCCAGACACGTTGTCAAAGGTTTCGGGTAATTTCATTCAGAGACTACGCCATATTATTGCTACGCATGGTGGATATGTGGAAAATATCGTACTGTAGAGTTTCCCAGACCGCAGCGCCATCTGTTGTTGAGAATTGTAACTACTGTAATTTCGAAAGTTTGTCCGCCTGAAAATGTACTGTTGTCCCAAGCATATTGCAACAAACGGTGTATTTCTATCGCTGCTCGTTTAGTTTTTATTACCGTTTCAAATATACCGGTCATTTTTGAAACACCCTGTAGGTGACGCTCGGCGGGGGAGTGCGTCGTCAATGAGGCGTGCCGAGATATTCTGCCAGCTGCAGTACACACGGTGTCTCAGGTGGCGCAGCGGTTAACGCAACTACCTAGTAAGCAGGAGATCCCAGGTTCAACTCCCGGTCAGCCACACATTTTCACTCGTCACTGCTGATTCCGCGTAATGCCCAGACGTAGCTGATACCAATCATTCCTCTATTGTCTTTCCTTCCCCCCCCCCCCCCCCTCCACCTTCAATTTACATATATCACAGCTGCGGATATGTGACATACGAGGTCTTTCCGTCTTCTGGGGTTTACTGGGAATTGTTTCTTTATTTAAAAAACGTTACAAGAGAATCGTAAACGAACTGTCCTGCGCTCTACCGTTTCATGCTCCCAGGCTCCTTAGGAAATGAAGAATGGCGAATGTGGTGTCATGTTTTGGTTGCTGACAGTTTTGATGGCACCACATGAGACTCACAGGAAGTGCAAAATGGCTAAGCAGGGATAGCTAGAGGACAAATGTAGGCATGTAGAGGCTTATCTCACTAGGGGTAAGATAAATACTGCCTACAGGAAAATTAGAGAGACCTTTGGAGAAAAACGAGCCACTTGTATGACTATCAAGAGCTCAGATGGAAACCCAGTTCTAAGCAAAGAATGGAAAGCAGAAAGGTGGAAGGAGTATATAGAGGGTCTATACAAGGGCGATGTACTTGAGGACAATATTATGGAAATGAAAGAGGCTGTAGATGAAGATGAAATGGGAGATATGATATTGCGCCAAGAGTTTGACAGAGCACTGAAAGACCTGAGTCGAAACAAGGCCCCGGGAGTAGACAACATTCCATTAGAACTACTGACGGCCTTGGCAGAGCCAGTCCTGACAAAACTCTACCATCTGGTGAGCAAGATGTATGAGATAGGCGAAATACCCTCAGACTTCAAGAAGAATATAATAATTCCAATCCCAAAGAAAGCAGGTGTTGACAGATGTGAAAATTACCGAACTGTTAGTTTAATAAGTCACGGCTGCAAAATACTAACGCGAATTCTTTACAGACGAATGGAAAAACTGATAGAAGCCGACCTCGGGGAAGATCAGTTTGGATTTCGTGGAAATGTTGGAACACGTGAGGCAATACTGACCCTACGACTTATCTTAGAAGAAAGATTAAGGAAAGGCAAACCTACGTTTCTAGCAATTGTAGACTTAGAGAAAGCTTTTGACAATGTTAACTGGAATACTCTCTTTTAAATTCTAAAGGTGGCAGGTGTAAAATACAGGGAGCGAAAGGCTATTTACAATTTGCACAGAAAGCAGATGGCAGTTATAAGATTAGAGGGGCATGAAAGGGAAGCAGTGGTTGGGAAGGGAGTGAGACAGGGTTGTAGCCTCTCCCCGATGTTATTCAATCTGTATATTGAGCAAGCAGTAAAGGAAACAAAAGAAAAATTCGGAGTAGGTATTAAAATTCATGGAGAAGAAGTAAAAACTTTGAGGTTCGCCGATGACATTGTAATTCTGACAGAGACAGCAAAGGACATGGAAGAGTAGTTGAACGGAATGGACAGTGTCTTGAGAGGAGGGTATAAGATGAACATCAACAAAAGCAAAACGAGGATAATGGAATGTAATCGAATTACGTCGGTTGATGCTGAGGGAATTAGATTAGGAAATGAGACACTTAAAGTAGTAAAGGAGTTTTGCTATTTGGGGAGTAAAATAACTGATAATGGTAGAAGCAGAGAGGATATAAAACGTAAAGTGGCAATGGGAAGGAAAGCGTTTCTGAAGAAGAGAATTTTGTTAACATCAGGTATAGATTTAAGTGTCAGGAAATCGTTTCTGAAAGTATTTGTATGGAAGTGAAACGTGGACGATAAATAGTTTGGACAAGAAGAGAAAAGGAGCTTTCGAAATGTGGTGCTACAGAAGAATGCTGAAGATGGATGGGTAGATCACATAACTAATGAGGTACTGAATAGAATTGGGGAGAAGAGGAGTTTGTGGCAGAACTTGACTAGAAGAAGGGACCGGTTGGTAGGACATGTTCTGAGGCATGAAGGGATCACGAATTTAATATTGGAGGGCAGCGTGGAGGGTAAAAATTGTAGAGGGAGACTAAGAGATGAATAAATTAAGCAGATTCGGAAGGATCTAGGCTGCAGTAGTTACTCGGAGATGAAGAAGCTTGCGCAGGATAGAGTAGGTCGAGAGCTGCATCAAACCAGTCTCAGGACTGAAGACAAAAACAACAACAACATGCGCCCCCTATTCTACTACTGTTATAGATAAATACAAACGGCAGTATTCGCAGTCATCCCATATCGTGCTCAGAAGGGTTTCTTGCCGGCCGCTTGGTGCGTTGCTGTTGCAGCGATTGTCGAAAACAAAACGGAGTGTTGCTACTGTTAGGTAGCCTATGTACCACTGTTAGTACCTGCAAAATTATCTAACTGTAAGAGACAAAAATCAGGAGATACAACACAATATACGTGGAGATGCTTGAAGACCAGCTTCTGCTTAAAACGGAGCTCTAAGTACCCAGACCATATTCATCCAGCACTTAGCGCCTTCCAACAAATTTCGAACAAAATTTCAGATATTTTCTAAATTTTTTGATGCTTACATACTTTACGTCAAATATTTAACACACCAGCTGATGTGAAACAAAAAAGTTCAGAGCTGTCTTATTCATGTAAATTCTGTTCTTTAAAAGAATCGGGGGTTTGCTGGACAAAAGCTATTTCGTTGATGTGGTTACGCTGGTTGATCCAACTGTAAGTTAAATCGCCGACATTGGAGAAATAACATCACACAGAGACCTAGGCTGAGGGGACCTCGAAACGAACATGTTTTCGCAGCTTCGCTGTATTACAGAGAGAGACGGATTTTACATTTTGAATGGACCTTGGCACTAATTAACAGGTCTCAGAAAGGAGGGAGCGAGTTTGCAAGCCAGTAAGTTCCCAGGCAATCAGGAGGAGACGCGCTGCTGGAGTTTCCGCATATCCTTTAGGTGCTACCGGTCGTCGCCAGGGGCCATGTACCAGCTATCAGTGATTGCGGGCGGCGCATAGCTGATGATGGTCGAGCGCCTGCTGACGCAAACCCTGCCCTCTTCGGCCCGACTGCTATTGAGACTGACAGCCAGGCTCGCGGTCCATACGGCGATCTGTGACGCCACCCTTTTTCACGCTCACTTGACGCTGCCGCCAGCTGTCACGCTGTGCCTGCCGTAGCATCACGTCAAATTGTTTCGCGGGGCGATACATCAGCCCTGCTTGAATCACACTGAAAGAGCACCGTCATTCCCTACAACCATTTAGTTCCGCCCGAAGGGCAACAGACAACTCTGTTCGTCAAGGAGCTTACAGGGTTAATCAGTAGAAACGTTCGAAGGTTGTTCCTGGATACCTTTAGAGTATTTTGGTACGAGGCAGCGATTGCCAACCTGAGGGGCGCCCACTCCCTCCCCCGCCTCCCTAAGGGGGCACTGATGAAACCAAATGGGGCCCGCGACCTTCTTAAAGGGGGAAAAAAACGATTCGCTATTAATTTTCTGAAAGGGGAAAGAAAAGCAAAGAACGTTCCGACAAAATGAAAAAATTGAATCGCACATCTACACTGAACTGATACAATACACTTATAAATAGTACTAAATTAAAATCAAGTTTTACAATTATTAGTGACTTCCTTGGGTCTCGCTTGCAGAGCATGGTTTTTGGTTTTTGAAGGAGTTTCTAATATTATAAATAGTTCTTTTTCTATATTTATCTGACATCCATAGTTTGTCTTCAATGCAGCCAACGCAGAAAATTCGGTTTCGCAAAGATAAACGTTGAAAATGGGAATAACACACAAAATGCTCTTGTTTGTTTTTGGTACATGTAACGTACTAATTTGTCTTTCGATTTCGCCACTTGTCACGAATTCTGTGGAGACTTCCTCTTCGGCAGTTGAGAGACCTGCTGCAGCATTTTTGCGCACTGGGTGTAGGAGAGAGCAATAGAGGGTCACCGATTCTGGTTTTGTCAATGTAGTGGATCGATGTTGTGAAATAGCAATAAATTTTCTTATTCTTGGTAACTGATAAGGTATGTAACGTTGTAGCTTTAGCGTCAAAATTATGTACAAGGTCTTTCAGAAGTGATGCACAATATCCAAGGATATGACAGGAATGATCATTCGAAATAAAAAAAGTCAACTGAACATCTGCTTTAAAACGCATACCTTAAGTGTTATGAGCAATTCTTGATCTTCATAACTGTGAACCAAAGCTCTTCTATGGCAAGCTCTCTCCTTTCCATATTTTGAGAAGTGGTAGTATGTATCAAAACAAGAAGAAATGTCCAGTAAAAAAGCGCTCTAAAATGCATATCTTACAAGTTATCAGCAGTTGTTCATTAGAAGAGTTATGTTTCAAAGTGGCGAAGATGGAAAAAGTGCTCGTAGCTCTTAAGGTATGCATTTTACAGCACATGTTTACTCGACATTTTTTCGTTGTTTTGGTTCATCCAATCACATTCTAAAATATGGAAAGAAAAGAGCTTGTCGTAGAAATGATTTGCTTCACAAAATCGAAGACCAAGAATTGCTCATAGTTCTTAAATGTAAGCGTTGTAGAACCCATGTTTACTTGACTTTTTGTTTCGAATGATCATTTCTGTCGTATCCCAGAATATTGACCACCATATCTGGAACACCTTGTTTATATACACTGAAAAGCCAAAGAAACTGGTACACCTGCCTAATACCGTGTTGGGTCCCCGCGAGCACGCGGAAGTGCCGCAACCTGACGTGACATGGACTCGACTAATATCTGAAGTAGTGCGGGAGGGAAATCACACCATGAAACCTGCAGGGCTGTTCATAAATCCGTAAGAGTACGGGGGGGGGGGGGGGGGGGGCGCTGGAAATCTCTCCTGAACAGCTCTTTGCAAGACATCCCAGATAGGCTCCATAACGTTCATGTTTGGGGAGTTTGATGGCCAACAGAAGTGTTTAAACTTCGAAGAGTGTTCCTGGAGCCACTCTATAGCACAATTCTGGACATGTGGGGTGTCGCATTGTCCTGCTGGAATTGCCCACGTCCGTCGGAATGCACAATGGACACGAATGGATGCGGATGCAGGTGATCACACAGGACGCTTACATATGTGTCACCTGTCAGAGTCGTACCCATACCACTCAAACTGCACACGCCCCACACCATTACAGAGCCTCCACAAGCTTGAACAGCCCCTGCTGACATCCAGGACGCATGGATTCATGTGGTTGTCTCGATACCTGTACATGTCCATCCGCTCGATACAATTTGAAACGGGACTCGTTCGACAAGGCAACATGTTTCCAGTCACCAACAGTCCAATGTAGGCGATGACGGGCCCAAGGGAGGCGTAAAGATTTTTGCCGTGGAGTCATCAACGGTATACGAGTTGGCCTTCAGCTCCGAAAGCCCATATCGACGATGTTTCGTTGAATGGTTCGCACGCTGACACATGTTGATGGCCCAACTTTGAAATCTGCAGCAATTTGAGGAAGGGTTGCACTTCTGTCACGCTGAACGATTCTCTTCAGTCGTCGATGGTACCGTTCTTGCAGGTTCTCTTTGCGGCCGCAGCGATTTTTGGAGATTTGATGTTTTACCGGATTGCTGATATTCACGGTGCACTCGTGAAATGCTCGAACGGGAAAATACACACTTCATTGCTACCTCGGAGATGCTGTGTCTCACCGCTCGTGGGCCAGCTATAACACCACATTCACGGTGCACTCGTGAAATGCTCGAACGGTAAAATCCACACTTCATTGTTACCTCAGAGATGCTGTGTCTCACTGCTCGTGGGCCAGCTATAACACCACGTTCAAATTCACCTAAATCTTGATAACTTGTCATTGTAGCAGCAGTAACCGATGTAACAACTGCACCAGACACTTGTCGTCTTACATAGGGTGTTGCTGACCGCAGCGCCGTATTCTGCCTGTTTACAGATTTCTGTATTTGAATATGCATGCCTTTACCAGTTTCTTTGGGGGCTTCAGTGTAGTTGTCGTATGAGGAAAAAAAGGGGGGTAGGGTTAAAATAACTGAAACGGGTCACGATTACTGATAAGTTGATAAATGCTGGTATAAGGGACCCACGGTCTTGAGCTACTCTTTACAGAGTAATATTGTAATTACCATTCATTTGGTTTCTCACTAAGTGCTTCGCGAATTTTAGAATAGGTGGAAAGAGTGCATTGAAACAGTCTATGAAGCTGATCAAAGATCTTCCCATCTGCAAGTTGAGAAGAAGGCAGCAGTAAACGAAGAACAAAGGGGAGACTTCATCCTAGGGTCAGAAGTAAGTAAGGCATTGGAGGAAATGAAAAACAACAAAGCATGTGGCGTAGATGATATTTCACCAGAATTCTTGAAGGTTAAGAGAAATAGGAGGAGTAGTTTACCTCTCTTTGGAGTTAACGTCTACAACAAAGGGAAATGGCAGGAGGGTGAATTCTAAAAAGTTTGAAGACACAGAACCATCGGCTTTATGTAGGCGGCACCAAAAGTTCTTCGTAGAATTTTGATTAGTAGGCTATACGATACACTGGAAGAAGCAGTATAGCTTCAGAAAGGGGAAAGGGAACAATAGATGCTACTGGGGTGCTAAGGGCTGTTGGTGAAACATGTGTAGAAAAGAGCTGCCTTCATAAATCTCGAAAAGGTCTTTGACAGAGTGCAGTGGGATAAGCTGATGGGTATCTTGAGGAGGAAGGGAATTAAGTGGAAGAAGAAAAAAAACCCATTGCAAATCTGCACTTGAATTAGAAGGTGAGGGTGTGCACGGAAAATGAGACATTAGGAGACAGCAAGTCCAGGAGAGAGAGACAGGACTGCTGTCTCTCGCTGATCCTATTTAATATTATTTATGTGGTGAAAATAGTGAAAAGTTGCTTGGAGGTTAGATAGATAGATAGAAAAGAGAATCCTTAAGACTCACAGATGAAATTTTGACGCTTGCAGAAAATGAAGAGAATGATTCAGATATGCTGAATGAGCTGAATGAAGCCTGTGTAACATGCGGTATGAAAATAAATAAAAAGGCATGGTTGTAAGCTTACAAAACAGAAGAGCAAAGTATAAAAAAATGTGTGTGAAATCTTATGGGACTTAACTGCTAAGGCGATCAGTCCCTAAGCTTACACACTACTCTCGAGCCGTAGTTGGACGACAAATGGTCTAAAGCAGGAGTCGTCAACCCTTTTTACCTACCGCCCACTTTTGTTTCTCTGTTTGTAATTAAATTTCCGGACTGCCCACCAGTTCCACAACAATGGTGATTTACGAAGTAGGGAAGTAACTTAACGTTACAAAATGTATAAAGCAGAGTTGCATCAGGTTAAAAGTATTTAAAATAATTACTTACCAAATACTTAATGCAAAACTTTTATGAAAACCTAATGAAAACCTCGTTTATCGCCTATCGCCGAGCGCGAGAGTTGCAACGCCCAGTAGCGGGCGCTAGGGACCAGGTTGACTACCGTCTACATGTAACGCTGTAGTCACCGCGGGAACTGCACTTAAAATTAGAGGCTCACAAACCCATTTCTTGAGTTTTTCTGCGCAAGATGCTCGTCTTCTAGTTCAGGATTTGTAATTTTTTTGTTTTATTCCATTTGTAGCACAACAAACTTGTGACAATTCGTGACAATCCCCTTTTGTTACCGAGGGAGATGGCGCAGTGGTTAGCACACTGGACTCGCATTTGGGAAGACAATGGTTTAAACCCGCGTCAGTCCATCCTGATTTAGGTTTCCCGTGATTTCCCTAAATCGCTTCAGGCACATGCCAGGATGGTCACTTTGAAAGGGCACAGCCTACTTCCTTCCCCATCCTTCCATAATCCGATGGGACCAATGACCTCGCTGTTTGGTCCCCTACCCGAAATCAGTCAATCAATCAACCAACCAATCTCTTTTGTACATTTCAGTGTCATTTATTAGTCTAACATGATCAAACGCCCTAACACTTCAGTAATTCTCAGGTTAAGACACGTGTTTTGTTAAGCTGCTTCTTGTGCAGCAAACTGCAAGTTTCCCAGAGTCGTTCCAATGAATCGAAGACTGCCATTCATTTTGCATACGACAGAGTCTGTGTGATAATGCGACTGTGCATCTCCAGATGGCCGGCCGCGGTGGCCGTGCGGTTCTAGGCGCTCTAGTCCGGAGCCGCGCTGCTGCTACGGTCGCAGGTTCGAATCCTGCCTCGGGCATGGGTGTGTGTCATGTCCTTAGGTTAGTTGGGTTTAAGTAGTTCTAAGTTCTAGGGGACTGATGACCACAGCAGTTGAGTCCCATAGTGCTCAGAGCCATTTGAACCAACCATCTCCAGATGTGTGGCTGACTCAACAGGGTGTTTAAAGGCTACTACATTTTAAAGTTTCGTGAAATGCACAACTATTCCACTTCTTCAAATTAAGATCTAGTTGGATGCCTCTGCACCAAGCTCTTGCTTTGCTAAAAGCTGGCAGGACATTCCTGAAATTTTTCTAGAATCATTCTTGATAGATACCGTATTCAGAATGTCTGAGATTTCAGAAAACACATTAGTGTAAGAAACCCAGAGAGTTGCTTCTGCGTAACACTTCTTGCATTACGAGGCAGGGCTGTGGTGCCTGTATAGCAGAAACAAAAGTCATCCCTAGAATTTTTTGTCTGGTATCGTTTCTTTGACCTCTCGTGTAGATTCTTTAACGTGAGAAAAGTGAAATTACAACATGCTTACGTGGCCACTTTAAAGTATAGATCTCTTCCCCACAAGTGACTGAATACGCATGTTCAAGGGTCGGAAGAAGGCAAGAGCACACCATCTTCAGTAGGAAGATCTCTTGCATAGCACTGCGCGCTCAAATCAATAATAGAGTTGTATGCATACTTATTTTTGTAACGCTGCTGCAGCGGGAGATTAGCCCAAGAATTCACCTGATATTACGTACACGGCTCTCTTTTGCCGAGTTTCCATACTACTTCAATATTTTTTCTCTTTCGATGGCTGTTGGAATAGATTCTGAATAAGGAACACACAAAAGACAGCAGTTAACTGTCAAACCATTCGAATGTGGTACAGGGACTGTTTAGTCTCTGGATGGCAAGGGACGGTTTTTGTTGAACCACTGATCTACTGTCGCTGGCGACTAAAATTGTACCGAAAGGCAGGATCTTGTAGTTGACGCGTTTTCCATGTAACTTGTTAACAGCTGAAGCAAAACTGACAAGAAGAGTTTGTTGGTGGTTTACACAACTGATAAGGCCAGATTTAAACATACATGTATGGTAAGCAGAGGCAAAGATCTGAATCTAGTGTTTTTCCTACATGTGAGTGTAGCGTGGCAGCCCTGCATCTTCAGTTGAGAGCTTTTATGGTGGAAGAGTCAGATGTGTTATTAGTGGTTTGCGCTTTGAAGCTTTCGAGATCGGAGGTGAGCTGGCTTTTTTGAAATTTCCACGTAAGCACTTACTATGTAATTGATGATTATCTGTTTCGCTGTAACAAAACTCCAAAGAACTGCCAATACCTAGTATGTAAGTACATCACCTAACACGACGTTTGCTTGGTTGTTAGTTTACGACAACTGATAACAGAAATTCAGAAATCAGCTCCACGGGGCACAGATAGTACGAAATAGCTGGGAGATATGTCCTAATGCCTACCTTTGCCCCAAAACGTTTGTCTTTTCTTTCTTTAGTTTCAATCCTGAACGCTTTTGTATATATCACATATTTAATGGACCTTAATTTATAGTTCAATATTTCACATCGACTGATACAATGGTAATAAGACTAGTTCTACTTCATGTTACAGAAACGTCCGCCACACAATTGTCCCTTAAAACATTAGAGGAAGCTAAGAAGCTAATAGAAAATGGATCTTTCATTAGTAATGCAGTTAAAGGGTGCAATGAACCCATAACTGGAGTATAGAGGACAGATTTTTGGCTCTCCAGGTGATATCTTACAGGTAGAAGTAGTGAACGATTGGCCTTCGCCCTATGATTTGCTTGTGTTTACATTGTGAGAAGGTAACTTTCTATGATGCGTGCTTGCTGCCTACGCACAGTGTGGTCTGTTTCCGATTACGGTTCTTTGATTACAGTTTTAGCTGACGTCTGCCGGCGCACAGGAATAATCACACCAGGCTGGAACACGGTTTGTACACTTCTTAGAGTTTCCCAGCAGTCTTTTCTTCAGCTCAGAATAGTCTATTTACATGTAAAATAAATATTAGTGATTTTAATAACGAGGTTTGACCTCGAAAGCAACAGGTTTTCCCTTTAGTTACAATTAGAAACCTAACGGATGAGTTGATATGGCTTTTACGCTAATAAATAAAAAAACTGATGTGTGTATCATTTCACTAATTAACCCTCTGACCCCAACAATATGAAAACAAATGTAATTTTACAATGTTTCGCAAAAGTAATTGTTATGGTCATGGTAAACACAGAATACAAGAAGAAATTAGCAAAAATAAAAGCTCATTGTTTGAAGGTAATTTCACTTTGAAATGTAATTTTCAAATTCTTCGCAAAATTAACCTTTCTTATCATAGAAAGCAACGAATGAATGAAGAAATTGACAAAAAGTAGACAGTCAACTGTTTTAAGAAGGTGGCTTCACTTTGGAACCACTGGGATGTTTTCGTAGACACAGTCCCACATCTCGGAAAGTCGGTGAACTGATAATGTCTAAAATAAATTGTCCTAAATAACAAGTAAAAATGGGCCTAAAATTTATGTTGTATAAAAACTACATACTGCCCAAGTGGTTTCATTTCGAAACTTTTCTTTCGCAAGCCAGCTTTAGCGCCGAGGCCGCCATAATTAGAGTTCCTGACCATACTAAGACGTAAGGAGATATGCAAATAATTGGGATCATAATCATTGACAGTAGTGAACATTACTTGCCGTTTACATGCAGCGATAATGATTTGACTTGACCGACTATTGGGATGTACGTATTTAATTACAAAGCAGGTTGCAGAATGAGATTTTCACTCTGCATTGGAGTGTGCACAAAACAGGTTACAGGACAGCTTGCGAATAAACTTTCACGTAACAGCGGCAAATTTGCCAGCAAATGACGTGACGATGGCTCACCATGTCAACAGTGAGTGACATTAGATAAATACCTCGATTCTTGTGTGTGGTGCCTTATAGAACTCCCTATGATCTCCTCTCCTGTTCTGTTACCTGTGGGGCACCAGCGTTAGTCTTGAGTTGTCAGTTCTTAGAAGTGATTCGTTTCTCTGTCTACGGTGGAGGCCGTTATTAGCCGTTCAGACTGCCTGCTTCCATTCAGCATATTGGCGATTTTCACCTACCTCCATAGCTTGTTGTTATATTTGACCTACGTCTGTAAAAGTAACAGCCTGGATGATCCCCATTAGTTCCCAGGTGTTGCATACGCTTCAGTAGCAAGCTTCAGTAGCCCTATTCTTCGAATTAGCTTTTTACTGATGTCAGGCACTGCGAGGAAAACTTTTATACTTACCTCTTCTCGAGATGTGCCTACTAAAGCGTGATAAATTAAGCTAGAACAACTTACTACCACGGGCTGTTCAGCTACGTTGCTACCTCTGGATCACGGGGTCCCGGGTTCGATTCCCGGCTGGTTTGCCCGGGGACAAGGTGTTTGTGTTGTCCTCATAATTTCATCATCATCACCATCATCATCATTCGTGAAAGTGGCCACACTGGATTGTGAAAAAATTGGACTTTGTAAAACTGGGACGCAGTTGAGCGCCCCCACAAACCAAACAAACAGGCTGTTCATTTTTTCTTGGACGCTTGTGCTTGATTGGTATACAATATATTAACCCTTGAAGGAACAGGTCTTGCTTATTCTTAGAAGAAATATCACAAAAGTTATAAAGATATCTATGTAGTTGTCTTCTCAAAGATATTCGAAACATTTTCTCTTGCAGCTGGGAAAATACAAAGGAATGCAGTTACTTTCAGGAGAATATGCGAGCAAGAATTTAAAACACGACGGTGTGTAGCTTAACATGATGCGATAACAAGTACGAGTTGAAACATTCATATCTGTAGACGATGCATTAGCAAATAACCAACTTAACTGCAAGATAACTTGAGCCGTTTAGACCGAATTTGATTCCCACTGTGATTTACGTAGGTTTCGCCTTTCAACAGAGATGCTTTTATTTTCGTACTCTTGCAACAAATTGAATTTCGACCTTCCTTCTTTTTCCTGTCGTATCATCTGTATCACTATAAACATACTCATCATCACATATCGTTCCTAGTAAACATACCCAAACTGAGAATACACGGGGCACGCGGCAGCCAGCTCTTCAACTGTTTGCACTCACCGGACCATTGCCAACTTCGCAGTTTTAAAAGGGCGCTTGTCAGTGACTCAGTGTACCCATTTAAAACAATATCTGATTCCCAGTTCCATGTTACAAGGCAACCGGACATGTTACAGACATCCTTTTAAACGCAAACCCTGCAGTATAGAACGCGACGTAGCGAAAGTAATGACGCCCTTATAAAAAAGACCGATTCAAATACTGAATGTAACATTCGCTGTGAAAAGTAGCATCTACTACTTCAGGGGGCGCGCGCGCGGGTGTGTGTGTGTGTGTGTGTGTGTGTGTGTGTGTGTGTGTGTGTGTGTGTGTGTGTGTGTGTGTGTGTTGGTGGGGAATTAAAGGCCAGATGGAATCAAGAGCGTACCATGTGCATCAGGACCATGCCTAGTAAACCAATGCGGTGTTCAAACCATCATTCGGATTGAAGAGAGCTTCATCCTCCATCTATGAGGCAACCTAGTAAACAAAAGGTTGCCGGTAAGGCTTGATGTTTGAGTGAAAGCGCTGGAAGGAAGGAACTATTCCAGGACAGACAACCACTTCATGCTTGTGATAAAACAGTAGCTTCCAGAATGTAAAAACCGCAGTCAGACATTAGAAGTAGTCTCCATTAAAAGCAACCGATAATGAGAAGGCTGATGTGCTAGTAAATGGATTATGCCTTCATTTTAATATTCCATTTCAAGATCTTTGTATCTCCAGAATGAGATTTTCATTCTGCAGCGGAGTGTACACTGATATGAAACTTCCTGTCAGATTAAAACTGTATACCGGACCGAGACTCGAACTCGGGACCTTTGTATCTGGCTACCACCAAGATTTGCAACATAGTGGCAAGAATACGTCAGTTCTGCGGAGGTACAATCTACCATCCTATCCAAGACCTGATATAAAAGTCGCAGGTTGCAAAGATGAACCATCACCACGATTTGCAAGAGGAGAATTTTTGGACATGGATGTTTTCTGTCTCCTCTGTATAGAATCAAAATCATTGCGACGCCATTTTATGACTGACAATAAGTCATTCGGAGGTGTGAATCGTGGTTGTTGTCTTGCAGCACTTGTGAAGTTACGAGGAAAAATTTATCTGCAGCACATGAGGTCATTTCATCTCTAATTCCCACAGAAATTCTTCCAATGATAATTCTTCAAACAATCATAGAATTGATATTAAAAAGCAATTAGAATTCGAGTGTAATTTGATTTGTAGCTAAAGTACCTCGGTGACGATATTCTATACTGTTTTAATGTTTATTTCATCGTACGTTAATACCAGCGCTCTGGCTGTTTCACTGAAAGATGTATGTCCTGAAGAATGGATCTTAAAAATTTAACATATTGTAAACAGAATAACAATAATTGTAATGTGCAGCTGTCAATAATCAAAATTTATCTCATGGGGCAAATGTTTACTGTGCACGTCACTGAATTTCTGCTCTTGTATTTGGAACACGAGTGATACGAATGTCCAAAACTGCAATAATTGAAATTTCAAAAAACTAAGAACTTAGTTATTTCACCCGTTTTTAAAATGAAAAAAAAAAAAAAATCAAAGTGGTTCCACCTACTTGTTAAAAGTAAAATGGTTGCATGAATGTAAATGTGAAAATATCAGTAAGATAGTATGCGATGCGTTGAAGTAACCGTCATTATCATTAGACGGTATGATACTCGCCTTACACGGTAGGATACTATGCAGTTCAACCCACATTTCGTAGCTATAAGAGACTGGCGGTTACTTGGCTCGTAACAAGCTTTTCAATATTCATAACCTGCATGCAGTTCCCGTAACGATGCCACTGCGCTGGTTAATCATTTCACAGTGCCGAGGGGGCGCCCTCAGTGTTAGATATTATGCGTCATAGTATATGGTTTATGACTGACGATGAGAGTGTGGCAGATTGAACAGGAGCTCAACGAGAGTGTAAGAAATCTTATTTTTAGTTACGTGAGTGATGTAGGTCTTCTCTTACATTTTCTTTTTACCATTGGCAAAGTTTGAAGTTTCTTTCCTGTTAAGATGATAACATCAAAAGTTTCAGCATCAAAATAGCTTTCATTCCAAAGATATTAACCAACAAACCATTCAAACGGACCTCCGTACATACACACGAGAAGTTCGATTATTATTGGTTTCAAAACATAACAGTTCTATTTCACTTGCCTTCAGTAAATTTATGAGCTTGTAAATAAGTCAGTGAACATTGCACATGGATTAGTGGCACTTAAGCTTAAATTGACGCTCGAACATTCAGGTCGTCTACAATTTTCCAGTCACACTTATTAGTGTGTTTATTTTGTGAGAAGAAATAATCGTAATTTTTATCTCTAAATAATTTTTTCCTTGCAGAACTTTGTAGCGCTAATACACCACCACTAATTCATCGGTGATAAATATTCATGCTTATAAATTTATTAGACAAATATGAAAATTGTGTATCAACAGTTCGAAATTAGTAACGACAGTGAGAAATGGAATGGTTCAACTTCGCATTAGATGTTTCATAAACATCGTATCGTGCAACTGTGGTCCCTTTCAACCTACCTTCAACTGACGAAATACCACTGTCAGTTCTCAGACTCACGTTTCCAAAACACAGTTAACTTTCTTCGTGTTGTTACTTAATGACATCCTGTCACCTTGTTATCCATCATTTGTAGATGACACATTATTTTGCGATTTTTAAGCTAGTAAAATCGAATACGAATTTATGTGCTTAGAAGCGATGATAAAATGTCTGTGGTTATTTAGTAATAGCTTAACGCTTTAAGCAACACAGGTAAATATACATATCACTGGAACTATCACTTACAAATTTTTTGCTCCTCATTCATTGGTATGAATATCAGTCACCCCGTAGCTCATGGTAGACCTAGACGAACAATACAGATTAAGCAGTTTCATTAATTACTATTCCCAAAAAGTATATGTCGACATAAATTTCATTTTTATACCGGTAAACAATTTGTCTCCTAAAGGATTACTAAGCTTCTGGTGAGCAATGACTCGTCAGTTGTGTCAAGACGGGGGGGGGGGAGGGGGGGATGAAAATGTGAGGCGTGTCACGGGAATAGGATGTCCCTCCCTCCCCCCCTCCATCCCACCCACCCTCCACCCTCCCCCCTCCCACCCCCCTCCCACCCTCCCCCTCCCACCTTCCGCCCTCCCTCCCACCCCTCCCCCCTCCCTTCCACCCTCCCCCCTCCCTTCCACCCTCCATCCCTCCCACCCTCCCTCCCTCCTTCCCTCCCTCGCCACCTCTCTCCCTCCCTGCCACCTCCCTCCATCCCCCCTCCCTCCGCCGCCCCTTCCTCCCTCCCTCCGTCCGCCGCCCACCCCCACCCTCCGTCGCCCACCCCCCCTCCGTGTGCGCGCGCGCGCGCGTGTGTGTGTGTGTGTGTGTGTGTGTGTGTGTGTGTGTGTGTGTGTGGCCGGACGCTCGCGCATATGTGTGCATTGGGGGGGATTCGTATACATTCTGTAAAGTGCATACTTAGTGTCCCAGGAGGAATGGCCAATGTTCTGGGATATGACAAAATGAGGATTCGAAGAAAAAGAAAAAAAGGTGAACATGGGCTCTAAGTGCATGCCTTAAGTGCTATGAGCACGGTGCACTTCGATCATCGTTGTTATTGTGATATTATACTCCTCCCATTATGCGCCTTTTCAGTGGTGCATTCAGCTGACTACATTTTTATGGATGATGGTGCTCGATCGCATCGAACAGCGCCGGTGAAGGAGCTCTTGGAACGAGAGGATATTAGGCGAAAGGAGTGACCACCTCTCCCGACTTAAATCTCATGGAGCGCGTGCGGGATGGTCGCAGTGTGCCCACATGAACCAACGACCATCCAGCAGTAATGAACCACCATATCACGTCCCTGATTAATCCTTATATTCTTCGACCAAGCATTCAGACCCTACACTCATAATCGGTAGGACTGGGTTTCTAATGTAATTTTAGCTTTTATTACTTGTTTTTCGTATTGCGCTAATGCCAGGTTCAACAATAGTACAGATAGTTCTCCCTCCTTTCGTGAAAGCAGAGCTAATTTTCCGTCCTAATTGTCTTGCTTGAACCGCGCTGCTTAGCCTCACTTTCTGTATTTCGGAAAGCCCCGCAAACCTGAGATGGAAAGTCATAGTTTCCTTTCCAGCGTATGTTTGTGTTTTGACTTACTTCTGTGAAGACCTGTGTGTACGAATAACACTTACAAAAAAATTGCGAATTGTAATACTATCCGTTATTTGTTTTCCAGGGTTATTGCTGCCTCAACGAGATACAGGGGTTTCGCGTGGTAGAGGTGAGTATGTACTGAAATTACGTTATGGTTTAATGTTTATGTTACCAGAATTGTTAGTACCTTTTCGGTTCAGACAGTATTTTAATTAAAGTCTGATTACTTGTGCCTTAACTCTGTTGTAAATCTGCTTTTAATTGAGTTACTAGGTAATGGCAACATCAGACAAATTCGTATTCGGATTTGCACGATCGTACAATGAATGCTTTCACAAGCTGTTGTCATAGTTGCAAGTGAATCTTCCATGTTGTATGGGCGTGGTCCGTGACACTTTTCTAGTTGTCACATTTCTCCCCAACGTCCGACCCGTTAGTTGGCAAGACACAGCGGAACAAGGAGCATCTCTGTAGATTTCGAACACAGCTGCGGATGAACGGCCAGTAACGAAGAAGCTCCATGGACTACAACCATGCAACACGGAAGATTCACTAACAACCAGATCTGAATTAACATAAACGAACAATTTAAAACGCCGTAAGTAATGAAGTGATTTATCGACATATAATAGCATATAACACGGTTTGGCTGAAAGCGATATCTAAACGTGCTTGTCTCTTCATAGAAGTATGAAGAAATGAGTGTGGCGGCGTAGTGTCAACCTGAAGACGATTTAGGAGACAATTTGAGGAACCATCTTAAGATTGTTTGCAGATGCAGCTGCCCTGTACCGTTTAGTAAAATTATCAGAAGATAAAAACAAATTGCAAAATGATTTACATAAGATATCTGTATCTGCGAAAAGTGGTAGTTGATCCTAAGCAATAGTATTTCACGAGTAATGAAAGTAATCCGCTAAATTTCAGTTACATGAGAAATGACAAAAGTCTAAATCTACGATATCAACTAAATACTTAATGATTACAATTACGAATAACTTAACTTGGAACGAGTGAGTGTTGTAGTGAAAACGAAGCAAAGACTATGTTTTGTTTGCAGAACATGTAGAAGATGCATCAGGTCTACTAAAGAGACTGCCCACACTACGCTCGTCTGCCCTCTTTTGGAGTTTTGCAGTGCGGTGTGGGTACCGCATAAGATAGGTTTGATGGAGCACATCGAAAAAGTTAGGACAAGGGCATCTGGTCTTGCATTACTGCGATGTAGGGGAGTGTGCCACGGATATGATACGTGAGTTGGGGTGGCAGTCATTCGAACAAAGGCGTTCTTCATTGCGGTGAGATCTTTCCACGAAATTCCAATCGCCTTTTTCTCTTCCGATGCGAAAATATTTTTTTAGCACCCATCTAAATAGGGAAGAATGATCAACGTGATAAGAGAAATCACAGCTCACACAGAAACATTTAAGTGCTTCGTTTTTCCTGCGGACTGTTAGAGAGTGGAACAGTAGAGAAATAGGTTGAAAGTTGTTCGATGAGCCCTCTGCCAATGGTATTTACTTACTAAACTGTTTCTACTTTATCAAGAAAATTCTTCTAATTATGTTCTGGACCTGCAACTCATCTAATTTTAGGAGGTTTCATTGCAGAGTTACTTTTCAGTGTACGCCCCGACTGGATTGGCCTCAACTGGGCTTGACGGTTCACCCCGGCCCTCTGCCTTCCCCCCTCCTTTCCTCATGGGTTCTGTTACGTCCTGAGGATCTCCCTTGTCTCCTGTGCTTTTTCCTTCATGCCCCTGTCATTAGTCACATTCTTTCCCTCACCTTGTCTTCTGTCCTTTTCCTTCCTTCCTTCCCTGTCAATAGTTTATCATTTTATGGATGTTGTAGTTCCCTCTTTTAATGTGTGATTTTATCGGTTTTAGTTAATCTCACATCGGAAGGCCTGATGACCGAGTAGTTTGGTCCCTTCTCCAACCAACCAACCAACCAACTTTTCAGTGTACGTTCCCCCAGGAGTGTCGTATTATCACCACGTAAGAACTATATCAGAGATAAATAAGCGTTTCTGAGATGAGCTGTGATATTTAATATGTATTAATTTAACAGTAATTTGGTCCGTAATTTTGTGTGTTCCGAGGGCGGACGAAAGATAGCAGATAGGCAGTAATAATGCGCCACTGTATAGGTATTGTCCTTAACTTTTGCTCGTAGTAATTGCAGTCAATTCAGAAGTTATAATTTTCGCCGAGATGGGATTTTCCGTTATCAGGGAGCCTTTAGTGGTAAGTTTGAATGGTCCTTGGCGGATGAATACACTGTTACGGCCGTTAGAAGCAACCAGTGTCTGGCAAGGTAACGTAAAGGCGTAAAAGCGGTTCACTCCGCGGCGGTTGGCCGCGTCCTTCAGCTGCGACGGACGCCACAAATCAGATATCCAGTCCAATGGACCTGACGGGATACCAATTCGATTCTACACAGAGTACGCGAAAGAACTTGCCCTCCCTTCTAACAGCCGTGTACCGCAAGTATCTAGAGGAACGGAAAGTTCCAAATGATTGGAAAAGAGCACAGGTAGTCCCAGTCTTCAAGAAGGGTCGTCGAGCAGATGCGCAAAACTATAGGCCTATATCTCTGACATCGATCTGTTGTAGAATTTTAGAACATGTTTTCTTCTCGCGTATCATGTCATTTCTGGAAGCCCAGAACCTACTCTGTAGGAATCGACATCGATTCTGGAAACAGCAATCGTGTGAGAGCCAACTCGCTTTATTTGTTCATGAGACCCAGAAAATATTAGATACAGGCTCCCAGATACATGCCATTTTCCTTGACTTCCGGAAGGCGTTCGATACAGTTCCTCACTGTCGCCTGATAAACAAAGTATGAGCCTACGGAATATCAGACCAGCTGTGAGGCAGGATTGAAGAGTTTTTAGCAAACAGAACACAGCATGTTGATCTCAACGGAGAGACGTCTACAGACGTTAAAGTAACCTCTGGCGTGCCACAGGGGAGTGTTATGGGACCATTGCTTTTCACAATATATATATAAATGACCTAGTAGGTAGCGTCTGAAGTTCCATGCGGCTTTTCGCGGATGATTCTGTAGTATACAGAGAAGTTGCAGCATTAGAAAATTGCAGCGAAATGCAGGAAGATATGCAGCGGATAGGCACTTGGTGCAGGGAGTGGCAACTGACCCTTAACATAGACAAATGTAATGTATTGCGAATACATAGGAAGAAGGATCCTTTATTGTATGGTTATATGATAGCAGAACAAACACTGTCTCGCGTCCGTCGGCCGTCGTAATTTAATATATTATTATTGTTATTATTATTTTTTCATTGTTGCCGACTTACGTGGTGGGCCTTAATAAAAATGATATTTCATTTAATTTCGATTTACGATTAAATGCTTTCCTGAAGTTCCCCTTTTTAACAATATTAATCTCAAATTGTTTGTTACGTTAATGAATGTTAGACTCGCTGAATCTTAAAACATGAGCATATAAGCTGAACAATGTAATAAACTTTTCATATTCATTTCCTCGGCTAGTCAGTTCACTTCAAGGCAAGGAATCTTTAGTTATTAATTACAATTGCGCCCCACACACGCGCGAGAGTATTTTTTTTACCTCCGTTAACCATTGTATTGTAGTCGGAGTCCTGGTCCTGGCTCTCGGCTATGGTACTGAAAATAAGAATCTTAAAGCTACGTATTTCTGCAACTTCGTGCAGCTGTGGAGAAAAATTATCATGTTAATAGCGGGCGAGTATTTCGCTTCCGCTAGTTTTTCATAAGTTAATATTGCCACGTAATGGCGTCGTTGGCTGCATCGACCGCTGCGATTGTTGAACTGTAAATTACTTGAATGCAGGTTAATTCAAGGAAGGCGGACATGAAATCGGGATCACCTCTTACAAATTAAAAGTGCACAATAATATTCAATTAATATATTATCTGCTTAACTCATACAAATATGCTTACATTTGCCAGCACTCGAAAGATGTCCGTCTACACGCAATCAAGAGAAGAAGTGAAGACGACTAAAAAATTAACAAAAGAGCGTATTTTGTCATCTCTTTAGATCATTTTTTTACATTTCCTTGCACTCGAAACCTACACAGAGAAATTATTTTACGGCTACATAATAAAAATATATTATTCAATTTTTAAATGTCTCTTCTTTATAAATACTGTTTTTTAAGTCTTTTCGTAATATAGCACTGGGGACGCTATAACTGGTAGCAGTTACTTCTTTAAAATATCTGGGAGTATGCGTACGGAACGATTTGAAGGGGAATGATCATATAAAATTAATTGTTGGTAAGGCGGGTGCCAGGTTGAGATTCATTGGGAGAGTCCTTAGAAAATGTAGTCCATCAACAAAGGAGGTGGCTTGCAAAACACTCGTTCGACCTACACATGAGTATTGCTCATCAGTGTGGGATCTGTACTAGGTCGGGTTGACAGAGGAGATAGAGAAGATCCAAAGAAGAGCGGCGCGTTTCGTCATAGGGTTATTTGGTAAGCCTGATAGCGTCACGGAGAGGTTTAGGAAAGTCAAGTGGCAGACTCTGCAAGAGAGGCGCTCTGCATCGCGGTGTAGCTTGCTGTCCAGGTTTCGAGAGGGTGCGTTTCTGGATGAGGTATCGAATATATTGCTTCCCCCTACTTATACCTCCCGAGGAGATCACGAATGTAAAATTAGAGAGATTCGAGCGCGCACGGAGGCTTACCGGCAGTCGTTCTTCCCTCGAACCATACGCGAGGGGAACAGGAAAGGGAGGTAATGACAGCGGCACACAAAGTGCCCTCCGCCACCCATCATTGGGTGGCTTGCGGAGTATAAATGTAGATGTAGAAGTAGTCATTTGCTTGTAGACGCAAAGGAACGCACAATTTTTTTCCTGTGTGGTTCAGGTGTGTTTGTTAACCATCTAAGGATCGTCTTACAACTCCAGAGGCTCAGCATGTTGAAACAGTGTAACACTTCCGTCTTTTATTGATTGCCTTTCTCTTTCTAAAATAATAGAATCTCACGGCGTTGGGTGGCTTGCGGAGTTTAAATATAGATATAGATGTTTAGAGTGCGCAGTACTGTCTTTGCTTTTCATTCTGAGCAGCCAGCACAAGTACAAAGGCCATCCATGCTTTATCTAGGTAGTAAAACTCGGCGACAAGAAACGTCGGAGAGTCTGACGCCGCTGGCACGATACCACGTGACGCAAGACAGCAGCTAAAAGCAAGTAGGCATTCGCCTTGCAGCGTAATTGGCTGCGTTGTGAGGAATACGAACGCCGCACCGGGTTCGGACGTCTATCGGCGAGTATATTCGCGGTAAAGCGATTTTTAACGAACGTCTTTGCGTTCCGTAATTGGACACTCGAAACGACCCACTTAACCGCCGTAGATCAAAAGTAGCTATTTGAGGAACGGCGTCGCATTGTGAGGACACGGCTCGACCATTCAGACACAGCGCGTAGTGAGCGTGGCCGTGGCTGCCCGCACTGCGAAGGCAGCACCAGCAGTGAGTGGGGTGGGGGGGGCTGAGACTCCGCTATGCTACGTTAATTAAGCACGCCAGGGGCGCCGGCATTTGCATTCGTGGGCGTGGCATTCCTCACCTGGCTCGCACGTCACCGCGGGCACAGTCTGTGCGCTCTCTCTCTCTCTCTCTCTCTCTCTCTCTCTCTGCGCTGACCGACGGATTCCTCTTCCTCCTGCAGCCTTACCGATTTTGTTGCATGTCTGCTGAGGGAAAGAGAAAGGTCTCAGAGATGCTCGCCGTGGTATGCAATAGGGTAGATAGTACGACGTGTACTACGTCAGACGGTCCCCTGAAGTGGGGTCGTATGCAAAGTTTCATTTACGAGACTCCTATGGAGACAGGAAGATCCGCTGGCACGAGTTCTGGCCGCTGCGCTAGAAACTGCAAGGACGCAGGTGGGATGGGGTGTGTGTACCAGAACATACTTCGTAGGCACTACATTTTCTGTAACGACGCTGGTGGTCTCCACGTACAGTATGCTGGGTTCTTTTTTATTTTGTAGCCATGTAAACATACACTATTGGCCATTAACATTGCTACACCACGAAGATGACGTTCTACAGACGCGAAATTTAACCGACAGGAAGAAGATGCTGTGATATGCAATTGATTAGCTTTTCAGAGCATTCGCACAAGGTTGGTGCCGGTGGCGACACCTACAACGTGCTGACATGGGAAAAGTTTCCAAACGATTTCTCTACACAAACAGCAGTTGACCAGCGTTGCCTGGTGAAACGTTGTTGTGATGCCTCGTGTAAGGAGGAGAAATGTGTATCATCACGTTTCCGACTTTGATAAACGTCGGATTGTAACCTATCGCGATTGCGGTTTATCGTATCGCGACATTTCTGCTCGCGTTGGTCGAGATCCAATTACTGTTAGCAGAATATGGAATCGGTGGGTTCAGGAGGGTAATATGGAATGCCGTGCTGGATCCCAACGGCCTCCTATCACTAGCAGTCGAGATGACAGGCATCTTATCCGCATGCCTGTAACGGATCGTGCAGCCACGTCTCGATCCGTGAGTCAACAGATGGGGACGTTTGCAAGAGAACAACCATCTGCACGAACAGTTCGACGACGTTTGCAGCAGCATGGACTATCAGCTCTGAGACCATGGCTACGGTTACCCTTGACGCGGCATCACAGACGTGCACGAATGGCAAAACGTCGTTTTTTCGGCTGAATCGAGGTTCTGTTCACAGCATCATAATGGTCACATTCGTGTTTGGCAACATCGCGGAGAACGCACATTGGAAGCGTGTATTCGTCATTGCCATAATGGCGTATCTCCCGGCGTGATGGTATGGGGTGCCATTGGTTACACGTCTTGGTTACCTCTTGTTCGCAGTGACGGCACTTTGAATGTTTCATTTCAGATGTGTTACGACCCGTGTGTCTACCCTTCATTCGATCCCTGCGAAAGCCTACATTTCAGCAGGATAATGCACGACCGCATGTTGCAGGTCCTGTACGGGCCATTCTGGATACAGAAAATGTTCGACTGCTGCCCTGGCCAGCACATTCTCCAGACCGCTCACCAATTGAAAACGTCTCGTTAATGGTGGCCGAGCAACTGGCTCGTCACAATTCGCCAGTCACTACTCTTGATGAACTGTGGCATCGTGTTGAAGTTGCATGGGCAGCTGTACCTGTACACGCCATCCAAGCTCTGTTTGACTTAATGCCCAGGCGTATCAAAGCCGTTATTACGGCCAGAGGTGGTTGTTCTGGGTACTGATTTCTCAGGTTCTACGCACCCAAACTGCATGAAAATGTAATAACATGTCGGTTCTAGTATAATATATTTGTCCAATCAATCCCCGTTTATCATCTGCATTTCTTCGTCGTGTAGCAATTTTAATGTCCATTAGTGTATAATGTTATATTGTTAATATAAACAAATGTGTTTACGTGGTAAAGGATGTTTCCTTCCGAATTGTTAGCTGCGAATCAACTGTTTGTATTGCTCTCGAGTGTCCAGCAGAGTGCAGTCGTTTGCATAACACGATATTTCAACAGTTTACCTGAGCGTCATCTTCAGGTGAGAACTCCAAATGAGCGTTCACACGCCGCGTCGGTGGTGATCGCGGGGAGGTGGGAGTGATCGTCGAATGCTGGCGAGCGAACTCTGGTTCCTCAGTACTTCCACCATCCCCGTCGGCGAAAGTAGCCCTCGGCCGACATTGTGACTTCAGTTGGCTGAGCGCTGGCTTCCATGCTTCGCTGAGAATGGAAACCATTGTCCCCATTCCGTCTGCCACTCGTATGAGTAACCACCTTTACAACACAGTCCCGAAACGATGAAGTCTTGTGAGTTCCGTTTATTCACACTTCATTGACTCCTTTGTAGCCATGCAATGTTCTGCAACCGCAGATTTTGTTGGTTGTTTAAGTTCGGTGTGGCTCCTGCACAATCTGCCCGATGTATGTCTTAAGGTAGGCACCTGGTTTACAGAGTCCAAGTGATCTTTCATCGGACCTATTAGTGGATGCGGTGTCGGCAAGTGCGGCGGGCATACTGTGCAGACAGTCGGAGAAAGGTGCAAGGAGCCCATGAGAGCACAAAACGTAAGCAACTATCAGAATCTGCATTCATACACGTGACGCAGTAAAATATGAACAAACGTTAGCGCCAACACAGACCTCTTCGTTTTGGGACTGTGCTCTAAAAGCAGACTTTTGAAGTACGAATGGCGGACGGCCTGATCAGCAGTGACAGCGGACTCACTCTAAGAATGTAAAGGAGACATGATGTAGCAAAGGCGCTCATTCTACAGGTCTCTTCTGAAGATGACGACAGGGTTGCGCTGTCGAAGTGTCTACTGCACAGCACTGTTGACTAGGCCCGACTGGACATGTGAGAGAAATACAAACGAAGGGTCATTTACTATCCTTCTCTGCGTTGGTAGTAAAGTTCAGTACCACCGACCAGGACGTAGAAATGATCGTATGGGATTGTTGGCCGTGATGTCCCAGTCGGGTTCGGCCGCCAAGTGCATGTCTTATTTCAGTCGGCGCCACATTGGGCGACTTTCGGCCGGTGATGAGGATAGAATGATAATGAGGACAACACAACACCCAGTCCCAGAGTGGAGAAAATCTCCAACCCGGCGGGGAATCGAACCTGGGTCCAGTGCATGGGAGGCAAACAAGTTAGCACCCAGCTAAGCAGGCGGGCACCGGGACGTACGTACTATCGTGGTGAAGGTAACAGTTGGCTGGAAACACAGTAAGGTTGTAAGCGTACAATATCATCCCATAATGAATACAAATAGAGAGAAAACAGTACGGAAGACATTAGTCAACCTAATGGCGCAATCTAAGGGCCTCATGTGATAACAGGAAAGTGGGATTGCTTATCAAAATGGCTCTGAGCACTATGTGACTCAACTGCTGAGCTCATTAGTCCCCTAGAACTTAGAACTAGTTAAACCTAACTAACCTAAGGACATCACAAACATCCATGCCCGAGGCAGGATTCGAACCTGCGACCGTAGCGGCTTGCGGTTCCAGACTGCAGCGCCTTTAACCGCACTGCCACTTCGGCCCTCGATTGCTTATCAACGGGCATGTTTAAACGCAGATCTGTTGAAGAGGTTCGCACAGGAGACGAAGTCGCGCAGTCTTTAGTGACGAAATACAGGTAGGGGCAAAGGTCTAGTCAAAAATCTGCAAACTACCCCGGAGGCCTTGAAGTGACATCAGCCGTTTTGATTGTTGTCCACGTCAACACTTCCTCGTCACCACCTTGACGCAGGAGCACAAGGCAAATGTTACCCCAGTGGTTTTCTTATTCTAAAACAAGTCAAAAAACAAATGGATTTAAAAAATAATTATTAGAAATAAAGTTGCAAGTAACGTCACTGGTCAAATGTTCGAGTGGAGCAAAAACAAGACTTCCTATGAATTAAACAGTGCATAGTGATTAAAATTCTTCTGGGTATTATGCCGCGTCATTGCTAAAAACTAACAACAATAATAAACTAAAACCGACGTTTCGGCCGAATTGTAACGGCCTTCCTCAGGGCGGCATAATACCCAGAAGAATTTTAATCACTATGAGACTGGCCGCGGAAGCCTACGTTCTTATAAACAGTGCATTTTTGTCCAAAATCTTTTAGCCAAACTAAAACTGGGATATGGACAAATGGGTCGGCAAATTGACCAGCTTGAGGTCTGGTTTTGCAAATAAATAAATAAATAAATAAGTGCTTGAAAGTAATCAGAGTAGTTCGTAAAAACTTTGTGACGTTATTCCAGTCAGTATTGTCAAAAACTTTCTCTGTATCTACATACGCTGTAAAAGTGCTAGTGGCGCGGAAGTACGAGGGCGGTTCAGAAAGTAACCTTCGATTGGTCACAGTGCGGGTTGTGGGGGGAGTAGCGACGCCATCTGTGCGTTCACGCACTCAACAGGTCAGTCGGCATCAAGCCGTGGTCGAGTGAACGTCGTACCTGCGCTAGTTTAGTTTTTGTGGCAGTTTGAAATGTGTGCTGCAATAGAAAACCCCGCCAAATGTGAAGTGCGTGCTGTCATAAGGTTTTTTACAGCCAAAGGATATTCTGCAGCAGCTATTCATCGTGAGCTTTGTGCCGTGTACGGACCAAGAGTTATGAGTGAAGGAGTTGTCCGTGAATGGGTACGTTTATTTAAAAGTGGACGAGAAAACGTTCATGATGAAGAGAGGAGTGGTAGACCATCATTGGTGACTGACGAACTCGTTCAGACAGTTGATGCAAAAGTTCGTGAAAATCGACGATTCTCAATGTCGGAGTTGTCTACTGGTTTTCCACAGATTTCTAAGACTCTCTTGTACGAGATAGTGACAGCAAGATTGGGTTACCGTAAGTTCTGTGCACGATGGGTGCCCAAAATTCTTACCGACCACCACAAAACTCAAAGAATGGCCTCTGCATTAGACTTTGTCACGTTATGAGGACGAAGGAGAACCATTGTTAAACAGAATCGTGACCGGTGACGAAACCTGGATTAAGTACTCGTACGTGAACCCTGAGACAAAAGAACAATCAAAGATGTGGGCACATTCAAATTCGCCTACCAAACCAAGAAAAGCCTCGCAAGATTTTTCTGCCAGAAAACTGATGGCAACGGTGTTTTGGGATGCCAAAGGGGTGTTGTTGGTTGAATTCATGGAACGTGGTACGACCATTAATCAAGACGTGTACTGTGAAACAATAAAAAAGTTACGACGGGCTATACAGAACAAACGTCGTGGTATGCTGACTTCCGGTATCGTTTTTTTGCACGATAACGCCCGTCCTCACTCTGCTCGCAGAACAACGGCTCTTCTTGAGTCCTTCAAGTGGGACGTTATCAACCATCCACCTTACAGCCCAGACCTGGCGCCAAGTGATTATCACCTCTTCATGCATTTGAAGAAATGGCTCGGGTCACAGCGGTTTGATGACGACGAAGAGCTCAAAGATGCGGTCACAGGCTGGCTCCAGGCACAAGCGGGTGATTTTTATGCAGAAGCAATTTCAAAGCTTGTGAAGAGATACGATAAGTGCCTCAATCGCTATGGAGACTATGTAGAAAAATAGAGCAAAGATGTAGTTGTAAGATGTATATATTAAAATATTTTTATTTAACTTGGTGTATTTTTTTAAATCAACCGGAGGTTACTTTCTGAACGGCCCTCGTACATGTTTTGGAAGCTTCCCTCACCTGTTGTTATGATTTTGGCTTTCATAACTCACATAGCTGCCACTAATCGCCGACCTTTGGGGAGTGCAATTAATTAACAGTGGACGTTTCACATCGCAAAACACTGTTGGCGCTTGAACTTTTTTACTGTGTACAAAGATGGACGTTTCCACACTGAATTGCGGTTACACACACACACACACACACACACACACACACACACACACACACCGCCGAAACGTTACGATCGCCTCCCACCGTGGCATTGTCGCCTGGTGGCTTTGCGCGCACATTACGTGCCAAGGAAATGTATAAGGAGAGCAGAGACGAATGGGCGGAATTATTCTAGCAACGATACGGGCTGCAGTTGGCGAAATCCATTACATAAGGGACTTTGACAAAGGGCAGATTGTTACGGCCCGTCGCCTGGGAACGACAACCTCGGAAACGGCGAAGCTGGTTAGTTATTTGCATTCTGCCGTCGTGAGCATCTACAAAAATGATTGAAGGACGGTGAAACCAGTTGTAGGCGACTGGATGTTGGACGCCCACTCCTCACCACAGGACGTGGAGGTGGCAGTCTACACAGCTGTGTAAAGCGGGATAGGCAGCGCTCTATGTCAGATCTGACGACAGAATACGATACAGGCGCACACTGTCCAGCGCACATGGTTGAATATTGGACTCCGCAGCAGTCGGTTCCCACGTGTTGCCACGTTGTTCCAATGACATCCATTAAAACTGCACTGGGTGCAGGACCATAGAGACAGGACCATGGATCGATGGAAACGTTTTGCCTGATCGAATGAATCACGTTCCTTGTTAACACCATTCTGCGGTCGTATCCAGATAGGGCGTTATATAGGCGCACTACTGCCCGAAATACACACCATGTCACGAACGCAGGCCTGTGGGAGTAGTGTTACGCTATGGGGGACGTTCACCTGGGCCTCTATGACGCCCGTCTTAGTAATCAAAGGCACATTAACAACTGTTGACTACTTGAACATTATTGTGGACCACCTGCAGCCCTTTATGCTCAATGCCCTCCAGTCGGCGGTTGCATCTTCCAGGAGAACAACTGTTCGTGTAAAGTCCAGAATACTGCTACAGAGGATTGAGAAGCATTATAGAAAACAGGCATTGATTTACTACCAAATTCACCTGATCTGTATTTCATGGAACACATCTGGGACCTTACAGGCCGCTAGATCCGCCTCCCACAATCAATTTGCTGGAATTGTGTTACGTGCCTGGATATCTCGTTCCACATAGCCTACCTCCGGAAATCTGGCAAAGACTTTATGCCCTGCATAAACACTGCTGTATGAAGTTCTAATGGGGGCCAACATTCTGTCAGGCAGTCTGTCGTATGATTGGCTCTTAAGTGCGTATCTGGTCTGCCCGTAACGCAGCTTAGCCATGACAATACATATTTAGCCATGCGTGCCTTGAATGGCATATTTTACGTTGAGATTTTAAAACACACTCTTAAGACAAAAGGAAACGACGCTCCACAAAGGTTTTACACAAATTGGTGGCAAACTGATATTCATAAAGGCGACAGACAATGCAAAATTTTAAACCTTCGCGACCGATGGATGCATGTGTAACACTGCAGCGCAATTTCACCACGCATCTGGTAAGAATGGTAAACAGGGAACATGTCGATACCAGAGCATAAAGTCTTCGCGAATTTCATTCCGGGTACTCAGTTCGACTGTAACCACGAATAGGAGACAGCCCCATGAACAATATACGCAGATGTCCGCATTTGAGACAGCTCGACGATGTAGGAAGAAACGGGTGAACCATGGCCGAACACAGCATCAAAAAGAAAATGATCGACTAGAGAGACGACAGAACGTGAGGATCGATCAATCGTTAGTGGGAGGCTGAGTCCTGGATTCGTCATAATCATCGATCCCACGTGCAACTGGAGCTTCATTGGCCACAAGGACCATTAATAGGTGGTCACAGAAATGGGACTGAGCCCACGGCGTCTCTGCGCCGACAAACATCGATTTCTGTACATCAACAACCCCGTTTGCAGCGGAATCAGGGCGGGAACCCCGTCGTCTGGAGTAGGATATTCAAAAAGGTAAAGAGCAACAATCGGTCGTCGTTTTCGTTCTAGCTTTATTAGAACAGATCCAGATTTCGGCTGGTTACTATCCATTACCGATGCTAAAAATACAAGAAGTACTTACAAAAGCCACAACTCGTGACACAACATGTATTACTTGTACATTAAATTGCATACAAGTATTTAGGAGTTGTTACATGTGCCCTAGTACGTCTATACCCTGTTGTTCAGGCTCTTGTCGCGGTTCATTAAATACTGTTGCGTAATGAAGGTTGGTTTTGCAGAGAACACGTCGGTCGGCTGTATGACGCTCTCTATATGAACTACGTAATACGTAACGTCCATAGTAGAGCATTTATGGTCTCTAATAAAATTTAAGATTTGTGTGGGAATAAAATAAAAGTAAGAATATTAACGTTGCTGTAATAACTTTGTCACATTTAACAGTTAACAATAGAAGATATCAAAAGTGCCAGGTTTACTCCTTATGAGCCAATTATTTTCTTAATATTTAATAAAATTTTTCATAAAATTTATAAACAGCTCGGAGGCACAAGATATAGGCTGCAAGTGATGGGATTTATTTGAATACATATAATCTTCATGACGAGGCATGTGGCTCCTGTTACGTATTGAACAGTTCATAGATATCGTCCCATTTTTCTGAAATTGTAATCACTTGTTTTTCTGTACAAGTATATAACGTCTACCGATTCCCACCCATTCGGATAATTCCATCGTGGCCTTAGAGTGTAATTTCAGTATTAATTCTTCATGTATATACACACACACACAAGGCATAGAGGTTGCGGAAAATAACTTCCAGATTTGGATGAAACTGCAGAAATATCGGGAGGTTCAACTTTCGGTTGTCTTCTGGGTCGGTATGCAATCGCTTTAGATTGTGCATCTGCCAGACAAAGCTGCTGGTGTATTATTATTTTAATACTAGTGTGTGGACCTATTCCTGCTTTGATTAGTGGTGTATAAAATATGTAGCGCTGTCTTAGGCATCCCAGTATGGCATAGTTGAGCAGGTTAGGAGCTTGCCGGTATTTTCATCCTGTACCAGATTTGACATGATCAGAACAGTGATCGGAAGAGAGTTTCTAGACGTATGAGAGAACCACAGTTTCTGTGGATACCAAGCTGTACTTCTACGTAGTGTCACTCCTGTCATTACGAAGTGCTGTCATATTTATTACCTTTCGTATAAGATATTCTTCTTTAACATGCAAGTGATGCCAATTATGTCTCGTTCTGCTTCGTAAAATTGTCCGTCACCTCATTTTACATGACGTCAGAGTGCCCTTTCTCACGAAGTAGTCATACACGTTTATGCAGGCGGTCATGTTTTCAGGGAAGTTTAGGAATATCCCGTGCAGATAGTTACTTTGAGTCTCATTTCTGATGTGTTAACTGTAAGATACTAAAATAATCGCCGCAGATTAGGATCTCGTCAGACGATTGTTGATGCTAATCAATCTTATCACGGTAACTCTTTTTTCTTTCTGTCAGTGAATCACATTCTTGGCATCTTCCATGACGCAGTGGGCGACAGCAAATCACTGGTGAATTTACGCTCATACAGGCAGGCAGATAAAACAGAACGCAGCGAACTCTTTAAACATTTTCCCTAAATAATCCGAGAGCTAGTTGCGACTCCAGTCAGTTTGCAAGTTACACAGTCTGTAAAAATCATGTTTTCAGATTCGGAGGAGAAGGTTGGTGATTGATATTTCATAAAAAGATCTCGCCTCGACGAAAACCGCCTTTGTTTTAATGATTGCCACCCCAGCTAGCCTATCATATCCATGACACACTCTCCCCTATTCTTCGATAATACAAAACGAGCTACCCTTCACTGACCTTTTTCGATGTTGTTCGTCATTACTATCTCATAAGAACAGCACTCTAGCAGAGGACGACCAAGCGTAGTTTAGGCAGTCTCTTTAGTAGATCTCTCGATCTTCAACGTCTTCTGCCAGTGAAACGCAGTTTCGGTTTGCCTCCCCTACAGCATTATCTTTGTGATGGTTAAAACTCAAGTTGTTCGTAATTACAATATCTGGTCATTTAGTCGAATTTGCAGACTTTGTGTGATTTATCGCATAACTGAAATTTAACAGATTTCTTTTTGTACTCATGTGGTTGACCTTAGAGTTTGCATTGTTGAGGGACAGTTGCCACTTCCCGCACCATTCTAAGACATTTCGCAATTTGTTTTGTTCATCTGATGACTTACCTAGACGGTAAATGACAGCATCCTCTGCAATCAATGTACGAGTATGATGCCTGGTCAGATTAATTCGTAAATAGTTCAAGTGGGTTGGGAACAACAGAGCGCCTGTAACACTTCCTTGGGAAACGCTATGCATCATGTCTGTTTTACTCCATGATTTTCCGTCGATTACTACGTACTGTGACTTTCTGAGAGAAAATATTGGATCCAATCGCTCAACTGAAGCAGTACTCCTTGTGGGGAATGGTGTCGAAAATCTTCCGAAAATATAGAAAAATGAAATCAATGTAAGGTCCCCTACCGATAGCACTTACTACTTCGTTTGAATAAAAAGCTAGTTGTTTTTAACAAGAACGATATTTTCTGAATCTGTGCTGCTGTGCGTCAACAGACCGTCCCTCGAAGTATGGCTCTGAGCACTATGCGACTTAACTTCTGAGGTCATCAGTCGCCTAGAACTTAGATCTAATTAAACCTAACTAACCTAAGGACATCACACACATCCATGCCCGAGGCAGGATTCGAACCTGCGACCGTAGCGGTCGCTCGGCTCCAGACTGTAGCGCCCAGAACCGCACGGCCACTCCGGCCGGCTGCCCTCGAAGTAATTCATAATGTTCGAACACAGCATACGTTCCAAAATCTTATTGCAAATCGACATTAGTTATATAGGTCTGTGATTAAGCAGAACACTCCTGTTAACTTTATTAAGTATTTTTGTGACCTGTACAACTCTCCGGTCTTCTGTTACCGATCTTTCGTCAAGCGAGCTGTTCTATACTGTGACAACTAAGTATGGGGTATTTTGGTTCAAATGGCTCTGAGCACTATGGGACTTAACAGCTATGGTCATCAGTCCCCTAGAACTTAGAACTATTTAAACCTAACTAACCTAAGGACAGCACACAACACCCACCCATCACGAGGCAGAGAAAATCCCTGACCCCGCCGGGAATCGAACGCGGGAACCCGGGCGTGGGAAGCGAGAACGCTACCGCACGACCACGAGATGCGGGCATGGGGTATTTTCATTGTGGAAGCTACGACGTAATACATAACGTTCTAAAACAGTATATGTTCCAAAATCTTTACCAAACTGATGATTTCTTGATGTTTCAGAATATATCTTATCAACCGGTACGCTCTTTTAGACGAATTGTCAACAAATTTCTTTTCTCCTCTGTTCTATTAAGTGCCTCCTCTTCAGTTACGTGATGTACCCACCTTACTGTCGGTATTTTCCTGTAGCACCACATTTCAAAAAGCTCCTAGTTCCTTTTTGTGCCGCGCGGTTTGGAGCGCCTTTCACGGTCTGCGCGGCTGCCCCCCGTCGGAGGTTCGAGTCCTCCCTCGGGCATGGGTGTGTATGTGTTGTCCTTACCGAAGTTAAAGTTAGCTTAAGTAGCGCGTAAGCTTAGGGACCAGTTACCTCAGCAGTTTGGTCCCATAAGACCTTACCACAAATTTCCAAATTTCTTTTTGTCTGAAGTGTTCAGCAGCCACGTTTTGCTTTCGTACTTGGTTACACTATAGGAAACACTTCATATTATTTAAATTTATATTCGCTGTTAACAGTTGCTCTCTTTCAGTAACGCTTCTCATACTTTCGCTAGCCTGCATCTTATGTATCCTTTAGTTCGACCATATACAGTTAGTTTCCTGCCAAAAGAGCAAAACTCGGAGAATATTTTCAGTTTTTCGTTTCCTTATCTAATTTTTTTCGGCATCACCTGCTACGTTGACTACATTTCATTATCCTTGTTTTACTTTCGTTGATGTTCATCTTACTCTCTATTTTCGAGACACTATCTATTCCGTTCAACTGCTTTTCAGAGTCGTTCGCTGTCTCTGACAGTATTACAGTGTCACAGGCATACCTAGTTTAAATTTCTTGTCCCTGACCTTCAATTTTTTTTCCAGATTTGTCTGTTCCCTTTATTTCTGGTTCAGTGTGCATATTGAATAACAACGGGAGTAGGCTGCAACACTGTCTCATTCCCGTCTCAACCCCACTGCTCCCTCCCATGTCCTGGTTTCCTTACAGTTCATAGATAATCTTCCGCTCATTGTACTTCTACATTCAGAATTTCAAAGAGTGTACTCCAGTCGACACTGTCATAAGCTTTCTCTAAATGTATAGACGTTGTAAAGGTAGGCTTACTGTATTTTACCCTTTTTTTTTAAAGACAAGTCGTAGGGTCAATATTCCCACGTGTGTGCCTCTTTTTCTCTGGAGCCAAGTCTGATCCTCTCAAAGGACCTCTACCAGTTTTTCCGTTCTTCCGCAAATAAATCATGTCAATATTTTGCAACTATGAGTTATCAAACAGATGATTCGTTGTATTCATACCTATCAGGGCTCGCCTTATTTTGTAATTGGAATTATTACACTACTCCTGAAGTGTATGGGTATTTCGCCTGTCTGATAAACCTCACACACACATTTGGAATAGTTTTGTCATGGCTGGCTCCCCAACGATCTCAAAAATTTTCAGGGAATGCCGTCCAGCCCAGATACATTGTTTCGACTGAATGTGGTTCAGAGCTTTGTCAAGCCTTTTCACAATATCAGATCTCTCATCTCACCTTCATCAACTTTCTCTTCTCTTTCAGTAATATTGCATTAAAGTTTTCTTTCCCTTGTGTAGCCCTTCTATATATTTCTTGTACATTTCAGTTCTCCTTTCTCTGCTTAGAACGGACTTACAATCTGTAATATTCACGCAGATGCTTTCCTTTTCTCTAAAGATCTCTGTAGTTTTCCCAGACGCGACATATATCTTTCCACTACTTATGCTCTTAATGTAATTGCAGGATAAATGCAAAATCCTGCACTTTACGAAACGTAAAAGCCTGTTTTCACTGCAGGATTACTGAACCGCAACTATAATGTCATGTCATGTAAATATTTGAAAGTAACAATGTGTATAGATATGAAGTGGACTATATGGGTGTAGTTGTGGGTAAAGCAAGTGGTAGGCTACATTTAAATTGATTAATTAGAACGATAATTTGAATGGAAAAGAGATAATTATACAGTACACTTGTAAGGCCCCTACTTCAATACTGTTCAGCTATGGGAGCCCAATATACATTATTAGTGACATTGTTGGGCGGATCGAATGGTCACAGGTACTTTATGGTAAATAATGACCACAAGCTGCTGAGAGTTTTTATTTATTTCTCATTATCTGCGTTTGATTTCAGCCTAGAGGTCATCAACTGGCAGAAGCTGGATACAGTGCACAACCGAATAAACTGTTAGTAGTTTATAGTGTGATTATTTGCAGTAAAACCTCAATTAAGAAGGCTGTGAGGCACGGTTTTAAGGCGAATATGAACGCAGGTATATTTGACTGGACAGATACTTTAACAAAATACCTTGAAAAAATGTAAATTGGCGTACTCGTGAAGATAAACGCCGCGTATCTCGCGACAACAAGAATCGTGTTTCAGGGCAGAAACTGGGTATCTATCCCACGCAGATCGTGCAAATATAGTCAGGCAAACAACTCGCATGCACTATCCGTAAATGGGACAGGAAGAAACCTTCATATAACGTCCTATAGAAAGTACTTTCGGTCACATACTCCGTCCTGATCCGCGGATAATATAGTCATTAGACTGAAACTGAGAGATTATATAATACATAGTGTGTCATTTTACTAAAGTCATGTATTTAACTTCTGCTGCTAATAGTGGCCGGCCGCGGTGGTCTCGCGGTTCTAGGCGCGCAGTCCGGAACCGCGCGACTGCTACGGTCGCAGGTTCGAATCCTGCCTCGGGCATGGATGTGTGTGATGTCCTTAGGTTAGTTAGGTTTAAGTAGTTCTAAGTTCTAGGGGACTGATGACCACAGCTGTTAAGTCCCATAGTGCTCAGAGCCATTTGAACCATTTTTTTGCTAATAGTGGCATACATTGAGGTGACAAACGAAATGGTTTTCTTTCTATCGAGTCTGACTCAAAACGAAGGTGTGTACGTAATTTACGTGTGTTCGTACAAATCGGCTCAACTACACTGACGTGATAAAGGCCATAGGACACTTCTGTCGAGTATTGTACCGCAAGGAAACAAGAGAGAGGATGTTGTTAGGGTGGCCGGTATCCTCTTTCTAAAAAATCAATGCACACGTGGATTTATACGGTTCTTTATTTACATGAACTGGAAACTTAACTTGAAAATAGTCCACGTGATATGGTACAAGCCCTCTTGCAGACCTGTTTTAGAGCAGTATATTTAAGTCCTGATTTATTATTAGAGAGCAAGAATTGAAAGGAGAACGATGGATGTTCACGCTAGCCGATAACTACTTTGCTAACAATCGTAATTACCTGTAAGTGGCACAATGAAAGATGTCTGATAAGTCCATCGTTCAGTTTAGTCGCATATCGGATTTGTTCGGAACACTCCATGTCGACTTCCCTGTTCTTTTTTCTGCAAACGCCAGCGACCTAGGAGCTGTAGTGTCGAAATTGTGTCGTGAAGCTAAACGTCGCAGTTTCTGTTGGTGGCGCCGGCCGGGGTGGCCGAGCGGTTCTAGGCGCTACAGTCTGGAAACCGCGCGACCGCTACGGTCGCAGGTTCGAATCCTGCCTCGGGCATGGATGTGTGTGATGTCCTTAGGTTAGTTAGGTAGTTCTTAGTTCTAGGGGACTGATGACCTTAGAAGCTAAGTCCCATAGTGCTCAGAGCCATTTCTGTTGGTGGCGCCGAGCGTCGATTACGCCAGTATTTCCCCTCAACGTCTCCGCTCAACGCAAAGAGCAATCTTCTCATTTAGATTTTTGTTCATTTTCAGGAACTGCTTTTAAGAATGTCGATGTGAACAAATAGCACGTTGGTTGCGTTAAAATGTTCTTTAAAGGAACTGCTGTGCTATTTCTTCACATCGGGAATCTTGTTATTCCATTCACACCATCACCACCCAGTACAATCGGAGTTCTTCTTTCGTGCGACGTATACTTGCTTCACACAGCCAAAGAGAGAGACTGGACTTGATGAAGACTCCTTCACGCAGTAGAAGTAAAATTATGTCCTACTACTATTTCAAAATGAACAACTTCAAATATTTTCCGAAAATTGTGAAAAAATACAAAACAAAAATATCTGCATTCGATATTGCCGTTTTGATATCAGTTTATCAGGGGAAAAAAATATCGCCGGTATATATCGACTGCCGGCCGGAGTGGCCGTGCGGTTCTAGGCGCATAGTGCTCAGAGCCATATATCGACATTTTTTGGAAAAAGTATCGATATTATGTCAACAGCCCTACATCACCGAACCAGTACCGGCGCCTAACGGAAAGTCATGACAGTAAAAGCACCAACAGCGCAAATCCTGTAGCGCACAGTGTGAAAATCATTCCCACGAAGTTGGATACCTATACTGCAAGTATTTCTCCGTCTACACTGACTAGGGTAGCGGAAATTTAATTACAAACACCCTGTACATTAATGTATATACTTGAGTTGTGCCTGATCAGCCTGACACGCCCGACACCACAGACTCCACCTGTTACGAAGCGGCTGGCGCATACATTTGTATGAAATAGAGAATGGGGAAAGATAGGGACGGCATTGGTGGAAATTCGCAACTTAGAGCCGCACATGGCATTGTGGTAATGCAATGGCGAAAGCCGAAAATTTGTGCCGGACCAGGACTAACACAGATTTACCGCTTCTCATGAAAGAGACGCTGCACTGCAGCGTTCGAATAGTTGGAAATTTCAGTGGGTCAGGGTCCGTGCCCAAATGGCCGAAGCGGTAAGTCCGGATTAGTCCCGGTCCAGCAGAAATTTTGAACTCCTACCTGAGCCTTGTTGCGGCTCGCGTAGGTGCCGTTGGCAGGTTGGAATCGTGTAATAGGGATAGTGGTGTCTCGTTTTCTTCTCGTGTTTCCTAGAGCCACTACGTTTGCTACCATTGTATGCCCGCGAGTGGCAGCAGCAGCGCCAAGTGTTCTCCAGGTCGGAGTGTGTCGTGTACATCGGTTGGGAGAGGGCAGCAGTGAGGTCCGGCAGCGTGGGGACATGCCGGGACCCCTGGCGGATCGCGGGGCTGTAGTTGTGAGGGCGACAACCTCGTTTTCCACCGGAACCAGGAAGTCTGAGTTGAGTGAATATTAATCCAGTAGTGAAACCTCAACTACTTTGAGATCACTCCGTTTGTTCACGCGTTGCTGCTCGCAGGGTCGCTGAGACGAAGAGCAACAAGTAGAGTGTTTGGAGTTGGCGAAACTAATTAGCCGTCCTCCTCCTTTTATTATTAATCATTGAATTCCTTGTGTTTATTGATGAAGTTCAAGCAGCGGTGTTTTTCTGCCTAGTGGCCGCTAACGCCCCAGATACCTGCCCTGGAGGTTAGCTCATTTTTGCGGCAGTGTACCTTTCCTCGCCTCGCCTTGCCGCTGCTGTCCGGTAAGGCGTGTAGTTCGACAGCCTCCTTGATTGGGGTTCGGATATTTGTTTCTTTTGGACTACTTTAGTCGTAGTGGGTCCTTCTGCTTCTGAATGCTCTAAACACCGGATTCTGAAGATGCAGTGCAGATGCCTGGGCTATTCCATCGTTGTGTTGGTTATCAGACTTTAGGTAGATGTTGCAAGAGTATTGTCTTGCGTTTCACTGTCACTAGTTTGAGTTGGCACCCGGTTAACTGAATACAACTCTTGGCTGCCTGTCTCATCGTTTGCGAACTTGAGCGACTTTCCCAGGTCGATCCTTGGAGCGGTGGCCGAGCGGTTCTAGGCGCATCAGTCCGGAATCGCGCGACTGCTACGGTCGCAGATTCGGATCCTGCCTCGGGCATGGATGTGTGTGATGTCCTTAGGTTTAAGTAGTTCTAAGTTGTAGGAGACTGATGACCTCAGCTGTTAAGTCCCATAGTGCTCAGAGCCATTTGAACCATTTTTTGATCCTTGGAGCAGCGTCTGAGGCCTACTTCTCTCTTGATTTGGACAGATTGTGATGATTATCAATAAGGCCTTCAGCCATGAATGCAATTCGTCTTAAGAATTTTTAATCAGTTATTGTCTCTTAATAGTGAAAATTTGATGATTGTCCTTTTTTATAATATTTTAGTATCTCTTGGAGAAGTTAACTCGTTCTTAAGAATTTGCTATCTAGGCCTTCAGCCATCAAATTGTTGTTTGAGTTTTGGGGCCTTCAGCCGACAAATAATTTGAATTTCTTGCCAATAAGGCCTTCAGCATTGAGTGCAACTTGCTTAAGAAATTTATTAGACATTGTGTCTCAACAGTCAAATTTGATAATTGTTCCTTATTGTCAACCTTATGTTTTCATATAGTGTACGTGATTAAAAAATAAATAAAACACCGAGCAACCAATGGTGACTGAGTACGGCTCTGTCCACACTGAATCCTGCTATTCCCTAAGTACCACGTCTCATTACCATTGTATGAACACAATGCGCAGTGCGGCTAGATGTCACCATTTCCCACCTATCCCTTCTCTTTCCTTCCCAATTCTCTATTTCAGATAAACGCTGTAATTCAAATGGATTTGTCGCAGTGGAAGGATGAGGTAGTCTAAACACATCAATGTCACCACAAGTTCAGTATTGACTTCACTGAAGTTCCAGCTTGACTGCCGAGAATTTGTACCGCTCCCGCTGCCACTCACCCATCAGCTGAGTGGTAGGCGTGTCACTGACAGCAGGGAGGGACCTCGCAGTGGAAGACGCTTGGGACGTATCGGCGCGGCAGCCCATTCAGCGGCAGAGACGGCATCGCTGCCGGTGCGGGCACGCCGGCTGCATCAGTAAGCGGGGGACCAGACGGGCAGGCGCCACAGCATCCTCCCAGGAGCCGCGTAATCCGGCCAGCGGCTGCCAGTCCAGTCTGGCCGTCTCTGGCTCCTCAACGCTCATTCAACATTAACGCGCTGGCCGCGCTCAGGGGCATGCGGGTTTCAAGGAGACCAGAAACGTTGCTCTCACGTCGTGCTGGCACAAGAATCAGGGTGTCGATACTGCAGTGCGGACAGGCGCTACGGAGAGGTATCGCAATTTGACGGTCGTAATGAATGACTTGGAAAAAATTTCCACTTGCTACAATGTACGACAGCGCTGTCTGACAGTGTATTAAATGCTAGATAATGAATTGATAGACACCGCAACCATTTTTCTGGGCGAAGTCTCGTAAGATTTTGAACTGTATACTACTTTCTTTCTTTCACTTACGCAGCGATCGCAGGGTCGGCGTGGTTACAACGGATTTGGGAGTGTTGGTGTTAGGGACGGCTGGATGCCGCCACTCTGTACCGCCCCAGGACGGAATCAGTGTACCCCAACTGTCTGCGTCAAGTGTAAATCGTGAAATAGTGCGGACGTGTTCTAAATGTCTGCGACGCGTGTAACTGAGGCGGAACGTGGGGACCAGCCCGGTATTCACCTAGCGGGATGTGGGAAACCGCCTAAAAACCACATCCAGGCTGGCCGGCACACTGGCCCTCGTCGTTAATCCGCAGGGCGGATTCGATCTGGGGCCGCCGTGCGTACCCGAGTCCAGGAAGCAGCACATTAGCGCTCTCGGCTACCCTGGCGGGTGAACTGTAGACAACTGAAAACATTAAAATACATTGACGCAAGAAAATCTAAACACAAGAAGGATTTTTTTAAAACAAATCTTTATTCGAATTAATTACAAGAATACATATCAACCCACTGCATTACTAAATTTGTGGGTCCTAATATTACAATCATATTACAACTAATGCAGCGTAATTGTTAACCGTACAGGTATGCCGATTCTACTCGTACTATTATTTCTCTACAGCTGTTATTATTGATGTACATGCAACTATCTAAACCTAACTACTGTGCACTATCTGCAGCTTTACAGATGTTCCAGCGTTTAACAAATCTACCTTGTTGTTGGCCTCGCCCACCGAGCTAACCCCAGTGGGCGTGCCCTGGCACTGGGCTGTCCGGAGACGTTAATCGCTGCAGTGCTATCCTAAGGGGTTTTCCTAGCTTATCCTACAACTAAACTATTTCTTATCTATGCTGTAGTTGTCGCTGCGTGTCATGTTCGGTGTGTGCACATCCCCTCCCCTCCCCCCGACAATCCGAGACATGGCGGATCCCAGCCGTGAAGCGGCTGGACAAGTCCATGACCCGGCGGAACAGGAGAGGTGCATGGGTATGAAATACACTACTGGCCATTAAAATTGCTACACCAAAAAGAAATGGAGATGATAAACAGGTATTCATTGGACAAATATATTCTACTAGAACTGACATGTGATTACATTTTCACGCAATTTGGGTATATAGATCCTGAGAAATCAGCACCCAGAACAACCACCTCTGGCCGTAATAACGGCCTTGATACGCCTCGGCATTGAGTCAATCACAGCTTGGATGGCGTGTACAGATACAGCTGCCCATGCAGCTTCAACACGATACCACAGTTCATCATGAGTAGTAACTGGCGTATTGTGACGAGCCAGTTGCTCGGCCACCATTGCGCAGACGTTTTCAGTTGGTGAGAGATCTGGAGAATGTGTTGGCCACGGCAGCAGTCGAACACTTTCTGCATCCAGAAAGACCCGTACAGGACCTGCAACATGCGGTCGTGCATTGTCCTGCCGAAATGTAGAGTTTCGCAGGGATCGAATGAAGGGTAGAGCCACGGGTCGTAACACATCTCAAATGTATCGGCCACTGTTCAAAGTGCCGTCAATGCGAACAAGAGGTGACCGAGACGTATAACCAGTGACACCTCATACCGTCACGCCAGGTGATACGCCAGTATGTCGACGACGAATACACGCTTCCAATGTGCGTTCACCGCGATGTCGCCAAACACGGATGCGACCGTCATGATGCTGTAAACAGAATCTGGATTCCTCCAAAAAATGACGTTTTGCCATTCGTGCACCCAGATTCGTGTTTGAGCACACCATCGCAGGCGCTCCTGTCTGTGATGCAGCGTCAAGACTAACCGCACCCATGGTCTCCGAACTGATAGTCCATGCTGCTGCAAAAGTCATCGAACTGTTCGTGCAGATGGTTGTTGTCTTGCAAACGTCCCCATCTGTTGTCTCCGGGATCGAGACGTGGCTGCACGATCCGTTATAGCCATGCGGATAAGATGCCTGTCATCTCGACTGCTAGTGATACGAGGCCGTTGGGATCCAGCACGGCGTTCCGTATTACCCCATGAACCCACCGATTCCATATTCTGCTAACAGTCATTTGATCTCGACCAACGCGAGCAGCATTGTCGCGATACGATAAACCGCCATCGCGATAGGCTACAATCCGACGTTTATCAAAGTCGGAAACGTGATGGTACGCATTTCTCCTCCTGACACGAGGCATCACAACGACGTTTCACCAGGCAACGACGGTCAACTGCTGTTTGTGTATGAGAAATCGGTTGGAAACTTTCCTCATATCAGCACGTTGTAGGTGTCGCCACCGGCACCAACCTTGTGTGAATGCTCTGAAGAGCTAATCATTTGCATATCACAGCATCTTCTTCCTGTCGGTTAAATTTCGTGTCTGTAGCACGTCATCTCCGTGGTGTAGCAATTTTAATGGCCAGTAGTGTCCAATCGATTGTTCCGAAAAACTTATTGGAGAACTTTACTGGAAATTGCATGTGAAAGTTTGTTCAGGACGTGAAAGTTGTTCTCATGCCTGAGCAGAGGGTGCGTATAGTGGTTAGGAAGTTGTTGTCTAAGTTCCTCTGCAACGTCTTCGAAGAGGGGGCAGTCATACACCACATGGTCTGGAGTGCCTCGCACCGTACCACAGTCACACGCAGGTGTAGCCCATTCCAGAACCGGCGTAGGTATGTCGGGTGGGGTTCATGTCCTGTAAGAAAGTGCAGCTGTCCTCTGATTGGTCTGAGATATTTAAGCTGTATTCGCTCCTCAATGTGTGGCAACAATTCATACGTGCTTCGCCCCATTTCATCATTATCCCACTGCTCTTGCCACAATTCTTCCACCCTTCTTTTTATTCCATGCTTATCCCCAACGTATGGCCCCATTATTTCCACTATCTTTTCCCTCCTTTCTTTCTTCACACAGTAGCAGGCGGCCTGTTCTCTGGTTTATATGTCAAGGGGACAGAGCTCCATCAGCACTAGCATTGCGCCCCCCCCCCCCCCTCGACGAGTTGTTCTGTATGCCCCTACTGAGCGCAGAAGTATGTTTCGCTGCACCAAGGATTTGCGCGACATAACGAAAGTTGGCAGGCGTCCGAAAGATAATGTCTATTCACACTTCGCGCGATTCGCGTAAGGGCAAAGCTAGTAGCGCCATTATGACGATGCAGATGAGATTTGGTGTAATGCTCGTGAGCGTTAGTTACCTTTGAGATTGGACTTGGTGAGCTGATGCCAGGCAAGAACGCCTTTAAGGCGACAGAGACGCCACTATGAACACGTCACAGTTTCAACGAGGTCGTCTAACAGGGATACGAGAAGTTGGATATTTATTCTACGATCCTGCAGAGAGACTCGGCAGGAATGTGACCACTGTACATGATATCTGGTAGCGGTTGCCACCACAGTGATAAAATGAACTGTTAAAATTCGGTTACTTCAACGAGAGCTCCGACCCAGACGCGCTGTAGCAAGCATTCCAGCCATTTGCGATTTGAGTGGTATCAAGCTACAGCTCATCTACGTACAGGATTCCCGATGTTCTTAAAAAATCAGAAGTCCTATCTGAAATGCAGGCATCAGTGTGCATTACAGTTGCAGACAGTCAACGTGGGCCTGCATAAGACGAGCAGTTGTTTTATCAACAGCGCTACTGCTCTGCGGGAGCATCGACGCATCAAAAGAGTACACAGAGCTCCTCTGGCCGCAACGGGCTTGGAGAAAATGATTCGGAAACTCGAATTAACTGGAGGTTTGGGAATTGTTCCTCGGAGAGGCCGCGTGATTACTGGCTGTGGGGTTACCTGAAGGACATGGTTTGTCAATGGGCACTAACACAAGTTGGAGGTTGAAGATGAGGATAACGAGGGAGATAGCCGACATCCCACCTGGGTGTTTCGGGCAGCAGTAGAGCACTCTGTAGTGCTGTTCCAAGCCGTCGTGGATGTAGATGATCGTCAGATTCAGCAACGTTTGAGATCTGGAACGTAAACATGTTAGTTAACATGTTGCACTCTCACGTAGCAACCAACGTCTTTCGAAAAAATTTCTTTGTCCTACGATCATTACTTCTTCATGACGGTTTTCTCAAGTATCCAAGGTTTAATTATAACCATCCTGGATATTATCTCATTCCCAATGGTACTGCATTTTAGTGCAGACACATACTTCCATTCCTCGTGAAAATGTGCGTAACTACACTATGTGATCAAAAGTATCCGGACACATGACTGAAATAAACACTATAGTTCGTGGCGCCCTCCATCGGTAAAGCTGGATTTCAATATGGTGTTGACCCACCCTTAGCCTTGATAACAGTTTCCACTCCCGCAGACATACGTTCAGTCAGGTGCTGGAAGGTTTGTTGGCGAATGGCATTGCTCTTCAACAGTGGGAAGCAAGAAGGGCTGTGATAGTTCCACGGAAAACGACAAGGGGTGCAAGGCCCCCCCCCCCCTCCATGAAAATCACGACCACACCATAACACCACCGCCTCCGAATTTTACTGTTGTGTTGGCACTACTCACGCTGGCAGATCACACTCACTGGGAATTCCGCATACCCACACCCCGCCATCGAATCGACACATTGTGCACCGCGATTCGTCACACCACACAGCGTTTTTCCATTGTTAAATTGTCCAGTGTTCACGCTCCTAACACCAAGCGAGGCGTCGTTTGGTATTTACCCCGGCGTGATGTGTGGCGTATGAGCAGCCGCTCGACCATGAAATAAAAAAAAAAAAAAAAAAAGTCAAATGTGTGTGAAATCTTATGGGCCTTAACTGCTAAGGTCATCAGCCCTTAACCTAAGGACACACACACACACACACGCACACACACACACACACACACACACACACACACACACACACACACACGCGCCCGAGGGAGGACTGGAACCTCCGCCGGGACCAGCCGCACAGTCTATGAATGTAGCGCCCCAGACCGCTCGGCTAATCCCGCGCGGCATGAAATCCAAGTTTTCTCACCTCCCGCCTAGCTGTCATAGTACTTGCAGTGTATCCTGATGCAGTTTGGGATTCCTGTGTGATGGTCTGGACAGATGTCTGCCCATCACACTTTACGACCTTCAACTGTCGGCGGTCTGTGTCATTCAACAGACGAGGTCGGCCTGTACGCTTTTGTGCTGTACGTGTCCCTTCACCTTTCCACTTCACTATCACATCGGAAACAGTGGACCTAGGGATGTTCAGGAGTGTGGAAATCTCGCGTACAGACGTATGAAACAAGTGACACCCAATCACCTGACCACGTTCGAAGTCCGTGAGTTCCACGAAGCGCTCCATTCTGCTCTCTCACGATGTCTAATGACTACTGAGGTCACTTATATGGAGTACCTGGCAGTAGATGGCAGCACAATGCACCTAATAGGAAAAACGTCTGTTTTTTGGGGGTGTGCGGATACTTTTGATCGGAGAGTGTAGATACATCTACACACAAACTTTGCAACAAACCCTATGTTTAATGGCGGAGGAGACGCTGTATCACTGCGAGTCATTGCGTTTCTTGTTCCACTCCGAAATTCAGCTATGGAAAAAAAAACTGTCTTTACGCTTACATCCGAGTCCCGACTTCTCCTGTCCTGTTATTCCGCGGTCTCTACGCGAGAAGTGCGTTTGTCGCAGTAGAACCGTTCTGTAGTCCGTCGCAAAAAGCCGGTTCTTTAAACTTTCTATTGAGTGTTACGCTAAAAGAATGTATTCTACTCTCCAGGGATTCGCATTTGAGTTAATGGAGTAATGTTGATCGAATGTACCGGTAACAACTACAGCAACACGCCTGCGATTTGTTTCGATGTCTTCCTTAGTCAGATCTGGTGGGGATCCCAAAAACTCCAGCAGTATTCCAGAATGGGTGGCACAAGTGTCCCATGAGCGGTCGTCTTCGCACATGAGTTACTACGTTTTCCTTGAATCCTTTCAGTAAACGAATGTGCATCATTCGACTTCCTTACAACCGACGTTACGAGTTCGTTTCATTTTACATCGAATTGCAACTTTAAGGCTAGGTATGTAATCGACGTGACCATATCATTAGTACTGCATTCTAACATTGGAAGATACTTTTTCCTATTGTCTGCATTAACTGATATTCTCTCCGTGTAGAGCACGCTGCCATTAATCATATCTAGAGCAAGCTGTCATTAATCACATCTAGTAGAAATTCTGTCCAAGTCAACTTCTGTCCTCTTGCAGTCACTCAATGACGAAACAGTGTCAGATTGCTCCTCTCCGTATCTGTTCAACATGGTTCAAATGGCTCTGAGCACTATGGCACTTAACATCCCAGGTCATCAGTCCCCTAGATCTTAGAACTACTCAAACCTAACTGACCTAAGGACATCACACACATCCATGCCCGAGGCAGGATTCGAACCTGCGACCGTGGCAGTCGCGCGGTTCCGGACTGAAGCGCCTAGAACCGCTCGGCCACCGCGGCCGGCTTCCGTATCTATCACATCGGTTACGAGGGAGGATGGTTTGGTAAGTCCGTTAAGGGATATCATTTGGTCCAGCGATCATCCAGCTTTTTCATCGCATCGAAAAAATAATTTGTCGAACTCTGCAACATACTCGTTGATTGCAACTATCACTTCATCATTTGATGATGGTTTCGTCCCAGCAAGGCAAAGTTTCAAGTTGCGGAATAAAAGAAGTCACCTGGTGCACAGTCTGGTGAATAGGGTGGATTCAAAGCCCAGTTCATGTACTTTTGCCGCTGTTATAGCTGGTGTGTGGAATGGTGCGTTCTTCTAGTGGAAAGAGCACTTTTTTGCGTGCCAACCTTGGTCTTCTTTCAGCTGAAGCAACTTTCAGACGATCGAACAATGAAGCAGTTATGGCTCTGCCTTTTTTTTTTTTTTAAAGTAATCTGAGAATTATTCCTTGTGAATCTCAAACACAGGTCACCTTATCAGCTGACGAAATGGCCTTTGCCTTCGTCGATGCACTTTCACTTGTTCTGACTGCCGCTTAGATTCTGGTGTGTAATGACGGATCCAGGTTTCAGCAGTAACACATCGGCGCAAAGTGTCTTGCAGAAGGCTATTAAACATCGCCAGACATTGTGCTGACATGTTGTGCCGGATGCGCTTTTCGTCGACTCTGAGCAAGCTTCGGACACAGCATCTTCATAGCCGGTTCACCGTGCAGGATGTTGTGCACTCGTTCAGTTGAGATGACTTTAGTCTCAGCAATCTCAGGAATTTTTATGCCTTGGTCTTGCATTACCATATCGTGGATTTTGTCAATAGTTTTCTTTGCGGTGACCTCAATTCGACGGCCGGAGCGCTCTTCGTCTTCGGTGCTTATCCGATCACGTTTAAATTCCGTAGCCAAAAGCAAACGGCCTCCAAAGATGGTCTGCTGTCCGCATGAACTTCATCTAATTCAGTTTTGATTTGTGCAGCTGTCCAATCCTTCAAATGGAACTGTTTAATAACAGCACGAAACCGGTTTTCCTCTTCTCTCTTTTTCTTTCTTTCTTTTTTTTTTTACCCCAGTCGGCTGTCAACCATGAACTGTACGCTGTAAATAGTTGAAATTCTTCATACGATCCTTGGAGTGATCAGGCTTACCAACTCGGAAGGCACAGCAAATATGTTAGATTCTTTCATGGAAATTTATCAGACGTACCAAATCACTCTCGTATATAGAGAACAAGAACGGTCCAGTCACACTTCCGTTGGGCACTCCTGACGATACCTTTGTCACTGATAAATTCTTACTGTCCCGGATAACGTACTGCGTTCTGTTACTTGGTGTCTTCGGCCCACTCACATATGTGAGTACCTGTTCCGTATGCTGGGACATTTGTTAGCAATCTGCAGCGTAATGCTGTGCTTTCCGTGCTGATTAACAACAGCTTTCGTATCTTAGTCTGTGTATTCACTCATGAATTAGGAATATTTTTCTTTGACCTTCTGATTCGGATTCCTGCGTGCTCTCGCAGCAGCTTCATACTTCGTACCCAAAATCTTACGTAACTTTCCATTGCTGGAGCTCTCGAAGTTCACAGTGCGTTCGGCGTGTGCGATTTCCTCCGATGTTAGCTTATTGAGGAATTCCGAAATAACGGAAGTTATAATAAAAAGAAGGGTAATGAGAGCAGGAGATAAAATTTCCATGGTGTCGGCGACCCCGGTGAGAGCAGTCGACGCCCCCTTCCCACTACGCTGAAGCACATATTAAATTTCGCGCTCCCGCCTGTCTGTCACATGCATATGCAAGATCACATCACATTGCATTCGTTGCATACTCGCACTCTCTCGAGCATGCATATGCATGCCGCACGATCCCGTCGACACAGGTAACCACTGGTGAAATATTGGATCTGGGTTTTCGAACGCTGATTAAGGCACAAGTGAAGCGCTACGGAAAAATGTGTTGTATTTTATCAGCACACTTATCGACTACAATGCTTTAATTTTCAACGCTGAGCTGATCTTTCGCCGGAAATCTGAAAAAAAAAAACATGAACTGCTTTCATGCCACTACCTGAGAGAAGTATCGGACTTTCATATGGTGTCCATATTGCCTCCTAAACCCATCGTGGCTCTACAGTAACTAAATTTTTTGTAGCCTAAGTTGCTTCGTCGTAGGTGTTTGACGGAAGTATTTGAGATTCTCTGGATTAGTGCATACCAGCCTCATGGTATTACGTTATTCTGAGTACAGAATGTGTACTTCAGCCGGGAGGTACATTAGACCTTCATATGTTCACTTAATTTTCAACAGCCCTCAAAATTTCAAATAATTCTGTTTCTATTTCTCCGAATTTCTCACGTTCCACTTTCTTACAATGCTGCCACTTGTACGCTTTCATGAATTTCTTCCTCAGAACCATATTAATACCTGGGACCACTAGAGCTCTTTTTATCGAAGGAAACTTTAACTTCCTGTGCCAATCCAATTTTTGAAATATTCCTTACTTAGGCCACTCTTTGTAACCTTAACTCTTACATGGCAAAATTACCACTGGCGTTATATCCCTTCTGTACAACATTCTTTTCACTACTGTGGCCGGTCGGAGTGGCCGTGCAGTTCTAGGCGCTACAGTCTGGAACCGAGCGACCGCTACGGTCGCAGGTTCGAATCCTGCCTCGGGCATGGATGTGTGTAATGTCCTTACGTTAGTTAGGTTTAATTAATTCTAAGTTCTAGCTGACTGATGACCTCAGAAGTTAAGTCGCATAGTGCTCAGAGCCATTTGAACCATTTTTTCACTAATGTGGCTTTTGCAATTCTGATGATAAGCAAATGGCCATTTTCGTTTTTACTACTCTTTATCACCCGCGACCATGTTGTTTTTAACCGTAAGACATTATCCATTGTATGTTGTCCATTTCTTTCAACCGCTCTTCTGTCGTAGATACATACTATTAGAAGAGCTAAGTCATGGAGGACCTTGACTTTGATATCTTTTCCCTTGCACATTGTTCGTCCTACGACATTTTCTTCCAATTTTTCATAGCTTCTTCAACGTGCTGGTTGAAAAACTAGTAATCTGCAAACTCGTGTTGACCCTCCTTAACACAAATTTGAATTTCTTTCTTGATGCCCCTATTTTATTACTCCCATTCAGTTTTTGTAGAATATTATCCATATGTCTCTGTACTTTAGCCTCAACGATTGTGAACATCATGTTCCGCCTTACATTGTCGAAAGCGTTCACTCTTGTAAGGCTATGGTGGTAAAATCGTACAATGCGACCAGTCTGTAATGTCTTCGGAACTGTTCTGCATCATAGGGGCCGTAGTCGAACTCATCGCAGTTTGTTCTTCACAGTAAAATTTAAATTCCAGAATGAGATTTTCACTCTGCAGCGGATTGTGCGCTGATATGAAATTTCCTGGCAGATTAAAACTGTGTGCCGGACCGAGACTCGAACTCGGGACCTTTGCCACTCGCGGGCAAGTGTTCTACCATCTGAGCTACCCAAGCACAACTCACGTCCCGTCCTCACAGCTTTACTTCTGCCAGTACCTTGTCTCCTACCTTCCAGACTTTCCAGAAGACGAGGTACTGGCAGAAGTAGAGCTGTGAGGACGGGGCGTGAGTCGTGCTTGGGTAGCTCAGATGGTAGAACACTTGCCCGCGACTGGCAAAGGTCCCGAGTTCGAGTCTCGGTCCGGCACACAGTTTTAATCCGTCAGGAAGTTTCAAAATTTAAATTATGTCACTAAAATGCATAATCAGGAAAAGCATCTACACTCCTGGAAATAGAAAAAAGAACACATTGACACCGGTGTGTCAGACCCACCATACTTGCTCCGGACACTGCGAGAGGGCTGTACAAGCAATGATCACACGCACGGCACAGCGGACACACCAGGAACCGCGATGTTGGCCGTCGAATGGCGCTAGCTGCGCAGCATTTGTGCACCGCCGCCGTCAGTGTCAGCCAGTTTGCCGTGGCATACGGAGCTCCATCGCAGTCTTTAACACTGGTAGCATACCGCGACATCGCGGACGTGAACCGCATGTGCAGTTGACGGACTTCGAGCGAGGGCGTATAGTGGGCATGCGGGAGGCCGGGTGGACGTACCGCCGAATTGCTCAACACGTGGGGCGTGAGGTCTCCACAGTACATCGATGTTGTCGCCAGTGGTCGGCGGAAGGTGCACGTGCCCGTCGACCTGGGACCGGACCGCAGCGACGCACGGATGCACGCCAAGACCGTAGGATCCTACGCAGTGCCGTAGGGGACCGCACCGCCACTTCCCAGCAAATTAGGGACACTGTTGCTCCTGGGGTATCGGCGAGGACCATTCGCAACAGTCTCCATGAAGCTGGGCTACGGTCCCGCACACCGTTAGGCCGTCTTCCGCTCACGCCCCAACATCGTGCAGCCCGCCTCCAGTGGTGTCGCGACAGGCGTGAATGGAGGGACGAATGGAGACGTGTCGTCTTCAGCGATGAGAGTCGCTTCTGCCTTGGTGCCAATGATGGTCGTATGCGTGTTTGGCGCCGTGCAGGTGAGCGCCACAATCAGGACTGCATACGACCGAGGCACACAGGGCCAACACCCGGCATCATGGTGTGGGGAGCGATCTCCTACACTGGCCGTACACCACTGGTGATCGTCGAGGGGACACTGAATAGTGCACGGTACATCCAAACCGTCATCGAACCCATCGTTCTACCATTCCTAGACCGGCAAGGGAACTTGCTGTTCCAACATGACAATGCACGTCCGCATGTATCCCGTGCCACCCAACGTGCTCTAGAAGGTGTAAGTCAACTACCCTGGCCAGCAAGATCTCCGGATCTGTCCCCCATTGAGCATGTTTGGGACTGGATGAAGCGTCGTCTCACGCGGTCTGCACGTCCAGCACGAACGCTGGTCCAACTGAGGCGCCAGGTGGAAATGGCATGACAAGCCGTTCCACAGGACTACATCCAGCATCTCTACGATCGTCTCCATGGGAGAATAGCAGCCTGCATTGCTGCGAAAGGTGGCTATACACTGTACTAGTGCCGACATTGTGCATGCTCTGTTGCCTGTGTCTATGTGCCTGTGGTTCTGTCAGTGTGATCATGTGATGTATCTGACCCCAGGAATGTGTCAATAAAGTTTCCCCTTCCTGGGACAATGAATTCACGGTGTTCTTATTTCAATTTCCAGGAGTGTATTACCTTTGATTTAAGGGTGTGGCATAAAAATGTCACACGAGATGATTAATAATCAAAACTTGCCATTATTTGTTAGTGACTTTCTTACATTAAAGTCCTAATTGTTGACGTTGTTGCGACCCAAATATGACTCGTGGCCCCATATAGTAGTTTGAAAATAACTATAAATTGAAATAAACACAGGTCGTGTATGTTCGTAGCTGATCCAGAGCCACGACGACATGAACTACAGAGTAATTCCAAACTAGTCTAGAATGACAGCATTCGTGAAAAGATGCAAGAGTCCACAGACGCGTGAAATACCAAGTCTTGAAAACAAGAAGCTAAATTGCTGTCCAGAGTGAAACGTGTTCAGCGTGCTGACCCCAGGCCGTGAAGGTTGCCACCTTTTACAGACGATACCAGAGTTTCCCCTCAATTGTGACGAGAGACTGGTAAGATCGTTCACAAATATGAGTTACAACGTTTCATCCTGATTTGGCATCTGATAAAATTGATATGCATACATATTATTAAAAACAGATGCAGCTATGTTTTTGTGTGTCCATACTTGTGACTGATAATCTGCAGGACTTCAGCTGTTCAGTTACTTAATAAAGTGAAACAGCGATACTCGTCGTTTTGATGTTATTATATTGCAACCAGTTTCGGTGACTCAGTAGAGCATCTTCAGGCGATAACTGACGCTGAGGAGGTGAACTCCAATCGTATACACAATCCAACCAGTCGCCACATTTATGAACTGACTTCAATATGATACTGTAAAAGTGATGTTGTGTCTGCGACTATCAACTACCAAACTTAGATTGCTCGTAAGGACCACGAAAATAAGATTCGAGAAGAAATTGGGGCTCATACGAAGGCACATAATAGTAGTTTTTCCCTCGCTCTCTTTGCGAATGGAACATGAAACGAAATGACTAGCAGTGGTACAGGGTACCCTACGTCACGCACTGTATGGTGGCTCGCAGAGCGTCTATGTAGATGTTGACGTACAAAGGTAACTTCCCCTCCTTCTCCACCTCTATTGTAAATTAAGAATTCAAAATCATGGTCTGGTAGTGTTCATATTGTCCATACGTGCCTTCTTCGCTAAAGTGATAATGTTTTTTCTGTAAATGTGATGGTGTGGTAGTAAGTAACCGATAAATTAACCATAGTACAAACATCTGCATTAGGGGGAGGGGGGGGATTTCTTTTTACGCTAACAAGCCTGCCCCGCTATCTCTGAATCTGTAGGCTGTACGTTGGATGTGAAACTAGAGAGGGACTAACAGCAGATGGGCGTGCTGTCGAGTAAGCAATGGAGCATTGCCGAATCAGATGATAGCTTGGTCCGATGGGCAGCCACGATGTGGAAGATTAAACCTTTTGAAAGTTAGCTCGTGTTCACGCTTGGGGGGGAAATTAACACGTCGGCTTCCCTCTCGGTGCTGTAAATGAGATCAGCCTCCAGCGGCTCGTGAAAGGAACCGATGTTCTGTTCTTGCCTGTTCTTGCCCGTTCGTCACACGAAGCAGTCTTCAAAGCAGCTATTTCACTCTGTAGTTGAATCCCTTCCGTGCGAAGGGAAGCCTTTGGAAAGATAAAATTAGATTAGATAGTGTTTTTCCACAGGTCCACAGCGAGGAGATTCTCGTGGATGTGCAGAATGTCTGAAAAAGCAAAATCGCCATATATAGTAATTATAAGCGTGGTTTTTCCGTGTTTGCCACTATGAATTCTCCCCTCCCCCCTTCCAGCAGCCGCGTGGGAGTTATATGCTACCATAGCCCTCCATCTTCCGTCCATGAAGGAGGTTTCGATGGAACTGTAACAGCTGGGTTCGAAGATGTGGTTTTCAAAAGAGGGCATCGCACCGTGGAATTAAAGGGAAGCAGATGAAGCAACTGGTAATAGGGAGCCGAAGTGCCTAGACTGGCTAGAATGTTGGAGACTGATGTAAAATGGTACAGAATATTACAGGAGGTTCGAGAATATTCTAGAACATTGGAAGAGGTTGCCAGTGGTGAACTGAAAAGGAGGAAACAGAAAAAAAAAAAAAAAAAAGAAAACAGCGAAGAACTGGAACAGATGAGGAATGAGCAGCACGTTTAGTTTCACAGCGGAAGAGAATGAATAGATTGAGACAGAACTTGACAGATACGCAACAGGATGAAATTAGAGAAACGGATCGAGCGAGACACTCAGCAAGCAAAGAGAAACGGCTGAAGAAAGTAGATTGCAAAACAAACTAAGTAGCATTAGAGTTAGGTGACAAAAAGCTGCAGAAAATGGCACCATTGCCCCCTAATGAGGTTGGCTACAGTTCCTACATTTCCCTCAGAGTGGGCATACCACTGCGCTTCCTCAGCGACCATAAAATCACCGATGGAGACGCTCTTGGGGGGGGCCTATTCTGCGACTGACTTGAGACGATCAACCACTTAGTTGCAGACCTTAGGCGGTGCTTGTTCACAACGGTCTATTGATAGCGTGGAAGTTGCCGCCATCTTCGACAGGAAGCCTTCCATTTCTTTTGGTCCCAAGATTAGCAGTTATGAGGGTTATTCGGAAAGTAAGGAACGATCGGTCGCGAAATGGAAACAATGAAAATCCGAAGTAGTTTTTCACAGGTGTGTTGGGCAGTGTCTCTAGTATGCCTGTCGATCGCGTTATATCGTTCTTTTTAATTCTGAGCACACAGGGACTACATAAAGATACTTACAACAATAGTGTCTCCTGCCAAGTACGAGGGCCTGGTGAGAAATTTCGCCTGAAGCTATGCAGCCGACATTACATAACTGTCGTGCGGTTTCTTCCTCAATACAGATCTCAGCCACATTCTGCAGGGGCAATGAAGATGATCCTGCATCGTTTTCAGTTGGAAATGTTTGATTACCCACAATACAGCCCGTACTTGTCTCCCTCTGAGTTTCATCTCTGCTCACATGAACCGCTGGCTATAAAGACGACATTTTGGCATAGACAACGAGCTATAGGCCAGCGTAGAGAATTGGCGGAAAGCATTGGCGGCTGCCTTCTATAACGAGAGTATTAGAAAGTTGGTACAACGCTACGACAAACGTCTAAGTCGGATCGGCGACTATGGAGATAAGTAGCTGGAAGTTGTAGCTAACTGTTGCAAATAAAACAGTTTTGATTTTCACTGTGGTTTCCATTTCGCGACCTGTCGTTCCTTACTTTCCGAATAGCCCTCGTACATCGCTTCACAAGAATTTGCTCATGACTAATTAGCCGGCGGGCGTAAATACACGAACTCGTAGCTTGCACTGCCGGTATCACTCACTCACCGAAGCTGATGTGGTTACAACAGTTCCGCTTGCCCCCCATTGTGTCCGTATCCTCTATTTTTCACGGTCAGCCACGATCTCGCCTATTAGTTCAGGATACTATTGGGACTGGACGATCAGTATTTTTCTTGTGTTACTTACATCTACTACGGAATGCTGGCTTGTCGACGAGTAATCCAGAATTGTAGATGGACGTCGCCCAAAACTGTAAAGAGTCTACTTCACATTTAATCTGTTCTTCACAATCAGTCTACACCAATTATTGAAATTTACTGTTTGTCCAGTCCGCGTGTGTTGTGAGAGCTGTCTGCTGCACACTTTGCCACCTAAATGATGAAAGTGAGGTTGTCGGGAGTATTTTTTTCACAAAAAATAGTAACAAAATGTAGGAACAAACATTGATAATAGTTTAATATAAAAAGAAAAGTTTATAGTGAATGTTCTTGTCAAAGGTCGTGTGGTAAATTCTCTCCGGTCCTGAGTATTGTAAGAACAGGGAAAGTGTCGTCCAAACATTCCAACGCGCGCGCACGCAAAACACACACACACACACACACACACACACTTCCGGGAATCGGCGAAATGCCGCGGGTAATGAGAATAAGGGGCAGTACTTTAGTAGTGTGTGGATGAGTTGAGAATGAATTTGGATCTAACGGGAGGCGTGCTGGGGTTGTCCGTGCGGCTCCGATGACCACTGTGTTCGGATGGCTCAGTGGTCATGGCAACTGCCGGGTAAGCAGGAGGTCCGGGTTCGCTGCCGGTCCGAGTCAATTTTTCAAATTTGCCTCGTGATGTAAATCAACGCCTACTCGCAGCCAATATCTGTAATTCCTTTCTGTTTATATTCATTTATTTTCTCGAGAAAATTTATACTTGCAAACATATCACACAGTATCTAGAACGCGCAAAGTAGTGACTTTTTACTTAAACATTTGTGTCTCATTATGTGCCAAATAGCATCGAAAACTATTTTCTCATTAATAATTCTGGCTTTCTCTCTGTTGACATAATTTTCGTTAACACAATCAACTATTACTTTCTTATTCAAGCATAGTGTGGGGTTCTTCTCTGTAAAACGCACATACCGTTCAGACATTTCTTCTCACGTCTAGGACAACAACACTAGCAGGACAGGTACATGCAGCCTTTCCAGTGTGTCACTAAAGCAAAACCAACAACATAATAAAGAACAAGAAGACACGAAAGCACAATATCCATTCCTGTAATGGGTTTGAGCTTGACCTGAACTTTCGATGTTAGCAGACGGCGCCACAGCCCGGGCAGTGTGCAGCATACTAGGAAATTTAGAACTCTAGACTGGGCACAATCAATAGATCATTCGACGTAGTACACACACTCGCCACGTGTTTGGCAGCTATTTACACTCCGGCACGAAACGTGTACACACTTAGAGCAGTAGATTTTTAGTAGAAAGTCGCTCGTGTAAAACTGGCTTTCTCTGCCAATAGAAATACATGTAGTAAGATGAGAGTTCGATGTCTCCACGGTGTGAACGGCAGGCAGATCTGTTTCATCAGCAGAGTAACTGAGTACCTGGCGTCGGCCGGATATGTATTTATTCCACTCCCCTATTAGTCCATCTCCTCCAATCCCTCTCCGTCCATTTTCTCGTGCCTCTGTCTTCCCTGCCCCCCATCTCGCCCCTCTCTCCCTTCTTTCCCACTACCCTCTACACTTTATCACCCCCCACCCTAGTTGGAGATAACTGGTTCTTACATCCCCCCCCCCCCCCACAGTATTTCTCTCCAGATAGTAACAAGAGCTATAAATTTATGACATTGTCAGGTGGAGAGCGATCATGAATTCAGTATAAAAAAAAGGTTCAGATTTGAAGTTTTTATTGCGTTGATGACATGTAGGTATACTGGATTACTGGTTTCGCCAGGGCTAAGCTGCCATCTTCAGTTCCTCTGCGTACTGGTTATGAAATAATGGTGTGCCATAAGGGCAATAAAAACTTCATACCTGAAGCTTTCTTTACAGTAACTTGTCTGTGTATCAAGTTTGGTGGATTTCGCTCCAGAGGTTTAGGAGTGCATACGTACATTTCTGTATTTTAAATATGTTTCACACTTTAGTACACGTATTTCACCTGTTTCTTTAGCGAATTTCGTCTTGCAGTTTAGTTTTCACGCAGCTCAATATTTATGGCGCCATATCTCGTGAACTGTGTGTCGTTCAACGGTTTTGTAGGAACATTCAGCGGCATACATGGATACTGTCTGCGAAATGTGTTGCGAATAGTTAGTAGCAAAGAAGTAATAATTTAAACGTCATACATGATGCAGCAGTTTTATTACTCATCTCAGAGTGTGACGTCATATCTCCTAAACTGCGCGTCGCACAAAGATATAATTTAGCCGGGACATTCGTTAGTATTTGAGAATGGTGTCTGCTAAATGTGTCGCGAATACAAGTAGTAAAGAATAATACATTAAATCGTAATCCTTGATCGGGCAGTTTTATTGCATGAAAAGCGAAATTGTAGTAAGCGAGAAATTTCTTTCCATTCGTCATTTTGTTGGTTGTCAGCGTGTAGTAGTTCCATAAAGGTTTGAAATTATGTGTAAAGTTATTTGAAAATCACCAAGTGGTCACATTCTCAAATACTCGATGAGTCAAGTCTGGTTATTCACTCGTCGTGGGCTACATTTTCACCCTGACCTGCGCCCCCTTTAATAGACGCGTGGTTCTTAATCCCACAACGATTCTTTCTAGACAGTAATTGATACGTGTATCAAGTTTGTCGAAATTGGTCCAATGGTGTAGGAGGAGATATGTAAGATACGTAGATACGTATTTATAATATGTATGGGTATGGAAGTCGTAGCAAGCAGAACAGGTAACTCGTTTACATCTCTACAAAATAAAAGTGCTACGAGAACACGACGATAACGATCGAAGAGTGCCGGTAGGCATGCGACGATAGGGCGATATCGCTAAGCGCTCACGACGAGAATGAGTTTCAGCAACGGCGCCGCGTTATTTCGCGGGGACCCTACATGTCTCGATTCGGGGTTGGTGTCGCAGCTGTGCGATACAGCACGGCCGAGCGAACAATATCTGCCCTTTCGGGTTCTAGTCGTGTGGAGCCGTCGACGTCACGCATCTCATGGTAGGGTTGTACAAAAAATTGCCCAAAGAATAAGAGTTGTTATCGTAGGGGGATTTCGTTCTGATATCAGTTTGACTTTCCCCTCCATGATGGACTGCTGTGTGTAGGCTGGGAAGGCCACCGAGTGTATGCGCTCGTTCGCTTTGGCAGGAGCCGACAGGTCGGATGCGGTCCCCGGGCAGCCTGCCAGACAACTGTTTACCCGCGCCGTGAGACAGGGCGAGCGATAAATCAGGCGCCACTCTTGCAGGCTCTTCAGGAGCCCGCTGGCGCGCCGGCCTCAGCCTGTTTGCTGATCCCTCGCCGGTGCGAGTGCCGCTCCGTCTTATCAGCGACCGCTCGCCGCAGCCACCCACCTTGGCCTCGGCATTCCCAAGCATAGCTCTCGGGCTACAAGGCGAATCTGTACCACAGGGAGTTCTGCTCAATAGTAGTTGACGATACATCTTCCGATTGATGATCCGTCTGATGACCATTCATTTTTTGACTGTTTCTTTGATATCTGCATATCTTACGTACATTGTAGGAGCCATTGGGGCTGATACTGTTGCTTAAGATCATTCATTTGAAATGTATTTCCATTTCTTATTTCTTGTAATATATACTGGGTGAATCACTTAACACTTGCGCCGCAAGTATTTCGAGCACGGAAGGTACTGTCGATAAGGTTTTCACGGAATTGAATTGCAGGCAGGGGTGCATATTTTCAGTCAATAGACAATTTTGGCCGGCCGCTGTGGCCGAGCGGTTCTAGGCGCTTCAGCACGGAACCGCGCTGCTGCTACGTTCGCAGGTTCGAATCCTGCCTCGGGCATGGGTGTGTGTGATGTCCTTAGGTTAGTTAGGTTTAAGTAGTTCTAAGTTCTAGGCGACTGATGACCTCAGAAGTTAAGTCGCATAGTGCTCAGAGCCATTTGAACCATTTTGTTTGTTCCATCCTTTTGCTTGCACCCAAACCTCCAGATGTCAGTCAGTGAGGGCGGTACCAAACGTTGTATGTCACCAGAGTATCAACCGAAACTACGCTTCAGTTCGTACCATGTACCGTCGTCCAGTAGAACGGGCGCAAACGGTAATTGAAAGGAACACCAGAACTACGGAGCACAGGAAAAGCATAACTGTGATTAATCAATAACTACAGCTACCTTGCGGAATTTTATAATGTGTGGGATCGCTGTACCAAGGGTCTTAGGTTCAAACCTCAATGATCACAATTTCTTTTTACTGTATTATGCTTCGACTATTAGTACTACCGCACGTGCGATGCAAATCTTTCTTTACTCTACTGTTCCGATCGTTTACGTAAAACTACAAATACATCAGCTGCTTCATCATGAGTGGTGTCTGTTATGTCGCACATGTCGGACAGAACCCACACCTATCTATACGAATGTTCTCTATAGGTTTGCTACTTTCAACTAACGAAACGAAAGCAGAGTGCCAAAAGAGCATTGCTACAAACTCCGAAAAGCCCTTTTACATGTCAGGGAAACGTCCTCCCATATAACAGTCTCACGTGTAAACAATTCAATACAAATTGTCATCAGTCGGGTTTGAACGCGGGACCTTTAGGATTACGACCTCTCACTCTATCAAGTCACCGACGCGAGATCTGCAACACTGTCACTTAAAGATAAGCTTTTCGTGTGCTCCGTAGTTCTGGCGTTACATTTAATTACCGTTTAGGTATGTTCTTCTGGACGACAGCACATATCACGAACTAAATCGGTGTATTGGTTGATAGTCTATCGTCATACAAAGTTTGGTACCGATCTGAGAGTGTGACATGTGCTGGTTTGGCTGTTACAAAAATGGTTCAAATGGCTCTGAGCACTATGGGACTCAAATTCTGAGGTCATCAGTCCCCTAGAACTTAGAACTACTTAAACCTAACTAGCCTAAGGACATCACACACATCCATGCCCGAGGCAGGATTCGAACCTGCGACCGTAGCGGTCGCGCAGCTCCAGACTGTAGCGCCTAGAACCGCTCTGTGGTTGTTACATGCTACGTGACAATGTTATGTTCGTTTACATTGAGTCGTGTGTACACTGCGACTGCTTTGCGAAGGTAGTGTCATTTACTGTACGATGTTGACGTAGTACGACGTGCTTGGAATGTGGTATTTCCCAGTGCGAAAAAAAGCAGACATGCTCATGGCTTATGGCGAACGTAAGAAGTATGCCGCTCGTTCGTGTACTGTGCACGCCGAAAGATATCCTAATAGACGTCAAACTCTCCAACCTATTAAGCCTCTTCAAATAATTACAGATCATATGAAACGGCATATTACTGCTGTCTACGCTAAATTTCCCTCGAAATGCTAGAACGTGAGTAGCAATCGTTGCATGCCAGTCAGCAGCTGGTGGTGATCACTTTGAGCATGGGTTTTGAGGATGCATTTAGTTCCTTACGTGTCAGACCCCGCAGAGGTGCTACGTTCACCTTTGTTTCCTTTTAATTTTGTTCTTGGCAATGTCCAACGTCACGACCCCTCCGGAGACTTAATAATATCTATGTAGGGCTGCACTACGCACCCATGTGAAATTCACATTCGTTTGTGCTGCAACATAAAACACTGTCCGTGTTAACAAAGTTCAAACTAAGATATCTTGTAAACTACTTGCAATAGATTCCTGCAAGAGACACCGTTGACGTTCTAATTTAGTCTGCTTTGATTGTGAAACTGTCAGTAGGCATTGTTTCATTGACATATATGTAAATGTTTTAAATAAATACACAACTGAAACTCAAAACACACTGTGTATGGGCTGCCTAAGAGGGCCGCTGGCTATGGTTCCAAAATTCTCTTATCAGTGGCGCCTTCAGTTATCGAAATGTTTGCGGTGCAAGTTTTAGGTGATCCGCCGTGAATTGGAAACCCATTTTCTATTTTCCTGTTTTTTTAAAAGAAACATCAATTGTCCTATGAAATCTTCTTGCCGGCCGAAGTGCCGAGCGGTTCTAGGCGCTACAGTCTGGAACAGCGCGACCGCTACGGTCGCAGGTTCGAATCCTGCCTCGGGCATGGATCTGTGTGATGTCCTTAGGTTAGTTGGGTTTAAGTAGTTCTAAGTTCTAGGGGACTGATGATCTCAGAAGTTAAGCCCCATAGTGCTCAGAATCATTTGAACCATTTTACATCTTCTTTTGTCAGTAACCGGCAGCTGTTTAAGCATTTAAAATTATTTAGACACCGAAACTTCACTACAAAATTGTACATAAAATTATTAAAATTCATTCTTATTATAAAACTTGTTTATGTCTTGAATATCATTTTGAAATCAAACTCATTGCACAAGCGAGTAGTGTTACCTTTGTTTAGTGGGTCGTGGTACTAATAGTCATTGGGGACTGCTAGTAGAGGACAGTCGGCGACTTGCATGCATCTAAGATTGAATGGAGTTTTTATCTTTGGAACTACATACTGTTAAAACCAAGTGTTAACTTTCGTAACTCACGGGTTACGGAAGAGAATATAAATGTCATTCTGGAAATTACTGTTTATTTTTAAAGTCACCATCTCTAATCTGTGTGTTGTAGGACAAGAGTGAAAAGTGAATTACTGGATGCGGAGAGCATATGAAAGATACTGAGAGAATTTATTTTTTTAACGACTTGACATCTTCACGGAAAATTCTCTGACTTCGGCCTCTTATGAATCATACCCCAGCAGATTACTGTAGTACGAGTTAGGCCACTGGTTCCACGAGAAAACCAAGATGAGTATTTCCATTGTTTTATGCTTTAGGCCATTTTAAAGAGACTGCAGTGCTGTCACGCTCTAGATACTATCGTACATTTTTTTGTCAGATTGAACTGACAGGCCGGGCAGGGTAGCGCAGTTGTTAGCACACCGGACTCGCATTCGGGAGGACGACGGTTCGACCCGCATCCAGCCTTCCTGATTTAGGTTTTCCGTAATTTCCCTAAATCGCTTAAGGCAAATGTCAGGATAGTTCCTTCCAAAGAGGATGGGCGCTTTCCTTCTCCATTCTTCCCAATTCCGAACTTGTGTTCCGTCTCTTAATGACCTTGGTGTCGATGAGACGTTAAACACCTTCTGGTTCTGAACTGACGGAAAAATGTTCGAAAATTTAAACTTCATGATTTTTATTGAAGCTGCCTATAAATTACACCGAGGGGACTGGGTCTTAAGAAACTATATCTTTTACTACATCTGCATCACTACTGTGCTTAGCAGATGCACTGTCGAATAGCACGTGGGAAAAATGAACACCTAAATCTTCCCGCACGACCTCTGATTTCTCTTACTTCATTACGATGGCGGCCGAAGTGGCCGCGCGGTTCTGGGTGCTGCAGTTTGGAACCGCGAGGCCGCTACGGTCGCAGGTTCGAATCCTGCCTCGGGCATGGATATGTGTGATGTCCTTAGGTTAGTTAGGTTTAAGTAGTTCTAAGTTCTAGGGGACTAATGACCTCAGAAGTTGAGTCCCATAGTGCTCAGAGCCAGCCATTACGATGGCGTCAACAAAATAAATTCGCAGCCGGCCGTGGAAGTTGGAAATCGCAATTCTGTCAGAAGATCTCGCCACAGCAAAAAACACCTTGGTTCTGACGATTGTAAGGAGGCGCGTGGGCCAACGGCCACGTCGCAGTGGTAACACCGGTTCCCGTCAGATCACCGAAGTTAAGCGCTCTCGTACTGGGCTAGCACTTTGATGGGTGACCATCCCGTCTGCCGAGCGCTGTTGGCAAGCGGGGTGCACTCAACCCTTGTGAGGCAAACTGAGGAGCTACTTGATTGAGAAATAGCGGCTCCGGTCCCGTAAACTGACACACGGCCGGGAGAGCGGTGTGCTGACCACACGCCCCTCAATATCCGCATCCAATGACCCCTGCGGTCTGAGGATGACTCGGCGGCCGGTTGGTACCGTTGTGCCTTCGTGGCCTGTTTAGGCAGAGTTTTTTTAGTTTTAGTGAATGGAAGTCCGTCCGAACTTGTTAGCAAGAGCACATTGCGACATGAACTGCATGCAGTGAACATCTGTAGTCTCTCACCTCGCAAGAGGCCATTGCTCACAAAGGCACATAAAGACGACAGCAAAGTTCATCGAGCTGGAAGAACATGTGACTGGTTTTCTGAACACTTCCCTATCCTATTACATCTCGATTGGCCTGAGAAACTACTTGACTTGGACCCCGCGGAAAATCTGTGGGACATACTGGAAAAGAGGGAAAATGCCGACATCATTATCAGCATCACCACGATTTGAAGGAATTGCGCATTCAAATCCTCAGTAAATGCCTGAGGGAGGACTCGAACCTCCAAAGGGGGTAGCCTCGAGAACCTTGGCAAGAAGCCATAAACAACGCGGCTATGCCGCGCGGCCCGTCGTTTGCAGAGATTTATCGAACAGAACATCACCTTCTCCAAAATAAATGATACTTCTTCGAAGTAAACGTACGGAAGTCGCTCACTGTGTATGAAGTCAGCGCGTTGGTAGCTCCAGTGGCATTCATTTGTTGTGTACTTAGCGATCTACTCTTCAAACATGGCTGTGCGTAACGGGTTCTTGTTAACTAGGGGACGCAGTCGGACAGCGAAGGATACGTCACAAGCCTTCTAGTTCCTTTGTGTCTTACTCGACAGCTCTTCAAAATAAAGAAATAAGCGTGCGTTCACTCACTCGCTGCCTTACACGCGTGCCGACTCGATAGTCTCTTAGAACAGAAATAAAGTCGTAAAGAAATTAATATTGACGAGAATGTTTAAAGTGGACCCGCCTCGCCTTCGCACTGTTAACACTTTCGACCGCCGGATGATTTGTCTGGCGTTGAGATGATAAATTATATGCACAAATATTCATTGTGAATCGGTCCGTTAGTAAAAACCGTACCAAAATCCTACAACTGGTGCACTACGTGAAATACTTCACACTTGCATCTTCATGTTTTCACGGCACAATGACTACTTCAATAAATTTTGGGAGTGCTGCTGCATAAATTCCTCTTCATGTTTCTTCTTCTTCTTCTTCTAATATTTCGGGTGTGTATCGTCCAAGCATCTTCAGAGTATCCGTAAGATTGATGGTCCCGTATTCGCTCCGTTTTTTAATTTATTACAGAAAGCGTTAGATACCATGACTTAGCCAATCTGACAGTGGTGTCACCATCAATTAAATTCATCACCAAGCGAATTTCAATCGCCTGTTTCACCACCGAGTCCCCAAAAGATGAAGTAGACGCAAAACTTTCGACGTTTTCGTAAACATATAGTGAGTAGTATCAATACAGTGCTCTGCCGCAGCCGATTTATTGGACTGTAAGAACCAGGCGTTAAATATTCGGCAGGATCTTAAGTGGAATGAAAATATAAAACAAATAGCAGGAAAAGCACACGCCAGACTGAGATTAATATGAAGAAGCTTAAGGAAATGTAAGTCATCCACGAAGGAAGTTTACTAAGGCGCTTGGTCGAACGATTGTTGATCATAGTACACCAGTCTGGGACCCTTACCAGGTAGGACTGGTAGAAGAGATAGAGAAGATCAAACGAAGAGCGGCTTGTTTCGCCACAGGATCTTTTAATCGGCGCGAGTGTGTTACAGAGAGATGCCCAACAAACTCCGTTGGCAGACGTTACAAGAGAGGCGTTGTGCATCACGGAGAGGTTTACTATTCAATATCGAGAGATCAGTTTCCAGGAAGAGTCTGACAACATATTACTTTCTACCACATACATCGCGATACACTGCGCCTAATGACCGCGATGAGAAAATTCGAGAAATTAGAAGCAATACGGAGGTTTACCGACAAAGTATTCTTTCTGTGCGCCATTCGCGAGTGGAACAGTATAGGGGGGATCAGTTAGTGGTGCCAGAAGTATCGTCCGCCACACACAATCAGGTTGCTTGCGGTGTACGATGTATACGAATCCCCATCTCTTCCTCTTCCAGCATTCTCGTGTATTTGCCAATTTACAATACTTTTGAATGTTTCGTTCTGATTAAAATTATGTCAGATTCGTCATGAAATATATACAGGACGATTTAAAAATACTTTTACAAATTTTGAGGACAGGTTGCTTACAGGGAGGACAGACTGCTTACAAGGGGAAAATATTCAGATAAAGCTAAATCCACAAGACGTAGTTTTCGTAGCTTTCAATATGCAATCGAACAAGTTTAGTGCACTCATTCAAAGAAGGCTTTGAGTCATTCTATCGTAGAAGGCGGCGTGGTGCTCTCATTCGTAGAAGGCTTGAAACTGCCATTGATTTACTGGTAAGCCCATACGTTTTAAAAGTGCTGTCTGCCGGAATTTAATTCAGATAACGCCCAAAGAATTACTAGATGATGTGCCCTGCCAAGTAAGAAGAAATGTGTGGTGTATGATGGGGCTTCATCACATTTTAATCTGAGTCTTCAGTATACACTGGACTGAATGATGCATAGATGGAGGAGTACCAGTTGCACGACCTCAATCCTTCGGATATTAAGCACTGGGGGCACCGTAAACAATTGGTTTATGTAGCAGATAAACAAAGCAAACCTCCACCTTGTGGTCCTAATGGGCCAATTGGGATCCTGTACCAATGGCGACACGATGCGGTATGAGAGGTGTGGGGATAGCCATTGTCAGCTGTCTTTACCTTGGAGCCGCTGCTTCGCACATAACTGCTCAAGTGGCATCATCCTTTAACAAGAGCATAGCCGATTTCCTCCCCCAGCCTTCGTAATCGGAGCTTGTGCTCCATCTCTATTTACCGGGACATTAAACTTCGATCTTACTTCCTTCCTTTTTTCCTTCAGTTGGCATCAAGAGGCTGAGTTAGGGATGGGGGTTACCGCTGAAACAACCGGTTTTCGGCTATATCTTTTTTTTTCTCTCAACTCCAGTTTAATCGGGCTATTAAAAAAGGTCCAAAGAGTCGGTTTCTGAAATAACCTATATTAGGTATTTTATTCATATTTTTTCCTGTAATAAAAGTAGAAACCGAACAATGATTGAAAAACTGAGACTCCTTCAGTTTAAAGATAAATAAGATTCGAAATGTTGAATTAAATAGGCAAATAAAAATAAAGTTAGTCCGTCCACCGTTCGCCGCGTTTCTCGGAAAGTGATAAGTTATTGACCACCACTAAAAAATCGTCAATACTCACCTACTGGTGGTGGTGGTGATGATGATGATGATCTGAAACTCAATTAAAAAACCTTCTTGTAATCATCGATCGTATAGATACAAGCAGCAGATCAGCTGCTTTCTATTTTTATTGCAAACTATAAATGAACTGCGAGGTTTTACGTTTTTTCCTTACATCAGGACCTGGTTGTGGCTCCTCCTGTGTTTAATCGTTAAAGCAAATGGAGCAGTGTACTTCGCTGATACCGAGCTCCGTAAAGTACTCCCACATACTAGAGAAGGTGCCATTCTGTAATACAACTGATGTCTGACGACGATAGAGAGAAACTGCCATGAGAGATGAGGCAAGTCTTGCAGACTGCATGTACATGTGTGGCATCCCCACGTGACATTGTAACAGTGGCATTATCGTCTCAGCCATGCTGCACCAATTCTTATGCCAAGTGTTTGTTGCTCCTTTCTGTCGATGTTCTTCTTAAAGTAGCACTGATAGCTTTTCCCACTTTCTATAATAACGCAACATTCCAAAACAATGCAAATCACAAGAATAAAAATTACTTGTTCTTCAACAAAAGGTTTCTTTAAAAACGAAAAATTTTTGCGCGGCTGCTTTGGCTAATTGATGTTTCGATCGTTTTTACCTGGTTGACAGTAAAAAATAAAAACAGCTTTGAAAACCCAGACCAAATAAGTACTGAAAAATACCGATTATTCAGAACTAAATTACTGGTATCGGTTTTAAGCGATCGCTTTTTCCCCATAGCCAAGCTGAGTCCACCCGGTCTAGTCCTCCTCACCTCCAAGGTCAAGTCCCTGGCAGTAGCGGGAATCGAATTCTTGATGCTCAGCATGACCATCAAGCTACAGCAGGAAAACCGAATACAGAAACTTTTCGTCCGCGTCTCGTAGAAGCCTGTGACATCTCTAGACACTGTCATTTGAAAGAGTGCGACAATCCATAAAGCGAAGACTGCAAGCACGTGAAAGCAAGAGCGAGACGCTCTGAACATTTACTTTGAGTCTCCGAGTTGATAACATTTCGACGCTGACAGTGTGCAGGGTAAGGCAAAAAGATGTTAACATTAAATGGGTGAAACTTCCTGGCAGATTAAAACTGTGTGCCGGACCGAGACTCGAACTCGGGACTCAGTCCGACCCACAGTTTTGATCTGCCGGGAAGTTTCATATCAGTTCACACTCCGTTGCAGAGTGAAAATCTCATTCTGGATTAAATGGGTGTTTAATCACATGAAATCATAAGGCAGGGGTTTCGTGACTGAGTTTTATTTTGGCACCCATATGGCTCAGTGCACTTCTGTGTTGTTGATTTAAAGCCCACTGGCCAATTTGAACAGGGCTAGAAGCTCAGTGACGCGATACTTCAGGTCCTCCAAGTTGCTAGATTCGCTGGCATAGATACGATGCGCTAGAGCCAAAAATCGCACGGCGTCAGGACGTGAACATGTGGACCGTGGGAGAGGACCACCTCTACTGACCCATCGTCTACGAACGTCTCGTGCAGAATGTCCCGAAGTAATGGGCAGGGGCGCCGTCTTGCTGAAAGTACCCTCGCTGGAGAATGCCAAGTGGCGAGTTCTCCTCCATGAACGTGGTGAGCACGGCGACGTAATTGTCTCCCCTGAAGGTCTGTTCTTCAAACAAAGATGGGTCAACGACTGCAAATTTGCTCACTGCAGACCACAGGTTGCATGTGGTATCGAACTTCCAGGTCGTGCTCGGTCACTCAGATGACACAGCTGTGCTTGTTCAAACAACCGCTGATGTTGAATGTTTCTTCGTCAGAAAACATGAATAGAATGTCAGGCTCCGTGTGCATCATTTCCGAGATAATTTGTGCAGCACTCACACGTACGTGTCCGCGTTTGTGAGATGCTGCACAATCTCCAAGTCGTATGGCTTCGTTCCTAAATCACAGTGCAAAAAACTAACCACTGATTTTTGCGACATGCTAGTCTCCAGGGCAAGTCTGCATGAGGACTTGGTTGGGCTGGCTACCATTGCTGCCTGGACGAGGATATTCTCTCCAGTTAGGACAGATTTATTTCTACCTCTGTTTCCCTATCAATCGTCGTGAACGGACCAATCCTTATACGAACTTGCCCTGTAGATACTACTAATTGTCAGGCGCGATGGTGCATCCTGTTCCGTCCAGGCCCTGCATTTTTCTTGTGCGATGCTTTGAGATTGAAATCCTCCGTCGAGGCAGCTATCTATTATACCTCCGTTCCTCAATGGAATATCATGACGCCATGGTTTGATGTGCGAAAAAAAAAAAAAAAAAATCACCCATTCAATGTGAACATATTCTTGCCTCAATCTGTATAACTGAAGTGTTAAACGTACAATTTTATTAAAGTTCCATCAATAAACTTAAGTATTTTTGCGTATACGTCTATATGAACTTTTTCCTTTGTCTTGGTTTAAGGAACCTGTCGCGTCGGAGTTCGTCAAAGTATTTCTGAATCACCCTGCCTCGCAATCGACGCCGTCGAGGATTCGTAGCGACGGTTGCTGGTTATTGCAAACACACGGGCACTAATTAACTCGCGATCCTGCCGCAGGACCGTTACAAAGCTACGACTCTTCAAAAAAAAAAAAAAAAAAAAAAAAGAAAAACTTCGCGCACTCGAAAATTGTCGGTCTGTGAGTCGAGCGGCCGACGGCAACATTCTCGTGTTCTGCAACCCACGATCCAGTCAGTTGAAACGACGGCAGCGGTTCGCGGGCGAGGCTACAGATGCGATCCATAGCGCGCACGCCCCTCGTCAGCAAAAGCACGCACGCACCTCTTTCCCCTCCTCCCGCAGCCGCCTCTCCACTACTTCCCCCGCCCCCCTTTCTCCCTTAAACACTTGACTGAGCCGCGCTGAATGTCGCTGGGCTTTCCGCGGTTTTCCCCCGTCGCTCGCGGCCAGCAATTAAACGCGACACGGCCCGATGCTCGTATGAGGGGGAGGGCAGTCTCTGTTGAATGTGTGCTCTTCACTCTCCAACCCCCCTCCGTATGCACCGGCGATGCCTGTTATCGGTCGCCCTGCGGCCGCATGGCTTCTGTCTCGCTGTCCCCCTGACGTCACACACACACACACACACACACACACACACACACACACACACACACACACACACACGTGTCTCACCTGCCAACGTGTGCAGCTAGATGACACACACCCCGCGTCCAGTTGTGCCACGTTCACGCCCCGCACAAAAAAAAAAAAAGAAAAAAACAGCTTTCAAACGAAAATTTCATTTTGCTGAGTTTTCGGCTTGACTTTTCAAAAACTCTCCACCACGTGAGCGCGTCAAGTACACTGATGTGTATATGTGGTGCCAATTACGGACGCAAACACATTCAACTAATTTCGGTTAAAAGGACAACCCTCCCGTGCCGCCTTTTCACGCTTCATCAGTTTGGTTTTGCCGTCGCCGCTTAGGGAGAGATTAATAACTCACGCAGTTCCACTAAGCTGCCCGGTTGAAGTCACGTCGACATATCTGGCTGCTTTTGAATGTGGGGATCAGCAATGGGCATCTCGTCATAGTTTACTGTGAAAAATGCCTGTGCAGTATAACATAATTTGCCAAGTTAAGAAGTCCATCAACTTGCCGTGTTTCTGAAGTTTATTTTACGCTTTTTCGCCCATTATCAATTTCGCAGAAGTAACGACATTTTTAACGATTTTTTACTGAGGACACCACGAAGCGTGATGAAAAAAATACGGTGGCTGAATTGTTTCAGTAGCAACTGAAGCCAACTATTTTATGTAATTTGACCAACAGGCTGATTAGCTGAGACAGGCAGCATCAAGTTGGAACACGTTCTAGCTTGTCAATCAGCGTCCAGGGATGCTGGAGTAATATTGTGTTTACCGTGTTTGTCACACGTCATGGTTCAAAAATGGTTCAAATGGCTCTGGCACTATGGGACTCAACTTCTGAGGTCATCAGTCCCCCAGAACTTCGAACTACTTAAATCTAGCTAACCTAAGGACATCACACACATCCATGCCCGAGGCAGGATTCGAACCTGCGACCGTAGGAGTCGCGCGGTTCCAGACTGTAGCGCCTAGGGGTCAGGGATTTTCACTGCCTCGTGATGACTGGGTGTTCTGTGATGTCCTTAGGTTAGTTAGGTTTAAGTAGTTCCAAGTTCTAGGTGACTGATGACCGTAGATGTTAAGTCCCATAGTGCTCAGAGCCATTTGAACCATTGTAACGCCTAGAACCGCTCGGCCACTCCGGCCGGCCACACTTCATGGCTTTGGAACAACGTGTGAACATTAAGTTGTGTTTCGAGTAGCAAAAAAGTGTCAGAGATGCTCATAAAATGTTGTAATTCGTGTATTGCGATAATGCTGTAATTCTGGAGGCTGTTTACAACTGGTATGAGCGATTTAAAACCGGAAATGGGTCGGTAGAAGACGAGCAACGTGTGGGACGTTCCATTACACTCAGAAACTGAATAAAATGTCCAGAAAGCGGCAAAAATCAAAAATTGTTCGTTGAGAGTGGCACCGAAGAACTTCGAATCTCGTACGGATCCGTACGAAGCATTTTAACAGATAATCTGAAAATCAGACGAGAGGACAGATGTGTGGTGTTATCTATACAAATGTATGCTATAGGTTTGCTACTTTCAACTAACTAATCGAAAGCAGACTGCAAAAGGAACATTGCTACAAATTCCGAAACGTCCTTTTACCTGTCAGAAAAATATTCTCCCATATAACAATTCCACGCGTAAACTGTTAAATTCGCCATCAGTGCGTTTCGAACACTGGACCTTTCGCACGACGATCTGACGCCCTACCTACTCACCTTCCAGTGCGTTTCAGATTCACAGATACGCTTTTCCTATACTCTGTAGCTCTGGTGTTACTTCTAATTACCATTTACACATGTTATACTGGACGACAGCACACAGCACGAACTAAATCGGTGTCTTGGTTGATACTTTATCGACACACAACGTTTGGCGCCGATCTGAGTGACGTCTGAAGCTTTGGGCGTCAGAAAAGAAAGCCAACTGTCAACAATGAGGATACACACTTGTTACAAAACAAGCTACCGGTGCATTATTCCTCTCCTCTGCGGCACTTACTTGACCTGCACACTGCAACCCCATTTGAAATCAAACAGGTTCAGATGGGTGTACTATACTTACTGTTTGAAAATCACTTGGTTGCTGCAGTCCTTGCCTCTCAACTGGCAGAAATTGGACGACTTCAGGCTGTCAGTGCTAAGGCAATCAGTCTGTTATCGATGATGAAGATAGTAATAATAATAATAAAATAATAATAATTATTATTATTGCTGTGTCGTGTTGTCAATTAATTTATACAATATATCTATGTTGAAGCGAAACGCGCCAGGGTATTCGAGAGCGCAAATACGCTGCTTCCTGGACTCGGGTAGGCGCGCCGGCCGAGGATCGAATCCGCCCGGCGGATTAACGACGAGGGTCCGGTATGCTGGGCAGCCTGTATGTGGTTTTTAGGCGGTTTTCCACATCCCGCTCGGTGAATATCGGGTTGGTCCCCACGTTCCGCCTCAGTTATACGACTCGCAGACATTTGAGACACGTTCACACTATTCCATGGCTTACACTAGATGCAGATAGTTGGGTTACCCTAATTCCGTCCCGGCGGGTTCGGTGTGGCGGCGGGAAGAGCATCTGGCAACCCTCTGAAACTAACACTGCCATATCAATAGTAACAAGGCCGACCCCGCATTGCCGCGGGATTAACGCCTCAAGCAAATGATGGTGATCTATGTTGAAGCGAGTAATGAAGCAGTTCCTGGACTACTGCATACACTATCTACAACATTGAGAAGACATTTTCATGAGATATTTAGCATTTGTTATATGTATCACTTTTATCATTAGCAATGTACGGGGCAAAGCGCACCACAACTAGGACGTCTCTCTCTCTCTCTCTCTCTCTCTCTCTCTCTCTCTCTCTCTCTCTCTCTCTCTCTCTCCTCCCCCTTCCTCCACTGTAGCACAACGCAAAAACTTCATAGAACCATGTGAAACTATCCGAAATGTCCTTCTTTTAGATGTCCAATAACTCGTCATATTGGCTCGAATGTCGATTGAGTCACAAAAAGCGTTGGCCCTTCATGTAGATTTCTGCACTCGCTTTGTGATAAGTTCATACTAATTATGCCAAGGCGCGTCACGCGCGATTATTTCTTGCGGGGTAAAAGTGTCTGTGTATTGCATTTCAATAAAGTCGCGGCAGGCGTCCACGCGTCGGTGTTTTTGTTTGGGAATCAAGGTGTGCGGAATAGATATGTGCAGAGTCGTTCATCCTTGGGACCTAGTTCACTGGCGATCGCTCTTTTTTTGGGAACTGTTCATTTTACTCGTTCACCATTCATTGTGCTTGGTATATGATTCTTACGAAAAATTGAAAATTAGTAGCATAGATGACTGGGACCTAGTTCACTGGTGATCGCTCTTTTTTCGAGAACTGTTCATTTTTACTCGTTCACCATTCATTGTACTTGGTATATGGTTCTTACGAAAAATTGAAAATTAGTAGCATAGATGACTGAAGATGGAAGGCGCCAAGAAGGGGCACTTGCCTCCCCCCTGGAGTGCAGAGTTTTTATTCGTAACAGAAATCTCTCACACTTGTAATGTTCGTGATGCTGCAAAAACATCTCATTGAGCCAACTGAAGCGTTATGTGGCTGATCACGGTGAAATAATATAAGGTGGCGCACGGAAAACCGGCCCCGAGTACAGACTGCGAGCCAATTACGCACGATTTGTTGACCGCTACGAGCAGAATAGATAAACATGTAATAATTAGGAGTGAAGAAATAACAAATAAGCTAATGCAAACAACTACTTCGAAACAATAGATGACGATTGGTAAGCGACAATGAGCAGTCTAATAATACTCGGGGCCGATTTTTCGTGCGCCATCCTGTATATTGTAGAAGTTATCATGTCTTTACAAAATGTGACACCATATACCCGATTACGAAGCGCGGGCTTGATTCGGTTGTAAGTCGGTCTGCCTTCCATAGCAATGAACATGCTCTTTTACCTTGCATCAAAAAAAGACGGAAAATGGTCATTCGTGTGTGCCGTTGCTGGCGTCCTTTGCATGTGTAATAACAAAAATCTTGCCTTTTTACAAGTATTTCTTCTGCTGTTTATCGAAATAGTGAAGTAAGCAGATACGCCGTTTTGTTACCTGAAAAGATGTATTTATTACATACCACGTAATTTTTTATGTAATTTACGTAATTATAAAATACATTTCAATTACTGGTCGTGGACGCTGAATAGAATTTCGAAAATAGCCAGAAGTTCAGAGTTCAAGAAAGGTTTGAAACAGATCTAGAATGGGCGTGCGAAGCGAACGAAACGAACAACTCGATACTGAACTATGAGCAGTCGGCAGTGGAACTGCGACGAGTGGCCACGCGAAGGAGGATGAGTCCGGCCGAGCGAGACCGAGACAGACAGGAACGGGACAGAGGCTGGAACGAGACCGGCCGACGTGCCGTACTGGAACAAGACCGACCGTTTCCCGTTCCTGGGAATTGTAAGTAAAAAGCCGCGACCGAAGTGAACTATGAAAGACCGTTCCATAGAATTCGTTCCTCGCTCGTTCCGTTCATCTTGCTGAACCGTTCCTTTGGACCCGTTAGTTCGCGAACGACCCATCTCTAGTGCGGAACGGACTTCGCGCACTCTTCCCTCTTCCTCAAGGCATTCTGGAGAGTATGTTGAACACTTGATATACAGATGTTGCTCCATTGTGATTTGTGAGACAAAAGCAGACGTTCTACCGCCGCACGTCCACGTCTTAACACGTCTTGCTCGCAACTCACTTGTCGAATGCGCATCTGTTGTTTACAGTTGTTAGTTCAAGCTACCACGCCAGGAACAAAATTGGTCTCGGAAGTTTATGGACGGACGATGTGTATCTCGGTATCCATGGTCTGGTTCACAAAGTGTAACATATTTCTTGGATTTAGCGGAAATGATGAATATCTTTTATGTACATTGTGTCCGCCCCCCCAGCTTAGTGGTCAGCACGACAGAATGTCAATCCTTAGGGCCCGGGTTCGATTCCCGGCCGGATCGGAGATTTTCTCTGCTCAGGGACTAGGTGTTGTGTTGTCTTAATCATCATTTCATCCCCGCCGAAGTGGAGTCAAATCGAAATACTTGCATCCGGCCCTAGTCACATGACATTTATTTATTTATTTATTTATCTACACTGTGAATTTATTTGGAAAATGTAATCAGCAAAGTCGCTGTTGATCGTACTTTCCGATGGCCTGTTACCACCATGACGATGATGTAGTTTTCCTCTCTCTCTCTCTCTCTCTCTCTCTCTCTCTCTCGCTTCATCTAGCCGATTGTGACACACAAAGAAAATGTCGAATAAAAGCAGCGTTGCAAGAAATAGTACTTTATTTAATGATTTCGTCATGACTGTGGGCTTGTTGTTTTGTTGTTTTTTGTTGTCGTCGTCGTCTTCAGTCCTAAGTCTGGTTTGGTGGGCCCCTCCACGCTAGTCTACCCTGTGCAAGACTCGCCATTTTGCCTAAGTGCTGAAGCCTAAGTCCAGTTGTGGATCTGATATAGAATTTGGGTGGTAAGATCTTTAGGGAGAGGTTTCTCATCAAGTGGTGCAGTGAATATACGACGCTTCATGCTGCAGCCATTAGCCCAGGGAATGTCTTCCTTTGTAGGGAAGCGCTGTGAAAACACCTGTGGCAGGAATGTGGGTCGTCATGATAGCGCTTTCGGCATCATCAGCAGCCTGTCCGACGAGCCATTAGCCTGTAAAATGGCTGGGAAGCCGGGTCCTGGCGCGCTTTCAAATTTTATGGCTCTCCTGTCTGTTTTACGATTGCCCAGTTACGTCAGCGCCGTGCTGCGATGCCGGGACCCTGAACAAAGGCGGACGCGCCAATATTTCTGCGTGCGCTAATTTTTGCGGTCGTCAATTACGGCGCCGGTTCAGCGCCTGCCGTGCCGGGCCGTGTTCACCTTGGATGATATCGAGATTTGTGCTGTAGCGGCTGTGCAAAGGAGGCCATGACACCCATTTTAACGGAGAACAAGGGAGTGCTCTTTCTCTCCTGTCACACGCTGAGTTTCACTCACAGGCTGCAACACTGCTATTTTCTCCGTTTTGCCACTATTTAGTTACTGACTTGCTTTCAACAACTAATTTAGTTGCCCGTGCAGATTAACCAGCAGCGTGTTGGCTTTTGGATCGAATACGCGACCCGCATTAATGACTCTAGGTTTCATACACAGGCCAGTCCGAGCGTGACGTTTTAGTTGGTTTTCCAAACTGTCTTGTGCGGGGTTTATTCCTATATCTGCTCCAGGATAAATTCTATATCCCCTCAGAAGAAGTCGTGCCGCCTTATAGGCGTGTCAGCTGGCGCAGACGCAACGGCCTGATCTAGCAATATGGGCATATTTACTAAGGTAACAGTGATAAATTTGACCCTTTTTTCTTGTAATCTTTCACTCCATCTCTGAAGGAGATGGCGGGCTGCGATATGGGACCACATTCAAACGTTATCAAAATCTGACTGAATATTTGTACAGATTTTTTTTTTCCAGATAGCATTTCACTACAGATAATTTCATTATTCTGCTAGGTCATTAATATAGCTACAGAGTGCCCAGAAGGAATGGTCAATATTTACGGATATGATAGGAACACTCATTTGAAGCAGAAAACTTCATATCGAGGAATGCACTATTCTGAGTGGTTTCTGATGCAAAAGTTGTGTTGAATGATTCAAGCCGTGTTGGTAAGACAGAAAATTTTAGCGTTTGTGGAGAAGTCACCGAGTCCCACAGGGTTCAGTTTTGTGTCCACTTGTATTCCTGTGACAGAATGACATCCCGAGCAAAGATCTTGCAAGCAGAGAGGTAGATTGGGCTATGATAAAACATCAAAGAGGTTGGAAATGGAAGACACATACGTGTGCGCCACTAGCCCAAAAACAAATGAACATTAAATATATTGTCTTGAAAACCATTCGGAATAGGTCATACGTCCATATAAAGATTTTTGCTCAAATGAGCAGCCGCGTCATATCCTCGACTATTGATGTTCCTGGTAGTACGCCCTGTCGGACATGAAAAGCAAGGCTCCCGATACACTTGTTTGAAGTTCTAAAATTACTTCTACTTCTGTCAATGACTCGACAACCAACATAACATGCTGTATCGTCCCTACCAAGAAACCCTCCATCCAGTCAAGATATTTTTTACATTCCACATACTCGTACTTTTGTTACTAAATACGGGAGTCTTACCAAGTCAGATGCTTTTCGGACCACCTGACTGTCTTGATCCACGGCTTTCAGGATGTCATACGAAAAATGAGAGAGTTGGGTTTCGCATCGTTGATGTCTTCGATATCCATTCTGAGTGGCATGAAAGAGGGCATTCTGTTCAGGATACCTAACCTACTAGACGAATACCAATCAGGTTTCCGTAAACATCGAAGCACAACATCCGCTCTGATAAAGGTGACAGATGACCTGAAACTTGCCATGGACAGACAAGAAGCGACTATCATTTGCTTCTTAGATTTCAGCAAAGCATTTGATACTGTCGACTTCGACATCTTACTAGCCAAACTTAGCGGTTTAAATTTCTCACCAAGTGCAGTGCAATGGTTTCGGTCATACATGGCGTCTCGCCAGCAACGCGTCCTGTCTGGGAATATAAAATCACAATTTCGGCAGGTAGTGTCAGGCGTTCCCCAAGGCTCAGTATTAGGTCCTATACTCTTCTCTCTGTATGTCAATGATGTGTCATCGGTTCTGACCTATTGCAAATACCGTATGTATGCTGATGACCTTCAGTTGTATCTAAGTGCGAAACCAAGCGATCTCAAGAAAGCTATTGAAAATTTCAATACTGACCTCAATGCACTGTCAAAATGGGCACAGGACATAGGTCTAAAACTAACCCCATCTAAAACCCAAGCGGTACTTGTTGGTCACTCTAAGCTCATTAGCCCAAAACATCGGGAATCCGTACCACCTCTTATCCTAAATGGAACAAATATTAACTTCTCTCCCTCAGCAAAGAGTTTGGGAGTAATAATAGATGAAAATCTAAATTGGACAGAGCACGTAACTGCAGTGTGCAAAAAAGCATCAGCATCCCTTCATGTCCTACAAAAATATAAAAAACTCTTCCCTTTCGATCTGAAAAAGAAATTAGTACAAACGCTTATACTCCCAATCATTGACTACAGTAATATTATCCTACAAGGCCTCTCTCAGGAAAATTCCCGACGTCTAGAACTGGTCATGAATGCCTGCGTCCGATACATCTGTGACGTTCGACTTTTTGATCACATTTCACCAGCATATGCAAAATTGTCCTGGCTGCGTGCATACAAACGCAGAGATTTCCATACACTCTGTCTCATCTACTGCCTTATAAATGTACACTGTCCCTCATATCTCTCCTCGTCCCTAACGCTCATGTCGGTACAACATGACAGAAACACACGTTCCCATTATAATAAAATCCTCTCAGTTCCACTGCATCGCTCAGTCACCTTCTCCAAGTCCTTTACAGTAGCAGGAACCCGACTCCGGAATAACCTCCCTCCTTATGTTAGAGAACTTAAAAACATGTCCGGCTTCAATAAACAGTTAATGACGTATCTACTTAAGCAACAGTAATGCCTTCCTCTGTACATGAATGCACTTCACCTCATTACTTCCCTCTTTCCCCCTCCTTAAATCTCCCTTCCCCAAAACTCGCTATACTAGTAAAAATCTACTTTACACACCAAGATATTAATGTACATCTGCACAAACCTTCATTACTATTGCCAATCTTTCTCATGTTTGTCATTATTATTTGATTTTTTTTACTGTTATTATTATTATTGTTTTTATCATAATCTGTATGTATAGCACCTGTTGTAAAAATACTGCCGCATTTACTTTATTACGTCTTAGTCACTACTCTTTATTCATATTGTCACTAGAGTAAGCTAATTTTCTCATTTAAACTATGGTCATGATGTAACTTTGATGTGTGAAATGCCGCATGTGTGGAACACTGGTCCGATGTAAGAGACGGCCTGATGGCCCTAATCTGATCAGGTTAAATAAATAAATTAATAAAATAAAATAAAATAAATAAATAATCTCCATCTCCACCTACATACATACTCCGTAAACCAACATACCGTACATGCCGGAGGGTATCTTGTACCGTTAATCATTCCCTTTCCTGTTCCACTCACAAATGGAGCGAGAGAGAATTTACTGCCTGTATTCTTCCTACAAGCTCTGATTTCTATGTTCTCTTTACGGCCCTTACGCGACATCTGTGTTAGTGGCAATACGATCGTTCTACACTCCGTCGCAAATGCCGGTTCTTTAAACATAAACAGTGTGTTGCGAAAAGAAAGTCTTCTTTCCTCCAGGGAATTAGTTATCGAAGCATTTCCGTAATACTCAGGTGCAGGCAAAACCTAGCGTTAACAAATCTTTCAGCACGCCTCTGAATTGCTTCGATATCTTTCTTTCATCTAGAGTGGTAGGGATACCGAGCTGCCGAGTAAGACTCAAGAATGTGTCACGCAAGCATTTCCATACGGGGTCCCCTTTACACGAGAGAAATGTCCCTAGAATTTTTCTCATAAATGAAAGCTGACCGTTCGCCTTCCCTGTATACTGTTATGGCTCAAAAGAAGGAATTAATGTTTTCAAGCTATTAATATTAAACTCGTTGTTATTAAACTAGTGTTTGTAGTGTCTCTGTTTGTATGTCTGTGAAGGACAACAACAATTTCCAGAGCGGCGTCGACTACTCCCACAGAGCACGTAATTTCGTACACTTACAAGGGGAGGCCGCCAATTGTGAAATTCAGATTCGATTCATTTTCTGTGGTAGGTATGAAATATAAACTCCGTTACTCGCTCGTTACACTTGAAGGACAGATGTTGAATGGGTCGAAACGAGCCGCCGCATAACAGCGTAGTTGCCTGCTAACTTCGAAAGAAGGTAGATGCGGTCCCTAGCGCAACTTATAACATCGTCGAAAATCAGTGCGGACGTGAAAACTTTGGTACACCCTGTTAAACAAACGGAAAAATGGAGGCGGTACAATATATGTATATATATATATTTGAATTACAAAAAACTAATAATAAAAAAAGTTGCATGGTGCGAGATTCGATCCGGTGACCTTCCCATTACGAACCCGAGCGCTTACCGCTGAGCCACGACGCTGTTGAAAAATCATTAATCGTAGAGAGTATTTCACCACAACGGTTTCTTTTAACTGTCGATTTTCTCGACAACGTCTGAGAAGTGCATCTTGGTGCTTTGCCACATTACACCTCTGGCCATGAGCTTTTATTATGCGCAGTATGAATCGAATCTGAATTTCACAATTGGCGGCCTCCCCTTGTTAGACAAGTTACTGTTGTGGTGTGTAAGCAGCTGCCGACTCCGACAGTCGCCTGCAAAGTTCTTGAAATATAAGAGAAAGAAAACTTCTATAGGATCTTCTCGAATTGGGATACTTCCATTCGCATTGGCCATTCGATGATTGTCTGCGAGTGAAATGAGTTCGTTTTAGCAGAGAAAACTTTCTCTATGCTTTTGACCGCGTTATTGAAGCAGGTTCTACAGCAAACATCGACCACCAAATGTTCGAAGTCCTAAACAAGCCTTTCGTACTTTACAGTTCAGCACAGAATCTTTTGATCAAAAATAAATACGCGAAATTACCTTTGAAATGCACCAGACTGTGTTATGGCTGTTACTAATTCAAAATTAACGTTACATATCGCTTGTGAATCTCAAAAACCACGTTGTACAATATGGCGGCTAACAATGACTGTTTCATTGCACACACTTCGTACACGTCCTCTCGTTATCCTTTGTCGCAACAAATTCAGGTCACATACCCGTTTTCTTACATTTCTTCGCTCGCCATGGACAAAGTGAAGTCAAGAAATAAACATTTGGCTCGCGCAGGCAAAACTTGCCGCCTCGCGATATATATTAACTTTGAACCAATAACTATTGAATCACGACTACAAATAGTCAGTCTGGGCCAAGTGATACCACACCCGCAACCCACCCTATGCGCTTGCCCAATTTCATGTCGCATGCATCTTTCTAATAAGAGCATCGCTCTCGATTACAAATAACCAGTCTGGGCCAAGTGATACTACACCTGCAACCCACCCTATGCGCTTGCCTAATTTCATGTCGCATGCATCTTTCTAATAAGAGCATCGCTCTGTGTTCGGAGAATTTACGGGAGTTGTTGTAGATTACTGTCCAAATACCCATTTGATGCAACTCTCCACGCTAATCCACGTCCTTATTATTTTCATTCCGGCCATATAAGGCCCACGTTCATTCGCGACAGCTTTGATTCTTCTGGTTTGTCTCCTTGCTAATATTTTTTTTCATTCTCGTACTTTACAATTTCTTCACTCTTCTGCCCATGAGGATTTTGTTCTGGGTCTAGTTCTGTCTTCGAAACCTTGGATTTTTTATTTGAAAGCACCGTTGTATATCTCAGGTTCTGGTGTGTTAACCTTCCCTGCTCCATTCTAAGGATGTGTCCGGAGAACACACAGCTTTTCTTGGTGATGTCAAGGATTCTTTTTTACCTTGGTATACAGTTCTTGGTTATCTCGTCTTCTAAACTGGCAATCTTCTGTTCTTCGAGGTTCCAGTATCATTTCGATAATCTTCCGTGCCACTAGTTCTTGTCTCTTACGTATACCTGTTCATACTAGTTTAAGTGTTTCTGCTGCTTATAAGGCTTCGGGGCGGATCCCTATCTGGTAATGTCCCAGTTTTTCATTGATGGAAATACTCTTCTTATTGTAAATGTTCATGGTTTGTATGTTACATTCATTTTGTGTATTCGTGCTCAGGTTGCTTCCTTCCCTGTCAACCCAGTCGCTATCCATTCTCCCAGGTATTTAAATCTCTTCACCTTCCGATTTTTCCCTGCTTCTGTTTCACACATACAGGAGCTGCCTTGATGTTTGTCTCTTATACTGTGTCTTCTAGCTAGAGATCAGTAAGCCTGCTTTAGTCGCTTGTCTCTGTAGTTGCATAATGTGGTTAACAGCCTCTTCAAATGATTCCGACAATATCACAATTTCGTCTGCGAATGCTAGACAGTCTACCCTATACCCCTTTCTCTTGCATCCCAGTCGTATTCCGCTAACAGCTTCTATTTCTCGTCGCCATTCCTGATGATTCTTTCAGAACACAGTTGAAGACCAAGGGTTAGAGTCCTTCTCTCTGTATCCGCTTTTAATCTTAAAGAACTCTAAAAGCTTGACATTGGATGCTGGGTAGCTTAAGTTTGCTTTGAATCTTGCTACTGTATTTGCCCGTTGATCTCCCTCTAGAACTTTTACCCCTCACACTTCCATCATAACCAAACTGACTAGTCCTTTATGCATCAGGATGTGTTACACCAACTGATTCCATCTTTTATTAAGTTATGAAATTTTTCCCTTCACTTAGTATCTCTTCATTACTTACTCGATCTACTCATTTAATGCACAGCATGTTTCTGTAGCACCACATTTCGAAAGCTTGTACCCTCTTCTTGTCTGAACTGTTGACCATCAATGTTTCACTACCGTACAGGGCTGCACTGAGATCAGATACCCTCAGAAAATACTTCCTCGCAATTAAAATTAATGTTCACTGTTAACGATTTCACTTTTTCAGAAACGCTTGTGCTTCTGTAACCAACTTGCGTTTTATGTCCTCTCTAATTCTGCCGTCAACTGTTATTTTGCTGCTCAAGTAACAGAACTCGTCTACTACTTCTGTCTCATTTCGTAATCTGATTCCTTCGGCATTATCTGGTTTAAGTGCCGTTGCCGTTGTTTTACTTCTGTTGGTATTTATTGTACAACCTCCTTTTCAAGACACTATGCGTTCCGTCTAGTTGTTCTTGCAAATCCATTGCCGTCTGTGCTAATGTTACCGGAAAATAGCGAAGTTTATATTTCTTATCTTTGGATTTTAATCCCCTTTCAAAATTTCCTCTTTGTTTCCTTTACTGCTTGTTCACTGTACAGATAAGCACCAGTGAGAGTCTATAATCTGCCTCAGTCCCTTCTCAACAAGTGACTCTTTGATATCTTTCAATTAATTGAGATGTCGTTACAATACAGGTTTTGGGTAGCCTTATGCTTCCTATATTTTGCCCCCGCCTCCTTCAGAATTTCAACATATATTCACTTCGCCAAATACTTTCTCTAAATCTACTATATTTTATGGTTAAAATGAGAGTTAACTCAGAAGCTCGTACTTCAACACGAGATGCTTTTAATAATTTCCACAGCGAAATTCTGTCTCGAAATCTGGCAGAAAACCCAAAGAGATTCTGGTCATACATAAAGCACACCAGTGGCAAGACGCAATCAATACCTTCTCTGCGCGATAACAGCGGTGAAGTCACTGATGACAGTGCCACTAAAGCAGAGTTATTAAACACGGTTTCCCGAAACTCCTTCACCAAAGAAGACGAAGTAAATACTCCTGAATTCCAATCAAGAACAACTGCCAAGATGAGAAATGCAGAAGTAGATATCCTCGGTGTAACAAAGCAGCTTAAATCACTTAATAAAGGCAAGGCCTCCGGTCCAGATTGCATACCAGTCAGGTTTCTCTCAGAGTATGCTGATAAAACAGCTCCATATTTAGCAGTTATATACAACCACTCGCTCACAGAAAGATCCGTACCTAAAGACTGGAAAATTGCTCAAGTCACACAGATACCCAAAAAGGCAAGTAGGAGTAATCCGCTGAATTACAGGCCTATATCACTAACGTCGATTTGCAGTAAGGTTTTGGAACATACACTGTATTCGAACATTATGAAGTACCTCGAAGAAAACGATTTATTGACATATAGTCAGCACTTTAAGAAAATATCGTTCTTGTGAAACAACTAGCTCTTTATATACCCATGAATTAATAAGTGCTATCGACAGGAGATGTCAAATTGATTACATATTTTTAGATTTCCACAAGGCTTTAGACACCGTTCCTCACAAGCGTCTTCTAACCAAACTGCGTGCCCACGGAGTATCGCCTCAGCTGTCCGAGTGGATTCGTGATTTCCTGTCAGAAAGGTCACAGTTCGTCGTAATAGACGGAAAGTCATCGAGTAAAACAGAAGTAATATCCGGTGTTCCCCGAGGAAGTGTTATAGGCCCTCTATTGTTCCTGATCTACACTACTGGAAATGGAAAAAAGAACACATTGACACAGGTGTGTCAGACCCACCATACTTGCTCCGGACACTGCGAGAGGGCTGTACAAGCAATGATCACACGCACGGCACAGCGGACACACCAGGAACCGCGGTGTTGGCCGTCGAATGGCGCTAGCTGCGCAGCATTTGTGCACCGCCGCCGTCAGTGTCAGCCAGTTTGCCGTGGCATACGGAGCTCCATCGCAGTCTTTAACACTGGTAGCATGCCGCGACAGCGTGGACGTGAACCGTATGTGCAGTTGACGGACTTTGAGCGAGGGCGTATAGTGGGCATGCAGGAGGCCGGGTGGACGTACCGCCGAATTGCTCAACACGTGGGGCGTGAGGTCTCCACAGTACATCGATGTTGTCGCCAGTGGTCGGCGGAAGGTGCACGTGCCCGTCGACCTGGGACCGGACCGCAGCGACGCACGGATGCACGCCAAGACCGTAGGATCGTACACAGTGCCGTTGGGGACCGCACCGCCACTTCCCAGCAAATTAGGGACACTGTTGCTCCTGGGGTGTCGGCGAGGACCTTTCGCAACCGTCTCCATGAAGCTGGGCTACGGTCCCGCACACCGTTAGGCCGTCTTCCGCTCACACCCCAACATCGTGCAACCTGCCTCCAGTGGTGTCGCGACAGGCGTGAATGGAGGGACGAATGGAGACGTGTCGTCTTCAGCGATGAGAGTCGCTTCTGCCTTGGTGCCAATGATGGTCGTATGCGTGTTTGGCGCCGTGCAGGTGAGCGCCACAATCAGAACTGCATACGACCGAGGCACACAGGGCCAACACCCGGCATCATGGTGTGGGGAGCGATCTCCTACACTGGCCGTACACTACTGGTGATCGTCGAGGGGACACTGAATAGTGCACGGTACATCCAAACCGTCATCGAACCCATCGTTCTACCATTCCTAGACCGGCAAGGGAACTTGCTGTTCCAACAGGACAATGCACGTCCGCATGTATCCCGTGCCACCCAACGTGCTCTAGGAGGTGTAAGTCAACTACCCTGGCCAGCAAGATCTCCGGATCTGTCCCCCATTGAGCATGTTTGGGACAGGATGAAGCGTCGTCTCACGCGGTCTGCACGTCCAGCACGAACGCTGATCCAACTGAGGCACCAGGTGGAAATGGCATGGCAAGCCGTTCCACAGGACTACATCCAGCATCTCTACGATCGTCTCCATGGGAGAATAGCAGCCTGCATTGCTGCGAAAGGTGGATATGCACTGTACTAGTGCCGACATTGTGCATGCTCTGTTGCCTGTGTCTATGTGCCTGTGGTTCTGTCAGTGTGATCATGTGATGTATCTGACCCCAGGAATGTGTCAATAAAGTTTCCCCTTCCTGGGACAATGAATTCACGGTGTTCTTATTTAAATTTCCAGGAGTGTATATTAACGACATAGGAGACAATCTGAGTAGCCGTCTTCGATTTTTTTCAGATGATGCTGTCATTTACCGTCTTGTAAAGTCGTCAGATGATCAAAACGACTTGCAAAATGATTTAGGTAAGATATGTGTATGGTGCGAGCAATGGCAATTGAACCTCAATAAAGAAAATGTGAAGTTATTCACATGAGTACTAAAGGAAATCAGCTAAATTTTGATTACGCGATAAGTCACACAGCTCTGAAGGCTGTAAATTCAGCTAAATACTTAGGGATTACGATTACAAATAACCTAAGTGGGAACGATCACATAGATAATATTGTGGGTAAAGCAAACCAAAGACTGCGATTAATTGGCAGAACATTTAAAAGGTGCAACAGGTCTACTAAAGGGGCTGCTTACACTATGCTTGTCCGCCCTATTCTGGAGTATTGCTGTGCGGTGTGGGATCCGCATCAGGTGGGACTGACGGATGACATCGAAAAAGTACAAAGAAGGGCAGCTGGTTTTGTATTATCGCGAAATAGGGGAGATAGTGTCACAGACATGATACGTGAATTGAAGTGGCAATCATTAAAACAAAGGCGTTTTCCGTTTCGACGGGATCTTCTCATGAAATTTCAATCACCAGTGTTCTCCTCCGATTGCGAAAACATTCTGTTGGCTCGGACCTACATAGGGAGAAAAATCATGGACTGTGTGGCCGGTCCCGGCGGAGTTTCGAGTCCTCCCTCGGGCATGGATGTGTGTGTGTGTGTGTGTGTGTGTGTGTGTGTGTGTGTGTCCTTACGATAATTCAGGTTAAGTAGTGTGTAAGCTTAGAGACCGATGACCTTAGCAGTTAAGTCCCATAAGATTTCACACACATTCGAACATATTGATAAGGAGAAATGATTCTTTCTTTCTTGCTGTCGCTTGTGCCGTTGTCCCACAGAAACGCAGGGTCAGCATGGTTAGTCGGATTTGGCAATGTTAGATTAAGGTGTGACCGGATGCCCCTGCTGCCGCCATCCCGTACCCCCCAGGACGGAATTAGTGTATCCCAACTGTCAGCGACTAGTGTAATCCATGGAAGAATGCGAGAGTGTTCAGATTTCTGCGAGCCATGTAACTGAGGCGGGGCGTGGGGACGAGCCCGGTATTCACCTAGGGGAATGTGGAAAACCGCCTAAAAACCACATCCAGGCTGGGCGGCACACCGACTGTGGTCGTTAATCCGCCGGGCGGATTCGATCCGGGGCCGGCGCGCCTACCCGAGTCCACGAAGCAGCGCATTAGCGCTCTCGGCTAACGTGGCGGATCGATAGGGAGAAATGATCATCACGATAAAATAAGAGAAAGCAGGGCTTACACAGGAAAATGTAAGTGCTCGTTTTTCCCGCGTGCCGTTAGAGAGTGGAACGGTAGAGAGACAGCTTAAAGGTGGTTCATTGAAGCTTCTGCCAGGCACTTTATTGTGAATAGCAGAGTAATCACGTAGACATAGGTGAAGCAAATATTCTAAGACTGTGGTACCTACACGAACAAAAGTAAAAAATTGAAGAATATCGTACAAGTAAAGGAAAGGTGCACACCGCTCCACAACCGTGCAGGCGAAACCAGTTCCTTGTCTACTGCGCGACGGCTGGAACAGCGTAGGGTTACTGGGCGCAGCGCGGTGCATTCTGCCGGCGAGACGGCACAATGCACGGGCAGCGGGCAGCCCGCGCTGCGGTTGGGCCCGTAGGGTTGCGGGCGTGCAGGGGCCCGCCTCCGCCGCGAACAAAAGCCGAGCCCTCATCGGCTGCGCGGCGCTGCCCTGGGCCTTCACAGACGGCCGTCCTTTGTCCTCCCCAGATTCTCTTACCATTCTCTCCCGGAATTCCTCTTCCTCATTCATTTCCCGTCTTGCGGTTCCAATGTTGCGTCGGAAATTCGGACGCCTGCCCATCTGCTGAATTAAAAGGCCGCGGGTTTCCAGCGGTCGATTCACGCTACTGTGATACGCTCTGGAGTGCCCTCAGATGGGGAGTATAGTCCCGTTTTTTTCTTTTTTTCCATTTTGTCTTACATATAAAGCTGTCATTTGTTGATAGTGTGAAGGTTATGGTTATCTGTCGAAGAATATACACTGAAGAGCCAAAGAAACTGGTCCACCTGCCTAATATCGTGTACCCCCCCGAGCGCACATAAGTGCCGCAACATTATGCGACATGGACTCGACTAGAGTGTGAAATAGTGCTGGAGGGAACTGACACCATGGATCCTACAGGGCTGTTCATAAATCCGCAAGAGTAAGACGGGTCGGAAATCTCTTCTGAACAGCACATTGCAAAGAATCTAAGATATGCTCAATAATGTTCATTTCTGGGGACGGAGTGGCCAGCGGAAGCCACTGTAGCAATTCTGGACGTGTTGGGTGTCGCATGGTCCTGTTGGAATTGCCCAAGTCCGCCGGAATGCACAATGGACATGAATGGATGCAGGTGATCAGACAGGACGCTTACGTACGTGTCACCTGTCAGAGTCGTATCTAGTGGTATCAGGGGTCCTATTTCACTCCACCTGCACACGCCCACACCACTACAGAGCCTCCACCAGTTTGAACAGTCCCCTATTGGCATGCAGCGTCACGGATTCATGAGGTTGTCTCCATTCTTGTGCACTTTCATCCGCTCGATACAACTTGAAACGAGTCTCGTCCGACCAGGCAACATGTTTTCAGTCACCAACAGTCCAATGTCTGTGTTGACGGGCCCAGGCAAGGAGTAAAGTTTTGTGTCGTGCACTCATCAAGGGTACACGAGTGGGCCTTCGCTCCGAAAGCCCATATCTATGATGTTTCGTTGAATGAGTCGCACGCTGACACTTGCTGATGGTCCAGCATTGAAAACTGCAGCTATTTGCAGAACGGTTGCACTTCTTTCACGCTGAACGATTCTCTTCAGTCGTCGTTGGTTCCGTTCTTGCAGAATATTTTTCCGGTCGCAGCAATGTCGGAAATTTATCGTTTTATCGGATTCGTGATATTCACGGTACACCCGTGAAATAGTCACACGGGAAAATTCCCACTTCATCGCTACCTCGGAGATGCTGTGTTCCATCGCTCATGCGCCGACTATTACACCACGTTGAAACTCACTTAAATCTTGATAAGCTGCCATTGTAGTAGCAGTAACCTATCTAACAGCTGCGTCAGACACTTGCTGTCTTACATAGACGTTGCCGACTGCAGCACCATATGCTGCCGGTTTATGTATCTCTGTATTTGAATATGCATGCTTGCACCAGTTTCTTTCGTGCTTCAGCGTGTGTTGTGCTGATAGTTCCCCACAGCTCGTAAATATTACAGAAATTTCATACTTCAGTCTCAAAGAGCTGTGAAGACTGGGATTTCAGTAGTGGCAACTGTTTATTTTGGGATAACAGTCTACGCCCATTTTGGAGAAAGAAACGTCGCCAGTTTCCACCAGGTCCTGTCCATCATTTTGCAGGACACTGCTGGAGCGTATATGGCACAATCTGTGACTAATTTATTCGATTGATGGGTCTGGGAAGGTTGGTAGGTTGGCTGGTTTGGGGGAGGGAACTAAACTGCGAGGTCATCGGTTCTAGCGGATTATGGGAGAATGGGGAAGGAAGTCGGCTGTGCTCTTTCAAGTGAACAATCTCGGCATTTATCTGAAGCGATTTAGGGAAATCACGGGAAAACTCAAATCAGGATGGCCGGACGCGGGTTTGAACCGCCGTCCTCCCGAATGCGAGTCCAGTTTGCGGCTGGGAAGTAATACACCATCCGCCACACCGGGCAGATTTAAGCTCTTGTGACTTCGACTTGGTTCCTAAGGTGAAGGAAGCACTTCAGGGCATCCGCTTAAGAACTGTTACAAAGATATGGCAAGCAATAGACCGCAACACTCGAACTATCAACAAACTGGCGCTCCTAAGGGTATTCGACCACTTCCACATCGTTGGCAACGGGTTTTAGTCAACGGTAATGGCTACTTTGTAGGACGGTAAAACTTTGAACCATGTATCTGTTATGTAAGTTCTAGTAAATAGTTGCTATTGTTCCAACAACCTTAAATGATTATTTATGCACAACCGCTTCCCCTCATGCAGGTATCTTAAAATTATGCTCCAAGAAAAAGAAAAAAAAGCGGCGCACATTAGTACTGCTGGATGGCATGGTTTCTTTCGTCACAGGATGTCAATACGTATCACTTACTGACACATTAACAATTTTCTTTGCTGTCTTACATGAAATGACACGCTGGCTGTTCGTTTTGAACGGTAGCGTGGATTTTAGTACTTTCCGTGCACTGTCTTGTAGATTTTTAGTAGTTCAGTCAGTCTTTAGAACTCTCAAATGCCATGTTCCTCAAAAATATCATTTTTTTTTTAGGGTACAAGATGTTTTCTTTTTTCTGTGAGATATCTCGGTTCTGACATTTCCAGGGGCAGATGTGGACTCTGACCACAATCTATTGGTTATGACCTGTAGATTAAAACTGAAGAAACTGCAAAAAGGTGGGAATTTAAGGAGATGGGACCTGGATAAACTAAAAGAACCAGAGGTTGTACAGAGATTCAGGGAGAGCATAAGGGAGCAATTGACAGGAATGGGGGAAATAAATACAGTAGAAGAAGAATGGGTAGCTTTGAGGGATGAAGTAGTGAAGGCAGCAGTGGATCAAGTAGGTAAAAAGACGAGGGCTAGTAGAAATCCTTGGGTAAAAGAAGAGATACTTAATTTAATTGATGAAAGGAGAAAATATAAGAATGCAGCAAATGAAGCGGACAAAAAGGAATACAAACGTCTCAAAAATGAGATCGACAGGAAGTGCAAAATGGCTAAGCAGGGATGGCTAGAGGACAAATGTAAGGATGTAGAGGCCTATCTCACTAGGGGTAAGATAGATACCGCCTACAGGAAAATTAAAGAGACCTTTGGAGATAAGAGAACGACTTGTAGGAATATCAAGAGCTCAGATGGAAATCCAGTTCTATGCAAAGAAGGGAAAGCAGAAAGGTGGAAGGAGTATATAGAGGGTCTATACAAGGGCGATGTACTTGAGGACAATATTATGGAAATGGAAGAGGATGTAGATGAAGATGAAATGGGAGATATGATACTGCGTGAAGAGTTTGACAGAGCACTGAAAGACCTGAGTCGAAACAAGGCCCCCGGAGTAGACAATATTCCATTGGAACTACTGACGGCCGTGGGAGAGCCAGTCCTGACAAAACTCTACCATCTGGTGAGCAAGATGTATGAAACAGGCGAAATACCCACAGACTTCAAGAAGAATATAATAATTCCAATCCCAAAGAAAGCAGGTGTTGACAGATGTGAAAATTACCGAACTATCAGCTTAATAAGTCACAGCTGCAAAATACTAACACGAATTCTTTACAGACGAATGGAAAAACTAGTAGAAGCCAACCTCGGGGAAGATCAGTTTGGATTCCGTAGAAACACTGGAACACGTGAGGCAACACTGACCTTACGACTTATCTTAGAAGAAAGATTAAGGAAAGGCAAACCTACGTTTCTAGCATTTGTGGACTTAGAGAAAGCTTTTGACAATGTTGACTGGAATACTCTCTTTCAAATTCTAAAGGTGGCAGGGGTAAAATACAGTGAGCGAAAGGCTATTTACAATTTGTACAGAAACCAGATGGCAGTTATAAGAGTCGAGGGACATGAAAGGGAAGCAGTGGTTGGGAAGGGAGTAAGACAGGGTTGTAGCCTCTCCCCGATGTTGTTCAATCTGTATATTGAGCAACCAGTAAAGGAAACAAAAGAAAAATTCGGAGTAGGTATTAAAATTCATGGAGTAGAAATAAAAACTTTGAGGTTCGCCGATGACATTGTAATTCTGTCAGAGACAGCAAAGGACTTGGAAGAGCAGTTGAATGGAATGGACAGTGTCTTGAAAGGAGGATATAAGATGAACATCAACAAAAGCAAAACAAGGATAATGGAATGTAGTCTAAGTCGGGTGATGCTGAGGGAATTAGATTAGGAAATGAGGCACTTAAAGTAGTAAAGGAGTTTTGCTATTTGGGGAGCAAAATAACTGATGATGGTCGAAGTAGAGAGGATATAAAATGTAGGCTGGCAATGGCAAGGAAAGCGTTTCTGAAGAAGAGAAATTTGTTAACATCCAGTATTGATTTAAGTGTCAGGAAGTCATTTCTGAAAGTATTCGTATGGAGTGTAGCCATGTATGGAAGTGAAACATGGACGATAAATAGTTTGGACAAGAAGAGAATAGAAGCTTTCGAAATGTGGTGCTACAGAAGAATGCTGAAGATTAGATGGGTAGATCACATAACTAATGAGGAAGTATTGAATAGGATTGGGGAGAAGAGAAGTTTGTGGCACAACTTGACCAGAAGAAGGGATCGGTTGGTAGGACATGTTCTGAGGCATCAAGGGATCACCAATTTAGTATTGGAGGGCAGCGTGGAGGGTAAAAATCGTAGAGGGAGACCAAGAGATGAATACACTAAGCAGATTCAGAAGGATGTAGGTTGCAGTAGGTACTGGGAGATGAAAAAGCTTGCACAGGATAGAGTAGCATGGAGAGCTGCATCAAACCAGTCTCAGGACTGAAGACCACAACAACAACAACATCTCGATTCTACCAGACACACTTAGGTATGGCCACGAACATGGAGGAAGTGACGAATATTATTGAATTTTGTGCTCATTTACCAAGAAAGCTGTAAGCATGGTCATCACACAACTATTTTATTATTTTGGCTGCTGCAAGAATCTGAGAATAGATATATATTATTGGTGGCGTCACTTGGTTGTTTTTATATCTTAAGTCAGAAACTCCAGCAAAGATGAAGCAACTTTATCCTCTTGAAGATTTTGTCTCCAAGCAGGCATATAAAACGATGTTTCCCTTCTTTTGTATTTTTAATATGGACAAGTATGCACAGATTGTATAAATATAGTTGTGTAGTGCAGAAAACCTCACTGACAGATGGTTTTGGAATAGGCTGGTTGTGCTGCATGTCAAAGCATATCTTACTGGCAGTTGGTTTACCGTCTTTCATTATATCATAAAAGCACTTTGCACAATTTTTTGTAATCGGTGTCTAGTTTGTAATCCATTACTTTTCTGCAGATATGTTTCAGCCTTTATGTCCTTTACGCCAACGTTACAATTGGAGCAGGTATCTGTATGAGGTGTCTGGAATGATAGATTGAAATACTTACAAAATATATGCTTGGAGTTTGATAAGGGGCATTGTTTGAGCCTTAAATTATTTCTTTCTTCACGGAATCTCTAGAATATTTTATCCACTGTTAAATCTGAAAGAAAATAACCTCTCGTAAATATCCCCCACCATTCCTTTGTATCATTCTTAATGGCAAGAGTTAACTTCTCATGTTCCATACCTGTTCTGTCGCCTCCTGTCCTATCCTTCGGGAACCTTCCTCCTTCATGCAATCTACTTGCTGAATGGGATAATATGTCAGACACTTTTTGGAAAGTGGCAGCACAAACAGACACTACTTCGCCACACGATTTTGTAATAGTATACTGCACTGTCACCGTATTCTTCCTTTTTGCATTCTGGTGGTCCAGAGGTGAAGAAATATTAAAAACTGTTGACAGAATCATATCCTGATCCATCTTCAACTTTCGTAGTCCTGTCTTCCTCAGTTGCGTGTTATACTACGGTATATTGATAATTTTAGAACAGAAACCAAAACGTTGCATTGAAACAAGCGTTCAGTTCATCATGCTGTGGAATGTGGGAAAAAACCGCAAATTGGCATTCATAAGAAGAAGAACAACAACACCAAAAATGCAACAGGAGCGTAATATGTAAGAAATTGTCCACGCAACCTGCCACTGATGATGCCTTGCAGAAAATAAAGGCGAAACGCGTATGGCATTAAAATTGTGTTTTATTAAGTTGCTGTCAGACGGTCCATAAGTAAAAATTATCAGTATACCGAAATATCCTGATCCATCTTATTTAATCATGTCACCTGATGATGAAAGTGGGAAATATCTGCATAGCAGAGTTCAGCAGCTTTGCTTTGTTTCATTCAGCTTTTGAAGGCGAAACTTCAAGTCTATGTTTACATTTAATGATAGGTTCCTTTTTTCACATTTTACTTTTGAGGTCGCTGTAAACTCTTCTTAAGTCGGATTGCTTGGTCAAATAGTTAAGCTCTCTGTACCTTGAATTAAACATAAAATTTTTCTGAAACTGTTATCATTGGTTCGTCTGTACAAGCACATCACATCTACCGATTTCTGTCCCATTCGGGTAATTTCTTCGTGGTACGTATTTTCTTACTTTTTTATTGTCTTGGAACGTATGTACGCACTACTGTAATAGCCTAATTATCCATCTGTAGCAGTTTAATGTTAGCACTGGTGTCGTTATTTGTAGACAGATGGAAGTCTGAGATTCTAATATTTCAGTATTTTACGAGGCAGTGAAGCGGCAAACGTCGGTACAAATGACATAAGATTAAAAGTAGTGCTTATAAATACACAGAGATTTGCCTGTGACGCCCAAATACCGGGGTGATCAACAAAAATTTCGGCCAGACGCCGATAGTTGCATTTCTTTAAAAAAAATTCTTCCAAATTTTATCATTAGTATCCAAAATGACGAAATATCGTCCATTGTGGCCACCCAGGTGGTACTCAGTTATGAAACACAGTTGCGACATGGGGCAATGAGGAGTGGTTTGTGGAGACCGGAGGGGTATGTTATGACAGCGTATTCTGTAGTTCGTCGTTTCTGAAAGATTATTTCAGCGTGCTACTTGAATTCGTCCGAACCGACTGCGCCCAGCGCCCCTCCCCTTCCCCTTTCGTCCAAAATTTATTTATTCTCTTGTAATACTGTAATAACTGAAGACAGGAAGTCCATGCACAATTAAATCATAAAATATGCTTGCATTCACGCACAAACAAATGATTAAAAATGCACAGTTAAAGGAAAAACATGCAATATTTGAATTCCCTCTTTTGTTTTGATGCTTTTTATTTTATTTTAAAACAGTGTACAGCAGTCTGTTTCTGCGAATCTCCCACCGACCGGGATAGCTCTGCGCTTTGAGGCGCTGAGCTAGCAATCCTTGGATATTCGATTCGAAGTGGTCAGAATCCATCTACCAGCAACTTTCAAAACGGATTAATGTGGTATCCCATTTTGAATTTAATCAAATGGCGGGGTTGATATATTACTGTAGCCCACAGCCGATACCTTTACAATTATTTTGTCTCCTGACGGTTCCCAGTTCCGTTAAAGATGCAACCTGTCTGCTTGGATGAAACGAGCTGCATCGAAGGCGAGCCGAACATGTCTTCGGAGGCAGCTGACACTAAAAGCCATATTCACAATGGGAAGGTGGCTAGCGATAGTCATTTTGTTCTAGGTATTTTTGTGTAAAGGTAGCGGCAATATATCGTGTTTTAGTATTAGAACGATACTCTACAGTGAAATGTCTCATTCGTAATATCCTTGGAACAGTGAGTTCAACCGTCAGAACTCCAAGGTACTTGAAAATAAAGGTCATAGAAACGACAACGTATGGTGTACATCCTAGACGACTGTATAAACATGTTATCATGGATAGAAACAAACCCGTTTTTCAGGTCGCATAATCATAAGCCTATTTGAAATCAATGCTTGAGTCAGTGTGAAGATACTAAAACTGTGGCTCGCATTATTTGTGTATTCTGCTTCCTTTTATAAATAAATTTGGTTGCTATAGTGTCAAGTTGACTGTAGGAATAATTTTGAAAACTTTCATCATTAAAGGAAATAGAATTTTATTTAAGCTGTTGATACTTTAGTAATATTTGAGACTGAGTGGGCGTTTTTAAGGTTCTATTTAAGAAATCGGACCCCCCGCCTCCACTGCCACCGCTGCCAATGATAAGATCCTTGATGCGATTGTATCCTGTCGGGGAATGTAAAGCTATTACGAGTTTGTTTCGATTTTCAGATTACTATTATACGTGTAGTGTCTTGCGCATGTAGCCTACGTCATTACTTCTCTTTCATCAGTCTTCGTAGTTTCCGACATTTTTTCTCCGTGGATTTTTTCTCTCTTCAGTCCACATTTTTTTTATTTTACACAGGCTGGTGGTGACTCCATTCTGTCACTGCTAATTCTCTCTCTGTGAAGCTTCTCTTGAAAAGTCCAATGGGCTTACGTCAATTTTTTCTAAATCCTTTCTGATCTACTGGATCCAGGATACGTAAGTCGCTATTTTTTGAGTGAATCTTGTAGAAAGTGTGCGGATGTGCTCACAAAATTTCAGTTCTCCTTTTTTATGTCTGCCGAGAGATTTTGTAGTTTCTCGGAATTGTAGTGTGTATCCAGCTTCTGTTCGTTTGGGGTCGAGTATTTTTCTGAGTTCTGGGTTATGTATCTCCGATATCACCTTTTCCGTGTAATGTTAATGTTTAGCTAGGGTACAAGACTTCAGGCTTGAAAGCTGTGTAACAGTGCCTGACTTTCGTGCGCCTAGACATATACATACACTGACGGGAAGAAACCGCAACACCAAGGAAGAGTTGTGAGACTTAAACGAACGTTAGTAGGGGTGTCTACATTTGAAAGATGTCTGTTCAAGTTCTGCGCCAGTCGCGTAAGAGTGGCATTAGTAGCGCATCTGTGATGATGGAAATCAGGTTTGCTTTAAATACACGCTGTAACGGTCGTGAGCTTTAGTTACCTTCGAGATTTTTTTTTTTTTATAAAAAGTTAGTCAAGAGTGTATTTAAGGTAAAGAAAAGCCATTATCAACACCTCACTGGGTTTGAACGAGGTCGCGGAATAGCGCTACTAGAAGCTGGATGTTCGTTCTGCGATACTGCAGAAAGTCTTGGCAGGAATGTAGCCATTCCACATGATTGCTGGTGGCGGTGGTTGCGAGAATGTGCAGTTGCTAGAAGACCGAGCTCGGGACTGCCACGTGGCACTACAGGGAGGGAAGACCATCGCGTTGGTTCTGGCGCATCCAATTGTATCTACAGCAACAGTCTGGCCAGCAGTTGTCAACACAGTGAGACAATTGTTACAAATCGGTCACTTAAAGTGCAGTTACGAACCAGATGCCCTGTAGCGTGCGTTCCGCCGACCCCAAACCATCGCCCTTTGCGGTTTCTGTGATATCAAGCGAGAGCTCATTGGATGGCAGGGTGGAGGTCTGTTGTTTTTTCTGATGAAAGCCGGTTCTGCAGTGATGGCCGTGTGTCGGTTAGGGACAGAACCGTTCAGGGAAACGTGCGTGCTAGACACATTGTACTTACACCAGAAGTTATCATGTGGGGGGTGCGCTTTCGTTTGACAGGAGGAGCACTCTCGTTACTATCCTATGCACTCTGACTGCAAATTTGTACGTCAGTTTCGGTGAGGGAGGGGAGGGGGAGCAGGAAGATGTTTTTCAACAGGATAACGCTCGGCCAATGTCGCTGTTGTGACCGAACATGCTTTACAGTGTGTTGACAAGTTGCCTTAGCCTGTCCAATCACCAGTTTCGTCTCCGATCGAGCAGAGACGGGATATCATCTGTCGACAACTCCAGCGTCATCCGCAAACAGCCTTAATCATCCTTGTATTGACAGAGTGCAGTGGGCGTGAAACTCCATCCAACAAATTGACCTCCGGCACCTGTACAACACACAGCTTGAATTCATCACTTCGGCGGTTGCACCGGGTTTGTACCAGCGTTTGACATTTGCAATGGCTATCTCACGCTTACATTAATTTGTAATCTGGCAACGTTTATCACTTGAACGTGTTACCTAGACAAAAGTATTTCCGAAATTTCATTGCTTTTCACTGATTATTTTTGGTGCTGCGATTTTTTTTTACCGTCAGTGAATTCGGATGTAGATTTTACCGTAAGCTCTCATCGATTCAACGAAAGCTTGACTGATCAAGATAGAATCACAAAAGAGCATATCTTAAATAATTGTAGCCATACCTCACTCCCGGCGAGCCATACAGTGCTCAGACTAACGGTGAAAAAGTTAGCCTTTCCTTTAAGCATGTAACCTCCGAGTCTCTGACACACACCTTTTGTCCCATACGTTGACTAGTACATTTCGGTGTGCATTCCTGGAAGCGCGAGAACTGACCTCGCGCGGTGCGCTTCCTGCGTCCTTGTGACACGTTTCCAGCAATCCGAGCTTTTTTTATTTTCTGGATTGTCAAATAAATGAAATGTCGTGTGACGAGGGCCTCCCGTCAACAGTGTGGAAGAAAATCGCGAAACTTTTCGCTACGATTTCTTCTTTACGGTGGACGAGTTTCTCTTTAAGGTCTGGTTACCTCAAATTATTCAAAAATTTAAAAATAAAATTTTAGTCGTAATTGCTCCAGCTGTGTCACCGCGCGCCGTGCTGCAGTGGATGCTATAGAAGACGCCAGTCGATCGTTCCACCGCCCATTGTTCGAGGTATCTGCAGGATAATCCCAGAAGGGCAGAAGGGCTTGCTCGGCTCTCCGTGCAGCTTGCTCCTTGAGTGACAGGTAGCTCGTGAAGAGCGCGCGAAACGTTCCACCTGTTTCTGTTCCAAGCGAAGAAAAGAAATTGGGAATTTGTGGTAAGTTCCTATGGGACCAAACGGCTCTAAGCTTACGCACTGCTTAATCTAACTTCTGCTAAGGACAAAACACACACACACACACACACACACACACACACACACACACACACGCCCGAAGGAGGACTCAGACGGGGGGTGGGGGGGGGAGTGGTGCGAACCGTGGCAAGGCGCCCAAGACCGCGCGGCTACACCATACGGTCCCAAGCCAAACGAAGTGGAGTTCCGATTATGCACATCAGGTACACTAAAAGGAAAAGGTACTGCAGGAATAAAATGTTAGTTTCGGTACAGAGAGGTGAGTTGCTTTCGTTGCTAGAAGCTACGCCCTAACCCCTCAAGTAAAAAACGCGCAGTATGGGTGAAAGACGGACAAATAAAAACCGAAACGGAAAGCAAATGAAGCAAGACGCTCTTCAGTGTGCACATAGGATAAAATGTGAGGAGAAAGGCCTTAGACAGGCCACCACCTTCATCTTCTGTACTGTGAAACAAATCTCTTTTGTTGGAAGTTTTTTGCTTTCCATATTTTGGGAGGTGGTAGAATGGACCAGTAAACGTGGTCTCTAAAGCGTATACCGTAAGAGCTGTGAGCATTTGTGTTAATGTTCGCTACTGTGAAACACCTCTTCTACTGAAAAAATGCTCATAGCTTCTAAGGTATGCATTTCAGAGCCCATGTTTTGTAGACTACTTGGGTTCGAATGTTCATTGCTGTGATATTCCTCCTGGGCCACCCTGTATGATTTTTTACCACAATTCCAAACAAATCGTCCGGCCGTAGGTAATGTTACCCGTGTGAAGCTGAGGCCAGTCGCCAGTGTCGCATAAATGTGGCTTCCGCTTTAAATAATATAGTTAACAATTATTCCTTCATGACGTCCGCAGCTCGTGGTCTCGCGGTCACGTTCTCACTTCCAGAGCACGGGGTCCCGTGTTCGATTCCCGGCGGGTCAGGGATTTTCACCTGCCTCGACATGACTTGGTGATTGTGTTGTCCTCATCGTTTCATCATCATTCATGAAAGTGGCGTGATTGGACTGAGTAAAGGTTGGGAATTTGTACGGGCGCTGATAACCGCGCAGTTCAGCGCCCTACATTCCGAAACATCATCATCTTCATGAGGTAATTCTATTCTCTTGAGACTCCCAGCTCCAACCCGCTCACGTGTCTCTATAAGGCAGCGAGTCAGTTACTGCGTGCTCATTTCTTTATTTTGAACATCTGCCAAATAAACGTGATAGACAGAGAAACTAGCAGGCTTTTGACGTATAAAATATAGGACAGACGTTACCTACTCCAGGAATATGTGATATTTATGTCTCTGATCTACGAACGTCTCTCGTCCGATCCTAATCGTAGGATTTCTGGTCATTGATAGTCCCCTGTTTGAGTGTGTGGACTTAAGATTCAAGTTTTTGCCAGACATTTTGGACCTTTCATCTGGAGATTCTAAACAGGTCGTACGTAGTGTTGAAAAGATTATCAGATCAAACAACATACAATAAAAGAAATACAATTTAAGTAGTAAGTGACTGACTTTCAGCTTGAATTATGACAGCCCTTACAGGTTGCCCTGGAAGAGTTGGAGTTTTAGTGGCTGTCCAAAACTATTCCTAGATCCATACCTATTGTTGCTACAGTATTCTACATTGCCACCGCCTCCTCCCCCACCTCCGAAATAAACGTGCCTCGTGCCTCGGCAAGTTCAAGTCTACACGTGCTGACGTGGGTGGTCATTACATTTTTATATTTTAAATTTATTTTAATTTTTATTATAAAGTTCCTTAAAGTTGTATTTTAGTCGTGCCCATCATTCTGCATTATAGAGGTAACTCTTCCTCATTGCCCTCTACTTTGCTCTTCGAATCTTTTGACGTTAGTGATATTTTGTCCACGTGATCTTGGAGATCATAGTTCACATTTAGTCCATAAATGTTGATCTTCTGCAGCCGTTTGCAAATCACATTCTAATTATGTGCATTACGCCTCTGCCTGGAACCGGGCAGCCTACAACGCTATGTTAGTGCATCCCGCTCCATGTGGATATTTGGGATATGCGTCTCGGCGTGTTAACAGACGCAGTGTACGTAGACTAGTGTCGGAGCGTCGCGGCGCCTACTGAGAGTGGGTTGATTCTGAATGCTTCGGAATATGCTGTACAGTGTGGGCGAAAAGTCCCCGTACGACGTTGTCTCAAGAGACGAGGCGCTCCGTATTGCTGCAGCCATATGCGTTCTGGAGGCCTATTCCTGAAGCCGAGATGTTAACCACAATTGTATCATGTGTAAATAATTTGCGCCATTCACAGTCCCTTCAAGAAAAGTACGTTCCAAGCAAACGCTGTGATGTCATCGCTGCCCATATAATTACGTGATGCGCGTTCCTTTTTAATTCGAGTGTGTAACGATGATTCTCTTTGGTTCAAACGATATTATTTGTCTCTCGTGAGCTGCCATAAATGGCACATTCATCTGAAAACATAAGCTTATCACGGTTCACTGCATTTGGAAATTTAAGACAACTTGCTAAAACGCGCACATTCCGGTCTGTATCCGAGAACTCGTTTACGAACGTCGGTCAAAAAGGTCAGACCTCAAGATCTGTTTTTCATATGATGTCGCATTGTTGTCCTCGGTATACCGACTTCCGAAGCACATTTACGTGTCGACTTCATAGGAGATTGTTCAATCGAAGCAGAAGCGCGTGCTTCTTCTCATGTTCTCTTCCTTTCTACCCCGCGGCCTGTCTTTAACGCTGCCAAAAGCAAAAACACTTCTTTCCCAGTCCAGAAGTGTTGCCTTTCGCGGCGAAGGTTCATTAAATCTTTCCTGGGATGCTCCCGTAATCTCATTTTTTGCCCTGTGTGTCGTTCACCCAACACTTGTTACTAAGTGCTCCTCAGAAATGTAACTGTGACCGCTCACATCTGCTATGACTACAAATTAAAACTTCACTGCAGATGCGACTACGAAAACACACAAACATGAATTCCAACAATTCATAAGAAGTAACAAGGTTATAACCTGCATAATAACATTTGATACTAAATAGCGGTTACACGGGCCCGGGGACTTCTCGCCCACCCTGTGTACCCTCCTTGCGATGCTTCTAGTGTCCAAATGATACTGCTGTCCGTATAATCTCCAGGCTCGTAGGCGTCTATTGTTAGAAAAATGAGCTCCTGCATTCTCGTATCCTCCATCATACTGTTCATGGCCTAACCTAAACAACGTTGCCCTGCAACGTACCGTGATATTCAACAGGCGTATTCAGAAAATCACCTGCTAACTCTAGACAGGTATAGTGCAGAAGTTAACGGTGAGCCTCCGGAGTAAGTATACTCCACTGTATTGGTCGTAGCATTGTTCTGTAGCACTCCAGTATGTGGACTGACGATAGAGGAAATGAAGCTGTTACATGTTACCCGCACGGAGGTCTTATAAAGAATCCCTCTGGTATTGACACAATGCAGAGTAATGGCAACGATAAATAAAATTGTATTAATCTACAACAGATGCCGAAGTTGACAGTTCGTCAGAAAGGAACCCAAGGAATTTAGTAGAGCGAGAAATAAGTGGCAGATAAAAATGTTAGCGCTTCTGAAAGATCAGTCAGTGGAATGTGTGGTGTCGTATACGCTCTCGACTGTGCGGAGAACGTACTTGAGGAGTACAATGATGACGAAATGCGCGTAACAAGTGAAAGTGATATTCAAACAGATGTCGAGCCATGTAGTTAATCATCCTTGTCAGACAGGGAGCCATAAATCCCGTCTGCAATGAAACGTAGTAAAGGACCATGGAGCGGGTACTAAACAGAATTACGTACATGGAAGGTCATACGCAGCACAGGAAAAAAAAAAGAACGGATTTCAAATAAGCTTGCAGTAGTATGACCGTGTACGCTTACAAAAAACTACGGATATTCAAGGGAGGACAAGGCGCACTTGTTACAAAAACTGAAGTTTGCGCGTTTTAAGGCTGCCCGATACAATTTACAGGACATGCACGATAGTGACCTACTACATTATGCCCATCGAACTGCACGCGACATACGTTACAGTGATTTCAAGGGAAGCTGTAGATGGGCGCATAGCTTCAAACAGTGCTGCAGAATTGAAAGACGTAAGACAACACGATTTCAAACAAAGCGTCAACTTGACGATGCACAGCAAACTGCGAATGCATTTGTAGATGAGACAAACATAATTATCCTATCGTTAAATAAGGAATTTGTTTTCAACTCCGACCAATCAGGATTTGAAGAAGAAATGCCTAAAAGGAACCGCGCAAATTAGAGGTACGAAGAGAATAGCATGAAGATTAACTAACATCAATGCCTTAACACGTTCATATGCAATTATGGCAACTGTTAATCCAGGTGATAAATTGTGCTGCGAGAAGTTAGATGGGCAGCTGCGATTCTTTATCGTGTAAGTGATGTTGCAAGGGCAGTAGGGAATATTTCCGTCACAGCAAGGAATAGTGGGGAAAATGGGCGTAAGTGAAAAACTACAGTAAGAGCAGTGCCTTTGGCCAACAGCTGGTCACATAAACTTGCTTTTGCTTGGTTCTTGCTTCGCGTATGAAAATCTTACTCCTTTAGAGCAAACTATCCGTTCTGAAAAGTGTGCGATATTGGAATTCATACTACCTGCAACCACTGGACAAACTGTTTGTGTTTTCCGTGCCTATAAAACAGTACCGCACTATCTGCAGCTATGTCTAAAAGGATAGCCAGTTCCACGATAAACTCCGAAAGACTTCTTCGTGTTTGGATGCATGCCATCACCTTCCTTCAGTTCTCATCACCGTGTTACAACAATAGGATTCCATATGCATTCTGTAAGAGTGGTAGCTGAACGTCCTGCACCGTTTGTGACTCCCAAGAAGTTTGTCTCCGATGTAGATGGTGCAAACCTTTGTCATCACTGTGCTGCGCCATTGTTCTTTCTGTGTTTATGGTGCAAGTTTACGGATTGATTTAAACATTTCTTGAATGTCTAGGATGCCCGTTTTGTGACGTGTAAAACATACGTCCCCTACAAGGCTGATCTCTGGACTCTCATTTTCTGTCGCCCTCCTGATGCACATGGTGAGTCATTAGCACCTAATACTTTTCCTGTGATAATTATTAACACAACACTTTGAAATGAGCCGATTGAACTCGCGACATGGCCCTCAATGGGTTCCTTAAGCCGTCGGCACACGGACCGTGCATCCGAACGTTGAGCGTGCCGAGTTTCTGACGTCATAGCGTGGAACAGCACGCTCGGGGTCTTTCCGACCGTGCAGAGCAATATCTGGCATGTCAGATATTATGAGCGAGCGTCTGAACGTTGACCAATGAGATGGCACAACGCCACCTACGTCACACGCACGCCGTCTCCCTTCAGTACAGAGTTGTGAGGCGCCATATTGGCATTCATTTCAAACCTATATGTATACAGAGTGTTTCAAAAATGACCGGTATATTTGAAACGGTAATAAAAACTAAACGAGCAGCGATAGAAATATACCGTTTGTTGCAATATGCTTGGGACAACAGTACATTTTCAGGCGGACAAACTTTCGAAATTACAGTAGTTACAATTTTCAACAACAGATGGCGCTGCAAGTGATGTGAAAGATATAGAAGACAACGCAGTCTGTGGGTGCGCCATTCTGTACGTCGTCTTTCTGCTGTAACCGTGTGCTGTTCACAACGTGCAAGTGTGCTGTGGACAACATGGTTTATTCCTTAGAACAGAGGATTTTTCTGGTGTTGGAATTCCACCGCCTAGAACACAGTGTTGTTGCAACAAGACAAAGTTTTCAACGGAGGTTTAATGTAACCAAAGGACCGAAAAGCGATACAATAAAGGATCTGTTTGAAAAATTTCAACGGACTGGGAACGTGACGGATGAACGTGCTGGAAAGGTAGGGCGACCGCGTACGGCAAGCACAGAGGGCAACATGCAGCTAGTGCAGCAGGTGATCCAACAGCGGCCTCGGGTTTCCGTTCGCCGTGTTGCAGCTGCGGTCCAAATGACGCCAACGTCCACGTATCGTCTCATGCGCCAGAGTGTACTCCTCTGTCCGTACAAAATTCAAACGCGGCAACCCCTCAGCGCCGCTACCATTGCTGCACGAGAGACATTCGCTAACGATATAGTGCACAGGATTGATGACGGCGATATGCATGTGGGCAGCATTTGGTTTACTGACGAAGCTTATTTTTACCTGGGCGGCTTCGTCAGTAAACAGAACTGGCGCATATGGGGAACCGAAAAGCCCCATGTTGCAGTCCCATCGTCCCTGCATCCTCAAAAAGTACTGGTCTGGGCCGCCATTTCTTCCAAAGGAATCATTGGCCCATTTTTCAGATCCGAAACGATTACTGCATCACGCTATCTGGACATTCTTCGTGAATTTGTGGCGGTACAAACTGCCTTAGACGACACTGCGAACACCTCGTGGTTTATGCAAGATGGTGCCCGGCCACATCGCACGGCCGACGTCTTTAATTTCCTGAATGAATATTTCGATGATCGTGTGATTGCTTTGGGCTATCCGAAACATACAGGAGGCGGCGTAGATTGGCCTCCCTATTCGCCAGACATGAACCCCTGTGACTTCTTTCTGTGGGGACACGTGAAAGACCAGGTGTACCGCCAGAATCCAGAAACAATTGAACAGCTGAAGCAGTACATCTCACTTGCATGTGAAGCCATTCCGCCAGACACGTTGTCAAAGGTTTCGGGTAATTTCATTCAGAGACTACGCCATATTATTGCTGCGCATGGTGGATATGTGGAAAATATCGTACTATAGAGTTTCCCAGACCGCAGCGCCATCTGTTGTTGACAATTGTAACTACTGTAATTTCGAAAGTTTGTCTGCCTGAAAATGTACTGTTGTCCCAAGCATATTGCAACAAACGGTGTATTTCTATCGCTGCTCGTTTAGTTTTTATTACCGTTTCAAATATACCGGTCATTTTTGAAACACCCTGTATATACCGTTTCTGAGCAACAGCAAATTGAGAATCACTGGAAAACGCGTTGTTAACTGTGTGATTCGTTCCAATAAAATCATGAGAAACATTATATTCGTGGCAAAAGAATTGTTGTAACTTCTCTATTATGAGAGTAGGCTATTTGAAGGCAGCGACACACTGAAGATCCACCCAAAAAGCATTGTTCTTGGTACAATTTGTTATAATTAAATTTCAATTAGTAACATATCTATTATGATTAAGGTTTTCAGCAAGGCGTAACATAATATGATCAGACGTTACGCGTGTATCGCTGGTTTAGCAGTCCGCCTTTAGCCGCGGAGCAGCTCGGACTTGTTTACGTCCCGGCTGCGAACGTTCGCAGAAGAAGCGGTGTTTACACCGTCGTCACTCGCGTGTGTTACTGTTTGAATCGAACGCAGTGGCACACAATTTCCGAAAAACCACGATACAGTTCATGTTCTGTAACGAGTATGCACGACCGAAGGCATTCGAAATCGAACGTTTCTTGAGGGACGAAGTGCAACTTAATTACACGGAGGTTATTGGAATTTATTTATCGATCGTGAGCAGCACTCTTTACGTAAAGATGATTGACGACGCAGCATGCGATAGGATCATTGAAGCCGCCAAACGAGGATTCCAGTTCCGACACTCCGATTGTCATATTGGCGAAGTATTAGTCGCTCATTCGGGCCTGGGCGTGCGTACGATTCGAGTCTTCGAGCTGCCTTTCGAGGTACCAGAATCCTTGGTCACTGAATCGCTCCAGCCATATGGCAGAGGTATCAGTCATACGGCCGAACGTTGGGCAAGTTTCAGCACGTATCCAGTGCTCAATGGTGTCCGACAGGTGCGAATTGCGCTTACGAAACATGTGCCATCGTACGTCAACATCGGCGGCTGTCGAGATATTGTCATCTATGATAGACAGCCCCGGACATGCTCCGGGTGTGGTGGTGAAGGACATCTTCGATCTGCGTGTATGCAGAGGAGACTCATGCAACTCCCCAGCGGAGACCTCCAGAATCCGACTACACCAACGTCACTGCCGATGACTTACGAGGCGGCGCTTCGCGGTGAGGTGACGCCGAGGTCGGAGCGCACTATCGAACCGACGCCGTAGTTGATTGAGGCGCCTTCGGACCCCACTGAAGAAGGAACGGCTCTCAACAACCTCCAGTCCCAGACATTACAGGTGGTGCAGAAAGAGGATGACAGCATCACAACAGGGATGGAAGCTGAAGTGGAACGGCCCCAGAGCGTTGTGGCGGCGGCGAGAGCGCAGGTGATGCAAGATTCGCCAACACCAGAGGCCGAGGTTAGGGCCCTCAAACAACGCTCGCCAAAGCGCCGCAAGAAGCGCCGACTAAACTCTGCGGAGACGCTCTCTTCTCTTCTTGGGAGCCCAGATGAGTCTAACACTATGGAACTGTCTGACTTGGAACCACAAGCTTCGGATGTCGCAGACCATATGAATTCGGACAGTGAAAAGATGTCATGTCGCTCAGAAGACTCATCCGCTCAGGGGCCTGCTACCCCTTCTGCGGTGGAGTCTAATGCTGCGAAAGAACAACAGATGTCACACATCAATGCCGCACAGGAAAATTTGGAGCACCCCAATAATATCAGCTGGAATGAGCAGGACGACGAAAGCACCGATGCGGACCATTCTACTGGTGGGGACTCGCATCCGTCCGCATCTCAAGAAACCTAATGCCGCAGGGACACGTCCGTCGGGCGGCCCTCTGAGGATGTGCAAAGGGACTATCGATACGGTGAAACTTTGTCATTTTAACATCATGTGGAGATGACAGCTACTCGAGCCAGGCATACAGAATAGGGACAATGTAAATACCATTAGATCGCCCGTGAAACAGCACTTGTTTAGGGACATGATATACGCGTCGGATGTGGATATACTAATGGTGCAGGAAATTTACATTCCTGAGTTCCAGGAAGTCCATGGATACATCTCCTACACCTCGCCGCACTCGAACGACGACAGTGGAACGGCGATATTAGTCCGGGACGGCATTCCGGTCCGAGACCTGGCTTATCTACCTTCGGCACGAGGACTGGCGATAACTGTTAATGGAATTCGCATTCTCAATGTTTATGCCCCTTCCGGCACAGACAACAGACGGGCGCGTGCTAGATATTATTCGGAAGAGATTGTGCCCTTATTTACCGGCAGATTCGATCATTTCATTATAGGTGGTGACTTCAATTGTGTTTTAGCGCAAAAAGACCAGACTCCACATTACAATACCTGTCGTGAATTGCATGTGCTATGCCGAGATCTGGAGTTAAGCGACACCTGGGACATGATTCATAGGAACCGTGAGGGATGTACTTTTTATACCAGTCACTCGGCGAGCAGACTCGATCGAATATATGTTTCGGTTGGCCTACAGGATAAGGTGGTCGACGCGGAACGATGGCCTGCGGCATTTACTTATCATCTGGCTTACATTTGTACCATATCACTCCCTAAGCAAAGTGTGTGGAGAAGCCGCGGGACATGGAAGCTCAATTCGTCACTTTTGGCGGACCCCGAATGTCGTCAGAGAGTCGAGGAGGTATGGGCCACATGTCGACGCCGTCTACCAACATATACCTCCGTGCTTCAATGGTGGCTCGAGTGTACTAAGCCGGCAATAAGAAGAGCTCTCATACAGTATGGTCGGGATAAGACGAGATGGCAAAGAGACACTCTTGATTATTATTACACCATGCTTCGTGAGCTGTCCTTCCAGGTGCCGTCTGCAGAACATCATGCGGAAGTTCATCGTGTCAAGGCACAAATCCCATCGATCACGAGACGACGATTGGGTGGCATCCCAATACGGGCAAGATGTCTCGACACCATCACTGGGGAACGTACCTCGATGCACCATGTGTCGCGGAAACATAAACGTTACCGCCGGGCATTGGTAACAGTGCTCCACGGTTTAGATGGCCGTCAACTGACAACACAACAGGACATTGCAAACGAATTTTTAGAGCATTTCCGCCACCTCTATGCCGGTACACCGACGGACCGTCTGGTGGGGGAAGAGATACTGCAACATCTGCAAACGACACTGACAGAGACGGATAAGGCAGCGCTTATGGAGCCACTCACAGAAGACGATATAAAGGTGGCACTCACAAAAGGAGCGGCCCATAAATCACCAGGGCCAGATGGGATTACGCTAGAGTTTTATCGAGAATTCGTGGACATGATGATGCCATAGTTAGTGTCGATGTACAATGAGGCGATGCGTCCGGACATGCGCCTACCGTCGGATTTTGTGACGGGCTTTCTTCTTCCCATCCCGAAGATGGCGGGGAGTCGCAGTGTTAATCAATATCGGCCTCTCACTATGCTAAACACCGACTATAAAATCTTTGCACGACTACTAGCGTCTCGTCTCAAGCTGGCGATATCCAGCACAATATCCCCTGATCAGGCTTGCCTAGGGGTGCGAAGCAACATCTCCTCGGCCTTAAGTGAATACCGTGACGTTATCGCCCTTGCGGAAACGTGTAAAATGCGAGCAGCGATGATATCTGTGGATTTCGATCGTGCATTCGACAGGATAAACCATGACTTCTTGGTGTCAGTCATGAGCCGAATGGCGATTCCTCCTGTTTTCATCTCCATCGTTATGAGGCTAATACGAGGGGCTACATCGAAGGTGATTGTAAACGGTCGGGAAGCGGGCTCGATTCCTATTAACATCTCTGTCCGACAAGGGTGCCCACTCTCCATGATGCTGTTTTCGATAGCGCTTGAGCCGCTGATGTGTGTTATGAGGCGCTCACTTACTGGGATAGCGCTTAATGAGACCTCTTTCGTTTGTAGCGCATATGCGGACGACCTGATCCTTCTTGTCAGATCAGGACATGAAGTGCGTCAGGCTGTTGAACATCTAGACTCTTACGGGACGGCGGCAGGCAGTGTCGTTAACATGACGAAATCCAAAATTATGCACATTGGACGGGGTCTGGAAGACGTACCGGGACCGTTTCAGACGGTGGAATCGCTGAGATGTCTGGGGATTACATTTACCCGTTCACTACGGCGGTCAGCGGCGGCGAGTTCTCGGCGGCTTCTGCAGAATGTTCGTCTGACGATACGCAACAACTCACTGAGAGCCTTTGACATGATCCAACGTGTGGCATACACCAACGTTCACATAGCGTCACGACTGCCCCATTTAGCGCAGATCCTACCAACACCGAAGGGTATCGCCGACCGCCTCATGGCTGCCTTTGGTTGCTATGTTAGTACTGGGATGTTATTTAAGATCAAATATGATACGTTAACGCTACAGTTCCGGAACGGTGGCCTCAACCTCACAAACGTGCGAAACAAAGCTCTGGCGCTTTACATGCGAGCGATGATACGAAATTGGCAACAAAGAAAGCATACCATAACGTCAGCTCTGATAGAAGTACTTGTTCCCCCTTCGTACGAACCCCCTATTGCGGTGGGCAATATTTCGCACACATTGCCTCATTTCTTGTTGATTACAGTTATGTTCGTCTGAAAGTACCTTCGACGAGAATACCCACGACTCGGGAGATCTATAGATGCTTGATGGATCACCATGGCCGCAACATAATGGAATTCAAATACCCGTCGAGAACGTGGAACCACATTTGGTGTGCAGTGCATACTCCATTACTGTCAACAGCAGCGAGATCGATGTGGTATATTCTTATAAACCGTAAACTTGTGACAATTCATATGGTCGATTCTCCTCTTTGCACAAACTGTGGACTGTTAGCCACGGAAGAACATGGTTTAGTGTGTGGCGCAGCGAGGGACGTCTGGACGCTGACGCGTCGAATACTGTTCCCTCCTTCGGCGCACTAACTACACAGAAATCACATCAGATGTACTTTTTCTACCGGACAAGACATTTTTTCCGAAACAAAAGACGTATGCGGTCAATTGGATCGCTGGACATTCGACGAAATATTTGTATTCGTACGATATTAAGTCCGTGATGGATTATTGGATGTATTTACAAGAACAACACGATCTCATACGGAGTCATACGAAATACAGGACTTACTTTTCCAATTTTTTAGGAAGTGTTTTTCACAATCCGCCCGACAGCTGGGGTGTCCCAGAACTGGGAAGACTCCTGCAGCAGAACGACTAGAGACAGTACTGCGCGGTTCAATTATATTGGCCTATAGCACACTGAGAAGAAAACTGGCCCCTACCTGTTGGCGCCAGTTATGACTGCATTATGTTAACGTGAAAAAAAACACACACACACACACACACACACACACACACACACACACACACACACACACACAACAATGGTAAACACCGAAACCGCCTCAGATAATGGTCCTTCGAATGGTCGACGCAGGAGAAATAAATACCGCCCACACTGGCAGAAAGGGTCAAGATTATATGGCTTTCTGCCAGGTTTATGATGCGACACCGCGTGCTGCAGGGATTGTGCTGCAGATGATAACTTCATTTTCACTCCCGCCCGTGACTAGGATTGTCATTTACTTTATTCCTGTTAAAAAAAAAAAAAGAAAAAAAGAGGGCGGCCTTCGCGTTGATTTTATGGTTTCCAAATTGTTTTTGCTGTCTCGATACTTTTCTTATCCCTAGGACAGCACAATTGTACGAATTAAGATTGTTTGTTTACCCTGCCTTCCTGTTCCAAAAAAAAAAAAAAAAAAAAGCGTAATGAGTAGCGCCACTAATCAGGAATGAGTTGTTAGTTGGGACGGTGGTTCGCGTCGTGACACTTTCAAATTTTTTTCCTAACATTTGCGTTTTTATTAGGTTCTAATACCTTATTATTAGTTTAATATAAGTATGTACTATAATATTTGATGTTACATAAATATAAGTTCACCTTTTTTTGAGAGGTGACTTTGTTCGATTGGCTTAATCAACAGGACAGCTTGCGCTGCTTGTATAAAGATATTTTGCTCCTTTTTCTTTTACGCTTCGTAATTTACACGTTGCAAAGTTTCTGCTGCTGGGTAGGAACAGTGATCAAGTAAGGCTGACCTTGGGGTTTTACTAAAATGTGGGAATGATGAAATAATGTTTAGCTTATGCGGAGAAGTATTCCAAATTTGTAGCACACTGTTTGTAATGGAACTTTTATAAGTTTGTGTCCTTATTGATTGATCATGTACTTTCCTTTTGGTGGACGATGGAGGAAATGTGCGTTTTAATAGAGATATAGTGGCAATTTTACGCGCGCCCGTTGAGTAAATAGTGTGATTTACGAACTAGAAACATCCCTCAACTGCCGCTGGAGTGCGTTGCCGTCGCGTATACCACGTTGGTCTGACGTACCGTATGCACGAGTCGCATCGTTCCTGGGCGTTCAGCAGCACACTCTCAACGTTAACGTTCGACAGCACGGTCCGTGTGCCGACGGCTTTAGCCAGTGCTATGACGTTGAAACTGCACTGCTCGGATTTTGTCGTTGTTGCAGTTGTTACGGAAACGCCAGCTTTGGTAGCGAGTGTAAACCTCGTCTCAAGTTGCCGCCCTTTGGGTCACAGAGATTACCGCTCCGCGGACAGGGCGGTCACACACGCCGAGTGGCATAATGAGCGCGCAAAGTAACTGTGAGCCGCACAGGCTGGCGCTCGTTAATCACGCCGGGGTAAACACGGCGCCTTGCTCGCCTCCCGTGCCTCGGGCCTTTGTGCGTGGGAGGACGCTACGGGCGCCGACACTGAGCGGACTTGCTCGTCCGCTCGCGTGCCCCTCTTAATGAGAGTGTCCGCGACCTGAACGCTTTTGTCGCGAAGACGACGCGCCGCGCCTGGCTCCACTAGCCATCCGCGGCCTGAATGGGAGGGAAAGAACGCCCGCACTGGCCGCAGGCGGTACGAGTACTCTGCTGCAAAGCTATCCTGCCGGCGGTAATGACTGTGCTTCAAGTTTTTCGACCGTTTGTTGCGGGATTTCTTCTCATTATAAACGAGCCCAAGTCTGTAGCTGCAGTCGCATCTCGATAATCTGAAGTTTAAGGGACTCAGTAAAAACTAAGAATAATTGAGGGATCGAATTAGCGAAAGTATGATAAAGATGGACTCCAGAGATAGTTAAAATAGCGGTATTCTCTGTAACTTATTTCTTTACAAATACAATATAACCTCGTTAGCGCGAGGATAAGACGAACACGTGTTCAGGGCTTCCCAACGTGTGGTCCGCGGACCCCTTAGGGCTCCGCCGGCTCTTTCTAGGGGGTCCGCGGCCATCTTTCACCAAATCGTGTAAAATAATGAGTAAAATTATTGAATAAAAATGTGAAAATAAAATTCATCACTATTTTTTTCGTGTGAAAAACATGTGTACTTTTACTTCAGGTCGTATCCCCAAGCAGCCTTTACGGTTCCTAAGTGAGAACGTATACACAGTGCCGGAGAATGCGGCTTCTCTGATCGACTGTTTAGCAACAATACGGGAGTCGTTTGTGCGCTGGCTCAGGGCGCTAGAGGCGCTGAAACCTTTTACACATGCGTGGAGCGAGCTTTGTCGACTAATCACAGTTCTCGCTGGCACGTATGCGGCCCCAGGCATAATTGAATGTTAAACTTGCCTTGCCAGCGCACTACCTGTTCCGTAAGTCGATTTTTGACCAGTTTATTACTTCTAACATGGATCGGTGGCTGAAGTCAGGATCACTGAAGAAGGCTGCAGTTTTTCCATCGCCTTCACAAGGGAAGTTTCCAGTTGAAATGAATGAGGAGGGAGAACGACCAAAGGAAGACTTTACATACATTTGAACATGTTTCTTCGGATTTCACGAAAAACCACACACACACACACACACACACACACACACACACACACACACACACACACACGACTGTTACGAAATACGTATGCTCCTTACACAACAGTAGCCAAACAGTGGAAGTGAATAGACCATAAGCGACAGCTTGTCAACAGCGAACAGTTTGGACATGACGTTGATTGGTCTTGGAGGAAGAAAGCGCCATCGTGTGAAATTTCAATTACCAAGTAATTTTAATCAGGCTATAGTGTGTTGAACAAAAGGAGTAAATCCACTAGTAAGTGTCTAGAAACAGTAGGAATTCAAATTGAATCGCTAATTTCAAGTTGTTTTCATTCATCTCTAAACGAAAGACTATTGACTCTTTGGGGGGGGGGGGGGGGGGGTCAATGAGAACATGGCACCTGCATTAAGAAGCTTTCAGTTCCCGTGGGTTTCGCTCTGAAATTTGAAGTTACTGTGCTGTTGACTGATTAGGGATCCGCCATGGATTTTCGGCTGAAGAAGGGGTCCGCTAGCTGAAAAGGTTGGGAAGCCCTGCATTAGTTGTTATGGTATGTTTCATCGGTTAACACGAGTTTCGGTTAAGGCGAATAACGAACTCTGTTTCAGTTCCTAGCGTAATTAAATTTCGCTGTAACACAAACTTCCGACCTTAGAGTATTCTAAAGCGTATTTTTTTCCGAACTGAATGTAGGAAATGTAGCTACAAAGCTAATTATACTTATTGTTGATTTGTTTTTAACGTATTGTAAGTCGGCAACCGCGATTATCACCTCAACAATCAGCGCATGCTGTACATTATACGACATTCAATAATGTGTGCAGCAGCATTTAGGAACGTACTCAGTGCCAGATTTGACAGGTCTTCTGTTAGTCGTAGCTGTGTCGAGTTGGAATACTGAATAAAAACTACAGTTACAACTGGTACCGTAGCACGCGAAAATGGCATAGAAGAAACAGACAGCTCTAAATGTACAGTTAAAGCTTAAGATTCTAGATGAAGTGGACTGTGGTACCAAGGAAACAGCAATTGCAGAGCACTTTAGAATACCTAAATCTACTTTATCTACGATTATTAAGAATTGACGAAAAATTATTAATGCTGCGGCATCAGACTCTGGAAACAAATCTAAACTACTTAGTACCGCCAAGTATGAAGACATCGAGACGTTATTGCTAGAATGGTTCAATCATATGCATGCATCTAACATACATTTAACTGGCCCTGTGATTCAGTCAAAAGCAAATGATATTGCTAAAGATATGGGCACCGAAGACTTCCGTTGTTCTGCTGGTTGGTTGTATAGGATCCAAAAGAGACATTCAGTTTCATCTGTACAAATTTGTGGTGAAGCAAATAAAGTTGATGAAGAAAGTGCGAACAGCTTGTTGAATGAATTCAACCGAGTGAGGGAAAAGTACGCCTCGTGTGATGTGTTTAACATGGATGAAACTGGATTTTTCTAAAATCTTTTCCAGATCACACCCTGGGGATAAAGGATAAGTGTCACGGTGGAGAACGAAGCAAACAACGTGTGACTGTTGTACTGTGCTGTAATGCTGACGACAGTGAGACGTTTCGTCCCTGGGTTATCGGTGAATACGAGAAACCACATTGTTTTAAAAACATAAATATGGACACTTTACCTTGCATCTACACTCACCATAAGAAAGCTTGGATCGATGGCACATCATTTCGCAAGTGGCTTCTTCGTTTCAACAGTCGAATGGTTGCTCAAAATAGGCATGTTCTTCTTATATTGGAAGATGTACTGCCCATAAGGTTCATGATCTGAAATTATCCAACATAAAGGTTCAGTTTTTTTCCACCCAAAGCCACAAGCCGCCTTCAGCCTTTGGACCAAGGCATAATCTCTCTCATAAAGAGAAGTTATTGTAAGCGACTTGTAAGAGCTGCAATTCGTGCTGCTGAAAACAATAGTGCAACCCCAAATTGGAATCTGCTTGACGCAATAAATGACATCGCAGCAGCCTGGAACTCAGTATCGCCACATCAGATAGGAAAGTGCTTTAACAGAGCTTAGAGACATAGAAACACTGAAGATGTCCACGAGTTAGAAGATGCCACGTCACCTGATGAATGGACAGTTCTGCAGGACGTTGCGAACCCCGGGATTAGTTTTGAGGAATTCATTAGTGCAGACAAAGGTGTTGCCGTATGTGCTTCTGTGCAATCGGATGTGCCAAAAGCTGTGAACGAGGTGCAAGAAGGGCCATCAGAAGAAAGTGGAAAGTGAAGAGGAAGAGAATACAGATACCATTCCACCTGCCCGTCAGGAGATGCTTACAGCCTTGGACTGTTCAGAACGGTTCGCTTCAACATCCAACGTCACTGCTGGGTTTACGGACACTATCATTAAAATTACAAAATATTATCGTTCCCATGAAATTTCAGCGAACCATGACCGAATTTTTTTCCAAGAAAGTAACGTACATAATTTGTGATTACTTGTAATTTTACAATCACTTTATAGTGTTATAAGTCTACAATAACGTGATTGATAGTGTAATGTATTACACATTGGTGTACTGCAATACATGGATACTTATTAAAATCTGTGTTTTTCACTTAACACGAATTTTTTTAACACGAACTCTTGATTTTTCGGTCCCTTCGGATTCGTGTTAACGAAGTGTTACTGTAGAAACAAAGTAACGACTACAGCTCAAAATAAAATAAATTTCTTGCCTATTTTATTAATTTACTTCAAACGGAAGGCACAAAAAATATTCCGAAAAACCATAAGAAAATTTCATTTTTATTTTGTAGAGAAAATACTGACAGCTTTCAGCTTCAGTGACCTTCAGCTTGTCTGGTCAAGCGCGTTTTTTCTTGACCAAAATCGAAAATAAATACGTGTGGTGTTCAATAAATAATGTAACACATTTTTTTTCTCGGCCAGTTTCAGTAAAAAAAAAATGCATACTTCGTCTAGTCATCGTGGAAGATCCCCGCTTCAGCCCCTATAGTTCCATGGAGTTCCAATAGGTGGCAGCTCTATACGTAGACTTCAAAATGGCGTCTGTAAAGGAAGTGCGTTCCAAGCATAGAGCTGTCTTTCAATTTTGTTTTGGCAGAAAACCAGAAAATCGCATATTTTCATAGTCCTTTGCATACTGTCTGCGGAGACCTGGTAGTGAACGAAAGCACGGTGAGTTGTTGGGCGAGGCTCTGTCGTCATCGCAGCAAAGTCGCGAAAAAGCTGCCAGACACGCACGTACCGGCCGGCCGCATGCAGAAGCGACTCCTTTAGTATTGGAATGTGCGTACGCCATCATACGAGGTTATAGACAGGATTCAATCTACACTACTGGCCATTAAAATTGGTGCACCACGAAGATGACGTGATACAGACGCGAAATTTAACCGACAGGAAGAAGATGCTGTGATATGCAAATGATTAGCTTTTCAGAGCATTCACACAAGGTTGGCGCCGGTGGCGACACCTACAACGTGCTAAGATGAAGAAAGTTTCCCCAGCAGTTGACCGGCGTTGCCTGGTGAAACGTTGTTGTGGCGCCTCGTTTAAGGACGAGAAATGCGTACCATCACGTTTCCGAAACTGATGAAGGTCGGATTGTAGCCTATCGCGATTGCGGTTTATCGTATCGCGACATTGCTGCTCGCGTTGGTCGAGATCCAATGACTGTTAGCAGAATATGAATTGGTGGGTTCAGGAGGGTAATACGGAACACCGTGCTGGATCCCAACGGCCTCGTATCACTAGCAGTAGAGATGACAGGCATCTTATCCGCATGGCTGGAACGGATCGTGCAGCCAAGTCTCGATCCCTGAGTCAGCAGATGGGGACGTTTGCAAGACAACCACCATCTGCACGAACAGTTCGTCGACGTTTGCAGCAGCATGGACTATCTACTTGGAGACCATGGCTGCGGTTACCCTTGACGCTGCATCACAGACGGGAGTGCCTGCGATGGTGTACTCAACGACGAACCTGTGTGCACGAACGGCAAAACGTCATTTTTTCGGATGAATCCAGGTTCTGTTTACGGTATCATGATGGTCGCATCCGTGTTTGGCGACATCGCGGTGAACGCACATTGGAAGCGTGTATTCGTCATCGCCATACTGGCGTATCACCCGGCGTGATGGTATGGGGTGCCATTGGTTACACGCCTCGGTCATCTCTCGTTGGCTTTGACGGCAGTTTGAACAGTGGACTTAACATTTCAGATGTGTTAGGACCCGTGGCTCTACCCTTCATTCGATCCCTGCGAAATCCTACATTTCTGCAAGATAATGCGCGACCGCATGTTGCAGGTCCTGTATGGGTCTTTCTGGATACAGAAAATGTTCGACTGACGTCCTGGCCAGCACATTCTCCAGATCTCTCACTAATTGAAAACGTCTGGTCAATGGTGGCCGAGCAACTGGCTCGTCACAATACGCCAGTCACTACTCTTGATGAACTGTGGTATCGTGTTGAAGCTGCATGGGCAGGTGTACCTGGACACGCCATCCAAGCTCTGTTTGACTCAATGCCCAGGCGTATCAAGGCCGTTATTACGGCCAGAGGTGGTTGTTCTGGGTACTGATTTCTCAGGATCTATGCACCCAAATTGCGTGAAAATGTAATCACATGTCAGTTATAGTATAATATATTTGTCCAATGAATACCCGTTTATCATCTGCATTTCTTCTTGGTGTAGCAATTTTAATGGCCAGAAGTGTAACACCTCTCTCCTCAACTGGACGTCTGTTGGCAGTGCTGACACACTGGTCCACCAGTTGTGGTATTCAAAGGTGTGTGGCCGCTGCGTTCCTCGCTGCTTAACAGAACTTCATAAAGAGCGACGAAGGACCATCAGTTCGTAACTGCTTGCGCATTACGATGCTGATGATGAAAATCTCGTGCCGCACATCGTCACAGGCGATGACACGTGGATTGATCGCTTCGAACCGGAAACGAAACGGAAATCCATGGAGTGGCGCCAAACCACCTCTCCTCCGAAGAAAAAGCTCTAAGCCGCATCGTCAGTCGAGAAAGTCACTGCGACGGTTCTCTGGGACTCTAATAGGGTTATTCTGTCTGATGTCCATTCTCGTAGTGCAACAATCCAGTCTGAAGTGTGTAGTAGTACCCTCAGGAAATGGAATTTAGCGTGTTCGTAGCTACAAAAATGCAAACGAACTTCTCCTTCTCCATGACAAAGCAAGGCCTCACGTAAGTCTGTGCACCCGAGAAGAGTTCACGAAACTCCATTGTCCTTTCTCATCCACAATGTAGTCCGGATCTCGCACCTTCCGGCTTCCATCTGTTTGGCCCAATGAAGGGTGCACTCCACGGATAGCAGTTCGTGGATGAAAGGGAGCTTATTGATGCAGTAAGGCGTTGGCTCCCACGTCGACTAGTAGATTCGTACCATGCGGGCATAAACGCCTTACCAGTAATTTGGCGTAAGGCCGTCGTATTCAACGGAGGTTATGTTGAAAAATTGGGTTTGTAGCCAGAAGAGTGGGTAATAATACGGTGTGTTGGTGCCAGGTCTCTGTGTGCTGCTTCATAGCCACTCGCCCTTGCGTGAACCGTCTCCCTATCTCATCTTCACAGCTTCCCATGTCACATATGGTTGACTCAAGATAGATAAAGAATGCACGACTTCCAGTTCCCTTAATCAAATGGTTCAAATGGCTCTGAGCACTATGGGACTTAACTTCTGAGGTCATCAGTCCCCTAGACTTAGAACTACTTAAACCTAACTATCCTAAGGACATCACACACATCCATGCCCGAGGCAGGATTCGAACCTGCGACCGTAGCAGCAGCGCGGTTCCGGACTGAAGCGCCTAGAACCGCCCGGCCACAACGGCCGGCAATTACATGTTCTGCATAGTCGTTGTACAATTAGGGGGGGGGGGGGGGATAGAACCCAGCAGTTCTGACCTTCCGATACGCTGAAGAAATCATACGTGCCAGCGTTTGGCTTAATTGCAAGGTTATTATTGTACAGACATCTGATCAGTGCTGTCAAATGTTGTGGGACACCGAACTGTGCAGGCAACTGCCACGACTTTTCTCAGACAACACAGTCAAACGCTTTCGTGTTGTCATGGAAGCAGATGAAGACAGGAAGACAGAAATCTCGCAATTGCTCGGTTATTTGTCTTGTGTGTTCCTTTCTTTGTACAGAAGGTGCTTGTTCCGTTGATATGTGAGGCTGAATGAATGGCTTCAAACGCTGGTTCAGGATGTAGAGTAAAATTTTGCGTGCGTGGGATGTGAGAGCAGTGGTTTGGTAGCTAGAGCACTTCCTGATTGGTCCTTTCTTGTTTAGTGGGATGAAGAGTGACTTCCACCAGTCTCCTGGCCGTTCTCCAGTTTCCCATGTTCTTGTACATGTTGAACGTAGCACGTAAAACACTTTCCTGCCCCATTTCTTTGATCATTTCACCAGATGTACTTTCTATACCAGAGGATTTATAGTTCAGATATTGTACTGCGTTCTCTATTTCGCTACGTAGGATTGCAGGTTCCAATGCTTATTAGTCAAATGCTTGACTTCTCTACTGTTGCTAATCCCAGAATGCAGCTTTTCATAGTAGCGTTTCCACCTCGCAACGGCTTCTTCCTTGTCTCCAGTGTGTTACCGTTCTCATCGTCTACCACCCACGTACGAGGATTAAATTCATCGGTGATGCTTTTGAGTTTCTTGAAGAGAGCTCATGTACTTGACGTGATTATAATGTTCTGGTTCACCACAGATACCGTTAATGAAGTGCGACATGTCTTTTCTGAATTCCGTTGTATTTCTCTGCACAGGTTCTTGTCTTGTCTTGATCGTGGGTGGTGTGGTTCACAGTTTTCTTAAGGCTGCTTCTCACTTAAGCTGTAATATGGGCTGTGATGTCCGTGTATGTTTTGCATTTCGAGGTCGTTCTGATGTAGGAAATAATGACTTCCTTCACTTGGTCGCATGTTTGTGATGGTGGTGCATCTTTATGAAGACTGGTATTATGGAATTTTGGTCTTATAAGCTCACCAAAATTTCATCGTGAATCTGTTTCCAATTTAGGCGTTTTGCGCACAAAAATCTCCCATGCACTTAAACTTCGAAGTTACCGAGAACTGCATGTCTGATGTCTGTAAACAAATCATTGTGGCAGTAGCCTTCGTTTATGTAAGAACTGTTATGTGTAATAATAAAGTAACTAATTGCAGTGAAGTTTCACGAGAAACTTGGAAATACTGTTTCTGAAACCTACACTAAAAGAAGTGTGTGGCGAAGACTCTTTTCACGTGCGAGGTGCCGGGGCAAGCAGTGTATTTAACATTAAATTCTTCTAGAATCTACATATGTAAATGATGCTCTAAGCCCCCCCCCCCTATTCTAACTCCGACTTTTGCTGTTGCACATGGATTAAAAAATATACGCGAACTGACTGTAATCAACCCTACAACTGGAGTAGAAAAGAGTTTGGCACCTGCAATAATTTAATTTGATAAATAAGTTAAATAAAGGAAGGTTTCACTAACGTAGTGAGAAATGATGGGTTCTTCTAATGATGGGTTGCTCTACCAGTTAACAGAATGAAAGTTCTGTCCAAAATAACAATATGATTTGTTAAGACTATGCACAAAATAATAAACAAAAACACATGAAACATTTATAATACATCAACTTGGCTCAAATTGGATACTCAAACAAACGCTGTGAAGGTGAAGTTGTCCCTAAACTAGATTGTGAGGTTTAAGACGAAGTGGTATGTGGAGCCAATTCCTTGCCACTCAAATCTTAAGAGAGACACACAGCTAACCCAACATTAATTGCTGCTACTCAAGACAGAACAAAGTTAGAAAAAGACGAACAGGTGCGCTCTGATGAGCTCTGATTATCACCTAGGAAAATACCTATCTGCCGGTGCTGTGGACATACATTACCAAACTGTCTTCTTAACTGCCAGAACATGATCTGGCGTACCGGAGGCGATGGCTGGTTGCTTCGACGTCCTCGACCGAAAGGCGAGAGCCGACTACCTAGAGCACCCGTACAGGCCGAACACACAACATTCCCGCCCCCACGACAGTGGCCGTGGTTAAACGTTCCAATCAGCAACTCCAAATCCGGCGGAAAATTCCACTCTGTTGCCGGAACACTACCCTTCCACACGTAGCTATGCCCTGAGCAAGCCAATCACAGTTACTATTTTGCAGAAAGCGCGGGAATTTTCCCGCCACAACTGCCTGGGTACACAAGTCATTCCCACGCCTCGCTGGTAGCCCGCTAAGTTTCTGCGAAGTAACGGAACCTCTAGCCCAGCCGCTACTTCAGACCCCTCCGGGCGTGTCTTTTGACAATGTCGGCGTCTGGAAAGCATTCACTCGACTCCCTCACACTTGTCGGCTTAACCCTCTCGAGATCCGCAGAGCCCGCCTGTCACCGGACCACCTGGGTGACGAGAGACGCTGCGTGGGAAGTCTGCGTGTGAAGGAATAGCAACTTTTCACCGCATGCAATTAGAGACGAAAATCGTAAGATAGAAATAGGAGAGTGGGCTCATGCCACCTCTCATAGCCCCTACGCCATTTTAGATTGTAATTGGTGAGCGGTTGGCTCACTTAGGAGCAAGGTAGTGAGTCAATCACCCAAGAACAATCTTACAAACTGACTCCACATGCCGCACTCTATAAAAAAAATCATTGCAACTGAAAAATGCAGCTCATAGAGGGAGGATTATTTATGATGTAGCCAACTTCACCTTCTTATGGAACACTAACACTCACATCACACATCCATACCCAAGGAGCCCCTTCCAAACACCGATTCACACAGGCATTCTCGCTCTAAATATGGCCCGGGCATGTGAGCCAAATATGGAGCAGTTTATTCTTTACAATCAGAGTTGGAGTGCTCTGCAATTAAATGCCCAAGATGTTACAATAATTTGTGTCATTAAACTAACCTGAACTCACTCACACATGATACTACACTCCTGGAAATGGAAAAAGGAACACATTGACACCGGTGTGTCAGACCCACCATACTTGCTCCGGACACTGCGAGAGGGCTGTACAAGCAATGATCACACGCACGGCACAGCGGACACACCAGGAACCGCGGTGTTGGCCGTCGAATGGCGCTAGCTGCGCAGCATTTGTGCACCGCCGCCGTCAGTGTCGGCCAGTTTTCCGTGGCATACGGAGCTCCATCGCAGTCTTTAACACTGGTAGCATGCCGCGACAGCGTGGACGTGAACCGTATGTGCAGTTGACGGACTTTGAGCGAGGGCGTATAGTGGGCATGCGGGAGGCCGGGTGGACGTACCGCCGAATTGCTCAACACGTGGGGCGTGAGGTCTCCACAGTACATCGATGTTGTCGCCAGTGGTCGGCGGAAGGTGCACGTGCCCGTCGACCTGGGACCGGACCGCAGCGACGCACGGATGCACGCCAAGACCGTAGGATCCTACGCAATGCCCTAGGGGACCGCACCGCCACTTCCCAGCAAATTAGGGACACTGTTGCTCCTGGGGTATCGGCGAGGACCATTCGCAACCGTCTCCATGAAGCTGGGCTACGGTCCCGCACACCGCTAGGCCGTCTTCCGCTCACGCCCCAACATCGTGCAGCCCGCCTCCAGTGGTGTCGCGACAGGCGTGAATGGAGGGACGAATGGAGACGTGTCGTCTTCAGCGATGAGAGTCGCTTCTGCCTTGGTGCCAATGATGGTCGTATGCGTGTTTGGCGCCGTGCAGGTGAGCGCCACAATCAGGACTGCATACGACCGAGGCACACAGGGTCAACCCCCGGCATCATGGTGTGGGGAGCGATCTCCTACACTGGCCGTACACCACTGGTGATCGTCGAGGGGACACTGAATAGTGCACGGTACATCCAAACCGTCATCGAACCCATCGTTCTACCATTCCTAGACCGGCAAGGGAACTTGCTGTTCCAACAGGACAATACACGTCCGCATGTATCCCGTGCCACCCAACGTGCTCTAGAAGGTGTACGTCAACTACCCTGGCCAGCAAGATCTCCGGATCTGTCCCCCATTGAGCATGTTTGGGACTGGATGAAGCGTCGTCTCACGCGGTCTGCACGTCCAGCACGAACGCTGGTCCAACTGAGGCGCCAGGTGGAAATGGCATGGCAAGCCGTTCCACAGGACTACATCCAGCATCTCTACGATCGTCTCCATGGGAGAATAGCAGCCTGCATTGCTGCGAAAGGTGGATATACACTGTACTAGTACCGACATTGTGCATGCTCTGTTGCCTGTGTCTATGTGCCTGTGGTTCTGTCAGTGTGATCATGTGATGTATCTGATCCCAGGAATGTGTCAATAAAGTTTCCCCTTCCTGGGACAATGAATTCACGGTGTTCTTATTTCAATTTCCAGGAGTGTATTTAAGTTTACAATCTCTTTGTGAGCTTTCAGAATCTAGTTACAACCTCCGATTCATTCTGTCTCTCTGCAGCAAGAATAACCTTTACAAAATGTTCCCTGAACTGATGGTGCATTCACAATGACAGTGGTGGTATCTGCTTCAGTTTATGTGGACTTCAGGCACACTGTTTGCATACACACAACAATAAATACAAAATACAAAAAAACATGGTGTGGAGAACAATACAGTAATTTGTAATAAGAATTACAGTGTAAAACACAAACACATACAAGGTATAACATACATTAGAAAAACAACACTAGAGAAAGAAATTTAAGAAAAAAAACAAGGTACGTTTCCCAATATTGCAGTTTGACGAGGGATGATGGCACGTGGAGTGACTCCACAAGTGTGTGAGGTCATCCATACAGGATCGAACTAGGAGCGACGATTGCTAAAACTGCTCTCTAATAGAGAGGAGAAGTTAGAAATGAGACCATACATTTGTTAGTCTGGCACGATACTGCTTTGTGTATGCAGATCGGCCAATGCTAGTGAGTTGTAAAAACCCAAACAGGTGAGTATATAGCGTCTCTTTCTGTCCTGAGGCACATGAGGCGCAGGTTCTGACACAATATGTGTTCTTCTTCGTGTACTCACGACAACGTGGTCTGCCGCAGGGAATCCCTCCAAACGGCTGCCGCGTCCGGAGAGCTAGCAGGCTGTCGCGTGTGGGTCGCATGTCAGTGTCAACGGCCAGCCTCACTTTCGCTTGTGGCCCAGCGAGGATCCCGCCTAATCCCTCAGGTATACAGCCCGGTGACTGTCAGCTTGCAGGCACGGACGCTCGCCTTCTTGCAGGTAGCCGAAGACCTTATTTTTGCGCTGGCTGGCCTCTGCATTGCCACGATACCCGTCATCTGCACAGTTCTGACAAAAATCTTATGCCTAACTTTTTCCCATGACCTTCTATGTTATAATAAATTTACATAATGACACATTGATGGTCTGTCATTTCAGACACTCTTATTTTACTTTTATAGTTATTAATCTATGGCTATCATTATAACAAAATCTTGGTGTATCAAATTTAGACATGGAAATAATTTATCTTGATATTTGTGTAGAGACCGGTCTCACTACTGTACATGGTGTGTGACGCTACACTGGATGAACAGCTAAATGTGCGGGCCCGCACTAATATTACTATTAATTATATAGATCGACAGTAGACATGCTCAAGAATTAACTACCATTTGCCAACGATCTACATTCTATGTCTTTTAATTAAATTATGTTGTTGTGCAGGTCTAAGTTTTACTGTGCTGTAAAGAACATGCAACTATGCTACTTTCACTCGCTCGTCGTCCCTCCATCTCGGGTCTGTGGTTTGGTGACCTGAAAAATAGCATCTCAACAGGCGCGCGCCAAACACTTGTGGTAGAAAGCCGCCACAATATTAAGGATCTAGTTATTGTAAAATCCTAAAGTTTAATTTATCCTAGTATATGGTACTCTCTCTATTATTATTATTATTATTATATATATATATATTTTTTTTACCTTATACAACACTCTTACATAATTCCTGTTACGCTGAGATGTCTCGCTGCTCGCCGCTATTGACGACAGTGATGTGCGCGCCGTACGACATGGCCTCCGAGTTCTCACTACGCCTCACTGAAACTCCAGAGACTGGGTTAGCCATGGCTATACAAGACAATAAATTTATAGTTGCAACTTCTTTTTCTATGTTATGCAGTATTCGCGATCAAAGCACACCTTTCCAGAGGCAACGTAATATGACCAAGCCAGGACTGGTTCCTGTTGAGGATTCCGTCGCCCACCACACATCAGCTACACAGTATGTCACGAATTTCCAAGTATAATTCCTTGGTTATTCATCTGTGACAGTCACAAGCAGCACGCTAAATCCCCAACCAGCACATTGGCATGGTAGGCTTTATGCCCGCATTTCTCTCGTCTAGGGCCCCATTGGAGTCAAACGCTCACAGGTTCACCCCGACTTGCAAGACAACGATGCTGGCGCAGCTCTGCAAAAAAACTATACTGCCCATATTCATCCTTGAAATCACGCAATATACCACAATCTTGCAGTGCACTGACGCGTGCCTGCAAGCGTCGGTATGAACGTCTCACGAACTGGTTGTGGCCGCTATGGAGCGTATCACGACTTCTCAGAACGCTTCTAAGAGCACGTTCTTGTATGCGCCCGTTTGTGCGACATCTCGTCACTCATCTTTATCTCTTAACATGGACATCAGATAGGAAAGCACAAAAACATTGCTCATGGAAAGGTAGTGCCTCTTATCGCAACGACAGAGGAGATCGCGAACATAGACAAAGTTAACAGCAGTAAATTCTTATGCGAGAAAACGCAGCGTGTTAATACTTTAACATTCTTAATCTATTAATGCAACGATTATTGTTCCCCGAAGAAAGTTTCATATATTTGCCTATTCTACTATGTACACCACTTAAATTACTATTATTCCACGAACTTCTTCGTGTGAGAGATGTGGTGGAGTCCTATGGACTAGCGCCAATCCCTTGTCAGACTCCCCCTCCTCTGACGTGCATTGGGATTTGCAGGTCTAATTTCAATCTCCTGATTCTCCTGTGGTCCTTGATTTCGCTCTCTCCAGTTACGGTCGCTTTGCCGTTCGTTATTCCTCCTGTCCCAGATTCCTTGTCTAGATTGACCCTGTTCCCTGACGTTCTGGTTTCCGTGTCTCTGGTTTCCATAATCTTGAATTGCGTAACCTTGATTTCCGTAACCCTGGTTTCCTAACTGACGAGCGCGATTATGCGATCTGTTGTCGTCTGCCCTTGCTGGCCCGTGGTATTTGTTATTTTGCGCCTTCTTCCTGTCCTTCGCGTCTTGTTTATCGAAGACTACTTCGAGTTCGCGCAATAGACTCTTGAATGCATCTATGTCAGATCCACACTTGCCGACCAAGTGTCTGTTGATACCTAACAGGCAATTTGGAAAAACCAAATTTGATTATTTCTCCCTTGCTATATGGACTATCTAAAAATTGATTCTTCTTGAGTAAATCATCAAAACATTTGGTTGCGCTCCTTTGCCCGGACACTTCCTTCAGGACAAAATATTATTTCCTCTTTAATCCTGTCTTGCGTTTCCTTTGACCAGTAGATCCCCAGGAACGCATCAACAAATTCCTGATAAGTCTGACACGTCGCTGCCACACCCCGCATCTTTTCCGCGGCTTGGCCTTCGATGTGTCCACACATGAATTCTAATTTTGCCAGGATTGGCCATGATGACGGTAATGAATTTGTAAACTGCATCACCCAGCTCTTGGGATGCATCGACCCTCCATTATCTCTGAACTTTTGGAATTTTAGTATCGACAGGAAGTGATTGTGATCAAAATCCTGTCTGATCCTCGCACTGGTGTTGTCACTCGTTTCCGATACTTGCACGTCTGCTGAGTGTCCTGATCTATCTTGCTGATAACTGTGATGTGCTACCTCTGTATCACAGTGGCAGTGGCACTCAGAATTCACTCTCCTAAGTGGGCTACAATTATTGGAGCTATTACTAGGTGTTTCTGCGTGTGCACTGTTAGTTCCGCACTCTGTCACTGGGCTAGAGCACGGCGGGCTTTTCCTCGGAGACACAATTCTGTGTACTCCATCATTGGTATCCGAATGCGCAGTGCTCGTGTGCCCGTTTCGCTCTAGTTTTGCTATCCGACTCTCTACTTCTTTCATTCGTTTCGTGACGTTCGTAACCGCAATATTACCTTCGGTTTTTAAGAACGCTAGGGATTTTGAGTGGGCTTGTGTCGCACGTCGCAAGCGACCTGCAAGTTGACAAGTTACTTTTGCGATTCTCATTGCCCCTGTTGCTGCCGTTTTGGCTAGGCCTGCTACTTTTTGTGCTACCATTGACAATTGTTTTGCTTCTCCACATTCTTTCTTTATTGTTAGTAATTCCCCACGAATTTCTCCTATATGCGAAATTATAATCTGAGTGTCCTTCTTACGCTGTTTCTCATCTTCTTCGTTCATTGATCGTAGGAAGCTCAGTATTGGGTTAATGTCATCTTTTTGATCCTCGTCACACATGGGCGATGTAACTCTGGACACCTGGGCACTAGAGCTCTGACGTGATCGAGCTGGCCCCTGTCTGCTCTCGTTCGTTTGATTATAAACTTCTGCTGCCGTCTCGACCTGTGTGCCTGTCTCTGTTTCATCCTCTACCTCACTATCATAATCACGGTTGCGACGTTGCTCTAAGATCGCGTCCAAATCACCGTCCTCATCAATGACCCTGTCGTCCTGTCCTGCTAAAAATGTGCCCATCTCACCTCCGAACCTATCCCCGTCAGCAACTTGCCCCTTATCCATTATAGTATCCACTTTTGTTTTAGCTTTGCTCACTAATAGTCGTGCCTTACTTCTCGTAATCATTCATGAGAAACAAAATTTATCTAAAATACACAGTAAAAATAATCTACTCCCTGTATTTTTACACATAGACATAAAATTTCAACAACGCTGTTCCAACGCTGTAATCACAAACACAATTTGATGTGGTACAGAAACCGCACACAAATCCGACAAAGTGCGATGTACGGACACCACATCAACGAAACACAAAAAACAATGAACAAAAAAATATATACACTGAAAACAAAAACTGTAATCATGCGCCGCTACTTAAAACTAATCACGGAACTACAAGAAAAACAAGTTGGGTATTATTCATTAAAAAAAATAGAGAAAAAAAAATGAATGTTCCTACTAAGAATCCTGTTGGCTTATCAGTGATTCACAGGAAAGATCCGATGCTAAGGGTCGCCATTTTATGCGAGGTGCCGGGGCAAGCAGTGTATTTAACATTAAATTCTTCTAGAATCTACATATGTAAATGATGCTCTAAGCCCCCCCCCCCCCCCCCTATTCTAACTCCGACTTTTGCTGTTGCACATGGATTAAAAAATATACGCGAACTGACTGTAATCAACCCTACAACTGGAGTAGAAAAGAGTTTGGCACCTGCAATAATTTAATTTGATAAATAAGTTAAATAAAGGAAGGTTTCACTAACATAGTGAGAAATGATGGGTTCTTCTAATGATGGGTTGCTCTACCAGTTAACAGAATGAAAGTTCTGTCCAAAATAACAATATGATTTATTAAGACTATGCACAAAATAATAAACAAAAACACATGAAACATTTATAATACATCAACTTGGCTCAAATTGGATACTCAAACAAACGCTGTGAAGGTGAAGTTGTCCCTAAACTAGATTGTGAGGTTTAAGACGAAGTGGTATGTGGAGCCAATTCCTTGCCACTCAAATCTTAAGAGAGACACACAGCTAACCCAACATTAATTGCTGCTACTCAAGACAGAACAAAGTTAGAAAAAGACGAACAGGTGCGCTCTGGTGAGCTCTGATTATCACCTAGGAAAATACCTATCTGCCGGTGCTGCGGACATACATTACCAAACTGTCGTCTTAACTGCCAGAACACGATCTGGCGTACCGGAGGCGATGGCTGGTTGCTTCGACGTCCTCGACCGAAAGGCGAGAGCCGACTACCTAGAGCACCCGTACAGGCCGAACACACAACATTCCCGCCCCCACGACAGTGGCCGTGGTTAAACGTTCCAATCAGCAACTCCAAAACCGGCGGAAAATTCCACTCTATTGCCGGAACACTACCCTTCCACACGTAGCTATGCCCTGAGCAAGCCAATCACAGTTACTATTTTGCAGAAAGCGCGGGAATTTTCCCGCCACAACTGCCTGGGTACACAAGTCATTCCCACGCCTCGCTGGTAGCTCACCAGAAAGTGTTTTCGCTAAGTTTCTGCGAAGTAACGGAACCTCTAGCCCAGCCGCTACTTCAGACCCCTCCGGGCGTGTCTTTTGACAATGTCGGCGTCTGGAAAGCATTCACTCGACTCCCTCACACTCGTCGGCTTAACCCTCTCGAGATCCGCAGAGCCCGCCTGTCACCGGACCACCTGGGTGACGAGAGATGCTGTGTGGGAAGTCCGCGTGTGAAGGAATAGCAACTTTTCACCACATGAATTAGAGACGAAAATCATAAGATAGAAATGTGAGAGGGGGCTCATGCCACCTCTCACACGTACGCTAGTTTTTGAATGGTTCAAGCGTTTCAAAGATTTCCCAGAAGAGGTTGAGGATGATTCACGCCAGGGACGCCGTTAAACATCAAAAACGCATGAAAATATCAAAAAAATGGGTAATCTGGTTCGACCTGACCGTCATGTGAGTACTCGATCGATTACTGAAACTGTAGCAATTGACAAAGAATACGTAAGGCAAATTTTACATAATCAATTCAACATGAAAAATGTGTGTGCGAAAGTGGTGCCGAAAGTTATCATGTCGGAATAAAAAGAAGTTTGTGAAAAATTTTATACGGACACTTGGAGTATCATTGAAAATGATCCACAGTCTTTGGAAAGAGTGATAACGTGTGCTGGATCTTGATTTTTCGGATATGACGAATCTTAGTTTTTCACATATCATTCAAGAACCAAGCGCCAATTCTTGCATTAGAAGGTCCCAACTTCACCGAGAGCGAATAAAGCTCGAACGAGTAAATCTAGATTCAAAGCGATGATTTTTTTCCGATATTCATGGGCTTGTGTATCTCCACTGGGTTCCTGAAGGGCAAACTATTAATCAACATTACTGCCTTGAGGTTTTTGCTAAACTTTCGTGACAAAATTAAAAAAAAGACGTGAAATGTGGTAGAAAAAGTCACGGGTTCTGCGTCAAGACAGTGCACTACTCTGGCTGCATTGTCTGTGACGAGGTTCGTAGGGAAGTACAGCATCCCAGTGTTAGACCATCCATCTTATTGGCCTGATCTAGCAACATGTGCTTTTTGTCTATTTCCTACAGTCAAATCTGCATCAAAAGAAACAAGATTTCTGTTCGTTGAAGTAGTGAAAGGAGCTCACAGAGGAAAATTTCCAGCTTTGTTTCCATCGATGGAAAATTCGCATGGAGCTTTGTAAGGGCAGAGGAGGGGGAATGCATTCAGTGTTACAGAAGCTAAATATGTAATTTTTTGAAAAAAAAAAGTTTTGCAGCAATACTTCCATTATTTTATATCCCTACCTCGTATACAGTCGGCTTGTGTTACGAAACGTGATACGAACCGTGGTGGCTGACGTCAATTTCTGTTCATTTTATTAATGTGGACTGCTGCTCTGCACATGAGTAATTTTAGGTTAATTCTTAACTCAGAATTTTGATCGATTTACTCCGAAACACATGAATTTTTGAAAGGGTTGTCTACAACTTCGACTTATATATTGATTGCTGCTTTAACCACTTGAAAGTGACCTAAGTCCAAAATTCAGTCCTGGAAGTTGTAATAAATAGTACATTCATGGTAAATATGACGTCATTTTAAAAGAGCTATTAATAATCTGTCAGTACGTACTGGACCGCTAACTGTGAAGCTACTGAAGGTGAAGCTTCTTTGAAACTCCTGTCACTGGAGATGAGGCGTGGATTCATTATTTCGAAATTAAGGCCCTCCTCGGTTCCCAGTGCCTTTATTGTGACATTTTCCGCAGGAATTTGTTCAGCAAGCAATTCCGTGACGCTCTTGAGTCGACCAGACAAACGGTGGGGTGAGGGGGGGGGGGGGGGTGAGCGCGCTGTTCTAGTTTAAATATTCACTTCATGTCGTTTGTCCAACCTGGTAGGGGTCTAGACCGACGAAGAATATTAATAAATTTATCGAAAGACTCGTAGGTAAGCGACTTTCGACCTTACGATTATCCCGATAAATCTGTGTCCACCGTTTGATTTTACCACGGGTTTTTGTGTAGTCTTTCATCTTTAATTACTTGGGAGAAGTACTTCTAAATACTTGCCTGTTTTCAGTGACTTTAATATGTAGATAGTTGTTCTTCGTTTATTTACGCTCATTAAATAGCGCGCTGATAAAGTGTCGCCTTCCGTAAACTATAAAGTTGTCTACGAACTGATGAAGGGAGCGCTAAAAACATTGTGTGCAATGACATTTAAAAACAGGGTAGTTCTAAAGACCATGAAACATTTCAAAAAACGGGTGCAGATAAATAGAAAAGTCCAACGTAACAAATGATATTGTGTGTTTCTTTTTACAATGTTACGTAACTCCACCATTTGTTACACGGCACAAAAGTAATCGCTAGTCCAGATCGGTCCGTATCCGAGCCAGCAGGTTACGGGTGACGGTAAGACCAAGTGCAGCGGCATTATCTCGCAAGTCTTCAGTGTTCTTTGTTAGAGGTGGAACATACGCTGTCCAGTCACATTAATGTGTGCTCAGCGGTCAAATGCCTGAGTAACCACCTTTAACAGCACGGACCACTGCGAGACGCGCAGGAAGAGTGTGTGTGAGGTTCTGCAAGGTACAGACAGGGTTGTGGAGTCATGCAGACTCCAGTGCTGTGACCAGCTGCTCTAGATTTCTGGGTTGAGGATCCATGGCGCGACCTGCCGGAGTGGCCGAGCGGTTCTAGGCGCTACAGTCTGGAACCGCGCGACCGCTACGGTCGCAGGTTCGAATCCTGCCTCGTGCATGGATGTGTGTGATGTCCTTAGGGTAGTTACGTTTAAGTAGTTCTAGGGGACTGATGACCACAGCACTTAAGTCCCATAGTGCTCAGAGCCATTTGAACCATTTTTTTGATCCATGGCGCCAACAGCCCGACCGAGATGGTCCTACTGATCTTTAGTTGGATTACAATCGTTGGCGGAGGCTGGGGAGGTGGGGAGAGTTTGGTGGCCACCGGAGTACGATACACACACTGTCGTGCTCTTAAAACAACTTGCGTACACTTGGAACTGTGCGACTCGTTGCGTTGTGCTGCTGACAGATGCCACCGTGCCGAGGGAAAACAAACTGCATGTAGAGTTGGACATCGTTCCCAAGGATATACGCATACTTTCAGTGATTCATTGAGCCTTGCAGAACGTCGAGATCACCCAGGGAATACCACAAAAACAGTCCCCCAGACCATAACGGTCCTTCCTCCGTCCTGGACTCTTCCGACGATTGTTGCAGGTGTTTGCTTTCAGAAGTTTCACGCCAACTGCCATCTGTCCGATGGATTCATCTGAAAAGGCCGCCTGTCGCCATTCAGTGGACGTCCAGTTGCAGTAGTGGTGTTCAAAATCCAGCCTTCGTCGCTGATGAACAGCAGTCGCCAGGGTTGCACGAACCAGGCACCTGCTGCAGAGGCCCGTATGCAGAATATTCGCTGAACGGTCGTTGAAGAGGCACTATTGGTAGCCCCTTGGTTCATCTGGGCGGTCAGTTGCTCCAGCAGTTGCACGCCTTTCGCCCGTACACATCCCCGACGCCGTCGTTCATCCCTATGATTTATGGCCCCTGGTGCACCACAGTTACCTCGTCGCCTGTTTTCGATACCACTGTTTTGCCATGCACCATGCACATTAACCACAGTGCCACTTAGTTGTTTGGGGTATACTTCCTCCGTTGGACCGAAAGCCAGTGATCACGCCCTTTTGGGCGTCAGATAAATCGCTCCATTTCCGCATTAAGACAACGACTGCACTATTTTCCCCGTCTCTCGAAAAGTTAATGTTGTCACCTGCCATCTGTGTGTGGTAATATAGGCGGTGGTCTCAATAATGTGACTGGACCGTGTAAACGTTGTCCTTGATATAACTCCACAAGAAAAAATTGCTGATCGTCCAGTTCGGTCACTTGAGCCGCGCCCAAGGCAGCGGCGGCATCACGGTCTAACCAGCGACGTGACGACGTCTGTCGGGTAGAAGCATAGACAATTCTAAAAATGTGCAAGGGCGCCACTTTGTTGAAAGACGCTATCAAACTGTGGCATGAGCCACAATTGCAGCATCCTGAGACAGGTCCACCGTCTTTTCTTGCACGCCGATCGGACCGAACAACTATTCTCCTCCATATGAAACTTCCTGGCAGATTAAAACTGTGTGCCGGACCGAGACTCGAACTCGGGACCTTTGCCTTTCGCGGGCAAGTGCTCTACCATCTGAGCTACCCAAGCATGACTCACGCCCCGTCCTCACAGCTTTACTTCTGCCAGTACCTCGTCTCCTACCTTCCAAACTTCACAGAAGTTCTCCTGCGATCCCTGCAGATCTAGCACCCCTGAAAGAAAGGATATTGCGGAGGTAGGAGACGAGGTACTGGCAGAAGTACAGCTGTGAGGACGGGGCGTGAGTCGTGCTTGGGTAGCTCAGATGGTAGAGCACTTGCCCGCGAAAGGCAAAGGTCCCGAGTTCGAGTCTCGGTCCGGCACACAGTTTTAATCTGCCAGGAAGTTTCATATCAGCGCACACTCCGGTGCAAAGTGAAAATCTCATTCTATTCTCCTCCAGTTTATTGTACCACTTCACTATTCTGTGGTAAACTGATTGTGTCCCTTTTGTGACCCTTGCTATTGGAAATGGAAATGCCTTGTCGATAGGGCCTCCCGTCGGATAGACCGTTCGCCTGGTGCAAATCTTTCGAGTTGACGCCACTTCGGCGACTTGCGTGTCGACGGGGATGAAATGACGATAATAAGGACAACACAACACCCAGTCCCTGAGCAGACAAAATCTCCGACGCAGTCGGGAATCGAACCCGGGCCGTTAGGTATGACATTCCGTCGCGCTGACCACTCAGCTACCAGGGGCGGACGCTCTAGCTATTGACAGGTCTTTCCACAATTGCTACCTGTTGGCAACGGCCAAGTACTTGCACACAAAAGACAAAATTACTAAATGCCTTCTCTGTCTCGTTCGCCATCATTTTCGGCAATTACTGTAGGTCGCGCCCCTATGGATTTTCGGTACTAACTTACTGGAAACAGACACAAATTTCAAAGACTTCATAATTACCCTGCACAGTGAGCTGACACGTCTTGGGACACCTGATGATATTGTGTTGGACCTCCTACTACCCGGCTTAGTGCAACGACTAAGAGTGGCACGGACTCAACAAGTCGTTGGAAGGCCCCTGCAGAAATGTTGAGCCAAGCTGCCTCTACAGCAATCCACACTTGCGAAAGTGTTGCGGGTGCAGGATTTTGTGCACGAACTGGTCTTTCGCTTATGTCCCATAAATGTGTGGTGGCATTCGTGTCGGGCGATCTGGCTGGCCAAAGGTTTCGCTCGACCTGTCGCGAAAAATTGTGACCCGGTGACATGTCGCATTGTTATCCATAAAAATTCCGTCGTTGTTGGGAACATGAAGTCCACGAATGGGTGCAGATGGTCTCCAAGTAGCCAAACATAACCATTTCCAGTCAATGATCGGCTCAGTTGGAACAGAGGACCCAGTCCATTCCATTAAACACAGCCCCATATCATTATGGAGCCACCACCAGCTTGGACAGTGCCATGTTGGAAACTAGGGTCCATAGCATCGTGCGGCCTGCGCCAGACTCGAACCGTACCGTCAGCTCTTACCAACTGAAATAGACTCATATGACCAGGCTACAGTTTTCCAGTCGTGTAAGGTCCAGCTGATATGGTCACGAGCCCAATAGAGGCGCTGCAGGCGATGTCATGTTGTTATCAAAGGCACTCGGGTCGGTTGTCTGCTGCCATAGCCCATTACCGCAACATTTCGCCAAGCTGTCCTGACAAACCTGTTCGTCTTACGTCTCACTGATTTCTGCGGTTGTTTCACGTAGAGCTGCGTACCTTTGGCACTGACAACTCTATGCAAATGCCACTGCTCTCGGTTGTTCATGGAAACCATTGACTACTGCGTTGTCGTCGGCGAGAGGTAATGAATGTCGTATCCTCGGCGCACTCATGACACTGCGGATTTAGTGATACTGAGTTACCTTACGATTTCCCAAATGGTATGTCCTGTGCGTCTAGCTCCAACTACCGTCCCGCTCCAAAGTCTGTTAATTCCCGTCGTGTGGTCACAATCACGTCGGAAATCTTTCCACATGAATCATCTGAGTTCGAATGATAGCTCCACCACTGCACTGCTCTTTTACACCTTGAGTACGCGATACTGCCACCATCTGTATATGTGCATATCGCTATCCCATGTTTTTTGCCACCATCCGTATATGTCCAGGAAGCAAAAGCAATACTCCTTTGCTGACAATGTAATTAATATAATCACATCCAGTAGATAAACTTAAACACCATCCACGAGTTAGGTCTTAGGCTCGTTCCGACTGGCCAGGTGCCACCTGCAAGGCAGAACGAGGAGCGATCTATGATGGTGGGACAAGTGACCATCCGTTAATGCCAACAGACAATTCGAGGTGCTGGCGCTGCTCCTTTATTCAAGAACTCCTCATTTGGTCTCACGATACTAAGTGGACCTCTTTCCAGGCCTCGCTATCTCATAAAAATCCTGAGATGATACTGAGAATCTACCCAAGCCCTTCTGCACCGTAGGTAGGTAGCGACGCTAACCATTTGTCCATGTAGCCTGTCACTTCAAACCTTTAAAATATAAATATTATTTCTCTCGTAATTAATAACTGGTCCGCTACATTATGCCTGATCACTCTGTAAGAACTAATGCATCAGGGTAAATCAATAAATATTACAGAACTTCTTAAACATTTAAGCTCTGCAACATTTGAATTACGGATAATATAAGGTTTTGGAGAGGAAAATGTCAAAGTAGACTCGATTGTTCCTATTTTCATCCACTGTTCGTGATACACGCTGCACAAACGAATTAAAGGGCCACTTTTTGAAATCCCACCATCTGCGACACATGCGGAAAAGAAAACCCCCCGAGCTCAGGAGTTCATTTGAGATGTAAGGTTGGTTAATGATGTGACATAGTGCCAGATTTTATCACATTTCTAACCTACGCCGCAGTAGACGTTTGAAGCGACAGTGACGGAGGTCAGATTTGCAACTCCAAGCATTGAAATCACGCGGTGTTCTTATGAGTAGCTGGCCGGCTGGTGTGGCCGAACTGTTCTAGGCGCTTCAGTCTGGAACCGCGCGACCGCTACGGTCGCAGGTTCGAATCCTGCCTCGGGCATGGATGTGTGTGATGACCTTAGGTTAGTTAGGTTTAAGTAGTTCTAAGTCCAGAGGGACTGATGACCTCAGCTGTTAAGTCCCATAGTGCTCAGAGCCATTTGAACCATTATGAGTAGCTGAGGAAAACATTTCAGGCACACTGCCGCTCAGAATCAACAAGAAAATGCCTCAGGAGGTGGCATAAAGCGTGTCAATGAAAACAACCCCTTTTTCCTTTTATTGTTATTTTAAAACTGTGTACAAAAGGTAGGCCGTCAGCGGCCTATCTACGCCGCTCTTCGGCCATAGAAAACGAGAGAACAGATCACATGTAGACAGATATATAGAAAAATATGAATATGATAAAACAGGTGACACATAATGATAACAACGAAGACGTTCGAACTGAAGACACAGAGTTGCATAAGCAAGTGCAACCGTACACGAAGGCACAATGAGTACACTGTGGAACGATGGAGGACACTGAAAAGACACAATTGCACTGGAATGGAGAAACACTGTACACAAAACATTGACGATGATCTTCGACGCAAAGCACACACTATTACAAGAAAATAGGGGGGGGGGGGCTGCCACAGGTAATAGGGGACGGTAGGAGGGAGGTGGGGAGGACGCCAGTGAGAGAGAAGTAGTGAGAGGGAGGGGAGAGGCTAGGGTTGGATGTGGAAGCCCGGGGGAGGGGGAAGGAGAGGGAGAGAGGAGGGGGAAGGAAGTTAGGAGGGAGAGAAGGAAAAGAGGTAGCCCTGGAGGAAAAACTCATGAGGAGGAAGGGGAGGATCAAATCTGATAGGAGGGGTAGATGGAGGGGACGAGGGCATCATCTGGAAGGGGGAGTTGGCGGAAGCCATCTTGGGCACGGATATGGAGGCAGCGGATTGCGGTGGGAAAAGACGGGAGAGACAAGCAGGTGAGGGGGATCCAGTTTACTGGACGTGTAAAGGATCCGTATCCGGAAAACACCCCTTCCCTTGGGACATTTATGTACACAGTTAGCAATCGAAAACAACAGTTCGCGGTCTGGTGTGCAACGGAACGGCGTTGATGACAAGCTTTGACACTGTAGACGTCACCTGCATGATTCATTCTTTCCCTGAGGACAATCGTGGGGTTGGAACCTCATTGCATGTGATCTGATAGCTTTGGAATGCAGCTCGACAATGAGTTTTTGCTGTGATGTACGAAATGGAACCACGAGGGACCACAGAAAACCATTCGACGAAATTTGAATGCGATCCGAAGCAGCAAGGGAGTTTATACTTTTTCATCCCTCCTGTTTCGCACCCTCCTGTGGCGTTATCGCGGAAGAGGAGGGGAGGAGAGGGTAGGATGTGAGTGATATTCACACAGGCACGAATAAACGGTAAAGGATTCCCCTTCGGCAACACCCATGTTGCCACGCATGCACCCTTGCTGAGCACTTTAAAAATGAATGTGTACATTGATTACCTTTGACTGGTTGCAGGTTGACAACCCCGTCGGCATCCAACAGCTGAGTGGCGCCGCAGAACTGCTATAGCACGTGTTTACGGGCATGCGGAATTTGAGGGAGTCGAACGGGTTGCCTGCGCACAGGCGCGAACAAATTGGTCAAGGGTTGTTCCTCTACAGGTACATTTTTAAAGTGCTCAACAAAGATGCAGGGGTGCCACCGAGGGTGTTGCCAAACTGGGCGATTTCAGAGGGAGCCTTTGCCGTTTAGTTCATGAATGTGTCAATGTCGATGGATCCCCATGATCACGCCTCATGAAGGCGCAAAACACAGGAGGGCTGAAAGAGTATTGTAGCTTCGGATCACGTTAGAATTTCGTCGAATGGTTTTGAACGATCTCCAGTGGTCTTGACCTGTTCACCACAGGTCCCACTAAACTCCAGAGGGGTCAGATAATGTTCAGTGTGGTTGTAACACCACGGTGTCCTTAGAGACGAGGTGAACCGTCCCAAGGGGTTGTCGGCAACGCCAAACGTTGTCAAGAACGTCGTTCCGTTGCACATCCCTCTGCTGAATGTCGTTTTGGATCATGAAATGCGTGTAAATGAACGACCAAGGGAAGAAGTAGATTCATTGACGTGCTTTATGCCAATTCCTCTCGATTCTGAGCGGCAATCTGTCTGAAATGTTTTCCCCAGCCACTATATTACAGACTCTGGTCTTCGCTTTCATCGCAAAGAGAAGTCAAGACTAGGAATGAGATGCAGTTAAGGTGGGGATGGGATGACGATCTCCCTACCATGTGACACGTCTGAAGTGGCGTTGGGCAGAACTGTGGTGAAACTTAGTGTCAATGTGACCTCATCAATTCACACCTTACATGAACTTCTGAGCTCCGCAGTGTGTTTTGAGATAATGTATCTTGGAGGTAGGGAGTGTTAAGTCTATGTTACTGAATATTACTAAGAGGCTACCCGGGCAACGTTGCATGATCTCCAGTTGCAGGCTACATATCCAACGGTTTACAGATGCAATAAAAATCAGATAACAAATATTTCATATAATTATTGACCGAATTTAAAAATTAATACGACCGCCATCATGTACTCATAAAGAACTATAATCTTGAGTTAAAAGTTTAACACAATAAGACGAGTATTAACAGTTGGAAACTGAGAGTATGTCTTCAGGCTGTGTAAATCACTTCGCACAACCACCCAGACTATGTTAACCCATTATCTGAAAAGTATGAAATAACTTGTTTCTACGTACTGGGAGATGAAGCTTGCACAGGATAGAGTAGCATGGAGAGCTGCATCAAACCAGTCTGAGGACTGAAGACAACAACAACAACAACAACAACAACAACAACAACAACAACAACCTCGATCAGTTTATGTCATTGTGCACGCATTCGTTTTATAAACCAGTGACACTGTTGTTCTTTAATTTTAAAGTGTACAAAACTAAATTATAGCCTCAACTAAATGTAAGCATCTGATACTGTCCTTAGCGGAGTAACTGAAAGTGCTTTAAAGGTTATATAAAGGCGAGTCTTCTCAAAACATTGCAATAAAGACACGGGCTGACATAACAAATGTTAAATACCGGAGGAAAAGAACAGGAAAACCTTTGAGTCATACATTGTCGATCGTGATGAGAAACGACGAAAAATGCGCAAGACTTGAAGAAGCCTAAAAGTGAAATTCTAGAGAATGCCTTGTAGGCGTGGTTCGAGCAGGAGAGAAGAAAAGGAACTCTGCCGGGACCAATCATAAAAGCAAAGGCATTGATTTTGTTGAAAAATTAGATGGAGACAATGAAACTGAAAAGCTTACATCGGCGGCAAAAACTACATGGCATTCGAAACGTAAATATTTCCGGCGAGAAGCCTCCTGCTGACGAAGCAGCTGCCAATGAACTTGTTTTGAAATTTGAAAACTTAGTTAAAGAGCTTAACCTGACCCCTGGCGAAGTGTATAACATTCTCCCTACAAGAACTCTTCTTGCATGAAAATGAATCTGACAGGTACAAAACTTTCCAAAGACAGAAAACGGTTGCTGTTTGCAGTAGTCATAATGAACCTCACAAGATACTGTATTGTTACGTTGCTGGTCAGTAACATGTTCAGTTGATAATCCGACCTTTTTTTGTGTTCCGACCATATTGCCGGTCTCGTAGAGGACGGATCTGCGAGATCCTACTGAGTTCGATTTTTGAAAGAAACGGGGAGGGGAAGGTGATTTACTGGTTTAATACTAGAAGGAGAAATGATTTATGCTATCCCTCATTCAATCATAGCTTGACACTGAAAGTAGTGAGGTCTTCAGCCATTAAAATTTTTGGCCACCTTCCCAGTGATCCAAAGGCATAATTAATGGTTATTAAGTTAAAATACAAACGGAAATCATAGGTGCTCTGACAACTCTTTTGCTCTTACACGGTGTACTGTAATTGTGAAACGCACTCACAGTGAGAATTCACAGAACTTTTTGATGCACGGGACATATAAGTAACGGACAGTTACAGTGCAGCGTTAATACTTCTGGCATAGGTGTTGCATACGCCGCTGTAGTAAGTTGAAGCTAACATGAACTCATGGCGTTAACCTTTGAGAAGAAATGGTAACGGACGGCGAGAACGCCTGTTAACCTATCGATGAAATAGCCGTGTCAACTGAAGCACAACCTGAGAGAACTGCTGTGCAGAGATCGTCTTCCTCGAATGATATTTTGTGCAATTTCGTTAACCGGAAAGCGTGCCATTTTCATAATAAGTCACCACCAACAAATTCCGCCAACTCTGTGAAACCAGAGTAAAAGTGCTCTTTCTTTAATGACTTGGCTGTCGGCGGGACGTTAACTACTTTCTTTCCTCCGTTCTTCTTTTGTTTACCCTCCCTGCACCCCCTTCATCCCTCTCGGGATTCAACTCCTCAAACACTCCATGTAAAATCCCTTCGTTAACGAAGGTGGCTGTTCCTTCCCAGACTCCAGAAGGAATGGCCTCTCAATTCTTTCCGTGCCGGTGGAAATTTGCTGGGTACTAGAGCGAGATTTCCGGCGTTCGTATTGCTTTAAAGTATCTGCTCTTGAGTTTGAGAGAGATTTCAGAAGCAGTTTTCTGTTTAGTAGAGCCGGAAACAGACTTACTAGCGTGTATTGTAATATCTTTCTACGGACTGAACGTAATACAGCTTTAAAATAACCAAGTAAGGAAATCAGTTTAATATGTCCAAACCGGTCCATTCTGAAATTCTTCTGCTACTAACTGCGATATACTCACGTCAATGAAAGAACTGAACACATGACATGAACAGTTTGTTGTAGACAAAACAGTATTGTAACATACAACAACAACTTACGAGTAAAGATACTTGCGTTGTTCTACGAGGGGAATTCAACAAATACGTTACACATTCTTGTCTCGGCCGTTTTCGGTTGAAAAAATGCGGAATTTGCTGTCGGACATCGTGGAATATTTCCGCTTTCGTGAAGTTCCGATAGGTGGCGGCATTATAGTACATAGCCTTAAAAATAGCGTCTGTAACGGGGGTGCGTTCCAGGCAGTGTGTTGATATTGAGTTCCTTTGGCGGGAAACCAGAGCATCGGAGATATTTATAGGCGCTTGCAGAATGTCTACAGAGACCTGGCAGTGAACAAAAGCTCGGTGAGTCGCTGGGAGCGGCATCTGTCATCATCGCAAGAAGGTCGCGCCGGCCGACGGCACATAGCTGTGAGTGACAGGGGAGCCACTTTCACACAGCACGCATCGTCCAGGACTGGTTTGGTTGGCATGAAGATGAATTATCGCATCTTCCCTGGCCTTCACTGACAACAAATATCAGTATTGGTTCAAATGGCTCTGAGCACTATGGGACTTAACATCTGTGGTCATCAGTCCCCTAGAACTTAGAACTACTTAAACCTAACTAACCTAAGGACAGCACACAACACCCAGCCATCACGAGGCAGAGAAAATCCCTGACCCCGCCGGGAATCGAACCCGGGAACCCGGGCGTGGGAAGCGAGAACGCTACCGCACGACCACGAGATGCGGGCTGAATATCAGTATTATTGATCCTTTCTGGTGTACTGTGGAAAGAAGCGTGCGTGATTGCTATTCATCTCGTTCACTGTTTTCCACTATTTTGCGGGAAGAATGGTACTAGATTCTCCTCAAAACCGTACAGGATCTGTATTTACCTTTTCCGAGACGGATGGAAGCTGTTTTGAATGCTAACGGGTGTCCCACCTGTATTAGGCATGGTAATGTGTTGAGTTGTGTGTTTTCGTATACAATCAAGCGTCAAAGAAACTGTTGTAGGCATGCCTATTCAAATACAAAGATATGTAAAAAGGCAGAATACGGCGCTGCGGACGGCCACGCCTATATAAGATAACAAGTGTCTGGCGCAGTTGTTAGATCGGTTACTGCTGCTGCAATGGCAGGTTACCAAGATTTAAGCGAGTTTGAACGTGGTGCTATTAGTCGGCGCACGAGCGATGGGACATACCATCTCCGAGGTAGTAATGAAGTGGGGATTTTCTTATACGACCATTTCATGAGTGTACATTAAATCTAGGACGTCGCTGCGGCCGCAAAAAGATTCTGCAAGAACGGGACCAACGGCGACTGAAGAGAATCGTTCAACGTGACAAAAGTGCAGCCATTCCACAAATTGCTGCACATTTCAATGCTAGGCCATCAGCAAGTGTCAGCGTGCGAAACATTCAACGAAACATCATCGATACGGGCTTTGGGAGCCGAAGGCCCACACCTGTACCCTTGATGACTGCACGACAGAAAGCTTTACACCTTGCCTGAGCCTGTTGACACCCATATTGGATTGTTGATGACTGGAAACATGTCTGGTCGGACGAGTCTCGTTTCGAATTGTATCGAGCAGATTGACGTATACGGGTATGGAGACAACCTCAAGAATCCATGGACCCTGCGCGTCAGCAGGGGACTGTTGGAGCTGGCGGAGGCTCTGTAATGGTGAGGGGCGTGTGCAGTTGGAGTGGATTGGGACCCCTGATTCGTCTAGAAACGACTCTGATAGGTGACACGTACGTAAACATTACTTACGTAAGATCACCTGCATCCGTTCATGTCCACTGTGCATTCCGATGGACTTGGGCAACTCCAGAAGGACAATGTGACACCCCACACTCCAGAACTGCTACAGAGTGGCTCCAGGAACACTCCTCTCAGTTTAAAAGCTTCCGCTGGCCACCAAACTCCCCAGACATGAACATTATTGAGCATACCTGGGATACGTTGCTACGAGCTTTTCAGAAAAGATCTCCACTCCCTCGTGCTCTTCCGGATTTATATACAGCCCTGCAGCAATCATGGTGTCAGTTTCCTGCAGCACCACTGCAGTCATTAATCGAGTCCATGCCACGTCGTGTCGCGGCACTTCTTCGTGCTCTCGGGGACCCTACACGATATTAGGCAGGTGTACCACTTTGTTTGGCTCTTCAGTGTACAGGTAACTTAATTCGGTTCATAAGAAACGATGTAATTCTGATTAAGGGCTTGCTTGACGCCATGGGAACGACGACACATGGCACCAGAATAAAAGAAGCAGCTTCAGCTGCAGGCACCGGTTGTGTGGAAAACTGTGGAAGGTGTTGAATGAGTTGGACCAGTAATTCTGATTTTTCGATCTTATTTAATAAAACAGGGTGATTCAAAAAGAATACCACAACTTTAAAAATGTGTATTTAATGAAAGAAACATAATATAACCTTCTGTTATACATCATTACAAAGAGTATTTAAAAAGGTTTTTTTTCACTCAAAAACAAGTTCAGAGATGTTCAATATGGCCCCCTCCAGACACTCGAGCAATATCAACCCGATACTCCAACTCGTTCCACACTCTCTGTAGCATATCAGGCATAACAGTTTGGATAGCTGCTGTTATTTCTCGTTTCAAATCATCAATGGTGGCTGGGACAGGTGGCCAAAACACCATATCCTTAACATACCCCCATAAGAAAAAATCGCAGGGGGTAAGATCAGGGCTTCTTGGAGGCCAGTGATGAAGTGCTCTGTCACGGGCTGCCTGGCGGCCGATCCATCGCCTCGGGTAGTTGACGTTCAGGTAGTTACGGACAGATAAGTGCCAATGTGGTGGCGCTCCATCCTGCTGAAATATGAATTGTTGTGCTTCTTGTTCGAGCTGAGGGAACAACCAATTCTCTAACATCTCCAGATACTGTAGTCCAGTTACAGTAGCACCTTCGAAGAAAAAGGGACCAAAAACTTTATTGGCTGAAATGGCACAGAAAACGTTCACCTTAGGCGAGTCACGTTCATACTGAGTTGTTTCCCGCGGATTCTCAGTGCCCCATATACAGACATTGTGACGGTTGACTTTCCCGTTAGTGTGGAAAGTTGCTTCATCACTAAACACAATCTTTGAAACGAAAGATTCACCTGTTTCCATTTGAGCAAGGATAAAATCACAGAAATCGATTCTTTTAATCTTATCAGCTGCAGACAGTGCTTGAACCAATTTCAGACGATAAGGTTTCATAACTAACCTTTTTCGTAGGACTCTCCATACAGTTGATTGTGGAATTTGTAGCTCTCTGCTAGCTCTGCGAGTCGATTTTCCTGGGCTGCGAACAAATGCTTGCTGGATGCGTGCTACATTTTCATCACTCGTTCTCGGCCGTCCGGAACTTTTCCCTTTGCACAAACACCCATTCTCTGTAAACTATTTATACCAACGTTTAATACACCACCTATTAGGAGGTTTAACACCATACTTCGTTCGAAATACACGCTGAACAACTGACGTCGATTCACTTCTGCCGTACTCAATAACACAAAAAGCTTTCTCTTGAGCGGTCGCCATCTTAGCATCAACTGACGCTGACGCCTAGTCAACAGCGCCTCAAGCGAACAAATGTAGAACTAAATGAAACTTTATAGCTCCCTTAATTCGCCGACAGATAGTGCTTAGCTCTGCCTTTTGCCGTTGCAGAGTTTTAAATTCCTAAAGTTGTGGTATTCTTTTTGAATCACCCTGTATATTGGCGAAACTGGCTAAAGCATGTGCAAGAAGTCTCTGTCTGTGTACTGAACAGTAATAAAGTAAGAGTACTCAAAGTGTTTCTGTTATTTATAAAGATGGATCACCTTAACCAAAGAAACGGAAAGGATCCGCGAATCTACAACCCTGGACGACCAACGACCACAAGATAAGTATGTCGACGGGAGTTGTGGATTTTTGAATCTGCCGACTGGAGCACATCTTTTTGTAGACAGAATAGAAGAGTGAAGCGTATGTGGGGGCTGACGATAGTCAGTGCCATTTATCGTTGCACTAAAGAGTGGCGACTGTAACATTGCGGTAGTTTTGTTCCAACAGCAGTAATAAGTCTGCTCCTGATGCAGCAATTGCCGCGTCACCAGAAAGTGAATTGAAAGCGCTCACGGAGCTTACTGCATTCCGGCTTACGCACCCGCCTTATTGACAGATTTCGTGTGCCGCAGCCGGAGCAATATGCTTCGTCAAGCGACCCTCACCATCCACTTGTCCTACTTTCTGCCTCCAAATTTCGCCATCACTGTCTCTTATTCCTACCTTCCACCCATTCTCTGTCAAACATCCTGGAACTCAAACATGTAAGGCCAATGAAGTCCGCTGAACAAGTTTTATAGCCCGCAAACTTAATTAAAAGTTTAGATCAAAGTAAGTGACCTAATATCATAATCTATTGTATGGGGTGAAACTCGTCGAAGATCTGTCGAATTTGAAGGCGAAAATTTAGTGTAATGTCGTGTATGGTCTATTTGTATGAAACCTCTATAGCTCTCACTCAACAGATATTCCAGGAGATTCACACTTGGCTAGTAATGGTACCCACAGCAAGTATCAAAATTAGTGGGCAACCGGTAATGTCGAACGAGAATGTGTTACACAGGATGATTTAGCTGACCTACCAAGGGTTTTATGCAACCTGCAACACATTCAAATAACCACATGCAAGACATTCTCTCACCCGCTAAGTACAAACTACTAGTCCTACAGAGAAAATGAACAGGACCTTTTGTAGGAAATTTAATTCAGTTAAAATTTGTACTGGGATACGTTTTCGCTAAAGGCTCCAGCGGAAACTAATCCCAGTACAAAGTTGAAATACATTAAATTGCCTACAAAAGATAGTGTCCATTTTTTTCTGTGGGACTAATAGTTTGCATGTAACCAGTGAGAGAAATGAAAAATTCACGCTTAGTTTTTCAAGGTGTTGCGAATTGCATAAAACCTATTCGCAGGGGCAGCTGAATCGTCCTGTATAATTACAATGAATGACAGCAGGATGATGATGATGATGATGATGATGATGATGATGATGATGATGATTATTTATGTTCCCTTGTTTCTTTGCACAATGAAACATGGTTGCTTCTGGTGATCTGAGTACTGTTTTAAATACCAGACTTCAAAATTGAGGCCGGCCGAAGTGGCCGCGCGGTTCTGGCGCTGCAGTCTGGAGCCGCGAGACCGCTACGGTCGCAGGTTCGAATCCTGCCTCGGGCATGGATGTGTGTGATGTCCTTAGGTTAGTTAGGTTTAACTAGTTCTAAGTTCTAGGGGACTAATGACATCAGCAGTTGAGTCCCATAGTGCTCAGAGCCATTTGAACCATTTTTTTTTAAATTGAAGTTTACAATCATAGCGTGTTACCAGTGATATATGAACCTTTAATGTGCGATCACACAAAGACAAGTGGTTGCTTTAGGAGAGTAATGGACAGACGCATGTTGGGAATTATTAGGAGAGAGAGGGAAGCGAATGCATCATGCAACAGGATGGAGTTAAAGACTAAATTATTACCATAATAAAAATGAAATGGAAATGGTCAGGGCTTGTAGCCAAAGAATGGATGGCAAATGGATCAAATAATATGTTCGATGTATTACGAAAACATCAACAAAGTGATCTAAGCGAAAGTGATACTAGAAAGCATAACAGTTGAATGTGATTATCGGCAGCCGATGGCCATAATGCATTGAAAGCTATAGGTACGCCTTTTATCGAACATCATTGACGACGACGATGATACAAGTTTTGTTTCTTCTTCTGTAGTTGTTTCTGTTCCAGTCGTTTTTTAACGTACACGCTTACGTGATGTGCGAGGTAGTGGGAAAAAGGGCGGTGGGGGAAGAGACACGCGGTCGTGTAACGAAATCGTACTCCATGCGTTGAAAGGATATTTGATATTATTCTAGTGATTAGAAAATAGTCAATTTCGCAAAGAACTTGGGAGAATGAGCCCACTTACAGCGTGATAAACCTGGATGCATGCACTGACCCGGTTGGAAAGGGTGTCGTACAGCCGTGGTATCGTCTCATGAGGCAAGCTGGCCCACAACTGTTGCAAGTGGTCCTTAATATACTGGCACTGTGCAGGAGATAATATCAGAGTTGGTCCCATATGTTTCAATCGGGTAGAGATCTAGGGATCTTTCTCGCCACGGGAGTACCTCAGTATCGCGCAGACAGTTCGTACAGATACGTGCCTCAAATGGACAAGCATTTTCCTGGTGGGAAATGGCCACACCACACTGTCGCATGAGTGGTAACATATGGGAACGCAGAATGTCCGTTACGTAATGTTGTCCATTAGTGTTCCCTCCTATCGCTACCAGGCATGACCAGGAGCCATATCCGATGACTTCCCATCTGCAACAAAAGCACTAACACCGCTTTTGTCTCTCCCGTAGAGTGGAAGAATGGGACATATTCCCAAGTCGCCGCCGCATTTGCTATTGAATCAAAGATCCGAATGACCAACAAATCTGGGTGTTTCTATTGTCCTCATAATCTCATCATTCGGGAAGTGCCGAGACCGGAAATGGAAAGATCTAGAACATGTATGGGCGCTGATGACCACGACGTTGAGCGCTCCACAAACCAATACCATCATCAAGCTATAGACAGTTGGTTGAAGATCACGACAAAGATTGTTGTTGTAAAATTTAAAGATATTGGGTAGTGTGGGAAAAGATTCGCCCACTTGCCCAAGTAATGCACGTTTGGCACTGTGCACGTAGCAAGTATGCACCTATCACAAACCTCACGTGCAACCAATGTAGCCAAAAGATTTTGATCACAGAATTTATTTATGATAGTGCCTTACCGTGCACAGTTCAGCTCGCGCGAAATAACGTCAGACCGGCGCAGAAACGCATTCTCGGCGTCTAGCAGTGGGCGATTCCATCCTGTTGTTCCGAAAGGAAGACCGTCTCCGTTGACTGTCGCTTGCTGGCATGCGTACTTGCAGCGTTCTCGTTGCTATATCTTTATTATATAGCTTGGCACGACATGGGTGCAGGGAAGTTCTTCATAATCAGGCTCGTGTGATTATATGTAATGCCACTAAATTTTTGCTGAAAGAGGCAAACAAAGCAAAAACTCATTAAAAACTATGTTCGAGAGGATTGCAAGAATTGGCAGCTGTTGGAATTATTCAACTAAGAGAAAAAAATATAATTATAAGCTCTTGCCAACGTTTCACTACTTCGGGAAGACCGGGAAGAATGAGAATAAAATTTTATATTTAGGTAGCCATACCGAACAGCTTGTCAGGCGATGACACATTTTGCGCATGACAATGGTTCTTTATTTTACATTGTCAGTATCACCATAAGCGACGTTGTCCACTGCGCTACATCTTAATCCATATGTTGTTTTGCCTGATTTTCTTCTTACACTGCGTGATACATCTTATTTTGCACTGGCTGATACTTTGTGCGACTGTTTCTTTCTCGGTACTGTAGTGGAAAACTATGGACTGCGGTGCGAGGTTGCGCAGTGGCTAGCACACTGGACTCGCATTCGGGAGGACGACGGTTCAATCCGGCGTCCGGCCATCCTGATTTAGGTTTTCCGTGGTTTCCCTAAATCGCTCCAGGCAAATGCCGGGATGGTTTCTTTGACAGGGCACGGCCGACTTCCTTCTCCGTCCTTTCCTAATCCAATGAGACCGGTGACCTCGCTGTTTGGTCTCCTCTCCCAAACAAACCAACCCCCCCAAAGAGCCAAACTACCGACCTTGAAGGTTTATATTTGTCGATTTATTGGTGGTATTGATGTAACCCCCTCTAATACATGATAACAATTACATTGTCACCACAGCATAGGTTCGACGTCATCGTGCAATAACCATTCACAGACGACAGGTGGCAGCACTAGCGGTGGAGGGTATATAAAGCGAATCGCGAGGATGGGGCTGAGTGCAGTCGTTGTCGTAATGCGGCAACGGAGCGGTTTATCCGACTTTCAGGAAGTGTAATATTGGCTTTTTACGTACAGTCGACTTGGACATCTTTAAAAAAGTTGAAATGAATCTGATCAGTTTGTTACTCAGATGACTTCAAGTAGTCCACGTTCGAAGTCACCGAAAATTCCGGGAAGGGGGGGTAGGGGGCGGGGACGGCAATGAGCTCTGACGACATATTCGATAACATCCCAGATATTTTCGATCGGGCTGAAAAATTCCACTGTTGTCGGGAAACACGATCGCCATGAAGGGGTGTACGTGCTGTGAAACCATTGTACGTTACTCATAGGCGGTCATAGTGCATTACACGAACTCCACTGAACCCACGCATGCCCATGTGAATGTTCCCCAGAGTATAATAGAGCCGCCGCCAGCATGTCTACAGGTGTCAAGGATCTGTTATCCTGAAATACGATGGATTCGCGCACTCCCGGCGCCATGATGAAGGTATCGGGGTTCATCAGACCATGCAACGCTCTACCCACTGCCCCAAAGTCCAGTGCCGATGGTCACGTGTCAGTTTGTCGTACTTGCCGATGTCGTGGTGTTAACAATGGCACATGCATGGGTCGTCGGCTGCGGAAGCCCATCGTTAGGAGTGTTCAGTGCACTGTGTGTCCAAACACACTTGTACTCTGCTCAGCATTAAAGTGTGATGTTAGTTCCGCCACAGTTTGCCGCCTGTCCTGTTTTACCAGTCTGCCAGCCTACGACGTCCAACATCTGTAAAGGGTGGTGGCGTCAAACCCCACGACGTCTGGACGTGATTTTACCTTGGTTTCGCCACATGTTGAAGACACTCACTATAGCACTCCTCAAACGCCCTCTAGTTCGTGCTGTTTCCAAACTGCTCGTCCCGAGCTGCAGGGCTTTCACGATGTGCCCTCAGTCAAACCCTGATAAATCGCGCGCCTTCTGCATTCTACACACGGACAGCTCGCTCATTTATACTACATGCGCCGTGCGTGCGTCTCACTAGCAGTCGTTCCTCGCCATGTGATGCTGCTATCGCCTGGTCGGGTTTATATCGATAGCTGGTCGGTGGTCAGTATGTTCTGGCTGACCAGTGTATGTGTACATATGTACTATGCAAGCCATTGTACAATGCATAGCGGAGGGTACTTCGTATCAGTATCAGCGGTAAGTCCTAATCTATCTGTATATTGAGATAAGGAAAAAGTAGTCTACATTCTTCTGCCCGTAGGCGACCTAGTCTGGTACTTTATTGTTGCGGATATCGTGTTAATTGTTGTCTGCGTAACTATTTTATTGTCGGGGGGGGGGGGGGGGGAGGTAAGAGGACGAGTGCGTGTAAAGCATGAAAAGGTTGTGTTGTTGATGGATATCGGAAATGAGGGCAATGGTGGCAGAAGAATTGTCGCAGTCTTATTAGAGTGTAATTACTCTAAACTGAACTAACAGGCGTCTGCGAGTACTGCGGCGTTTTTCAAGGAATCCCAGTTAGATTTCCTCAGCCACTGCGAATATCAAAATGAAAACGTGGTTCGTACGGAAACGTTAAAACGAATTTACATGCAAGAACGTTTTAATTATACTACCTGAAATTTGTGTCATGCCTCGAATAAATAAAAAAAAAAATGGTTCAAATGGCTCTGAGCACTATGGGACTCAACTTCTCAGGTCATTAGTCCCCTAGAACTTAGAACTACTTAAACATAACTAACCTAAGGACAGCACACAACACCCAGCCATCACGAGGCAGGATTCGAACCTGCGACCGCAGCGGTCTCGCGGTTCCATACTGCAGCGCCTAGAACCGCACGGCCACTTCGGCCGGCATGCATGCCTCGAATACTTTTATGCTTATGACGTTCCAGTTTACATGTTATTTTGCTCATGAATTTATTAGAGGTATAGTTATTATGTTTCGGATTTCGCTTGATGACTTACAAGAGGAAACAGGGCCTGTAGCGGATGTTAATTTTTAATTACACGTAAAATTTAAAGTACTGACAGAATCATTGTCTTCGTCAAATACCAATGAAGTCCCCCTAGAAACTGAGTTCTCGCTGTAGTTTGAGCTAGATTAGACCTACGTGTTTCAGTCCTGAAAGCGCGTCTCTAAATTCGTTGAATGTCTTTTGCCATTCCTACTCCATAAGGAGCTATAGTCCAGTTGTATAGTGTCAGTTGCACCTTATATGCCACTTAAAGTGTATTCGCACTGTTAGCAATGTATCCAGCGTACGTAAACATATGTGCTATTGTGTACCGTGTTTGTATGGTGTAACAAACATATGTGAGCAATATGTACATAGACATTGCCTTTTGGACAAGGTACTTGACGTTTTTAAATATTTTAGCGATGACAAACTTTTAAAATGTGCTGAGTTTTGTTCACTTGACATCTTGTGCATGAGGTTCAGCGTTAAATGTTTTACAACAACAAGATTTTTAAGACTTAAAGATGGATGCAAACACTATGGAAACCAGATGTCTTCAGTAAAAAAATGTTTTTTGCGATCTTGGCCGTAAAATTTTTTTAATAATTAAAACAGATCGTCCTTCAGTACTCACGAAATAAGGAAATTCTGTAGTCCAAAACTGGTCACATTATCGTCTTGTAGGCGACTCCCTTTAGACGCTCCGCCCCAACCTAGAGCAGCCTTCCTTGTATTCCTGCTGTTGCTGCCGCTCAGGAGCGACAAGACGTTTCCTCCGCATTGCAAGCAGCGCACGACGCAGGAAATGAATCGGATCCAATCACAGCACGCAAGCCACCGCCTCAGTCAGAGCGGATGCTGACAGACAGCTTCGGTTCGCCTCCGCCCACGTGACATATCGCCGCCACCTTTGTATTTAGAGCGGCAACCTTTCACCGAAAACTCGTTGTCTGCGCGCGCGGATCTCGCGATGAAATGCTGATCTTGGCAGCTGTTGCTCTCTGGTGTAACAATTTGCATAACAGCAAGTTTGTTCGTAGAGGCAGAGATTCGATCAGTGAAATGGAGCAGACTGGCGTGTTCGTAGAAGCTTTCTGCTGGGAACCTTGGCGCTGTGTGTCTTTGGCTCAGAAAGTGAAATAACAGAAGTTTTTCCGCGAAATTTCCGTGGAACAAGGTTATCTGTCGAAAAAGCAGGACGACCTTTGCGAAAGCCACGCTTTGAAAGCTTATATGGTGCTCAACCAGTGTAAGCGCGACATCGGTTATGCCTGAGTTCTTCGAAGAACGTAGCATGAATGTTAAGATTTTATCAGTTAAAAACCTTCACACTTCGTGGATATAGAATAGGATCGGCACCTTATGCACAAACGAGTTGTCAGAATTAACACTATACACGCTTCCATTAGTCACCTACACTTTACGAATACACTTAAGGAATAACTTCCACATTCCTGCAACGAAAGGAGCCATTGTGCGCAGGCTGCTGAATCCAGCACATAAGAGACCAATTCCGGCTGCAATCCCGAAATCTTGTGGAATATTCGATACGCCGGGAAAACTTCAAGAGTCACAATAATGTTACTGCTACTTTGTACGAGGGTCACTGCAAAAGAAATGCACGATATTTTTTTTTAAATCCATCTTTTATTCTACATGTTTGAAAGTTTTACAGTATGTAGATACATCCTTTAGGAGCAATATTTTCATTTCTCCACATCATTTCCATCCCTCTCAACTGTCTTACGCCATCTTGGAACCAGCGCCTGTGCACTCGCACGGTAAAATTCTGGACCAACCTGTTAGAGCCACTGTTTGGTAGCGTGCCCAAGGGAATCATCATCTTCAAACATTGTTCCACGAAGAGAGTCTTTCAGTTTCCCTAAGAGATGATAGTCACATGGAGCCTGGTCAAGACTGTAAGGCGGGTGTTTCAGTGTTGTCCTTCCGAGTTTTGTGATCGCTTCCGTGGTTTTTTGACTGACATGTTGCCGTGCATTGTCGTGCAACAGCAAAACATCCTGCTTTTCCTGATGTGGTGAACACGACTCAGCCGAGCTTAAAGTTTCTTCAGTGTCGTCACATATGCATAAGAATATATGGTGATTCCACTCGGCATGATGTCCACAAGCAAGAGTCCTTCGGAATCGAAAAACACCGTAGCCACAACTTTTCCAGCAGAAGGTGTGGTTTTGAATTTTTTTCCTTGGGTGAATTTGCATGATGCCACTCCATTGATTGCCTATTCGTCTCTGGTGAAAAATGATTGAGCCATGTTTCAGCACCTGTCACAATTCTCCACCATTCTCGTACTGTTCCAAAAGTTCCCTGCATACCGTTTTTAATGTTTCTTTGTGAGCCACAGTCAACATCCTGGGAACCCACCTGGCACAAACCTTTTTTAACGCCATTACTTCCAGTATTCTGCAAACACTTCCTTCCCCTATCCCAACGTAGCGTGACAATTCGTTCACTGTGATGCGTCTGTCAGCAGTCACCAATTCGTTAACACTCTGCACATTGTCTGGATTGTGTGCAGTACGAGGCCTGCTGCTGCGAGGACAATCCTCAATATTGCCGTGCCCGCTTTCATCACGTAACCTGCTTGCCCACCGACTAACTGTACTGCGATCGACAGCAGCCATCTCCATACACCTTTTTCAACCTCTTGTGGATGTTTCCCACTGTCTCGTTTCCACAACACAGGAATTCTATGACAGCACATTGCTTTTCACGAACGTCAAGTGTAGCAGCCATCTTGAAGACATGTTGTGACGGCGCCACTCACGGGAACAGGTTGAACTAAGTTTGAAAGCAAGCGGGAATGATGTATCTACACACTGTAAAACTTTCACATATGCAGAATGAAAACTGTATTTTTTATGAAAATAGCGTGCATTTCATTTGGAGTGACCATCTTAGCAGGCAGTGTCTGTGGTCTGGGAGAGAAACACCTGCACAGATGCATTATCTTGTGATGCTAGTTTTGACATTCGGCACTGGGACATGGACTTATGACTCAAAGCCCATACAAGAAGTGAGAGCTTTTCAGAAAGTAATTCAGAGACACATGAATGTTAAGAAAATGACAGCTGTTGTTTTAGCTGCACTTACTAAGCAATGACTGGGCTCATTTCATACGAACATAATCAGGTGGCCTGCATTTCAACAAGACTCAGATTAGGCTACAAGCTACACAAGATGAACGTAATACACTCAAGAGCCAGAGAAACTGGTACACCTGCCCTGTATCGTGTAGTGCCCCCACGAGCACGCAAAAGTGCCGACCCGACGTGGCGTGGACTCGACTATTATCTGAAGTAGTGCTGGACAACATAAATCCTGCAGGCCTGACCATAAATCCGTAATAGTACGAGGGGGTGGAATTATCATCTGAACAGCACGGTGCAAGGCGTCCCAGATATGCTGAATAATATTAATGTCTGGGAAGTTAGGTGGCCAGCGGAAGTGTTTAAACTTAAAAAGAATAGTGTTCCTGGAGCCACTCTGTAGCAATTCTGGACATGTGGGGTGTCGCATTGTTCTGCTGGAATTTCCCAAGTCCGTCGGAATACACAGTGGACATCAATGAGTTCAGGTAATCAGACACGAAGCTTACGCACGTGTAACCTGTCAGAGTCGTACACTGACGTATCTCGGATCCCACATCACTCCAACTGCACACGCCTCACACCATTACAGAGCGTCCACCAGCTTGAACAGTCCCCTGCTGATATGCATGGTCCATGGATTCATGAGGTTACCTCCATACCCGAACGCATCCATCCGCTCGATATAATTTGAAACGAGACTTGTCCGACCAGGCAACATGTTTCTGGTCATCAGCAATCCAATATCGGTGTTGTCGAGCCCAGGCATGGCGTAAAGCTTTGTGTCGTGCAGTCATCAAGGGTACACCAGTAGGCCTTCGTCTCCGAAAGTCCATATCGATGATGTTTCGTACGCTGACACTTGTTGATGGCCCAGTATTGAAGTCTGCAGCAATTTGTTCGGAAGGGTGGCACTTCTGTCACGTTAAACGATTCTTTTCAGTCGTCGTTGGTCGCGTTCTTGCAGGATCTTTTTCCGGCCGCAGCGATGTCGGAGGTTTGATGTTTTAACGGATTCCTGATATTCACGGTAAGGAAAGGCAAACCTACGTTTCAAGCATTTGTAGACTTGGAGAAGGCTTTTGACAATGTTGACTGGAATACTCTCTTTCAAATTCTAAAGGTGGCAGGGGTAAAATACAGGGAGCGAAGGGCTATTTACAATTTGTACAGAAACCAGATGGCAGTTATAAGAGTCGAGGGACATGAAAGGGAAGCAGTGGTTGGGAAGGGAGTAAGACAGGGTTGTAGCCTCTCCCCGATGTTGTTCAATCTATATATTGAGCAAGCAGTAAAGGAAACAAAAGAAAAATTCGGAGTAGGTATTAAAATTCATGGAGAAGAAATAAAAACTTTGAGGTTCGCCGATGACATTGTAATTCTGTCAGAGACAGCAAAGGACTTGCAAGAGCAGTTGAATGGAATGGACAGTGTCTTGAAAGGAGGATATAAGATGAACATCAACAAAAGCAAAACAAGGATAATGGAATGTAGTCTAATTAAGTCGGGTGATGCTGAGGGAATTAGATTAGGAAATGAGGCACTTAAAGTAGTAAAGGAGTTTTGCTATTTGGGGAGCAAAATAACTGATGATGGCCGAAGTAGAGAGGATATAAAATGTAGGCTGGCAATGGCAAGGAAAGCGTTTCTGAAGAACAGAAATTTGTTAACATCCAGTATTGATTTAAGTGTCAGGAAGTCATTTCTGAAAGTATTCGTTTGGAGTGTAGCCATGTATGGAAGTGAAACATGGACGATAAATAGTTTGGACAAGAAGAGAATAGAAGCTTTCGAAATGTGGTGCTACAGAAGAATGCTGAAGATTAGATGGGTAGATCACATAACTAATGAGGAAGTATTGAATAGGATTGGGGAGAAGAGAAGTTTGTGGCACAACTTGGCCAGAAGAAGGGATCGGTTGGTAGGACATGTTCTGAGGCATCAAGGGATCACCAATTTAGTATTGGAGGGCTGCGTGGAGGGTAAAAATCGTAGAGGGAGACCAAGAGATGAATACACTAAACAGATTCAGAAGGATGTAGGTTGCAGTAGGTACTGGGAGATGAAAAAGCTTGCACAGGATAGAGTAGCATGGAGAGCTGCATCAAACCAGTCTCAGGACTGAAGACCACAACAACAACAACCCGTGAAATGGTCGTACGGGAAAATCCCCACTCCATTGCTACCTCGGAGATGCTGTGTCCATCACTCGTACGCCGACTGTAACACCAAGTTGAAACTCACTTAAATCTTGATAACTTGCCACTGCAGCAGCAGTAACCGATCGAACAACTGCGCCATACACTTGTTGCCATATATAGGCGTTGTCGACCGCAGCGCCGTATTCTGTCTGTTTACATAGTGTATCTCTGAATTTGAATATACATGTCTATACCAGTTTCTTTGGCTCTACAGAGTATATGCTGCATAGCCATTACCTCGAAGATTCACTAACACCGTTTGCATTTATATTCATATACTGATAAAAATGAGTCGGTGTCATGAGTTAAAAATGCTTAATTGCTCAATAAAACGTTGACATGTACAGCCGACAAAATAAAATTTCTCGGGCGGAAAATCGCTGAGTCCTACATCGGACGTTGTCGGCGTGTACAGCCTCTTCGTTAATGTCGATGTTGGGTAACAGGGGCGGTATCATACACTCACAGACCAAAAAGATGGGACGCAAATCGATATATGTGATGTACATGTACAGACAAAAAACGATTACAATTTCGGAAAATATTGGGCGATTTTTTTCAAGAGATAGAGAGTTTTAAACTTAGTCAATAACGCATTGGTCCACCTCTATCTCTTACGCAAGTAGTTATTCGGCTTGGCATTGACTGATAAGAGATGTTGGATGCCCAGCTGAGTGATATCGTGCCAAATTCTCTACAAGTGGCGTGTTAGATCTCCAAAACCCAGAGATGGTTGGAGGGGCATGCCCAAATGCTCGATAACGCTCTCACTTGGAGAGAGAGAGAGAGAGAGAGAGAGAGAGAGAGAGAGAGAGAGAGAGAGATCTAGCGACCTTCCTGGCCAAGGTAGGGTTTGGCAAACACGAAGAGAAGCAGTAGAAACTCTCGCAGTACCCAGGTGGACGTTATCATGCTGAAAGGTAAGCCCAGGATGGCTTGCCATGAAGGACGACAAAACGGGAGGTAGAATATCGTCGACGTTCCGCGGTACTGCAGGGGTGCGGCGGATAACAATCAAAGGGGTCATGCTGTGAAATGGAAGGGCATCCCAGACCTGGTTGTCCAGCCGTATGGTGGGCGACAGTTTGGTTGGCATCCCACAGCTTTCCGGGGACGTCTCCACACCCGTCTTCGGTTTGGAATCTCATTGACTGAGAAGAACTGTTACAGTGATGAGTCCCGTTTCCAGCTGAGCTTCGATGAGCAGCGAAGGCTTGTCTGGAGAAACCTCTGACAGCGGTGACATCTTGTCGCCCGCCATACGGACCGACAACCAGAAGTGATGATCTGGGTTGCTATTAAGAATCGTAAGGTTCCTTTGGTTGGCACGCTTCCAACAGATGTACGTCCACAATATTGTACGTCCCGTTTTGTTGCCCTTCATGGCAAGCTATCCCAGGCTTACCTTTCAGCAAGATAACGCCTGCCTGCATACGGTGACAGTTTCTACTGCTTGTCTTCGTGCTTGCCAGGCCCTACCTTGACCAGAAAGTTTATGATCAGGGCACTCCAGTTAACTCGGGATTTTGATCATTTTTGTCTTCCAGCGTGTGTGTGGCCTTGGCCAACGGTTGGCACCATTTCTCTACGGCTGGGTGCAACATTGCATTTCTTCCGAATACCGCCAAAATTTCACGACGGATCTGTGTGCTGTTTGTAGACGTCTTGCCTAAAAAATCGCACTGTCCAGCGTAATTTAACTTGGAATACTTCTCCAGTTGCTGTGCGATTTCGATGCAACACTGTGGTGTACCAATCATCCTTACAGCAGCAGAACTGTCCGTGCGGGAAACCCGGTACATGTACCGTCTTCTGACAGCGTGCCGCTCTTGCTGAACGTTCTGTACACCCTGTGGAGGTTACGACTCCAGAAATCGTTGATAAAATCTATGATATGGTGATGGATGACAGAAGAGTTGAGGTGCATGATATTGATAGTGCTGTGGGGATCTCGAATGGATGGGTACATAATATTTTCCATTGACATTTGGACATGAGAAAGCTATCCGCAAGATGCGTTCCGCGATTGCTTACGCTTGACCAAAAACGGAATCGTGTGAGGTGTTGCAAGAATGGTTATGGCGACTGTCTTTTGGGATTCGCAAGGGAAAATCCTCATCGACTATCTGGAAAAGGGAAACTATTACAGGTGCATATTATTCATCGTTATTGGACCGTTTGAAAACCGAGCTGCAAGAAAAACGCCGCCGATTGGACCGGAAAAAAGTCCTTTTCCATCACGACAGTGCACCAGCACACACCTCAGCAGTTGTGGTCGCAAAATTAATGGAAATAGGATTCCAACTCGTTTCACCCTCCCCTCCCCTCTGTTCTCCAGACTTGGCTCCCTCGAACTACTATTTGTTCCCCAATTTTAAGAAATGGCTGGCGGGACAAAGATTTTATTCAAACGAGGAGGTGATTGCAGCAACTAATAGGTAGAATGAAATTTTCACTCTAAAGCGGAGTGTGCGCTGATATGAAATTTCCTGGCAGATTAAAACTGTGTGCCGGACCGAGACTCGAACTCGGGACCTTTGCCTTTCGCGGGCAAGTGCTCTACCAACTGAGCTACCCATGCACGACTCAAGCCCCGTCCTCACAGCTTTCATTCTAGAAACATCCCCCAGGCTGTGGCTGAGCTATGTCCCGCAATATCCTTTCTTCCAGGAGTGCTAGTTCTGCAGGGTTCGCAGGAGAGCTTCTATGAAGTTTGGAAGGTGGGAGATGAGATACTGGCAGAATTAAAGCTGTGAGGACGGGGCGCGAGTCGTGCTTGGGTAGCTCAGTTGGTGGATCACTTGCCCGCGAAAGGCAAAGGTCCCAAGTTCGAGTCACGGTCCGGCACACAGTTTTAATCTGCCAGGAAGTTTCAACTAATAGCTATTTTGCAGACTTGAACAATTCCTATTATCCTGAAGGGATCAACAAATTAGAACAGCGTTGGACGAAGTGTATAAGTCTAAAAGCAGACTATGTTGAAAAATGTAAAAGGTTTACCGCAAACACGTAAGTAGTTTTTATTTTTGCACGGACTTCACAAACGCCCCTCGTGTGTATATATATAAAATCTGTGTGTGTTGGTTTGAAGGACAAAAAACAACGAAATATGTCGAGGAAGTTACATGTACGCAACAAAAGTTCGGTTTGGACAAGGACAGGGCACAGTGCCCTCCGTTGCCCTCGTGGTATTCTTCTTAGCCTAAGTAATACAGGGAATCAAAGGATAAAGCGAAAATGGCTAACTTCAGGGATTTTGAACCCTGTTTCTTCCGAATAAGAGTCCAAGTCACATCTGCGCAACCTTGCCACAACTACAACTACAGTGCAAGACCACCTTTTGGTGTGTTGCGGACGGTGTTCTATGTACTACTGTTTCCTCCAGCTGTTTTTGTTAGTCGTGTATGGTCCATGAGATAAACGAGCTACCTTGTGCGCTCGAATCTATCTATTTTTAACTAAATTCTCTTTTCGTGAGATAACGCAGGAGGAAGTAATATGTTGCTTCACTCTTCCAGAAACGTACGCTCTCGGAATTTTAACAGGAAACCACAACGTGATGCACAATGCGGCACTTGTTGCGTCTGCCACAGGAGCTGGGGGAGGCTCTCTGTGACGCTTTCGCACTTTTTTTCTTTTGATCTTCCCTATTTTCATCTCAGTCCTGCCAGTCTGATAGCAGAACGACGAGCAATATTAACGTACTGATCGAACGAGGGTTGTGTAAGCTACCTCCATTGTGGACGGAATGCACTCCCTGAGGAAGCTTCCAGTGAGTCAGTCGCCGCGCGGTTATAGGTGCCATATCACGGATTGCGCGGTCCCTCCCGCCGGAGGTTCGAGTCTTCCCACGGGTTTGGGTGTGTATGTTGTTCTTAGCATAAGTTAGTTTAAGCAGTGTGTAAGTCTAGGGACCGATGACCTCAGCAGTTTTGTCCTTAGGAATTCACACGCGCCGGCCGGAGTGGCCGAGCGGTTAAAGGCGCTACAGTCTGGAACCGCACGACCGCTACGATCGCAGGTTCGAATCCTGCCTCGGGCATGGTTGTGTGTGATGTCCTTAGGTTAGTTAGGTTTAAGTAGTTCTAAGTTCTAGGGGACTTACGACCACAGCAGTTGAGTCCCATAGTGCTAAGAGCCATTTGAACCAATTCACACACCTTTGAACATTTCTAAAGGCATCTGTCTAGCGTCTTGTTTCCTTGGGATTAGTTTTCTGTGCTGGTAGTACTTTGAATCGCTCCGTATATTCCCAGATATTTAATCGTTGGAACTACTACTAATTATTTTTCTGCAATCGTGTAACTTATAATACTAATAATAAAACTGGAAAACCAGCGTTTCTGTCTGTTCGTCTGTTTAATCACGCTGATCTCCAAGACTGGCAGACGAGTTTTCATGGGATTATGACAGGTAACTTCAGCGTAGCTTTGGTCAACATACAAGCTTTGATTCATTTAAAGGAATATGTAATTAAAAGCTTTAAGATTGTGTTGATGTTAGTACATTAGCGAAACGATCATCACGCCGTAATACACCAAAGAACCAATAGATGGTGCTGTTATCCAGTTGAATTTTTAAACACTTCCAGCTCACCTGGCCTTCTATCACACAAAATTAATTTGGTAAACGGCGTCCCGATTACTCTGTTGCGAAATTTAAGCTCACCGAAACTGTGTAATGATACGAGGCTTAAACTTAATTCTCTCCAACGCATCATAGAAGCGGAAATTTTGACGTGTTCAATTCCCGGTGAGCTTTTGTAACACAATGATCGCAAACGAAGCACAAGGCTAGACGCTGCGTGTTGCGGGCGTCAACCTAAAGTCGTCTTCACAAGGAACGACGCAGCTAGCTAACGCTTACGTGGACGCGGACGCGACATTCCACCTCACCAGAGACAGAGCAGCATCGGCGCACGGGACGAGCTGGTTAACGTGATATGCGCTCTTAGCGCTCTTCAGCGGCCGCTGTCGGCTTCATTTGGCTTGAAAACCACAGGGTTTCTTTATCGCAATGGACGCGCGTAAAGTAGCTGCGTTATCTCTACGAGCAAATGTCCAAGAAGAGCGGAGAAAACCGTGAAGAAGATTCTGTCTTCGTCGATGGCATTAACAGCGAATTGCTGGTAGAGGAACAGTACATAAGGCTGCACAACGATCTGAGAAACATGCTAATAGAAGTTATTCGTTAACTCAAGTGCATTTTCATCCCATTTCCGTCCGCCCCCGGTAGCTGAGTGGTCAGCGCGACAAAATGTCAATCCTAAGGGCCCAGGTTCGATTCCGGGCTGCGTCGAAGATTTTCTCCGCTCAGGGACTGGGTGTTGCGTTGTCCTTATCAAATCATCATCATCATTATCATCATTTCATCCCCATCGACGCACAAGTCGCCGAAGGGGCGTGAAACCGAAAGACTTGCACCTGGCGAACGGTCTACCCGACGGGAGGCTCCAGTCACACGACATTTATTTATCCCAATTACGGTTTTAAATTCGCGGGGTATAGCGTCTACTGGCAGTTTGCGCGTGGAAAGTATCCATATTTTCGATGCTAGAAAAGATACTTACCGGTAACAGACAAAACACATAGATAAATATATACAGATTGTGTCAAAAAGAATCATCCGGTTTGGCACGTCTGTATTTCTGAAACTAATAAACATACACGATGAAAAAATGGTTCAAATGGCTCTGAGCACTATGGGACTTAACATCTATGGTCATCAGTCCCCTAGAATTTAGAACTACTTAAACCTAACTAACCTAAGGACAGCACACAACACCCAGCCATCACGAGGCAGAGAAAATCCCTGACCCCGCCGGGAATCGAACCCGGGAACCCGGGCGTGGGAAGCGAGAACGCTGCCGCACGACCACGAGATGCGGGCCATACACGATGAATTTTGTTTTTTGATGAACAGGAAACGCAAAAATTTTCTTTTCACGCATTTTCAAAGGTGTTCAGTACACTGCCTCGAGATCAAAGACGTATGTCAATGCGGTATTCAAATTGTTCCCACACCGCAGCGAGCATGTCTTGAGTTACAGCTTCTACAGCTGCTGTTATGCGGTGTCTCAGTTGACTCATTTTTGTTGGTAACGGAGGCACATAAGCAGAGTATTTTATAAACCCCCACAAGAAGTAATGACATACAGTCACGTCCGGTGACCCTGGAGGCCAGTAATGTAAGGCTGAATATTTGATCAAGTGCGACCGATCCATCGTTCAGTAATCCTTTGATTTAAAAATTCCCGCACTTCAACCAGATGTCAGTGTGGCGGGGCCCCATCCTATTGGTAAATGAAGCCGTTCGAATCAATTTTCAAGTGTGGGAAAAAAGTTCCCAAGCATATAGAGATATGTGCTTCCCGCAACGGTGTTCTCGGCAAAGAAAACGGGACCATACACTTTTTCCCATGAAACTGCACAAAACCCGTTAAATTTTGGAGAGTCCCTCCCATGTTGTACAGCTTCGTGTGATTGTTCCGTACCCCGTATTCTCACATTATGACGGTTCATCTTTCCACTTAAATGGATTGTTGCCTCGTCACTAAACACTAAGCGTGAAAGAAAACTGTCATCCTCCATCTTGCCAAGAACGACATAAGAGAACTCCACACGTCGTTGTTGGTCGCCTTCACGAAAAGCTTGCAGTAGCTGAATTTTGTATGGTTTTATGTGTAAACGTCGACGCAACACACGCCAGACGGACAACGGGGGCATGCTGAGCTGCCGAGCTGCAGGACGGACGCATTTCTGCGGAGTCCTTGTGAAACTCGGAGGCGTTCGACTTGTGTTAGACACTTGGGGACGGCCCGGCGATTTGCCTTTACACTAACAACCGTTTCTCGGAATTTTTCGTGCCATCTTCAAATGCCGTGTGCTGTAGGAAAATCCACACTATACCTAGTACGAGAGTCACGCTGAACAGTTATTACTGAGCCGCACTGCGCAAAACGTAGACTACAAAACGCTTTCTGCTGTACCGACACCGTTTCTTTTAGAACTAAAGTGGGCGCACACTGCTGCTACATAGCTGGAACCATGTAAAACTCGACACTTTGCTCTTTCCAAAATTACGTTGTTCCCATAGTGCTCAGAGCCATTTTTTAGAGTGGAAAAATGGTTCAAATGGCTCTGAGCACTATGGGACTTAACACATGAGGTCATCAGTCCCCTAGAACTAAGAACTACTTAAACCTAACTAATCTAAGGACATCACACACATCCATACTCGAGGCAGGATCCGAACCTGCGACCGTAGCAGGTGCGCGGCTCCGGACTGAAGCGCCTAGAACCGCTCGGCCACAGCGGCCTGCTATTTTCGAATGGAACAGGAATGGAAAGGACTAGTAGTGGTACAGGGTACCCTCCGCCAGAAACCTTACGTTGGCTTGTGGAGTACCTATGTAGATGTAGAGTTCAGTTGCCATTTTTTTCCATCTGTATCGTTTTCATTTGGCTGCACCTTATATGTATAGCCACATTAAAAAAGGTCCGCTGAATGGCGTTTGGGGAAGAATAGGAAAGTTAACGAAGCGCTTACCTGCGCTAGCTTTACAGCGAGCAGTTTTGTACTGAAATTCAATACGCGTGATGTGAGCAAAAGCTGTCCTAGTTGGTAGATCTAATTCAGAACGCGTTGTAAGCGATCTGAAAAGAGAGGCGCTGCGAATAGCGGCTAGTTACAGTGGAGTCGCCCAGATAAGCGTGCGGGTGTGAGCGTGTGTGGGTGGGTGTGGAGGGAGGCGCTTTGTGCCGAGCAGCGGCGGTGAAACGCGCATTATCAGAGCTGTCAACGCCTGTGCAGACAACAGCTGTCTGCAACGTACAGCGTGCAAACAACTGGCGGTGGGATTTGTAACCTCGGTGACGCCGGTCTCCATGGCCAAGGTTACACACTCGGGCACGCGTGGCTACTTCATTAAAACAAAGCTTCGCATAAGCAGCGGCGTGAGCTACGGTTTTGAATGTATCTTTGTGGTCGACCGACATAGTATTTGCACGTGTTACGACACAGAGAATGAACGACAGAACGCACAAGAATGATGTCGAATTACGATGTAGTATCAAAGAGTTATATAAATTTGAATTTTACGAAGAAATGCTTAAGAGTTCACGGAAATGCCACTAGTTGTCTCTCAGTGTTCCTTCAGTCAGTGTGACAAGTGAGTGCGAACAGAGTTGTTGACGAGCATATTGCCACAGTTTCCGAGTGTTCACGTTTTCGCGTTGGCTGCATAAATTTGTTAGAAAATTTGGAAATACTCCAGCAGAAACGCATCAAAACGTTAAAGCAAGCTTTCGGAGGCAACGCATTAGGCCCAACACCCAGGTATAAGCGTTTCGAAAGTAGGCGAACATAGACTAATGTGACGATCGTTCCGGTAGGCCTCAACTGACATCACACCAGGAAATATTCAGAAAGTGAGGCACCTGAATCTGTAAGATGGCAAACAGAGAACTGAAGACCTCTGCAGTACCTTGGGAATAAGCTATGGTACGTATGAACGTGTGCTATGAAAAGAATTGTACATGAGGAGGACTGCAGCTAAGTTCGTACCATGGCTTAAAGACGATTCCCGTTTCCCTTAACATGTTGTCACTAGTGACAGAAATTGGAGTTACGACTTTGACCTTGAAACTAAGCAGAAATCGTCGCAGTGGAAGAGTACTTCAGCTCGACGAAAAAGCAGCTTGATAAGTGGAGAGTAGTATATGTCTCTGTTGATCGTAATTTTTTTTTTATATATGTACTGGCGGCGTTGTTCGTAAACAGTTTGTCCGTCCTGGTGAGACGGTCAATATCCAGTTTTGCCGCGACGTTCTAAGACATTTGAAAGAAGACGTGAGGAGATAACGTCCACAAAAGTGGCGTACGAACGACTGGGTACTCTATCATGACAATGCACGTTCTCAATTTGTTTTTCACCAGTCTTGTGACTGGTTTGATGCACCCCGCCACGACTTCCTCTCCTGCCAACCTTTTCATTCCAGAGTAGCACTTGCAACCTACGTCCTCACCCTTCTGGATGTGTTCAAATTGTCTTCCTCTGCAGCTTTTACCCTCTACAACTCCCTTCGAAGTTACTCCCTGATATACAAAATGCCCTTTCATACTGTCCCTTCTTCTTGTCAGTGTTTTCCATATATTTCTTTCCGATTGCGTGCAGAACCTCCTCTTCCTTATCTTATCAGTCCACCTAATGCCAAACATTCTTGTGTATCACCACATCTCAGATGCCTAGATTCTCTTTTGTTCCGGTTTTCCCACCGTCCGTTTCACTACCATACAATGCTGTACTCCAGACGTACATTCTCAGAAATTTCTTACTCAAATTAAGGCGTATGTTTGATACTAGTAGACTTCTCTTCGCCAGGAATGCCCCTTTTGCCTGTTCTAGTCTGCTTTTGATGTCCTCTTGCTCCGTCCGCCATGGTTTATTTTGCTGCCTAGAAAGCAGAATTACTTATCATCTGCATCGTGACCATCAAACCCTGATGCTAAGTCTTTCGCTATTCTCATTTCTTCCACTTTTCGTTACTTTCGTCTTTCTTCGATCTACTCTCAATCTATATTCTGTACTCAGTACACATTCGTATATAGTATACATTAATCAGATTTTTTTTTTAAACTAGAAACGAGATGTCAGCTCGCCGCAACCTAGCGTTACCCGACAGACTTGACAATCGATGGTCCAATTCGACATCTGCCCTGAATGTTTTTTATACACAAAGAACACACCGAAATAAACATATCAGAATTTTAGCTGCTAAGAAACAATGAAAGTATTTTTCAAAAGATGTTGAAAATTGCCAAATTCGTAGTTCGTCAGGTGGCTCGATAAATGTACATCAGTACCATTTCTGCAGCAGACAGCGCGCACACACAACAAAGTAGGTGCATAGCGCTGGTTGACGGCGCTTCGGCAAACAGATAAGACGGCACAACGCGATCATTATTTGTAAACATAATTTCACTTTTAATTGGTAGTATCTTTGGCACAACTGTTCAGTTACTATTTGCTTCAATTTGCAACTCATTAATAGTCATAGTGATTAGCAGTTGCTTTTGCGATATCACTGTGTATTAATAAGGGAGATAAAACGGGGTTCATTTTCTTGGTGTTTTCTTCGTGTGTGAATGCTGGTAGCATCTATCTTTGTGCAGGTTTCGGACTTCCACAGCAGTGTAGAATCCAGTTAATGTTTTCAGCATTACGAAGATGAAATACACTCCTGGAAATTGAAATAAGAACACCGTGAATTCATTGTCCCAGGAAGGGGAAACTTTATTGACACATTCCTGGGGTCAGATACATCACATGATCACACTGACAGAACCACAGGCACATAGACACAGGCAACAGAGCATGCACAATGTCGGCACTAGTACAGTGTATATCCACCTTTCGCAGCAATGCAGGCTGCTATTCTCCCATGGAGACGATCGTAGAGATGCTGGATGTAGTCCTGTGGAACGGCTTGCCATGCCATTTCCACCTGGCGCCTCAGTTGGACCAGCGTTCGTGCTGGACGTGCAGACCGCGTGAGACGACGCTTCATCCAGTCCCAAACATGCTCAATGGGGGACAGATCCGGAGATCTTGCTGGCCAGGGTAGTTGACTTACACCTTCTAGAGCACGTTGGGTGGCACGGGATACATGCGGACGTGCATTGTCCTGTTGGAACAGCAAGTTCCCTTGCCGGTCTAGGAATGGTAGAACGATGGGTTCGATGACGGTTTGGATGTACCGTGCACTATTCAGTGTCCCCTCGACGATCACCAGTGGTGTACGGCCAGTGTAGGAGATCGCTCCCCACACCATGATGCCGGGTGTTGGCCCTGTGTGCCTCGGTCGTATGCAGTCCTGATTGTGGCGCTCACCTGCACGGCGCCAAACACGCATACGACCATCATTGGCACCAAGGCAGAAGCGACTCTCATCGCTGAAGACGACACGTCTCCATTCGTCCCTCCATTCACGCCTGTCGCGACACCACTGGAGGCGGGCTGCACGATGTTGGGGCGTGAGCGGAAGACGGCCTCACGGTGTGCGGGACCGTAGCCCAGCTTCATGGAGACGGTTGCGAATGGTCCTCGCCGATACCCCAGGAGCAAGAGTGTCCCTAATTTGCTGGGAAGTGGCGGTGCGGTCCCCTACGGCACAGCGTAGGATCCTACGGTGTTGGCGTGCATCCGTGCGTCGCTGCGGTCCGGTCCCAGGTCGACGGGCACGTGCACCTTCCGCCGACCACTGGCGACAACATCGATGTACTGTGGAGACCTCACGCCCCACGTGTTGAGCAATTCGGCGGTACGTCCACCCGGCCTCCCGCATGCCCACTATACGCCCTCGCTCAAAGTCCGTCAACTGCACATACGGTTCACGTCCACGCTGTCGCGGCATGCTACCAGTGTTAAAGACTGCGATGGAGCTCCGTATGCCACGGCAAACTGGCTGACACTGACGGCGGCGGTGCACAAATGCTGCGCAGCTAGCGCCATTCGACGGCCAACACCGCGGTTCCTGGTGTGTCCGCTGTGCCCTGCGTGTGATCATTGCTTGTACAGCCCTCTCGCAGTGTCCGGAGCAAGTATGGTGGGTCTGACACACCGGTGTCAATGTGTTCTTTTTTCCATTTCCAGGAGTGTATGAACGTGGTATGCGATCGAAATCACCTACTTCTCCTGAAGACCTACAAACGTGTTATTTAGTAGCTAATTTCATGGACATTCGTTCGAACGATGCCCACGTTTTGTTAAAAATCATGGAAACGTTAGAAGGAACAGGAAGTAATTCTGATTCCACCAATTGTGGCTCAGTCGATGATTGTTGTGCTAATTAAAGGCCAGAACGAAAATGAAGTACTTCCCTAACCCAAAGAAAATATTTCAGTAATGGCTTTGAGTGACAAAGGGCAGTAAATTTTTAAACAAAGGAGAGATAAAATTGCGTATAATATTAATTATATGAACACAAGAAAGATTTACACGAATTACGAAATACTCGCCGGAATGAAACTCGCAGAATTGTGAACAGAAAACTACTCTAAGGATTTAGACAGTCAGTATACCGTCAGTGTACCGTTAGTGAGGGAGATCGGCGAGACTGGGCCTCTGAAGATTGATTTCCAGATTTCATCGACCTTGTTGAACACACTCAGAAAATTATACAGAAAAAGAAAGTGGCAAAAATTATGTTTTCTTCAAGTAATGCGTAAAGAAGTCATTAATAGGTAATACTACAGAGAAATTCGGATCTGACGTAAGACGAAGTTTCTTGTTATCCCTTAAAATGCTGTGTATAAAGCCAATCAGTCGGGTTTCGCGTAAGAACTGCGTGCAAACTGCACTTCATCATTTCTTGCGAAAAAATACATACTCTGTTTAGTCAATGAATTTGCAATAATCTTGTAATTGATGCTGAAAAATCTGGAAGAATGGCAGAGAATAATTTTCAATACAACATTCGAAATGTCTTTTTACCGTTTACAGAAAATAACTCAATGCTTTTGTTGGATTCTTGGCCTGGACATAACAACACAGCCTGAAGGACGACGACGAAAGACTTCACATAATTCGGTTTCCACCCGGAGCTAATACTGTGATTCAGCCTCTCGATAAAGAAATTTTTCTAGTGTAAAACATTTTTCAGAAAATTATCAGACAATATAATTTCCGATATTCTTTGTCATGTCAGGTTTATCAGGGGAAAAGTATTGTTAAACTTCAGAGATTTGTGTATTGTCAAATTTTATCACCGCGTTTTAGGAAACTGATAAAGTATGCCTGATACACAGCACAGCATTGTCTTCCTACATCCCAATTTTGTTTAAATAAAATTAGTATTTACTGTGATGTGCCTGAATGTATTAATTTTTCCTTTATCAGGTGTGTCTGGTGTAAGGTAAATGTTTATTTTCGTCATCCAATAGGCACTTCGCATTTTTGTGACTACAGGAAACGCACAAAGGAGTGTTTCATGGGTAGCAAAATATCCAATATTTGAAAATTATCCTAAGAACTGTGCTATAGGAATTGTTATAAAATATTGCATGTCATCAAATTAAAGTCCCGTTTAATGAGAATCGTCTGTAATGTGACGTTACACAATGCCTTGGTTCACTTTTCCTCTACTATAGTAGAATTCTCTTATCTTAGCGGCTCGCGCATGCCCGCCCAGACGCGAGAGATTGCTGCGTTGCCAGTTGCACACGACGCACGCGCCAAGAGAAGCAGCGCCATAGTATAGCATAGTTCGCAAACTTACGTTTAGAGGGGAGCGCGCAGCACGTGAAGTAACGCCACCACGGCCGCATTAACCCTTTCGCTGCAACAAAGACGTGCTCCCTGCATTCCGCGCTGTGCGCGATTTTGTCACTGCACTGCTCGCCTGTGCAGACACATCGTGTTCCGACTGCTTTGACACTCTTATCATTCGATTCCACTAAAACTATTTGGCCCAAAAATTAGATTTTTACACATCTTCTTGACTGATACCTTCCCCCCATAAATGACTTAATTTTGTTTCGATGTTCAACGCAGTTATTATGCAGCATTAAATATAGTCAACCATTGCACGAAAATTTGAAGAGTTCGCAGAAGTCCATATCGTATACTTTCCGTATGGTCGATTTTAGTTGCCACAATGTTGAGAATGAAATGTGGACAAGATACCTAAATTTCATAAAAAATTTACTGTATAACAATATCTCATTTAATTTAAGTACCACATAGGTGTCTTATGTAATATTGAGAAATATTCCATCTTTCGCGACTGTAACAAAGGTTTTATTTACACCAGGCACGTTTGGCTTTATTTTAAAGCACTTCAATGAATCAAAAGGCAGTACACAAAATACATTAAACAAAACTGTGGACTTACAAAAACATTAGGACTTGAATATACCGTCTATCAGTGAAGTCCTCTGAGCTATGTCAAATATAATTTTTGTGTGTGGCACACACAAACAACATTTATTTGCTAAAACACTGATCAGCCAACAGAAACGTTGAATATTGTGTTACCGCAGCACAAAACTACAAAAGGGGACTTGGCAATGGAGGAGACAAAATACTGTCCACTGAAGATGCTTCAAAAGAGAGATACGCGTCTGGTCTAAATAAGTCGCTTACTACAGTTGCAGAAGAGGAATATATTTCAATACCATTGGTAAAACTGCGACTGTGGAGCAAAAACAATTGTGTATGTGCCATACCTTTCATTGATTGAAGTGCTTTAAAATAAAGCCAAATGCGCCCGGTGTAAATAAAACTTTTATTACAGTCGCGAAAGACGGAATATTTCTCAATATTACATACGACACCTATGTGGTACTTAAATTAAATGAGATGCTATACAGTAAATTTTATATGAAATTTAGGTATCTTGTCCACATTTTGTTGTGGATTGGCAAGAGAGCCAACCCATTATGAGAGGAAGCCGAAAGGCACGCGTTTTAGCTCACGCAGGCTGGCGTGAGGTCTGGAACAGGACAAGGAAGTTAGACTTTAGCAAAAAAGGACGTAGCTGTTGGAATACTTAACTTTAATCCGTAAATGGTGAACATCGCTCTTGATGGTACATGTTTTACAGCATCAATAGTAACTGGTAATGGCGCCTTGCTAGGTCGTAGCAAATGACGTAGCTGAAGGCTATGCTAACTATCGTCTCGGCAAATGAGAGCGTATTTTGTCAGTGAACCATCGCTAGCAAAGTCGGCTGTACAACTGGGGGCGAGTGCTAGGAAGACTCTCTAGACCTGCCGTGTGGCGGCGCTCGGTCTGCAATCTCTGATAGTGGCGACACGCGGGTCCGACGTATACTAATGGACCGCGGCCGATTTAAAGGCTACCACCTAGCAAGTGTGGTGTCTGGCGGTGACACCACACATTTCATTCTCAACACTGTGGCAACTAAAATCGACCATACGGAAAGTATACGCTATCGATTTTTACTTCTGCAAACTCTTCAAAATTTCGTGTAATGGTTTACTACATTTAATGCTGCATAATAACTGCGTTGAACATCGGAACAAAATTAAGTCATTTATGGGGAAAAGGTATCAGTCAAGAAGACGTGTAAAAATCAAATTTTTGGGCCAAATAGTTTTTGTGAAATCGAATGATAAGTGTGTCAAAGCAGTGGGAACACTATGTGTCTGCACAGGCGAGCAGTGCAGTGATGACAAAACCGCGCACAGCGCGGAATGTGGGGAGCACGTGTCTGCAGCAGCGAAAGAGTTAATGAAGAGACAAAGCAAATATAAGTAACGTCTACATTTTTTAAAACACAGTTAACAGTGCGCCTCACCAGTTAAAATTCTGAAAGTGGATTCTTTCGGTGTAGTGTTCCTGTGTGAAAAATTTCATGATATGTTTCGACATGTCGGTATGGAACATTCCCGTGTTAGCTACATATGACTTCTCCTCTTATAAAATTATGGAGATTCCAGAGGATTCTCAGAGGGTGCTAAACATCGTAAGAAAGAGACTTCCAGAATGCATTTAGGGATTTACAGAAACATAGATGTTCACTGCCAACGGGGTTACTTTGAACGTGAAAAAGATCTAAGACGTAATACACTCCTGGAAATGGAAAAAAGAACACATTGACACCGGTGTGTCAGACCCACCATACTTGCTCCTGACACTGCGAGAGGGCTGTACAAGCAATGATCACACGCACGGCACAGCGGACACACCAGGAACCGCGGTGTTGGCCGTCGAATGGCGCTAGCTGCGCAGCATTTGTGCACCGCCGCCGTCAGTGTCAGCCAGTTTGCCGTGGCATACGGAGCTCCATCGCAGTCTTTAACACTGGTAGCATGCCGCGACAGCGTGGACGTGAACCGTATGTGCAGTTGACGGACTTTGAGCGAGGGCGTATAGTGGGCATGCGGGAGGCCGGGTGGACGTACCGCCGAATTGCTCAACACGTGGGGCGTGAGGTCTCCACAGTACATCGATGTTGTCGCCAGTAGTCGGCGGAAGGTGCACGTGCCCGTCGACCTGGGACCGGACCGCAGCGACGCACGGATGCACGCCAAGACCGTAGGATCCTACACTGTGCCGTAGGGGACCGCACCGCCACTTCCCAGCAAATTAGGGACACTCTTGCTCCTGGGGTATCGGCGAGGACCATTCGCAACCGTCTCCATGAAGCTGGGCTACGGTCCCGCACACCGTTAGGCCGTCTTCCGCTCACGCCCCAACATCGTGCAGCCCGCCTCCAGTGGTGTCGCGACAGGCGTGAATGGAGGGACGAATGGAGACGTGTCGTCTTCAGCGATGAGAGTCGGTTCTGCCTTGGTGCCAATGATGGTCGTATGCGTGTTTGGCGCCGTGCAGGTGAGCGCCACAATCAGGACTGCATACGACCGAGGCGCACAGGGCCAACACCCGGCATCATGGTGTGGGGATCGATCTCCTACACTGACCGTACACCACTGGTGATCGTCGAGGGGACACTGAATAGTGCACGGTACATCCAAACCGTCATCGAACCCATCGTTCTACCATTCCTAGACCGGCAAGGGAACTTGCTGTTCCAACAGGACAATGCACGTCCGCATGTATCCCGTGCCACCCAACGTGCTCTAGAAGGTGTAAGTCAACTACCCTGGCCAGCAAGATCTCCGGATCTGTCCCCCATTGAGCATGTTTGGGACTGGATGAAGCGTCGTCTCACGCGGTCTGCACGTCCAGCACGAACGCTGGTCCAACTGAGGCGCCAGGTGGAAATGGCATGGCAAGCCGTTCCACAGGACTACATCCAGCATCTCTACGATCGTCTCCATGGGAGAATAGCAGCCTGCATTGCTGCGAAAGGTGGATATACACTGTACTAGTGCCGACATTGTGCATGCTCTGTTGCCTGTGTCTATGTGCCTGTGGTTCTGTCAGTGTGATCATGTGATGTATCTGACCCCAGGAATGTGTCAATAAAGTTTCCCCTTCCTGGGACAATGAATTCACGGTGTTCTTATTTCAATTTCCAGGAGTGTATTTTAAGTAACATATTTCTGGAACCGTATAGCACCTCATAAATTCTTCGTATGTTTATCCTTGTAGCCGGTGGTTATAGGGACTTCGGTTGTTCAGTATGAAAAGAAAATTAAAGTTTCAATTTTCATTTCACCTCATATATTAGAACCAATTCGGTTTACATTCCTTTTAAATTGAGAACGCCTTAAATTTGATAGATGACGCTCTCCCTTTCTCATATCTTAGTGTGTTCTTTTAATTTCTACATACCTACTTCATCCACCGTCTTCGGCAATCTATTTAGCGTGTGCCTTATTTTCTTTTATACAATGCATTCCCTTACAAGTTTAAAGTGTTCATCCACGCTCACCTCATGTCCTAGTTGTTCGTACAATTCACCCTTACTCCTTCTTTCTAGCGTGTCCGCATTCAGTGCTATGCTGATTCTTAATTTTTGTCGTTCTTCTGTAACAGCTTCTCAGAAGCAGGCCTCTCTTGTTTCGCGTCTGACCGTCTTCACTTCCATATGACAGCTTTTTGAATACTTGTAGTTTCTGGAGCAATTTTCACAACTCTGTAAATAAGTACGTCACATCATGCAATGAACAAAACTTTTCGCCTGCGCTGATCTGTTTTTGATGCCTCACTTGATTGAGTCACACTTTCGTGATCTTTCAAAACTGTTTTAAACTTTTTCTACCGTATTTTTTTGTGGGCTGCCAATCTTAGCGTATGTTCCCCTTGCACTGTCCCGTTTTACAGCACTTTTACACTTCATTCATTGCTTTTTAGATCTCACTTCAGTAATCAGCGTCTCGACGTAAACTTGCGTCTGTGTTGTTCATCATTATTATTCTCAATATTTACTAAATACCTGTACTCAGATTAAAGAGGCTGCCTTAACAGATAAGGTATTGTTTTTCGTGGTGCACAGCTGTTTATATTTCTTTGGCTATGAAGTTGCTCTGTGACCATCTGGAAGGTTGCAAGTCCTATGGGGTCGCCATTCTTTCACTCTCATTATTCAGTTTATAAAGACATACACAGTTCCGGTAATTTTATTTATTTCTAATGACAACGTGATCGACGTAATGTTCGTTGAAGAGGGTTGACAGTTGGTGAGTTCTAAGTTCATTAGTAGCTTATTACATGGGGTGATTAGAAATGGCGGGATTGTGTTTATTTTTTGGTGGACAGTTAAGGCTGTGGCTAGGCGAAGGAATGACTGCTGCATATATATGATGAAGAAGGCCATTTTATCACCATCTCTTCATGAACAGTGAGGGTCGCGGTCGAGGTATATCCGGCTGCCGCTTTCATGCAGTAGTACTCAATCTGATTGACAGCTGGTCTCAGCAGAAGGGGTTTCTTAACCTCAGGGAAAGTGGCGCTATTAGCGGGGCGCATTGAATTGTCCCAGAAGCTCTAGATGAAATTTTTTGCAACTTTTTCAGCGGAGTCACGACGGCCCGACGCCTTGATTATTGTTCATGGCCGGGGGTACAGCATTCTTCTGAAACTCCAGGTATCCACCTGATGTTTCCTGCTGACTCTCGTGCCGAGATCTGTATCAGGAAGGATCGTGAAAAACAGTACGCGTGGCTAGAATTGGCGCCATGGCAGGATGCGCTTCGCATTATCGCCGAGATAGCGTTCACGAGGTTTATTATAGTCACGAAGGCACCCCATAAAGCTGCTTTCGCAGCTGCAGAGAAACAGTTTCTCGATTGGGACACCGACTGTGACATCAGAAGACTTGTCGATGGGTGCCTATTCCTAGTCACGTATAGCGATATGACTGGAGGAGGAAAATTTGCCTATCTTCTGGAAGGAGGCTATACAGAGAGTGGAGAATTTTGCGATTGGAGTATGGAAGTGCCGACGCGTTAAGAGAAGGGCAAGCTGAGTTTCGCATGACCGGTGCTTTCTAAAACCATGCTGATTCGTGGACTTCAGGTTCTCGGTCTCAAGAAAATGCACTGTACTCGAACTGAGAATATGTCCAAGGAATCTGTTGCAAACCGAAGTCAGGGATATTGGTTTGTGATTTGGCGGGTCCCTTCTTTTACATTCTTACACACTTGACACCTGCGCTTTTTGCAGTCGCTTGTGACTTCGTTCTGGACGATAGATACACTATAATTGCAAGCTAAGTAAGGGCCTAATCCATGAAAGGATCGCCGCAGCCGGGACGTGGAAGGATCTCTGTGATCAACATTTCCGTCTTCGCTGAGAATGTGGAGCAGCCACGCAGTCATATTAAGCTATGAAGAGCAACAAACGCCGTAGGACTCTCGCTCCCGTTAAGGGAATTTTTCCCGCCATAGTGTACTATTGGTGAAATCGAATTGGAATTCCATTCTGACGTGGTGATTTATCTGCTTTCAAATCTTTCAGTTGTTTCTCTACGTCAGGGACGCTTATTACTATGTCCTCCATAGGTGAACCCGATGGTCAGATGACTGTATATTTATACGATTCTCCTGTGTGAACAATTTCTTGAATGTGAAATTTAAAACTTGGGCTTTCGTTTTGCTACCTTCATTTGAAACGTCCCCTTAGAAAAATTATGAATGACTGTGCTGGTAAATTTCTACGTTATTTGATTTTCAAACAGCTGAGCAAAACTGAACGTAGACAGTGCTCTATTTACTTATTCTGGTCATCACTAAACTGACAAACAATCCAACTTTCAATAATCCCTACAAAAGAATGGCCCTGACTAACAATAACCTATACCTTTCATGAATCATTTACCTCACAAAAATCTTGGTTACTCGAACTACTGCAATACAGCCAGCGCCATTACTGCCAGCTAAATAAAACAACATTCTAACTAATCATAGGCATAGTTAGCAAATGAAAGATTTTGGTAGAGAACAAACAATGTATTTACCTTAATAATGTTCAAAAGTTATATCTCGATTCATGACATCCGTATTTACAAATTTCCTTTTTCTGGCGTCCATATCGTCCGCTTATAGTAACCTCTCAGAGCTCTAGCATCTCTCTCTCTCTCTCTCTCTCTCTCTCTCTCTCTCACACACACACACACACACACACACACACACACACACACACACACACACACACACACACACACACACACACACACACACACACACAGATATATATATATATATATATATCTCCACCACTGCTGGCGGCTCACCTCCAACTGCAGAACGCTGCGCGCTGTTCACATCCAACTGTCCAGCACTACATAAGCGAATATTCCAACAATGAGTCCAACCAGCCACAGACTGCACACAGCGCAGTCTGCGATTTTCATACAGACCACTACGTGGCGTTACCAACATAAAAACCAAAACAGCCTACTTACACATTGCCAATCCAGACTGCTCAACAAGGGTCTGAATTGAAGCCTTAGACCTGCTTACAGATTTTGCAGTTGTGGCCGAGCGGTTCTAGGCGTTTCAGTTCGGAACCGCGCCACTGCTACGGTCGCAGATTCGAATCCTGTCTCCGACATAGATGTGTGTGATGTCCTTAGGTTGGTTAGGTTTAAGTAGTTCTAAGTTCTAGGGGACTGATGACCTCAGATGTTAAGTCCCATAGTGCTCAGAGCAATTTGAACCATTTTGAACGGATTTTACATATGACCAGAATTTTCTCTCGTTCTCTGCCTGATCTTTTGCTAAGATGTGACGGTAGTAGTTGTTGTATGCTTCGCGCAGAGTTCTTTTCGCAGACGCAGAAATCTCTACTAACATTTGCTTATTCCAGGCAGAAGTTTAGTAGAGGTACCCCGCATACCCTCCACCAAAACAGAGGCGTTGTAAACTTTCATAAAAACTGTGAACTCACAAGTGTGTTTAGAGCTATGAGATAAAGGAAAGCAATCGTGTATTGAACCAAAACAATCCTACTTTGAAAACTATTGACGCTAATTGTACAGGTCTGTATTCAAATCTCTTGGTGCATCGCAACCACTTCATCTCTTTCCTGTTCCACTTGCGAACATGCGCGGAATAAACGGTTGTCGGTAAGCCTCCATGGAAGGTCTGATCTCTCTTGCTGCACCTACCTGTTCTTCCAGTGAGGTACACATACGAGGAAGCAATGTATTGGTTGAGTTCTTTACAAAACTGCGCTCACATATCTTTAACGATACAGCCGCCCCCCCCCCCCCCCCCCCCCGCCTTGTTCCGTCTACCAATGGAGTTGGAAGAGCGTCCGCCCCTGACGCATTCGCGTTTGCAAAACTAATTTCTGAAAAATCGCTCTGCTCTTCTTTTTATCTCTAATATATCCTCTATAAATTCGTTTTGGTACCGGTCTCAGAATGGCTACTTTTCGTACTACAGTCCCTGTAAATTCTTTCAATGAAGATATTCATGGGTCGTTTCACTTGAAATAGATCCGTACACAAGCTCCCAGAAATGTAATGGGTGCGGCTGCTTCCAAGAACTGGAGTCCAGTGGACATAAAATCGCTATTATCTGAAGCGTGACAACCATCTACTTTAATGTAATGTAACCGATGTGTTTACCCACAATGGTTGACACTAAACAGTATTCAAACAGGAAGTCAGCTTGCTAAAGTGAAGGAGGCACTGTTTGTTTATTGATTTATTTATCCTTGCAATATTCCATCCAACCAGATATTCTACGTATTTCCTATTACATTGAGTAAGACGTCTTAAATTTACTGAAAGTCTATTCGTGGCAGTTGTGAAGTAGAACAACAAAGACAAACCATAGGCATTCGAAATGCAGCAGCAGTCGAATGTGAAAACATGAGAGACGGGGAGAAAGATAAACTTGGCAGAGCACAAGTAATGGAGGGGGGAGGAAATAAAGTTCCGTGACTGAGAATTGCTCTTTGAATTTCATATGTTAGCACTGGATGTATCCTGTGGATATGGCGTCAGCATGTTCAAAATAAAGTCGTCGCAATCGTCATCATCAACCATGATATCCACTGCTGGTTAAAGTCCGCCTTCAGGCTTTTTCACGCATCGCGGTCCTCAAATATACGCGTCCATGCTGCACACAGCTACATTCCATTAGGTCATCGAGTGTTTTTTTTTTTCTAATCGAAGTCGTCAAGTACAGTGATCTGTTTAACTCAGTTTAATTTTCGTTGCGGTGATAATTACGTCTTCTATTCAAGACTGCCTGCTCCTTTTGTTTGTTTTGCTATCTATCTAGCGATTGGCGTCGTACATCAAGCCTAGCCATTGCATACGGTGCAACCCAGTTCTCGAAATGGAGGAAGGGGGGGGGGGGGGGGGAGACGGCGTTTATAGGAGAAGCGTTGTTCTACATGCAAAACCTGTTCAAAAAAATAACTGGAATGCTTTTGTTGCAAATCATTTCAATTTTTCCTCTACATCAGTGTTACACCTTCAAAATACTCTCCATTAGATATTAGACACTGATGCCAGTGCTTTCCCAGTCCTTCTAACACTTTTGGAACTCTTTTAGGAAGAGCGATAGGCTCTCTGGCTCCAGTGCGTTTTTAATTCATCTGTGCTTATAAACGACGACCCTTCAGGATTTTCTTTAACTTTGCAAACACAAAAAGTCAAATAGGGCAATGCCGGAGAATATTGATGCTAGGCCATCTTTACGGTTCTTTATTTATTTTTTAACTTTTTGTTTTTGGGCCAAAATATCATGGGAAAGTAACTAAGTGTGAGCAGGTGCATTATCATGATGCAAAGCCGTGATTTGTTACGCCATGAATCTGGGTGTCGCGACGTAATAAGTAGGTAGTACTCCTTATTGATGGTTCGACCTTGTTGCAAGAATTCGTGGTTCGCTAAGCTTTCAACGTCTAAGAACGTTACCTTCACACTTCATCGTACTTAAACTGTCGAGCTTTCTTCGTTGTTGACCGTCGAGAACGGTTTTCCCCTGGTGCCACTGAGTGCTGTGTTCGACGTCATATCCGGACACCAATTTTTATCGCCTGTTATGGCACTTCCCAGCAGTTCTGCATCATTGCTGATATCATGTAGCGCTCTGCGGGGAGCAGTACGTGGATGGTGGGGATCTTATTGTTGCAGCAAGACGTTGGCTCCGGGGTCGTCCATTGTAGTGGTACCTTGAATGCTTACAGGCCCTGCCAGTAAGGAGGCGTAAGGCTGTCGCTTTGAACGGAGACTGTGTTGAAATCGAGGGTTTTGTAGCCAAAAAAGTGGAGAATAATATGGTGTATTAGAATCCCGAGTAAAACAAACCTGCTTTCAGGAAAGAAACGGTTACATTACTTACTGAATAACGCTTGTACAATGATAGTGCTGAGTAAAATACTGGTAATAGTGAGTACATATCTCGATTTCATTTTGTGTGCATTATGACGTTATCGAATTTCCTATCACAGTTCTCGAATTAACTACGTGATACATGTAGTTCCCAAATTTTTAGTATGCGATTTTCAAAAAAATATTTTTCTGATCTGTATGTGTTCCACATGTTGAAGCATTCTACCATTCACTGACGTAAGATTAACAAAAGCAGTGAGCCTGGATCCGACCCTGTCTGTGGCGACCTGACGATTGACGTTGGACGAGATAAACGGAGCGTTTCCAGAAATCTTCAAACCTCTTCGGCAAAAACCACTACTGAAACATTTGGTTTTTGTAAGTTGTGGGTACGAAAACTGCTCGAGGATCAGCACAAAGTCAATAAAAACGTACCTTCAGGGGAATTTCTCGAACGCTTCGAGCTGTATAACATGGGCAGTTCCATGACTGTTGTGGTTGGCAACGAGACGTGGATGGCCGACTGCACTCCTGAGACGAAAAGACAATCACTGCGGCCGCGACAACCGCCTTAGTCATCGGCGAAAAATTACAAAACGCTGACCGACTCGAAAAAATATTCCCTGTCTTTAGCGATCGTCAAGGGATTCTCCTCACTAAATTTTTACCGAAGTGAGAGACAGTCAAAGCTGCGTAGTACTATGAAACCTAAGAAAGAAACTGCGGAGGGCGATACAGAATGGAAGGGGAGGGTTGGCGAAGGAGTGTACTACTTGCATAACAAAAGCACGTCACCACGCAGCCAACGCCGCAAGAAACTTTGTTGGTTCATTCGGTTGGTTGCGATATCACCAATCACCCCGCTCACAGCCCTCATTTGGTAGCTTAAGATTTTCATTTTCACCTCTCTGAAATTGCTCATGTATGGAAAAACGTTTTCTACACGCGATAAGGTCCAGAGGTCAAACAATAGGCAAAAGAGGCGGTGGGTGCCTTTCTTGACGAAAGCTCGCAAAGGGCGTTGAGGACGAAGGGGACAATTTCGAAAAACGGTGTTTCATATACATGTGTGAATTTGTAAATTTTTGATTGCTTTTTCGTTTTTTAAACAATTGAGTGCTCATAATTTCTCGGGGTGTGTGTGTGTGTGTGTGTGTGTGTGTGTGTGTGTGTGTGTGTGTGTGTGTGTGTGTGTTTGAGAGAGAGAGAGAGAACTTCGATCGTTTATAACAGCTTCAAATACAAGGATTCCAACTGGTTCAACAACTTCCCAACTTCATAAATTTTTCATCGTTTTAATTACACACTATACTAATCTTACTAAGATGGATTTTAGTCCTAGTTTCACACTTTCTGTGTTCAGTTTTTCTTGCAGTTGTTAAAATTACTCTCCTATTGAGGCAGACAGTAAAAGGTCATCAGGAAAGTGAAGATAGTTCACGTGTGTTCCATGAATACGCATGCCATCGTAGTTCGTAAAGTTTAGATGCCTAAAAACGTCCTGTGGGCTGTTAAGGTTGTTTTCTGGATATGGAAACTGTGAGACCTCTTTCAGTTCTGAGCTTCTTATTATTGTGATAAAATTCCACTTTCACATGAAGTTCCTTGTTTACTTATAATTATTTTTTGCGTTACTTGTTTGCATCAATCCGTTACTCTTGCAGATGTCGCTGAGTGAATGTGCGCCCTGAAGCTAAGTCACGCACTCTTGCCGGATACCATCACCGACGGGAGACGTCGCTAGTACTTCTCTCGAACCAAGCGCCACGGACATTACTGTCGGTGGAACAACACCGGCGCATCAGACCAAGGTCAGTGCAGATGCACCGACTATTATCATTATACGTCTACCTATATCCCGGAAGCCAATGTACGAGGGCTATCCACAAAGTACATTACGTTTTGGAATTAAAAATAAATAAAGTATTGGAAATTTTTTTTATTATATACAGATGAAAGCCACACTTAAATACTACTTTTCTACATAGTTGCCATTTAAATTAAGGCACTTATCGTAGCGATGGACGAGCTCGGAAATTCCTTCGTCGTAAAATTCATCCGCCTGCGCCTTCAACCACGTGGTTAATCAGTAACCCGGTAGAAATACGATTTTTGGGGATATCCTGGAAAGAGGCACTACAATAAACTCTCAAAGGTATTGCCAAACTCTGCACAACCTCAGAAGAGCAATACAAAACAAGCGCAGGGGAAAGTTGGGCTCAAAGATCTTGCTGATTCACGACAACGCCCGGGCCCACACGGCAAATGCAACTCGTGAAGTTCTCGAATCTTTTAAGTGGGAGTTGTTTCCTCATCCGCCGTATAGTCCCGACCTGGCACCGAGCGACTTCCACTTATTCCCAGCAATGAAGAAGTGGTTGGGTATGCAGCGTTTTGATGACGACGCACAGCTTCAATAAGAGGTAACCACGTGGTTGAAAGGGCAGGCGGCCGAATTTTACGACGAAGGAATTTCCAAACTCGTCCATCGCTACGATAAGTGTCTTAATTTAAATGGCAACTATGTAGAAGAGTAGTATTGAAGTGTGGCTTTCATCTGTATATAATAGAAAATCTTTCCAATACTTTATTTATTTTTAATTCCAAAACGTAATGTACTTTGTGGATAGCCCTAGTCCTTTGTGTGCTGAGGGAACTGTTCCCTATTATTAGTTGCTCCACTCCAATTTCATTCGCGTTCTAAGCTAGGGAAATACGTTTAGTACATATCAGTACGTGCCATAAACTCCCTTGTGTCTTATTCTAACATGGAAGATATAAGATACTGAATTGTTTCTGTTATTCTACGCAACAGGATATCGCGAGAACAGTGTCATTCCTTCCTGCGACCCAGAAGTAAGCTGCGTGAGCACGTCTCTTACACTTTCGTGTGAGCTAAACCGACCTCTTAAGATCCTACAAGTATGACCTGAAATCGTCTGATACCTCCTGTCCGACCACCTAAAAGAGGGCACTAAAAGCTGAAGCATTACTCTGCAATCTATTGTACCAACGATTGTTTGCGCATTTCTTTAAAGGCCAACGTACTTTGTAAGGGACCTTCCTATAAATTTAAGTCCCACTAGCCACCCCTAAAATTAATTTCACAGTTTTTATGGGGTATCATCTCTAGATACCTCTGTTCTGACCAACCCCAGAAGCTTAGCACTAACACAAGCAAACAGATTTCTTGGGAATGAGCGCTTATTACTTTAAGTGCCCCTTAAATATCGCTTTGTGGTGCTTTTAGACCATTTTCGTCCAGCTGTGAAATGTTAGTTTCCAATTTGTTGCGTGAATGCAATACTTTCAGTGGAATGAGATTGCCATATTGGTGGTGCCTCTCATCTCCAGTATTCCCAGTATACTATTCCGCTGATAAACCTGAAATGACAAAGTGCTGTCGGAAGTTATATTGTCCGACTATTTTCAGATAAGTGCTGTACACTAACGGAAATTTTTTGTAATCGAGAGGCTGTGTCACACTATTAGTTTCGGGTGAAATCCAAACTCAGTCTTTCCGTCGTCGTGCTAAAGACAGAGGTGTCGTTATGCCCGCGTCAAGGGTCTAACAAAAGCAATGAATTTATACGCAGCTTTTAGGCTTTAGGGGATAACAGGAAGCTTAGTATGCACGTCAACTGCGATTTCTGTATGGTATTACCTGTTAATGAGATCTCCGCTCCATGTGTACTTGAAGTAAACTTCGTGATTTTGCGATTTCCTTTTCCGTATAATTTCCTAAATCTGTTTAACCATGCCGAAGAAACCTGGAAATCAGTAATTTTCATCGCAGTTGAAATTCAGAGTGCCCACTCTCGTAGATCTCCGTCGGTAATAGTGCATTAACTCTCGTGAATCTTTCTAATTCTTTCGAAAAGTTTTCTTTCACATTTTTGCGAGTTTTATTTTGGCGCATATTTCGTACTACATGTAAACTTTTCTTCCGTTTAGCGATGGTCGGATTTTACGAAATGGAACCGGCTTTGCATACGGCTTAAGTTTAAGCGTTTTCTCAATCTTCCGTTTAACAAAAAAATACAGCATTTTTTCTCACTGAAAGCTATTATTATATGTGTGTTCTTTGGGCTTGGTAGGTACTTTGTTTTTGTTCTGGTGTATAATTAGCACAACAGTCACAGTTCGAACCACGATTTACGGAATTATCAGTTACTTCCTGTTGCTTGTAAAGTTGCCACAATTTCCAACGAAATGTCCACATCATTGGAAGGAGTGTAAGTAACACATATGTAGGTATTCGGGAGAAGTAGGTGATTGCGATTGCATACCGCGTTCTTCATATTTCATCTTCACAACACTGAAAACATCAATTGGACTCGACATGACCGTGAAACTCTGAAACCTGCACGAAAACGGATGCTTTTGGCGGCTATATATGAATAAATCAAGAGTAATTGCTTTATCTCAATTAACGCTTGGCAGTACCACAGTCAACTGCTAATTGTGATGCATATTAATGAATTCCAAATTCGAGCGAACAGTAACTGATCAATTGTGCCATTCAAACTATCAATGGAAACTGAAATTCGCTTTACAAATTACGATCATGTTGTGCCGTGTTACCCGTTCACCGATGTGTCCTCAGCTAAGGATATGTGCCTGCCATGTGCGCATGCGCCATCTGCCATAGCTACGGCAAGGATGTACATTTCTCCAGCTGCCTGGCGAGCTACAGATTCCGTAGATGTCAACGTATTTTTTAAAAAAATTTGTTGCAGTATGTCTGAGAAGCTAAAATTTTGACGTTGTTTCTTTCGCTTTATTCTTCCCCTATAAACAATTTCAGGGCAGATGTAGAGATATCGAATTGGACAGTTCCGTTGTACGAAGCAATATGAAATGGGGTTGACTGTAAAAGCATTATTATGGAAGGCGAACGGATGTTTTGGGTTGTTTGGAGGGGCTCTGGGAAGATGTAGCATCTCTAAGGGAAATATACAAAGCACTGGTGCGACTATTTCTTGAATACTGTTCCTGTGTTTGGAGTAGGCGTGGCAGCAGACATTAAACGAATTCCGAAACTCCTTGTTACGGTCTAAGTAGATCCGTATAACACATATGAAAGTGTGAGAGAGATGCCTGTGGAAAGAAATTAGGAAAATGGAAGAAAAGTGCCGTTATTCTCGGGAAGCCCTGTCATGAAAATGTAGAAACCTTTTAATCGAGGAAGACACGGTACCACTTCTCCTATCACTAACGCATACCTAGCGTAGGTATCATGAGAAAAAGGAAAGGCAGAATACTGTGCAAATAGAAGCAAACAGGCAGCCATTTTTCAACCGGCGAGTAAGCGAATAGACTGGAACAATAGATCGATTGCGAAATGGCTTGCGGAGAACTTAACGTAGATCTAATTCTGTCGTAATTTTCCGTTGGCTGGCTGAAGTTGTCAGCAAGCGTACTGTAGTATTAAATGACGCAATACTGTACCCTATTACCGACAGTTCCGGCACGTCAATGTTAAGAAGCTTAAGATTTCTCACAAAAAAAAAATCATTTCATCAGATATTGCAGTGATAAAACAAACAGCCTTCGTATTATGAAGCGAGTAGTGGCGGAAGTTTTCGAACAGTTTTGTCACACAAAGGATTACTGGTAATGCCATTTTAATAACGACGTCGGTGGGTTTACCAGGAAATCAAACAGCCGAAGTACTTCTTTTTTTTTTGCAGTTTTCCGTCGCATATCTAGCGGAGGCGAGTCAGCCAGCTGCCTTCGGAAAACATCGTTTCTCATTCATTAAGCTGGAAAATACCCACTGGAGTCTTCCCCTTCCTTTGAAAGTTCTGATTACATTGTGGATATTCTCTCGGGCGCTCGTTGTGGGCGCATTTTCCTTGTGAGAGCGGGGTTCCCAACCACTGCAGAAGTTACATTCTACGCAAGCAGTTTGCTTGATTCTGAGCGACAAAATCCCTTGCAGTCCTATTCCTTTACAACTTGCATCTCGTGCGAAGCGAATTCTGACAGCATAAAATAAACAATTACATCGCTGTAATGGTCGGGGCATCTGAGTACGAAACTACTGTGCTTGTAGGGGTTAATTTTGGATCGAATTGTCAGCAAATCAGCTTTAGCGTAACGTTCACGAAAGTCATTTTCCTTTCATTGCCTCACGCGCACGTTTAAATTAATAATGTTTACGAAATAGGAGGCTATGGTGGTGGCGTAATAGCCCAATCAATAGTCACCGAGAAAAGTCGAATATCGGGAGTATTTCGTGTTGTCAGATATTTTTGTGCGGTGATAGGAGGGAGTGCCACGAACAACGTACGTAATATTACTCATTATCTCCGCAACTGAGATCTGTGCGTTTGGACATAATCCATTATGTAAATCATTGCTACATTTTAAACCTGCTCTACACTTGCTACAAGTGTGGGTACCAAACGCGAAATCATTTCGTAGTACAAGCTATGTGAGGGTGAAGGTGCGTTTGAAGGCCAATTTCTAGGTTTTCCTTTAATGACTCGAAAACCGTGACCTTCAGCAAAACGTATCCCAGTACAAAATTTAACTACATCAATTTTCCTACAAAAAGGGGCGGTTCATCTTAACTGTAGGAGTAATAGTTTGCGCGTAGCAAGCGAGAGACTATGAAAATCTCACGCGTGTTTTATGACAGTAAAAACAGGGTGGGTCGCCTAAAACGGCAACGGCAGGGGCAGCTGAATCAGTCTGTATATGAAAATGTCTATACAGGGTGAAACGGAATTTCATTACAAAATTTCGGAAATCATTTAGGAGTATTTTCTGAGTACTTTGGTTTTAAACATTCTCGTGGTCTCCAGTTACAGAGTAACAATATAATTGTGAACAAAGTAAGAGCTTATGGACTATCAGACAAATTGTGTGATTGCGTTGAAGAGTTCCTAGATAACAGAATGCAGCATGTTGTTCAGTGGAGAGAAGTCTTCCGAAGTAAGTGATTTCAGGTGTGCCGCAGGGGAGTGTCGTAGGACCGTTGCTATTCACAATATACGTAAACGACCTTGTAGATAACATCGGAAGTTCACTGAGGCTTTTTGCGGATGATGCTGTAGTATATCGAGAGGTTGTAACAATGGAAAATTGCACACAAATGCAGGAGGATCTGCAGCGAATTGACGCATGGTGCAGGGGATGGCAATTGAATCTCAATGTAGACAAGTGTAATGTACTGTGAATACATAGAAAGAAAGATCCTTTATCATTTAGCTACAATGTAGCAGGTCAGAAACTGGAAGGAGTTAATGCCATAAATTATCTTGGAGTAGGCATTAGGAGTGATTTAAAATGGAATAACCATATAAAATTAATCGTCGGTAAACCAGATGCCAGACTGAGATTCATTGGAGGAGTCGTAAGGAAATGCAATCCGAAAACAAAGGAAGTAGGTTACAGTACGCTTGTTCTCCCACTGCTTGAATACTGCTCAGCAGTGTGGGATCCGTACCAGATAGGGTTGATAGAATAGATAGAGAAGATCCAACGGAGAGCAGCGCGCTTCGTTACAGGATCATTTAGTAATAGCGAAAGCGTTACGGAGATGATAGAAAAATTCCAGTGGAAGACTCTGCAGGAGAGACGCTCAGTAGCTCGGTACGGGCTTTTGTTGAAGTTCCGAGAAGAGATGCCTTCACCGAGGAGTCAAGCAGTATATTGCTCCCTCCTACGTATATCTCGCGAAGAGACCATGAGGATAAAATCAGAGAGATTAGAGCCCACACTGAGGCATACCGACAATCTGGAACAGAAGGGAGGACCGATAGAGGTACTCGAGGTACCCTCCGCCACACACCGCGGGTGACTTGCGGAGTATGGATGTAGATGTAGATGTAGATATCATTGATTCGATTTTTTGCCTCCCCCCTCATTTACCTTTGTCTCTACGAAAATATCTTTATAACCAGGAAAAACCTCACCAACATAAAACATAGTAGTACCTCAGGCGAAACAAACATATTGCGGCTTACTTTTACAGAAAAGATTGAACACACTGTGCTAGACGAAAGTAGCACTCCGTCTTCAGGCCACGTGTGGCCTACTGGGACCATCCGACCGCCGTGTCATCCGCAGCGGAGGAATTCGGATAGGAGGGGCGTGGGGTCAGCACACCGCTCTCTCGGTCGTTATGATGGTATTCTTGACCGAAGCCGCTACTATCCTGTTGAGTCGCTCCTCAATTGGCATCACGAGGCTGAGTGCACCCGGAAAAATGACAACGGAGCATGGCGACCTGGATGGTCACCCATCCAAGTGCCGACCACGCCCGACAGCGCTTAACTTCGGTGATCTCACGGGAACCGGTGTATCCACTACGGCAAGCTAGAAGAAAGTGCACAACAATTTAAGAACTGTTTACATACAGTTATAGTTCAAAATGTCGACGACGATGGTGGCTGCAGAGCATATGACGACGCACCATCGAGTGTATTACACGCTCAAAAATTTGTGAGTGCGGCGTACTATTTCTGCAGTTGTAACAACCCTAGCAAAGATGTCCATGAGAGAATCGCTGTGCCGCTCTTCCATTGCAGCAGTCAAATGACACAGCTGTGTATCTCTGTTAAAGTACAACCAGCACCGCTGAAGGAAAAAAAAAATCGAGCAGCACAGACTGCAAGCTTGAAGGCGAAAAAGAATGTAGGCATTTCTGTTATCAGCGCAAGTACTTAGGGATGGACGCGCGCGCCAATGATATACTGTAAATACTCGAATTGTAAGACCAACAAAAAACGACGCAACAAGAATGAATTACGCGAATGGGATGGAAATCTGTAGTTATGATACACATGTACGAGGGTGAGTCAAATGAAAACTTTAAATTTTTAATAATAAATCGAAATTTCGCGCCATTACCCTGTAAGTTGGTAAGCGTGCTACAAACAGCGTGCGAAATGGCCTGTAGGTGGCAGCATAGTGCAGATGCACACACATTGTCGCAGTATCAGTATAAAGATGGCCGCCCCACTTGCGATTTGCACCAGGGAAAAACAGCGTTTTGTTGTTGGGTTTTTGCGTGGTGACGAATGAAGGTTCAGTACGGTGATGCATGTTTGTCACAGCAGCATGTCTACGAATGGAGTAGAAAATGCGCAAATGGTGTGACTTCAGTGGAAGATGCACCTCGTCCAGGTCAGGCACAACGAGTTGTGACTAGACAGAACATTGAAGAAAGAAAAATATATGATTTAAGCATTATAGGATGGGGTGGTACTGGATTGTCTCGAGACTTGTAGAAACTGGTAGAAATTGAGAAAAATTTACCATTGTCAGAAGCTGAAAATAATTGCTGGGATATAACATAAACAATTACAATGTGTGGAGATTTTAGAGATAAAGAGTAAGTAAACAGCTACTGCAGTACAGCAGGAAATATATTTTGTGCTAGATATTACAATATGGAATTCCCTTTCAACCTATTCTACTCCATTCTCCTTAACACGTAGCCCTGAATGACTTTCTGACCAATTTCTGGAATAGTCTCACCATAGTGAAGGAAAACCGCCGAGTGACACTGAATGACACTGCAGCATGTTTACAGATTAGTCATGGGTCAGCACACCACATTGTGCATGATGTGCTCCAGTTTAACAAAGTCTCTGCAAGATGGGTGCCACGGCAGCTGGCTCCTGAAATGAGAGAACGACGTGTTGATGCTTGTGAAGAACTTCTTCGGCGCTTTGAACGAGGTGATAGCTTCCTTGCAAGAATCGTTACTGGGGACGAAACCTGGGTGCACTTCCACCAACCGGAAACGAAGAGAACGAACAAGGAATGGCGCCATTCCTCATCACCAAAACTAAAGAAGTTTGGAACAGAACCATCAGCAGGGAGGGTTATGCTGACATTCTTTCGGGACGAAAAAGGAGTCATTTTGGAGCATTACATGCCTAGAGGGACCACTGTCACCAGTGCATCATACACAGGTCTCCTAAAAAATCATCTGCGGCCTGCAGTCAAATCAAAGCGACGTGGATTGCTGTCAGCAGGTGTCCTTTTGCAACATGACAATGCAGGGCCCCACACTGCCCGTACAACAGTTGCAACAATTACAGACCTGCATTTTGAGTGTCTTCCTCATCCACCATACTCACCAGACCGTGCCCCCAAGTGATTTTCATATGTTTGGACCACTCAGAGACGCAATGGGAGGAAAGAAGTTCCGTTCTGATGAAGAGGTACGCCACGCGATGCATGAGTGGTTGCTTGGACTACCAAAAGAATTTTTTTCGAAAGGAATTTATGCACTTTTTAAGCGCTGAAGGACTTGCATTGAGCGTGGGGGAGATTATGTTGAAAAGTGATACAGATTTTTACCACTTATGCACAATAAATAATATTTAAAAAATATTTAAGGTTTTCATTTGACGCACCCTTGTATAAATAGATGATGGCAGTTTCAGAAAAAATTGATTATTTATTAAAGAGAAACAGCTTTACAGATCGATCATGTCGATAACGTGTTGCTCCACCTCTGGCAGTTACTCGGCTTTGCACTGATTGATACAGTTGTTGGTCGCGGTTCTGAGGGAGTCTCAGTTGGGGAGAGATGCGAAGACCTTACCGGCCAAGGTAGGGTTTGGCAAGCGCGAAGACAAGCAGGAGAAGCTCTCATCGTGTGCAGTCGGGTATTGTCTTGCTGAAATGTAATCCCAGGATGGCTTGCCATGAAGGACAACAAAACGGGGCGGCGACGTACCGCTGTGCTGGAAGGTGCCGTGGATGACAACTAAAGGGGTCGTGCTATGAAAAGAAACGGCACCCCAGACCATCAGTGCTGGTTGTCGGGCCGTGTGCTGGGCAGCAGCCACGCTGGTATCCCGCCGCTTTCTAGGGCATCTCGAGATAAGTCTTCGCCCTTCAATCTCCTTGACTGGAGTAGAACTGTCTTCAGCGATGAGTTCCGCTTCGAACTGAGCCCCGTTTACCAACGAAGATGTCTCTGCAGACACCGCGGTGTTCTTAAAATACGAGCAGGTCTTCGATGCCGCAATAAATGTTACAAGGATTACATTTTCCACTTCGCACCGTAAACAAAATTGCACCAGGGCAATCATATGTCGGTGCATTGATGTTTTGGATGAAGCAGTTCTAAATGTAGCGTCGCGGGATTAGCCGAGCGGTCTGAGGCGCTGCAGTGATGGACTGAGCTTCTGATCCCGGCGGAGGTCCGAGTCCTCCCTCAGGCATGGGTGTGTGTGTTTGTCCTTAGGTTAATTTAGGTTAAGTAGTGTGTAAGCTTAGGGACTGATGACCTTAGCAGTTAAGTCCCATAAGATTTCACACACATTTGAACATTTTCCTAAATTTAGGTTTCCTGGATGCAAATTAATGTTTAAATTAATATTTATAGTGATATAAATAATCCATTTTGAAGTTTTGAAAATGCAAGTATATTGTTTCCTTATTATCAAGCGTATGTAATTCAAAATAGGGTTATGCATTCACAGTTAATCGTCTGTGTTGCTGTACAGGCCAGTACATTCCAAATTAAGACGATATAAATTCATGCTAGTCCGCTGTACAGTTTCATTACTGCAAAAATAAAATTGCACAATTGTGCGCATTTTTTATTCCAACTTTTTTCTGGCAATTTTTTGTGGACACGTTTAGCTTATTTCGTTTAGTGGGAGATTTGGGAACAGTGGACGCGAGATAGTTACTCCCTTGACTGGTGCTAAAAGGTTTTTACGGCACTTGAGGTGTGTAAGTAGTTTCGTTCTTCTTGCACATGACGTAAGACACTATGTAGACGGTCAGAAACATCGCAAAAAACGTGAATGCTCGAGCTTCTGTTGCCTTTGATAAGATGCAGTAAACCCTACAAAAGTAATGGACATTTCCGCGCTTCCAAAACCCAGAAACTCCTGATGTTGGCACCCGTTGGCCCTTGTGACTCGACGTTAATGAGGTGCGGTGTGTACTGCAGAAACACCTGCCCGACGCCCGCTAAGTATTTAGTCAAACTTCGAGGACTTTAAGATCAGAGACGGAGATATTAATATAAGCGACATCCGTATGTTTGGGAATAGGATCGGTCAGTGATAGGTTGCTTGGCGTGTTGCACAATCGTGGCATCTCGTGGTACAGACCGGAGGCTGCTAAAAAACCACATACTAAAATTCAGACGGACGAGCCTGCATGATTCATATGTGGTAACCGCGGGCTCGTATGCGCCGACCGTCAGCGACCGAGTGACACTCAGTCACACAATTCAGACTGGCAATCAAACTTCTGTTAACAGGGATGAACTGGTACCAGCGTCCAGAATACAATGTGTCAGTTCTTCCACGCCTTTGAGACCTGCAACACGAACACGTGCCGTCTGCAGGTGCGTGGAGCCGGAGGATCTTGTGTTTACATCATCCACTGATCTACAACGCGTTTGCTCTCTAGATGCTGATGTTTTGCGGCCACTGAAAGATTTGTGGTGGTTGCCTTTACAGAACGACCAGAAGGTCTTGCCTTTCGCCATGCGATTCTTAAAAGTATGGGCATTGTAGAGGGAAAGGAAGCAACGCTTACATAGCTTCAGTATCTTGGCAAGCTCCTGTGCCTTTAGTACTGTCTGGAAATCTTGAGCCCAATGGCTACATTGTGCGCAGATTACGCAAAATGGTTCTGGCGTCCGCTTGTTATTACGTGAGAAGAGTTTGTTTAGGCTGTGTAATTAGAGCCGAAGCCGAGGGTAGCGGGTTTTAATTTGCTTGTACTCCTCAGCGGATCTTTTAAGTAATGCATACTCCGTCTACTTCTTGCGCTAGAAACTCTATTAACTTGAAAGGTCTCCTTTGGAGAGGTCATGTAGTTCTGCGCCCATTGTCGAGTGACGACAGATTTCTTCTGGAAGGCGCACTGTTTTCTGAACTCTCCCACAGGCATTGACGTCTTCCCCCAATGATTTTAATGCCTTCTTACTTCAGTTACATTCTATGAATGTTAAATTGAGGCCTTTCGGGATACGAACTGAACAGGCGCAATCACTTCCTAATACTCTGGATGTGCCCGAATGATTCTATTACTATCTCTGTACTGTTAACGTAGACTTTTCTTTACACCCTCGGAAGTCGAAGCTGTTACAGCGATACCTTCGACGAGCGTCTTAGTTTTATCTTCGAGATAGCCTCGAAGGAAGACAGTGGACGAAGATGGGGTGCTGTCCACTTAGTTACCAAATTGTTCCCAAAATCTATGCTCTCTCTGCACGTCTCCTGAGAAGGGCTCTGATTTAATGGACGGCAATTTGACTGAGTAGTAATTGCTTTGGCAGGAAGGATCACATCGTTCGTGTTTAAACTTGACGTGAATTCAGTGTGCTTCCTTCCGATACCGTCGCTTTATCAGTATAATTTTCACAGACAATTGTACCATTATTGTATTCCTCATTTGACAAACAGTGGTGTGTCTGGTCGTCCAGGAGTAGAACAACTGACCCCGTGTCCTCAATCGAATCTTGTAACGTCTGACGTTGGAGAGCCGTGATCAATCGAGTAATATCGATCTCTGATGAGTTCGGTTTCTGTTCAGAGGGTGCAGTTTTCCTGCCGACATGTTTAGAAAACTGTTATAGCTTAATGATCTTCTCTGAAGAAAGTTAGTAATTGTGTACAGACCAAAATTAGGGTAGTAGCAAATGAACGAAAGGTGAGATCCGCTGGTGACAACAGCAGCGGCCAAATCAACCAGAGATCAGTACAATCGCGATGTACGCGGAAGTTCACACAAAAATACTCAGTAAATGCTCCACAGCAATATTAATAGCTGTAACGGGAGGGCTTGTAATTTTACTCAAAAAGTATAGAGTATATAACATGCTTGACAAATTTCCTTTCCGGGAGCGGGAGTCCTACAGCGTTATGTTGCTCATCGTACCTTAATGAGATGGCGTAGCTGCTCCGCCTTCTTAGCGAAGACGGAAATGTTGCTCGCAGAAATTGTTCCGCGTGCCGGCTGCGGCAATCCTTGCACTGTTTTCGCAGTGTAGCTCCAAGTAAATAAAGTAAGACGCACCGCGTGCATCCACATAAACAAGAAAATTTATTAATTCCAAGGAGAATATAAAGATATTGTATTAAATAATCCATTGTGATTCTCCTCACGAAGACGTCAGGCAACATGCTCTTTGTTCGCTGTCAAGCCACTTGGAGCGCTGCGGTTTATCAGTCTACCATCTCGCTTTATTACTGGCTGATTTTTAGTCTTCAGGTTTGTTTCAGTTTCATAGTTAACGAAAATTAGTTTCATCACAGCGCTCTTCTGATCAATACTTCTCCTTTGTATTCGTCTTTGAAATGCGTTGTAAATATGTAACCCGTATTCTCATTGCTTTCTTCTCGCATCCGTAATATTGGGCAGGGTAAATGATTCCAAATTTGTTCTTGTTTCATATAAAACAAAAGCTACTTTCGTTGCATGGTGGTCTGTGTACTTAGGTGTATCTGTTAGTGCTCACGAACCTTCAGTGTGAACTGCTCGATTTAAAAGCATTATAAGTGTTTTGTTCGTATTCTACCGTATTTTTGCTTGCAGCCGTTTTCCATGCCTTCTGCCTTTTATGCGGATCTCCATGTTAGTATGTTTTGACAGTTTTTGTATTCACCTTTATTATATTCCTGTTACGGAATGAGTGCGTAATTCTGATTTGAACGGTGTTGTTTCTTGCTATGAGTGCCATGCATTTCACAGTGTGTTGCAGGTATGACTATAGAGGTAGTTGAGTAGGCCCTATGCTTCGTAGTCTTTTTGATTAGAGCATTCATCCTTGCAACTGCTGAAAAAGCAACACTAGTTATTCAAATTTTTCACAGGTTATCAACACATACTATAAACAGTAACTTTAAGCAGAAGTCAATGAATATTTCGGTGGCCTCCATTGAATGCGAGAGTATAAAAACCGGATGGTAACACTCAGAATACCAGATATATGTTTAGAGTGCATTTAAATGAAGCAGTTCACACACGGATTCGTATGCAGTAACAAACAGACGCCGCCTGGGTGGCCGAGCGGTTCTAGGCGCTACAGTCTGGAACCGCGCGACCGCTACGGTAGCAGGTTCGAATCCTGCCTCGGGCATGGATGTGTATGATATCCTTAGGCTAGTTAGGTTTAACTAGTTCTAAGTTCTAGGGGACTGATGACCTCAGAAGTTAAGTCCCATAGCGCTCAGAGCCATTTGAACAAACAGACAAATAATCCAGAGTGTACCAGTTTACATTTGCTGCAAAACAAAAACAAACATGGAGTCATCTTCCCCACCCAGTACTACAAGAAGAGAACAAAAATTATGCAGAATACCAACAACATATTTAAGTTACAATTCAAAGACTGCAATACGCACAGGAAGATCGTAATCAGGAACATAATATCCACATGGTCGAAATTGCAATATTGGGTTTTACAAATAAATACACCTTACCACCGGACTACCAGATCCACCCATAAAGTGTAAAAGAAAATCATCTAGTACTAGTGTTACAAAAAGCAGTAATACAGATTTCCGAGCCATATTTCTCGCATTTGAAGTTCACTTCTGCACCACTTGGTGCGCTGCTGTCATTCCGTTTCTGTGTCGTAACACGGGCTCTGTACTTCCGATATTTTGCTATTCTGTGATTGTGCTTAATGCGCCGCGACACCGTTTAAGGCATGATTGCGCTTGTAGATATCCGCTGGATACATAGTATTTCTGTGTGAATACTCTAGTATACTGTAGATAACCTTCCTCAGTTCCGCGCGGATAGCTCAGAGTATATGGGGCAGGACGAATTGTCTGGCGTAGCGTAAGTACATTACACTATGTGATCAAAATTATCCGGACACCTTGCTGAAAATGACTTTAAAGTTCGTGGCGCCCTCCATCGGTAATGCTGAAATTCAGTATGGTGTTGGCCCACCTTAGCCTTGATGACAGCTTCCACTCTCGCAGACATACGTTCAATCAGGTGCTGGAAGGTTTCTGGGGAAATGGCAATCCATTCTTCACGGAGGGCTGCACTGAGGAGAGGTATCGATGTCGGTCGATGAGGTCTGGCACGAAGTGGGCGTTCCATTACATCCCAGAGGTGTGCTATACGATTTAGGTCAGGACTCAGTGTACGCCAGTCCATTACAGGGCTGTTATTGTCGTGTAACCACGCCGCCACAGGCCGTGCATTATGAACAGGTGCTCGATGTAATCGCCATCCCCTTGGAAGCAAGAAGGTGCTTAAAATATCAGTGTAGGCCTGTGATGAGATAGTGTCACTCAAAACAACAAGGGGTGCAAGCCCCCCTCCGTGAAAAACACGACCACACCATAACACCACCACCTTCGAATTTTACTGTTGGCGCTACCTAATTTTACTGTTGGCACTACACACGCCTACAGATGATGTTCACCGGGCATTCGCCATACCCACACGCTGCCATCGGATCGCCACATTGTCTACCCTGATTCGTCACTCCACACGATGTTTTTCCACTGTTCAATCGTCCAATGTTTACGCTCCTTACACCAAGCGAGGCGTCCCTTAGCATTTACGGGCATGATGGGTGGCTTATGAGCAGCCGCTCGACCCTGAAATCGAAAGTTTTCTGAGTGGATCCTGATGCATTTAACAATTCCTGTGTGATGGTCTGGATAGATGCCTGTCTATTACACTTTACAACCATATTCAACTGCAGGCGGTCTCTGCCAGTCAACAGACGAGGTCGGCCTATACGCTTTTGTGCTGTACGTGTTCCTTCACGTTTCCATTTCAATATCATACCGGAAACAGTGGAGCTAGGAATGTTTAGGAGTGTGGAAATCTCGCGTATAGACGTAGGACACAAGTAACACCCAATCACCTGACCACGTTCGAAGTCAGCGAGTTCCGCGGAGCGCCCCATTCTGCTCTCTCACGATGTCTAATGACTATTGAAGTCGCTGATATGGAGTACCTGGCAGAAGGTGACACCACAATGCACCTAATATGATAAACGTATGTTTTTGGGAGTGTCCGGATACTTTTGATCGCATGGTGTGTATGCAGAAACCTTCCTCGTGAATTAGTCTGTGTATCAGTGAAAACCTTATCAGAACCCCTACAGCTATTCCCGAGATTAGCCTTCAAATACAGACTGAAAAACATGGCGGGGGGCTTAAATTTAGTAATATGTACAGATATACTGTTTTGACATAAATTGGACGTTAGGCCGTGTGTTAGGATAAAATTTGCTGATCGCAATGATTATTATGTGACAGCGAGGGGTCAGATAACTACCGTCGCCTTACTCCTAGCTCACCGACGATCCAGACAATGTGTGAATGATAACTCTCATTCGTCTTGATAGTATCTAGAATTTGTTGCAACTGTCACGATCTCTGTAAACACCAAACCTCATACTGCGTCACTTTCCGAATGGATTTTACTGTGGCCGAAGGTAATGAAATGTCGGCCATTAAACGCTTAGCAGGCTTAACCAAACATCGTCTGGAAAGCCTGGTTCGCCGTGAAAGGATGGAATACACAAACAGTAGCAGCGCAGGGAAAATATTTTTCCACTCTAGTGGGTCACACGTGTTATGGTGGAAATCCTGTTACAGATATTGCTGCGCTTCAGGTGGCATATTGTTTCTGTATCGACTCTACCATCACCGCCACATCCACCACCACCACCACCCAGCGCCACTATCACAACAACTACCACCCCCGCCTCCGCCACTTCATAAACACAGCACCGTCGACATCGGACATCGTCGTAAATGCGAAGCTCAACTAGCCGGCCTCTATGGCGGAGCGGTTCTAGCCGCTTCAATCCGGAACAGCGCTGCTGCTACGGTCGCAGGCTCGAATCCTGCCTCGGGCATGGATGTGTGTGATGTCCTTAGGTTAGTTAGGTTTAAGGTCTAAGTCTAGGGGACTGATGACCTCAGAAGTTAAGTCACATAGTGCTCAGAACCATTTCAATTTACCTATTTCATAACTAAAACTCACCTATTCGTTACTTCGTGGTTTTCGTCTCCACTGAAACAATCACGCAACTTTTTTTAAAGTTAATTTAAATATTCGGCAACAGTAATTCGAAAATAACGACGGACATAAGTCAAAGAATTTTTTCCGGATAATAACTATGTTTTTTTGTGTACCAGCACATAATTTCCTTGACTTGGACGATCAATTGTAATATTATATTGGACGAATCCACAATTTACGTAAGCGCTTAATTCTTATTCGACGACGAATAACTTATTAATGCCACTGCAGCTAAATAGTTTAGTTCAGTGTGACAACTCATCTTGCAAGGCGTGTCCGGTGGCCTGGTTGCTACACAACTGCAGAAACCACACATTTTTGTCGCAAATGTGACAACTACTTTTTAATTTTGACACGTCATCCACCGCGATGTCGCAGCTATAAACGCTTCGAGTGTGGCACCGTTGTGCGACTATTAAAATCGCGATGTTATCGAACAGGAAAAATCGCCATGTATTTCTTTAGTCGAAGATTGTGGACGAGACCCTCCTTATCATGTAGCTGGGGTCCTCACGAACCGACAGGGACTTCGTAATTCAAGAGTGACTTAGCAGAAACGATCTGTAACGGTTCTGGCAGTTCCCGTTAAAAACTCTATGAGAGACGCTTTGCCCAGTGTTTTCCCAGTGCTGACACAGCGAGGGCGAACCAAACAATGGCAGAACGTCCCGCTCGCTGGCTGTTTGTGCGCGGTTAATGACCACTGTGAGACTAGCTCAAGTTTACAGGTCGTTTCGTTGCGCCCATTAAGTCCTGCACTGGAAAGGGAAGGCCATCTACCGTATGACTGGCTTGTTAGCTCTCTTGGAAGTCGTAGTATGCTTTGCAGCAAATACGTGGGCGCACCACCTGTGTCTAAGGACGTATAGAAACAGTGAGGCGAGGGCAGTGGAGCATACTACTTAAAGTGTCAGGTGCTTTCGGCAACACATCTTGGGTGTTGTCCTGGCGACCTGCCCCACTGACGTCACTATCCCCCAAGGAGCGGCGGCGTACTAGCTAAAGAGGGGCAGTCACGAAAACGTTAGTGAAACAACCGGGGTAAACCTTGTAGACATGCGTCAGTTAAACAGCTGACCCCTTGACACATGGCAGCGGGGTTGGAAGACGACTGACAAAGGCCGTCGCACTCTCTCTTCCTTTCCGAATACACGGGAACGACTGAAGCTGAAGCATGGCGGATCCTAGCAGTGGTGTATTATTTACTTTTTGACCGATCACGCCCTGTACCAAGCCCGTTTGTACCGCGTGGTCCTTCGCCAGATCGTTACATCCACGTGCGGAGCATGTGAGTCTCCAGAACACGTAGGATTACATTGCAACACCCTCACACACCTAAGACGTCTTAACAGAATACAATGGCATCAAAGAAACCTTACGAGACTGTAACTAACATCGCAGATAAGTTTTTAAGAACACTGTATGACGTCTACAGACAAGAAAATCCATGCCGCATATCTCGAAAAAACACACACACACACACACACACACACACACACACACACACACACACACACACACACAGAAAGTTACACAAGGGCACTGATACACAGGGTGGTCCATTGATCATGAGCGGGCCAAATATCTCACGAAATAAGCGTCAAACGAGAAAACTACAAAGAACGAAACTTGTCTAGCTTGAAGGGGGAAACCTGAGGGTGCTATGGTTGGTCTGCTAGATGGCGCTGCCATAGGTCAAACGGATATCAACTGCTTTTGGAACCCGCATTTTTTATGACATATTCGTGTAGTACTAAAGAAATACGAATGTTTTAGTTGGACCACTTTTTTCGTTTTGTGATAGATGGCGCTGTGATAGTCACAAACGTATAAGTACTTGGTATCACGTAACATTCCGCCAGTGCGGACAGTATTTGCTTGGTGATAAATTACTCGTATTAAAATGGACCGTTTACCAATTGCAGAAAAAGTCGATATCGTGTTGATGTATGGCTATTGTGATCAAAATGCCCAACGGGCGTGTGCTATGTATGCTGCTCGGTATACTGGACGACATCATCCAAGTGTTCGGGCCGTTCGCCGGATAGTTACGTTATTTACGGAAACAGAAAGTGTTCAGCCACATTTGATGCTTATTTCGTGAGATATTTGGCCCGGTTACTACCAATGGACCACCCTATATAAGCGGAGCAGAGACGAATGGAGAGTAATTCTAGCGACGATACAGACTGCAAATGGGGAAATCCACTCACATTAGCGACTTTGCAAAAGGGCTGATTGTTACGGCCTGGCGCCTGGGAAATGGCGTCTCGTAATGGCGAAGATGATGGACTGTGCTACTGTCGTCAGCATCCGTGGCTAGTGGCTATGGTGAAACCACGAGTAGATCAGGCGTCGGACGCCTAAGCCTCATCGAAGAATACGGAGGTCGGAGACTTAGCATCCTGTCCAACTTTGTAGTGCGGCTGTCTGTGGTAGATCTGATACCAGAGTACAATTCTGGTCAGGCAAAATGTTTACGAGCACTCCGTTCAACGCGAATATGAGGTGCCGCGACAATCTGAGGCTGACTGTTGCAGCTCAAATGGCTCTGAGCACTATGGGACTGAAAATCTATGGTCATCAGTCCCCTAGAACTTAGAACTACTTAAACCTAACTAACCTAAGGACATCACACAACACCCAGTCATCACGAGGCAGAGAAAATCCCTGACCCCGCAGGGAATCGAACCCGGGCGCGGGAAGCGAGAATGCTACCGCACTGTTGCAGCTGCTGCCGCTGCCGCTGTATGCAGATGATGATCAAATGGTCGGGAGACCCGATCTGGGGTTGTACGGCCGCCTAGTGCAAGTCATAATTACTACTATTATTATTATTTTTATTATTATTATTATCCGGCGCCACTACGTCGACTTGCGTGTCGATGATAACAAAACACCATCCAGTCCCCCAGCGGCCTCCACGCATGGCATTACCCGTGCTGACCATTCAGCTTCGCAAGCGGACGACGACGATGATGTTTACAAGAAATTGTTGAGGGATTCAGGAGGACTTCGGCAGAAATTTTTTATTTTATTTTTTTATTTTGTGCGATAAGTGGCAGTTCGCTTTAAATGTGGATAAATGTACGTTGATGTGTAGGAGAAACATTCCTGTAATACTGAAATACAATATTAGCGTTGTCCTATTTGAATCCATCACGGTGATTAAATGGCTGAGCAAACGTTGCAAACGACGTGAGATCAAACGACTTTTGACGAAACGCTATCGAAGTAGTTCATAGAGAACCAGCATTTGCGACAGACTGTACGTATACTGTACTGTCTCCGGCTTTCACCTCGCGCAAGGACAAAATCAGAGATAATCGTATTGTTACAGATGCTTACAGGCAGTCACTTTGTCCAAGCTCCATTGGAGAGTGGAACAGGAAAGGAAGTGATTAGCGGTGTAATGAACAGAAGGAAGGAAGATTGGGTTTGACGTCCCATCTACTTCGAGGTGATTAGACATGGAGCACAACTAGGATTGTGTCAAGGATGGAAGGAAATCGGCCGTGTCCTTTCAAAGGAACCATCCTCACATTTACCTGGAGCGATTTAATGAAATCACGGAAAAGCTAAACCTGGATGGCCGGATGCGGGTTTGAACCGTCGTCCTCCCGAATGAGAGTCCAGTGTGCTAATCAACTAACGATGTGTAAAGTATCCTCTGCTATGCATCGTACAGTAGCTTCTGGCGTATGTTTGTAGATGTAGATATAGCTTTGCAACGCAAAGACCTGTATGAATGTAGAGAGAAACATCCACAAAATGTCAGTTAGATTTTGTGTGGACGTAGGGAGGGACATGCAAGAACTGCCAGTTACATTATGTCATTTGGTGATGGAGGTAGTGATAATGAACTATGAGACGATTTTTAATTGAAACCTGACACGGCGTGTTTACCGGGAACTTACAATACGAAAGATGTCTGTTAATTTATTCGTTTTACTGGTTGTCGCGCTCCGTGGCTTTTGATCATACAGCGTCGGGCAAATAAAATGTGGACGTGAATGTGTGTACAAGGTATGTCCACAAAGTAAGTTCCGTTTGTTTTATATAACCAAACTTGTGCAGATACAGAAAAATATTTATTGTACAAAAATCTACAACTGTTAAACTACTTTCCTACGTAGCTTCCGAAATTTTATAGGAACTTGTCATAGCGTGGTACAAGTTTTTATATGCGTTCTTCATAGAAGGTTGCCGCCTGTGTATTCAACCATGTGGTAACATGTTCTTTTCAGATCGTCATCATCGTTGAAGTGTTGACCACCAAGGACAGATATTTGGTGTAAGAAGAGATGAAAGTCGCAAGGAGCGAGGTCCGGGCTGTACGGAGGATGATCAAACGCGTCCCAGTGAAACTCCCGTAAGAGTTGTTTGGTCGCATTCGCCATGTGAGGTCGGAGATTATCGTAGGGAAAAAAAAACAGCTTTTGAGAGTAATCCTCGGCGCTTGTTCTGCATTTCGCTGTGCAATTTCTTAATGGTCTCGCAGTAACCGTGTGCATTTATTGTTTGGCCTCGTGGTAAGAAATCAATCAGCAAAATGCCATTTTTGTTCCAAAAATCGGTGCACATGACATTTCGAGGTGTCAAGATTTGCTTAGGCTTAACCTTCGTTGGGATGAAGTGTGCCTCCATTCCATTGATTGCCGTTTTGTTTCAGGGGTGTCGTACGATACCCACGTTTCATCCCCCGTGACTATCTGGGAAAGAAAACAATCGCCTTCTTTATTGTAGCGTGTCAAAAACGGAAGTGCACTGCCTATTCGTTGTTTTTTTGTGTTGTTCAGTAAGAATTTTGGGTACCTAATGTGACCAAAGTTTTCGAAATTTCAGTTTTTCAGTAACAATTTCATGAATTAGTGATTGTGAGATGTGCGAAACTTGCATAGCAAGGGCAGTAAGTGCAATCTTACGGTTGTGCTTAGTCTTCTCTTCAATTGTGTTCATCAGTAACCACAGACGGGTGTCCACTTCGTTGTTCATCGTGCATTTTACGTCCTTTATTGAACAGTCTGACCCATCTTCTAACCATTGAGTCACTCATAGCATTTTGTCCGCAAACCTTGCAGATTTGCCGATGAATTTCCTTTGATTTAACTTTCTTTGCATTTAGATAACGAATCACAGATCTGATTTCACGAGCGGCGGCATTTTCAATTATGGCTGACATTATGAAGTTGCACTACAAAGCACACGTCGGCAGCAACGATCTGAAAATGGCGTACATGTCTTCTCCTTGAGTCAGAGTAACTGCCGCGCATGTTCGGAACTGCGATCGTAGCGCTGGCGCGGATAGAAATAGAAACGGAACTTACTTTGTGGAAGACACTCGTAGTATGTCTCGTGAGTGAATTAAAAAAAAAAATGTAAATGAACGAAAAAATATCTGAAATTGTTTCTGGTGAGCATTTCTGACATTGAAAGCATTTATGTCAGCATTAACGGAGGAGGAAACCAGCTACAGTTACTTCCAACAGGATGGAGCAACTGTCCAAAGAGCCGGCCGAACCTTGTAGCACATTTACAGTGTCTTCACGCCTGACAATTGCTAGCAGAGATCAGTCTGGTCGCGGTCGTAGCTGGCCACCCAAGTCACCTGATCTGTCAGTCTGCAATTACTTTGTATGTGGAGCCCTCAAGTCTAAAGTGTATCGCAAGAACTCTCATAGCCTTAAAGAACTGCAGCAAAACACTTCGGATGAGACTGCAGCAACTCCAACTGTCCAGCTCCGATAAGTCTTCAGCAACTTGCTGGCTAGGGCCCAAAAGTGCCAAGATATGAATGATGATCCCTTTCAGTATCTGCTATAGTCATTTTAGTACTGTATTTCCTTTCCTCTGCTGTGTTTCTTAGTACCCTGGAACTCTGTTCCCTGGGTTATTTTTATTTTCATTTGCCCCCCCCCCCATATTACTTTAAGAAATACAGCAACCAGCCCCTTTTTTATGTATTTTTGTTTATACTATTATGCGTTTAGAACTTTCGCCCATTTTCATTTGGCGCAATACGTACTTAATCTTCAGTTCGTACGTCATCAGAAACGTCGACAGCAGCTGTCCTCTCCGAAATAAGTTTTGTTTAACTGTTACACTTCGCGAGTTCTATATTCACTACATATTACCCGTTAGATGCTTGACACAATTTTTCTCATCAATAAGCGCGACACAGACACATTTTCTTTGTGTGTTACACAAAAGCAGCGCACTATACGTCATGTTGCCGACTGACATGTTTGTTTATATCGGAAAGTTATGTCTATGGTCAAAGTTAAATTTTGGTAATATTCTGAAAGTACTGCTGAGGACAGTTGGGTATATACGTTAAATATTTTTAACTGAAGCCTGTGAATAACTAAAAATTTGAAATTGCTTGGAATGCAGTGTAGTGGTGCTGTGCACAGTTATTTCCTATGTGTAGTAGTGACTGGTTTGTTGAACTGTATTGAATATTACGAGAATAATACAGTAATTTTAATATCAGAGAATTAATATTACATATATCACTCACAGTTAATAAATTTGACATATGGGAGTGACATTAATAATGAATAAAGGAAGAACAATAGCTTCTATGATCCCTAGTTACAGTTTAATTAACCAGACACTACTACACGGCCGGAGGTTCGAGTCCTCCCTCGGGCATAAAAAGGAATGTTCAAATGTGTGTGAAATATTATGGGACTTAACTGCTAAGGTCATTAGTCCCTAAGCTTACACTCTACTTAACCTAAATTATCCTAAGTACAAACACACAGCCGGCCGGTGTGGCCGTGCGGTTCTAGGCGCTTCAGTCTGGAACCGCGTGACCGCTACGGTCGCAGGTTCGAATCTTGCCTCGGGCATGGATGTGTGTGATGTCTTTAGGTTGGTTAGGTTTAAGTAGTTCTAAGTTCTAGGGGACTGATGACCACAGATGTTAAGTCCCATAGTGCTCAGAGCCATTTGAACTATTTTTGAACCACAAACACACACACACACACACACACACACACACACACACACACACACACACACACCCATGCCCGAGGGAGGACTCGAACCTCCGCCGGGACCAGCCGCACAGTCCATGACTGCAGCGCCCTAGACCGCTCGGCTAATCCCGCACGGCCCTCGGGCATAGGTGTGTGTGTGTGTGTTGTTATTAGCATAAGTTAGTTTAAGCAGTGTGTAAGACTAGGGACCGATGACCTCAGCAGTTTGGTGCCTTAGGAAGTCACACACATTTGAACTACTACACGTAGTGACCACGCGTAGCACTCAGTACATTTCACGCTAACCGATCCCAGTGTTTTAGTTATTCAAGAACTTAATTAAAAATATCTTATGCATACATCCAGCTGACTCAGCAGTGCTTTCAGAACTTTCAACAAAATGTAACTTTGTCCACATACACAATTTTCGGATGTAACCAACATTTCAATCGGCAACATGTCTAATACTGTGCTGTTCTTGTGCAACATACAAACGAAAAGTGTTTGAGCCACGTTTATAAATCGAGGAAACTGGATCAACAAGAAGCAGAATAGAAAATTTCCGCGTGTTCCGGCGTAAAGTCAAGCACCGGCACGCCAGGCGGGAGCGTTAGAGCAGAGAGAGCTGCGAGACGACGTCAGCCAATTACACGCTGACAGACCCCTCTTCAGGACGCCTGACCGCGGCCAAGTTCAGCGAGTTCGCAGAGTTCTACAGCGGCGAAGGCGTCAGGACTAGGCCTTTCGCTTCTGCTATGTAGTATTGGCTATACTGAAGAGATTTCTTATTTTGTCTGTCGCCCTTTGCTTGCGAAACATCTGTTTAACACAAAGGTATGTATTGTTATCATTTTCTTTCTCAATAAACTTCATTAATACGAAACTTCCTGGCACATTAAAACTATGTGCTGGACCGAGACTCGAACTCGGGACCTTTGCCTTTCGCGGGCAAGTGCTCTACCATCTGAGCTACCCAAGCGCGACTTATGCCCCGTCCTCACAGCTTCACTTCTGCTAGTAAAGGCAAAAGTCCCGAGTTCGATTCTTGGTCCGGCACACAGTTTTAATCTCCCAAGAAGTTTCATATCAGCGCACACTCCCCTGTAGAGTGAAAATCTCATTCATTAATACGATTTGCTTGAATACTTGTCTAGCGATACGAGATAGCAGGTTACCTAGCCACCCCATATTCGAGGAGTAGGCAGGATGCAACAAAGTGCATCTAACGATTGATATATTGTAAATCGTAATTTTCGAGGTGTAAGAGTTGGGAAAAAAAAGTTATCTTGAACAGGACAGTTGCAGCATCTGAATTGCAATCGAGGTTTCTAATGATGTACTAACAAGATTTAAACACACATTATGGAACTAAAGGGGGCGAAAGTCCGAAACGCGTTTTGGTATAAAGAAAAATACATAAAAAAGAGGCAGGTTGCTGTAATTCTTGAAGTAGTTAACAGAAGAGTGATATCACAAAAAACTGTCGTCACTGTTTGTGTACATCCGCTCTGCATCTCCGTGTCATCTGTTCTCAGGGGCAGGCGAGTCTTTCTTGCTGTGTTTTCACCTAAGAATAACAGAGTCTCGCTACGGGGAAGGCCACAGCCAGAGAGGGCGACATTTCTGCAAATGATCCGCGCATCATGCCTTCCTCTCTCCTGGTCGCGGCGCAGACAGCACTCCTGCTGCGATAACGAGGCTTTCGTAGGAGAGCGCAGGCGAAAACCGACGGAACAGACTATCTGACGTCACTATCGGAAAGCGCATTTGCACTTCGTCCGTCGAGGCAGTTCCACACCGCCGAGACGCTGTTTGCGTCCTAACGTTCACGTAGGTTGACTGCACTAACAGGAAAAAAAGGCACAACCCCAAGGAGGAGTTGTGCGACACAAAAGAAAGTTGGCATGCGTGTTTCTACATCTCAAAGATTACGTCTCATTTAAATTTCGCACTAGTCAAAAGAGACTGTGATGAGGATGAAAATCAGTTTTGCTTTGTATACACAGTGTAACAATCATGAGCGTTAGTTACCTTTGAGATTGGACGTGGTGAGTTGGTTAGTCAAGACTACCTTTGAGGCGACAAATCAACACCTTATTGAGTTGGAGCGAGGTCGTGTAGTATGGCTACGAGAAGCTAATGTTCTTTCCACGATACTGCAGGAAGACTTGGCAGGAATGTGGCCACTGTACATGACTGCTGACAGCGGCGGTCACGGCAATGTGCGGAAGACGACCAGTCTCCGGACGGCCAGTGGTATTACCTTGAGGGAGGACCATACAGTTCGGCATCTGTCTCTCGCACACCATACCGCATCTGCTGCATTTGGGCAGCAGTGGGACCACATGACACGATGAATCGGTTAGTTCAAGGACAGCTCCGAGCCATACGCCCTCAAGCGTGCATTCCATAGACCAGAAACATTCGTGATATAGGGCAGAGTGGAGGTCTATTGTTTTTTCGGATGAAAGCTGGTTCTGCTTCGGTGCCATTGGTGGCCACGTGTTGGTTAGGAGGAGGCAGTTGAGGGCTTGCAACCAACCTGTCCTCTTGCTAGACTCACTGGACGTACACCTGGAGTCATGGTCTGGGGTTGCGAATCCGTATGACAGCAGGAGCTCTACCGTGGTTATCCCACGCAGCGTGACTACAGATTTGTACGTCAATCTGGAGATTCGACCTGTTGCGATGCCATTCATGAACGGCATTCCAGGAGATATTTTTCAACAGAATAACGCTTGTCCACATACTGCTGTTGTTATCCATCGTGCCGGGCATTGTGTCGAGATGTTGCCTTGGCCTTTTCGATCACCATATCTGTCTTCAATCGAGTACATACAGGGCGCGACCGCTACGGTCGCAGGTTCGAATCCTGCTTCGAGCATCAATGTGTGTGATGTCCTTAGGTTCGCTAGGTTTAAGTAGTTCTAAGTTCTAGGGGACTGATGACCTCAGCTGTTAAGTCCCATAGTGCTCAGAGCCATCTGAACCATTTGAGCTAGCGCAAGTCTTTAAACTTAGAAGAGTGTTCCTGGAGCCACTCTGTAGAAATTTTGGACGTGTGCGGTATCGCATTGCCATGCCGGAATTGCCTAAGTCCGTCGGAATACACAATGGCCATGAATGGATGCAGGTGATAAGGCAGGACGCTTACATAAGTGTCACCTGTCAGAGTAGTATTTAGATGCATCAGGGTCCCACGTCACTCCAACTGCACACGCCCAACACCATTACAGACCCTTCAGCAGCTCCGAAAAATCGCCTTCTGACATGCAGGGTCCATGGATTCATGAGGTTGTCTCCATACTCGTACACGTCCATCCACTCGATGCAATTTCAAACGAGACTCATCCGACCAGACAACATGTTTCCAGTCATCAACAGTCCAATGTCGGTCTGACGCGCCCAGGCGAGGCGTAAAGCTTTGTTTCGTGCAGTTATCAGGGGTACACGACTCTGAACGCCCAATACATGATGTTTCGATGAATGGTTCGCACGCTGACACTTGTTGATGGCCCATGCTTGAAATCTGCAGCAATATGCGGAAGGGTTGCACTTCTGTCACGTTGAACGGTTCTCTTCAGTTTTCGTTGGTCCTGTTCTTGCAGGATCTTTTTCCGGCCTCAGCGATGTCGGAGATTTGATGTTTTACCTGTCTGATACCTGATATTCACGGTACGAAAATCCCCACTCCATCACTAGCTCGGAGATGCTGTGTCTCATCGTCCGTGCGCCGACTATAAACACCACGTTCAAACTCACTTAAATCTTGATAACCTGGCGTTGTAGCAGCTGCGACCGATCTAATAACTGCGCCAGACACTTGTCTTACGTAGGTGTTGCCGATCGTAGAGCCGTATTCTGTCTGTTTACATGTCTCGGTATTTGAATACGCATACCTATACCAGATTCTTTAGCGCTTCAGTGTAGTTCGATTCTTTGGGTACCCGAGATCAACTTTCTATTATTGGGGCCAAGTATAATGCTTCGCAGAAGTCTGGTGGAGTCTCCGCTAACCCGGCGAGTAAACTCGTGTCTCGAACTGCGGTAGACATCGAAAAAGCTCAGGCGTTGATTACAGAAGACCCGGTGGGATCGCTGTGGAAATTGGCGTCAGTATTGAATGTCTGCGAGTGAACAGTGCGTCGGATGGCAGAGGAGGACCTCATACAAGCCATTTAGTCCAAAACCGGCTCTCTGTTTTATAGAGTGCGTGCGATCGCATGATGCAAGATTATAGGGTATCATTGCGGCAAAGGGGTTACATCGAGTAATGTTACTCTTGAAAGATACCACTACTTACATTTGCTTTAAAAAAAGCTTCATTTGTGCGTTTTCAAGTGCCGCCGCCTGTATGGGACATCATCGGACAGGAACTCCGGTATCGGCCATAACGCGCATTAACCGTCCGTTTATTGACCGATCAAGTGCAATAGACATGGAACTCCATCCCACAGATAGACGCCCGGCAAGTTTGCCTGCTTACATTCAGCATTCTGGCGACTACGCCTGTTGTTAACGTACCGGCATTTCATAGTTGGGGTGGCTTACCTCGCACTTACGTTAACTTGTGATCTTGCAATGTTAATCACTTAAATATGTTACCTAGAAAAACGTAGTCCCGAAATTTCGTTGCTCCACATTAATTTTTATTTTGGTGTTGCGATTTTTTTCTCGTTAGTGTGCAGTCGTCTCGTCTGCATTGATGGCTTAGCGCGCAGCGCGCTTGCATACAAGACAGTGATGTGAGCAAAACGGGAATCGAATCCCCGCGTCATATTGACCAGTTAGTCTGAGTCTGATACATAAGCCAACCTAAATATGGTTTTTATGCGGATTCCCAGCTCTTAGGCAAATGTCAGACTGATGCCGAATGTCTGCATTGAAAAGACCGTACATAAGCAGATAAAATGCGATAATGTATAGCAACAAAATTTACGGTGTTGACAGTCAGATGGTGTGCATGACTTTCCTTCCGTATTGTGAAAACTATGGCGGCTTTTCCTAGGCGTCGGGTCCCAAAATTAAAAATAAATCATAGAATAAGAAACCTGTCAAAGAAATTCACCAACCAAAGACACAGACGACATCAGATCCCACAAGACGAAGTCGGCTTATCAACTCACCCAGGACACCTAACAGTCTTCATTAATGCAAAAATTAGACTCTGTGAAAGTCAGTAGTTATAAAACTGCGAGCGCCGTAGGCACCAGGGTACAATGCCACGCTTGAAGTAGGAGGAATATAAAAGAAATGAATAAAAGCGAAAGGAGGATCCCTCGAAAAGTTCTGGTACCCACCACAGATGAAAATGGCAACTATAAATTAAGAAGCAACAAAGAACTCTATCAAAAAATTCGCAGACTTTTGGTAACAATGCGGAGAAGACGGATTTGCTTTCTTGAACACGTAAAAATAAATTGACGACAGTAGATTAACTAAAAAGTCTTCGAGTACTTTAGAACAAAACCAACAAAAAATCAATGAAACAGGTACACTCAAAAAGACAACGGGTTTCCATAAAAAAAGAGGCAACAAGGAAGGATCTTCACTTGGGAACAAAAGCATCAACAGAGCGACGTTGTGAAAAAACACAGTCAAGATAGAAAGAAGAACTTCATTGAAAAGAAAAATTCTTTTGAATAATTGTTTTACGAGGTCCATAGTTGGCTGGATTCGAAGCAAGAAGAAGAAGAAGAAGAAGAAGAAGAAGAAGAAATGGCTCACCACAAGTGAACCCCCCACTACAAAGAAGTTGCTAGGAAGAAGAATTACCTATCGACAAATGTGCTAGAAGAACTGTGACTTCATCAGTATTCAGATAAAAAGAGCCACAGTCACATAGAACTACATTTTATAATCGGTGTCGCCCGTCAGACGCGATCATCATCAGAAAATCTTTGCGTTTGTGGCAACGGTAGGGGCTTCGACTGTGGTGCCGAGGAGTGCTTCTGAAAACGTCCTTGCCACCCGTAGAAAGATCATGTGTGCGACCTTTGGCTGTTTTTATCTGAATATTAATTATAATGGTCGCTGTCTCCCTCGGCAGGTCATGCCTGCGTTTGCTATGTCTGTATTATTTTATTGTATTTAACATATTGGACATGATGGTTAGTATAAATACTGCAATGTTCTCGGTTAGCTATTTGATGCGTTTAGCGAAATGGGAGCAACCTCTACAAAAGATACGAAGAACTCGTTAAAGTTTCGAAAAATGCCAGGCATTCACCTAAAGCAACACACAACACGAGTAAACGATAACATCTACCGATGTAAAATGTGAACTTGAGCTACAACACAGATTTGAAACGGAAGAAATTTAACTTGTACGAAAAGTAGTGTGTTTTTGTTCGCAGGTAAATAGCAAAAAATTAGTGAATAAGTAAAGTCTAAAATTGTCCAACAATCAACAAAAACGACGTTTTTATTATGTCTGGGCTACATTCATGATAAATAAAAATGTATATATTGCTTGCCAGTTGGGATATTCGCGATATTGTCCACAACTACTTCGTGAGGCAGCTACGACAGCCCACCCAACTATATCCAGAATGAATAAATACATGGAGGCACGGTTTTCGCCAAGTTGTAGTAGACAATATGACGAATTTCCTGACGTCCGCAAGTAATTTTTATCGTTTGCAGTCGACGAATTACGTCATTGATTTCGGTTTTTTCTTTGATGGAGATACATCCTGTAAATTTTTTCTGTGACATTCGAAAGAAGTATTTAAGAGAGCTTCAACGACATGACATGCATGCGACTTGATCAAGTAGTATCAAGATAACCACCAGGAGAAGAACGTCCACAAACGTCCGTTAAGTGACTGATAATAACTAGTTCCGATCATATATAATATTCATCGCAGCCAGTTTAACGCCGATAAACTACAGAACATGAACGATTCAGCATAAATCAAATACAGTACACACAAAGCAGACATAATATTCATATCATCGATTACTGCTTGTGCTGACGTATTGTATACAGCTACAGCCGGATATACTCGTGGGAAATTAAACAGAAAAGTGAAATAACTTACTCTGCCTTTTACATTACAGATTACAGTGCTTATGAGTAAGAGGAACTGCTTTAATGCTTAAACTAGAAACTATGAGTGGAAGTGTTCAGCTAAATGAAGATGAAGTTTTCTAAAAGAACTGCGAGAACTAATACTGTACTACGCAACTACGGCAGAGTCTCGCTAATCCGACGGGGGTCAGGGATCAGGGATTTTCTCTGCCTCGTGATGACTGGGTGTTGTGTGATGCCCTTAGGTTAGTTAGGTTTAACTAGTTCTAAGTTCTAGGGGACTGATGACCATAGATGTTAAGTCCCATAGTGCTCAGAGCCATTTGAACCATTTTTTGAACCGCTAATCCGAACCCCGGTAATCCGAACGTTCGGTTAATCCGAACATGAAAAATGTTAGTCTAAGTATGGAAAACCGTGCGGTAAACTGGTATACATACACACTATTTTAATTTATACAGTACAGTAAACATGTATAAGAAAAATTGGCAAGAAAACGTTAGGTTTAAACACTGCATAACAATGAAAGAAAAGCTGTCAAACTTACTAAAATACGGCGGACATTTTATCCGTACTTTTTAGATGACAAAATTCACTCACTGTTGTTTTGGCATAATGAAGACAGTCTGTTATATGACGCATAGTTGTGCCATCGTCTCATAAACATCAAATCAGCAGGTTTAGCAGCGGGCTGTTGCTCCAAATAGCGTAGCGCGAGGTGAAGGGCTTCTGCTGCGTCGCTGTGTGGCACCAGCTCTCCTTTGTCGCTTTCAGGCTCATTGTCACTTCTGTCACAGCAGTCCACTTCTTCCTGGTCTTGAGTCACAGCAGCAACTAAATCAGCGTCAGTAAGGTTCTCTACATATGCCCCATCCGCTGCCATCCACTCATCTAAGTCTACTTCACTAGCTTCTTCACATCCAGGGATTGTCTGTATCATTTGTAGTAGATTTTACTCTTCATTTTCAACTAGGTTGTACTGAAATTCAAGAGATGTCCGCAGTTTTCTCCACGATTTTTTCTGAAACATTCCGCTATGCCTCAGCGGCCCAATCAACAACATCCTTCAAATTGGTCTTTTCTATTTTGTCCACTAAAGGAATGCTATCATTTTGGATAAACATTCTTAAAAACTGTTTTCTGTAAATCAGTTTTTATGTTTGCAGTACGCCCTGGCCCATCGGCTGTAGAAGTGGTGTAACATTCGGCGCAAAAACTTCGCCACAATTTGTCCATCACATAATTCCTCAGTGCTGGGAAGAGATGACACGTTATCAGTCAAAAGGATTGCACGAGGAGACAAATGATTTTCCTTACGAAACCGTCGAACAGAGGGAACAAACTGGCCGTGAAACCATTCTCTGAACAACTTACCATCCCTCCGTGCTTTTCTCTGGTTGCGATAGTATACGGGCAGGGACTTCATGTTGCAATTTTTAAAAGCTAGGCGCAGAGCTTTGTTGCACGCTAATAAAGTCACACGATATTTGCACATTTTAAAACCAGGAGCATGGTGGTCTGCTTTTGATGCTAGGCTTTTTGTTGGCAATGCCCTAAAATTAAGTCCAGTCTCGTCAGCGTTATAAATTTGTTGGGGAGAATACTGTCCCTTTCTTATCATTTTTTCAAACTCATCGAAGTATTCCTTCGCTGCATCATGGTCAGTAGAAAGCTTCTATCCAGTAATTGTTAGCTGACGGATTCCATGACGTTTTTTGAATCTGTCCATCCAACCCGTACTCGCGCTAAAAGACTCATCACCATGCATTAACTTGAAACTTCCTGACAGATTAAAACTGTGTGCTTGTACCTGACAGAATTGAAGCTGTGAGGACGGGTCGTGAGTCTTGCTTGGGTAGCTCAGTTGGTAGAGCACTTGCCCGCGAAAGGCAAAGGTCCCGAGTTCGAGTCTCGATCCGGCACACAGTTTCAATCTGTCAGGAAGTTTCATATCAGCGCACACTCCTCTGCAGAGTGGAAATCTCATTCTGGATTCATTAACTAGTTCAGGTAAACAGCCTTCTCCTGAACCAGTGCTCCACTCAAAAGGAGTTCCCCTTTCTCTTTCCTGCGTAAACCAAAGGAAAAAAGCTTCATCCACTTTATCAGACTGGGACTGTTGAAGCCTGCCAAGCTTCACTCGGTTCTTCTTCAAATTACAAATGGTTGCTTTACCAACAACCAGTTCCGTTGCCAGTTTAGATACATGCTCGCCATTGTCTATCCGCTTCATAGCATTCAGTTTTTCTTTGAGAGGTAACGTTGTATTTTTCCGTTTACTCGTGACGAAAATACGTACACCACTACACCTGAACGAATACAACTATTACGAGAGCTAGCGATCGATAACTAACATAACCAAGCGCTTTGCGAGCCAACTGGCAGTGCACTGACCTCAGACACTACAAAGGTCTCAACAACGCTCAATAACAAGGGCAGGGGGTGAGAGTGAGCCATTGTTTCCACGCTTGTTCCCATTTGTTACCATGGTGTACCTACTTACCTGCTTGGTATACTTCATTCCAGGAACGCGTCACCGCAATTCCGGCTAATCCGAACAAATTGGTAATCCGAACAAGGCCCAGTCCCAATTAGTTCGGATTAACGGCACTACTGTACTTCAATATGCTCTAACGACGCTGCATCGCATTATTTTTTTATTATGCTGATTATTGAAGTTAGTTTAATAATTCAAGCGTGAACGGACTTCTCAACCTGCGATTGAATCTCACAGCTCCGAAACGTATAGGGGAAATACGTGATGCGATGTGGTGTTAAGCAGATATTTATTCCCTACCTGTGGCGTGGCTGCAAAATGTCCATTGACCCTGATGATATCCCTTTTGAATACAGCACGACTGCAGTTTTTTCTCTAGTGTACAGGAGGGAACTACTAGGGACCGGTCGGAACCGTTCAGGAAAGGTTGTTTTTGCTTTCTCAGCCCTCCTGGTTCACGCTCTCCTCTGGTGTGATCACAGGGTGGTGGAACACTGACACTGGCATGGATAGAACAGCAAATGGTCCCTCTAAGACCCCTCAGCTCAGCAACGTCGTCGGCACCATCCCTGCACTTCATCCGAACGAAATCTTCCTGTACAGAGAGAACCTCCGATGGACTCTTAGGTGCCTGCTGGAAGCCAAGCCTTTGCCACCCTTCGGCTGAGTGACATTGCACTGTTACTAGAGTGCCTGCTTGCAGTCGTGCAGAATCTGAGGGGTACCAAAGAGGTTGCCTGCCTGCAGGCACCTTTGCATCTGTCTGGGGGGGGGGGGGGGGTCTCTCCGTACAGGAACATTTTTAAGGGGTGTACGACGTCAAACGGGCCGACTTGGAGCAGGGAAGGCGGAACAGGACATTGTAATTTCGACTGTCTATGTCTTTACAAATAAATTCATAAAACTTTGTCAGCATGGCCAAGAAGGATTCAGGGTTCATACTCATCGCAGTGGAAGTTCAAAAACATTACAAAATAAATTCTTTTTACTTGTGAAATTTCATCAGTTTTTCACTTACTATTGGCTGCATTTGTTGCTACAAGTACACTCTTCTTCTTAAGTAAGAGAGATTCCCCGATGAATTTTGCACGGCATACAAACCATGCTTATAGGTGTATGATACTCTAGAATTTATTTAATTTATGGAAAAAATGGATGAACTGTTACATTTTCAACTTGATGTTTATAAAAAAACTCAAATTTTATAGTTAATTACCTCAGTTTTCACCACAGTTTTTAATGGATTTGGAAAATTAGAGAGTTTCATACAGCTGTAAATATTGTGTGTATGCTGTGCAAAATTCATCGAAGAATCTCGTACTTATGAAGAAAAATGTACGTACAGCAACAAACGCAGTCAATAGTAAGTGAAAAAATGATGAAATTTCACAAGTAAAAAAAATTTGTTTTCTAATGTTTTTGAACTTCCACTGCTATGAGTGTGAATCCTGAATACTTCCTGGTCATGCTGACAAAATTTTATGAATTTATTTGTAAAAGTATAGACATTGGAAATAAATATGTCCTGTGATGCCTCTCCTGCTCCAAGTCGGTCCATTTGACTCCTACCCTCCCTTAAAGTGCTCAGCAAAGGTGCATGGATGGTGCTGAGGGTGTTGCTGAACTGTGGGGTCTTAGAGGGCCATTTTCCTTTTTACTCATGCGTATGTTAGTGTCGAATTCCCCATGGTCACGCCACAAGAGGCGTGAAACAGGAGGGCTGAAAAAGCTTCATCTATCTTTGGTTTCGGATAAAGTTCAAATTTCGTCGAATGGTTTTGAGTGGTACCTAGTGGTCTCATCCTGCACACCAGAGCAAAGATTTACGGCCGTGCTACATTCCAAACGGGTACGATCATGTCCATTGCGGTTGCAGGCCCCCCTATGACCTTAGAGAAGGTTCGAGTCGTCCGTGGCATCAGTAGTGTCAAAGATTGTCAAGGGGGTCGTCCTGTACTGCGAACTGCCGTTTCTATCGCGAAATGTGTGGGAGTGGGCACCCCCAGCGGAAGGGGTGGTTTCATTGACGACCTATTCTCCACCCCCTGAAGGCTTCTCGTGTCGATTCTGAGCGGCGATGTGTTTAAAATGTTTTTCTCTGCCACCCACAGGAAAACCGCGTGATTAATGCTGGGTGTGCGGATTTGACCTCCACTGCAGAGGTTTCGTGAGAAATGTGGGGGAGAAAACTTCCTATCATGTGGCACGCCCACGGTAGCGGTGGGTGCAATTGTGGTGAAATTTGGTGCCAATGTAACCTACGGAACTCACCTTACTCCTCGCATGAACGTCGGAGGTGTGGCGTATTTTTTGTATGTGTCAACGCCTTGCTGTCCGAAACGTCGGCCGGCCGCTGTGGCCGACCGGTTCTAGGCGCTTCATTCCGGAACCGCACTGCTGCTACGGTCGCAGGTTCGAATCATGCCTCGCGCATGGATGCGTGTGATGTCCTTAGATTACTTAGGTTTAAGTAGTTGTAAGTCTAGGGGACTGATGACCTCAGATGTTAAGTCCATAGTGCTTAGAGCTATTTGAACCGAAACGTCGTCGAGCCTGGTGGTGAAATAGCAGACCGTCACGTTTTTTCACAATTACAGAGGAACGTTGTAGGCACCTTTGAGTCAGATTTCCAACATCTTGGTCACAACGGGAAGCAAATACGGGGTTTCGAAAAAGTGACCCTTAATTGTGTTGCACTGTGAAAAAAACTAGAAAAAAACAGCAAATAAATAAATATACATAATGAAGTACTGTCTGGAGAAAGCAGCACAAAGACTAGCAACTCGTTTTAAATGTTGAGAATCGTAAAATTATGCACTTCATAAAACATTGAGAAGTACGTAGCATTCCCTGATGACATCAGTGATTTACAATTGGTATCCGTCAACTCAGACAAATACCAGTTTGTAGGGGCATGAAATGACGGAATGACCAAACAGGCTCAGCTGTAGGTAAGACAGATGGCAGTCTTCGATTCATAGGCAGCATTCTGGGAAAATGGTCACAAATCATTTGTGTATACTGTCTTATTGTCAAGTGTGAGAGATCCATTCCAGATAGCATTAGTAGGGCGTGTTGAACGTATGCAAATAAGTGCGGCACGAATGGTCATCTGTTTCTTTGAATCCCGGAAGACAGTCAACAGACGCTGAAAATTTGAGTTGGCAGAGGCTTAAAGACAAGCGTCAACTATCCCGTGAAAGCTATCCTTCGAAGTTCCTGGCATTACCGCAGTCATTCTGCGGCAGTGGAAGAAACCCTAAGAAGCGATATGCTGAAGACCGTCCACCATGGGCTTCACAGTGGTCTGCAAAGTATGTGTAGAGGGTGGACAAAAACGTGGTAACACCGCGAGAAATTAGTGCTTGAACGTAAATTCAGATCCATGAAATGTATTCGCAGTTCATAATATGGACACCCATCAGCTGTAGAATGGAATGACGACAATGAAACTTGGTGCCAGACCGGGACTCGAACCCGGATTTCCTGCTTATCGCGAGCTGTCGCCTCGCCATTTGGCTATCCGTGCACGGCTCAAGGCCAGACCCAAACTTCCTGCGTCGTCAACCTGTACTCGTACATCCATTATGCATATTCCCGTACAGCACAGACATTTTACTTGAAAGTCGTTCGCCGATGCCGATGGATAAATACGGTTGTGTAGTTCTACATCTACATCTACATTGATACTCCGCAAGCCACCCAACGGTGTGTGGCGGAGGGCACTTTACGTGCCACTGTCATTACCTCCCTTTCCTGTTCCAGTCGCGTATGGTTCGCGGGAAGAACGACTGACGGAAAGCCTCCGTGCGCGCTCTAATCTCTCCAATTTTACATTCGTGATCTCCTCGGGAGGTATAAGTAGGGGGAAGCAATATATTCAATACCTCATCCAGAAACGCACCCTCTCGAAACCTGGCGAGCAAGCTACATCGCGATGCAGAGCGCCTCTCTTGCAGAGTTTGCCACTTGAGTTTATTAAACATCTCCGTAACGCTATCACGGTTACCAAATAACCCTGTGACGAAACGCGCCGCTCTTCTTTGGATCTTCTCTATATCCTCCGTCAGACCGATCTGGTACGGACCCCACACTGATGAGCAATACTCAAGTATAGGTCGAACGAGTGTTTTGTAAGCCACCTCCTTAGTTGATGGGCTACATTTTCTAAGCACTCTCCCAATGAATCTCAACCTGGTACCCGCCTCACCAACAATTAATTTTATATGATCATTCCACTTCAAATCGTTCCGCACGCATACTCCCAGATATTTTGCAGAAGTAACTGCTACCAGTGTTTGTTCCGCTATCATGTAATCATACAATAAAGGATCCTTCTTTCTATGTATTCGCAATACATTACATTTGTCTATGTTAAGGGTCAGTTGCCACTCCCTGGACCAAGTGCCTATCCGCTGCAGATCTTCCTGCATTTCGCTACAATTTTCTAATGCTGCAACTTCTCTGTATACTACAGCATCATCCGCGAAAAGCCGCGTGGAACTTCCGACACTATCTACTAGGTCATTTATATATATTGTGAAAAGCAATGGTCCCATAACACTCCCCTGTGGCACGCCAGAGGTTACTTTAACGTCTGTAGACGTCTCTCCATTGATAACAACATGCTGTGTTCTGTTTGCTAAAAACTCTTCAATCCAGCCACACAGCTGGTCTGATATTCCGTAGGCTCTTACTTTGTTTATCAGGCGACAGTGCGGAACTGTATCGAACGCCTTCCGGAAGTCAAGTTCCTGTGTTATTCCGAATTACGATGCAATGTTCCTTCGGACATGCATGCATGCCCATGGGAAATTTGCATTGTAATTCGGAATAACACAGGCACTGCACTATCGTATCTAAATGGAGATGGTAGCCAAGCCTGCAGGTTCCGCTGTTGTATTTGACGGCGCCATGCGATGTCATCAATACGTCGCAAGTGTCAGTCGTGGTCGGAACATGGTAGTAGTGAATGCGTCATGTCGGAGCCAACCGAATTCGAACTTGCACAAGTTAGTGCTCGTATGGTGCTTGCATCTGTAACCAAGGTACCCCAAGTGTTTGATGTTTCAGGAGGCACCGTATCCAAGGTTTACGCCGCATACAGGTAAAGCGGAAATTTACGTATCATCTGCTAAGGCACAACGGTCCGCAGCTCATGTTCTTGCGGTAGCGTTCTCTCTTCCCGCGCACGGGGTCCCGGGTTCAAAAATGGTTCAAATGGCTCTGAGCACTATGGGACTTAACATCGTAGGTCATCAGTCCCCTAGAACCTAGAACTAAACTACTTAAACCTAACTAACCTAAGAACATCACACATATCCATGCCCGAGGCAGGATTCGAACCTGCGACCGTAGCAGTCCCGCGGTTCCGGACTGCAGCGCCTAGAACCGCACGGCCACCGAGGCCGGCAGGTCCCGGGTTCGATTCGCGGCGGGGCCAGGGATTTTCCCTGCCTCGAGATGACTGGGAGTCGTGTCGTCTTCATTATTATTATCATCATCATCATCATTCATCCCCATTACGGTCGGAGGAAGGCAATGGCAAACCACCTCTGCTAGGACCTTGCCTAGTCAGCGGTGCGGGTCTCCTGCATCGTCCCCTACGCTCCTCGGAGTATGGGACATCATCATCATCACCATCATCAAGTCACAACGCGAACGAGGGTTTGTGTTTTAGTGGTCGTGACAGACGCTCTTTGAAAAGGATTGTGAAATAAAGAGGACGACAGCCGCAGAACTGAACATCGCACTGGAGAGCTCCGTCAGCACAAAAATGATACGAATGGAGCTCTAGTGATACAATCGTCCAATCAGGAAAGCGTTGTGCCGAGCCCATAAAACTTGGACTATGGAGGAAGAAGATTACGTGACATCCCATGGTACAATATTTGTTCTAAAATGGTAACGCTGTGTTCCAAACACGTGACAAAGACCTATTCACATAGCGTGCATCATCCAGGACCGGTTTTGTGAGCACGAGGTTGAATTGTTTTATTTCCCGTGATCACCACAGTCACGACATCTCAGTATGATTGAACTTTATACGTCTACTTCGGTGAGAAGCTTGCGTGATCGCAATCCACCTCCATAATCGTTACCTCTGAATTTGCCACTATTTTGCGGGAAGAATAGTTCTAAGATTCCTTTAAAAACCATACAGAATCTGTATTTATCAATACCAATGCAACTGGAAGCTGTCTTGAATGCCAGCTGTTTTCCTACACCGTATTATGCACGGTTGTGTGTTGTGCTTTTGGTGTTTCCATATATTTTCGTGCACCTCCTATATGCAGATGTAGAAACGGCGGGCGGCTGCTGCGGTCGCAGGTTCGAATCCTGCCTCGGACATGGGTATGTGTGATGTCCTTAGGTTAGTTAGGTTTACGTAGTTCTAAGTCTAGGGGACTGATAACCTCAGATGTCATGTCAAGTCCCATAGAGCTTAGAGCTATTTGAACTCCTTTTTTTTTTTTTTTTTTTTTTTTTTTTTTTTTTTTTTTTTTTTTAGGAATGGCGGCTTTAAACATGTCACGAAAACGTTAGTTTTTAACGAAAAATTGCTACATTTGACAGTTCGAAGAATACATACGAGCTCTAGTTACACAAGTGGTGTTAGACACGAACAGTTTAGACCACTAGGCCTGGTCATGGCGCAAAATGTATTTACAGAGCAGGTGGTATTACGTACAAATATCCAAAGAGCAAGTTACAGTTGCCGATACTCCATTCCCTATGCTCAGAATACGTCGGCTAAAATAGTAATTTGCCATTTTACCTTTTCGCGAGTGAAACTGTCGTACATCTTAAACACAGCAGACGACTAATTGGATCCCACGCGAGAATAGCTTCAACACGATCTGTCGCAAGATGTGCTAAAATTTATTGGTACCTGATTGGGGCTCTTTGGTCAGTGTGGTCAATAATTTTGCTCGGTAAGTAGCACTGAAGCTACCCACTGACTCGCGAATCTTGGAAAGACATCACAACGCCTATCGTTTCTGATTTTAAAAAATGTCACTTAGGAAATCGTCATTATTCCAGTAAGGCTGGAAATGTCCTACGATCTAGGTTTCATTCGTAATCGCGATCGATAAAGGAGCGTTATTTTCGCTTCGCACCCGACGGGAAGTCAGTGGAACGGAATGTTAACAGCAAGTAATTCCCACCTGTAGTTTAAATTTAGGCGCGTTCACATCGTCTGTCAACAGAAAGGAATGTTGACAACAGGCACATCGAGCATTCTCGGCGATAATATTTTGACGGCTAGGGTCGCCTGCCCGGCTGTTGGCTGTGACATCTCACGCGCAGTGTTTCCCTCTGCCACGGTAACTTCCCTGTTATGTAGTTACTCAACATCATTCGTGTTTAACCCGATGACAATTACGTTTGCTTATTTCTCTAACACTCCTCACAGGGCGAAATGATGCAGGGATCAACATTAGACTCGCTTTTGGGAAGAGCGAAGTTAATATTCAGCAAAGCAGAATGATTTTTTTGGTACCTTCTTTAAGATGAATAAAGGGAAGTTTCCTTTCCATACGACACTAACGCTAATGGTCATTCCCTTATTCTTTTTTTTATCGCTTACTTACGTTATCAGCTCTAAAATGCAAGTTTGTGGACGAAGTGAGATAACTTCGAGACTATAGTAAAGACACCCAGCATTACACACATTGCCTCTACTGAGGTGATTCTGAACGCACCTGACAACCTCAAGGAGCACACTCCTCTGTCCGCGCGTCATAGTTGCCCCTTCTATCTCAGGGACAAGTCTGTGTGCCCACACACTTCGCATAAAACATACTGCTAACTCATAGAGAGAGCAGTGATATGCTCTGATGTCCGTGACTTGTGGTCTGTATTAGAAGTATTTAAACGTGCTAATTTTGTATGACGTTTTTTCAGCATTACTTGTAGTTAGTTCTGTGTGTTACGTTCGTCGTCAGCATGTACTACCAAGTTCTTTTGATGTTTGTGTTGTTTAATTTTATCGGGAGGTGTCTTTGTAGTGTACGTTTCATTAGTATATAAGCTGTTTTGTAGCCGCGATTGATAATGCGTTTGTTTTGAATCAGTGTTGTATTGTGTTCAGGCCACCATTGCATTTTGCAGGCCACCATTGCATTTTGCAACACCAGAGAGGACAGCAAATAACAATTTTACTTATTGTTCTGCTCTATAGTTTCTACTGCAATTTCCATAACGTTATGGGATCTTCCCTTCTTCAATTAGTAATATGCAGCTCGATATTTTATGGTTACATCTATTGGAAAGACGCCCAGCCTCCGCCTCCGTAGCTTAGTGGTCAGCGAGTCTGACTCTTATGTGGAGGACACGGCTTCCATTCCTTGTACTGATAGGGATTTTTCTGAGGTGAAAGGACCGTAACTGGGTGCGCTCAGTATCTTGGGGCCAACCGAGGAGCTACTTGATTGAGAAGTAGCGGCTTCAAGAAAGTGTGTATCTGTTGGTCCATCATGGACAGGGGACACTGGCTGGTTAAGTGATTGTCAATGTCAGATTTTTCCGAGGTGAATGGACCGTAACGGGGTGCGCTCAGTATCTTGGGGCCAACCGAGGAGCTACTTGATTGAGAAGTAGCGGCTTCAAGAAAGTGTGTATCTGTTGGTCCATCATGGACAGGGGACACTGGCTGGTTAAGTGATTGTCAATGTCAGATTTTTCCTAGGTGAATGGACCGTAACGGGGTGCGCTCATTATCTTGGGGCCAACCGAGGAGCTACTTGATTGAGAAGTAGCGGCTTCAAGAAAGTGTGTATCTGTTGGTCCATCATGGACAGGGGACACTGGCTGGTTAAGATGGCCGCCGAGTAAGTGACGCCAGAAACCATTTCCAGAAAGTTAAGTGATTTAGACAGTAATATAATTTGGTTTAACGCCGACAACAAATTAAATACGTGCATTAGTGTATCGTTTAGTCTTGCCGTTAAAGGTTTGACTTTTCTTTGCGTATTTTTTCAGAAAACACGAAAAGATCGTAACTTCGCGAAGTCGCGCTTAGGCTTAAATTTTGTAAACGTGTTTGTTTCTTGTTTCACGGTAATTTAACTACTTTCTCGGTAACAAATAAGTAAACTACCGTAAATAGCGTATAACTTCATTGTTTTAATACAGATTTCAGAAAAACAGCGTAATTTTATATCAGAAACTTGCCTATATACATTTGTTTATAGGCCTAATTCTCGTAACGTTTTGGAGAATCAGAGTTAAAGTATCTCGTTTAATTGTCCTTTTTTTCATTCTATCGAGTGAAATATATAATAAATAGCGTATACCTTCGTTGTTTTAATACAGAATTCAGAAAAACAGCGGAATTTTAAATCAGAAACTTGCTTATATACATTTGTGAATAGGCTTAATTCTTGTAACGTCTTTTTTGATTTTCGGCAATTTAATTGATTTATTCTAGCTAAAGTATTATTTTTGCCATGAGTGAGAAGTGCCTGACTTGCCGTAGAATTGTTAGTTCCGGGGTTTGGTGTGATGGATGCAGTAGTTTTTTTCACTGGGGGGACTGCAGTGGCGTGGGTGTTGGGAAAGTGGATCAGGCTCATCAGTGGTTATGTAGGATTTGCAGCAGAGATAGGAAGATAGTGGAACAGGAGGGGAAAATTGCTGCCCTTCAGGTTGAGCTAGATCAGGCTAGGGAAGATCTGGACAGGTTAAGGAGGGAGAAGGGCAAAGAGAGGTGGGAAGTGGCAACAGGTAGCAGAAGGAACAGGCCTAGAACTAAGTCTGACAGTTTTGTGGTGAATGTCAAAAATAAGTTTGACCTGTTGCTTCAGTTAGAAACTGATGAGCCTCAACCAGAGGTAGGTGTAGACAGGACACAACAAACTTTCAATAGGAAATTGAAAAAGAATGTAGGAAAGTCATCGAAAAGGAAGAAAGTTTTGTTGTTAGGCAGTTCTCATGCCAGAGGTGTAGGCCAACTTCTGCAGGAGGAATTAGGACCAGAATACCAGGTCACAAATTTTTTCAAACCAAGTGCTAGTCTGGATCAGGTGACAGAGGATCTAGGTTCACTCTGTAAAGGATTTACCAGGGAAGACACCGTGGTTATTGTGGGAGGGCCAGGGAACAGTGTCGACAGAGATCCTGGGTACAGTACAGAGTGTGACCTGGTAAAGATTGCGTCGGCATCGAGACACACCAATGTTGAATTTGTATCTGTCCTGAGACGCCATGACTGGCCTCATTTGAACTCTTCTGTTGGGAGAGTTAATTTGGAGTTGGAACGGCTGCTTGGGTCGGGTGCGGGGGCTCATATTGGTGTGGTTCCTGTTGATTATCTCAGTAGGTGGGACTATACCAGGCACGGCCTACATCTCAGCAGGAAAGGGAAGGGAAAACTGGCTGGGGTAATAGCACGAAATTTAAGGGGGGGAGGCACTGCCATGAATGGTAAAATACCAGTGGTTACAGGTGTTGGAGCAGCACCTTTTTTAGGATAGGTAAGACAGAAAGATGTCAAGTTCTACGAGAGGTCAGGATTGAAACAAATCTTCAGTTTAGGAAAGAAATTAAACAGCACAATTCTAGCACATTGGATCACCAATCACAGCTATCAATTATAAATTTTCACCAATCACCAGAAATTTTATCTCCACCAAGTTGTACCTCAGTCCTAGGTAAGTGCATTGATGAATTAAAGTCACCCAACCCAGTTGACATAATCTGCCTCTCTAAACACCATGTGACCACTGGTATAGGAACTAGCCCTAAGCACAATGAGAAACTCAGACAGGAGAGTACTGCAAATGTTAGAATAAGGAAAGGTTCTCATAAAAGTATAATTAAAAATAATGTAAGTATATTTCATCAAAATATTGGGAGTTTAAAGAATAAAGTAGATGAGCTTCTGGTTTGTTTAGAAGATTTAGAAGCTGAGAATGAAATAAATATACTATGCCTGTCTGAGCATCACATTGTTACTGATATGGATAAGGTAAATGTAAGTGGTTATAAGCTCTCTGCACATGTAATGAGAGAAAATATGGAGAAAGGAGGAGTTGCCATATATGTCAAAAGTTATCATTGTGCAAAAAGTATAGAAACAAAAAAGTTTTGTGTAGAGAAACATATAGAAGCATGTGCCTGTGAGCTTAAATTAAATAAAGGCACATTTATAATTGTAACTATATATAGGTCCCCATCGGGAAATTTTCATCTATTTCTGAAAAATTTGGACTCCTTGTTGTGCTATCTGTCAGACAGGGGGAAGCAAATTATTATTTGTGGGGACTTCAATGTAGATTCTCTGAAAGAGGGTAATAGGAAAAATGACCTTGAAGTATTACTCGGTTCTTTCAATTTGACACCCGTTATTGATTTTCCTACTCGGGTGGTAAAGGATAGCAGCTCACTGATAGATAACTTCTTTATAGACCAAGATAAGTTTAACCAGATAAATGCTCAGCCTGTTGAGAATGGTCTTTCTGATCATGGTGCACAGCTAGTTACAATATATGACATAGCTCCATTCAGCAATACTAAACAGTCCTCCAAAGTAGTACGTTCAGTCAACGATTTAACAATTGCAAATTTCAGGGAAAGCCTACAGCAGTTAGACTGGGATGAGGTGTACCGTGAACCTGATGCCAATTTAAAATATAATTTATTTCATGATATTTTTGTAAATGCATTTGAAAACTGCTTCCCCAAGAAAATAGTTAAATATACTCGTAAGAAACCTTGTAACAAACCATGGCTTACTAAGGGTATAAAAATATCTTGTAACCGGAAAAGGGAAATGTATCTGACAGCAAGAAAGAGTAGTGACCCAGAAACTATCAAAAATGATAAAAACTACTGTGTTATATTAAGAAAAGTTATTAAAAAATCCAGGAGTATGTGTATCATGTCTGAAATCAGCAACTCTGATAATAAAATTAAAACAATTTGGAATATTATTAAAAGAGAAACAGGTCAACCAAGAGCAGAGGAAGACAGTATTACCATCAAATTGAATGAAAACTTTACGAACAAAAAGTCAGAAGTTGAAAATATTTTTAATAATCATTTTCTAAATGTTGTGGATATAGTAGGATCCAGGTGTTCATTAGAAGATGCTAGGCTGTTAATGGAAGAGGCCATACCTATGCAATTTGATACAATTGAAATCTCACCCACTTCTCCCTCTGAAATTAGGAAAATAATAAACTTGCTTAAAAGCAAAAACTCACATGGAATTGATGGCATTTCCAGAAAAATACTAAAAGCTTGTTCTCAACAGATAAGTAAGATTCTCAGCCACCTGTGTAATAGCTCTCTGGAACAGGGCATTTTCCCTGATAGACTGAAATATGCTATTGCTGTACCTTTGCATAAAAAGGGGGATAGATCTGATGTCAACAATTACCGTCCAATCTCCCTTCTAACAGCTTTATCCAAAATTTTTGAGAAAGTAATGTATTCAAGAGTAGCTTCACATATCTGTAAAAATGAAGTACTAACAAAATGTCAGTTTGGTTTCCAGAAAGGTTTTTCAACAGAAAATGCCATATATGCTTTCACCAGTCAAATTTTGAATGATCTGAATAACGGAACACCACCCATTGGGATTTTTTGTGATCTCTCAAAGGCTTTTGATTGTGTAAATCATGAAATACTGCTAGACAAGCTCAAGTATTGTGGCATGAGTGGGACAGTGAACAAATGGTTTAATTCGTACCTAACTGGAAGAGTGCAGAAAGTTGAAATAAGTAGTTCTCGTAACATGCAAAGATCAGCACATTCCTCAAACTGGGGAACTATCAAGAATGGGGTTCCACAAGGGTCAGTCTTGGGTCCTTTGTTGTTCTTATTATATATTAATGACTTGCCATTCTATATTCATGAAGAGGCAAAGTTAGTTCTCTTTGCTGATGATACAAGTATAGTAATTACACCTGAGAAACAAGAATTAACTGATGAAATTGTCAGTACTGTCTTTCAGAAAATTACTAAGTGGTTCCTTGTAAATGGACTCTCACTGAATTTTGATAAGACACAATACATACAGTTCCGTACAGTGAATGGTATGACGCCATTAATAAATGTAGACCTTAATCAGAAGCATATAGCTAAGGTAGAATATTCCAAATTTTTAGGTGTGTCCATTGATGAGCGATTAAATTGGAAGAAACACATTGATGATCTGCTGAAACGTTTGAGTTCAGCTACTTATGCAATACGGGTCATTGCAAATTTTGGTGATAAACATCTTAGTAAATTAGCTTACTACGCCTATTTTCACTCATTGCTTTCATATGGCATCATATTTTGGGGTAATTCATCACTGAGGAATAAAGTATTTATTGCACAAAAGCGTGTAATCAGAATAATAGCTGGAGTCCACCCAAGATCATCCTGCAGATATTTATTTAAGGATCTAGGGATATTCACAGTAGCTTCTCAGTATATATATACTCTCTTATGAAATTTGTTATGAACAACCAAACCCAATTCAAAAGTAATAGCAGTGTGCATAACTACAATACTAGGAGAAAGGATGATCCTCACTATTCAAGATTAAATCTAACTTTGGCACAGAAAGGGGTGAATTATAGTGGCACTAAAGTCTTTGGTCACTTACCAAATAGTATCAAAAGTCTGACAGATAACCAACAAGTATTTAAGAAGAAATTAAAAGAATTTCTGAATGACAACTCCTTCTACTCCATAGAGGAATTTTTAGATATAAATTAAGAAAAAAAGAAAAAAAACCAAAACAAAAATATTAAAAAAATAAAAAAAAATAAAAATAAAAAATAAAGAAAAACAAAAGAAGACAAAAAATAAAGTTGTTATATTAACTTAAGTATGTTGTTAAATTAACCTAATTATGTCATGTATTGGAAATTTCGACTCGTTCCACATCATTACGAAATATCGTATTCATGATCCATGGAACTAGTATTAATCTAATCTAATCTAATCTGTCAATGTCAGATTTTTCCGAGGTGAATGGACCGTAACGGGGTGCGCTCAGTATCTTGGGGCCAACCGAGGAGCTACTTGATTGAGAAGTAGCGGCTTCAAGAAAGTGTGTATCTGTTGGTCCATCATGGACAGGGGACACTGGCTGGTTAGATGATTGTCAATGTCAATAATTCTTAAACAACCGTGCATCATGTTTCAGCATTTCACTATGCCATCTTAAAGGGCATATGGGGCCTGAAGATAGCATAATGAAATGGTGAAACTGGTAGCCTTCAAAATAAAATTAAATAACATCTTAAGTTGGAAAAGCTAGAAAGTTAAGTTCTGTGGGACCAAACTGCTGACGCCATCGGTCCCTAAGCTTACACACTACTTAATCTAACTTAAACTAACTTACGGTTTGGAGAAAATGCACACACCCATGCCCTAGGGAGGACTGGAACCTCCAACGGCGGGAGCCGCGCGAACCGTGAAAAGGCGCCCTAGACCGCACGGCTACCCCGCGCGGCTAACATATTAAGTTACACGGCTGTTTGAGAATTATTGACACTGGTAATCAAGATAAGGTAGCCGGAAACGGACGGCAGAGCTGTCTGCTGAGCCCACGCCACTCCGTACTGCTTCCACTGACTATATTAGCAGAAGATGACGGACAATCCGTGGATCCCGATTGCTTTTTTCACTTATTAATTGTAGTTAGCTGGAAAATTAGCTGATTTTGTAGGTTATTTGGGAGTATACATTTAGTGTTCAGTTACCCCATCTGCCGGCAACAGCAGCTGTAACCCAGGTGACTCTCAAGTCGAACAGAGCTACCCAAGTGGGCATAAAGTCAAACTGAGCTTGGATGACAGACGTGTACGTTATTCCATGGTGCCTCAACTCTATGCCATCGTTCATCAACAGTAGTGACTGCCGAGTGGTGGCGTGTCAATATCTCGTCAACCCATGACTAGATATTTTCAGTGGGTGAGAGAGTCTACCAGTATCTATGTACGACAGGAGTGCACAGGCAACATAAGGTCTTGCGCTTAATAACATCACGGATCCATCGAAGAAATGGCACACACAGCCACAGGTTTCCACTCGCCAGGAATGTGATGCTTGTTGTCCCAGTTACCGTCTGAGCTACCAAGATAGTCATGTTCTGTAATAAATGGCAAACCATACTAATACGCGAAGTGCTGGGCTCGTATGGTGATAACGATTGCAACCTGTATATGCGAACATAAGAGTCCACTGTCTGGTGCGAAGCGGAGGGTACCTTGTACCACCACCAGTCATTTCGTTTCCTGTTCCACTCGCATATAGAACTTGGGAAAAACGACTGTCTGTAAGTTTCCGTACGGGTCCTAACTTCTCTTATCTTCGTGGTCCTTCCGCGAAACGTAAGTTAGCTGCTGTAGAATCGTTCTGTAGTCAGATTCAAATGCTGGTTCTCCAGATTGTCTCATCAGTGTTCCACGAAAATGGTCGTAAATGTTGTCGACTTCCCTCCATGGATTCACACTTAAGTTCACGAAGCGTCTCTGTAACACGTGCGAGTTGCTCGAAACTATCGGTAACAAATCTAGTAACCTGCCTCTGAATGGCTTCGCTGTCATGCATTAAGCCGACGTGGTGTGAATCGCAAACACTCAAACGGTACTCAAGAATGGGTCGCATTGGTGTTCTGTATGCAGTCTCTTTTTATAGATGAACGACACGTCAGTAACATTCTCCCAATAAACCGAATTAGAGCATTCGCCTTACCTACTATCATCCTTAGGTGGTTGTTCCATTTCATATTGCTTTATAACGCTCCACCTAGATATTTTATCGACGCAAATCTTTCAAGCAGTACATTACGAACGCTGTACTCCAACATTGTTGTTGTTGTTGTTGTTGTCGTCGTTGTCTTCAGTCCTGAGACTGGTTTGATGCAGCTCTCCATGCTACTCTATCCTGTGCAAGCTTCTTCATCTCCCAGTACCTACTGCAACCTACATCCTTCCGAATCTACTTAGTGTATTCATCTCTTGGTTTCCCTCAACGATTTTTACCCTCCACGCTGCCCTCCAATACTAAACTGGTGATCCCTTGATGCCTCACAACATGTCCTACCAACCGATCTCTTGTTATAATCAAGTTGTACCACAAACTCCTCTTCTCCGTAATTCAATACCTCCTCATTAGTTATGTGATCTACCCATCTAATCTTTAGCATTCTACTGTAGCACCACATTTCGAAAGCTTCCATTCTCTTCTTGTTCAAACTATTTCTCGTCCATGTTTCACTTCCATACATGGTTATACTCCACACAAATACTTTCATAATCGGCTTCCTGACATTCAAATCTCTACTCGATGTTAACAAATTTCTCTTCTTCAGGACCACTTCATTGTCATTGCCAGTCTACATTTTATGTCCTCTCTACTTCGACATTCATGAGTTATTTTGCTCCCCAAATAGCAAAACTCCTTTACTACTTTAGGTGTCCCCTTTCCTAATCTAATTCTCTCATTATCCTCGTTTTGGTTTTGTTGATGTTCATCTTATATCATCCTTTCAAGACACTGTTCATTCCGTTCAACTGCTCTTCCAAATCCTTTGCCGTCTCTGACTGAAATACAATGTCATCGGCGAAGTTTTTATTTCTTTCCATGGATTTTAATTCCTAGTCCGAATGTTTCTTTTGTTTTCTTTACTGCTTGCTCAATATACAACCACTGCTTGCTCAATATACAACCACTGCTTCCCTTTCATGCTCCTAGACTCTTATAACTGCCATCTGGTTTCTTTGCAATTTGTAAATAGCCTTTCGCTCCCTGTATTTTACCCCTGCCACCTTCAGAATTTCAAAGAGAGTATTCCAGTCAACATTGTCAAAAGCTTCCTCTAAGTCAACAAATGCTAGAAACGTAGGTTTGCCTAACCTTAATCTAGCTTCTAAGATAAGTCGTAGGGTGAGTATTGCCTCACGTGTTCCCATATTACTACGGAATCCAAACTAATCTTTCCCGATATCGGCTTCTCCCAATTTTTCCATTCGTCTGTAAAGAATTCGCGTTAGTATTTTGCAGCCGTGACTTATTAAACTGGTAGTTCGGTTATTTTCACATCCGTCAACACCTGTTTTCTTTGGGATTGGAATTATTATATTCTTCTTGAAGTCTGAGGGTATTTCGCCTGTCTCATACATTTTGCTCACCAGATGGTAGAGGTTTGTCAGGACTAGCTCTCCCAAGGCTGTCAGTAGTTCTAATGGAATGTTGTCTACACCCGGGGCTTTGTTTCGACTTAGGTCTTTCAGTGCTCCGTCAAACTCTTCACGCAGTATCATATCTCCCATTTCATCTTTATCTGCATCCTCTTCCATTTCCATAATATTGTCCTCAAGTACATCGCCCTTGTATAGACCCTCTATATATATATATATATACTCCTTCCACTTTTCTGCTTTCCCTTCTTTGCTTAGAACTGGGTTTCCATTTGAGCTCTTGATATTCATACAAGTGGTTCTCTTTTCTCCAGAGGTCTCTTTAATTTTCCTGTAGGCAGTATATATATACTCCTTCCACTTTTCTGCTTTCCCTTCTTTGCTTAGAACTGGGTTTCCATCTGAGCTCTTGATATTCATACAAGTGGTTCTCTTTTCTCCAGAGGTCTCTTTAATTTTCCTGTAGGCAGTATATATATATATATACTCCTTCCACTTTTCTGCTTTCGCTTCTTTGCTTAGAACTGGGTTTCCATCTGAGCTCTTGATATTCATACAAGTGGTTCTCTTTTCTCCAGAGGTCTCTTTAATTTTCCTGTAGGCAGTATCTATCTTACCCCCTAGTGAGATAAGTCTCTACATCCTTACATTTGTCCTCTAGCCATCCCTGCCCAGACATTTTGCACTTCCTGTCGATCTCATTTTTGAGACGTTTGTATTCCTTTTTGCCTGCTTCATTTGCTGCATTCTTATATTTTCTCCTTTCATCAATTAAATTCAGTATCTCTTCTGTTACCCAAGGAGTTCTAGTAGTCCTCGTCTTTTTACCTACTTGATCCTCTGCTGCCTTCACTACTTCATCCCTCAAAGCTACCTATTCTTCTTATACTGTATTTCTTTCCCCCATTCCTGTCAATTGTTCCCTTATGCTCTCCCTGAAACTCTGTACAACCTCTGTTTCTTTCAGTTTATCCAGGTCCCATCTCCTCAAGTTCCCGCCTTTTTGCAGTTTCTTCAATTTTAATCTACAGTTCATAACCAATAGATTGTGGTCAGAGTGCACATCTGCCCCTGGAAATGTCTTAAAATTTAAAACCTGGCTCCTAAATCTCTGTCTTACCATTATATAATCTATCTGAAACCTGTCAGTATCTCCAGGCTTCTTCCATGTATACAACCTTCTCTCATGATTCTTGAACCAAGATTATGATTAAGTTATGCTCTGTACAAAATTCTATTAAAACCAACGTTATGGTTTTGTTTTTCCTACTAATCTGCATTACCTCATATTTTTCTATATCTAGAGCAACCTGACTTCCTGTCCAAGTCATCTCGTATCCGCGTGCAGGTATGCGACGATGACGACGACGACGACGACTCCTTTCTGTACACCACATAATCATCAGCAAACAGCAACAGATTGCTGCTCACTCGGTCCGTCAGATCATTTATGCGTCTACAGTGAACGAGAACAGTCCTTTGACACTTCATTGGGGCACTCCTGACGATACCCTTGTCTCTGATGAACACTTGGCATCCAGGACAACATATTGAGTTAAATTACTGAAGAAGCCTTCGACCCACTCACATATTCATTTGTGGGGAGGGAAGTACTTCTAAAAATGAAGGCTCAACCCGGTTTCAGAGCCTGTGTCCCATATTCAGATATTCAGATGCATATTAAAATGTTTGTGCATAAATTATGCATATTCTCTTAGATCCTAGGCCTGCCAGAAAGCCTCTCTCTGAGATGGACAACGGTCGGGGCTTAAGGGCGTGCCACACATGAATCCGCCTATATGAATATCTGCATGCGGTTACATGTGTGGCACGCCCTTAAGCCCGGACCGTCGTAGTCCTCTGCGAGAGGCTTTCTGGTAGCCACTCACATACCAGGGAACTGTTCCTTACGTTCGCACCTTCGCTAACAGTTCCCAGTGGTGCATCGTGTCGAACTCTTTTCGGAAATCTACCTGTTGCCCTTAACCTATGTTTCGCAGGATATTTGAGAAAAGAGCAAGCCGATTTTCGCAGTAGCGATGCGACCTGCGTTGTCCTTGCCAACTCCATAAAGAGATATATTCGTCATAATGCTGTACGCAGACGCGCTACTCATCCGGAAAGAGGATGAGGTGCCACTGGAGTGTCCAACACTGAAGTTACGTGCACCAGTGTCGGCGCGCCGCTCTGTGCTGCCACGCCAACGGAAACCGCAACCGCTGATGGTCCGTGGTGCTGCAGGCTAGCGCTGTTCACGAAACATCGACACATCAATATTTGTTTCCACAAATATAGATATATATCGGCAAAATTTCTTGCCCGATGTGTTGGTACATAGGATATCAAAACGACAATATCGAGCGCCGATGCTTTTATGTTATATTTTTTTCGCAATTCTCGTAAATATGTCAAACTGTTCTTTTGAAATTGCGTAGAACCTAATTTTACTTTCACTGTGTGAAGGAGTGTTTCTGCTTTTTGATCCTTTGGCGTCCAGTCTTTCCCTTCGACTGTATGAACCAAGTATAGGTGGCGCAAAGTAGTAGTCCGACTGCACTGAAGAGGGCGGTATGAATGGAATAGCAACATTGCCGATGTGAAGAAATAGCACACCAGTTGCGTTAAAAATTAGTTTTTAAAACAACTAGTGTGGTATTTCTTCACATCGGCATTCTTCAAAAACAGTTGCCGAAAATGACGAACAAAAAAAAAATCCAATTGAAATTATTGGTCTCTACGGTTGGCGGAGACGTATCAGGGGGGAATGTTCACGTAATCGGAGCTCGGCGCTACTAGCAGAAACCGCATCGTTTGAGTCCACCACGCAATTTTGGCAATACAACTGCTAGGTGGCTGGCGTTTGAAAAATGAAAAAAGGGAGAAGTAGACATGAAGTGTTCCGGACAAATCCGATATGTGACGAAACTGAACGATGGACCCATCTGATACCTTTTATTTGGAAATTTGTGTTAAGTTCCTATGGGACCAAACACACACACACACACACACACACACACACACACACACACACACACACACACACACAACCTTGGCAGGACTCGAACCTCCGACGGGGGACAAGGCTACCCGCGCGGCACACATTTCATTGTACCACTTTCATGCAGTTACAGTTGTTAGCAAAATGGTTATCGCCTTGCGTGAACGTGCATCGTTTGCTTTCAATTCTTCCTCTAAGGGGGATAAGTAGGCTGCTAGCTTGTTCATGTACAGAATTTCCAATAATAAATCAATACACACTTAAATGTACAGCTCTAAACCGCCAGTATATTTTTACAAGCCGGTACGTCGATATAACTTTTTAAAATACAGAAATATCAGATTCCCGATATGTTTAAAAATGTCAACAGTCCTACTGCAAAAAACTTCCGTTCCTGATCAAAGATTCGTGACGTGGCTATGGGATCCAGTAAGTAATGTCCCTAGCAGTGCATCACTGGCGCAAGGAATTTTTCCAGACACGTTAAAAAATGCAGTTGTTAAATCACTTCATAAGAAAGGTGACAAGAAAGACTTAAACAATTATTTAGCGAAGTGAAATCTCCTAATAACCCAATGTTTTCAGAAGTTATTTTCTTTTGGCGATCTGTTCTGTATGTCGCTAATGCCATCTTCAGTCCCCTATGCACTCCATGAATAGACAGACAGATATATCGACACACCCATAACTGGAGCCATCAGTATCTGGATTCAAATAATTGGGCCGCGTCATCGTAAACAACCAAATAGCTGACATTTCTACCGACTTGCTGCGGTTCATTACTGTATATACTGGTCATAATGTCATTTCCGGTTATCTGGTGGCACCCGACGTCACATATGTCAGATGTCATTGCACAATTTGAAGAGGCTGCTATGGAGGGGTGGCTTGGAAGGAAACGGAGTAGGTTAATGGTAGAAGATAGTGTATCTACGGATCGGAGCGTGGAATGTCAGACCACTTAACCGGGCAGGTACATTAGAAAATTTAAAAAGAGAAATGGATAGGTTAAAGTTAGATACAGTGGGAATTAGTGAAGTTTGGTGGCAGGAGGAACAAGACATTTGCTCAGGTGAATACAGGGTCATAAATACAAAATCAAATAGGCGTATTGTAGGAGTAGGTTTAATAATGAATAAAAAAAAAGGAGTGCGGGCAAGTTACTACAAACAGCATAGTGAACGCATTATTGTGGCCAAGATACACACGAAGCCGACGCCTACTACAGTAGTACAAGTTTATATGCCAACTAGCTCTGCAGATGACGAAGAAATTATTCAGATAGTGAAGGGAGACGAAAATTTAATAGTCATGGGTGACTGGAATTCGGTAGTAGGAGAAAGGAGAGAAGGAAACGTAGTATGTGAATATGGATTGGGGCTAAGAAACGAAATAGGAAGCCGCCTGGTAGAATTTTGCACAGAGTACAACTTAATCATAGCTAACACTTGGTTCAAGAATCATGAAAGAAGGTTGTATACATGGAAGAATCCTGGAGATACTAAAAGGTATCAGATAGATTATATAATGGTAAGACAGAGATTTAGGAACCAGGTTTTAAATTGTAAGACATTTCCAGGGGCAAATGTGGACTCTGACCACAATCTATTGGTTATGAACTGTAGATTAAAACTAAAGAAACTGCAAAAAGGTGGGAATTTAAGGAGATGGAACCTGGATAAACTGACTAAACCAGAGGTTGTACAGAGTTTCAGGGAGAGCATAAGGGAACAAATAACAGGAATGGGGGAAAGAAATACAGCAGAAGAAGAATGGGTAGCTTTGAGAGATGAAATAGTGAAGGCAGCAGAGGATCAAGTAGGTAAAAAGACGAGGACTACTAGAACTCCTTGGGTATACAATAAATATTGAATTTAATTGATAAAAGGAGAAAATATAAAAATGCAGTAAATGAAGCAGGCAAAACGGAATACAAACGTCTCAAAAATGAGATCGACAGGAAGTGCAAAATGGCTAAGCAGGGATGGCTAGAGGACAAATGTAAGGATGTAGAGGGTTATCTCACTAGGGGTAAGATAGATACTGCCTACAGGAAAATTAAAGAGACCTTTGGAGAAAAGAGAACCACTTGTATGAATATCAAGAGCTCAGATGGAAACCCAGTTCTAAGCAAAGAAGGGAAAGCAGAAAAGTGGAAGGAATATATATATATATATATATATATAGAGAGAGAGAGAGAGGGTCTGTACAAGGGCGATGTACTTGAGGACAATATTATGGAAATGGCAGAGGATGTAGATGAAGATGAAACGGGATATACGATACTGCTTGAAGAGTTTGACAGCACACTGAAAGACCTAAGTCGAAACAAGGCCCCTGGAGTAGACAACATTCCAATAGAACTACTGACAGCCTTGGGAGACCCAGTCTGACAAAACTCTACAATCTGGTGAGCAAGATGTATGAGACAGGCGAAATACCCTCAGACTTCAAGAAGAATATAATAATTCCAATCTCAATGAAAGCAGGTGTTGACAGATGTGAAAATTACCGAACAATCAGTTTAATAAGCCACAGCTGCAAAATACTAACACGAATTCCTTACAGACGAATGGAAAAACTGATAGAAGTCGACCACGGGGAAGATCAGTTTGGATTCCGTAGAAATGTTGGAACACGTGAGGCAATACTGACCTACGACATATCTTAGAAAATAGGTTAAGGAAAGGCAAACCTACATTTCTAGCATTTATAGACTTAGAGAAAGCTTTTGACAATGTTGACTGGAATACTCACTTTCAAATTCTAAAGGTGGCAGGGGTAAAATACAGGGAGCGAAAGGCTATTTACAATTTGTACAGAAACCAGAAGGTAGTTATAAGCGTCGAGGGACATTAAAGGGAAGCACAGGTTGGGAAGGGAGTGAGACAGGGTTGTAGCCTCTCCCCGATGTTATTCAATCTGTATATTGAGCAAGCAATAAAGGAAACAAAAGAAAAATTCGGAGTAGGTATTAAAATCCATGGTGAAGAAATAAAAACTTTGAGGCTCGCCGATGGCGTTGTAATTCTGTCAGAGACAGCAAAGGACTTGGAAGAGCAGCTGAACGGAATGGACAGTGTCATGAAAGGAGGATATATGATGAACATCAACAAAAGCAAAACGAGGATAATGGAATGTAGTCGAATTAAATCGGGTGATACTGAGGGAATTAGATTAGGAAATGAGACACTTAAAGTAGTAAAAGAGTTTTGCTATTTGGGGAGCAAAATAACTGATGATGGTCGAAGTAGAGAAGATATAAAATGTAGTCTGGCAATGGCAAGGAAAGCGTTTCTAAAGAAGAGAAATTTGTTAACATCGAGTATAGATTTAAGTGTCAGGAAGTCATTTCTGAAAGTATTTGTATGGAGTGTAGCCATGTATGGAAGTGCAACATGGACGATAAACAGTGTGGACAAGAAGAGAATATAAGCTTTCGAAATGTGGTGCTACAGAAGAATGCTGAAGATTAGATGGGTAGATCACATAACTAATGAGGAGTTATTGAATAGTATTGGGGAGAAGAGGAGTCTGTGTCACAACTTGACTAGAAGAAGGGATCGGTTGGTAGGACATGTTCTGAGGCATCAAGGGATCACCAATTTAGTATTCGAGGGAAGCGTGGAGGGTAAAAATCGTAGAGGGAGACAAAGAGATGAATACACTAAGCAGATTCAAAAGGATGTAGGTTGCAGTTGGTACTGGGAGATGATGAAGCTTGCACAGGATAGGGTAGCATGGAGAGCTGCATCAAACCAGTCTCAGGACTGAAAACAACAACAACAACAACAGCGTATAAGGTGGCTGTTACCTATGCCAGTCTGTTAAGTAATTGCTAGGCAAGCTGTCGTTGGTGACTGGAAGGCAGTAGCAAATCGGCAGCTTGTATCAAAGGGGTAGTGTTCTCCTGTAGCAAGGCGTTAACGCTGCACGACAGTTCTTTCGCAGCTGTTGTTTGTGCTGTTACACCCGCGCCAAGTGGCGCTGCTGACTGGCGAACGAACACAGTCTGCAGCCAGGTCGCAGGTAACTTGTAGCAATCTTCCCCGTTAACGTTGTTAGGGCGTTTAATTATTTAAATATCCTCTCTTATTTTCCGTTGCTGCATCCACGGCTGCCGAGAAAAAACGCGAGGTACTTCAAAATTGCTAGGACTTCCACATCTCTCTTGCTGTTCTGCTACAGCTGACTTGTTGTTCTGTCCCAGTCGTACGTAACGTTCATGAGCTCCGAACTGCGAGTGTTAATGGGTCTCCCGGTTTCACCAACACGGACTTCGCCGCGTTCACACCGAAGTTCGTAGACATCGGCGTTGTGGAGAGCATTCATGGATCGTTCGTGGACCTCAGGAAATCACTGATCTTGGCGGCCACTTTGAGATGTAGGTCTGATTCCTGCGACCTTATATCGATTCCATGTTCGCATGACAGTGGAATGCCGACCGACTTCTGTAGCAATATCGCGGAACGATATCGCATTCTCGAAAAGCCGCGATCTGGCTGGTATCGAATTCCGACTCGTGCTGCTAGACGTTTCTGCTTGTGAAACGAGACACAACGCTATCTTCTCGCAGACAACTAAGATTGAAATGCGATTTCTGAATGGAAACCAACTGCGTTTTACTGGTTTTTTTCAAAGACTGTGCATCAGACGTCTGTGGGTGATGCACCATGTCATGAGTAGCAACTTTTGTTACACACAGAATGGTCGCTGATTCTCCCGACGCTAGGTGTCTTCGAACCCTAGAAATGTCACTCTGACCTCGGAGTTTTTTTTGCTCGTTACTGTGCATGCCCCACTGCACAAACACAGCCCACTGATACCAATGTAAATTCAGCATTTAGTGAGGTCAAGTGGAGGACTGGCGTTCGATGTTTTGATACACTGTTGTTTAATTAATTCGACAGAAAGATTTTCGTAAGATTGACAGTGACCCTGGAGTGCACATTATGCGACTGTTCTGTCGCTGAGTGCGAAGTTCATTTAAGTGAAAACGGCGAATAGGAAAGCAGGCATTGTTAAAAGAACTTAAACGTGAAAGTGGTGTTACTGACATTTGTGGGGAAGTGTTTCTTAAGCCGAAGCTCCTGCAGCAGTTACGGACAATGGTAAAACTAACCAATCTACCGAATCTTCAGACGTCGATGAAGAAAATACTATCACGCATGGAGGAACACAGTCCTCCTTAATGGTTCAGACCTAGCAGCTGCCGATAACATTGTAGTCCACATTCCAAGAATGTGCAATTAAGAATGAACGGATTTATAAATGACTCGGAACCCCTCAAAATATTCGTATAATATGTGCAAATTCATTAAATGAATAGCATCGTCATCTGCTTAAATTGTAAATAACGTCTTTTGATACGGATCGCATTCATGTTTCTTCACTGAAGTTTCCATAACATCTTTTACTTAGTGTCTAATTTTGAATTTATTAATGCAATCAATTGTATAAAAGAAATTTAATTTCTTAACCAGATCTGGCACTTAGTGTCCTCCTTTAGAATGTAATGGCTCTGAGCACTATGGGACTTACATCTGAGGTCATCAGTCCCCTAGACTTAGAACTACTTAAACCTAACTAACCTATGGACATCACACACATCCATGCCCGAGGCTGGATTCGAACCTGCGACCGTAGCAGCCGCGCTGTTCCGGACTGAAGCGCCTAGAACCGCTCGGCCACAGCGGCCGCCCTAGAAGTTAATATATACGGCATTATTTTCAATAAGCAAACAACAAAATACCGTGGTCATGTGGTTCATGTCCGTCCCCGGTAGCTGAGTGGTTAGCGCGACAGAATGTCAATCCTAACGGCCCGGATTCGATTCCCGGCTGGGTCGGAGATTTTCTCTGCTCAGGGGCTGGGTGTTGTGTTGTGCTAATCATCATCCCCATCGACGGGCAAGTCGCCGAAGTGGCGTCAAATCGAAAGACTTGCACCTGGCGAACGGTCTACCCGACGGGAGGTTCAAAAAATGGCTCTGAGCAATATGGGACTCAACTTCTGAGGTCATTAGTCCCCTAGATCTTAGAACTAGTTAAACCTAACTAACCTAAGGACATCACAAACATCCATGCCCGAGGCAGGATTCGAACCTGCGACCGTAGCGGTCTTGCGGTTCCAAACTGCAGCGCCTTTAACCGCACGGCCACTTCGGCCGGCCCGACGGGAGGCCCTAGTCACATGGCATTTATTTATTTATTTATTTATGTGGTTCATAATGTGAACCGCATGACCACGGAATTTCGCTGTATGCATCTTATTCTTGACACTTGCAGATGAGGCAATGTATGTAACCTTCTGAAGAAGGGTAAAACATTTAAATTTCTTTTATGCATCTGGTTGCTTACTATTTCGTTATATACAACTATAGTTGCTGTGGGTGGATAAATACTAGATTCATTGATACTAATATTAATCTTGAAAGTACGCGGTAGAGGTGAAATAAAATGAATTTAGTACATGAGTCGAATTAGATTATAAAATATTCTATGTGTAGACAGTTTCTCCAGCAAATAATTGAGTCACTGTGATCCTGGTGTACACTTCATGTGAGAGTTTGAGAGATGGAGGCACTGTGCGGCATTCGTATGCAATGTCTGTTACTTATAATCCAGTCATCTTCTCAAAGTGAAAGGTGGTAGACCGAGCAAAATTAGTGTCTCTGCTTAAAAACAAATTTATGAGATTATTTTTTTTTTTTTTTTTTTTTTTTTTTTTTTTGTGAGAATAACTCAGTTTACTTGGGTACCGGGTGGTCATATTAAAGAGAGCAGCTACTCTGGAGGCCAGTGTGCGCTGTAATTATCGTACTGCAGCGAAACTTTGTTATAACGAATTAATGCGTAAACAATTTACGCGTGGAAAAATTAGTTCAGATTTTGACCGCAAGGTGCAAATCAGGCGCTGTGAATGCAAGAAAGATGTATAGGCATGTTTTCTTACGTATTGGACAGAGAACGTCAATCTTATCATTAACTGCCCCTTACACAATTTCTTCAAAATGAGCACCGGAGACGTCGCGCCAGATTTGCATCTGGTGGCGAATATTGGAACTAATTTTTTTCCAGCGCAAGTCGTCCCGTATTAACGCATTAGCATATCTACATAGTTTCGTTGTCATACGATAATTACAGCCCCCACTGGACCTCAGAGAGTAGCTTCACTGTAATTATAAAACCCGGTGGTATTCAGATGCAACACAAGTGATTAGTAGACCCTACTACTGCGGTGAAATCTCTTTGTCGCAGGGCCGGCGAATTCAATAAAACGCTACAAAGACAACGCCATGTATACGGCATGCATAGGCGATAACTTATAGCCGGCCGGGGTGGCCGAGCGCTTCTAGGCGCTACAGTCTGGAACCGTGCGACCGCTACGGTCGCAGGTCCGAATCCTGCCTCGGGCATGGATGTGTGTGATGTCCTTAGGTTAGTTAGCTTTAAGTAGTTCTAAGCTCTAGGGGACTGATGACCTCAGAAGTTAAGTCCCATAGTGCTCAGAGCCATTTGAACCATTTAATTTCTTATGTGTGCGGGTGCTCTGAAATGTTAAGAATTTTCATATCCAAGTACTAAGTGCACTTCACGCCAATTTGAGGTGTGATGGATGCCCCCTTCAAGGCCTTGAAATTTTAATGGACATATGTACATAAATTTTTATTTTTATAATTAATTAACTGGAATACTCTCTTTCAAATTCTGAAGGTGGAAGGGGTAAAATACAGGGAGCGAAAGGCTATTTACAATTTGTACAGAAACCAGAAGGCAGTTATAAGAGTCGAGGGACATGAACGGGTAGCAGTGGTTGGGAAGGGAGTGAGACAGGGTTGTAGCCTCTCCATGATGTTATTCAATCTGTATATTGAGCAAGCAGTGAAGGAAACAAAAGAAAAATTCGGAGTAGGTATCAAAATCCATGGAGAAGAAAAAAAACGTTGAGGTTTGCCGATGACATTGTAATTCTGTCAGAGACAGCAAAGGACTTGGAAGAGCAGTTGAACGGAATGGACAGTGTCTTGAAAGGAGGGTATATGATGAACATCAACAAAAGCAAAATGAGGATAATGGAATGTAGTCGAATTAAGTCGGGTGATGCTGAGGGAATTAGATTAGGAAATGAGACACTTAAAGTAGTAAAGGAGTTTTGCTATTTGGGGAGCAAATTAACTGATGATGGTCGAAGTAGAGAAGATATAAAATGTAGACTGACAACGGCAAGGAAAGCGTTTCTGAAAAAGAGAAATTTGTTAACATCGAGTATAGATTTAAGTGTCAGGAAGTCGTTTCTGAAAGTATTTGTATGGAGTGTAGCCATGTATGGAAGTGAAACATGGACGATAAATAGTGTGGACAAGAAGAGAATATAAACTTTCGAAATGTGGTGCTACAGAAGAATGCTGAAGATTAGATTTGTAGATCACATAACTAATGAGGAGGTATTGAATAGGATTGGGGAGAAGAGAAGTTTGTGGCACAACTTGACTAGAAGAAGGGATCGGTTGGTAGGACATGTTCTGAGGCATCAAGGGATCACCAATTTAGTATTGGAGGGCAGCGTAGAGGGTAAAAATCGTAGAGGGAGACCAAGAGATGAATACACCAAGCAGATTCAGAAGGATGTAGGTTGCAGTAGGTACTGGGAGATGAAGAAGCTTGCACAGGATACAGTAGCATGGAGAGCTGCATCAAACCAGTCTCAGGACTGAAGACCACAACAACAACAACAACAATAATTTATTTAAAAACAGGAGTTATCTCAACGCAACAAAAAGATTTTCCCTTGTGACGTAAATAAATGTGTTGCGTAATGTCTAGTACATACTCGTATAAACTTGATATCATTACAATAACAGCCGGCCGGAGTGGCCGTGCGGTTCTAGGCGCTACAGTCTGGAACCAAGCGATTGCTACGGTCGCAGGTTCGAATCCTGCCTCGGGCATGGATGACATTGTAATTCTGTCAGAGACAGCAAAGGACTTGGAAGAGCAGTTGAACGGAATGGACAGTGTCTTGAAAGGAGGATATAAGATGAACATCAACAAAAGCAAAACAAGGATAATGGAATGTAGTCTAATTAAGTCGGGTGATGCTGAGGGAATTAGATTAGGAAATGAGGCACTTAAAGTAGTAAAGGAGTTTTGCTATTTGGGGAGCAAATGGATGTGTGTGATGTCCTTAGGTTAGTTAGGTTTAATTAGTTCTAAGTTCTAGGCGAGTGATGACCTCAGAAGTTAAGTCGCATAGTGCTCAGAGCCAAGCCACAACGTAACAGAAGTTTCAGAGGCTCTGAAGTAATTCTAGCATCAGCTTTAGTGGTAAACATGCAGTGCAGCTGCTGAGCTCGGTAAATGTAAGCCAGATGCCTTACGCCACGTGAATAATGAAATGAAGTTAGCAAAAATTGCTATAGAATCGGCGTTTACTTTCATTGACGTGCATGAATATGCGCAGCAAACTACTTCTGCCAGAAGAATGCGCAACGTTTGTAGGTTGCTACGGAGCACTGGCTTTCCCAAATATCTCATTTGTCTGCCTTTTATGGCAATTTTTTTAGAATTGATAGCGAACGTGGCTCGCGGGAGACCTGTCAACTAGCGGGACGGGCAGGCCCAATTAGGGAGCGCCCGCCATATTGGAATAAATCAAACAAGCCGGCAGGCGTTCGCAGATTGAACATCAGAATTCGTGCCAGAGGGACACCAGGCGAATAGCGTGAGGCAATTTAACGCCCTTACCATTTTGTAATACTTTCTTCACAGTCTTCCAATTCATCTACAAGCCCCCTTGGGACATAGCTTGTTAAAATTTATTCCGTATGCAATCACATACGTAAATTTAATTCTGTGCTCGTCAGTATAGATGGCAAAACGTAACTTACGTAGAATGAACAGCCCGTAAATGAGTATTTGCAGTGATCGTAATATCTGATTATTTGTACACAGCAATTAGTTCAGCAACAACGCTGTACTACCCCCATCAGCTTACCGAAGCACGCTCTTCACTCTTACGCTATCTGATTATGGGTGTACGGACGCGCTATAGGAACGACCGGTTATTTCATACAGTTACAAATACTGGGTTTCTGTACCAGTAAACATTTGGGAATAATGGTCAATGGCTTGGAATTAACAATACTAGAGCATTTGATTTACAGTTCATTCTAATGTACGTCAAATTAATTGCTATCTACAGAGACAACTACATTGAAATACTAAAAGTAGCGTTTATAGTTCTGCGGAAATAACCCAGTTGTGGATGTTTCTTACATGTCATTTCGTTTCTCAGAGTTATTACCGCATCCATAAATAAGGAGGTAGTCCAAGGATCGCAGTTGTTATGATTACTGGGCAGTTATTAAGGATTTCTGTGGCAAAGCACTTGTCTCATTCCGAATTCCTACGACTGTCACCACTAAGATGTGTGACAGTTCTGAACTTCATTTTTTTAACTCACAGATTTTGTTAAATGTCATTTGCGTTGATATGTGAGTCTTTCCTAATGCACTGTAAATGTTTGGTTACGAACTAAGTATAGTTACTTTTGTTCTTCGCTTTTGTCATATAGATTCTTCATAAGCTTTAGATGTGATGTACGAGAAGCTTGTCTGACAAGGCGAGATGTCAAAGGTTACGGAAGGTGTGACTACGCAACGGATGTGGACATCAAAATTGGTGCCTTATTGATGTATTTCGTTGACAGTTGCAGTTTACCGGCTATAGGCAATCCTCGTTCGTTTTATCAGCAACTGACCAACATTACGTGCACAAGGACCGTGCGGGTTGAATTTTCATATGCGAAATTGAATGTTTAAAGCCGGCCGCTGTGACCGAAGGTTCTAGGCGCTTCAGTCCGCAACCACGCGGCTTCTACGGTCGCAGGTTCGAATCCTGCCTCGGGCATGGATGTGTGTGATGTGTCCTTAGGTTAGTTAGGTTTACTTAGTTCAAAGTCTAGGGGACTGATGACCTGAGATGTTAAGTCTTATAGTGCTTAAAGCCATTTGAGCCATTTTGCATGGTTAAATTTCATAGGATGTGTGCTAAAATGTTCTTCATTGTTCTGTTAGAGGTCATATTCTCATACGGCAAGTCGCGTCATGGGTATCTGTGGCTCGGAAAACAATGTAGCACTGGAAGAATTCGAATTCATGACACCGTATCAATACCCTCCTATCCAACCACATACTGACCATATGATAACTGGTGCTTTCATCAACATTTAAACATAGAGCTTGGAGTGCTATAAAATGTAGGTATACACAAAAATATTTCTGAGCGTGCTGCCTAAAGCTACATAGACTACTTTAACAAAATTTAATTTGAAAGTCAGACGACAAAATTGCAATTAATGATGCTCAAGAACTGATGCATTGTACATTTTCTCCACAAAGAAAGCGGTTGTCTTGTTCCTTAATCGTCTTCAATGTATGAGTCTCAACGTAGACTTTCCCTGAAAACGGATGCCATTAGATCTCAGTATAACTTGTGAAATCTGGTGACAAGAATTCCATGAGAACCATTAATTCGGACTTCCTGTGTTGAGAGATCAGTTGTGGACCAGTGCACTTCTTTAGTGGCGAAAGACTGCCAACTTGACCTTTTCTCCAAAAATACAGTCTTTAATGATTCTTCATTATAAAATGCTGTTTTGTAGAACAATATAACACGTTAATATAGTGTAAAGTGTAGTCAAGCATAACATTTCTGCAACTGAAATTTTCGTTCCCGTTGCTGAGTGCTTGACAGATATCCGAAGTGTAGGTAATTTTCTTGAACAGTCATGAGCACGTTCAACTGAACGTTTTTCGATCAGGTTGTGGGATGCGTCACACAACATATGCGTGCGCTGTAGTGGTAACACTTACTTTCAGTGACGTGTTCTGCAGGGCTACCGTAAACATTACAATAACAATAACAACAGTGAGTGATATTGTTTTGTCAAGCATGTGGAATGAATACATGATAAGCCGGCCGGTGTGGCCGTGCGGTTCTAGGCGCTTCAGTCTGCAACCGCATGACCGCTACGGTCACAGGTTCGAATCCTGCCTCGAGCATGGATGTGTTTGATGTCCTTAGGTTAGTTAGGTTCAATTAGTTCTAAGTTTTAGGTGACTGATGACCTGAGAAGTTAAGTCGCATAGTGCTCAAAGCCATTTGAACCATTTTTTGAATACATGATCATCACGTTTCTCGGCTTGTGATCTACCATGACTAACGCTTTCTATGTAATTAATGGGGCTGATGTGTGTCCAAAGTCACGACGTAGTCCATCGGACCTGTAGAGGGATTTTTCATTCTCAAAAAATCAACATTTGCACACCATGACCAATATGACGTCTCCTCAAGTTGCTTCTATAGCCAGTCACAACACAGATCAGCAACTAACAGCAATTTAAAAAAAAACTGGTATCGAAAAAAAGTCTGGCGGCTACAACTGGTATTGCAATATAACCGTTTAGTCCAGCGCTTTTATTTCCAGACTGACGGTGACTGAACACCGTGTGGAGTCACTTGGATTGCTACTGATTGTCGATAACTGCTGCCAGTTTCAATATTGTATTAGAATCGAAGGAGCTATTACTTGTTCCACAGTAGCGCTTCCCAGTTTCGTTCGGCGTCGCCGAAACCGCATTCAAGCGGGCCACGCCGAAATGAAGGCTGTACGCCCCACAGGTGGACGAATCGTCGAGAGCGCCGAGTGTGACAGCGGTGTAACGAGGGAGAGAGTGGAGCACTTTGCACAATGCTAATCCAAGAGGGAATACGCTGGAGAATGGAGTGATTTCCTGTATGGCAACAGCGTACAACAGATAGAGGGGTGTACAAAAATATTTAAATACCAAAAACACAACCCTTACCGTGTCTAACACGATGTACAAAAATCGTTCGCATTCAAAACACGGAGTGGATAAATAAAGGTCCTATATGGTTTTCAAGGAAACCTTTCGCCGTTCTTCTACTAAACTAGAGCAAATTCAAGTAACGGTGACGGAGGTGGATAGCGATCACACACATTTCTCTCCAAAGAAAACCAGAAAGGTTCAGTAATGTTGAGATCTGTTGACTGTGCTGGCCAGGGGAGATGAGACGATTTATCCTCCTGCTCACAAAACCACTGCTGGACGATGCAAGCTGCGTGAACAGGTGTCCTGTCGTCTTGGAACACAAAATCACCATTTTGAACAAATGTTGTACCTTGTGATGGAACTGAGTCGTCAGAATGGTAACACAATCCTTGACAGTAACTCACCCTTGCAGAGTACCCATGGTGCTCATGGGATATCGTGATATGGCTGTCCAAATCAACACTAACCTCCCGCAGTGTTGTAGTCTTCAAACGTGAACTCGGCCAGAATTTATAAAAAGTTGAAACAAAATTCATCTGACCGAAATACATACATAAAAAAAAAAGTTTTGCATCACTACGGTTCCCAGAACTCTTGAAGACAGACGTTGACTGTTGTTATTGTATCACAGACACAGTCCCTTTGACTGTCCAGAGATGTTACTAAACCCGCTGAAAGATGTAAACAATCATGCATGAGCAGCGCCTATTGGACCGAGGGGGTCCGACAGCCGATCAGTTCGTCATTCCACCAGGAAGGAGGTACACGGCTAGTGTTGTCTTTGGACTCTGTATCATTCGTGCTCAAATATCCGCGATTGCAGCAGGTGTACGAACGGACGGAGGTCGATTCTCCCTGCATTTGCAGCTGACCCTATAGTACGTCACTTCGTCACCATATCCTGCATAACGCTCCTTGCTGGTACGGAAACCCCAGGGAACTTCTTTCCAAAAACATTCCCCTTTCCTTAAATGAACCTGTAGATACGTACGCGTCTGCTAATGCGATTCTTTCTTGAGGGGGGGATACATTTCGCTGAGATATTTACTTCTCAGGTCTTAACCAAATCGCAACGGCTCTCGTACTGACAATGCAAAACGTAATCGCAGCAGCTTCGGAACAGTAGATGACCGACGAAAATGGGCCGTCTATTACTTCGGGTCGTTTTTTCTTGCGCAACGCTGTATAATGAGTAACTACACTGAAGCGACAAAGAAAGTGATATAGGCATACTTAATGATATACAGAGATAAGTAAACAGGCAGAATATGGCGCTGCGGTCGGCAACGCCTGTATACGTGAGACAAGTGTCTGGCGCAGTTTGTAGATAGGTTATTGCTCCCACAATAGCAGGTTGTCAAGATTTAAGTGAGTTTGAACTTGGTGTTGTAGTCGGCGCACGAGCGAGAGGATACAGCATCTCCGAGGTAGCGTTGAAGCGGCGGTTTTCCCGTACGATCATTTCACGAGTGTACTGTGGATATCAGGAATCGGGCATAACAAATCTTCGACATCTCTGCGGCCGGAAAAAGATCCTGCAAGAACGGGACAAACGACGACTGAAGGGAATCGTTCAACGTGACAGAAGTGCAACCCTTCCGCAAATTGCTGCAGATTTCAATGTTGGGCCGTCAGGAAGTGTCAGCGTGCGAGGCATTCAACGAAACATCATCGATATGGGCTCTCGGAACCGAAGGCCCACTCCTGTACCCTTGATGACTGCACGACACAAAGCTTTACGCGTCGCCCGGGCCTATCAACACCGACATTGGACTGTTAATGACTGGAAACATGTTGTCAGATACTGCCACAGACCCAGGTATGTCCTATGGTGTGATGATTTCTATTAACAGACTGATTGCGTGGCTTTGGGAAGCCACTTAAGCCCAATTACAGCGAATTTCTGTATGGAAAAATTCGAGTACTTGAATGATAAGTCTGTTTCGTGGAGGCATGGCAGAGAGGAACTTTGTCGTTTTCGTAAACATCTCAACGGGATTAATCCAAAGGCTCCGTTTGCCATGGAGGAGGAGGACGAGGAGGAGGAAGGCGGAAGATTGAATTTACTTGATGTGGAAGTTTTCAAGGAAGAATAGCTTAGGTCACACAGTTTACCGAAAATCCACGCACATGTACATACCTACATCTACATCTACGAGGTGCATTCAAGTTCTAAGGCCTCCGATTTTTTTTCTAATTAACTACTCACCCGAAATCGTTGAAACTGGCGTTATTTCTCGACGTAATCGCCCTGTAGACGTACACATTTTTCACAACGCTGACGCCATGATTCCATGGCAGCGACGAAGGCTTCTTTAGGAGTCTGTTTTGACCACTGGAAAATCGCTGAGGCAATAGCAGCACGGCTGGTGAATGTGCGGCCACAGAGAGTGTCTTTCAGTGTTGGAAAAAGCCAAAAGTCACTAGGAGCCAGGTCAGGTGAGTAGGGAGCATGAGGAATCACTTCAAAGTTGTTATCACGAAGAAACTGTTGCGTAACGTTAGCTTGATGTGAGGGTGCGTTGTCTTGGTGAAACAGCACATGCGCAGCCCTTCCCAGACGTTTTTGTTGCAGTGCAGGAAGAAATTTGTTCTTCAAAACATTTTCGTAGGATGCACCTGTTACCGTAGTGCCCTTTGGAACGCAATGGGTAAGGGTTACGCCCTCGCTGTCCCAGAACATGGACACCATCATTATTTCAGCACTGGCGGTTACCCGAAATTTTTTTGGTGGCGGTGAATCTGTGTGCTTCCATTGAGCTGACTGGTGCTTTGTTTCTGGATTGAAAAATGGCATCCACGTCTCATCCATTGTCACAACCGACGAAAAGAAAGTCACATTCATGCTGTCGTTGCACGTCAACATTGCTTGGCAACATGCCACACGAGCAGCCATGTGGTCGTCCGTCAGCATTCGTGGCACCCACCTGGATGACGCTTTTCGCATTTTCAGGTCGTCATGCAGGATTGTGTGCACAGAATCCACAGAAATGCCAACTCTGGAGGCGATCTGTTCAACAGTCATTCGGCGATCCCCCAAAACAATTCTCTCCACTTTCTCGATCATGTCGTCAGACCGGCTTGTGCGAGCCCGAGGTTGTTTTGGTTTGTTGTCACACGATGCTCTGTCTTCATTAAACTGTCGCACCCACGAAGGCACTTTCAACACATCCATAACTCCATCACCACATGTCTCCTTCAACTGTCGATGAATTTCAATTGGTTTCACACCACGCAAATTCAGAAAACGAATGATTGCACGCTGTTCAAGTAAGGAAAACGTCGCCATTTTAAGTATTTAAAACAGTTCTCATTCTCGCCGCTGGCGGTAAAATTCCATCTGCCGCACGGTGCTGCCATCTCTGGGACGTATTGACAATGAATGCGGCCTCATTTAGAAACAATGCGCATGTTTCTATCTCTTTCCAGTCCGGAGAAAAAAAATTGGAGGCCTTAGAACTTGAATGCACCTCGTACATCCATACTCCGCAACCACCTGACGGTGTGTGGCGGAGGGTACTTTGAGTACCTCTATCGGTTCTCCCTTCTATTCCAGTCTCGTATTGTTCGTGGATAGAAAGATTGTCGGTATGCCTCTGTGTGGGCTCTAATCTCTCTGATTTTATCCTCATGGTCTCTTCGCGAGATATACGTAGGAGGGAGCAATATAATGTTTTACTCCTCGTTGAAGGTATGTTCTCGAAACTTCAACAAAAGCCCGTACCGAGCTACTGAGCGTCTCTCTTGCAAAGTCTTCCCCTGGAGTTTATCTATCATCTCCATAATGCTTGCGCGATTACTAAATGATCCCGTAACGAAGGGCGCTGCTTTCCGTTGGATCTTCTCTCTCTTCTACCAACCCCATCTGGTACGGATCCCACACTGGTGAACAGTATTCAAGCAGTGGACGAACATGCGTACTGTAACCTACTTCCTTTGTTTTCGGATTGCATTTCCTTAGAATTCTTCCAATGAATCTCAGTCTGGCATCTGCTTTATCGACGATCAACTTTATATGATCATTCCATTTTAAATCACTCCTAATGCGTACTCCCAGATAATTTATGGAATTACCTGCTTCCAGTTTCTGTCCTGCTATATTGTAGCTAAATGATAAAGGACCTTTCTTTCTATGTATTCGCAACACATTACACTTCTCTACATTGAGATTCAATAGCCATTCCCTGCACCATGCGTCAACACCGGGATTCGACCCATCACTCACAACAAAACGAGGTATCTTAAAATCGTTGGCGGATAGAGCAAGGAACATCGGTGAACCAGAGCTGCTTGACGTAGAATTAAAACACCTCACAATGCATTAATAAAGAATGGCTATTCGTCCGCTGAGGTAAAAAGAGACAACACCGCGCAGAAATCGTAACGATGTACAATCCTCTGTGAAATCGAAAGTTTTCTTGCCTTTCATTAAGGGCGTTTGACCACACAGCAAAAACCTTGAAAATATGGAACATCGCGGTAATCTACAATCCCACCTGGAAGACAAAGGATCACCTAAAATTGGCCAAAGATGCTCGCCAACTGCTAGAAAAAGCAGAAATTTGTAGTATTCCGTTTAGTTGTGGGGAGGCAACAACCACCGTTCCTCACAAGCGACTTCTAATCAAGCTGCGGGCCTGTGGGGTATCGTCTCAGTTGTGCGACTGTATTCGTGATTTCCTGTCAGGAAGGTCGCAGTTCGCAGTAATAGACGGCAAATCAGCGAGTAAAACTGACGTGATATCAGGTGTTCCCCAGGGAAGCGTCCTGGGACCTCTGCTGTTCCTGATCTATATAAATGACCTGGGTGACAATCTGAGCAGTTCTCTTAGGTTGTTCGCAGATGATGCTGTAATTTACCGTCTAGTAAGGTCATCCGAAGACCAGTATCAGTTGCAAAGCGATTTAGAAAAGATTGATGTATGGTGTGGCAGGTGGCAGTTGACGCTAAATAACGAAAAGTATGAGGTGATCCACATGAGTTCCAAAAGAAATCCGTTGGAATTCGATTACTCGATAAATAGTACAATTCTCAAGGCTGTCAATTCAACTAAGTACCTGGGTGTTAAAATTACGAACAACTTCAGTTGGAAAGACCACATAGATAATATTGTGGGGAAGGCGAGCCAAAGGTTGCGTTTCATTGGCAGGACACTTAGAAGATGCAACAAGTCCACTAGAGAAACAGCTTACACTACACTCGTTCGTCCTCTGTTAGAATATTGCTGCGCGGTGTGGGATCCTTACCAGTTGGGATTGACGGAGGACATCGAAAGGGTGCAAAAAAGGGCAGCTCGTTTTGTACTATCACGTAATAGGGGAGAAAGTGTGGCAGATATGATACGCGAGTTGGGATGGAAGTCATTAAAGTAAGGACGTTTTTCGTGGCGGCGAGATCTATTTACGAAATTTCAGTCACCAACTTTCTCTTCCGAATGCGAAAATATTTTGTTGAGCCCAGCCTACATAAGTGGGAATGATCATCAAAATAAAATAAGAGAAATCAGAGCTCGAACAGAAAGGTTTAGGTGTTCGTTTTTGCCGCGCGGTGTTCGGGAGTGGAATGGTAGAAAGATAGTATGATTGTGGTTCGATGAACCCTCTGCCAAGCACTTACATGTGAATTGCAGAGTAATCATGTAGATTTAGATGTAGATGTAGGCGTATGTGGGTGCTACAAGAAGAACCGTCAAAAAACGACTAGAAGAGCACAAGGGCAATTGGAGAAGGGGGGGCATCGGCTGATAAGCTGTTGCGGAACGTACTTTACAGCTAGGAGACCACGATGTTCATTCTGATGGGACTCAAGTACTAGCAGCTACAAGCGGATACCATGAAAGGTTATAAAGAGAGGCCACAGAGATCGTAAAACAGACCAGGAATTTCAAGAGGAAGGAGGAGGGCTTGAAATTGAATGACATAAGATTCCAGTGCTGAAGATGTTGATTGCCAGTCTTCCACCATGAGCTGAAGGCGCCAGCGCATCACAGCAATCGACAGTGGTTATTTGCGCTCGGGTAGTCAAAACACGTCACGTCACGCCACTGCACGGAAACACGCGTAAACGGAATTTTGCTGCAATGAGTAGCGAGCCAGGTTGTGAATGGGACACTCAGAGAAGCTACTGTCCTCCTTGAAAATGTTCTCCGCAGACGAGGACGAAACGATAGGTTTAAAATTGAAATCCATTCGACAACGGCACAATAGCCCGAGACATTTTATTAATTGCAGCAAACGTTTTTGCAGTAAAAGTCAAGCGTTGGTGTACAGGCTATCGTTCACTGTGGGTGTCGTCCCAAGTGCACGGCGTCCAGAACGCAGTGACTAGTACGGCTTTCGTGTGCTGGCCGGGGGCTCGCGTGCGTGCGGTGCGTGACGAGTGTAATCACCCTTCGTCACTCCCCCACACGGGCGCGCCTGGATGACGTGACAGCCGTGACTAAGCCAGCAGGCCCCAGATCGGGTTGTCGCCGGGGGTAACCGAAGTAACGTCAGGCCGCAATCCCAGGCTGTGGAACGCTGGCTTCTGTCATTTAAAATGGTGAGAGTCGTTCAATGGAGATGGTCTGTTGTCAATGTCGATTCGGTTTTAAGTTGCACCTTACATTGATGATGGCTGCAGAAAGAAGGGTAAAAGAACTGCCCCCTCTTTTTGCCGACCGTTTTTTCGAAACTCGCTTTCTGCAGAATTGTAATTTTTTTTTCAGTTATGAAACAAACTGTTTAGGGATTTGTATACGGATGGAAACTTTGCAAATTTCACATGTAATGTATTAATTTCGAAACGCAACTGATACATCAGTAAATCAAAAGAACAATCTGCACACGTATTAAAAAAACCCATTAAAATATCAAATTATTTCGAAACTAATGTATAAGTTTCTTATCATCTATTTACCAAGGAAACACAACAAACAAATATATTACACATAAGTTTTTAAAATTGTTACTGATCTAGAACTTAGTAATTACATTAAGGGTGGTAGGACGTCAAACGGGCCGACTTGGAGCAGGAGAGGCACCACAGGACATTTTAATTTTCACTGTCTATACTTTTACAAACAAATTCATGAAACTTTGTCAGCATGACCAGGAAGGATTCAGGATTCTACTCTTAGCAGTGGAAATTCAGAAACATAACAATTTTTTTCACATTTGAAATTTCATCATTTTTTTCACTTATTATTGGCTGCATTTGTTACTATAGGTACACTTTTCTTCATAAGTAGAAGAGATTCTTCGATGAATTTCGCACAGCATACAAACCATACTTACAGGTGCATGAAACTCTAGAATTTCTTTAATTTACGAAAAAATGAATGAGCTGTTATATTTTAAATTTCATGTTTAGAAAATCTCAAATTCTATAGTTAATTATTTGAATTTTTACCGCAGTTTTTAATAGATTTGGAAAATTGTAGAGTTTCATATACCTATGAGTATGGTTTGTGTGCTGTCCAAAATTCATCGAAGAATGTCTCTTACTTATGAAGAAAAGTGTACCTATAGTAACAAATGCAGCCAATAGTAAGTGAAAAAATGATTAAATTTGACATGTAAAAGAAATTTACTTCATGTTTTTGAAGTTCCACTGTTACGAGTGTGAATACTGAATCCTTCTTGGACATGCTGACAAAGTTGTGTGAATATATGTGTAAAAGTATAGACAGTGGAAATTAAAATGTCCTGTGGTGCCTCTCCTGCCCCGAGGCGGCCCGTTTGACGTCCTACCCCCCTTAAGACAAAACATATAAATAATATAAGGCAAACCAGTTAACATGGTTACCCTTAACTTTTGACGTACTTTCAATGGAACATAGATCGAGGCGTCAGGTGTACCATGCCGCTGTGCTTTATTTTATCCTCAGATTTATAGAAATTTCAAATCTGAGACCCTGACAGCATAGAGTAGTATTTAGTGACTAAAGCTACTTACAAATTAATACATGTAGACCATACCGTATGTATGTATGTATGCTTCGTACAACTTTCTTTAATTCAACTTTAAAAATTAAGAGGAAATTACACAAACTGACTCCAACCTTTGTACTAAGTAATTAGTAAAAATATTTAGTGATTAATTGCATATTTAGAGATGAATGGGTGCAACTGAACTATTAAAAACTGGATATATCATAATGTACTGTTTTTTACATTTTTACAATGTTGGAAATATTTGTTACCGGTGATACTCAACATGAGTGTTCTGTAAAAGTGTTTGTGTGCTCGTTCCTGTATACTTGGCAACTGAACAACAACATTGTCTTTTGTTTTTGCGTCCTGCTTCTTTTGAGAAAAGGTTCACAAAACTATTTGAACCCGTTCTTGCATAACAAATCTTACTATGAACATTGGCTACTGTAACATCTTCCCTTTCATCTACAGACATTTGAGAGTCTGAATTATTACCACATACCTCCATGCAGAAGTCTGCCTCGCACTTGTCAACATCACTTGCGTCATTTAGCCACGATTGTATAACAGAATCGAAGTCTGGATCTTTTGGACGAATGCTGCTATGTACGGACTTAGGTCCAGTCGGGCATAGTGTTGCTTGAGAGGTACGTCATACAGACCGCACGTGCTAATAATAAGATTACAAACTTCCTGGCAGATTAAAACCGTGTGCTGTGAGTACCGGGCGTGAGTCGTGCTTCGGTAGCTCAGTTGGTAGAGCACTTGCCCGCGAAAGGCAAAGGTCCCGAGTTCGAGTCTCGGTCGGGCACACAGTTTTAATCTGCCAGGAAGTTTCATATCAGCGCACACTCCGCTGCAGAGTGAAAATCTCATTCTGGAAACATCCCCCAGGCTGTGGCTAAGCCATGTCTCCGCAATATCCTTTCTTTCAGGAGTGCTAGTTCTGCAAGGTTCGCAGGAGAGCTTCTGTAAAGTTTGGAAGGTAGGAGACGAGGTACTGGCAGAAGTAAAGCTGTGAGTACCGGGCGTGAGTCGTGCTTCGGTAGCTCAGTTGGTAGAGCACTTGCCCGCGATAGGCAAAGGTCCCGAGTTCGAGTCTCGGTCGGGCACACAGTTTTAATCTGCCAGGAAGTTTCATATCAGCGCACACTCCGCTGCAGAGTGAAAATCTCATTCTGGAAACATCCCCCAGGCTGTGGCTAAGCCATGTCTCCGCAATATCCTTTCTTTCAGGAGTGCTAGTTCTGCAAGGTTCGCAGGAGAGCTTCTGTAAAGTTTGGAAGGTAGGAGACGAGGTACTGGCAGAAGTAAAGCTGTGAGTACCGGGCGTGAGTCGTGCTTCGGTAGCTCAGTTGGTAGAGCACTTGCCCGCGAAAGGCAAAGGTCCCGAGTTCGAGTCTCGGTCGGGCACACAGTTTTAATCTGCCAGGAAGTTTCATATCAGCGCACACTCCGCTGCAGAGTGAAAATCTCATTCTGGAATAAGATTACAGTTCTCACTCGGTAAAAGTTAGAAATAAACCGAAACCGCAGCAGTGCGGTGCTGTGAATGGAAGACGACCTAGGGGTGTGCGTGCGTGCCCATAGTCCCACTCCTAATAATCGGTTCGCAACAGTTGGTGTTGACACGTCTGGGCTCACAAGCCCTCTTTTGTGTACTGTGGTAACCGTACGATCTGCCGCTGCTGCCCTTAGAATACGGCGATCCTGATGGGGCCCCTGTGCTCTGTGGACATCCAGGATCTCGTCTGCCACTGATACTAGAATTTCAAATGGCTCTGAGCACTATGGCACGTAACATCTGAGGTCATCAGTCCCCTAGAACTCAGAACTACATAAACCTAACTAACCTAAGGACATCACACACATCCATGCCCGAGGCAGGATCCGAACCTGCGACCGTAGCAGCATCGCGGTTCTGGACTGAAGCGCCTAGAACAACTTGGCCACAGTGGTACCAGAATCCTTGCGCAACTGATACAACACGTCTAACTTACGTGTCAAGTCATCCTGCCACCGAGCGAGGTGGCGCAGTGGTTAGACACTGGACTCGCATTCGGGAGGACGACGGTTCAATCCCGCGTTCGGCCATCCTGATTTAGGTTTTCCGTGATTTCCCTAAATCGCTCCAGGCAAATACCGGGATGGTTCCTTTGAAAGGGCACGGCCGACTTCCTTCCCCGTCCTTCCCTAATCCGGTGAGACCGATGACCTCGCTGTCTGGTCTCCTTCCACAAAGACCTCTTCCTTCCATTATCAACTTCAATGAGAGAGCTGCTTCATCCTGCCACTCGGAAGGTCATAATCTAGCGAGTTTCAAACTCACTCAGTTGGCTGTAGGAAGCATGAGTGCGTCCCTGTGGCATGGTTGCCTGCTTGCTTCACAGGTTTGCACCACACTGAGCCTCGTGGCTGGGCGCATTCCCTATTAAAGGGTAGACACAGTTGGCGCTGTCGTAGTATGCCACTACCACTGTCTGTTGGCGGACGACGTTGAAACAGTTATCAGTACATCTATCTCCCAGGTGCATTCAAAATAGACATCGTCTTTCAAGGTGACTAATTTTTTTCCGGCAGTATAATTTTAGCACCTGTTTTTCAAGTGATCACGTCTTTATTTTTCACTGAGAAGCTGCAGAAACTAATGGGGGGATAAATTTCCTTAAACTCCTGTGAAAACAATCGATGCATTTTTTCAGCGATGTCCAATATACAGGGTGATTCAAAAAGAATACCACAGCTTTAGGAATTTAAAACTCTGCAACGACAAAAGGCAGAGCTAAGCACTATCTGTCGGCGAATTAAGGGAGCTATAAAGTTTCATTTAGTCGTACATTTGTTCGCTTGAGGCGCTGTTGACTAGGCGTCAGCGTCAGTCGATGCTAAGATGGCGACCGCTCAACAGAAAGCTTTTTGTGTTATTGAGTACGGCAGAAGTGAATCGACGACAGTTGTTCAGCGTGCATTTCGAACGAAGTATGGTGTTAAACCTCCTGATAGGTGGTGTATCAAACGTTGGTATAAACAGTTTACAGAGAATGGGTGTTTGTGCAAAGGGAAAAGTTCTGGACGGCCGAGAACGAGTGATGAAAATGTAGCACGCATCCAGCAAGCATTTGTTCGCAGCCCAGGAAAATCGACTCGCAGAGAGCTGCAAATTCCACAATCAACTGTATGGAGAGTCCTACGAAAAAGGTTAGTTATGAAACCTTATCGTCTGAAATTGGTTCAAGCACTGTCTGCAGCTGATAAGATTACAAGAATCGATTTCTGTGATTTTATCCTTGCTCAAATGGAAACAGATGAATCTTTCGTTTCAAAGATTGTGTTTAGTGATGAAGCAACTTTCCACACTAACGGGAAAGTCAACCGTCACAATGTCTGTATATGGGGCACTGAGAATCCGCGGGAAACAACTCAGTATGAACGTGACTCGCCTAAGGTGAACGTTTTCTGTGCCATTTCAGCCAATAAAGTTTTTGGTCCCTTTTTCTTCGAAGGTGCTACTGTAACTGGACTACAGTATCTGGAGATGTTAGAGAATTGGCTGTCCCCCATCTCGAACAAGAAGCACAACAATTCATATTTCAGCAGGATGGAGCGCCACCACATTGGCACTTATCTGTCCGTAACTACCTGAAAGTCAACTACCCGAGGCGATGGATCGGCCGCCAGGCAGCCCGTAACAGAGCACTTCATCATTGGCCTCCAAGAAGCCCTGATCTTACCCCCTGCGATTTTTTCTTATGGGGGTATGTTAAGGATATGATGTTTCGGCCACCTCTCCCAGCCACCATTGATGATTTGAAACGAGAAATAACAGCAGCTATCCAAACTGTTACTCCTGATATGCTACAGAGAGTGTGGAACGAGTTGGAGTATCGGGTTGATATTGCTCGAGTGTCTGGAGGAGGCCATATTGAACATCTCTGAACTTGTTTTTGAGTGAAAAAAAAAAAACCTTTTTAAATACTCTTTGTAATGATGTATAACAGAAGGTTATATTATGTTTCTTTCATTAAATACACATTTTTAAAGTTGTGGTATTCTTTTTGAATCACCCTGTATTGTAAAGCACTTGTACTGCTCGTCTCTGCGAAGTTGCTGTCACTCGCCTCTTTTAGCAGTCTGATCCATTATTGTAATACTCACTCCATATTCCGATTTATTTAAAATTCTTAGTTTTCTGGAAGACGTTGTGTCTCGAGACCTGGCAGAAAATCCAAAGAGATTCTCGTCATATGTAAAGTACGCCAGCAGAAAGACACAATTAAAGCCTTTTGTGCACGATACCAATGGAAGTACGTTCGACGACAATACTGCCAAAGCAGTCACTAAACCACCTTCCGATATTCACCAGAGAAAACTAAGTAAATATTCCAGAATTCGAATCAAGAATATCTGCCAACATGAGTAACTTAGATATTGTCGAAGTACTGAATCAAGTTAAATCTGTGCTTTCGAAAACAGTCACAGGTCGCACTTAGTATTTCTTGTTTTATTGACTGGTTTCGAAATAAACAAGAGCATCATCAAAATAAACAGCTTAAAAGTTGGCTCACAGCATTAAAGATAAATCTGGCTGTACTATAGTACTTAAACTAATGTTCAGAGTACAGTGGTAAATAATGACATTGCCATTGACAGGGGCAAAGATGAAACTGACCTGCAAGCCTACTTTAAACTTTATATTCTGATGGTGCTATTGTTAGAAAAAAATGGTTCAAATGGCTCTGAGCACTATGGGACTTAACATCTGAGGTCATCAGTCCCCTAGAACTTAGAACTACATAAACCTAACTAACGTCCTAACGCAAACCATTCAGAAGTTACAACGATTTTATTTCATATAGTTTAGTAATTGTCGCCCTGTATATGTCTCATTTATGTGTCTCTTGTGGTTTTCGCGCAGTTGTCTTCTGAAATCCTTTAAATATTTACGAATAACCTATGTGTAAAGAGTGGCTAAGGAACCCTCTAGTTAGTTTCAGTTAATCTTAAAACAAACTGTAATTAAGTCCATACCCGTAATTATTGATGGTGGTGCACATGTGATACTTATGACTCAAAGCGTAAACAGTTACATATAAAAAAGTTATTTTCAGCGGAACTGTTTACAAGACCACCCTGACGTCTCACACTCAAATGTTTCACCACATCACCGTGAGCAGCCTTTGTCAAGCGTTGACCTTTATATGTCCAGATAGAAATTTGCTTTAGGATAATCTTGCACCTGCGTTGAAACGTTTTTTACGTTGAGAATTTGTGTACATTCACCCTGGCCAACGTTTTCTCATACCATATTCAAAACTTTCTCTGCTTTGTCACTCAAAACCGCCAAACATTAAGTCCATATCTTTATAATACGGAAAAAAGGAAAACTAGATCGCACTCAAAAATAGGGAAAGAGAGAGAGAGAAGCTAGATCGTTGACCTTCCTCTGAACTCTGTATTCCAGTAAGTACCACAAATGATAAATTTTTGGATACACGCTGACTGACACGAGAAACGCAGCACCCAATAAATGATTTGTAATCACTGTGTAATTATCTATTTAATCGAACTGAAGCACTTCAAACAAGTTTTTGAGACGGGGCGTGTTACTGGCGTTGCTTTGCGAGCAAACAATGAAGTATTAATTGTTTATTGTATTAGACTCAGTTGTTGTTTCCCTCACAACCTGGAAAACACATCACTGAATGTGAGCGAATAATGTTTTCCCGCCCTTGCAGCGCTTCTTGTTGTACCCTGATTTGTTGTTCTTTCAGTTGCATTTGTTTGTAGGAACTTTCTGTGATCGTCGTAATCAAATTTCTTGAGTAAACATGCCGTTAAGCCCTGAACAAGCTGCGAAAGCTGTTGCTTCGGTGGGAGATGGCCGCAGCGTGCATTAAGTTGCAGAGGTGTTGAGGACTTAAAGTTTCATGATTTCCAGAATCGTACAAAGGTAGAGGGAGACTGGAGGCTTCGCAAGGAGACCAGGAACAGGCCCGAAAAGAGCAATATTTGAGAGAGATAACCGCTTCTTACAACTTAAAGTTCTCCGCAACTGTCACACCACCGCTATTGAAGCACGAAATCGATTCTACGAGGTTTGGGGGTCGATGTTAGTCAGAGAAACCTTCAGACAAGACTGGAGGAAGCCAGTCTTCAGTCCTGAAAACCTGCCACGGATCCAGAACTCGCCAGTGAACATTGTACAGTTCGACTACATTTCGCGAGGGAACATTTTGGCTAAACAGTAAGACAATGGGATCAAGTGGTGTTCACCTATGAGTCTGGACTTGGCCCCCGATCACCTGACTGGAGAGAGAGAGTCTGGAGAAGTCCAGGGGAAAGGTAGTCTCCTTGCACAAGGTCGTCCAGGACGTCTTTTCAGGGTGGTTCTGTGATGGTGTGGGCAGGAATCAGCACTACTGCAGGGATGGGTTAGGTCGTCTTGGAGCATGGGAGCCTTACCGCACATCCTTAGTTGGAGGAAATCCTTCTGGAGCATGTTTTGCCTTTCTCTCAATTTTTTGAAGATGATTTTACAGTAATTCACGACAATGCACGCCCACATGTTACGAGAATTATACAGGAATTATTGGATGAAACAATAATGCATGTTATGAGATGGGCTGCTCGAAGCCCTCATTTGAATCCTATTGAGCGCATTTCGGACTGGCTGGGGAGAAGAGCCCGCCAGCACTATCCAGAGACCCTACAGAACATCCTGCTGGAAGAATGGGGTACGATTCATCAACTGTATTAATCGGGGTCATGCCTGAAAGGTTGAATGCCATCATTGGTGCAAGAGATGACAACACACGCTTTTGAAGACGCGAACAGAGGTCTCAGAGATCGTCTACGAGGACTGTGAAGTAAAGTGTGAAGTGTATAACATCAAAACAGACGTGCATTGTCTTTACGAGCTTACTCAAAATTTGCTTGAAGTATACATCTCTGGTTTAATTTGTTAAATTTGTTTACAATCGTCTTTCTTTTTTTTTCATTGATGGGCACTTGGATGGGACTGTACCACAATATTCCATCATAAGAAAGTGGATCAGTGTCAGAAAAGTGTCACAAATTTAAAATAAAATTTCAGTTTTTGTAATAAATTGAAGTGTTGCGTTTTTCGTTCCGGTCAGTGTAGTTTTGAAACCAACAACAGACTTAATTTTCATTTTACTTATAAAGACTCGACCTGTAAATCTGCAGTAGAAATGTATGAAGCCACATCGAGATTGGTTTATACCCAAATCTAGCAAGAATTAAGGGAACCGTACGTGCAACCGAACCATTACTGCAGAGGTATTTCTCGTTGTTAACTGCAATCTTTCATTTCGAAAAGCCGATCTGCAACCCGCAGTAACATTCTAGTAGCAAAGGAAGATTTAAACACATTATCGATGACCATAGTACACTATTGTTCATCGTAGGGATGTTCGTTACATTTATATTTCTTATTGTTTAGACTGCACATGACGGGGTATCTCGAAGACGGCCATAAGATACTCCATCATCCGCATGGTTGAAACCTACAGAAGGGGGAAAAAACCTTAAGCAGCTGTTATCCGATACGCGCGGACGTTTCGCACGCAATACTGGCGCGATACCATCTGTATTACGAGTAAACAGGATTGCTCACCAGGGGTCGTGTAATTATCTTCTCAATCAGAAATCGCAGCAAAAACAGCCATTTATACACTATTCAGTGTTTATCAAGTTTGCAAAGCTCATCAAATAGCGTGCGGCCTTGTTAGCGTAAATTAACACTGTCATATCCGTGACGAACGATGTAATGTGAAACGTGCCAGCTAGACAAAAGCTGCACATATTCCTTTAAAAAGAATGATCATAAGCTGCAGATTTACAGGTTTCTAATTCACAGTTAGTTTCTGTTCAAAGAATACCATCATGTTAATAAAGTAACTGCCAAGGTGAAGAATTAGCAATCTTTATTTAGAAACCACTAAGCGAGGTGGTGTAGTTCAAGGAACTGCACTCGCATTTGGGATGACGGCAGTTTATATCTCCGTCCGACCATCCACATTAAGATTTTCCGTAATTTCCCTAAAATAATGCCGGAATGGTTCCTTAAAATGACACTGCTGATCTGATCTTCTTCCCCCGTCATTCCCCATTTCGAGCTTGTGCCGCATCACTAGAGACGTAGACGTCGAAGGGAGGTTAAAATCGTGACTTCGTTCCTTTAAAGCACGTCACATATGAACGCTGATATATCATACGTCGCCAGTGTTTTGAATATGAGTGTAGCAGCAGTCAGGCAGTCTCACCTCACCTAACTCAACGATTGCGCCGTTCCATTGTCAGCGACCACCAGTGGAGTGCATTCGCTGCCCAGTGGGAAGGCTATTCAGGCGGCTTGCAGTTACCCCTCGACTGTTCGCCACTTCCTGCCTCTGTTGTGTCTCGTCGTACGGAAGTCCTTTCTAGCATGTTATGGTGCAGTGCTTGTGTGTCAAGGGAGTTAGCCAGCGATACGGGACAGCCTTCTATCTACAAGATAAAGGAACTGGAAGGAAACTGAAGGATCTCCTTAACTAGAACGACACCATCAAATGCAAACGTGGCAACATATTTATGTTTCACCTGTGATAAGTCCCTCACCTTCTAGAAGCATTGTCAGAAATTGTGTCAGAAGGTCCACACTTCGTATTACGTCCATAAATTTTTTTTAGTATTTCCTCTTCTAAGTAATGTCTGAATTCCTTTTGTCAATGTGGCTGGTGTGATCTCTCTCGTTCCTTCTTTCTGATTGTTCCCAGGGAATGATGCGACATCCTTTTCTGATCTGCATATGTTTTTCTTAGACAAAATCAATAATCGAAGTAGTGACAAGCTTCCTGATGAGTTTGTTTCGGACACTGTCCCGTATGGATACCCATGCATGCCGTCTCCAAAAGTCCGCATTAGTTGTCAACAATCTTTTCATTTATTGGAAGTTAACTGTCCGTATTGCTGACCAGTATGTCATGCTTCTCGTAACTGTTCTGAAGATTTTTGCCTTTGTTTTTTTTTCTAAACTGTTGATCCTACAAAATACCATCAAATATTCCAGTAGCGATCGTCCCAGCGTTTATTCTTGAATTAATTCCCGTATCATGTTTACTATCTTGTCTGATATTTAGTCGTAGATAATGTACTCTTTAGTATATGTAATCGTTCCTATCCCGTCTCCATTGTTATATCTTGATTTAATTGCTGATGGCCACCTAATTTTGGCACACGATGAAGACATTGAATATATCACCAATAATTTAATAGAGGAATATAAAAACAAAATGCATGGTAGTAAAAGGAATAAACCAAGTTAGAATACTTCAGGGTTAGATTTGACGAAAGTATCTCTGATCGAGGTGGAATAAAAAAAAAAGACCAAAATAAGTGTAGTCACTACGAAAATAAACGTAAAAAAAATCATACTGCAGTTTATCATTCATACTGCCTGTTGTGGCGTAGGTTAACAGCCACGCCACTCGGAAGTAGCCGAAAGGCACGCGTTAACTCACGCAGGCTAGAGATAGGTCTGAAACAGGATACGTAATGAATGCTATAAAGAAAAGTACGTAGCTGCTGGAATACTTAACTTTAATCCATCCTTGTTGTACATCGCTATTGACGATACAAGTGAGACTCTGTAGATTCAGGCAATAAACTACTAATGGCGCCTTGCTAGGTCGTAGCCATTGACTTAGCTGAAGGCTATTCTATCTGCTCTGCAAATGAGCGAGGCTTCGTCAGTGTGCATCGCTAGCTACATCGTCCGTACAACTGGGGCGAGTGCTAGTCCGTATCTCGAGACCTGCCTTATGGTGGCGCTCGGTCTGCGATCACTGACACTGGCGACACGCGGGTCCGACATGTACTAATGGACCGCGGCCGATTTAAAGCTACCACCTAGCAAGTGTGGTGTCTGGCGGTGACACCACACTGCCTTCTACAGGGAAGCGGAAAGTCATTACGAGAACTTAAAAATAAGAAGCTTGATTTTTTTTTTACTTTGCTCTAATTTTTATTTATTTAAACTTTTCTCGAACTGGTAAGTTATAGGAAATCATATGATAGAATTAGCAGCTATCAAGAGGTCTGTAGTTTCAGAGACCCGTCCATGTTCACTGCAAGAACAGGGTGTCTCTTTCTTTACCATGTTTTCCATTACGTCATTTTTAATCTTCAATGGTCCTGTTCGGTCTCCACGACACTTGGAGGGGGGAGGAAAGGGGGTGGAGGGCAGCAGCCCCATCTCGTCGATACTGGTTCAAATGGCTCTGAGCACTATGGGACTTAACTTCTGAGGTCATCAGTCCCCTAGAACTTAGAACTACTTAAACCTAACTAGACTAAGGACATCACACACATCCATGCCCGAGGCTGCATTCGGACCTGCGACCTGCGGTTCCTGTACTGCGCTTAACCCTCCGTTGCCCGCGCGGATGACGCTCATCATCCGCATGATTTTCCCGCTGGATTGGGTTCGCGCCATTTTCAGTACCTTTCTGTTAACTCTCCGGCTGTTAGCTCCAATCATTGTTGGCTTGCATTTACGAGAGATACATTGTTTATGAAACATTATTATAGTCCGGGGGACACTTGTCATCCGAGCGAGCTGTCCTGCCACAAGCTGAAACAAAGTAAGTCTGTATTACTTCATCGCTTTCCTAGATTCAATTGATCTTTCATGTACGTAAATTTAGACGTATTGAAACTGATTGCAGTTACCTAGTATTCTTTTTATTTTTAAATTGTGGAAGAAATATCAAAGACAAAAAACCTCGGACAGAGTTTAGTAGAGATCTCATGTATGGTTGGAACGGTTCAATGAGCTGAGTGGTGAAGATCCTCACAGTGTTAGCGCTGACTCAGAGACTGAGGATTCTGTTCATGGAACCGGGCATGATTCAGGAACAGAACAAGAAGTGTCCGAAAATGATGAATATGAATCACAGGAAGAGGTAACTCAAGAGGATGCATTTTTTAAGGAAAGATGGAATAACTAAACGGAGGAAAAATAAATATCCTACCAGTGTTAGAAGCAGATCTTCTAATTTTATTACGCAATTGCCTGGACCAAAAAATCAAGCTCGTATAAAAAAGACAGAAATAGAAATTCTGAATTTGTTCCTGGATGAAGACATGAAGACACAACAAGCATTATCGCAACATGCACTAATATCCACATCAGTGAAGTTCGTGGTAACTTCTCTAGGGAAAGGGATGCTAAAGAAACAGATGCGATAGAGATCAGAGCTTTCATTGGTTTGTTATATATTTATGTGGATCTTTGAGATGTTCTAGGAAGAGTATATCGAAATTGTGAGATAACTCAAAGGGAAACGGACTTGCATCATGTCATTTATACGTAAGTGAAAACCGATTCAGGTTTCTGTTGAGATGTCTGAGGTTTGGTAATATCCATGATAGAGGTGTTCGCAGAGAGACTGACAAGTTGGCAGCTATCAGAACTATCAGAGAGGTACTTGAACTATTCACGAACAATTGCCAAAAATATTTTTCACCTAGTGAAAAAAAAATGTTCAAATGTGTGTGAAATCTTATGAGACTTAACTGCTAAAGTCATCAGTCTCTAAGCTTACACACTACGTAACCTAAATTATCCTAAGGACAAACACACACACACCCATGCCCGAGGGAGGACTCGAACCTCCGCCGCGACCAGCCGCACAGTCCAGTGCTGCAGCGCGTTAGACCGATCGGCTAACCCCGCGCGGCACCTAGTGAATATCTTACTGTTGACGAACAGCTTTTGGTACTTAGAGGAAATTACCCGTTCAGGCAATATATTCCTAGAAAACCAGCTAAGTATGGGTTAAAGGTGTTTGCTTTGGTAGATGTAAGCACAGCTTACACTTTGAATTTAGAACCGTACGTCAGTAAGCAAGAAGAGGGACCATGTAATCCCAGTAATTCAGCTGAAGATATTGTTCTTCGAATGGTCAAACCGTTTCAAACGTTAGAATATATTATACTGTGTATACATATTAAATGTATTATATTTAGATTTAATAAAAAAATCATAAAACCGGTCATAAAGACCGTTCAAAGTATATAAATAGATCGCTTGCTTTGTGGATGACACCAGTCATCCGCGCGAGTGACCATGTCACGAATTTTCGTGCAAGTAACGGAGGGTTAAGAAATAATGAAATGCTAAAGAGAGCAGTTCGGAGACGATGGTACTGGAAATCACCGTGACGAAACACTCTGTGTCATAAGGAAGTACGTGAGTTGGCTTCTGCCTCCGCTCACTAAATGAATACCTAAGCAGTAAAAGAATGCACGTTGTAATTGTCTCAGATTATTGTTGGGTGCAGCTCAACTACATAAGTGGACCGTTGGAACTTTTGAAAATGCGAATTGCACATCGCGATCTGATAACCGCTCAATGTTGTGTGATTAAGTTAAAATTCTCGGACATTTTCCTGCAAATGGCTGCATGTTTAGGTTGTACGGTAAGAGAAAAAAATACTGAAAATTAGTAACGAAGTCACGCCAATGACGGATCGGTGTCAGGTCGAAAAAAAAAGCTGAAAAATGAAACTAGCAAGCACAGTGATCATTTACATAAACATGTGGAATGACACAATTTCAGAGACTTCACTGGCCTCATACGGATACGATTTTTTGTATACGGACTGATGCGGAGAGAGAAAATTTGTACGAAGGCCGGGAATCCAACCTGCGCCTCCTGCTGACTAGGTAGGCGCAAGTGCCAGGTTGGCACAGCAGTTCACACAACTGCACGGATAACCCTTCACACCACCTTCCCCGATCGAAATTCTCACTGCACCCCGGTCTACTGTTAAGCTGTCCCTTACACACGAACAGTAGACCGGGGGCAGAAGTGAGAATTTGGATCGGGGGAGGACGTGTGAAGGGTTATCATTCTCTGCTTCAGTCTATATACAGGGCTGTTACAAATGATTGAAGGGATTTCATAAATTCACTGTAGCTCCATTCATTGACAGGTGGTCACGACACACTACAGATACGTAGAAAAACTCATAAAGTTTTGTTCGGCTGAAGCCGCACTTCAGGTTTCTGCCGCCAGAGCGCTCAAGAGCGCAGTGAGACAAAATGGCGACAGGAGCCGAGAAAGCGTATGTCGTGCTTGAAATGCACTCACATCAGTCAGTCATAACAGTGCAACGACACTTCAGGACGAAGTTCAACAAAGATCCACCAACTGCTAACTCCATTCGGCGATGGTATGCGACTGCTTCTGGATGCTAAGGGGAAATCAACGGGTCGGCCTGCAGTGAGCGAAGAAACGGTTAAACGCGCGCGGCCAAGTTTCACGCGTAGCCCGCGGAAGTCGACGAATAAAGCAAGCAGGGAGCTAAACGTACCACAGCTGACAGTTTGGCAAATCTTACAGAAAGGGCTAAAGCAGAAGCTTTACCGTTTACAATTGCCACAAGCCCTGACACCCGATGACAAAGTCAAATGCTTTGAATTTTCGGCGCGGTTGCAACAGCTCATGGAAGAGGATGCGTTCAGTGCGAAACTTGTTTTCAATGATGAAGCAACATTTTTTCATAATGGTGAAGTGAACAGACACAATGTGCGAATCTGGGCGGTAGAGAATCCTCACGCATTCGTGCAGCAAATTCGTAATTCACCTAAAGTTAACGTGTTTTGTGCAATCTCACGGTTTAAAGTTTACGACCCCTTTTTCTTCTGCGAAGAAACGTTACAGGACACGTGTATCTGGACATGCTGGAAAATTGGCTCATGCCACAACTGGAGACCGACAGCGCCGACTTCATCTTTCAACAGGATGGTGCTCCACTGCACTTCCATCATGATGTTCGGCATTTCTTAAACAGGAGATTGGAAAACCGATGGATCGGTCGTGGTGGAGATCATGATCAGCAATTCATGTCATGGCCTCCACGCTCTCCCGACTTAACCCCATGCGATTTCTTTCTGTGGGGTTATGTGAAAGATTCAGTGTTTAAACCTCCTCTACCAAGAAACGTGCCAGAACTGCGAGCTCGCATCAACGATGCTTTCGAACTCATTGATGGGGACATGCTGCACCGTGTGTAGGAGGAACTTGATTATCGGCTTGATGTCTGCCGAATCACTAAAGGGGCACATATCGAACATTTGTGAATGCCTAAAAAAACTTTTTGAGTTTTTGTATGTGTGTGCAAAGCATTGTGAAAATAGCTCAAATAATAAAGTTATTGTAGATCTGTGAAATCGCTTCAATCATTTGTAATAACCCTGTACATAATATAAATATGTGGACTGACACTGCAATAGAGTATTGAAACACATTTTGAATAGACGTTAACTCAATGCATTAGAAATTACTCAGAGCGACAGACAGCAGTGCTTAGATGACAAGATCAGGATGGTAAAAGACAAAAGCGAACAGCTAGACATCTCTTAGCCGCCTTCGAAGAAAAAATTGTAGGCTACCCTATCTTTCATTTGTACAGATAGTGTAAATATTGCCATATGGGCTCCATGGCCCTTAGTAGATACATGAATTATGTGTTCCTTGACAAAAGCGTACACAAAATTGTATACACAAAAAAATTATAATATGGACGACCCACAAGTTCAAAATTCAAATGACTCTGAGCACTATGGGACTTAACATCTGAGGCCTTGAGTCCCCTAGAACTTAGAACTACTTAAACCTAATTAATCTCAGGACATCACACACATCTATGCCCGAGGCAGGATTCGAGCCCACGACCGTAGCAGTCGCGTGGCTCCGGACTGAAGCGCCTTGAACCTCTCGGCCACAGCGGCCGGCGAAGACTCACAAGTCAGACAATAGTTCGTGGACAATAACATTCCTAAAATGGCTCAGTGTCCGACTTTACCACTTCTGTGGCTTCGGCTCTTGAGGAAGAATAAATGAAGAGCCAAAGAAACTGGTACACCAGCGTAATATCGTGTAGGGCCGCTGCGAGCACACAGAAGTGCCGCAACACGACGTGACATGGACTCGACTAATGTCTGAAGTAGTTCTGGAGGGAATTCAAACAATGAATCCTGCAGGGGATGGAGATCTGCTCTGAGCAGCACGTTGCAAAGCATCCCAGATATGCTGAATAACGTTCATATCTGGGGAGCGTGGTGGCCAGAGGAAGTTATTGAATTCAGAAGAGTGTTCCTGGAGCCACTCCGTAGCAATTCTGTACGTTTGGGGTGTCGGATTGTCTTGCTGGAATTGCCCAAGTCAGTCGGAATGCACAATGGACACAAATAGATGCAGGTGATCAGGCAGGATTCTTACGTATGTGTCACCTGTCAGTGTCATTTGTAGATGTATCAGTGGTTCCATATCATTCCAACTGCACACGCCCCACACCATTACAGTGACTCCACCAGCTTGAACAGTCCCCTGGTGACGTGCAGGGTCAATGGATTCATGAGGTTGTCTCCATACCCGACCACGTCCATGCACTTGATACAATTTGAAACCAGACTCGTCCGACCGGCCAACACGTTTCCAGTCATCAACAGTCCAATGTCGGTGTTGACGGGCCCAGGTGAGGCGCAAAGCTTTGTGTTGTGCAGTCATCAAGGGTACACGAGTGGGCTTCGGCTCCAAAAGCCCATGTCAATGATGTTTCGCTGAATGGTTCGCACGCTGACATTTATCGATGGCCCAGGATTGAAATCTGCAGCAATTTGCGGAAGTGTTGCACTTCTGTCACGCTGAACGATTCTCTTCAGTCGTCGTTGGTCCCGTTCTTGCAGGATCCTTTTCCCCCGCAGTGAAGTCGGAGATTTGATGTTTTACCGGATTCCTGATATTCACGGTACACTCGTGAAATCGTACTGGGAAATCCCCACTTCATCGCTACCTCGGAGATGCTGTGTCCCATCGCTCGTGCGCCGACTGTAACACCACGTCCAAACTGGATTAAATCTTGACAACCTGCCATTGTAGCAGCAGTAACCGATCTAACAACTGCGCCAGACGCTTGTTTTCTTATGTAGGCGTTACCGACCGCAGCTCTGTCTGCTGCCTGTTTACATATCTCTGTATTTGAATAAGCATGCCTGTACTGGTTTCTTTGCCGCTGCAGTGTACATTTGATCAGAGTCTGTAAGTAATGTAATACTTTATGCATTGTAAACACACTGGTGTCACGAAGAGGTGGATGGCGGAACACTTGCCGAAACAGTTCCAAATACTGAGCGTTCGACAGCAATTAACTTCGAACTATGGTGTATTTGATTTGCGGTATGTCTCGAAAATCCATTCGGTTTTTCGATGTTTAAATTAGCTACGGTCCACTGCAGCTGGGCAGTCCAGTAAAAGGCACGCTCGTACCGATTGCGTTCCGTGATGAGCAGTCTGCAACTGTCTGGAGGGGAGACCTGCCCGACCACTTTGACTTGTGGAGGAAGCTGCAGCAGGGAGGGGAGAGGCGTAGCTGGCTGGCTGGCAGGTGGTGTGGGGAGGCCGTATGTAAATCCTGCCCAGTGGCGGGGACTGGGTCAGCAGTGGTGGCTGCCAAGGCCCGACTCAGCATTAATCACACCGAACCCCACCCCGCAGCACTGCACGCTGCGTTCGTCGTGCCTCGCCCAGTTCGCGCAAATCATTTCTCTCTGTTTGAAAATAATTTTCATGGAAAAAGTACTTGGCGTGAGCGCTGAGTCTTAACCGTAGAGCAGTGGTAGCGCTGGTGTTCTACAGACCCTGCTGTGAGGGGGACAGACTGCAGGTATGCTCACTTTCTAGACATTGTTAGCACAGACTGAACTATCACCGCTCACTTAGCTCTCCCGCTGTTCAAGCTACGAAGTATGGTTTGAACAGCACGTGTCCTGTGCCTTATCCACTACAATCACCATTCTAGACAAATGGCATACTCATCCCTTCATGGACTAAACCGGTTCGTTTCCATTTCTCCCACTTGTAATCGTTCATCAGACGAATTTTCACAACTGGATTTTTTAAATTTTCATTTTTCTTTCTTTCTTTCTTTCTTGCGTTCTGTTCATGATCCGGCCTATTTCATTGCTCGTTTCTTTAATAAAAAATTTTACTGCCGGAGAGAATTTCATTTACGGTGTTGCAGCGTCTGTGTTGATCTGAAGTACAATACAATGTTCGTTCGGACATGCATGCATGTCGGAACGAACCGGAACTGCGGCGACTATAGCCGTTATGAAATACATGAAATGTATTCGCAGTTGCAAATATGGACAACCATCAACTGTACAACTGAATGACGACAATGAACATTTGTACCAGACCGGGACTCGAACCCGAATTTCCCGCTGAGCGGGAGCGTTCGCCCTACCATTACACTATCTGAGCACGATTCATAGACAGAGCCCAGCTTCTGTAAGTCATCAACCATGCATCTACAATCTGCACTCGTACATGCATTATGTATACTCCAATTCAGGGGAGGCAAGTTAATTGTTAAAGTCGATTGCCCGGTGTCAACGGATAAATTCGATATTGCAGTGCTTGATGCATGTCCGAAGGAGTATTGCATCATATTTCTGATCAACACACGCCCTGCAGTATTTTTTCATACAGCGACACCGGGCAAGTGACTTTTCAGTTAAAATATCTCCGCTGTACGAGAATAAGAGGTGGAATCCAAAATTTTCGGGACTGGTGCTGTCATCTGGAAAGTAGGAGTAGTAGATCTTTGCACCGCTAGGTGGCGAGAGTTGCATATCTGTTGGGTCAGTGTGAGGAGTGGCATTCAGCTGGGAGGACGTGTTGCGTGTCCACAGTGATTTCCGTAATACTCTGTGTTGGTGTGTGGCTATTTTACGATGGATCCACAAACAGAACAGCGCGTGTATATCAAATTCTGTGCGAATCTCGGGAAAAGTGCTGTGGAGACCCTTGCAATGATTCAACAAGTGTTTGGGGGACAGAGCATGTGCCATACGCGTGTGTTTGATTGGCATGCTCGGTTCAGGGTCGACCATACAGACGTCCAAGATGATGCTCACACTGGAAGGCCCGTTAGCCACACAACGCCAGACATTGTTGCCAAACTTCAACAATTGGTTCGTGCGGGCGACGTCGAACCATTCAAGACCTTGCGGATGAAGTGGGTATTGGTTATGGGACATATAAACGAATGTTGACTGATGAATTGGGCATGCATTCTGTCGCCGCAAAATTTGTGCCAAGGTTCTTGACTGCCGATCAGAAGGCACAGCGTGTTGAAGCGTGCACGGACCTTCGTCAGACCGCATCTGATGATCCACCCTTCTTGTAACGGGTTATCACCGGCGACGAGAGCTGGATTTACGATTATGACCCAGAGTCAAGGCAACAGTCGTCCCAGCGGAAGAGCGCGGGCTCTCAAAGACCCAAAAAAGCGAGGCAAGTGAAGAGCAAAGTGAAGAGCATGATCATGTTTTCTTTGATACCAAGGGAATTGTGCACAAAGAATCCGTCCCACCTAATGAAACAGTGAATTTCGCATATTATTATGATGTTTTGCGACGGCTCCGTGAAAACGTGCGGCCACGACAGCCCGAACTTAGGCGTCAAGGGAACTAGCTGCAGCATTACGACAACGCGCCCTGTCACACGTCCTTGATCACTAGGACCTTTCTGGCAAAAAACAACATGGCGGTTGTACCCCACCCACAGTACTCGCCAGACTTGGCACCTTGCGACTTCGCGCTATTCCCAAACCTGAAACTCAGGTTGAAAGGCCATCGGTTCGACACTCGAGAGAGGATTCAAGAAGCATCGCTGGCGGTGATAAACACTCTTAAAGAACAGGACTTCCAGAAAACGTTTGACCAGTGGCAGAGGCGCTGGGTGCGGTGTGTACGTGCGGGTGGGAACTACTTCGAGGATGACGGTGACCATTAGTCCAAGGCTAAGGTTTTCAACAAATGGCAGCACCAGTCCCGAAAATTTTGGATAGCACCTCGTATACGAAATGGATGTACGAATGCAGGCTGTAGCACATGGTTGACGATGTACAGAAATTTTGGTCTGGCCATGAGTCTTGCTCTGATAGCCTAATGGTAAGGCGACAGCTCGCGATAAGCAGGAAATTCGGGTTCCAGTCCCGGTCTGGTGCAAATGTTGTCGTCATTTTGTTACACAGTTGATGGTTGTCCATATTTGCAACTACAAATACATTTCATGAATTTCATTTATCGTCTTTGACGCGCTTTTACTGCTTCTAACCACTACCAGATGGCAGTCAGTAAATACGCATAGCTACAATCAGACCATCATCTCGTAGTTTGTTGTCCCTGTTCTTGTATTCAGTCCGAAGACCGGTTTGATGCAGCTCCCTGCGCCACTCCCTCCTCTGGAAGTCTCCTCACATCTACGTAACTACAACAACGAACATCCATTTGAATCTGTTTACTGTATTCGAGCCTTGGTCTCCCTCTACAATTTTTACCCCCACGCTTCCCTCCACTACCAAACTGATGGTCCCTTGATGTCATAGAATGAGTCCTGTCAACCGATCCCTTCTTTCAGTCAGGGTATGCCATAGACGTCTTTGTTCCCCAATTCGATTCAATACCTCTTCATTACTTACTCGATTATGTAGCTACTCTCGGGCATTCTTGTATAACACCACATTTCAAAAGCTTTTATTCTCTTCTTGCCTGAAGTGTCATCGTGTAAGTAGGCTGTTTATGTTTTCTCTATGTAAGTAGGCTGTTTATGTTTTCTTATTGGCACCGTTACGTAGCGCTCAATATGAAAATCACTGGCTGTGCTGTGTGCAGTCTGTGGCTAGTTTGCATTGTTGTCTGCCATTGTAGTGTTGGGCAGCAGCAGCTGGATGTGAACAGCGCGTAGCGTTGCGCAGTTGGAGGTGAGCCGCCAGCAGTGGTGGATGTGGGGAGAGAGATGGCGGAGTTTTGTAATTTGTCATGAACTGATATATATATATATATTATGACTTGTGATGATATTAAGGTAAATACATTGTTTGTTCTCTATTAATATCTTTCATTTGCTAACTATCCCTATCAGTAGTTAGTGCCTTCCATAGTTTGAATCTTTTATTTAGCTGGCAGTAGTGGCGCTCGCTGTATTGCAGTAGCTTGAGCAGCGAAGATTTTTGTGAGGTAAGTGATTTGTGAAAGGTATAGTTTAATGTTAGTCAGTGCCATTCTTTCGTAGGGATTTTTTGAAAGTCAGATTGCGTTGCGCTAAAAAATATTGTGTGTCAGGTTAAGGACAGTTTTGTATAAACAGTTCAAAGGGGACGTTTCAATCGCAGTTTCACTTCGTTATAAACATACACTTCCGAAAAGATTTCTTAACACTTGCATTCATATTCGATGTTAACACATCTCTGGCTGTAAACTTTGGCGGCCGGAGATACCACGCTTATTAAAATATTCCGAAGTATTATGACGTGGTCGGATGAATTTCGTGTTAATGGTTCAAATGGCTCTGAACACTATGGGACTTAACATCTGTGATCATCAGTCCCCCAGAACTTAGAACTACTTAAACCTAACTAACCTAAGGACATCACACACATCCATGCCCGAGGCAGGATTCGAACCTGCGACCGTAGCAGTCGTGCGGTTCCGGACTGAGCGCCTGAACCGCTAGACCACCGCGGCCGGCAATTTCGTGTTAAAACCCAATGTTTCATGGGGGCCCCATATGCGCAGGACATCGGCAAAGGAGACTGTAGCTCTTCGGAAGTTCTGACTCGCTACTGCTTGAAGTAAAATCCCGTTGCCACATGCTCTCGCGACTTATGTTTTGAGAACTCGATCGCAACTGGCCATTTACGGTTGCTGTCATCTGCTGTTGTTGTCACCCTGCGGTGGAGGAGTCATACACATGTTCTTCGGCACCGGACGCACGATATCATGCAGTCCCCCACATTCTTCCTTGTCCTGTGCAGTCTTTCATGGTACTCGCTTTTATCTGCCACTACCTGAGCCTTACCAAATGGAATACTTTAGTCTCCTGAGCGAAAACTATGTCCTGGAACAATTCATCTGTCCATTTCTCCCCCTTCCACACTTGCTTTTGCGTTGTTCTGCACGGTCCACTCCCATTAATGTGACCACTCATTATGCTCTACATCAGGGTGCAATAACCACTCACAGACGACAGGTGGCAGCACTGCCAGTGAAGAGTATGTAAAGCATGTCGGCGGGACGCGGAAACAGGGTAGTCGTAGTAATATGGAATTGAACAGATTTATATCACGTCCAAAAGGACACGATTATTGGCTTTCAGGTCGGATGTGGAAGCATTTCCGAAGCTGCTAAATTTGTAATATGTTCGTCCGCCACTCTGGGGTTGAAGTATTCCCTGCATGACAAAATAGCAGTATTCAAAATCGGCGCCAGGCTGTGTTGCACCATGGGCCGTAGATGACAGGAGTGAATGATGGGTACGGGTGAACAGACGAGCTAATACTGTGAGCAGCTGACGACACAGATGAACATCTGTTGATGTTCGACTGCTGACCTGGCCAGCACATTCTCCAGATCTCTCACCAATTGAAAATGTCTGGTCATTGATGGCCGAGCAACTGGCTCGTCACAATACGCCAGTCACTACTTTTGATGAACTGTGGTACCGTGTTGAAGCTGCATGGGCAGCTGTACCTGTACACGGCATCCAAGCTCTGTTTGACTCAATGCCCAGGCGTATCAACGCCGTTATTACAGCCAGAGGTGGTTGTTCTGGATACTGATTTCTCAGGATCTATGCACCCAAATTGCGTGAAAATGTAATCACATGTCAGTTCTAGTATAATATATTTGTCCAATGAATACCCGTTTATCATCTGCATTTCTTTTTGGTGTAGCAATTTTAATGGCCAGTGGTGTAAAAGAACACTCACACGGATCGATACCTCCACAAGGAATCAAACCATCATCCTAAGCAAAAAGACGTGTCATGGAAAATCTTGGTGGACAGAGCTAACAAAGGCTGCGAGCCGGCTTACTTGCAAGATGAACTAAATCACTTACGGTCAGCCTTCATGAAAAACGGATATACCAGCAAGGAAATTGATCGAGCCCTCCATCAAAGAATAAAGGAAGCCAGAAGTCCAGAGCAACAACGGTCACCTACTGGAAAAGTTTCCCTACCGTTCGTTAATAAAGTCACGGACGGTATCGGGAAAGTTCTGGACAAGTATGGGATCGAAACAATCTTCAGAACCACCAAGAAGATTAAGGAATATTTAAGAACTGCAAAAGGCGCCCGACACCCCCTAGCAACACCTGGGGTATACAAAATTCCGTAAATTGTGGACACGTATATATTGGAACAAAGAAAAGAAGTGTAAACACCCGCTTAGCCGAACATAAAAGAAACTGTCGCTCAGGACACATCGAAAAATCGGCCGTAGCTGAGCATGTTTTTCGAGATGGGAACCACGAAATTAATGAGATAAGCGTTCTGGGATGAATATCCCATTATCATGCGCGCATGTATAGAAAAGCAATAGAGATTCACAATTTTAATAGAAAAGGGGAAGTTTTAAAGTTAGGCAAAATGTGGATGTCGACGTTGCGCCAGCAGAATGACAATCGATTACTCTTAATCGAGAATGATGACGCCTTCCAAAGATAGGCGTACCGTCGGCATCACGTGACGAATGGTGGTGCGCTCTATAAACGCGAGAGTACCTGGAGCCTCAGTGGCAGTAGCCGGACTACCGCAGAAGATGTCTTCCGCAGATGGAGACGAAGCGTTAGGTGGAAATTTAATACATCAACCACGGCCTCTGAGCCCGTAAGTTTCAACTGAAGACAACACCGACCGTGAAAGCCTACATTGTATGATTGATGTGTATAATAATGGGGCAGTCTGTATTATTGCACGTATCATCCGACACTTTCCGCTGAAGATGCAACGTTGACCCGTTTCTTGCCATCCACCGTAAGGCGTCCGTCTCGTGGTTCCTTGTCCTGTCGCGACTTTCAAACTATGTACCAGCACGGTTGAATAAACTGGTATTCTACCGTGCTTAGTACACAACACTTTTTTATGCAGGGTGTTACGGCCAAACTTTCAGGAAACATTCCTCACACACAAATAAAGAAAAGATGTTATGTGGACATGTGTCCGGAAACGCTTAATTTCCATGTTAGACCTCATTTTAGTTTCGTCAGTATGTACTGTACTTCCTCGATTCACCGCCATGATTTCATACGGGATACTCTACCTGTGCTGCTAGAACATGTGCCTTCACAAGTACGACACAACATGTGGTCCATGCACGATGGAGCTCCTGCACATTTCAGTCGAAGTGTTCGTACGCTTCTCAACAACAGATTCGGTGACCGATGGATTGGTAGAGGCGGACCAATTCCATGGCCTCCACGCTCTCCTGACCTCAACCTTCTTGACTTTCATTTATGGGGGCATTTGAAAGCTATGTAATCACATGTCAGTTCTTGTATAATATGTTTGTCCAGTGAATACCCATTTATCATCTGCAACCCCGGTACCAAATGTAGAGACTCTTCGTGCTCGTATTGTGGACGGCTGTGACACAATACGCCATTCTCCAGGCCTGCATCAGCGCATCTGGGATTCCAAGCGACGGACGGTGGATGCATGTATCCTCGCTAACGGAGGACATTTTGAACATTTCCTGTAACAAAGTGTTTGAAGCCACGTTGGTACGTTCTGTTGCTGTGTGTTTGGATTCCATGATTAATGTGATTTGAAGAGAAGTGATAAAATGAGCTCTAACATGGAAAGTAAGCGTTTCCGGAAACATGTCCACATAACATATTTTCTTTGTTTGTGTGTAGGGAATATTTCCTGGAAGTTTGGCCCTACCTTTTTGTAACACCCTGTATATCGCACTTTTTCAAGCGTGTGTCTATTGTTGAAGCCAGTTCAGTATTGACGAACAATCAGAAAATAAACTCGCTACATAATGACATCTGACAGCCACATTTACCGTGAGCCCTCGTGCTTGCCGAACTGTTTCCTCAGCAGGCCTGTATTTATCGCTGTGGTCTCTTTCTGTGATGAGTTATACTTTCCCTCAGTTTTTGGTTTCTGAACCATGAAAGTTTCAAAATATGATTATGATCATGTCGTTAGGTGTCCAGAGGCGGAGGCTGTTGCATACATTACTATCAGCGCTTGCTTCTCTCAGCGTACACCCCCCTGCGGACCACGTGTTTCGCCAGCCACTGCCGCCTACTGCCTAGAGCCGTAGACAGACAGCGGTAGCACGTTGTGGCTCACTTGCTTGCGCTGACAGCGAATTGACTCTGTGCAATAGCTTTTAATAGAAATAATCAGAAATGAGCGCGTCGTTTCTGATAGCCACGTCACGGTAGCCAGCAGTATGACACCCGCATCCGCTGCAGTTGAAGAGGGAGGAGTGTGTCCTGCATTGTTTGGATTATCAGCTCTCCTCTGCTCAGAGGGAGTCCTCACGTCTGAAGTACTGTTCGTGGAAGACTACTTCTTAGCCAAGGGCATCCAATTGTGTTGAGTCGTCGTGCCATGTTTGTTCAAAATACTGGGTGATCAAAAAGCAGTATAAATTTGAAAACTTAATAAACCACGGAATAATGTAGATAGAGTGGTAAAAATTGACACACATGCTAGGAATGACATGGGGTTTTACTAGAACAAAAAAACAAACAAACTTCACAAAATGTCCGACAGGTGGCGCTGGATAGCAAAACGTCAGTGACTGCGCATGAAAATCGTGTATAAAAGGAGCTTTAATGAGAGAGAGAATCATATGCGCCAGCAGTCGCAGCATGTTGACGCTACCTGAAAAGGCGCTTTTAGTGAAGCTGTATTATCACAATGGGGAATGTGCTAGTTCAGCGTTACGATCCTATCGCCATAGGAAGGGGATTGGAACGGGTAAAGGTCCATTGACAAATGCAGCTGTGGCGAGAATGACTTCGAAGTTCGAAGCCACGGGTTGTTTAGACGATAGACCCCATAGTGGCCGACCGAGCACAAGGCGTAATGCCGCTGAGACAGTTCAGGAAGAAATGGAGACTGTAGCGGGTTTGTCTATGCATGGGGAAGTCAGCGCTCGTGCAGTGTCACGTCGCACCGGCATTCCATACACTACTGTTTGGTTGGCACTTAGGCGTACCCTCCTTGCTATCCGTACAAAATCCATCGGCATCGTGAACTGTTACCTGGCGATTTAGTGAAGCGGAGGGCATTTGCGGTGTGGGCGTTTCAAAAGATGGCGGAAGATGACGATTGGTTGAGCAACATGTTGTGAACCGACGAAGCTCATTTCACGCTTCGAGGGTCTGTCAACGCACACAACTGCAGAATTTGGGCTACCGAAAATCCTAGAACTGTCGTGGAAACTCCATTGCACGACGAGAAAGTCACGGTATGGGTTGGATTTACCACATGTACCGTTATCTGGCCTTTTTTCTTGGAGGAAATGCGTGATTCTGGTTTTGTAACTGCTACCGTGATGGGTGAGAGGTACGCCGATGTGTTACAGAATCGCATCATCCCCACCCTGGCTGATAAACACCTGCTGGAAAGTACGATGTTTATGCAGGATGGCGCTCCACCCCATGTTGCTAGACGTGTGAAAGATCTCTTGTGCGCGTCGTTCGGTGATGATCGTATGCTCAGCCGCCACTTTCGTCATGCTTGGCCTCCCAGGTCCCCAGACCTCAGTCCGTGCGATTATTGGCTTTGGGGTTGCCTGAAGTCGCAAGTGTATCGTGATCGACCGATATCTCTAGGCATGCTAAAAGACAACATCCGACGCCAATGCCTCACCATAACTCCGGACATGCTTTACAGTGCTGTTCACAACATTATTCCTCGACTACAGCTATTGTTGAGGAATGATGGTGGACATATTGAGCATTTCCTGTAAAGATAATCATCTTTGCTTTCTCTTACTTTGTTGTGCTAATTATTGCTATTCTGATCAGATGAAGCGCTATTTGTCGGACATCTTTTGAACTTTTGTATATTTATTTATTTATTTTTTGTTCTGATAAAACCCCATGTCATTCCAAGCATGTGTGTCAATTTGTACCTCTCCATCTACATTATTCCGTGATTTATTCAGTTTTCAAATTTATACTGACTTTTTGATCACCCGGTACTTTAAAAAAATTCGAAGTATTGTCTTCCAAACAGAGCAGTGCTTTAACGTCTGATAAACCTACTAACTCTAGCTTCTGTCAACTAATGTGATATCGTCGGGCTGTACGTCACGATAAAGCATTATTCGCAGGTGGTGTAGTTATGCAGCAGTATAAGGCTGCTTGTGATGCTAATGACCGGCGCACTCTGAGGTAATAAATATTCCACAGTCGTCTCTCCCTGACAGAAGGTTGCATTTGACGCCTGTCAGAGAGTCTGCCTCACGTATTGATGCGGGCGACGTATGACCTCGACGTCGCAGATGCAAACGATAGTGATGGGTGGTTGGATCACCGTGTGGGCCGCACCGCTGTCGTCCCGCGCTTACACGTTCTACTTTCTCTGGCGGACGACGAAACCGCCCTCTTGCGCAAGCCAGATTCGCCACGACTGATGAGGCGGCCTTCTAACTCACGCCAAGCTGATCCATTTGTCCTGGAGGCGCGCGCTCACTTTGTCCCGGTGTCCATTCTTGTTCACTTTACACGGAGTAAATAAGCTCCTACAGAGTGTTTCACGATTCATGTTACACACTTGTAGAGGCTGTAGAGATGACTTAGTAGATAGAGTTTTACATAGAAACTCATGTCCCGAAATATCTCCAACGAGGCTACAAACCGTCAAAGTTATAGGCGCCGGCGCCTGTACAGTCGTGGATAAAACGAGCGAGACCCCTCGCCTTTTCGTTATGCTGATCCGCACAGCTTTAAAGTCTGCTACACAGCATAACAGGCAAGGCGACGAAGTGCTACCAACATACTATGCACAGGCGTGAAATTGCAAACTATCCGAATTTTCTCAGACTGTTTCCAATAATGTGTAAGACGTAAATATAAGATATAAATGAAAGAAGAAACAAAATTAGTATGAACTGTACTAATAAAAATGAATTTCAACTTATCGACATAACATACTGTTTTAGTAAGACAAAGTACCCCAGATCGTTACGAATTAGCAAAACGGGTTTTAAGGGCTGGGCAGACAGATATACGGCCAAGAAAGTGAGACAAGTAGGGTTCCATTTTTACCAATTTAGGTGATGAAATCCTAACAACGAAAATAGCTACGAGAGTTACTAAAGATCAGGGCCGCATAAATAACCCCCCCTACTCTTTATTGGAAATGTTATAGTTGCAGTCGATACATCAGCATATTACTCGTAGCTATGCTTTCGATCCAAATCACGTTTACAGGAATGCAAATAAAATCCATTTGCCTATACATGTGGCAATTCGGATCCCAGTATTAATGCCACCACGTTTTAGAAGTGCGAGCATTCCCATTGCCAGGTAGCTTAAGAAACACTTCGGCTAATGAACATTTTCTGGCTGTGGCGAGTCTAATGGAGAATTCGAAACATTGTATAACACGTTTGGCAGCTATGTAGCCGTTTATTTCCTGGGGTGGTGCAGAATTATCCTGCTAAATTTATTCGCTAATAACAGTATTTTGTTATTTCGATAAACATCCCGCATAATTGTCACATAAGCGGTGACATAAAGGTAGAAAATTCTTGTTTTTGAGTCCAGAAAGATCTATGCAACAGAAACTGCAGATCATTTTGCCATTTTCATTGCAAAATTGCCGGCTGGGGTAGTAATAGAGGGCTGTACGCTTGAGTTGTCAGCTAGCGTAGTAAAAGGTGTTTGCTACTGCAAGGGAGGTCTGGTTTGTTTTCGGTTCTAATCTCGATGGAGGCAAATAGACTAGCAGTAAAGCAATTTTAAGAAATTCTCGCTTCCCCAATATGTTTTATTGATAGCTTTATTCTGTACCGGCGCCCTGTGGATGTAAGATCTTGTAGCATTTCATGCTTCTTACTGATTACTTTATCCGCTTTGTCAATAATTGAATTGACTTACGTGTGCACTGAATGATTTTTAAATGAATTTCGTTATGAGTCTTCACGCATTGCTAAATTTGCACATTTTCATGCCAGGTCAGCAACGGTAATCCAGTATGACTGATCTGAACGTTGACACATACCGTTTCGCAGCCGAATACGCATAATATTTTGCTAATTCGTAACGATCTGGGGTACTTTGTCCTACTAAAACAGTTACGTTGTCTCGATAAGCTGAAATTCATTTTTATTAGTACAGTTCATACTAATTTGCTTTTATTCTTTCATTTACATCTTATATTTACGTGTTGTGTTTAACACACTAATCAGCATTAATATAGTCATACACATGATTGAAAACAGTCTGAGGAAGTTCGGATAGTTTTTCAATTTCACGCCTGTGCACAGTATGTTGATAGCACTTCGTCGCCTTGACTGTTATGGTGTGTAACAGACTTTAAAGCTGTGCGGATCTGCATAACGAAAAGGCGAGGGGTCTCGCTCGTTTGGTCCACGACTGTACATGAACGTATCTACAGGGAGATTCCGTGATGACGTCTCTAACTTCAAAGGACGATGGAGGCGAATAAATGTATCAGTTTGAGGTAAGGGTCTCTGGTTCGGAAACGAACGAGTCGAAAGTTACAAGCGAAAATCATTCTGATACCTCCGACACGAGAATACACGTACCGGTATTGTGAAGTGTCAAACACATCTGTATTGAACAAGTGCTCTAAGTGCTTTAGGTGTGCATTTTAGAGCCCATGTTTTCGTGACGTTTTTAATGGGTTTGCTCCGTACTGCCACCTGTGAAAGTTGCCTACCCTACAATCGTAGCAACAAAAGTACAGGTACATGTACGAGGGTAAGTCAATTATTATCCACAAAGTAGTTATAAAATGTTATTGTAATCATATAGGAAACTTACAAGAACATCATTTTTAGACATAGTCTCTTTGCGTTTCAACGCACTTTGTCCATCGTTGTACAAGCTTCCTGATGTCCTCTTAAAAGAAAGTTCTCGGTTGAGTTGTTTGCCAGGAATGCACCGCTTCTGTCACTGCTTCGTCCTAGGCAAATCGACGGCCCCTTAATGCCCGTTTGAGTGGACCAAACAAGTGATAGTCAGAAGCGGCAAGATCGGGACTATATGGAGGACGATTCAGTACTTCAAATTTGAGTTTCTGGAGCGTTTCAGCAGTGTGGGCAGCAGTATGCGGACGGGCATTACCAACACAACACCTTTTGACAGCAATCCTCGGCGTTTGCTCAGAATTGCAGCCTTTAGCTTGGCAGTAAGCTTCTCACTGTAATGTACACTGTTTATTGTTGTGCCCTTTTCCCCATAATGTTCCAGTACTGGACCTTGTGCGTCCCAAAAAACCGTAAGCATCAGTTTTCCTGTGGACGGTTGGGTCTTGAATTTTTCCTGCACGGCGAATTTGGATGTTTCCATTCCATACTCTGCCGTTTACTCTTTGGCTCGTAATGATGGATCTATGTTTCGTCACCAGTAATGATCCTGTTTAAGAAGTTCTCCCTTTCGTTAACATAGCGATCCAAAATTTTTGCAGATGTCCAAACGCGTTCGTTTATGCAACTGTGAGAGTTGTCTTGGGACCCATCTTGCACAGACTTCACGAAACCCAAGTCTGTTGTGAATGACTTCATAGGCAGAACCGTGACTAATTTGCAGACTATGTGCCACTTAGTCAATAGTTAATCTTCTGTCTAAGGGAATCGTTTCACGTGAACGCTCAATGGTTTCTTCATTTGTGGCGGTAAACGGTCGTCCGGCTCCTTCATCGTGCGTAACACTTGTGTGTCCATTTCGGAATTTTTCAATCCATTCGTGGACACTCCGTTGTGGCAAAACACTGTTCCCGTACTGTACCGAAGGTCTTAGATGAATTTCGGCCCCTGATACGCCTTCCGACCACAAAGAAATGGATCACCGAACGTTGCTCCTCTTTGGTGCAAATAGACAGCGGAGCAGCCATGATTAACAGCACAGCAGCGACAACGAAACTAACCTAGCAACTTGAAAATTGCAGACATGTAACAACAAATAAACAAAGCATGCGTCATCAACGTAAAACGACAGTACTACCATAATAAACAAATATATAACTAAATTGCGGTTAATAATTGACTTACCCTCGTATTTCACTGTCAGACGTATTAGAACAGTTTTCGCTTATAATTTTCGACTCGTTAGTTTGCGATGCAGCATTGGTTCGCAACCTCACTTAGACCATTGCCCCTGAGTGCAATCATACATTGCCTGGTACCCCCCTCCCCCGTCCACCACATTATCATCAACTATTAACAGCTAACTAAACTGTAGAATGAAAGCCTTTTCTTCGAAAACTGTTATTTTTAAAAAGATAAAAAATGAATGATACTTAGTGTATTTGTGTGGTTGAGAGGAGAGGGTGGGGAGGGAGGTGATACAATGAATGACTAAGTAATTCGTGGTGCATCGCAAGTGCTACCCACAATTTCTTCTCAAGTAAGAAAGCTAACTATCCACAGTGAGGGTAGACACTTGCTACAAAACAAACTTCCCTCGCATTACTCCTCTCCATTACGGCACTTGCTTGACCTCGACACTGCAACCCCATTTAAAATTAGCCTAGTTAAATGAGTGCACTATATTTACTGTTTGTAAATCACTTGATTGCTTTACTCCGTACTTCTGAACTGGCAGAAATTGTAAAACTTCAGGCCGTTAACGTTATATGTCTGACGACAGCCACTCATAATAATAATAATGATAATAATAATAATGTGTATGCAGCTATAGTAATCCTTACGTAGTTACTGCTGTGTCGTGCTGTCAATTCATTTAACTATTTCGAAGCGAGTAATGGAGCAATTTGTGGACGACTGTAGGTAATATCTACAACTTTGAGGAAACATTTTCTTGAGATATTCAGCATTTATTACGCATATGCATCATTTCACTTAAAGTAGTAGATGAGATTTTCTATTTGGGAAGCAAAATAACTGATTATGGTCGAAGAAGAGAGGATACAATATGTAGACTGGTGATGGCAAGGAAAGCGTTTCTGAAGAAGAGAAATTTGTTAACATCGAATATAGATTTGTCAGGAAATCTTTTCGAAAGTATTTGTATTGAGTGTAGCCGTGTATGGATGTGACACATGGACGATAAATAGTTCAGTCAAGAAGAGAATAGAAGCTTCCGAAATGTGGTACTACAGAAGAATGCTGAAGATTAGATTCATAAATCACGTAACTAATGAGGAGGGACTTCAAATGGTTCAAATGGCTCTGAGCACTATGGGACTCAACTGCTGAGGTCATTAGTCCCCTAGAACTTAGAACTAGTTAAACCTAACTAACCTAAGGACATCACAAACATCCATGCCCGAGGCAGGATTCGAACCTGCGACCGTAGCGGTCTTGCGGTTCCAGACTGCAGCGCCTTTAACCGCACGGCCACTTCTGCCGGCCCAGAGGAGAGACTGAATAGAATTGCGGAGAAGAGGAATTTGTGGCACAACTTGACTAGAAGAAAGAATCGGTTGGAAGGCCACGTTGTGAGGCATCAAGAGGCACAAATTTAGTATTGTAGGGAAGCGTGGATGGTAAAAATCGTATTGGAAGACAGAGATGAGTACAGTAAGTAGATTCAGAAGGATTTAGGTTGCAGTAGGTACTGGGAGATGAAGAAGCTTGCACAGGATAGCGTAGCATGGAGAGCTGCATCAAACCGGTTTCTGGACTGAAGACCACAACAGCAACAACATATCTCACTTTTAACATCAGCGATGTACGGGACAAAGCACAACACATGTATGTGGTGGGTCGATTGTGTGAGCAACCTGTAACCTCCACCACATTAATGCTACTTATTGAGAAAAGTAATTATTGATAACTTACACAATCAGTGTTGGAGTCTTACGAAATTGTGATACAGTAATGATCTTTTGAAAATAATTTAGTTTCGTGACTGAAACAGAATCAAATGGTTCAGATGGCTCTAAGCACTATGGGACTTAACATCGGAGGTCATCCGTCGCCTAGAACTTAGAACTACTTAAACCTAACTAACCTAAAGACATGACACACATCCATGGCCGAGGCAGGATTCGAACCTGCGACCGTAGCAGCCGAGTGGTTCCGGACTGAAGCGCCTAGAACCGCTCGGTCACCGCGGTCGGCTGAAACAGAATCAAACCGTTTAGTTTTTACCCCCCCCCCCCCCCTCCCAGACAATTTATTTTGTTCCTCAGGTAGTAATTACCCTCAGCTTGGGAACCACTGCGCTACAGGAACTCTTACGTCATACATACATTTATCCTTCTCTATCGTCCAAGAAAGTTCATAACATCACGCAATCACCCTGTACATACATACTTTTACAGACGCTGGCGCCTGTAACTTTGACGTTCTGTAGCGTCGCTGGATGACGTTTCCGGACGTGGGTTCCTATGTAAAACTGCTAAGTCCCCTCTACAACCTGTAAAATTGTCAAACATGAATTATGAAACAGTCCTTAAATCGGTCTTGAGGCTCTGGCTATATGCAGACCATAGAGTCCATCATCATCCATCGTCATCAACAAAGCAGTGACAACGTAATCGTATCGAGGTACTCGACATCTAGAGGTATCGATACTTTGTCCGAGTCTCCAGCAGTGCATTGTGCTATCCCGCAGCATTGCAGGAAATCAGTAGTCGCGGTTGGAGCAGAAGGGTCAATGCAGACTTTTTTACGTCGTGTGTTCCAGTTATCTACGACACTTTGTGCAGTAATAAAAATACAGTTTCATAAAGCCTTTTAGTGCCGGCGAGGGAGATGGAGAGCGACGTGTATTACCGATAATTGGTACAGCACACTTGATAAACTTTCCTTTTTACGTTCATGTAGTGTAATAACAGCCATTACGGCGCTCGGAATGAATTACCGCTATTCAGTCGCAGCCCATGAATGAGGTTCGGCCGGTGTAATAGAATGAGTAACGGCCTTGCTGCTTTGCCTTGGAAATTTCGCAACGGCGCCCCCTAGCGGGCGCGGAGCAACTTTCAGTCGGTCCGTCACGCCTGCTTTTGTGGACGGCTCAGCCGCGCGCCGGTCGCCGGTCGCTTTTTACGTTTACTGCTGCCGTGCAGCGTGGCGAAAGCCGCCATAAACAGCGAGGAGTGAATGAAGTCTCTACGATCCCCTGTGGGGCATAGCCCTGTGTTCAGAAAGTGATATGCATCTTGTGGCGGCTGTTTCTCTGTGGTCAGCCATTAAGGTCGCAGAATGTAACCAGCTCTATATCCTTTTCTGCGCTCATGATACGTATGGTTTTATTAACATGGCAGTTATTCTAAAATGTTTGTAAGGAACATACAGGGTGACAATTATTGAACTATGTGAAAAAACGTAAACTAGTTACAAATTACGGCGTGCACACACTTTATTCAACTTGCAAACATCACTAAAGATACTCGGATTTAGGTTACGGCATGTTCGATATGCCTGCCATCATTGGCGCAGACGAATAGCGAAATTCTGCATGGCCCGCTGAAGCGTTGGGACACTGATGCTGTCCATAATCTCTTGAATGGATGTTTTCAGCTCTGCAATGGTTTTTGCGTTATTGCTGTACACCTTGTCTTAAATATAACACCACGAAAAGGATTCGCATATGTTCAGATCCGGAGAACATGGCGACCAATCGAGGCCCATGCCAGTGGCCTCCGGGTACCCCAGAGTCAGAATGCGGTCCCCAGGGTGCTCCTCCAGGATAATGGGGATGAAATCATCTTCCAAATTATTCACGTGCCGTTCGGTAGTCACCGCGCCATCAAGGAATATAGCGCCGATTATTCCGTGGCTGGACACTGCACACAACACGGTCACCCGTTGAAGGTGAAGAGACTCCTCGCATAGCTATGAATTCTCGCTGAAGCTGTGTGGACTATCTACACTCCTGGAAATAGAAAAAAGAACACATTGACACCGGTGTGTCAGACCCACCATACTTGCTCCAGACACTGCGAGAGGGCTGTACAAGCAATGATCACACGCACGGCACAGCGGACACACCAGGAACCGCGGTGTTGGCCGTCGAATGGCGCTAGCTGCGCAGCATTTGTGCACCGCCGCCGTCAGTGCCAGCCAGTTTGCCATGGCATACGGAGCTCCATCGCAGTCTTTAACACTGGTAGCATGCCGCGACAGCGTGGACGTGAACCGTATGTGCAGTTGACAGACTTTGAGCGAGGGCGTTTAGTGAGCATGCGGGAGGCCGGGTGGACGTACCGCCGAATTGCTCAACACGTGGGGTGTGAGGTCTCCACAGTACATCGATGTTGTCGCCAGTGGTCGGCGGAAGGTGCACGTGCCCGTCGACCTGGGACCGGACCGCAGCGATGCACGGATGCACGCCAAGACCGTAGGATCCTACGCAGTGCCGTAGGGGACCGCACCGCCACTTCCCAGCAAATTAGGGACACTGTTGCTCCTGGGGTATCGGCGAGGACCATTCGCAACCGTCTCCATGAAGCTGGGCTACGGTCCCGCACACCGTTAGGCCGTCTTCCGCTCACGCCCCAACATCGTGCAGCCCGCCTCCAGTGGTGTCGCGACAGGCGTGAATGGAGGGACGAATGGAGACGTGTCGTCTTCAGCGATGAGAGTCGCTTCTGCCTTGGTGCCAATGATGGTCGTATGCGTGTTTGGCGCCGTGCAGGTGAGCGCCACAATCAGGACTGCATACGACCGAGGCATACAGGGCCAACACCCGGCATTATGGTGTGGGGAGCGATCTCCTACACTGGCCGTACACCACTGGTGATCGTCGAGGTGACACTGAATAGTGCACGGCACATCCAAACCGTCATCGAACCCATCGTTCTACCATTCCTAGACCGGCAAGGGAACTTGCTGTTCCAACAGGACAATGCACGTCCGCATGTATCCCGTGCCACCCAACGTGCTCTAGAAGGTGTAAGTCAACTACCCTGGCCAGCAAGATCTCCGGATCTGTCCCCCATTGAGCATGTTTGGGACTGGATGAAGCGTCGTCTCACGCGGTCTGCACGTCCAGCACGAACGCTGGTCCAACTGAGGCGCCAGGTGGAAATGGCATGGCAAGCCGTTCCACAGGACTACATCCAGCATCTCTACGATCGTCTCCATGGGAGAATAGCAGCCTGCATTGCTGCGAAAGGTTGATATACACTGTACTAGTGCCGACATTGTGCATGCTCTGTTGCCTGTGTCTATGTGCCTGTGGTTCTGTCAGTGTGATCATGTGATGTATCTGACCCCAGGAATGTGTCAATAAAGTTTCCCCTTCCTGGGACAATGAATTCACGGTGTTCTTATTTCAATTTCCAGGAGTGTATTTAGCATTAAGGTATATGGCGGTGGCCTGAGAAGCCGAAAGCCGCTTCATGACGAAGTGATAAATATTGTTGTGGAACATTAATACTTTGTAGTCAAATTATCAATATCTGTAGAACCGACTGAATATTCCATAACTATTTGTATCAACTTTTACCGCGGTGTGTCTAATAATAATTCGTTGTATGTATTGCATTTTGTAACGTTGTGTGCTATTTTTTTACAGTCTGACATACTCTCCACTTCATGTACACTATTTACAGATCAGATGATGGTAACTCTGTTTACCGAAACGGGTCGTCGTAAATACGTTACGTGAGACTTGGAAATTGCTACGGCGGAGAGTCATGCAGTATCAGCCGACTGGAGTTTACAGACTTTGCTTTGTAACTGTGTCGTCCGCAGCTCGTGGTCGTGCGGTAGCGTTCTCGCTTCCCGCGCCCGGGTTCGATTCCCGGCGGGGTCAGGGATTTTCTCTGCCTCGTGATGACTGGATGTTGTGTGATGTCCTTAGGTTAGTTAGGTTTAAGTAGTTCTAAGTTCTATGGGACTGATGACCATAGATGTTAAGCCCCATAGTGCTCAGAGCCATTTGAACCATTTGTAACTGTGTTGATGAATCGTAATATTAATACACTACTCTCTTACCTCAAGACATGTTCTATGGACAGCATAGTGTAATTATTTTTGTCATTTATAGTAATTTACCGCGAAAGTAAAAGACCTCCAATGACAAATCTTGTAGAAAGTGTCTTGCATTATCGGCGATTGCCTTTTCCGCTGTAATATCGGTTGTTGAAGATGCTCTGCATTAATAGTTACTGAATAATAATGGGACACACAAGGATGGGTACTTCCGTTCACCAATGTTCAGCCATTGTTCTACAGTGTTCCGCACATCTAACATGTACCAGCGTCCACACTTGGTACACACTGCCCAGTCGTCTTAATATGGCTCCAAACAAGTAGTGCATTTTTCAGTCTTCTCTGTTAGCCCATTATTTCCAGTAAATCAGTAAATTCCATTTTTTTAATAGGTTTTCCATGGGGACCATTTGCGTGTTTGTTTTACTTTGGTTCACGCTTATTATATTCAGCTACCTTAAACTCTCTTTCAGACGTTTTTTTTCTGCTTTTGTTCTCTTTTCGGTGGCGATATTTTTCTTTTTGAAAACTGCCTCCTTAGCGGTATTTTGTTAGACATAGCCTTGCTCACAGCCTTTTTTAAGCACTCCTCATTCCACTTTCCTTTTCTCATTTTCAGTAATTTCTTTCTGAAAAGAAGTAAGAAGTAGAAAATATAATTCAAAAATTAAAATAATTCTCTCCGAGAATCGTGTGCCTGGTACTACACGATAAACATACAGAAGGTACTCATATTGTATGTTCTTTTATAGAACCTGTCCTAAACCGTTTGTTAGATGGTATTCCTTACATAACATACATAACTGAAATAAAGCAACGAAATTAATCACTAACGTTAGAAACGAGTACCATAGGCCACAAAACACCTTCGTGCGCTAAGAACTACAGTACCCACCACGAAGCACTCGGAGCAGAGAAAGCACTGGAGAAAGGAAGAAGATATCCGACTCGAGTGCACATGCATGCACAAGCTTGCTTTTGCATACTGCACACTTCTGCGATTTGGAGGCGGAAAGGGAAATCACAGCCGATACTGCACTACTTTGTCCTATGAAAATGTGTAAACGCTTTTAGTGTAACTCTGTGATGTTCGCTACATTCATGTTGTGGAGCACGTGTACATCTAGTTCGCGTGTACTAGATGAGTGTGAGCAAAAGTGTATCTTCCACTTACCTGTGAATCGGTTCGACTCCTGTTGGTGCACGGTTTTCGTGCTTCTAGCGTACTGTGGAAACAAACTTGAGGCCTGAGCAGACAGAACACAGGCTGGCGGTAAGGCCTGTGGTCCAGGTTAAGGCGGGCGTGCCTGGCCGCTGAGGCGCTCCCATTACTGCGCATTGTGGACCGCACAAAGGCCTGGACTGGTGTGGTTTGACGAGGCGGCCACCAGCCACACTGTCTCCAGATAACAGATTCGGCCGCAGTCGCCGTAGACTGCACAGGGCATAGAGCGTTCTGCCAAGTGTTGATGACTTGTCCTATGGTCGCAGGTTCGAGTCCTGCCTCGGGCATGGGTGTGTGTGACGTCCTTAGTTTAGGTAGGTTTACGTAGTTCTAACTGTAGGGGAATGATGACCTCAGATGTTAAGTCCCATAGTGCGTAGAGCCATTTGAACCATTTTTTTGATGACTCGTCTGGTGCGCTGTGCAGTTTCAGGTAGACTATTTGGTAAACTGAGGATTGGACGAGCAAAGGAGCAAAGGTACAAGAGAAGCAGTACCATTGTTTCGAGTAATTGGCGTAAGATTCATAGAGAACGGCAGAGAAGTTTGATCATTTTTTGTTATCTTTGAAGAAACTTTTGATTCAGTTGAATGAATTAAATTTTTAGACTTCCTAAAGACCAGAATTAACTGGAAAGAAAGACTAGTAAGCGAAGTATGGCTAAGCAATGTAGATAGGGCAAAAAAGAGTAAAAGTAAGAATAGAAGATTAGCTGAAAGAAGGAATTGAAATTAAGAGAATGGTTAGACAAGGTTTTTGTCTTTTACCTTCTCTTTTTAATATCTGTTTAGATGATTTATTACATACTGTTACTAACAGAAGAGTGGCGTGAAAATAAAAGGAATTTTGATCAAATGTATAAGATTCGCCAATTATGTAAAAATGAAAAGGTAATTAATATCTTAAAAGAACTGAACACTACTGAATGAAGATAAAAGTGAAGTATATAAGACAATAATAAATTTTACGAGGTAAGCGAGGAAGATATAAGCGAAAATTTTTGATAAGTTAGTGGTTGGGAGTGTGAAATAATCAGTAACGTAAAAGCACATATTTTAAAGTAGATCGTGATTATGAAAACACCGCTGACAGCTGTCGTTTTAATTGTAACTTCAGCAGCTGCGGATGCCCTGTATATAAAATGATTTTAAAGTAGAAATATTGTCTGCGATCCATTAAATAAACAATTAAGGAAGAAATTAGTGAAGTATTTTCTATGTCGTGTCATCCTGTGTGGCTCCGGGACAGGGACAGTGTGACGTAGAGCGGAGAAACGCTCAGAGGTTTTTTCAGATGATGTAGAGGAGGATGGAAGATATGAAATGGACAGATAAAATAAGGAATAGCAATAAGAGGAAGAAAGTAAACTGATCAGGACACTTGAATGAAAATAGGCTGCACAATAAGGGATACATTGAGAGGAATGGAGACTGCGTTGAGGGCCAGAGGAATAGGAAGATACCAGCAGGCACTTCGATAAACAGATGCTGTAAATTCTCGGCTTTTAACGTGGTAACGATTTACATCAACCAAATCAGTATTCGGGTCAAATGCGAACGATTGTACTTAGCACTGCATGTTCACCATGCCGACTGCATTTACTTTATTGAAGAAATTAAAAGAATATATCTGGTGCGCACACAATTCCATGAAATAACTCCACAATTTTATATTCTGAAAAAGAGAATAACCTGAACACCCATACCCTATTAAATTTGATCGATTCTCCCTGTATCGAACCCATATTGTGTTGCATTATTTATTCTGTTAGTCGACAGGGTGGCGCAGATAAAGGGAAACGTTTGATGTTCGCAGTCCTGCAGATGTTCAGTAATTGGAGGCGGCGGAGGGGGGGGGGGGGGGGGGGAGAGAAAGGACGCCAAACCGTCCAGTAAAATTTTAAAGTGTGGCGGCTGGCAGCGTGTCTTCGCCGTGAACGCTTATTACCCACACGGTGAGAGTGTGACAGACAGCTGCTCCGTGTGTTTCAGCGCCACTATGAGATCCGCTCCCGTGGTAAAGTTCTTTCTTCACTTGTAATCAAAACGGGGGTTCGTACCTCTGAAGAGACTGGTTCGGGTTTTGATCTGCAAGCTGCAGTGGTAAGGATTACTCTTCGTCCAATGCGAAAAGTTGCCTCGTCGTTGGCTGATAAAATTTCCACTCCTGTAGATCACACATTTCAGCATCAAAGTTGCCGAAGCTTACTTCATTTTTCCTACTTATCTCAAATTTTCCCGTTTCTCTGCGCCTCCCTATATCATCGTTACATGGAGCGACTGCGAACTCTACCGACAAAATTTCGGCGGTTATTCAAGAATATAGTGCGAGTGTAAGGGACCTGTGGTGTACGGTAATTATGTTCTATTTGGTTTGTCATCCAAGTAACCTGTATTTTCGCAAAAATACCTTCACAACAGTGTGAAAGCAGTACAATACACAGCAGAGCGATGCAACAATGTCAGACGAAACACACTCTCTTTCATCACAGTGTGTACCGTCTGTTCTGTGATTGTAGAGTACACTTCCTGAAGAACTGTTCGAAGTATTACAGTATGTACGGGTCGACCACTACTACCAAGGCACGCACTAAGGACTCTCTTCCATCCTCAAGAATTGCGGGAGATAGTGCTCGTGGACCGTAAGATGAAAGTCACATGGTACTGGGCGATTCAGCAATAGATCCCATACTACCCTTTCTTTCTCAACTCGGCGCTCATTAGGAAAGAAGTCGTTACTATTAACGGACAGGTCACATGTATACTAATAAAACGAGGGATGTATTAAAAAATAAAATCTCCAATACGTGATCCCTGCCTCACGCTACGGATACTAGATTAGCTTTTAGTCCCACGAATGAAAACATATTGGCCATAACTATAAAATCTGGGGACATTTTCTTGTGTTTCAAATTTTGTGGCTTCAATTGTAATGGCACAGTCAGATTCATGTACTCTGTAGTCAAAGTACAAGGTCGTGCCTCTGAAAGAATTTTTTATTCTGTTTTCAGCATTAGTTGAGTTTACATTGCACGCATATACACTACTGGCCATTAAAATTGCTACACCACGAAGATGACATGCTACAGACACTAAATTTAACCGACAGGAAGAAGATGGTGTAATACGCAAATGATAAGCTTTACAGAGCATTCACACAAGGTTGGCGCCGGTGCAGACACCCACAACGTGCTGACATGAGGAAAGTTTCCAACCGATTTCTCATACACAAACAGAAGTTGACCGGCGTTTCCTGGTGAAACCTTGTTGTGATGCCTCGTTTAAGGAGGAGAAATGCGTACCATCACGTCTCCGACTTTGATAAAGGTCAGATTGTAGCCTATCGCGAAACCCTACATTTCAGCAGCATAATGCACGACCGCATGTTGCAGGTCCTGTACGGGCGTTTCTGGATACAGAAAATGTTCGACTGCTGCCCTGGCCGGCACATTCTCCAGATCTCTCACAATTGAAAACGCCTGGTCAATTGTGGCCGAGCAACTGACTCGTCACAATACGCCAGTCACTACTCTTGATGAACTGTGGTATCGTGTTGAAGTTGCGTGGGCAGCTGTACCTGTACCCTCCAGCCAAGCTCTGTTTGACCCATTGACCCAATGCGCAGGCGTATCAAGGCCGTTATTACGGCCAGATGATAGAGTAGCATGGAGAACTGCATCAAACCAGTCTCAGGACTGAAGACATCAACAACAACAACAACAATTAATGAAATCAAATTGTTCATGATACCAAAAGAGAAATCTCTGCCAGAACTTGACGATGACAGCTGGATGGCAGATGTAGCATTTTTGGTAGATTTGACTCTTCATTTAGGTAACAAACAGGTATCTTGAAAGTAGAAACCTACTTATAAGCACAGTCTTTCGAACATTAAACGCGTTCTAATTGAAACTGGAAAACATAATCCTAAAAACGAGGTGAGACACGCAGCTGTATTTTTCGATTTGATGCAACAACTTGAAAATCTGTTTCAAGATAGAATCAATTTTTTTGTATTTGTGAGACACCTTTTACAAACTATGTGGATACGTTATCAGAAGATTTTCAACTGTAAAGCATAGAGTTGCAATCTGGCATCCAACTAAAAGAAAAATTTGATCATGATCTATTACTTAAATATGTTAAATATGTATCATCGGCCGTCCCTTTTTTTTTGTCCAACGGTTATTGTTAGTGTTAAATACGCTGTGTGCGGCCCAAAAATACTCGTCTTCTTCCAGTGTGGCCCAGGTAAATTAAAAGTTTGGACACCTCTTATATAGACGAAAGCATCAGCCTTGGACAGCCTGACGGAGCTTCCGAGCTAATAATGTTGTTACAAATTCGGAGGGTTGGGAGGTTTGTTCGACAGTAGTGCAGGTGGAAGCTCTCGGGTGGAGGAATTTAGCAGGTGCGTTTGAGGAGGTACTAACACCGCCGAGTGTCCCTAGCACCCTATACAATTTACTCAAACTTGATGCAGATGAGAACTTAAATTACGCGACAGCGGTGTTTTACATATTAATAGCTACTTGCTTTCCAAACATCGTTGCTTCTCTGGTATGCAAATACACTTCCAGAACCTGGCACTGCTGGAAAATATTTTCACGTTGCTCCATCATTTTAACGTCCATCTGGCGCCGCCAACACAGTAATACTTAAACATTACTCATTCTTCCTAAGGCGAAGCGTTTTATTTAAGCAACAAAAATCTAACTACAAAGTGTGCTTGACAGAGATGCGTCAACCGCCATCCGTTCGTCACACAATAGAGAGACTGAAATGGGGCGAAAACGTAGCTACAAACACTTACCAAGGCTTCTACATCTACATCTACATCTACATTGATACTCCGCAAGCCACCCAACGGTGTGTGGCGGAGGGCACTTTACGTGCCACTGTCATTACCTCCCTTTCCTGTTCCAGTCGCGTATGGTTCGCGGGAAGAACGACTGTCTGAAAGCCTCCGTGCGCGCTCTAATCTCTCTAATTTTACATTCGTGATCTCCTCGGGAAGTATAAGTAGGGGGAAGCAATATATTCGATACCTCATCCAGAAACGCACCCTCTCGAAACCTGGCGAGCAAGCTACACCGCGATGCAGAGCGCCTCTCTTGCAGAGTCTGCCACTTGAGTTTATTAAACATCTCCGTAACGCTATCACGGTTACCAAATAACCCGGTGACGAAACGCGCCGCTCTTCTTTGGATCTTCTCTATCTCCTCCGTCAACCCGACCTGGTACGGATCCCACACTGATGAGCAATACTCAAGTATAGGTCGAACGAGTGTTTTGTAAGCCACCTCCTTTGTTGATGGACTACATTTTCTAAGCACTCTCCCAATGAATCTCAACTTGGTACCCGCCTTACCAACAATTAATTTTATATGATCATTCCACTTCAAATCGTTCCGTACGCATACTCCCAGATATTTTACAGAAGTAACTGCTACCAGTGTTTGTTCCGCTATCATATAATCATACAATAAAGGATCCTTCTTTCTATGTATTCGCAATACATTACATTTGTCTATGTTAAGGGTCAGTTGCCACTCCCTGCACCAAGTGCCTATCCGCTGCAGATCTTCCTGTATTTCGGTACAATTTTCTAATGCAGCAACTTCTCTGTATACTACAGCATCATCCGCGAAAAGCCGCATGGAACTTCCGACACTATCTTCTAAGTCATTTATATATATTGTGAAAAGCAATGGTCCCATAACACTCCCCTGTGGCACGCCAGAGGTTACTTTAACGTCTGTAGACGTCTCTCCATTGATAACAACATGCTGTGTTCTGTTTGCTAAAAACGCTTCAATCCAGCCACACTGCTGGTCTGATATTCCGTAGGCTCTTACTTTGTTTATCAGGCGACAGTGCGGAACTGTATCGAACGCCTTCCGGAAGTCAAGAAAAATAGCATCTACCTGGGAGCCTGTACCTAATATTTTCTGGGTCTCATGAACAAATAAGGCGAGTTGGGTCTCACACGATCGCTGTTTCCGGAATCCATGTTGATTCCTACATAGTAGATTCTGGGTTTCCAGAAATGACATGATACGCGAGCAAAAAACATGTTCTAAAATTCTACAAGAGATCGACGTAAGAGATATAGGTCTATAGTTTTGCGCATCTGCTCGACGACCCTTCTTGAAGACTGGGACTATCTGTGCTCTTTTCCAATCATTTGGAACCCTCCGTTCCTCTAGAGACTTGCGGTACACGGCTGTTAGAAGGGGGGCAAGTTCTTTCGCGTACTCTGTGTAGAATCGAATTGGTATCCCGTCAGGTCCAGTGGACTTTCCTCTATTGAGTGATTCCAATTGCTTTTCTATTCCTTGGACGCTTATTTCGATGTCAGCCATTTTTTCGTTTGTGCGAGGATTTAGAGAAGGAACTGCAGTGCGGTCTTCCTCTGTGAAACAGCTTTGGAAAAAGGTGTTTAGTATTTCAGCTTTACGCGTGTCATCCTCTGTTTCAATGCCATCATCATCCCGTAGTGTCTGGATATGCTGTTTCGAGCCACTTACTGATTTAACGTAAGACCAGAACTTCCTAGGATTTTCTGTCAAGTCGGTACATAGAATTTTACTTTCGAATTCAATGAACGCTTCACGCATAGCCCTCCTTACGCTAACTTTGACATCGTTTAGCTTCTGTTTGTCTGAGAGGTTTTGGCTGCGTTTAAACTTGGAGTGGAGCTCTCTTTGCTTTCGCAGTAGTTTCCTAACTTTGCTGTTGTACCACGGTGGGTTTTTCCCGTCCCTCACAGTTTTACTCGGCACGTACCTGTCTAAAACGCATTTTACGATTGCCTTGAACTTTTTCCATAAACACTCAACATTGTCAGTGTCGGAACAGAAATTTTCGTTTTGATCTGTTAGGTAGTCTGAAATCTGCCTTCTATTACTCTTGCTAAACAGATAAACCTTCCTCCCTTTTTTTATATTCCTATTAACTTCCATATTCAGGGATGCTGCAACGGCCTTATGATCACTGATTCCCTGTTCTGTACATACAGAGTCGAAAAGTTCGGGTCTGTTTGTTATCAGTAGGTCCAATATGTTATCTCCACGAGTCGGTTCTCTGTTTAATTGCTCGAGGTAATTTTCGGATAGTGCTCTCAGTATAATGTCACTCGATGCTCTGTCCCTACCACCCGTCCTAAACATCTGAGTGTCCCAGTCTATATCTGGTAAATTGAAATCTCCACCTAAGACTATAACATGCTGAGAAAATTTATGTGAAATGTATTCCAAATTTTCTCTCAGTTGTTCTGCCACTAATGCTGCTGAGTCGGGAGGTCGGTAAAAGGAGCCAATTATTAACCTAGTTCGGTTGTTTAGTGTAACCTCCACCCATAATAATTCACAGGAACTATCCACTTCTACTTCACTACAGGATAAACTACTACTAACAGCGACGTACACTCCACCACTGGTTGCATGCAATCTATCCTTTCTAAACACCGTCTGTACCTTTGTAAAAATTTCGGCAGAATTTATCTCTGGCTTAAGCCAGCTTTCTGTACCTATAACGATTTCAGCTTCGGTGCTTTCTATCAGCGCTTGAAGTTCCGGTACTTTACCAACGCAGCTTCGACAGTTGACAATTACAATACCGATTGCTGCTTGGTCCCCGCATGTCCTGACTTTGCCCCGCACCCGTTGAGGCTGTTGCCCTTTCTGTACTTGCCCAAGGCCATCTAACCTAAAAAACCGCCCAGCCCACGCCACACAACCCCTGCTACCCGTGTAGCCGCTTGTTGCGTGTAGTGGACTCCTGACCTATCCAGCGGAACCCGAAACCCCACCACCCTATGGCGCAAATCGAGGAATCTGCAGCCCACACGGTCGCAGAACCGTCTCAGCCTCTGATTCAGACCCTCCACTCGGCTCTGTACCAAAGGTCCGCAGTCAGTCCTGTCGATGATGCTGCAGATGGTGAGCTCTGCTTTCATCCCGCTAGCGAGACTGGCAGTTTTCACCAAATCAGATAGCCGCCGGAAGCCAGAGAGGATTTCCTCCGATCCATAGCGACACACATCATTGGTGCCGACATGAGCGACCACCTGCAGATGGGTGCACCCTGTACCCTTCATGGCATCCGGAAGGACCCTTTCCACATCTGGAATGACTCCCCCCGGTATGCACACGGAGTGCACATTGGTTTTCTTCCCCTCTCTTGCTGCCATTTCCCTAAGGGGCCCCATTACGCGCCTGACGTTGGAGCTCCCAACTACCAGTAAGCCCACCCTCTGCGACTGCCCGGATCTTGCAGACTGAGGGGCAACCTCTGGAACAGGACAAGCAGCCATGTCAGGCCGAAGATCAGTATCAGCCTGAGACAGAGCCTGAAACCGGTTCGTCAGACAAACTGGAGAGGCTTTCCGTTCAGCCCTCCGGAATGTCTTTCCCCCCCTGCCACACCTTGAAACGACCTCCCACTCTACCACACGTGAGGGATCAGCCTCAATGCCTACTAAAGATGCCGAAGGAGCTGAAGAAAATTTTATAAGGGGCGTTCAAAAAGAAACGAGCCGGAGACATAATTACAGAAACCAGAGGAACCAGTACCTGTATATTAGAAGTATTGACCCTGGCTGTTGAGACACTTGCCCCACCACTGTGACACAAGGCGGTGAATGGCTGTCTCATAAAATTCCCGGGCCTGCGATGTTAACCAGCACGTACAGCTGGACGTCGTCGTCAGAGGTGAATCGTTTGCCCCTCAGAGCCTTTTTAAGGAGACCAAGATGGTCCCCCTGCTGATTCATTTCCTTCAGCACGGGACAACAGTGAATGCCCAGCGTTACTCGCAAACCTTGACCGCCCTTCGCCAAGTGATCAAATCAAAACTACCAGGCAATCTCACCCGTGGGGTCATTCTGCTACACGACAATGCAAAGCCTCATACGGCCCACACAGTCGCGGCACTCGTGCAGAAATTCAAACGGGAGATTCTCGGCCACCCTCCATACAGTCCGGACCTGCCTCCCTGTGATTACGCCATTTTTGGTCCCCTTAAAAAGGCTCTGAGGGTCAAACGATTCACCTCTGACGACGACGTCCAGCTGTACGTGCTGGTTAACATCGCAGCCCCGGGAATTGTATGAGACAGTCATTCACTGCCTTGTGTCACAGTGGGACAAGTGTCTCAACAGCCAGGGTCAATACTTCTAACATACAGGTACTGGTTTCTATAATTATGCCTCTGGTTCGTTTCTTTTTGAACGCCCCTTATATACACTCCTGGAAATGGAAAAAAGAACACATTGACACCGGTGTGTCAGACCCACCATACTTGCTCCGGACACTGCGAGAGGGCTGTACAAGCAATGATCACACGCACGGCACAGCGGACACACCAGGAACCGCGGTGTTGGCCGTCGAATGGCGCTAGCTGCGCAGCATTTGTGCACCGCCGCCGTCAGTGTCAGCCAGTTTGCCGTGGCATACGGAGCTCCATCGCAGTCTTTAAAGGTACGTTGTCCAAGTCGCGACGCACACTAGCGACTGCGACGGGTCGCTGCGTGACGTCAGAAGTTGCCTGCTGGCGCATGCGCAGTTCGAGTTCGGGATGCGACGCGCGACTGTTGCGGCAGCTGTCGCAGCACTGCACCAGTGAGCGGTGTTGCGACGGAAGTCGGACGACACAAAGACGTACCGCTGCCAGAAAGATGTCGAGCCAGTCAAGGAAAACTGAAATGAGCCACCCACAGGATGTGATGCTCTGTGAGCTGGTCTCGCAACATCCTTGCCTTTACGATTTGAAGAACCCTAAATATAGAGACACTATGTTCAGAGACAGAATTTGGGAAGAAATTGGTGCACAGTTGAAACTGGCAGGTGAGTGAAATATATAATATTTTCCCATTAATGCAAATTTTTCAGGCCTATTATGATAATCAGTATAATCCATGCACATGTAGAATTAGAATGATAAAAATGAACTTGAAGGTCAATTTTCGCATTACTCTTTTTTTGTGACGATAAAAATTGAAAACGGCAAGTACATTATAAAATGAACCATCTAAAGTACAACGAGAAAGTTACATTTTACAATACCTTCACTTTGAAAGTAAACGGTAGATTGGTGTCTTGATGATACTTTCTAGTTGTGAAAAACCACCACCAGATTGTTGTACAGCTTTCTGTAATCAATAGATGTTCGTTTTTGAGGAAGGCGTTTCTCAACAGATTGCGCAAACAGTATGCTGCAATAAGTAATTTGTCACATTCACTTCATTTCATTGGTAGAAGATGGTGCTCAAAAAACTTGTGCCAAAAGTGCACTACTGTTTTACAAGGCCCTTCTGGTCTGACACAGTTCACAATTGAAATTCGTCTTTTGTAAATCCTGGAGTCATCGTTTGAGTGCAGCTGGCAAGATTAAATGTTCATGTCATCCATAACGATGTATGCTGTCAGATTATAAGAATATGGAAGTTCATTTGGATGGGAATAAAGAGTCAGTCGGCTATGAAAGTTGCCTTAGCTTGTTCCAAAAATTTCTGCATGGGAGAAACTGACAAGTATAATTTGGGGAAATTTTGTGAACAAGCACAAACATTATTTCTTCCACATTTCTGCCAGTGTATACTGTAGACGTTCAGAATGAAAATTCTAGAGATGTTTAAGGTGTAACCGTATCTTGTTGTCAAGAACCTGAAACAATGCAATGACGCTATCGTGCGCTTATTGTTAATAAACTTATCTTTCATTGGAATTTTAGGTGAAATGTGCAAAAACAGATGGAGGAATATTCGGGACTCGTATCAGAGAAATAAACGAGAAAGAAAGCTTGGAACAGGTTCAGATGCCTCAGCAAAACCAAGAAAATGGGTTCTGCTTGATCACTTGGCTTTAAGAAACCTACATTTCGTGGCATTTTAAATGAAATTGTCAAGAGCGTATGGAGAAATATTAGTAACTCACACCGGAGAAATACATGACATAAAATGGTTTCATTAGGTCCAAATGTGTCAGCGAAACAAAACAAATGCATTCTCTATCGTGTGATGACCACACGATTCTCGTTGCGCGTCGACAGAACTGGCGGCTAGTCGCGACGCTCCCGGAGATATATGTGCCCAAATCTCGGAAACGGAGATCGATATCATTCTGATCTCAACTTTAAAAATAATTTCGATATGTTAGCTTCTTTTCATCGGCAACCATGTATGACCTAACGTGAACCATACGTAAAGTAGCCAGCGACCACATTTTTCACTGTACACAATTCAAATTTTATGCAGTAGGTCGCTTGTAAATTAAGTGTCGGAATAACTGTGACGAATATCGGAAAAATAGACACCTCATTATCAAGCTGTGATGTGAAGCTGTAAGATACGCAAACATCAATTTTTTGTGCCTTTTACTTTCCTCACAATTGATAGAGAAGTAATATACAGCGAAAAAAACACGCAAAACCGGAAGAGATACTTTTCAATTTTTTAAAGTAAAAGGAGAATCTGTATCGAAAAACTAACTCTGGGAGCCGATGTAACTTTGTTGCATTAACATACAGTATTTTTTACAGCAAGAAAATTGGAATTCTTATTTTTCTTATGTATTTGAATCCGCCGCCGCCGACCGGAGCTTGGGAAACAGCGACGACTCCTGTCGCGTTGCGGCCGGGTCGCCGTCTGCCAGGGTGGGAAAAGAGGAGGGGGCAGCGTCGCAGTCGCAGCCAATGTCGCGTCTTGCACAACGTAACTTAAGGCTAGGCGCGCACTGGCGATTTTCCGTCGGGCGATTTATTTGTCGCAAGAATGAAACACAGTGGCTTGAACAGGAGCGCGCGCACAAGCGACAAAAAAGTAGCGGCGATTTAAAAGACGCAACCGGCCCTATTTCATGCGCGACGCGATTGTCGCAGGTGTGGAATGATTCACAGGCACTGGCATGGGCCCGCGCGCACTAGCGACGCGATTTGTGTCAATCGCTCTCGCTCTGTGATGCATACACACAAGTTCAGTGCGCCAGCAGCATGTCTGATAACGGGATTTGTGCTACGGATGACATTGTAAGTTGTCATGTCGATTCAGAAAGACTAATTGCAGAAATAGAAAAGCGACCAGCTCTCTACAACAGGAAATTAAAAGAATACAATGATCGCACTTTGAAAGAGAAACTATGGGGAGAAGTATGCGGCAGCCTAATTCGGAACTGGACTGAACTGCCTGGACCAGAAAAGACTAACAAAGGTATTTCATGGTTCACTTATTTTATTCATTCATGTAGATATCACAGTTACAACAATTTAAATTTTTTCATATTGCCAAGATACTGATCCTTGTGGAGTCACAAAGCAGTTTGCAAAATAATCCCTTATCTGCATACCATACGCATCAGCTCTTATTCCTACAGGCTCACAGCCTTACAGAAGGCATTCGTACGACTCGTCCTCAGTTCGTACACCGTCATTTCGTCTTACGAAATTATGCAGAATACAACATGCTTCTATGATTATGTCTGAAAAACCAACATCCTCATCCATAGGCTCTGAGCACTATGGGACTCAACTGCTGAGGTCATTAGTCCCCTAGAACTTAGAACTAGTTAAACCTAACTAACCTAAGGACATCACAAACATCCATGCCCGAGGCAGGATTCGAACCCGCGACCGTAGCGGTCTTGCGGTTCCAGACTGCAGCGCCTTTAACCGCACGGCCACTTCGGCCGGCCTCCACATCCATAGGTCGATGAAATACTCTCCATTTGTTAGCCAAAATCCCCAAAATACATTCCACCATTCTACGAGCACGACAATGTCTATAATTAAAAACACACTGTTTCATTGTCAGGTTTTTCATCGAGTACGGCCGCAGAATATGCCTAGACAGTGCAAACGCTTCATCTCCTACAAAATTAAAAGGTCGAGGCTCTCCTTCCTCGTCGTGTGGTAATTTTTGAAGATTTGGAATGTTTAACTCATTAGATTTCAGTTTTTGATAGAAGTTGGATTTCTTGAACACATTAGAATCCCCATTGGCTCCGTACGAGCCCACGCGTACCTCAGTGAAACAATAGTCAGCGTCCACTACGGCCAAAAGTATTGTCGAAAAATAATTCTTGTAATTGTAAAACTCTGAGCCACTGTCAGCAGGCTTCTTCAGTCTCACATCTTTCCCGTCCACAGCACCAATGCAATTTGGAAAGTCAGTTCTGTCTAAAAATTGTTTGGCAATAATCTACCAATCATCTTCAGTTTTTTCTGCCATATGAATAGGCTGTAGACATTGCCACAATTGCTCGCATCTATCCTTCACAGTTTCTCCGATTATAGTGGCTCCCAGCAGATATTCGTAGTGTAATGACCGAAAGCTATTTCCAGTTGCAAGGTATCTGGAAGTATTAATATTCAGTAACAGCATTAATATTTATTCATAGAAGTATTAAGGTAAATACTTACGATAAATTATATACAGTGATAATTTCATTTATGACAGGTAAAGAAATTCAATGGAAGTGGAAAAATCTGAAGGACTGCTTCGCGAGAGAACTGGCATCACAGAAAAAATCTTCGTCTGGCGAGGCTGCAAGAAAACGGAGGAAATATCTATACTTCCATGCAATGTTATTTCTGCTCCCTCAGATGGAAGACAGACCGACCACCAGCAACATCGAAATTATGCCCAGTATCACAGGAAACAAGGAAGTAGGTTCTCCCCCAGTTTGTTTTCAGAAAAACAACGACGATTCTGCACAGAGCACAAAAGTACGACATTCTAAGAAAAGAGAAGCCAAGAAAGTTACGTCCTACGAGGAATCTCTATTAAATATATTAAAAGACAGACAAAAAGAATAAGTTAACGAGGATAAGAATTTTCCATTAATGCTTGTCCCCATGCTGGCGAAGTTAAACGAAGAACAGAAACATTACGCGAAAATAGAAATACTGAATGTGATGAGGAATGCCAGATGTTAACAGCTTTCACCGATTTTTCCACAGCATGCGAACATGTGTTATAACACAAGTCAAGCGACTTACAACACCACTCAAGCAACTTATTCTCCAGGATCTTCATTCGTTCAACCATATTCTTCAAATGTCCCAAATGAAACGGAACCTTCACAAAATTTGTTCGTGTGCCCCTCTGCTGACAACCGCAACAAGACCACAGAAACCTGTATGCGCAACATGGTTTTCCAGTTTTCTCATGAGACAAGTTCGCCAATTTCGACTTGCAGTAGTGATTTTCTTGATGTATCTAATCAGTAATGTAAAATGGCAACAACAATTTAAGAATGAAATGGTTCTCTTGATGTATCTAATCAATAATGTAAAAGGGCAATAAAAGCTGTTGAATGAAATAATGTGTGCTCACCTCAAAGTCACTGATAAGCGCTCCTCAGGTGGTATACACTTCCTCCGTGTCGTAGCTTGTTCTGTTATATTCGGTCCTACTGTCTGAAGCAGTGTATCAAAACTATTCTTACTCATTCGATAGTATTGAAAGAATTTATTAGGGTGATTTTGTAACTCTTCTTGTAATTTGTAAAACTGCCCTTTCACTAGTCTTTGACTTCCAATCGGATGCACCCATTAACGACATATCCCTGTTTTCTCGCTCTTCTTCGCGGTAAAAGCGCCACCAAACAAGCTGTTTCGATGAAATCCATGCTGGTACTCAGAGTAGTTGCGATTTTCCTGCCTCTGTGTGCGCACCACCATGTACTTCCGCGACAACGATTGTTAAGTCGCGCCGACTGAAAAGTCGCCTGTGCGCGCCTAGCCTAACACTGGTAGCATGCCGCGACAGCGTGGACGTGAACCGTATGTGCAGTTGACGGACTTTGAGCGAGGGCGTATAGTGGGCATGCGGGAGGCCGGGTGGACGTACCGCCGAATTGCTCAACACGTGGGGCGTGAGGTCTCCACAGTACATCGATGTTGTCGCCAGTGGTCGGCGGAAGGTGCACGTGCCCGTCGACCTGGGACCGGACCGCAGCGACGCACGGATGCACGCCAAGACCGTAGGATCCTACGCAGTGCCGTAGGGGACCGCACCGCCACTTCCCAGCAAATTAGGGACACTGTTGCTCCTGGGGTATCGGCGAGGACCATTCGCAACCGTCTCCATGAAGCTGGGCTACGGTCCCGCACACCGTTAGGCCGTCTTCCGCTCACGCCCCAACATCGTGCAGCCCGCCTCCAGTGGTGTCGCGACAGGCGTGAATGGAGGGACGAATGGAGACGTGTCGTCTTCAGCGATGAGAGTCACTTCTGCCTTGGTGCCAATGATGGTCGTATGCGTGTTTGGCGCCGTGCAGGTGAGCGCCACAATCAGGACTGCATACGACCGAGGCACACAGGGCCAACACCCGGCATCATGGTGTGGGGAGCGATCTCCTACACTGGCCGTACACCACTGGTGATCGTCGAGGGGACACTGAATAGTGCACGGTACATCCAAACCGTCATCGAACCCATCGTTCTACCATTCCTAGACCGGCAAGGGAACTTGCTGTTCCAACAGGACAATGCACGTCCGCATGTATCCCGTGCCACCCAACGTGCTCTAGAAGGTGTAAGTCAACTACCCTGGCCAGCAAGATCCCCGGATCTGTCCCCCATTGAGCATGTTTGGGACTGGATGAAACGTCGTCCCACGCGGTCTGCACGTCCAGCACGAACGCTGGTCCAACTGAGGCGCCAGGTGGAAATGGCATGGCAAGCCATTCCACAGGACTACATCCAGCATCTCTACGATCGTCTCCATGCGAGAATAGCAGCCTGCATTGCTGCGAAAGGTGGATATACACTGTACTAGTGCCGACATTGTGCATGCTCTGTTGCCTGTGTCTATGTGCCTGTGGTTCTGTCAGTGTGATCATGTGATGTATCTGACCCCAGGAATGTGTCAATAAAGTTTCCCCTTCCTGGGACAATGAATTCACGGTGTTCTTATTTCAATTTCCAGGAGTGTATTTAGGTTATGCTGACGACAGTTTGTCAGTAGACCGACAGAGAGTTTTCACAAGAGACGTGTTCTTTATTTCGCGTTGTCAGCATCATTGTAAGCAACATTGTCCACTACTCTACATTTTTACCCCTTTTTTGTTTTATGATATTTTCGTCTAGCAGTGCGTGGTCTTCATCGAATTTCTGGTCGTACTGACATAACCTATTAATACGATCGTTTGCCGACTCCCTAGCTGATGCTTGCAAGTTACACTGTGACCGTATACAACGCAGTGAGCCAGTACATTGTCGGGTTGGAGGAATCAAGTGTTCATTCTCGACTTCGGTGTGATCTTCAAAGATTGGATGGCTTTGGGCAGGCACCGCTCAGCGTACCACTTAGCTGTGACTGTCTTCTGTGTGTCCAAAACAACACGCTCCATAATTCTAATCGATTTGAAAAACGGCTATCATTTTCTTCTTTACTGATCGCGATTTTCTGATCGCCACGGGTGTGTCGTCATTTTCACAGACCCTAACTTTGTTCTCAGTCTTAGTCGGCACGTCATAATAGTACAGCCAAGTCTCGTCACTTAGCACGATGTTATTCACCGGCTGAAAATGTCCCTTAGAAGACATCTTTAACATCTCTTGGCACCAAGTCATACGTTGTCTCATCTGCGGCATCCATAGACAACAAAGTTTCTTTACTTACAAATCACGATGCAGTATCGAACGAATTGCTGGTGCATTTAGCCCTAAAGTATCCTCTGTCTGGTCTCAGGTCACTCGCCTGTCTTCGTCTAGCATTTTTTCTGACAGCATCAATGTTTTCCTCAGTATCAATCACAACTGTGCCATATCAAGGCAAGAAGCACCCGTCAAGTCCTCTCACAGAATAAAAACAGCCCGTAGAGCTTCAACAGAAAAAATATTTGTGAGTAAGCAACTAACTGTCAAACTTGAATTTCTACAACCGTCAGATACTAAAAAATGTATTATAATATACGTAAAACAGCAAATTATCCAACAACTGTAAAACGTTGCTGGAAAAAATTTATCCAACAACTACGGGCGGGAATAATGGTTGACTCAAAGTTGATATATATCTATAGACAACGTCAGGACACGTACTGATGAAGGCAATAAAGCCGAAATAAGCTTCTAATACTAAAATGAAATATCAAGGAACATACTGTCTGTCAGTTCTCTGCATAATGTCCTACTGTGAAAACATTAACCTTCGTCGAATCTCGTTCATGCGACACAATTTCATGAAGATGTTCAGTGCTCCACACACTCAAATTGTGCTGCTTATCTTTCGCAGAGAAATGGAAGGTCGCTTCGTCGCTGGACATCAGCTTGGTGGCGAAGTGTGCATCTTCAAGTGCTTTCTGCGTTGTGATGCAAAATTGAAGGCGTCGGCCATAATCTTCCGCGGTTTGAGATCTTCTAGAGAGTTTGCTGCGGTAATCTGAGTTGTGGCTTGCGCGGATCGTTTATTTTTTATTTTCTTTTACACTGGACCTTTGAGTTTTTTAGACTGCGTGTGAAAGTATCCCTCACCCTCTCCGTGGTTGCATGTGGCACGCTTGGTCGAGTTGGGTTGTTTGCGGGAAGAGACGAAGATCGGTCTCATCGGATTAGGGAAGGACGGGGAAGGAAATCAGTTGTGCCATTTGTGGTGTCACCGCCAGACACCACACTTGCTAGGTGGTAGCTGTAAATCGGCCGCGGTCCATTAGTACATGTCGGACCCGCGTGTCGCCACTGTGTGATCGAAGACCGAGCGCCACCACAAGGCAGGTCTCGAGATACGGACTAGCACTCGCCCCAGTTGTACGGACGACGTAGCTAGCGACTACACTGACGAAGCCTCTCTCCTTTGCCGAGCAGATAGTTAGAATAGCCTTTAGCTAAGTCAATGGCTACGACCTAGCAAGGCGCCATTGCATGTATCTAAAGAGTCTCACTTGTATCGCCACAATCTCCAGATGTACCAAAAGGATGGATTAAAGTTAAGTATTCCAGAAGCTACGTACTTTTCTTTATAGCATTCATTACGTATCCTGTTTCAGACTTCACGCCATCCAGCTTTAGCTAAACGCGTGCCTTTCGGCTTCCTCTCATTGTGTCTAGGCTGTCTTGTCTAGACACAACACCATTTCAAAGGAACCATCCCGGCATTTGCGTAGAGCGGTTTAGGGAAATCACGGAAAACCTAAATCAGGATGGCCGGACGCGGGATTGAACCGTCGTCCTCCCGAGTGCGAGTCCAGTGTGCTAACCACTGCGCCGCCTCGCTCGGTCGCGCTTGGTCGACCAACACGTTAATGTGTACAGTGTCCGTAAATTGTCGATACCGATGCACTGTGTTCGGTTTACATGGCGGTTCGTTTCTATAATACCTTTTTGAATGCTCGCTGCCCTGTTGTGGTAGATAAACATCCCGCATATTCCAACACAGACAAACTCTTTTTCTTGCTTTCTCACCTCTTTGACAAGGCACTGGACTCGACGGCAACTGGTGGCCACAGTCAGATTAGGGTTGGCGGCTATAGGTGAAAAAACCGGTTTCCGGTTATATCGGTTTATATCAATGCCAATTTAATGTGACTGTTAAAACAGCTCAAAATAACCGTTTTCTGAAGTAACTGATTTTCGGTTTTTATGCAAGTGGTCCCCGAAATGAATGTAAATACTGAACGAAGAGTCAAAAATTTTAACTCCCTCAAAAAATGGTTCAAATGGCTCTGAGCACTATGGGACTTAACATATTAGGTCATCAGTCCCCTAGAACTTAGAACTACTTAAACCTAACTAACCTAAGGACATCACACACATCCATGCCTGAGGCAGGATTCGAACCTGCGACCGTAGCAGTCCCGCGGTTCCAGACTGCAGCGCCTAGAACCGCAAGACCACCGCGGCCGGCTTAACTCCCTCAGTTTCAAGATAATAGAATCAAAATATTAAATTACGTAGGCAAAGAAAAGAAAACTTTGTTCACTGTTCGCTTCTTCTCTCGAAAGTGATAAGTGAGTGAATATAACAAAGCTCACCAGTGTTCTACTGCTGATTCTGATTTTTTCAAAGTACTCAAAAATCGTGAAGTAATTGTGTCACACCACATGTGGTTGTTAAGGTCCACCAGGGGCCGAAGCGCACAATAACCCTGGGTTCGGTGTGGGGCGGCCAAGGGGTGAAGTGGACTGCGGTAGTCGTCGTGGGGTTGTGGACCACTGCGGCTGCGGCGGGGACGGAGCCTCTCCGTCGTTTCTAGGCCCCCGGTTAAAATACAAATACAGTACAATGGAAATGATAGCAGGCTGATGAACAGTACCAAAGAACCGGTCGAAAAATAATTTTTTTTAAGCCGTTGCCTTCGTGAATCAATTTCATTTCCGTAATTTGCAGAGAGTATCCACATACATCATTGCATGTATCTGTCAAATTTATATCATTATACAACACACCGTTCAGGAGATACGACGCCATAAGCATTAGAATGGATGATGCCTGAGAACATTTTGGTTTATATGTAAATTGGTTTGGGGAAGGGGAGGGGAGGGACAAAGGGAAGGGAAGGGAAAGGAAAGGAAGGGAAGGGATTACTGACGTCACCTGCATCGGGACATTACACGTAATGTGTGCCGAACCGGGATTTGAACCCAGGATCTCCTGCTTACTGGGCAGGTGCGTTAGCCACTGCGCCATGTGGGACACAGCTTTATCGCAACTGTGAGGACTACCTCGGCACGCCTCATGCCCGACCCACATTCCCACCGAGCGCCACGTATCCTCAGCTCTGTCCGTTTCCTCCATGCTCGCTACTGTCCGACTCCCGCAGAAGTCGGACGTATTTGTGCATCCGCACTGAAGGAAGTGGATGCATTGCTCATGTGAGCGAATCAATTACATGAATATTTATCTGCGGGTGAAAAATCCGAAACTGATAAACTTTCGGTCTCTTCTGTCACTCCTAGGCTTTATTTATTTATTACGATTGTTACCGTTTCCAGTGCGTAAGTCAACAGTTATGAATCTCTTCCCCTACTTGTGCGCAATTCATTACATTTCTTCTTTACGTTCCGTGTAAACTACCAGTTCCTACACCAACATTGATCCTCCGCAAGCCTTCCTGTATTTAGATACAGTCGTCTAGGATTTGCAACCTTCCTAATGGGTCACAGCATCGTCTGCAAAAGGCCTCGTGGACTTCCGACGTTGTCTATTAATCATTTCTTTATATGTCGTAATGGCCCTGTAATACTGGACGTGGGTAATCCAGAATTTACCTTTAGAGATGTCGATTTCTTCCCGTTAAGAGCAACGTATTGATTTCTGTCCCCCAGAAAGTCTTGACTCTAATAATGCATCTGGTCTATTCTGAAGAAAGTTCATAGCCCGTGCGAAAAATGGTTTTACCCTTCATCAAGCTAACTACATTTACCGGAACCTTCACAGTTGTACGTGTCTGCATGCATGTGTATTTAACTCGTTGCTGAGGAGGAAACATGATCATACGATACCTATGATAGCTGAGGTAAGCTAAAGTGCGTGTCTGCAGTGCCGTTAAAGCTACCTCCGAGAGCACGGCTAGACGTAAATCCATTGGTGACGCCAGTGTACGGCACCAGCGTACTGGAAACACGCTTAGCTACTTGTTGTTCTAAGCTACTGCTTGCTCTCGCGTGGCTACGGAGCAAGTAGCTGGACAGGCACCGGTAAGTACGCAGACTTTATCCTGACCTTTCCTGTTCATTGAGCGACCTCTCGTGACGTAAAGGTGCTGGTTGTAAAAGCGCAAGTAGATATGCTTCGTGCGCTGCACTTCGTCGTTGTTCACCCGATCTATTAGCCCCCATCCCAGCTGTGCTGTCGTGCCTTTATGGGATTTCAGGCGCCACTTTTACAAAGTGCACACTACGCCAAGAACTCTGAGAGGCGATTTCTGTTGGCCTACGATACGTTGAGCCAACAGCCACCGTTTATTACTGTTAAAGCAGATCATTTGCTGGCTATGCTGAATTGAGAAGTGTACAATTACAGTTCCAGTAATCATACTCGGCGCTTTATTATGTAATTCTGCAACCAAATAAAATCGAAATAAGAAAGTACTATATTACTACTTAAGTATTTTATGTGATGGGAGACTGTAGTTATTGTGCGTACTTATATCAATTCCCTGTTTGAAGCACAAAACTGTTTTAAGTATAGCTATGATTTCTCGATCCTTTAAGACTCGATGGAGTAAAATTATTTCTAAAGTCTGAATACTATTTCACCCTTGCACACTATATTTTCCTGCATCACATTCTGAAAGTTACTCTCTTCCGTGCTTAACAAGCTTACACGAAGCAAAGTTCGAGTAACCTCGTCTCATGGGATTCCTTTGAAACTACGAAATGAGTAGTCGTCGTCTCGACTGTAGAAAAACTATCGGACTTTCTTTAACGTAATTTGGAAAAGATGCATATTCCGTTTTACAGACAAGTTTGACTCTCACTAATTGTCGGTGAAGCCACCAAAAATTTCTCCCACGATAGCTTCAGTTATTATGAAGGCCACTTTTAGTAATTATTTGAAAATGATATATGACTCAGGCTATCTAAATAAAGCACACGACTCTAAGTAGTACTTTTCTTGAAATTATATTTTCGGCTGTATACAGTACATGAATCATCAACGAACGATATGAATAGCAATCTCAATAGGAATCGCTAGAGGAGAAGTGAATAAACATTGTTTCGTCAGTTTATACTTTTACAAAAGAAACAATTTAAGCACGTTATGCCGTATTCTGCGTCATGTCTCTGGTCAGCCTATAGTTCTTCGCTCCGGTACTTCATCATCTTATGCATCTTTGCTCTTTATTAATTGCTATTTATTACTCGTTAGGAAAGGAAACAACAATAAAAATACAAAAAATAGCTGAAATCTCAAAAAGAGGCCCACAGTTTACAATATTACTGGTTTCGGCTTACTGCCATCAGATCTGCGAAAATAAATTGGAAGAACATAGGAAAATAAGTTACAATACGGCTGAAGCAACAGCAATTGAGAGATTCATACCTCATAAATTGGTGAGAGATGGAACTGATCCCCCGTGGTACACAAAACAGGTCCGAACGCTGTTGCAGAGGCAACGGAGAAAGCAGGCGAAGTTCAGAAGAACGCGAAATCCAGAAGATTGGCTAAAATTTACAGACACGCGAAATTTGGCACGGACTTCAATGGGAGATGCCTTTAATAGGTTCCACAACGAAACATTGTCTCGAAATTTGGTAGAAAATCCAAAGAAATTCTGGTCGTATGTAAAGTACACAAGCGGCAAGACGCAGTCAATACCTTCGCTGCGCAGTGCGGATGGTACTGTTACCGACGACTGTGCCGCTAAAGCGGAGTTGTTGAACGCAGTTTTCCGAAATTCCTTCACCAAGGAAGACGAATGGAATATTCCAGAATTTGAAACACGAACAGCTGCTAGCATGAGTTTCTTAGAAGTAGGTACCTTACGGGTTGCGAAGCAACTCAAATCGCTTGATACGGGCAAGTCTTCAGGTCCAGATTGTATACCGATTAGGTTCCTTTCAGATTACGCTGATACAATAGCTCCCTACTTAGCAATCATATGCAACCGCTCGCTCACCGATAGATCTGTACCTACAGATTGGAAAATTGCGCAGGTCGCACCAATGTTTAAGAAGGGTAGTAGGAGTAATCCATCGAACTACAGACGTATATCATTGACGTCGGTTTGCAGTAGGGTTTTGGAGCATATACTGTATTCAAACATTATGAATATCCTCGAAGGGAACGATCTGTTGATACGTAATCAGCATGGTTTCAGAAAACATCGTTCTTGTGCAACACAGCTAGCTCTTTATTCGCACGAAGTAATGACCGCTATCGACAGGAGATCTCAAGTTGATTCCGTATTTCTAGATTTCCGGAAAGCTTTTGACACCGTTCCTCACAAGCGACTTCTAATCAAGCTGCGGGCCTATGGGGTATCGTCTCAGTTGTGCGACTGGATTCGTGATTTCCTGTCAGGAAGGTCGCAGTTCGTAGTAATAGACGGCAAATCATCGCGTAAAACTGAAGTGATATCAGGTGTTCCCCAGGGAAGCGTCCTGGGACCTCTGCTGTTCCTGATCTATATAAATGACCTGGGTGATAATCTGAGCAGTTCTCTTAGGTTGTTCGCAGAAAAAAATGGTTCAAAATGGCTCTGAGCACTATGCGACTTAACTGCTGTGGTCATCAGTCGCCTAGAACTTAGAACGAATTAAACCTAACTAACCTAAGGACATCACACACATCCATGCCCGAGGCAGGATTCGAACCTGCGACATCCGAAGACCAGTATCAGTTGCAAAGCGATTTAGAAAAGATTGCTGTATGGTGTGGCAGGTGGTAGTTGACGCTAAATAACGAAAAGTGTGAGGTGATCCACATGAGTTCCAAAAGAAATCCGTTGGAATTCGATTACTCGATAAATAGTACAATTCTCAAGGCTGTCAATTCAACTAAGTACCTGGGTGTAAAAATTACGAACAACTTCAGTTGGAAAGACCACATAGATAACATTGTGGGGAAGGCGAGGCAAAGGTTGCGTTTCATTGGCAGGACACTTAGAAGATGCAACAAGTCCACTAAAGAGACAGCTTACATTACACTCGTTCGTCCTCTGTTAGAATATTGCTGCGCGGTGTGGAATCGTTACCAGGTGGGATTGACGGGGGACATCGAAAGGGTGCAAAAAAGGGCAGCTCGTTTTGTATTATCACGTAATAGGGGGGAGAGTGTGGCAGATATGATACGCGAGTTGGGATGGAAGTCATTAAAGCAAAGACGTTTTTCGTGGCGGCGAGATCTATTTACGAAATTTCAGTCACCAACTTTCTCTTCCGAATGCGAAAATATTTTGTTGAGCCCAACCTACATAGGTAGGAATGATCATCAAAATAAAATAAGAGAAATCAGAGCTCGAACAGAAAGGTTTAGGTGTTCGTTTTTGCCGCGCGGTGTTCGAGAGTGGAATGGTAGGGACATAGTATGATTGTGGTTCGATGAACCCTCTGCCAAGCACTTAAATGTGAATTGCAGAGTAGTCATGTAGATGTAGATGAAGGTCCAGTCTAGAGAAAAATAGCTGTTCACAATAAGGTTATCGTAACTACCAGCCATAATATACCAGTAGGAGTATTCGTATCATCAGAGAATCATCATCAAGTGCTGTGTACACACAGATACATGGAAAAAGTACTATCGATGTCCCACACTTACGCGAAATCCAGTTACAGCAAATGCAGAATGCGCTAGTGACAGGGTGACTTATACGTTCCAGCATTCCTGATTGTGTAAAGATTCGAACTCCCATGTGTAAAACAGCTTCAAACGTCTGAGTACTTTATAAATGAGTTAATGAGTTAAAGATCTGAAGTTGAGCATGTAAAACATTTACGACTGAAGATGAAAAACTGAAATTTCGTTGGTTTTATTGGTTTTATACTATTCACCCATAGACTAATGAAAAAGTCGAAACCAAATGTTTGCACGCATCTCAGTGCATAGGACGTCATACCTTCCGAGTTGTGCGACGTACAGTGATATAGCCTAAGTTTGCAGGTACATTCAGTGGTATACACTCCTGGAAATTGAAATAAGAACACCGTGAATTCATTGTCCCAGGAAGGAGAAACTTTATTGACACATTCCTGGGGTCAGATACATCACATGATCACACTGACCGAACCACAGGCACATAAACACAGGCAACAGAGCATGCACAATGTCGGCACTAGTACAGTGTATATCCACCTTTCGCAGCAATGCAGGCTGCTATTCTCACATGGAGACGATCGTAGAGATGCTGGATGTAGTCCTGTGGAACGGCTTGCCATGCCATTTCCACCTGGCGCCTCAGTTGGACCAGCGTTCGTGCTGGACGTGCAGACCGCCTGAGACGACGCTTCATCCAGTCCCAAACATGCTCAATGGGGGACAGATCCGGAGATCTTGCTGGCCAGGGTAGTTGACTTACACCTTCTAGAGCACGTTGGGTGGCACGGGATACATGCGGACGTGCATTGTCCTGTTGGAACTGCAAGTTCCCTTGCCGACCGAGCGAGGTGGCGCAGTGGTTAGACACTGGACTCGCATTCGGGAGGACGACGGTTCAATCCTGCGTCCGGCCATCCTGATTTAGGTTTTTCGTGATTTCTCTAAATCGCTCCAGGCAAATGCCGGGATGGTTCCTTTCAAAGAACACGGCCGACTTCCTTCCCCGTCCTTCCCTAATCCGATGAGACCGATGACCTCGCTGTTTGGTCTCCTTCCCCAAAACCAACCAACCAACCTTGCCGGTCTAGGAATGGTAGAACGATGGGTTCGATGACGGTTTGGATGTACCGTGCACTATTCAGTGTCCCCTCGACGATCACCAGTGGTGTACGGCCAGTGTAGGAGATCGCTCCCCACACCATGATGCCGGGTGTTGGCCCTGTGTGCCTCGGTCGTATGCAGTCCTGATTGTGGCGCTCACCTGCACGGCGCCAAACACGCATACGACCATCATTGGCACCAAGGCAGAAGCGACTCTCATCGCTGAAGACGACACGTCTCCATTCGTCCCTCCATTCACGCCTGTCGCGACACCACTGGAGGCGGGCTGCACGATGTTGGGGCGTGAGCGGAAGACGGCCTAACGGCGTGCGGGACCGTAGCCCAGCTTCATGGAGACGGTTGCGAATGGTCCTCGCCGATACCCCAGGAGCAACAGTGTCCCTAATTTGCTGGGAAGTGGCGGTGCTGTCCCCTACGGCACTGCGTAGGATCCTACGGTCTTGGCGTGCATCCGTGCGTCGCTGCGGTCCGGTCCCTGGTCGACGGGCACGTGCACCTCCCGCCGACCACTCGCGACAACATCGATGTACTGTGGAGACCTCACGCCCCACGTGTTGAGCAATTCGACGGTACGTCCACCCGGCCTCCCCTATGCCTACTATACGCCCTCGCTCAAAGTCCGTCAACTGCACATACGGTTCACGTCCACGCTGTCGCGGCATGCTACCAGTGTTAAAGACTGCGATGGAGCTCCGTATGCCACGGCAAACTGGCTGACACTGACGGCGGCGGTGCACAAATGCTGTGCAGCTAGCGCCATTCGACGGCCAACTCTGCGGTTCCTGGTGTGTCCGCTGTGCCGTGCGTGTGATCATTGCTTGTACAGCCCTCTCGCAGTGTCAGGAGCAAGTATGGTGGGTCTGACACACCGGTGTCAATGTGTTCCTTTTTCCATTTCCAGGAGTGTACATGGATACTGTCTGCAAAATGTGATGCGAGTGAACTAATGAAGTAATAAATTGAGATGTCATGTCTGATTTTAATGCATTAACAGCGAAAATGGAGTGACAAAATTTCATACTTTTGATTATTATTTGAGGGTGTCAGTGAGAAGTTTCAAAGGGTTTGAAATTATGTGTGACTTTTGTTGAAATTCGCTAGGTATTCTCACTCCCGAATACTGGATGGATATACACAGAAATGCCAAAGAAATTGGTACACCTGCCTAATATCGTGTAGAGCCCCCGCGAGCATGCAAAAGTGCCGCAACACGACGTGACAAGGACTCGACTAATGTCTGAAGTAGTGCTGGAGGGAACTGACACGGATTTATGGACAGCCCTGCAGGATTCATGGTAAGAGTACGAGGGAGTGGAAATCTCTTCTGAACAGCTCATTGCAAGGCATCTCAGATATGCTCAAAACTTTAATGTCTGGGGAGTGTGGTGACCAGCGGAAGTGTTTAAACTCAGAAGAGTGTTCCTGGAGCCACTCTGTAGCAATTCTGGACATGTGAGGTGCCACATTGTCCTGCTAGAATTGCCCAAGTCCGTCGGAATGCACAGTGTACATGAATGGATGCAGATGATAAGGCAGGATGCATACGTACGTGTCACCTGTCAAAATCGCATCGAGACGTGTGATGGGTCCGATATAGCTCCAACTGCACACGCCCCACACCATTAGACCCTTCACCAGCATGCTGACATGCAATTTGAGACGACTCGTCTGACCAGGTAGCATGTTTCCAGTCATAACCAGTCCAATGTCGGTGTAGACGGGGCCCAAGCGAGGCGATAAAGCTTTGTGTCGTGCGGTCATCAAGGCTACACGAGTGGACCTTCGCTTCCAAAAGCCCATATCAATGATGTTTCGTTGAATGTTTCGCACGCTGACACTTATTGATGGCCCAGCATTGAAATCTGCACCAATTTGCGGAAGGGTTCCGCTTCTGTCACGTTGAATGATTCTCTTCGGTCGTCGTTGGCCCCGTTTTTGCATGATCTTTTTCCGGCCGCAGTGATGTCGGAGATTTGATGTTTTACCTGATTCCCGATATTCACGGTACACTCGTGAAACGGTCGTACGGAAAAGTCCCCACTTCATCCTACCTCGGAGATGGTAGTTTCTTTGGCGCTTCAGTGTAGTTCACCTAATTTGCGCACTGTGAGTTAAGCTGCCTCGACACATACTCATAACACGAACTTCATTTCCTGATTTATTGTGTTAAACGCCTGACGTATCGTTATACCCCTCAGTGAGTAGGTTACGACAGAACTTAAAATTTTTAAATTCTGTCAATCGTGTGAGATACTAAAAATGAATTTTCTGGTTGTCTTGGAAGTTACTGGGTACGCCTCCTGCAAGTGGAATGGGTGAACGTTTCAGCTTCTTAGTGATACAGATAGGATGTTCATGGTCGTTAAAGAATAGGGTTTCATATAGTTGAGGTGGTTCATAAGATTCACGAGCACGAACGCTCGTTGGCTAAGGGCTCGGAAACAATACTCGACAGTGGAAATGGGAAAAACCGACCGGTTAAAACCGATACAGGTATTTTTATTTTTTTACTAATAACAAGGTATGAAACTGATGTATCAATTTGCTACAGCAATGGTGCTATAATTTTTGCTTTCATGTAAAACTTCTGTTAAGAAAAAAGTCTGATAGGGCGGTCTGTGGCTTCTGAAAGATTGATAGCGTCATTGAATGTTATAGTTTCTGGTGAAAGGAGTCAACTTAGAGGTCTACACACTATAGAACGATATTTACGAACAGATTGGACAATAAATATTGCCTTCTGATTAATTCATTACTGAAAGTGTAGCACTTGTCATGTAACTGTTTTTGGTTGTGACCACTATCTAAATCGTTAGTTTGTACTTATTAAAAGAGCATTTTTCGCTTTGTCAGCCAGAAGTCAACTGTATTTAAATTCCAGTTGAGAACTGAAAATGTATATTGGTCTAAAACCGGCTTTTTCATTTGAAATAATTAAACAAAAAGAACGCAAAAATGTTTGCAGAAAAGCTTTTTATTTGTCTTCCATTTCCGTTAAATAGTAAAAAGGAAGTTATGGCTTGAGTAATAATCACTCGTTGTCGATTTCAAAATCAGAAATTAGTTGATCTGTTGCCATTGTGTATATAATACGCCATTATCTTCTTGCGGCCCATAGAAACGGACAGCCTGACACGAAAAATAAGAGTTCTTCAACCTTACTTTACAGCCTTTAGCACTGACTTCGTAATGCCTAAATAGTAGTATGATCCTTGATTACACATGTCCTGTTTTCAGAGTTTAAAAATGGGAATTAATAGGAGAATACTGTTGAATTCTTGTGGTATTCAGACCTTCATTACATTTCGAGAAAGGCAGCGAACGGTGGACGGACCAAGTTTTCTTCTATATACTTATTCTGTTTGATATTTTGATTCTGTGTATCTGGACATCAGACTTCTGACTTGTGTGATGGATGCGGCCCCCGCGATTTCCTCTTCTGTGCCAATTTTTCCATCTCTTAGTTGCACTTGGATCTTACGTCCTCAGTTATTTGCTGGATGTTTTCCTATCTCTGTCTTCCTCTACAGTTTTCTTTACCCTCTACAGCTCCCTCTAGTACCATGGAAAGTGTTCCGTGATATGTCCTACCATTCTGTCCCTACGTCTTGTCAGTGTTTTCGAAGTGTTCATTTCTTCGCCGATTCTCCGGAAATCCTCCTAGTTCCTTACTTTGTCAGTGGATACAGTTTTCAACATACTTCTGTAGCACCACATCTCAAAGTTTCAATTCACCGGTGTTCCGGTTTACCCACAGCCCATGTTTCACTACAATACAATGCTTCCTCAAATTAAGACATATGTTCGATACTAGTATACTTCTGTTGGCTAGGAATGCCCTTTTTGTCAGTGCTATGCTCATGTCCTCACTGCTCCGTACGGCATGAGTTGTTTTTCCACCTAAGTAGCGCAAGACCTTAACCTTATCACCAATTATGAAAAGTTTCTCGCTGTCCACATTTCTGCTATTTCTCATTACTCAGTATTCGTAACGTTTACGAAAACACGTTATCTGATGACGTTGTTGAATTTTCGACAGGTGGGGAAAGTTTGTTACCGAAACTGGGCGGACACATTACGTGAACAAAATCTTTACACTGCGTCAATTTCCATCAGCCCCAACCGGGAACTGCCGACACGAGATTCTTCTTAGTTCAATGTGTTGCGTAATGTTGCACTCGGGTGTCAAAAACTAAGTTATCAGTACTGTGGTTTCATTACGAAAAACATATAACTAGGTTTATGCCCTGTTACTACATTTTCTGATACATCTTTGTACTTGTTCATTACATAAAACCTATTACTGACACTACTTTCGTCATCAAATGCCTGAAGTGACAGCTACTGTCAATTTATTTCCTCTATTGAATTTTCTAAAATAACGTCATTCCGCCATGCTTTTTCTGTGATTCGTACTCTGCTTATGATGGACGGCTTCCTTCCGGTTTTCAGAGATTACGTTTTTAAGAGCTTCGTTTATGAATGTTCAGATTGTAGGAAGTATTCACGACAACGTTACCAGTCTGGGCCCATATCGACTCCATTGGGTTGAAATGGAAGCTAGGAGGTCACAGCGAATAACTATTTGCCCATGTTTCTGCTAGATCGTAGATTTCTCATCCGAGGAAAGGTGGTTCATGGATAGATAATTTCCATAAGCTCTCCATCGGCAAAAGATTTCGAAATGGTCCGCCCATACGGAGCTCTGGTAGGGGGCTCACTAGGGGGAGGTGACCACGAGAAGAAGATGACAGTAATGTTGTTGTTGTTGTTGTTGTCTTCAGTCCAGAGACTGGTTTGATGCAGCTCTCCGTGCTACTCTATCCTGTGCAACCTTCTTCATCTCCCAGTATTTACTGCAACCTACATACTTCTGAATCTGTTTAGTGTATTCATCTCTTGGTCTCCCTCTACGATTTTTACCCTCCACGCTGCCCTCCAATACTAAATTGGTGATCCCTTGATGCCTCAGAATATGCCTACCAACCGATCCCTTCTTCTAGTCAAGATGCGCCACAAATTTCTCTTCTCTCCAATTCTGTTCTATCCCTCCTCATTAGTTATGCGATCTACCCATCTAATCTTCAGCATTCTTCTGTAGCACCATGTTTCGAAAGCTTCTATTCTCTTCTTGTCTAAACTATTTATCGTTCACGTTTCACTTCCATACATGTCTACACTCCATACAAATAATTTCAGAAACGACTTCCTGACACTTAAATCTATACTCGATGTTAACAAATTTCTCTTCTTCAGAAACGCTTTCCTTGCCATTGCCTGTCTACATTTTATATATAAAAAAATGGTTCTGAGCGCTATGGGACTCAGCTTCTGAGGTCATCAGTACCCTAGAACTTAGAAATACTTAAACCTAACTAACCTAAGGACATCATACACATCCATGCCCGAGGCAGGATTCGAACCTGCGACCGTAGCAGTCCCGCGGTTCCGGACTGCAGCGCCTAGAACCGCACGGCCACCTCGGCCGGCAACCACTGCTTCCCTTTCATGTCCCTCGACAGTAATAAAAAACCGAAAATAGGTTATTTCAGTAACTGGTTATTTTGAGCGGTTGGAACAGTTTGGTTGGACTGGAGATGAAAAAAACCGATGTAACCGAAAACCGGTTATATCGGCGATAACCGCCATGCCGAATTAGGAAGTGGAATTTCTGGTCGCTTGAAACAAGTTTCCACGGTGACTGGTGGGTGTCCTCGCAGATTACGTTGCGTGCTGAGGCAAGCGCAGCTGAATGAGTTAGAGACTGTGTGCGGCGCGGTGTAGCCGCGGCGTGTCTACGTTTGTGTGTGACGGGTCACGGCCCTGTTGGGGCTGCAGCCGTTAATTAGCGCCGGCCTGTGCTGTCAGCCGGCCGCTTGATCACACGGCCCACCAGCGCCACAACCACCGCTCCAGCCCCACCACCACCACCACCACCTGCACTCCCAGCAGCCAGGCCTAGTCCACGTGCCGCTCGCAGGTATTACCGGCCTGCCGCACTCTCTCCGTGTGTACATCCTCGTCATCGATTTATTTGGCCTTTCCGCGGCGCAGTTAAGCCGTGGCACAGCGCGGTACGTAGATTCATACTATTTTACAAGACTGTGCATATCTTGTACATTACTGAAGTTGGATTAAATTACAGCTAACGCATAAGTCTGCGAAGTTTTTATTTTCAAAACTAGCATCCGGTTTTACGTGCATGCTCATGCAGGCTGTGGAAAATGGCTCTGAGCACTATGGGACTTAACATCTCAGGTCATCAGTCCCCTAGAACTTAGAACTACTTAAACCTAACTAACCTAAGGACATCACACACATCCATACCCGAGGCAGGAGTCGAACCTGCGACCGTAGTGATCCCGCGGTTCCAGACTTAATCATACAGGATGTCCGTAAACGTTTACCCTGGTAAGAAAACAATGGAACGCTTTATTGGCTACAAGAAATGAAACGAGCGTTATATTACATGAAACCCAGTTCTAAGCAAAGAAGGAAAACCAAAAAGGTGGATGGAGTTTATAGAGGGTCTATACAAGGGCGATGTTCTTGAAAGGACAATATTATAGAAATGGAAGAGAATGTAGATGAAGATGAAATGGGAGATATCATACTGCGTGAAGAGTTTGACAGAACACTGAAAGACCTAAGTCGAAACAAGGCCCCGGGAGTAAACAACATTCCCTTAGAACTACTGATAGCCTTGGCTGACAATACTCTACCATCTGGTGAGCAAGATGTATGAGACAGGCGAAATGCCCTCACACTTCAAGAAGAATATAATAATTCCAATCCCAAAGAAAGCAGGTGTTGACAGACGTGAAAATTACTGAATTGTCAGTTTAATAAGTCACGGCTGCAAAATACTAACACGAATTCTTTACAGAGGAATGGAAAAACTGGTAGAAGCCGACCTCGGGGAAGATCAGTTTGGATTCTGTAGAAATGTTGGAACATGTGAGGCAATACTGACCCTACGACTTATCTTGGAAGTAAGAGTAAGGAAACGTAAACCTACGTTTCTAGCATTTGTAGACTTAGAGAATGCTTTTGACAGTGTTGACTCAAATACTCTCTTTCAAATTCTAAAGGTGGCAGGGGTAAAATACAGGGAGCGAAAGGTTATTTACAATTTGTACAGAAACCAGATGGCAGTTATAAGAGTCGAGGGGCATGAAAGGGAAGCAGTGGTTGGGAAGGGAGTGAGACAGGGTTGTAGCCTCTCCCCGATGTTGTTCAATCTGTATATTGAGCAAGCAGTGAAGGAAACAAAAGAAAAATTCGGAGTAGGTATTAAAATCCATGGAGAATAAATAAAGACTTTGAGGTTCGCCGATGACATTGTAATTCTGTCAGAGGCAGCAAAGGACTTGGAAGAGCAGTTGAACGGAATGGACAGAGTCTTGAAAGGAGGATATAAGATGAACATCAACAAAAGCAAAACGAGGATAATGGAATGTAGTCGAATTAAGTCGGGTGATGCTGAGGGAATTAGATTAGGAAATGAGACACTTAAAGTAGTAAAGGAGTTTTCCTATTTGAGGAGCAATATAACTGATGATGGTCGAGGTAGAGAGGATATAGAATGTAGACTGGCAATAGCAAGGAAAGCGTTTCTGAAGAAGAAAAATTTGTTAACATCGAGTATAGATTTAGGTGTCAGGAAGTCTTTTCTGAAGGTATTTGTATGCAGAGAATAGAAGTTTTCGAAATGTGGTGCTACAGAAGGATGCTGAGGATTAAATGGTTAGATCACATAACTAATGAGGAGGTATTGAATTGAGGAGAAGAGAAATTTGTGGCGCAACTTGACTAGAAGAAGGGATCGGTTGGTAGGACATATTCTGAGGCATCAAGGGATCACCAATTTAGTATTGGAGGGCAGTGCAGAGGATAAAAATCGTAGAGGGAGACCAAGAGATGAATACACTAAACAAATTCAGAAGGATGTAGGTTGTAGTAGGTACTGAGAGATGATGAAGCTTGCACAGGATAGAGTAGTATGGAGGGCTGCATCAAACCAGTCTCAGGACTGAAGACCACAACAACAACAACCACATTTGCCTTTACTCATCAAGTTTCTAACCTTACACATTCTGCAACACGTCTCGTGGTGTTGTGCCAATGGCGTCTCTGATGCTCTGTTGCAAAGTCACAATATCAGGAACACAATATCTTCCACACACACCTAAAGAAAGTCATCGAAGAGGACGCTGGGACAGGTTTCGTTAAGAAAATTGCGGACTTCTGATACTCCAATGAGGGGGATAGATTATAGTGTCCTGCATAACTTGTAGCTGGGCAATTGCGTAACTCACTAACATGTCAAGGCAAACATACCCATTTACATTGTTTTCAAGGAAGAAAAAGGGCTAATCACTCGATCACACATTAACCTTTGGACAGATCCGAATATTATGGCGCTTGACTAAGCCACAAACATGAAATGTAGCCTTCGAGAAATCATTGCCCTCATCCAAACGGTTCAACATGTCCATTGAAAATTGCTCCGCTTTTTGACGTTCATTTGGTTCTAATGCCTGAACAATATGAACCTTATAGGCACATAATCTAAGACATTTGCGAACCACTTTCCGTAGCGTAGGCTTTGGCACTTAAAGTTCCCGCGAAGCTTGTCTAATCGATATCTGTATCGAACTCGTGAATACAGTTTAAATTGCCTGCACAGTCTCATCAGAAACAGATGGTCTTCTACTGCTTGTCCGTTTCTGAACTGACCCCGTTGCTGAAAGAGTTTCCATGTTTGACATCAGCTTGCTTTCTTTCCACAGTGGAACACAAGCTTCCGCTGTACAGTAATCGTGATTAGGTTTCTGCTAGCCAAACAAAACATTGAACTTTCTCATCTGGGGGAAGAAGCCATTTTTACAGCATAGTCGCACAGCGCTCCTTGTAGCGAAAGTGTTGAATTTGACACCGCTGTACAGGAACTTCATGGGTCCCCTAGTAGACCTGTAACAAAAAACAAATGTTACCATCATAAATATAATCAATATTTCATCTTGAATTCAGAGTAGACATTTATGGACACCTTGTACATCCATGTGGTGGGGTAGGTGGGGGTAAAACCCCACATGGGGTAAAAACCTTCACGAATTTTTTAATTGACCGCCATCGATTTAGGAGTTGACCACCTGGTGGCAGGTTCCTCCAGAGGTAATAAAATGAAGGAACTCTGTTTTCTACTATTTAACACTTACTTTCCCGATGTTGTACGTTCTATAATTTATGGTTTAAAAAGAAGATTCAAGGAATTACTCGTTAATGCTAGTGCATTTAAGCTTCACTTTCTCGTGGAAATAATTGTTCTAGTTGGTCGCAAAAATCAAGAAAGGCGCGCGAAGAAGAATGAGAATAAGAACTTGGAACTTCAAGGAATAGTCAATGAACCTAAGAAAGTACAGTATTTATTAGGTTCCTAGTTAGCTTAACCTCAGTAACTGAACTCTTTCAGGTTACCCTACTAAGTCTCCTTCTTTGGATAAGAAAGTATTACTTTTGTACAAGTATGTTTAAGCATTATATTCAAATTTGAGACATTTCAGTTGAATATTGTCTTGGGTAACTTGGCTGCAAGACAACAATGACACAAAGGGTTATTTCAAGCGTTTTTATCATCAATTTTTATTCACATTTATTTCAAATCGGACAAAGACTTGCACCGTAATTTTGTTTTAGCTACATTGTAAATTTCTCTGTATTCAATAATTAGACCTAGAATTTGGACGGGTTATAGGTAACAACACAACTTATTTCTTCAATTTGAAATTGTGGGAAAATCTGCACCTAATTGACCGCAATATTAGAATACCTACAAACTGCAGAGCTTCACCCCCACGTACCCTGCTTTTTACGATTGGGTTCAAGACTGAAGTTCCCATTTCCCCTCACATATGTTCGATGCATCCTCCACCGTACGCTCAACAAACATACGGGCGATAGTCAAATTCGTCCCATACTACGCGATGATCGACGTCGCTGTTAAAATGTGAACTGCAGAGCAGAGGGTCCATAGAACCCCTTTGACTGTTTCTCAACCGTTCCAATCTCATTGGGCACGTCCACAGCTCGTGGTCTCGCGGTCACGTTCTCGCTTCCCGAGCACGGGATCTCGGGTTCGATTCCCGGCGGGGTCAGGGATTTTCACCTGCCTCGAGATGACTGGGTGTTTGTGTTGTCCTCATCATTTCATCATCATTCCTGAAAGTGACGAGTTTGGACTGAGCAAAGGTTGGGAATTTGTACGGGTGCTGATAACCGCGCAGTTGAGCGCCCCATAAACCAATCATCATCATCATCATCATCATCATCATCATCATAAGGCACATGGCGTACGCAAACACCTAAATCGTTCCTTGCGAACTCTGATTTGTCATATTTTATCACAATGGTAATTTCTCCGTATCTGTGTGGGAGTCTACAAAATATTTTCGCATTCAGAGAAGAAAGTTGACAGACTTAGCACAGACAGCGTCTTATCTGATTAGATAAACCCCAAAAATCGTGTTGCGGCCATCTCACAGCCTACAGGCGGGAACTCGGGGACGACGCTAGTTAACCCTCGAGACCAAACAGAATGTCACTCGCCCGCCAGCAGACGAGCGATTTTTCTCAAACGATTGTAAAGAAACTATCCCGTGAAATAAGTTGTTTCTTGTACATCTTATAGTTCTATTCGTCAGCTTCATGATGAACTGCCTATCATTTCAAATGGATCAAATGGCTCTGAGCACTATGGGACTTAACTGCTGAGGTCATCAGTCCCCTAGAACTTAGAACTACGTAAACTTAACTAACCTAAGGACATCACACACATCTATGCCCGAGGCAGGATTCGAACCTGCGACCGTAGCGGTCGCGCGGTTCCAGACCCTATCATTTCATTAATGGTAATATTTACTGTTACATTTTATGATTAAGTAAACTAGTGCATGAATTGTGGGAAGTTTGCAGTGAAGAATAGATGTTGCTATGAATTTGCGTTTGGTGCATGTTAGGTCGTATGTTGCCGCATACCAAATGTAGCTAACACATCTAATTTTTCCCTAAACTTTCAAGGATGTTACTATATATCACCAGTGTCGAGAGGATGTATCCTATGTAAAGCACTTAGTCCCGAGCTAATGCGCCAGTGAAAAAGCCAGAAGGGGACTGATGACCACAGATAAGTCCCATAGTGCTCAGAGCCATTTGAGCCAAAAAGCCAGAATGAAACATTCACAAAATCCCTCGTACGTCAAAAACGGTTCTGTATCTCGGAATAACATTTTGGCAAATGACACGAGAGTATTTTGCTACATGATTAATATGCAGAAATATGCGATATTTTTTAAAGCGACTACAGATTTTTTTTCAGTGAAATGATGTAATATTTAAGCGCAATTGATAGCTGCCGAAACGAGAATTGCTGTGTGTTTGGAATCATGTATGTGAAGAAATTACAGTTTATTTTTGTACCGAGAATGGGCATTTTCATACACTACTGACACATTTTTACATCAGTTGCTGTTTTATGATTCTGTCGCAATTTCAGCTGCATTAGAATGTTAGTGAGATGAATATTTATAAACTCAGCTGTATTTTGGCGAAAGGAACCGATTAATATGGCAACAAGGGGTCTTACATATTGCTCAAAACTCCGTCACTGATAACGTTTCACTGAAGAAAAACAAACATAATGAAAAGTCAGGGAAAATAAATATGTACTTCTATTGAAATTTCTGTGAAATCCCATACCCCAGTGTACTTTTAATAACGAATGACGTGTATTGAACTGGGTGACGGATTTTGTTTCTTTGTGTCAGTAATCTAAGAATTATGAAATTATATAACCATACCATCTTTTAGCTTGGAAAAAATGTTGGTAATCTATTTGCACCCTGGTAGGAAGTTGACTGGATTTTGCAAATTTTCAAGTTTACGTATTTCGCAGATCCTTGAGATATAGAAATGAAATTCTTTGGTCAGTGTCAATCCACACAATGCACACACTGGGGTATTCCATTAAAATTTCAACAGAAGTATCGATTTATTTTCGTTAGACTTCTTATTCCATTTTCTTCAGCGAGACGTCATCAGTGTTGAGTTTTGAGTAATACATTGAGTTTGCGGCCAAACTTCCTGGGATGGGGTCTCCCGGCCAATGATGCTATACGCTCATTTCTATTTCAGTTCCTGAGTTTTGACTAAAACATTAAGTTACTTTGCCACATTCAGATCTGACTCTTTCGCCAAAAGATAGCGAAGTTTGTAAATATTCCTGTCACTAACATTATAATGCAGTCGAAATTGCGACAGTATCTTAAAATAGTAACTGATTGAAAGAAAAGTCAGTAGGTAATGAAAATGCCCGTTCTCAGTATAAAAATAAAGTGAAATTTCCTTATGTGTGGTTCCAAACCCACAATAATTCTCGTTTCACCAGCATCATTCCACTGAGAGAAATCTACGGTCGCTTGAATATCGCGCTAAATGTGGAAGTTTAGAATGTTAATCATACGGTGAAATACTGTCATCTTAGCGTACTATTATTTACCAAAATCTTGCTTCAATTTCTGAAACCGTTTAGGAGATACGAAGAATTTTGTGAATATTTTGCTCCTGCCTCTTTCACTGGTGCGGGGGTTCGAGACGAAGCACTCTATATAAGATACTTTTCCTCAAGATTGGTAATAGATAGCAATATCCTTCAAAGTTTAAAGAAAAATTCAATATGTTAGCCGCATTTCATACGCAGCAATATATGACATAACATGCACCAAACGCAAATTCATAGTAACCTATTTTTCACTGCAAACTTTCCGAAATTATTGCAGAAGGTTACTTAATCCTAAAATATAACAACAGATATAACCATTAACGAAATGACAGGCAGTTCGTCATAAAGCTGACAAGTGAATTTGTAAGATGTGCGAGGATCATATTACGTTACCGGATAGTTCCTTCAGAATCGCTTGAGAAAGACTGCAGTCCGGCCGATTCGCGCGCCCTGCCGTTCACACGGTTAGCTAGCTAGCTAGCTAGCTTTCGCGCCGGTATCATACATACGCCTTGCGAGAGGTTCAGCACGCGAAGTAGGAGTCACCTCCATCTGCTAGCCAGCAGCCATGCGTGCCAGCTAGCAAACTTGCGGAGAACCTTACTCCATGTGAGACGGAGTTGACGTCTGATCTGTCGATGAAGCAGCTCCCGCCGCAGCGCCGTACTCTGGATGCAGATCACACAACACAGCTGGGAATGAACTGCACCTGTAGAAGTCTCGGCTCCGCGCATATTGACCGATGAACGACCGTGTGAGTTGGCTGGGCATTGGAGATACCTACCGTCAATCATGTAAATGGCAACATACAGCTGACGCCAAGGAAAACATTTACGAGGCGTGTTTTTTAAGTAAGTACCGTTTTGAAATTTAAAAAAATGCGTGCTAAAATATCTCAATAATTTAATTTTTCATGTAAGCCTGTAGCTTATTGTACTTTTCTACATGATTTCCGTCAATACTGAGGCACTTGTCATAACTTTGTACCAGTTTTTGAATACCCTCCTCATAGAAGTCTGCCGCCTGACTTGTAACCACTGCATCGCCACTGTTTTGACTTCGTCATCAAAATGAAGACGCTGACCGCCCAGGTGATTCTTCAAGTGCAGGAACAGATGGAAGTCACTGCGCGCAAGATCGGGGCTGTACGGAGGATGATTTCGAGTTTACCATCGAAGAGATGTGATGAGATCTTTGGTCTGATTCGCCACATGCGGACGGGCATTGTCTTGAAGCAAAACGATGCCCTTGCTCAACTTCCATGGACTGTTGCTTTGATTCTGGTGTGATGTAGGCCACCCATGTTTCATCGCCCATAACAGTTTTGATTTCTTAAGCATCACCGTCGTTGTGGTACCGCTCAAGGAAAGTCAATGCACTGTCTAGACGTTCGGTTTTGTGCACATCCGTCAACATTTTCGGTACCCAACGTGCGCACAATTTTCAGTAATTCAGGTGCTCTGTCAGAATGTCATACAAAACACTACGAGAAACATAAGGAAATTCATCCCGCAAGGAGGAAATCGTAAAGTGTGTGTTTTCTCTCACCTTATTGCCCACGTCCTGCACGAAACTTTCATTGACGACTGAAGGACGCCCACTCCGTTGTTCATCATGCACATTTTTGCGGCCATCTTTAAAGGCTCTCACCCACTTTCTTACCATTCCATCACTCATAATGTTTTCTCCGTAAACCGCAAAAATCTCACGATGAATATCGATCGCTTTTAGGCCTTTAGCACTAAGCAATCTTATAACAGTCCGTACTTCACAGTCGGCGGGACTCAAGATTATCGGAGGCATCTTAGACACTCAGTACACAACGTAAACAAGGAAGAATCAGACTGTAATGGTGTCAGTGCGTAGATTAAGGTACAGGCTTTTATCTAAAAAGAAAATTATTGAGATATCTTAGCACGTCTTTTTTTTAATTTCAAAACGGTACTTACTTAAAAAACACGCCTCGTAGTTTTGATGCATAATTTGAAATTTGATTTAATTTCTGTTTTCATTTATTTGTACTGTGGAAGATAGATCTTATTGAAACACAGTTTCATCGGTGCTTTTGTATGAGGTACAAAACAACTGTTCATATTGTATCGGGTATTCTGTTGTAGTGTAAAACAAATTAAAGTTTGTTTGCTTGGGCGAACCACGACTTTTAAGGGTCTAACATAAATATCTCCTAATAATGCTGATGTTCCAGTACAGTTTTCATGAATTCGGCCCTGAACTAGTATCTGCGTATGAATAGTCGAAACCACTGAGGGCATGAGTCAGTAGAAGCAAAGAGTACTTTAAAGATAAATAGCGGCCCCTACCCTCACGCTGAAGTTATGAGTAGAAAGACACTTCTCTCTGTAATTAACTGAAAATATGAAACCCATGGACAAACACATTCTCTCAGTACATAAAAGGAAATGATGAAGTGCTGAATATTAACGGAGTCATATAATCTTCAACGAGTAAAATACAGAAACAGTGTCTTGTCGTGTCTGTTTGCTAATGTCCATTAAAAGGTAAACAGTCTGTATCAAAGGTAATAATTATGGCCTGGCGCAAATAGAAATACGCCAGTCGAAAATGAACACAGACCAAAGACTAACGTATCGGTCAGTCATATCCGTGTATGTGTGCGTGTGCGAGCGGTTTTTTCGGTCAGCTTTCAGTTGCCCACTCCGCGCTTAGCTCTTACTCGACGGCAATATGCAACAGATTTTCCCAAAACGGTTTCTGTTTGCCGCCCTTCTCCCTTCACTTAGCGAACGACAATACTGTATAGGCCCTATTGCCGTAGTTCTGCATAATATTTCTTGTTGGAATATAAGAAACGGCTGTAACTAAGCCATTACAGTATCATCATAATAAAATTAACGCAAAACTGCTGTGACGAACAGCGGAAACGTAGCGAGTCATGAACTCCTTTCCTTTGATTATTTTATGGGGTTGTCAGCGAGAAATTTCGAAAAGGTTTGAAATTGTGTTTAAATTTCGTTAGAAATCGCTATGTGCTCTCACTCTCAAACACACACGCAGTTTGTAACTTCAATACTTAACCTACTGTGTTAGACCTTTAACGTAACGTTATACGAGGGTCACTCCAAAAAAAATGCACACTATTTTTTTAAATCCATCTTTTATTTTACATGTCTGAGAGTTTTACAGTGTGTAGATACATCCTTTAGGAACAATAGTTTCATTTCTCCACATAATTTCCACCCCTCTCAACTGCCTTGTGCCATCTTGTAACCAGCGCCTATATACCCGCACGGTAAAATTCTGGACCAACCTGTTGGAGCCACTGTTTGGCAGCGTGCACAAGGGAGTCATCATCTTCAAACCTTGTTCCACGAAGAGTGTCTTTCAGTTTCCCAAAGAGATGATAGTCACATGGTGTAGTGTCAGCGCCAGACACCACACTTGCTAAGTGATAGCCTTTAAATCGGCTGCGGTCCGTTGGTATACGTCGGACCCGCGTGTCGCCACTGTCAGTGATCGCAGACCGAGCGCCACCACACGGCAGGTCTAGAGAGACGTTCTGGCACTCGCCCCAGTTGTACAGCCGACTTTGCTAGCGATGCTACAGTGACAAATACGCTCTCACTTGCCGAGACGATAGCTAGCATAGCCTTCAGCTACGTCATTTGCTACGACCTAGCAAGGCGCCGTATTCATTTGATATTTATATTAATGCCTGTACAGTCAAGAGAGATGTTCTACAATTATGGATTAAAGTTAAGTATTACAGCAACTGCGTCCGTTTTTCTAAGTTCTCATTTCCTTGTAATGTTCCAGACCTCACGCCAATCTGCGTGAGCTTAAAAGCGTGCATTTCGGCCTCCTCTAGCAACACGGTGTTGGCTCTTCTGCCAACACTCCACATGGAGCCAGGTCAGGACTGTGAGGCGGGTGTTTCAGTGTTGTCCATCCAAGTTTTGTGATCGCTTCCACGGTTTTTTTTACTGACATGTGGCCATGCAACAGCAAAACATCCTGCTTTTGCCGATGTGGTCGAACACGACCCAGTCGAGCTTGAAGTTTCTTCAGTGTCGTCACATATGCATCAGAATTTATGATGGTTCCACTTGGCATGATGTCCACAAGCAAGAGTCCTTCGGAATCGAAAAACACCGTAGCCATAACTTTTCCAGGAGAAGGTGTGGTTTTGAATTTTTTTTTCTTGGGTGAATTTGCATCATGCCACTCCATTGATTTCCTCTTCGTCTCTGGTGAAAAATGATGGCGCCATGTTTCGTCCCTTGTCACAATTCTTCCAAGAAATTCATCTCCACCATTCTCGTACTGTTCCAAAAGTTCGCAGCATACTGTTTTTCTTGTTTCTTTGTGAGCCAATGTCAACATCCTGAGAACCCACCTGGCACAAACCTTTTTTAACGCCAACGCTTTCAGTATTCTGCAAACACTTCCTTCCCCTATCCCAACGTAGCGTGACAATTCGTTCACTGTGAAGCGCCTGTCAGCAGACACCAATTCGTTAACTCTCTGCAGATTGTCTGGAGTGTGTGCAGTACGAGGCCTGCCGCTGCAAGGACAATCCTCAATATTACCGTATTGCCGTGCCCGCTTTCATGGCGTACCTGCATGCCCACCGACTAACTTTACTGCGACCAACAGCAGCATCTCCTTAGACCTTTTTCAACCTCTTGTGGATGTTTCCCACTGTCTCGTTTTCACAGCACAGGAATTCTATGACAGCACGTTGCTTCTGAGGAAACTCAAGTGTAGCAGCCATTTTGAAGACATGCTGTGACGGCGCCACTCACGGGAACAGGTTGAACGAAGTTTGAAAACAAGCGGGAGGGATGTATCTACACACTGTAAAAGTTTCACACATGCAGAAAGAAAACTGTATTTTTACGAAAATATTGTGCATTTCTTTTGGAGTGACCTTCGTACTTCTCAGTTAGTGGATTATGACAGCATTTTAATTTCTCAAATTCCGTCAATAATTATACAAAAAATGAAATTTTTGTTGCCCCCTCGAAGTCCTTAGGTAGGCAGCCTCCAAATGGAAGGGGTGCACCGATTCTACCGGTTAATCAGACAGATTTGCTGTCTGCGAAATGTCGCGGGTGTTCGTGGCAGGCATAGCTGCCTGCAGCAGGTGCAGATGGGAAGGACGGAGTGTCGCTTACGTCCGGGACGCGGGGTGGTACGTTAGGTTGTGTCAAGTTAAGTTAGGTTAGGTTAGTGAGGTTAGGTTAGGCAATCACGTAGTAGCCGCGGGCGCTGGCTTGTAACGAGCCGTCGGCGCTAATGGCGTTAGCTCGCTAATGCCGCCCGCAGCGCCACCGCTGTTACGAAACGGCTCTGGCAGGCTCTCCGCGGCACAAGATACGTTAGCAGGAGATCCGGCGGCAGTAGCCAGAGAAGCGGTCGTGTTCCAGCGGAGGTCAGCGACTGCCCACAGAAGGTGTCGCATATCTTTGCTGCCAAAGTACTGAACGACGCTAGAAATGTGTTATAAGAACAATCCTTTCAGTCCAGCATACTGCCGGCCGAAGTGGCCGAGCGGTTAAAGGCGCTACAGTCTGGAACCGCACGACCGCTACGGTCGCAGGTTCGAATCCTGCCTCGGGCATGGATGTGTGTGATGTCCTTAGGTTAGTTAGGTTTAAGTAGTTCTAAGTTCTAGGGGACTTATGACCACAGCAGTTGAGTCCCATAGTGCTCAGAGCCATTTGAACCAGCATACTGGAAGTTCGGACAGTCTTTTGTTAGAGTACTATATTTCGTTGTACAATGTGTTTCAAAAAGAATGACCTGATTCCAAAATTCCATATTTATTGATAAAAATATACTATTCACATGGGACGAATTGCAAATTACTCACAGAATCTTAAAGTTTGAGCTATGCTACACTACTGGCCATTAAAATTGCTACACCACGAAGATGACGTGCTACAGACGCGAAATTTGACAGGAAGAAGATGCTGTGATACGCAAATAATTAGCTTTTCGGAGCATTCACACAAGGTTGGCGCCGGTGGCGACACCTACAACGTGCTGACATGAGGAAAGTTTCCAACCGCTTTCTCATACACAAACGTCATTTTTTCGGATGAATCCAGGCTCTGTTTACAGTATCATGATGGTCGCATCCGTGTTTGGCGACATCGCGGTGAACGCACATTGGAAGCGTATATTTGTCATCGCCATACTGGCGTATCACCCGGCGTCATGGTATGGGGTGCCATTGGTTACACGTCTCGGTCACCTCTTGTTCGCATTGACGGCACTTTGAACAGTGGACGTTACATTTCAGATTTGCTACGACCCGTGGCCCTACCCTTCATTCGATCCCTGCGAAACCCTACATTTCAGCAGGATAATGCACGACCGCATGTTGCAGGTCCTGTACGGGCCTTTCTGGATACAGAAAATGTTCGACTGCTGCCCTGGCCAGCACATTCTCCAGATCTCTCAGGAATTGAAAACGTCTGGTCAATGGTGGCTGAGCAACTGGCCCGTCACAATATGCCAGTCACTACTCTTGGTGAACTGTGGTATCGTGTTGAAGCTGCATGGGCAGCTGCACCTGTACACACCATTCAAGCTCTGCTTGACTCAAGGCGTATCAAGGCCGTTATTACGGCCAGAGGTGGTTGTTCTGGGTACTGATTTCTCAGTATCTATGCACCCAAACTGCGTGAAAATGTAATCAAATGCCAGTTCTAGTATAATATTTGTCCAATGAATTCCCGTTTATCATTTGCATTTCTTCTTGGTGTAGCAATTTTAATGGCCAGTAGTGTATTACAAAGGCCCTATGTGTCCACCAGCAGCAGCACGAACAACATGTAGATGATAACTAAATTCGTTATAAACTTTTATACAGTGTACGAGGGCATTTCAATAAGTAATGCAACACATTTTTTTTCTGAAACAGGGGTTGTTTTATTCAGCATTGAAATACACCAGGTTATTTCCCAATCTTTTAGCTACACAACACTATTTTTCAACGTAATCTCCATTCAATGCTACGGCCTTACGCCACCTTGAAATGAGGGCCGGTATGCCTGCACGGTACCATTCCACTGGTCGATGTTGGAGCCAACGTCGTACTGCATCAATAACTTCTTCATCATCCGCGTAGTGCCTCCCACGGATTGCGTCCTTCATTGGGCCAAACATATGGAAATCCGACGGTGCGAGATCGGGGCTGCAGGTTGCATGAGGAAGAACAGTCCACTGAAGTTTTGTGAGCTCCTCTCGGGTGCGAAAACTTGTGTGAGGTCTTGCGTTGTCATGAAGAAGGAGAAGTTCGTTCAGATTTTTGTGCCTACGAACACGCTAAAGTCGTTTCTTCAATTTCTGAAGAGTAGCACAATACACTTCACAGTTGATCGTTTGACCACAGGGAAGGACATCGAACAGAATAACCCCTTCAGCGTCCCAGAAGACTGTAACCATGACTTTACCGGCTGAGGGTATGGCTTTAAACATTTTCTCGGTAGGGGAGTGGGTGTGGCGCCACTCCATTGATTGCCGTTTTGTTTCAGGTTCGAAGTGATGAACCCATGTTTCGTAACCTGTAACAATCTTTGACAAGAAATTGTCACCCTCAGCCACATGACGAGCAAGCAATTCCGCACAGATGGTTCTCCTTTGCTCTTTATGGTGTTCGGTTAGACAAAGAGGGACCCAGCGGGAACAAACCTTTCAATATCCCAACTGGTGAACAATTGTGACAGCACTACCAACAGAGATGTCAAGTTGAGCACTGAGTTGTTTGATGGTGATCCGTCGATCATCTCGAACGAGTGTGTTCGCACGCTCAGCCATTGCTGGAGTCACAGCTGTGCACGGCCGGCCCGCACGCGGGAGATCAGACAGTCCTACTTGACCTTGCGGCGATGATGACACACGCTTTCCCAACGACTCACCGTGCTTTTGTCCACTGCCAGATCACCGAAGACATTCTGCAAGCGCCTATGAATATCTGAGATGCCCTGGTTTTCCGCCAAAAGAAACTCGATCACTGCCCGTTGTTTGCAACGCACATCCGTTACAGACGCCATTCTAACAGCTCCGTACAGCGCTGCCACCTGTCGGAAGTCAATGAAACTATACGAGACGAAGCGGGAATGTTTGAAAATATTCCACAAGAAATTTCCTGTTTTTTCAACCAAAATTGGCCGAGAAAAAAAATGTGTTGCATTACTTATTGAACTGCCCTCGTATCTGCTTTTACAGAAGTTACGGCGGCTGTTATTCTGTTTTTCACTTCTTTTATGGGAGTAAAGGGGAGGCGAAGACAGTTTTTTCCACATATCCCCACAAGAAAAAATCGCATGGGGTCTTGTCCGGCGATCTTAGAGGCCAAGAGTGCAGGGCATGAATCGGGGTCCCGTTCTCCATAACTAGCCTTGAGCCGTCTTCAAATACTTCGGAACTGGCCTTTTCCATAACTCCACGAGGACTCGGATGACAGCTTCTAAGTGTCACTCTGCCTCAACGCTGGGTATGGGACACGGGACCCTGAGACACTGCTTAGAATTCTTTACCCAAAGATCGCCAGACATGACCCCATGGGATTTTTTCTTGGGAGGGTATGTGCAGGATAATATGTTCATCTGCCCTTTACCTCGTGACAGAAGAAATGAAGAACATAATAACAGCCGCCGTAACTTTTGTAAAAGTAGATACAGTGTGTAAAGTTGACGACTTATTTAGCTCTCTACTTATTCGTTCGTTCAGCTGCTGCTGTACAAACAAAGCCTTTGTAATAGCATAGCTGAAACATTAAGATTTTATGAGTATTTCGCATTGTTCAAAAATGGTTCAGATTGCTCTGAGCACTATGGGACTTAACATGTGAGGTCATTAATCCCCTAGAACTTAGAACTACTTAAACGTAACTAACCTAAGGACATCATACACATCCATGCCCGAGGTAGGATTCGAACCTGCGACCTGGCGGTCGCGTGGTTCAAGACTGAAGCGCCTAGAACCGCTCGGCCACACCGGCCTGCTTTCGCATTGTATACCATGTTTGTAGTACCTTTTTATCTGTAAATAATGAGTTTTTAACTCAGGTCATTCATTTTGAAACGCCGTAAAGTGCCCTCCGCCACACACCGTTGGGTGGCTTGCGGAGTATAAATGTAGATGTAGATGTAGATATGAGCGGTGTCTGTTCTGTCTGACGTGTCCTACCGAACACACGCCAGTCATATCTATAATTCTCTGTGGGCAACGGCTGTTAGATGAGAGTTTCAGTGCGGATTCTGCCCTTACGAACTTCCCTTACCGACTTACGCGCCTCAACACCACTTAGTGGCATTCGGTCTTATGGTGTTTACCGGTCATCATCATCTGTTTACTCGTCAGTTTATGCTACACTGGCTGTACAGTGTGTTCCAGGAGGGATGGCCAGTATTCAGGGATATCAGAGGAAAGATAATTTGAAGCAAAAATTTGTATGCCCTAAAATTGTAGGATGTGAGGTTCGCCAGTTATACAAAACACGGTTTTTTCTCAGTACCCAAACATATTTCAGCACCACAGTGCCATCATCTGTGGGTTTCCGTTTTATTTAATCTGTAATGTGAACATTCTTACTAAATGATAACAAAATTATGTGGATATTTAGTTCAAACAATAGTTCGTTTCTTTTTGTTAATACCTTTATACTTGTTGTGCATGATTTTTCAAGACACTTTTGTATTATTTATTACAGGTAGTTTGTCATCTACAACCAAACGATGTTGATGAGAAATTTTGTTGGAAGATAACGCATCATCTGAACGTAATTTAGCTTATCGCGATATTTCGCGTCTATATTCGTTTCGTGTTATATTCACGTGTACCTCACTATGATGCTAAAAATAAAAGAGCTTGCCACACGAAAACTTAGGTAAAAACGAATATAGGCGCGAAATATCACTACAAGCTAAATTACGTTTAGACAAAATTTCTCATCAACATCTTTTGGTTGAAGATGACAAGCTACCTGTAAAAAAATAATACAAAAGTGGTCCTGAAAAATCATGCTCACCAAGTGTAAAGGCATTAACAAAAAGAAACGAACTATTGTTTGAACTAAATATCCACATAATTTTGTAATCATTTAGTAAAAATGTTCACATTATAGGTTAAATAAAACGGAAACCCACAGTTGATGGCACAGTGGTGCTGAAATATGTTAGAGTACTGAGAAAAAACTGTTTTTTGCGTAACTGGCGAACCTCACATCCTACAATTTTAACTGCAAACACGGTAAACACACGGAGCTGCAAATCCAAATGATAAATATTTTACGCCCTATTCCGAATGGTTTTAGAGATAGAATACATTTAATATACGTTGGTAATTTTTTCTGTATTATTCAATAAATTTACACCGAGATGACAAAAGCAATGGGATACCTCCTAAAATAATGGTATCTGACCTCATTTTGCCCGGCGTAGTGCAGCAATTAGACATGGCAGCCTCTATATAGCCACCCATAATCGCGTAAGTGTTACTGGCGGTGCAGGATTTTGTTCGCGAACTGGCCTCTTGATTGTATCCCATAAATGTTCGATCTGGATATCCGAACCATCAGCTCGAACTGTCTAGAATGTACTTCAAATCAATTGCGAACCATTGTGGCCCAGTGACTTGACACATTGTCATCCATATAGATTCCACTGTTGTTTAGGAACAAGACGTCCATGGATGGCTGAAAATGGTCTCCAAGTAGCCGGACACAACCATTTCTAGTCAATGATCGGTTCAGTTGGACCATAGGACCCACTCCATTCCCCTGGGGAAACAGGTTGTGAGGTGGTGCTGGTGGGATGCAGAGGGTGCGTCTCCCGCCACTCAACCATGCTCCGGAAATCTTCATCTGCATGCTGGACAGAGTGGCTCACCCACCTTAGCCTCTCTCAGCCCCCTCCTACTTCATCCTGATTTTATCTCTGTCTTATTGTATTTTGCTGACAGTCTGCTTCTTAGCATTTGCCTTTTGCATTCTTCTTCTGAGAGGTTCTTCCTGGTTCGATACATACGGGATGAAGGGACTGATGACCAAGCAGTTTCGTCCTTTAACTCCATCTACCAACCAACCAACCCAGTCCATTTCATGTAAACACAACCCACACCATTATGGAGCCACTACCAGCTTGAACAGTGCCTTGTTTACAACTTGGGTCCAAGGCTTCGTGGGGTCTGCGTCACACTTAAACCCTACCATCAGCTCTTATCAACTGAAATCGGGACTCACCTGACCAGGCCAAGGTCTTCCAGTCGTCTACGTCCCAACCGATATGGTCACGGGTCCAGGAGAGGCGATGTCGTGCTGTTAACAGAGGCACTCACGTCGGTCGTCTGCTGCCATAGCCCATTAACACCAGAATTCGGCGCACTGTTCTGACACATACGTTCATCGCACGTCCCACATTGATATCTGCGGCTTTTTTGCGCATTGTTGCTTGTCTGTTAACACTGACAGCTCTACGTAAACGCCGGTGCTTTCGGTCGTTAAGTGAAGGCCTTCAGCCATTGGGTTGTCCATGTTGAGAGGCACTGCCTGAAATTTGGTATTCTCGGCACACTCTTGACACTGTGGATCTCGTATTAATGAATTCTCTAGCAATTTCGGAAATGGAATGCCCATGCGTCCAGCTCAAAGTCTGTTAATTGCCGTCGTCCGGTGCCTTTTCGCATGATCACCTGAGTGCAAAGGACAGCTCCGCCATTGAACTGCCCTTTTATACCTTGTGTACGCGATACTACAGCCATCTGTGTACGTGCATATCGCTGTCCCATGACTTTCGTCACCTCAATGCGTTATTCATTATTATTATTCAATACATTTACTCATGTACGTCAGTCAGTAAACATTACAACATACGTTTTACGAAGTATCAATTGAAAAATACTTACTTCTAACACAATCACGTCTAAGTACTATCGCACACGTCACGTTACAGCAGTTGGATAGCTCACAATAAATTTAGAATATCTCGCCGTTAAGTTCATTGCACTTGTGCATTCTTAGGAAAACATGCTGTGTTGCTTGTCTTGAGTGCCTCTGATCGTTCCCTAATCAGGGCATCAGCGTCCGTGATGTGACCAAGGCGTTCATCTCGTGTATTCAGTTCTTGTTTCTGCAGCTCAGACTTTCTCCAGTCCTTTAAACAAAAATCTAATGAGTTACGGACTGGCGATCGTGCTAGCTAGTTAATTGGTACTACCACGAACATTCCAGCGACTAGGGAAAGTGCGGTTGACATGTTCGTTGAGAAGTGTCGTAAAATGTGGAGGGACTCCTTCATTCCAGAAGTATGTACTGTAATGCTCGTGGCCAGGGAGATCCGTACATCTTAATTGGCGTTTCGGAGTAATTTTCCGATTTTTTTGATCAGAGAGCTTCCTTTGGTGGGGCTACACTTCACGTGATCAGAAGACTGCAGTCAGTCAGCGAGGTAAGCAAGCATAGTGAAGAGCGAACTTTGTCCCAGGAACTCAGCTACACAGTTAGTGTAATATTTTCAAATTAGTGAATATGTCCACGAATCCAGAAAAACTTACAGCTGTTGATGCTAACTGGTGCTGAAAGTGAAGACGAAAATTTTGTGTTGAATGCGTTGCAAATATACAGGAATTCTAAATATTATGTCCTTTTATATGGATGTTTGGATCGTTGTCAGTATTTTACGTTTTTCTTTTCGAAGTAAATTTGTGCTCTTATCTTATAGTATAAACTTTACCAAACGTCTGTTCGATAAAGAAAAGTTTTTATTTGCGAGATGTTTCTCGAAAAATAGATACAACAAAAAAACTATTTTGGTAATATTTTTAGTTTGATTTTATCGCTTCATTTTCTTTCTAGATTGAGTATAATGAGTGTAAGTTAAACAATGTCTCTTTATACATCCTTTATTACGCATCAGTCCGAAAACAAAAAAAATCAATACCAGACACAATACAATTTTTTTGTTTCGGAATCCCCAGGACTGCGCAATGCAGGAGTAGGAATACGTCCATATGAGATTTCTTGCTTCAAATGATCGTTCCTTTCATATCGCTGAGTGTTGACCGTTTCTCCTGAGACACCCTGTATGTGACACCTTAGATCTGTGTGTCGAACCTGAATTCGTTTTCCTCTCTTTCATTTGGAATTTCGACTCGAACACATATGCAGTCGGACAGTTTCGTGACTAATATGTAATTCAAATTCGTCTCGAGTGTTCTGCGGGTTTCGTGTGAAATAAAGGACTGTAACGGGTTTAAATTGTCACCTACCGTCATACTGCCAATCCATACAGACATTTGGTCGCAAGGGGGAGGGGGGGGGGGGTGGTTTCCAGAACAATAGTGGACGTATTCTCTCTGCATTGATTACAGCTGTTGTGTTTCTGACACACATGCGTACGGGAGAGAGAGAGAGAGAGGGAGGGAGAGAGAGAGAGAGGGGGGGGGGACGTGGACGGAGAGAGTGGAAGAGAGAAGGGATGCCATTTGATTGTGAACAATGTGAGCTAATTGCTGTGTTACATGCGTTGCAACAACGCGGACCGGCGACACAGAGTTTTCCTTTGTACACTGAGGCCCGGTTCGGTGCGGCGCGAGCCAGCTGCTGCGTCGGTAATCAGTGATGTGAGCCTGTAATGAAAGAACAAGCAATAATGAAAAAGCCCTCTATGACGGCGCGCGCTGCAGAATCTGGGACGCGGGCGGCGGGCGGCGGGCGGCGCGCGCAGTTTGGCCGCGCTTTGTGTCGCTGACAGGTAAATTACGGGACGCCTTGCAGAGTAATTGCAGACAGCTCTCGTCGCGGGGATGAAAAGTTTCCGCGGACGGGGCGGTGGAGAGGACGCCGTCTCGCGGAAGAAGAGCTGGCCGCATTGTTCCAGCCAAGGCTCTGCAAGCTCCGCTGCTGCAGCTGCTATTGGCAGCTTTCTCTTACCTGCCGGTGTCCAAGTGTGGCCTATCCCTGAACACAGCGGTTCCAAACCTGGGGGTTATTACTCCCCTGAGGGGTACAACATAATTTTCTGAGAGGTAAAAGGAAAAGGGTTGAACTGTGTTTCAGCCACGAAACCAAATTATTTGTAACAAATTACACATTATGGGGGCTGCTGCTTGTGAAACTTATGTATGAACATCATCTTTATCACATAAACCACACACTACACACATACTTTGTACCCTGCATCTATGACAGTAAAATTGATACATTTCCGTCACATATGCGTAAATATCTCGTGAAAATGCCATCTCCGAATCGTGGGTAGGTCCTGCAATAGGTCCAAAAACGCTTCGTTATTCTCGTCGTAACAATGAGCGAACTAGCAGCCAGCACAACAGCAACCATTTAATGGCTGCTATACTTCTGTAGGGCCTACACTGTATTATTATTATTATTATTATTATTATTATTATTATTATTAGTGGCAGTGGCCAGACACACAGCATTGACAACCAGATCAGAGTAAGGAGCCCAGCAGTCAAGAGATCTAAGTACGAGGTGTTCAAAAAGTCTCTCCGCAGTGCCGTATGATTGTTAGCCGCGCGTGCCGTATGATTGTTCGCCTGCCTGGGTTACTTCCCTTCAAGTACTCTCTCCCAACATCCCATTGTTTCGTTTCAAAGCTGGCTGTAAATAGACAGTTTCAGTTCCTCAAACATTTAATTCAGTTTTCCCGGAGATCCCGCGATACTGTGAGAGATTTGATTAACAAATTTCGAAGTACGAATTCAGTGACAGATGCACCGAGAAGTGGTCGTCCTAGTGTTTTGTCTGAGGATAAACTAATCTATATTTACGATAAAATGTCCGTGAGTCCCAACAAGTCAGTAAGAAAACTCGCCCAAGCTGTAAGGGGAAAAAGCAGAACTTTTCCCGTACAAATTGACAGTCGTGCAAGAACTGAGAAATACTGATCATGGCAAGAAACTGCATTATTGCCAATGGTTCAAAAATTTTGTTCAACAAAATGGAAGGGATATTCGTAATGAAACTTTTTCACTGATGAGGCGTGGGTTCATTTATCCGGGTACATGAATTCGCAAAATTCTCGTATGTGAATCCATTGTGTATTCATGAGGAACCGCTTCATTCTGTGAAAATATGAGTTTGGATTGCAATTTCTAGATGTCAGATTGTGGGTCCCATATTTTTCAAGGAAACAATAAACGCACAACGATAGTGCAGTGAGTTTCATTTCGGTATATTCAGTGCGGCATACGGCACGCGCGGCTAACAATCATAAGGCACTGCGGAGAGACTTTTTGAACACCACTTACATTAGACCTAAGTAAAGTGCACACATTTTAATTGGGTAGATTTTAAATGGACTTGCAGGAGGTGGGTGAAGCAAGTGTCCCTAGGGAGAGGAATGGTGCAGAGGAAGCATTTGCCTCAATGTGGATAGTCATCTTTCTTTTGTGTGTAGTTGTTTTGAGTAGTAGTACTGAGTACCCCCCATGAACCATAGACCTTTCCGTTGGTGGGGAGGCTTGCGTGCCTCAGCGACACAGATAGCCGTACCGTAGGTGCAACCAAAACGGAGGGGTATCTGTTGAGAGGCCAGACAAACGTGTGGTTCCTGAAGAGGGGCAGCAGCCTTTTCAGTAGTTGCAGGGGCAACAGTCTGGATGATTGACTGATCTGGCCTTGTAACACTAACCAAAACGGCCTTGCTGTGCTGGTACTGCGAACGGCTGAAAGCAAGGGGAAACTACGGCCGTAAATTTTTCCGGAGGGCATGCAGCTTTACTGTATGGATAAATGATGATGGCGTCCTCTTGGGTAAAATGTTCCTGAGGTAAAATAGTCCCCCATTCGGATCTCCGGGCGGGGACTACTCAGGAGGACGTCGTTATCAGGAGAAAGAAAACTGGCGTTCTACGAATCGGAGCGTGGAATGTCAGATCTCTTAATCGGGCAGGTAGGTTAGAAAATTTAAAAAGGGAAATGGATAGGTTAAAGTTAGATATAGTGGGAATTGTGAAGTTCGGTGGCAGGAGGAACAAGACTTCTGGTCAGGTGAATACTGGGTTATAAAAACAAAATCAAATAGGGGTAATGCAGGAGTAGGTTTAATAGTGAATAAAGCAATAGGAATGCGGGTAAGCTACTACAAACAGCACAGTGAACGCATTGTTGTGGCCAAGATAGACACGAAGCCCACGCCTACGACAGTAGTACAAGTCTATATGCCTACTAGCTCTGCAGATGACGAAGAAATTGAAGAAATGTATGATGACATAAAAGAAATTATTCAGATAGTGAAGGGAGACGAAAATTTAATAGTCATGGGTGACTGGAATTCGACAGTAGGAAAAGGAAGAGAAGGAAACGTAGTAGGTGAATATGGATTGGGGCTAAGAAATGAAAGAGAAAGCCGCCTGGTAGAATTTTGCGCAGAGCACAACTTAATCATAGCTAACACTTGGTTTAAGAATCATGAAAGAAGGTTGTATACATGGAAGAACCCTGGAGATACTAAAAGGTTTCAGATAGATTATATAATGGTAAGACAGAGATTTAGGAACCAGGTTTTAAAGTGTAAGACATTTCCAGGGGCAGATGTGGGCTCTGACCACAATCTATTGGTTATGAACTGCAGATTAAAACTGAAGAAACTGCAAAAAGGTGGGAATTTAAGGAGATGGGACCTGGATAAACTGAAAGAACCAGAGGTTGTACAGAGTTTCAGGGAGAGCATAAGGGAACAATTGACAGGAATGGGGGAAAGAAATACAGTAGAAGAAGAATGGGTAGCTTTGAGGGATGAAGTAGTGAAGGCAGCAGAGGATCAAGTAGGTAAAAAGACGAGGGCTAGTAGAAATCCTTGGGTGACAGAAGAAACATTGAATTTAATTGACGAAAGGAGAAAATATAAAAATGCAGTAAATGGAGCAGGCAAAAAGGAATACAAACGTCTCAAAAATGAGATCGACAGGAAGTGCAAAATGGCTAAACAGGCATGGCTAAAGGACAAATGTAACGATGTAGAGGCTTTTCCCACGAGGGGTAAGATAGATACTGCCTACAGGAAAATTAAAGAGACCTTTGGAGAAAGGAGAACCACTTGTATGAATATCAAGAGCTCAGATGGAAACCCAGTTCTAAGCAAAGAAGGGAAAGCAGAAAGGCGGAAGGAGTATATAGAGGGTCTATACAAGGGCGATGTACTTGAGGGCAATGTTATAGAAATGGAAGAGGATGTAGATGAAGATGAAATGGAGATATCATACTGCGTGAAGAGTTTGATAGAGCACTGAAAGACCTAAGTCGAAACAAGGCCCCGGGAGTAGACAACATTCCATTAGAACTACTGACAGCCTTGGGAGAGCCAGTACTGACAAAACTCTACCATCTGGTGAGCAAAATGTATGAGACAGCCGAAATACCCTCACACTTCAAGAAGAATATAATAATTCCAATTCCAAAGAAAGCAGGCGTTGACAGATGTGAAAATTACCAACTATCAGTTTAATAAGTGACGGCTGCAAAATACTAACGCTAATTCTTTACAGACGAATGGAAAATGTGGTAGAAGCCGACCTCGGGGAAGATCAGTTTGGATTCCGTAGAAATATGGGAACACGTGAGGCAATACTGACCCTACGACTTATTTTAGAAGCTAGATTAAGAAAAGGCAAACCTACGTTTCTAGCATTTGTAGACTTGGAGAAAGCTTTTGACAATGTTGACTGGAATACTCTCTTTCAAATTCTGAAGGTGGCAGGTGTAAAATACAGGGAGCGAAAGGCTATTTACAATTTGTACAGAAACCAGATGGCAGTTATAAGAGTAGAGGGACATGAAAGGGAAGCACTGGTTGGGAAGGGAGTGAGACAGGGTTGTAGCCACTCCCCGATGTCGTTCAATCTGTATATTGAGCAAGCAGTAAAGGAAAGAAAAGAAAAATTCGGAGTAGGTATTAAAATCCATGGAGAAGAAATAAAAACTTTGAGGTTCGCCGAGGACATTGTAATTCTGTCAGAGACAGCAAAGGACTTGGAAGAGCAGTTGAACGGAATGGACAGTGTCTTGAAAGGAGGATATAAGACGAACATCAACAAAAGCAAAACGAGGATCATGGAATGTAGTCGAATTAAGTCGGGTGATGCTGAGGGAATTAGATTAGGAAATGAGACACTTAAAGTAGTAAAGGAGTTTTGCTATTTGGGGAGCGAAATAACTGATAATGGTCGAAGTAGAGAGGATATAAAATGTAGACTGGAAATGGCAAGGAAAGCGTTTCTGGAGAAGAGAAATTTGTTAACATCAAGTATAGATTTAAGTGTCAGGAAGTCGTTTCTGAAAGTATTTGTATGGAGTGTAGCCATGTACGGAAGTGAAACATGGACGATAACTAGTTTGAACAAGAAGAGAATAGAAGCTTTCGAAATGTGGTGCTACAGAAGAATGCTTAAGATTGGATGGGTAGATCACATAACTAATGAGGAGGTACTGAATAGAATTGGGGAGAAGAGAAATTCGTGGCGCAACTTGACTAGAAGAAGGGACCGGTTGGTAGGATATGTTCTGAGGCATCAAGGGATCACCAGTTTAGCATTGGAGGGCAGCGTGTGGAGGGTAAAAATCGTAGAGGGAGACCAAGAGATGAATACACTAAGCAGATTCAGAAGGATGTAGGTTGCAGTAGGTACTGGGAGATGAAGCTTGCACAAGATAGAGTAGCATGGAGAGTTGCATCAAACCAGTCTCAGGACTGAAGACCACAACAACAACAGTTTTGAGTAACACCCGCAATGCACTGAGAATTGCTCTATCATTCCATAAAAATATGGTTCGAAATAAGCCGTATCTATAGTCTCACTGACTCATTCGTTCGCAGTTTAACAGACACCTACAAAAAATTAAATATTATTTATCACCCGTCGTTTTAAAACTGAAAGTGTTAAAAGATATGCTTTTCACTCTAAAGCGTAGTTGGTAGTAATCTTGATCGTGGTGGGAGGGGCAGGGCGGGGGAAGGGGGTACTATCTAATATCTGAGTGCCTTCAGGAGTAGTGGTCTCAGAAAGACGATATTGCAATGTATGTGTTGTTCTGATTACGACGCAAAGTTCCTTTGGACATGAGTGCAAGTCCAAAGGAACAGGCGCTGCGGCGACCACAGCCGTTAAGAAACACGTCCCGGTCCGGCACAAATTTTCTCTGTCGCCATTCCATTCTACAGTTGATGGTAGTCCCTATTCGCAATTGCGAATTCATTTGACGTGTCCCAGACAGGTTGGAAACCTCTGGTTTAAACGAACATAGATTGCCACAGCACCAGTATACAGATGGCGGTGTGGGCTTCGCCAGCCGTTGTCAGCTTCAACAAAACTTTCCCGAATATGTTACCAAGTCAGCCGAGCGGTTCTAGGCGCTTCAGTCTGGAACCGCGCGACCGCTGCGGTCGTAGGTTCGAATCCTGCCTTGGGCATGGATGTATGTGATGTCTTAGGTTACTTAGGTTTAAGTAGTTCTAAGTTCTAGGGGACTGATGACCTCAGATGTTAAGTCCCATAGTGCTCAGAGCCAATTGATCCATTTGTTACCAAGTCATATGCTTGCTACGTTGACTCAGACATACCGCCGGCCGAAAGGTGCCAGGTAGTTTCGGCCTCACCTTCCGAACAAACGAATGGACTCGCACAGCGCTTTGGCCGAAAATCGGTGACGGCGCATCCACCATCGTATCCTGCGCAGACTCAAGAAAAAAGGCAAAACGTTTATCAGCAGCACGGATTCGATCCGGACTTGGGTCACCTTCTTGTTTCCGCAGCTGGCGCGTTACGCTCTGCGGGCGGATTTTTGTATTGACATATGCACTGCTTAGTAGTGTTGACTGAGGAGCAGATCGGTACGATGGCGTAGTGCTACTGTTGCCATACCGGGTGGCGGCAAAGCGCTATGTTTACTGCCGCGCTGAATGGGGAAGTCACGTAAGTGCCCTCGCTCCGTAGTCAAAGTACCGTGCCGGCCGGGGCGGCCGAGCGGTTCTAGGCGCTACAGTCTAGAACCGCGCGATTGCTACGGTCGCAGGTTCGAATCCTGCCGCGGGCATGGATGTTTGTGATGTCCTTACGTTAGTTAGGTTTAAGTAGTTCTTGGATCCGGGAGCAAATAGCTCTGATTACAAGAACATCCCCTGAGTATATATCGCTGTCATTGATACACAGGCCTGAAGAACGCTATTTCCCAGAAGCAAAAAAAAAAAAAAAAAAAAAAAAAAAAGAAAAACGCTGTGTACTGGTTGTTGGGAAATTTTGTTAACTACGTCCTTAACAAATTAGGATCCGATAGCATCATAGAGTTCAAGGTACACATGCTGTGTGAGTTCAACAAAATTAGAAGCTATTCGAATCACAAGAAAAAGTTCGGTAATATTTTTAAAATTGTATTTGAAAGAATGGGCATTGGTTAAAATAAAAAAGAAGACTGTGTTGACAATGATGTATTGTAGTAACCTTAAGGATACTATTTAAGATTTTACAGTATATTTATGATGTGTGCTTTTTCTACTGCAGAGAGTAGTTTTTGAAATTTATAAGCTAATGTGCAGAACTTATGTGACATTGAGATTGTGTGTCTAATAGTGCCAAACACAAAACATTAAGGGTGCATTATTGGCTTATACTAGAAATTTGGAAATAGACAGTTTTTATAGAAATGTCCTTATCGATTGGTTAAAACCATAAGATTCTATCTGATAAATGTAATATTCAATGGCTGGCACATTGCCCTGTTCATTTTGCAGTGAAAGACTGATTATATAGATCTGATTACTTCAGATACTTAGATTCAATTAATGTCCAGAAAGTGTAGTTGGAAGGCTAGCCAATTTTATTATATATCTCCTTTCCGCCATTCTCAAGTATTTATGTTTAATTTAATTCTTTCTGGTGATTTAGTCAGTAACACAATCTTCTGTTGTCTTTCCTTAACGTCAGCGCAGTTGAAATGATCAAACCGTTTTGTTTAAATAACTTAATGTATGTATAACTTAGTATGTATTTGGAATGTGAAACATTGTTTTTTTTAATAAATGTTTTATAAAAAAAAAGCGGTTCTAGGCGCTAAAGTCTGGTACCGCGCGACCGCTACAGTCGTAGGTTCGAATTGTGCCTCGGGCATGGATGTTTCTGATATCCTTAGGTTAGTTAGTTTTAAGTAATTCTAAGTTCTAGGGGACTTGATGACCTCAGAAGTTAAGTCCCATAAGCTCAGAGCCGTTTGAACCATTTTTTTAAACCAAGTACCGTGTTGGCAGGCCATGCTGTTGACACCGATACTGTGGGTTTTGTCTTGACTTGATTCAAGGCGTCCTGAGGAAGTGTCCGAACACTGCCTTTGCGTCATCACGTTTTGAACTCCAATAATAAGTAACACAGTTCATATAGTAAAAGCGAAGATGACCCAGGCACCATCGCGTCTAATACGCTGCCTCTTGTATCATTAAATCGTGTGCCTATTAGAATCATGGAGTACACGTTTCCTATACAGGTATCAAAATTCCGTTCATGTGGACATATTGACTACCATACTCACTTACGTTTAATATTGTCACGAAGGTTCAATTCAGCGTGTAATTTTGTTGTCATATCGTTCTGAAGAACGGTCATATGCCATAACCACCTACTAAGGCCCTCCCATGCACTGAAATCAGTGACCTTTTCTTCGTCTCTCTCTCTCTCTCTCTCTCTCTCTCTCTCTCTCTCTCTTTTAATTTTATGGGCATGTACTTTTACGTACCCTTACGTACTTGTATTTAATGATGCCGTAGTTATTTATCGTAACTAATTTGAAGACTATCAGCTTCCAGCGAATATAGATATTTTAGGTAATTGTGGTAACTTAACTACTTTACTGTTAAATAGCAGCCTTATATTTTAAATTGCTATACGTAATAGATTTAATACTTATTTTGGCCTTGTATAATATGTGTACCAGTAACACGGATGCACACTTGAGTAGGTATATTGTTTATCGCTACTGCTTTATCGAGACGGTAACGCCAAAGTGTGACAATTTCGTATGTAATAGCGGAGCATTTTATAGTAGTTTGCCAGTCGTAGCGAGGCGCACTATCTGACGCTGGTGAGAGCGACCGCCCACCTATATTTGAGGTGATCTGCTACCGTTAGATAGATTTTTCTGTTACATATTGCCATTAAAAACATAAATGATTATTTGAGAATGCATACTTTCTCGATAAATTTCGTTGATAAAATGTTCTGACGGCGCCGAATCGTGGTGTCGTGTTGTTGCAACGTTTCGACGCGTTTCCTACTCGTTATCTTTCTAGGGTTCCGTACCTCAATCGGTAAAAACTGATACTTATAGGATAACTTTGCTGTTTGTCCGTTGTTCTACTGTTCAAAAACCTTTCTCTCAAGAAATGGTAGACATGTGCAGTTGAAATTTATCACATACTAATTTAGGTTAAGTAGTGTGTAAGCTTAGGGACTAATGACCTTAGCAGTTAAGTCCCATAATATTTCACACTTTTTTTTTCTAAATCAACGCAGTCAGAAGATACGGCCATTTATGTCATGTATTTTGATGCTCGCAAACTCGTCCATCGAAAGCTGTGGGGTACTGCCCTTTCACCTAGAACTATGAAATTTGACAAGCTGTGTTTCACACTACATGTAAAGGAAACAATTTTATGATTTGTAATTATATCAAACGAAACAAGTGTTTTTCTTCTCATTCTCGAATGTCTTGGATTTCCCGGGACCGATATCTTGCAAGTATCGATATCAGTAACGGCAAAAATCGTCTGGATTCTCAATTCCTGGGATGGATGAACTATTGATACAAAAAGTTTGTACGGAACCCAAGGAGTCGAGTCCTACTCGCACTTAGACGAATTTTTTAATGTTCTTGGAACTCACTATAGCCGTCCTACTCGCACTTACACGAATTTTTTTAATGTTCTTGGAACTCACTATAGCCGACGTAGTCTTCACTAGAGAACTGCTGCAAAATTCAGAGCTTTAGACAGCACGGATGGTGTCGTCTCTTCGAGATCCTTGCCAGGGCAATTGGTGGCAGCCGAATAACTGGCGTTCATGTTTTGCAAGCAAACCCTGAGAAGTTGGTAGAACTTCTTGCATTGTTTCGCGGTAGCTTCGCATTCATCTGACCGGTAGGTTCGATCAACATCAGAGTGTTACGGAAATGCCTCGCGAACTCAAATGGAAACCCCCCCCAGCATGGAAGACTCCGTTCGCTTTGGGAAGTACACAACTGGCCATTAAAATTGCTACACCACGAAGATGACGTGCTACAGACGCGAAATTTAACCGACAGGAAGAAGGTGCTGTGATATGCAAATGATTACCTTTTCAGAGCATTCAGACAAGGTTGGCGCCAGTGGCGACACCTACAACGTGCTGACATGAGGAAAGCTTCCAACCGATTTCTCATACACAAACAGCAGTTGACCGGCGTTGCCTGGTGAAACGTTGTTGTGATGCCTCATGTAAGGAGGAGAAATGCGTACCATCACGTTTCCGGCTTTGATAAAGGTCGGATTGTAGCCTATCGCGATTGCGGTTTATCGTATCGCGACATTGCTGCTCGCGTTGGTCGAGATCCAATGACGTTAGCAGAATATGGAATCGGTGGGTTCAGGAGGGTAATACGGAACGCCGTGCTGGGTTCCCACGGCCTCGTATCACTAGCAGTCGAGGTGACAGGCATCTTATCCCCATGGCTGTAACGGATCGTGCAGCCACGTCTCGATCCCTGAGTCAAGAGATGGGAACGTTTGCAAGACAACAACCATCTGCACGAACAGTTCGACCCCGTTTGCGGCAGCATGGACTATCAGCTCGGAGACCATGGCTGTGGGTACCCTTGACGCTGCATCACAGACAGGAGCGCCTGCGATGGTGTACTCAACGACGAACCTGGGTGCACGAATGGCAAAACGTCATTTTTTCGGATGAATCCAGGTTCTGTTTACAGCATCATGATGGTCGCATCCGTGTTCGGCGACATCGCGGTGAACGCACATTGGAAGCGTATCTTCCGGCGTGATGGTATGGGGCGTCTCGGCCACCTTTTGTTCGCATTGATGGAACCTTGAACAGTGGACGTTACATTTCAGATGTGTTACGAGCCGTGGCTCTGCCCTTCATTGGATCCCTGCGAATCCCTACATTTCAGCAGGATAATGCACGACCGCATGTTGCAGTTCCTGTAATGGTCAGTAGTGTACTAAGTTTCCTAACGTTATTCAGTCAGTTTTACTCACAACTCTACGCAGTGGCCCGTCAACCAAATTACCGCTACGCCAGACAATCCGCCCGGCCGTGCATACTTGGGGGCAGCCGTGCGAAGCCAGCACAGGGCGCCAGTCAAAAACAAACCTACATCCGTGGCGGGGATCGGATCCGCGACTGCTCTCCGTGAAGCAGCGACGCACTCCTGTCTTACTAACAAGGGAGGCCACGACGTTAGGGTCACAGATTTACATCAAATTTGGTACACCTTCAGTAGGCCATTAAAACAACATAATGTGCAAACAGTAAGGTGCACTACTCTGGCAATTCCGAGAAAATTGCAAGAGAATTTTATGCGTCTGTTATGTAACTCATGTATCTGTGCGAAGACATCGGCCGTAAGTAGTCGCTGTGGTCAAGAACTTCTTCCCGGACATGGACTAGTTTCCGCGTGCAAAGGCCTACTCAGTGATTTGGATTAGCGGACACGTACTCCACTACCTGTTTGGTCCGTCCTGACAAATCAGCTTTCAATTTCTGGCAATGTCTTAACGACGGACATTTAGCAGTACTCAAGAACCCAGAGTACCAACAACATTTCTCAATTTCTCCGGAGCGCTTTCCACAACCCCCGTCGCAGATGGACCATCTATGCCAAGAGCAGCTGACAAATGACCCTTCTTCCATTTTACAGATACGTTCCCCTCGACGGTTATTCATGCGCACTTCCGGGAGGACGTACATCGATGATCTGTTGATGTGCCGCCACCACGAGGTATTTTCTTTCCCGCTGATGTCGAAGGCGATAGCCAGTCTTTGCGAGGACGTGCTTGTCCGACAGAGATGAATTCATGTATGATAAAGTCAATAAAATAAAAAAAAGGAAAAAATAAAAATTAAAACGTACTTCTCATGTATCCTCCTTTCCTGGTGGTTTTTTTTAGAAGTTACTGAGGTCTTTCGTAATAGGGGCCATCGCCTGACGTGGCGCTTTTCTTTCTGGGCTGCTTCTCAAATATTTAGGGCAAAAGTGGCGGTGGCATTAGCTTTCCTTTTTAGTTTTAGGTAATTTCAGGAATGCGAGGAATATTACATAAAATAAAAAATAAATAAGAAAGAAAAAAATTGTTAGCGTTCTCTCTATTGCAAAAGGGTCATAGACGAGGCAACAGTCAGAGTCCCGCTAACACTTGTTTTTTAATCTATATTTTTTCATCACTGGTCACATCATTTAATTTATATGGCATTTGAGAGAGATGGAAATGCCGTGTGGCCAGAGCCTCTCGTCGGATAGACCGTTCGCCTGGTGCAAGTCTTTCGAGTTGACGCGACTTCGGTGATTTGCGTGTCGAATTTGAGGGATAATATACTGAAAAACCACGTGCATTTTCATCAAGTTGTGGTGAATTTCATATGTTATTTGTCAATTTACTATTTGTAATTAAATTTTCAAACGGCGAGGGAATGACTTTGAAAGCCGACGTCAAATCTAGATTAATAACGGGGCGAATTATGTTACTTACAATCTGTAATACAGTAAGCCACAAGAGTAATGTACAGTTACTCGTCGGATATGCTCGCGACATCACACATTGCAGGATGGTATTTGTCACGCAGGTATGGAGGACATACATTGAAACTTCGTACAAATACTTGATGCAAATACACGTGTTTATTTTCATTATATTACCGTGCAAATGCCATAAAATTAAATAATAGTACCAGTGATGATAAAAGGTTAATAATTAAATTTCAGCTGGAGACAAACCGTTGCCTCAATCCACGTTCGTCTTACAAAGCTCGAACGCTTCTCACTTGACCACCACGAACTCTAACGTCTGGCATCTACGCATAGGTGCATGAGCCATGTAACAGACGCGTAAAAATTCTCTTGCAATTTTCTCGGAATTTCCAAAGTAGTGCACCTTATATTTGCACAATATGTTGTTTTTAATGGACTACTAAAGATGTACAAAGTTTGAAGTAAATCTGTGATCCCAACGTCGTGCCCTCCACTTGAGAGACTCGGATCCGCCCTTTATTTCTTTCGATCCTGAGATCTCATTGTCTCCTAACTGCCGCAGTTCCAACTACCTGCCTGTCCTGAAGGTCAGTAACGCAGTCATTCTGTCTCGCGTAAGTTTGGACAGTGGTACCGGGATACATATGCTAATGCGTTACTGCAGAACCGATTTACGCAGGAAAAAAAAAAAATAGTTCCAGTTTTGAGCACCAAATATGGCGCTGTAGAGCATCGGATCGACATCGCCGGTGCACATAATGAACAAAGTAATAGAATCAACATCATACCTTTCTCACTTGTTTCACCTTCCCTGTACATGTCTCGTTCCTAATCGATTGCCAATGTAAACATTTGTATACGCCGTTCTTGCATTCATAGCGCCAATTATTGGTAGATGAAGCATTAAAACGTGCAAACCTTTTTGGGTCAACTTACTGGCTTGGTGCAAAAGCTCGTAGCATTTTTTTCCCTAAGTTTAACAAACACAATAGATACACGTAACAGAGACTTCAGTCGTCAGTAATATATTCTCCTGCACTATTTGCAACAGTCTGGCAACCCTGGGGTTACTGTAAAATCGCGTGGTTTTGAGGCAACGAACTCGTCTGTCCATGTTCGGACCGCATTTTCATCTCAAGTTCCTTGAAGGTTGTTTGATAGAGAGCGGAAATCTGAGGGTGCAAGATAAGATGAATAAGGTGGGTGTGGAATGACTTCCCAATCCAACTCCTCTATAGAGTTTTTTGTCAGTCTAGCAGAATGCCGGCGGGCGTTATCGTGGAATAGCATCACTACACACAGTCTTCCTGGTCATTGTTCTTGGACTGCGTCTGCAGGTGCGTCAGTTGTTGACAGTAAATGTCAGCAATGACGGCTAGACCCCAGGGAAGCACGTCGTAAAAAAACCACACCGTTGCTGTTCCAGCAATGCGCAACATTATCGTTTGTGGATGCTCACTGGACTTCGTGCGGGCAGCTGCTGCTTTGTTTGGTCTGTCATTGCTTTATTTTTCTTATGTTAGCATACAGACACAATTTCTCGTCACCAGTAATGGAACAGGATAGAAATGGTCGTAGTTGTTCACGTGCCAATTAATGACTAGCTGATTTTCGTGATTTTGGCTTAGAGTATGCGTTACGCATAAACTCGGTTTTTGAACCTTCCCCACTGCATGCATATATCGCACGATGGCGGTATGATCACAGTCCATCACATTTGCCAGTTCTCGAGTACAATGACGTGAATCGTTGGGGATTAATGCTTTTCAACGATCTACATCAAACTCCGAACGTCTTCCTGAATGTAGTGTGTCACCAATGTCAAAACGATTCTTCACAAAACGAGAAAAGCATTTTCATATCGTGTTCTGTCCAATGACATTATCCCCATACACTCCATAAATATTTCTGGCTACTATCACCGCTTTTTCGAGTTTAAACAGAAGAGTATGTCGGAAATTTTCCGATTTCTCGAGTTGGCACTCCATTTCCTGGCGTCCACTGCTCCACACACTATCTCCGAATGGCAAAATGAAAATATATAACCTCAAATAGCAATAGTGATCTACAAATAAAAAACGGCCTTTGATAAATGAACCCGTAGCAACCGGAATACTAACATGGGAAACAGAAAAGCTGCAAACTTACGCACAAACCTAATATGACCAAGTATTTCCGTAATCAGCAGAAACAAATCAAAATATATGAATCCCTTGACGAATGACGGCTCAATTTTACGCTTGTCCACGACAAAAATTGAGCCACAAATCAGAGCAGTTGTGTAATCAAAGGAGTCTCTTGTTTCAAATAAAATTGTGTAATTAGCAGTTCTTTAAAGTACAGTGTTGTAATTATATTTGTTAAATAAAATGAATATTTGTGAAAGATATGGGGTCCTGCCCACTTGTCTCGTATAGGGTACCTAAAGGAGGCTGGGCTCTCGGAATGCTATACAACAATTCAAGCAAATAAGATCAGTAGTTATATTTCAGTAAAGCAGGTTGACAATACTTAACTTGAATTTACAATATACAATTGTATTTGCTATATACAATGTGCATACAAGTTTGACACACAGTTTGTGGATCACTAATAACTGCTATCGTAGCGTTCTCTGCTAGGCTTGTCCGTATACTGTTCTAATCCTGTCCGAATACTGAGCCGATGAGATTGGCAGGAGCGGCGCTTATATTCTCCTCTTGTAGAGGCCGCTCTTGTCGTAGTGCGTCGTAATCAGCGCACCATTGGCCGACGTCGTTTCACCACCTTCTCTTCACTTGCGTTCGTCATGCTAAGATAAAAATTTAAAGTTCGCAGTAAATAAAACTCGTTTCCCGGTAATTAGGATAAAGTGCTCGCCCCCCCCCCCCTCTCTCTCTCTCTCTCTCTCTCTCTCTCGTGTGTGTGTGCGGGGGGGGGGGAGGGGGGGGGGGAGACGCAAGCATTCGCTGTCTGGTTCGTAAAGCAAAGCGTAGGTAGACATTCAACTATGGAAGCAGAAACAGTACTATTACTCACGAAGCAAATAGCCACGACAGTGTCATATTGTACACCACGGAATGTTAACTGCGTTAACAATGCTTTAATCTCTGTCGGCAAACAATTATACACGCTGTTTGTAGAGAAATATGTACTGAGAAGGAAGAAATTACGCGGTAACATTTTCTCAGCTCTCAGCTATGGCACGTTGTACCGAGATGGAGATAACACGGTAATTACATTCGTACACCGTCTCGAGGTGTAGTAAGCTGCAAATGACTTGAGTATTTCTTTCACTACTTCTGTAATGTACGTAAGAACTTTACAAAAGCACGCGTCATTCCAAGCTAAGACCGTTTCGCAACAACAGTGCCGCATTTTCTGGGTTTCTTGCGGACGCAATTGTGCTGCGGGACGGATAATAGGTCATCACAGCATGTGAATGAAACGGCGCTGCAACTCGAAACTCACCCTTCGGCCACTGGAAACATACTCCAAATCTAAAATACGGGGAACAGTACAATTATTGTGAGCAAAGCGTCTACACAGCACACACATTCGCCGTGAAATTCTGGTAACATACGCAGCAAGTGAAATGTCTAGACCAGCCGCAGTCAAATGGTTCCAACAATTAGAACGCGGTCGCACAAACGTCGGTGATGCTTATTCGCTACTCATTCCACATTTTGCACCATGCGATTTCTATATTTGCGGGAAGTTCGAACATCGGGGGGGGGGGGGGGGGGGGGGGGAAGGGTTCATACAGCGGTTGTCGAATGGTTCCGTGACCAAAGAGCAGATTTCTGTCGTATGATTGGTAGGAGGTTCCGGCCGTCTTTTACAGAGACCTTATGACTATGTTTAACAATAGTACCAAGTATCTGTGTTGCACAAACAGTGCAGCATTCCGTAAAAGAAATTTTGCCTCCCATAGTAATGTGTAACTCACTATTATAAGCCCGCTCGAAGATGAGCCACCGTGTTGTTCTTGCTTTTAATACTAAGGTGAAAACATGACAACCAGGTTAAATGCCATAGCGTAGAACTCCGAAAATAGGCAAGTTACACGTTGGAATCTGCAATTTCAGCACACACAGATGACTGACAGTGTAAGTGGCTTATTAACAAATAGACTGAATTGTACGTCAAGCAAATTTGAAAATACGAAATGTCACTAATCAATAATACCAAGATGTGTTAGAAATTAATAATCATAAATAAATGTAATGTAATGCGTACGTACAAATAGACTAAAGTAGCCGACATCGTTTGACTAGGCTGACAGCGATCATTCGCTGAAGCGAGGCACTACCTGAATGTATCCAGTAATTTCTGTCCGGAGCGAGTTGAAGGGAAGACAAGCGCCAGACTCGGATTTATTCGAGGAATCCTAAAGAAAAGTAATACATGCACCAGAAAGTTCGCTTACAAAACGCTCGTTCGTTCAGCCGACCTCTTACCATCTTTCAAAGAAGGGATGCACAAGCAGTCAAGAGTTTGTCGACCGTCCTATCTGTTTGTCATTCGATGGACTGTTCCTGCCATAAATACCGCTTCTGTTATGCAAATCATTGTGCATGCCAGTTCTCAAGTAGGAACTTTTTTGGGACGCGAAAAAAAGTTTTATTTCAAGATCGAACTTGACTCCGGCGTTAAAACACGTTTTTGTAATGTCTCTAGACGTTATACGAGGGTGATTTTGCTGAATTGGGAACAAACTGCAGGAAAAGATTCCTGAGAGAAAAGGAACAAAAAAGGTCATACGGACGCGTGGCTCGAAACTGAAGATGGAAACGTCTTTGACCGGTGACCCCGGTATTAGCACCAGGAATGTGACCCGGAAAACCATGTGGAACATTCTCCACGACAAATGCCGTATCACTTACAACGCGTGCAGGCGTTCGTACCAGTGCGAATTACCTTCCTGGCGTCGGTTAGTCGCTTGTTCCTCACTTCGGCCTGTAGGGTACTGTGTTTCCTGTCATCCAACCTGGTCAAAAATGAGGCTACTTTGACGGGTGCCGGTATCGTGAACCTTTACAATACGCATCTGTGCGTTACGGAGAAACCGCATAGTATGGTGGCAGCGAACCGCCAGCATCCGTTCAACCTCAGTGTGTGGCCGGGGATTATTGGCGGACGTTTCGCGGGACCAGCTATCCTTCCACAACGCCTCAAACATCAGGCATATCTGCACCTCCTACGCGTGACTCTTGCAAGAACCCCCCAGTCGTACTAAACCTCCAGAATCGTTTCGGTTTAGCCGGTGAGTCGGTAGATGGTACAAGGGTGTACAGTATAACTAGTCACGCTTTTCCACCCGAATTTTGCGTTAATTAAGCCAATCCGTCTTTAAATTGACTTGTGAGCCACCGCGAAGGAATTCTCCTTACCTGTTACGTGGAGATGCTCTCGTAGTTTTATGTCCGCACTCCCCTTGCAGAGCCGTAGCAGCGCCGTCGGATTCTGAAAGTGCAATACTACTGTGTGTTTTACGTAATGAAGCGGGAAGAAGATTTTTGTACAAATAATTTTTACACAGGATGTCACTATGATTCATTTATTTAAGAAACGCCGTAAAATGAACATAACACTAAATATAAGCTAACTAATAACGGCACGAGAGCATGGTCTACCACATGATTAGATCGAAAGGCATCCTATCGACGACAGTTCGTATAAGATCGTACCTCTTCGGTTACGCAAGAGTTGTTCATTTATGTATTAATATCAAAATTTCCTGGGGTTTTAAAGTTACTGATAGTATTTGTGACTCGTAAACACCTCCTAATATCTGAGTGGCAAAAGGCAACTTTTGTTAGCAAATATTTATCGATAACAATCACTTGATTCGCGGCAGAATAAATGCGCTTTCCGTACTTATCTCGTTGCTGACGTCACGAGCGAGTTCTGCCTCGGGACCTCATCCCACTATAAGTGTGGGAACCTACCGCTCGCTCCTTACTCCATAGGTACTGCAGCGCTGCTACATTCACTTCAAGTAGCAAAACTGGAAATAAAGTAAAATGCGCTCTCATATGCAAATAAGGGGTACCTTACAGCGTACTTGATTGTGATGACGATGTTCTTGTGTCCCACCACAGTTACTGTTAATGAAATGTGATCAGTCTTTTGTGCGATTCCGTTGTATTTCTCTGCATAGGTTCTTGTACCGTCTTGATCGAGGGTGGTGTGGATACCAGTTTTCTTCAGGTTGCTTCTCTCTTCAGTTAGTTGTAGTATGGTCTGTTCTATCCAAGACTTTTGCATTTTGTGGGTGTTCTGATGTCGGAAATAATGCCAAAATGACTTCCGTCATTTGGTCCCACGTTTGTGACGGTGGTGCATCTTTATGAAGATTGATGTTATGGAGTTTTGGTCTTGCAAGCTCACCAAACTTTACTTTCATCGTGAATGTGTGTCCAACTTAGACGTTTTGCGCACAAGAATCGTACTGTTCCATGCAACTTCGAAGTTAGGGAAGAGTACATCCGTAGCTGCCGCACCGTTTCACTCGCACGCTGTGATTCATGTCGCAACAGGACTGTGTTTGCAGGAAATCCAGAACACGCGTACACTCTTGTTACAATTCGCCGCTCGCGTTGATGGCCCAGAATTGAAATCTGCTTCAATTTGCGGAAGGGTTGCACTTCTGTCACGTTGAACGATTCTCTTCACTCGTCGTTGGTCCCGTTCTTGCAGGATCATTTCCCGGCCGCAGCGATGTCGAAGATTTGATGTTCTACCGTATTCCTAATATTCACAGTACACCGGTGAAATGGTCGTTCGGGGATGCTGTGTCCCATCGCTTGTGCACTGACTGTAAAACCACGTTCAAACTCAATTAAATATTGATAACCTGCATAGCATCAGCAGTAAAAACCGATCTAAAAACCGCGCCATGCAACTGTTGTCTTACGTAGGCGTTGCCGACCGCAGCACCGTATTCTGCCTGTTTACATCTCTCTTCATTTCATGACTGAGCTGCAAGTTTGTGCCCAAATAGTTTTGTTTATTGCTAAAACCATGCAGGTGAAAGTTTGCCTCGCCAGATTTCACAAAACTTGCCAGAAAAGCGTCCTCCATCTCAATTCTGCCCTGTAATGTGCAGAAGTTGCGCGTGCTCACTTTATCTCTCTGCCGTAACTGCTGAGCCACTTGCAGCTTATAAGGGTTAAACTTCAAATCTCGTTTCACAATCCTCTACAAAGACGTACGAGGAATTTGTAATGTTCTGGAATGGAGACGGACAGATCGCTGTGGGCTTCGTTACAGAGCTGCACGAACTCGTCGGATATTTTCCTGTGGACGAACTGCCGGTTTAGGCCCCTAACGCTTGACACTAGTTATAGAACCCGTTCTATTCACCTTCTACCTGGAATACAGTAATGACAGTCTCTTTAATGGATCATTGCGCTTTTCACAGCCGCAGCTTTCAGCGCACGATCGAATTCATCCATTGATTTTCTCATTTTGAGAGAACTGAAGGGCGATCTGTTTAATTGTTAGAAACCATTCAACGGCTCAGATCACATAAAATACTTCTTTACTTAAGACAGCCGGTTTCAACTGACTATGCTGTCATTTTCAGGTCTTAGATGTTGTTGTAAAACATGTTCATCCGGCCGAAGTGGCCGAGCGGTTCTAGGCACTTCAGTCTGGAACCACACGACCACCGCGGTCGCAGATTCGAATCCTGCCTCGGGCGTGGATGTGTGTAATGTCCTTAGGTTTAAGTAGTTCTAAGTTCTAGGGGACTGATGATCTCCGATCAGAGTGCTCAGAGCCATTTGAACCATTTTCTTTGTAAAACATGTTCCTTTCGCTGACCTCACCCGCAAGATGTTAAGTGGATAAAAATAGCACATTTTAAAAGGTTTAACGTAGCTAAAATATTTAAAAACATAAAGCTCCTTGTGAAACAGGCTATGTCCGTATAAATATTACTCACAGTTGCTTGTTTGCCTCATACAAACACGGTACACAACAGCACAACTCTTTGCATGTGCTGGGCGTATTCTAAACAGTGCACTGTTGAAACCGGTTGTCGTCTGTTGTTGTTGTTGTGGTCTTCAGTCCTGAGACTGGTTTGATGCAGCTCTCCATGCTACTCTATCCTGTGCAAGCTTTTTCATCTCCCAGTACCTACTGCAACCTACATCCTTCTGAATCTGCTTAGTGTATTCATCTCTTGGTCTCCCTCTACGATTTTTACCCTCCACGCTGCCCTCCAATACTAAATTGGTGATCCCTTGATGCTTCAGAACATGTCCTACCAACCGATCCCTTCTTCTGGTCAAGTTGTGCCACAAACTTCTCTTCTCCCCAATCCTATTCAATACTTCCTTATTAGTTATGTGATCTACCCATATAATCTTCAGCATTCTTCTGTAGCACCACATTTCGAAAGCTTCTATTCTCTTCTTGTCCAAACTATTTATCGTCCATGTTTCACTTCCATACATGGCTACACTCCATACGATTACTTTCAGAAATGACTTCCTGACACTTAAATCAATACTGGATGTTAACAAATTTCTCTTCTTCAGAAACGCTTTCCTTGCCATTGCCAGCCTACATTTTATATCCTCTCTACTTCGACCATCATCAGTTATTTTGCTCCCCAAATAGCAAAACTCCTTTACTACTTTAAGTGCCTCATTCCCTAATCTAATTCCCTCAGCATCACCCGACTTAATTAGACTACATTCCATTATCCTTGTTTTGCTTTTGTTGATGTTCATCTTATATCCTCCTTTCAAGACACTGTCCATTCCGTTCAACTGCTCTTCCAAGTCCTTTGCTGTCTCTGACAGAATTACAATGTCATCGGCGAACCTCAAAGTTTTTATTTCTTCTCCATGAATTTTAATACCTACTCCGAATTTTTCTTTTCTTTCCTTTACTGCTTGCTCAATATACAGATTGAACAACATCGGGGAGAGGCTACAACCCTGTCTTACTCCCTTCCCAACCACTGCTTCCCTTTCATGTCCCTCGACTCTTATAACTGCCATCTGGTTTCTGTACAAATTGTAAATAGCCTTTCGCTCCCTGTAATTTACCCCTGCCACCTTTAGAATTTGAAAGAGAGTATTCCAGTCAACATTGTCAAAAGCTTTCTCTAAGTCTACAAATGCTAGAAACGTAGGTTTGCCTTTCCTTAATCTTTCTTCTAAGATAAGTCGTAAGGTCAGTATTGCCTCACGTGTTCCAGTGTTTCTACGGAATCCAAACTGATCTTCCCCGAGGTTGGCTTCTACTAGTTTTTCCATTCGTCTGTAAAGAATTCGTGTTAGTATTTTGCAGCTGTGACTTATTAAGCTGATAGTTCGGTAATTTTCACATCTGTCAACGCCTGCTTTCTTTGGGATTGGAATTATTATATTCTTCTTGAAGTCTGAGGGTATTTCGCCTGTTTCATACATCTTGCTCACCAGATGGTAGAGTTTTGTCAGGACTGGCTCTCCCACGGCCGTCAGTAGTTCCAATGGAATATTGTCTACTCCGGGGGCCTTCTTTCGACTCAGGTCTTTCAGTGCTCTGTCAAACTCTTCACGCAGTATCATATCTCCCATTTCATCTTCATCTACATCCTCTTCCATTTCCATAATATTGTCCTCAAGTACATCGCCCCATTCCTGTCAATTGCTCCCTTATGCTCTCCCTGAATCTCTGTACAACCTCTGGTTCTTTTAGTTTATCCAGGTCCCATCTCGTTAAATTCCCACCTTTTTGCAGTTTCTTCAGTTTTAATCTACAGGTCATAACCAATAGATTGTGGTCAGAGTCCACATCTGCCCCTGGAAATGTCTTACAATTTAAAACCTGGTTCCTAAATCTCTGTCTTACCATTATATAATCTATCTGATACCTTTTAGTATCTCCAGGGTTCTTCCATGTATACAACCTTCTTTCATGATTCTTAAACAAAGTGTTAGTTATGATTATGTTGTGCTCTGTGCAAAATTCGACCAGGCGGCTTCCTCTTTCATTTCTGTCCCCCAATCCATATTCACCTACTATGTTTCCTTCTCTCCCTTTTCCTACACTCGAATTCCAGTCACCCATGACTATTAAATTTTCGTCTCCCTTCACAATCTGAATAATTTCTTTTATTTCATCATACATTTCTTCAATTTCGTCATCTGCAGAGCTAGTTGGCATATAAACTTGTACTACTGTAGTAGGCGTGGGCTTCGTATCTATCTTGGCCACAATAATGCGTTCACTATGCTGTTTGTAGTAGCTTACCCGCATTCCTATTTTCCTATTCATTATTAAACCTACTCCTGCATTACCCCTATTTGATTTTGTGTTTATAACCCTGTAGTCACCTGACCAGAAGTCTTGTTCCTCCTGCCACCGAACTTCACTAATTCCCACTATATCTAACTTTAACCTATCCATTTCCCTTTTTAAATTTTCTAACCTACCTGCCCGATTAAGGGATCTGACATTCCACGCTCCGATCCGTAGAACGCCAGTTTTCTTTCTCCTGATAACGACATCCTCTTGAGTAGTCCCCGCCCGGAGATCCGAATGGGGGACTATTTTACCTCCGGAATATTTTACCCAAGAGGACGCCATCATCATGTAATCATACAGTAAAGCTGCATGCCCTCGGGAAAAATTACGGCTGTAGTTTCCCCTTGCTTTCAGCCGTTCGCAGTACCAGCACAGCAAGGCCGTTTTGGTTATTGTTACAAGGCCAGATCAGTCAATCATCCAGACTGTTGCCCTTGCAACTACTGAAAAGGCTGCTGCCCCTCTTCAGGAACCACACGTTTGTCTGACCTCTCAACAGATACCCCTCCGTTGTGGTTGCACCTACGGTACGGCTATCTGTATCGCTGAGGCACGCAAGCCTCCCCACCAACGGCAAGGTCCATGGTTCATGGGGGGGGGGGGGGGGGGGGGGGGTTGTCGTCTATAAAGATATATAAAAGAGTGCAAATAAGTGCCATTGTCTCGTAGCGAGTAGGTGCATACTGAGGCAGTGGAGGGGTTCTTAACAACCGACAGCCAAGATCGCATAAAATATTTCTTTTTTGGTTGTCGTCTATAAAGAAATATTTTATGCGATCTTGGCTGTCGGTTGTTAAGAACCCCTCCACTGCCTCAGTATGCACCTGCACTGGCCAACGTTCCTTACTGAACATATGTGTGCGTCCAATCATATGAGGTAGGCGGCTAGAGCACATGTACATCTATGCACGGTGGCTAATTTGTAGGCGTACTCTCATATCGCTGGCTTTGTTGCGGAGTATCTTTGCGGGCAGCTGCGTCTGCCGTGTCGAGCAAGGGACACGGAACTGTTGTGTAGTGTGAGAGGCATTGTTAGTATGGAAGTTGAAATGTTTCTGCAAGTGCTATTACAGTAAAGTGATGAAATATGGAAATGATTCAGAGGAAAGTGCGTCAAGAAGTAATTGAAAAATGAGCAGTGCTGCCGATAACGTATTTGTGTATCCTCTCGTTGCGTGTCGTACCGTACAGTATCAATCATCCGTGCCGTGTTCGGTCTCTCAGAATGAACTAATGTGAATTAGCAAAAATTAGTTACTATAAAAGAGTGCAAATAAGTGCCAGTGTCTCGTAGCGAGCGTGAGAACGTGCGTTTGGTCATTGCGTTTCCGCATAAACAATAATCAGCCGCGCCGCGACGGTTACGCGCACGCTCGTACAAGTGAGAACTGAGCACTGAAAAATTAACTTTACGAACAATGTTACATCATTACTAGTGTCAAGGATGACTGGTACCAAAAGAAATCTGTCTATGCGTGACGAGCGTAGGAACTTTCGTGCGACCATTCGGCTTCCGCATCATCAACAATCACCCGCGCCGTGTCGGTTACGCGTACGCTCGTCCAAGTGATATTGTGGGCAGATAATCATCAAGATTGTGAATTGAGATAAATATTTACGACTTAGAGTGTAATCAGTGCAACCTGCGATTTTCTTTAATCGTCTCAGAATATACACTCCTGGAAATGGAAATGTGTCAGACCCACCATACTTGCTCCGGACACTGCGAGAGGGCTGTACAAGCAATGATCACACGCACGGCACAGCGGACACACCAGGAACCGCGGTGTTGGCCGTCGAATGGCGCTAGCTGCGCAGCATTTGTGCACCGCCGCCGTCAGTGTCAGCCAGTTTGCCGTGGCATACGGAGCTCCATCGCAGTCTTTAACACTGGTAGCATGCCGCGACAACGTGGACGTGAACCGTATGTGCAGTTGACGGAATTTGAGCGAGGGCGTATAGTGGGCATGCGGGAGGCCGGGTGGACGTACCGCCGAATTGCTCAACACGTGGGGCGTGAGGTCTCCACAGTACATCGATGTTGTCGCCAGTGGTCGGCGGAAGGTGCACGTGCCCGTCGACCTGGGACCGGACCGCAGCGACGCACGGATGCGCGCCAAGACCGTAGGATCCTACGCAGTGCCATAGGGGACCGCACCGCCACTTCCCAGCAAATTAGGGACACTGTTGCTCCTGGGGTATCGGCGAGGACCATTCGCAACCGTCTCCATGAAGCTGGGCTACGGTCCCGCACACCGTTAGGCCGTCTTCCGCTCACGCCCCAACATCGTGCAGCCCGCCTCCAGTGGTGTCGCGACAGGCGTGAATGGAGGGACGAATGGAGACGTGTCGTCTTCAGCGATGAGAGTCGCTTCTGCCTCGGTGCCAATGATGGTCGTATGCGTGTTTGGCGCCGTGCAGGTGAGCGCCACAATCAGGACTGCATACGACCGAGGCACACAGGGCCAACACCCGGCATCATGGTGTGGGGAGCGATCTCCTACACTGGCCGTACACCACTGGTGATCGTCGAGGGGACACTGAATAGTGCACGGTACATTCAAACCGTCATCGAACCCATCGTTCTACCATTCCTAGACCGGCAAGGGAACTTGCTGTTCCAACAGGACAATGCACGTCCGCATGTATCCTGTGCCACCCAACGTGCTCTAGAAGGTGTAAGTCAACTACCCTGGCCAGCAAGATCTCCGGATCTGTCCCCCATTGAGCATGTTTGGGACTGGATGAAGCGTCGTCTCACGCGGTCTGCACGTCCAGCACGAACGCTGGTCCAACTGAGGCGCCAGGTGGAAATGGCATGGCAAGCCGTTCCACAGGACTACATCCAGCATCTCTACGATCGTATCCATGGGAGAATAGCAGCCTGCATTGCTGCGAAAGGTGGATATACACTGTACTAGTGCCGACATTGTGCATGCTCTGTTGCCTGTGTCTATGTGCCTGTGGTTCTGTCAGTGTGATCATGTGATGTATCTGACCCCAGGAATGTGTCAATAAAGTTTCCCCTTCCTGGGACAGTGAATTCACGGTGTTCTTATTTCAATTTCCAGGAGTGTAGTTGTTCATACCAGACGTCAGACAGTGTTGTGTTTTAACGTTGAGTGGCTCACCTAAACCCGCTTGCATATTTCGATAGATAATTTCAGGCAAGCCAGCAGCAGTGTGGAGCAGAACAATACGACCGCCGCGGGATTATCAGGTACGTGATGTGGACAGGGCGCACGGTCAAGGAACGACAAATAGTTTAAGGTACCCCACCCATTTGTCTTGAAAGGAGGATATAAGATGAACATCAACAAAAGCAAAACGAGGATAATGGAATGTAGTCGAATTAAGTCGGGTGAGGCTGAGGGAATTAGATTAGGAAATGAGACACTTAAAGTAGTAAAGGAGGTTTGCTATTTGGGGAGCAAAAGAAGTGATGATGGTCGAAGTTGAGAGGATATAAAATGTAAACTGGCAATGGCAAGGAAAGCGTTTCTGAAGAAGAGAAATTTGTTAACATCCAGTATTGATTTAAGTGTCAGGAAGTCATTTCTGAAAGTATTTATATGGAGTGTAGCCATGTATGCAAGTGAAACATGGACGGTAAATAGTTTGGACAAGAAGAGAATAGAAGCTTTCGAAATGTGGTGCTACAGAAGAATGCTGAAGATTAGATGGGTAGATCACATAACTAATGAGGAAGTATTGAATAGGATTGGGAAGAAGAGAAGTTTGTGGCACAACTTGACCAGAAGAAGGGAGCGGTTGGTAGGACATGTTCTGAGGCATCAAGGGATCACCAATTTAGTATTGGAGGGCAGCGTGGAGGGTAAAAATCGTAGAGGGAGACCAAGAGATGATTACACTAAGCAGATTCAGAAGGATGTAGGTTGCAGTAGGTACTGGAAGATGAAGAAGCTTGCACAGGATAGAGTAGCATTGAGAGCTGCATCAAACCAGTCTCAGGACTGCAGACCACAACAACAAACCCATTTGTACTCCCGGGCGTGTTACTAACTAATATGGTACAATTTCCCATGGGGCACAGTGTAGAAGAAAGAGAGAAGATCGAAAGACGAGAGACTTGTCTCATCAGTATTTTGTTTAGAAAGCGCGTGAGTGCCACAGAAATGATCATCAGATGCCTCTAACAGACGCTTAGAGAGAGAGAGAGAGAGAGAGAGAGAGAGAGAGAGAGAGAGAGAGAGAGAGAGAGAGAGGGGGGGGGGGATGGAGATTGTGCATCAGAGACGTTTCTGCTATAGAGCGTGGTTATAATTAAACTTTCGTTACGTGAGAGATCTACATGAAACATTAGTAATCGTAGGACAATGAAACTCTGCAGAAATATTGGTACGGACCTGTAGAAGAGAGACAATGGATAAACCACTGAAAGAAACACATTTCAGTTTTCACATGAGAGGATAACATTTGTCAGTCGTAAAATAGATATGTTGTGCTGTGGGGCGATCGGTGTGGCTGAAAATTAGCACACTTAGTATTCTGCGATCGCAGTGTAGGCACTTCCGTTGTTCCAAGATGACTGGGCTCGACAGTCTTAATCTGCTATCATCCTATGTAATACGGGGTTTGGACGGACACTAAAATTCATATCACGGGTTATATAAAATATACAAAATTTCTCATATCTTATTGAACTTATTATAAAAGTACCTTGTTACATTACATGAAGTCAAAGCATGAAAGGCACTCCATATGTATACATGTCCAGAAAAAATCCAGTCGATAAAATGCACACAGATGACAAAATCCTCGTATCGCCCACAACCGTAGAGGCAGCAGACCCGCCACGAAGTTACGTATCTCGCCGTTGGATGGTGTGTGTAGTAGGTGCTAGATGATTACATGCTGTGGTTATAAGCAATGAATAGCAGCGCACCAGAAAGCAAGGTGGATTTTTCAACGTGCCACTGTAACAATTGGGAATGGCACCTGGCCATACATGTAAAAAAACTACCGTGTGCTTGTTGTCGTTGGGATCTACAGTCCAAAGACAGGTTTGATGCAGCGCTCCATGCCACTCTGTTCTCTGCAAGCCTCTTCATATCCGAGTAAATACCGCAATCTACATCCCTCTGAATCTGCTTAGTGTATTCATCTCTTGGTCTCCCTCTACGGGTTTTACCCTCCCCCACGCTTCCCTCCAGTACTAAATTGGTGATCCCTTGATGCCTCAGAATGTGTCCTACCAACCGATCCCTTCTTCTAGTCAGGTTGTACTACAAATTTCTCTTATCCCCAAGTCTATTCAGTACATCCTCATTAGTTACTTGATCAGCATTTTTCTGTAGCACCACATTTCAAAAGCATCTATTCTCTTCTTGTCTAAACTGTTTATCGTCTACGTTCCACTTCCACACATGGCTACACTCCATATAAATACTTTCAGAAAGGACTTCCTGACAAATCTATACTTGATGTTAACAAATTTCTCCAGAAATGATTTTCTTCCTATTGCCAGTCTAAATTTTATATACTCTCTACTCCGACCATCACAGTCGTGTTGCTGCCCAAATACTAAAACTCATCTTCTACTTTAAGTGTCTCATTTCCTAATCTGATTCCCTCAACATCACATTATTTAATTGGACTACATTCCATTATCCTCGTTTTGCTTTTGTTGATGTTCATCTTGTATCCTCCTTTAAAGACACCATCCATTCCGTTCAACTCCTCTTCAAAGTCCTATGCTGTGTCCGACAGAATTACAGTGTCATCGGCAAACCTCGAAGTTTTTATTTCTTCTCCCTGGGCTGTAATTCCTACTCCAAATTTTTCTTTTGTGTATTTTACGCCTTATTCAGTTACAGACTGAATAACATCGGGGATAGGTTACAACCCTGTCTCACTCCCTTCCCAACCACTGATTCCCTTTCATGCCCCTCGACTCTTATGACTACCATATGGTTTCTGTATTTTCGCTCCCTGTATTTTACCTCTGCCACCTTTAGAATTTGAAAGAGAATATTCCAGTCAACATTGTCAAAAACTTTCTAAGTCCAAAAATGCTATAAACGTAGATTTGTCTTTCCTTAGCCTATGTGGTCGTAGCGTCAGTATTGCCTCGCGTGTTCCTACATTTCTCCGGAATCCAAACTGATCTTTCCCGAGGTCGACCTCAACCAGTTTCTCCATTCTACCGTAAATGATTCGTGTTTGTATTTTGCAGCCGTGTGGGCTTATGGTCCATATATAATCTGTAGCAATTATGTACTGTGTGCTTTTCGACAGCGAGAAAACAACAGTAAAATAAAAAAAAATTAAAAGCCTATATCTTTAAATAACACAGCAACGTGACATAAAAAGAATGCTAAAGCGACCAGACCTGGAGGGTTCCCGCGAAATATCATCCAGCCAAAAAGGGGGGCGGGGTGGACGTGAGCAAAAACGACACGGTGCTGAACTTACTTCAGAGGTCATCTAAACCGGAGGCAGATGCAAGCCTTACTGGGTGCGAGATGTGTACTACAGAATCAGTGTAAATATACCATAAAAAATAATGTAGAAGAGGGTATTCCGCCGGCAGCGCAGTCATGTGCGGCAAGCTTGTGAGTATCATGTTCGCCACCAACATGCGTGGACGATACGAGGATTTTGTCAGCTGTGTGCATTTTGTCAGCTGGATTTTTATCGAGGCATGTAAACTATTTTATGCTTAGATTTCATGTAATGTAACATGGCAATTTTATACCAAGTTCCATAAGGTAGGTGGCATTTTGTTTATTTTTGTATAGCCCGTGATACGAATGGTACTCTCCCTCCACCCCGTGTTGTTATCTTTATGTTGTCCCCCTTAGATCAGATGATGCCAGCGTAAGACTGATGAAACCGATAGTCTTACAACAGTAAGTGACTATGCTGCGATCGCAGTGTACGAAGTGTATTCATTTTCGTTTGTTAATTGCGTACAGTGTTTACGTTTCAGGTTATGAACGTTGTTCAGTGTGGTGACCATTTGCACCCACAACAGCTTGGAAGTTTGTACGGATACCATTTCACAACTTTTCGGAGCACTTTACGAACGAGGAAACACGCGATGTTCAGCTGTCGTGACACAGCTTGCACACTGCATGAGGATAGCACAGTGCATCCATCATTCTCTGACATGGTGCATTTCGCCGTCAGCCTCTCCCAGGACCAATTCCCAAATCGCCAGTTGCGACGATACCTAACGGTTACGGCTTAGTGTAGTTGCCCTTCCAAACAGCATCCCATACGAGCAAAATAGTTGCGACTTTGCTTGATATTACTCCTAACATAGTTACTTAAGCTGTTCACGGTTCTGTTCTAAAGAATAACTCGATGTAGTCATAGGGTCGAGCCGTAGACGTCTGCTTTCATGCTCCGCATCTAATTCACTACAAATAATAAACTGTAACCGTGATCCTGCATTCAAATAATCTACGCATTGGCTAGAACTGCGAGTTAATAAAATACAGATAAATACAAAATAAAAATTAAATGAATGGCTTAATAACAAGGGTTCAATTCTAACGCCTGTAATTGAGGTAGTCGACATAGAATTACGTTTAATAATGTTTAGTCAAGAAAGAGCATCTCAGATAAATAGGAATGGCCCTACGGTATTAGTTACGATACAGACAGAAAATGCCCCTAATCAAATGCAGTAAAGTTAAGTCTAGAGCGTTACGAGAATGATAATAAAATCCCCAAACTAAATAGTCATCAAAGACTCACGTAAACTAAGTCCATTTCATGATCACAATACACGATTCACCAGCTCAAAATAGTTCAGAGTTCAACATGATGATCGACAAATTAACACACGCAATACAAAGAATAACAACTCTCACTATGCCCAGTTCCGTGAGACAAATAGAAAAAGTTAGTCTTATTTGGAGCACATTCAGATCTCTTGTGAGTCCCTTCAAAAGTTAATAGTATTGTAGCAACGGTTCACCATCTAGAATCAGTCGCCTACACGATCGAATCACGCACGTTACCTTGGGCAGTAGTGCCTTCTTCCAACATGTCATGATTGCTCCCTTGACTTCTTCACTCAAAAATTCCCATAGTTCTCAGCTACTGTCTGCTTTTCCATTGGCTGAACGCCATCCCCACAAAAAATACAACGTTCTTAAGATCTACAGACGTGATACGATTCAATTTGACCGCTTCCCAAACTAAACTAGTATATTACGACCTACTCAAATAAATAAATGCTATAAATATTCGGTCACACTCGGATCATTCGCAATAATTACACGCAAATGTTCGTTCATAAATAAATAACCTAGTATTCCTACGCAAGTGCGCTCACGTTAAAAGAGAACAAATTGTCGTTAAATTTTATTTAAATAATTATTTACACCTTCTTGATAGAAGTATCTTTTGGTTCTCTTTTCAGTTGTGGTGTCCGCTGACGCAGCGATTGACCACTTTTAAATTAGCAGAGTTTTTAATAGCACTTGCAGTCGACATTGGAATAAAGTTACTGGCAAAATACTAAACTATTAGTGAAGTAAACACAGATTTATGGCAAAATATGAGGTATTTATGCTGTATTCATTTGCTGTGTAACTGTACAGAATAAAATGTTCTGACAAACATTTGTGTGATAAAAAAAGATCCAAAATACCTAATAAATAATGAAATAAAATAAAGATACGTAGCTTTCTGAAAATGATAACTATACTGCAATACCATCATCTGAGATATCGTATGTTGGAATAGCATGAAGCGTTTAAATGTTGTTAATTCAGAGATAAAGTGTGAAAGTGTTTATTCACCGTAGGAACAAAATTGGAACAAAATGATCCCTCGGTCACAATTTTTTAGTCTTATTTACCAGGTTTCATCACTTCTAAGAGTGCCTTCATCAGAATTTAGACATTTGAAGTGGTCTATGACATAATTACAAATTTATGGGAAGAAAATTTTTTTTCTCTAAGCTGGTCGTAGGTTGTGTTCCTAAAATGAACAGCATAGAGGCAGAAGTGATGACACTTTCTGCAGGACCTGACCATCATTTTGCAGGACAATACTCAAGCACGTACAGTGCAAACTGTTATTGATTTGTTTGACTGATGGGGCTGCTAAGTGCTATACCACCTACTGCCCTCCCCTGAATTAAGCCCTTGTAAGTTCAACTCGATTTTTAAACTGAAGGAAACACTTCACGGCATTCGCTTCAGAACTGCTACAAATTCCCCGGGCAATAGACCGCGCCGCTCGAACTGTTAACACAACTGGCACTGCTAAGACTAGCCTACGACTTCCACATCGCTGGCAACGGGTTATGCACAATGCTGGTGACTACTTTGTAGGTCAGTAAAACTTTGAGACACGTATCTATTTTGTACGAGCTGTGAATAAATAGTTGCCACTATTAAAGTTCCAACCCTCGTATAACCAACGTTACTATTATTCTACACCTTTAGTCTTCGTTTTATCTCGTGGTAATAATTAAACTGAAGATGTTTGGAGTGCTGCAGGGCGGGCTATATACATCACAGGATGCTGAAGTATCGTAGGTGTGCTCATTAACTGGTGTCCTTGCGGTATATGCTGAAAGAAATAATACACTCCTGGAAATGGAAAAAAGAACACATTGACACCGGTGTGTCAGACCCACCATACTTGCTCCGGACACTGCGAGAGGATGTACAAGCAATGATCACACGCACGGCACAGCGGACACACCAGGAACCGCGGTGTCGGCCGTCGAATGGCGCTAGCAGCGCAGCATGCCGCGACAGCGTGGACGTGAACCGTATGTGCAGTTGACGGACTTTGAGGGAGGGCGTATAGTGGGCATGCGGGAGGCGGGGTGGACGTACCGCCGAATTGCTCAACACGTGGGGCGTGAGGTCTCCACAGTACATCGATGTTGTCGCCAGTGGTCGGCGGAAGGTGCACGTGTCCGTCGACCTGGGACCGGACCGCAGCGACGCACGGATGCACGCCAAGACCGTAGGATCCTACGCAGTGCCGTAGGGGACCGCACCGCCACTTCCCAGCAAATTAGGGACACTGTTGCTCCTGGGGTATCGGCGAGGACCATTCGCAACCGTCTCCATGAAGCTGGGCTACGGTCCCGCACACCGTTAGGCAGTCTTCCGCTCACGCCCCAACACCGTGCAGCCCGCCTCCAGTGGTGTCGCGACAGGCGTGAATGGAGGGACGAATGGAGACGTGTCGTCTTCAGCGATGAGAGTCGCTTCTGCCTTGGTGCCAATGATGGTCGTATGCGTGTTTGGCGCCGCGCAGGTGAGCGCCACAATCAGGACTGCATACGACCGAGGCACACAGGGCCAACACCCGGCATCATGGTGTGGGGAGCGATCTCCTACACTGGCCGTACACCACTGGTGATCGTCGAGGGGACACTGAATAGTGCACGGTACATCCAAACCGTCATCGAACCCATCGTTCTACCATTCCTAGACCGGCAAGGGAACATGCTATTCCAACAGGACAATGCACGTCCGCATGTATCCCGTGCCACACAACGTGCTCTAGAAGGTGTACGTCAACTACCCTGGCCAGCAAGATCTCCGGATCTGTCCCCCATTGAGCATGTTTGGGACTGGATGAAGCGTCGTCTGACGCGGTCTGCACGTCCAGCACGAACGCTGGTCCAACTGAGGCGCCAGGTGGAAATGGCATGGCAAGCCGTTCCACAGGACTACATCCAGCATCTCTACGATCGTCTCCATGGGAGAATAGCAGCCTGCATTGCTGCGAAAGGTGGATATACACTGTACTAGTGCCGACATTGTGCATGCTCTGTTGCCTGTGTCTATGTGCCTGTGGTTCTGTCAGTGTGATCATGTGATGTATCTGACCCCAGGAATGTGTCAATAAAGTTTCCCCTTCCTGGGACAATGAATTCACGGTGTTCTTATTTCAATTTCCAGGAGTGTAGTTCCCCTTTTTGCCAGCAGGTGAAAATATGGCGCTGTAAGCATTCAGAATTTTGTGTGGGTGCAGGAAAAGGGGAGAAACAGTCAGACACATGATAACGGTGATTCAGGCCAAGTGAAGACATGGGTTCGATATGGTCGCCCTGTTCACCATCATCGCTGCATCCGTAATACGGTATGGTCGACAGTTACTCGCTTCATATTCAGTGTAATCATAGCAATATGTCATCATATGCTAGTATTCAAATCAGGAAGAGTCTGGATACATCCTTGACAGACATGACCTTTCATTTATCAATACAACCAAAAGGTTTCTTGAAGCAAATCTTTCACGTGGCAAGCGAAATGTGGTGTCGCCCCATCTTGCATTAAAAATAGTGGTGTGGACAATGTTCCGTTCTTGCAAAGCTGGAATAAAGTGCTGCACAAGGAGGTCCCTATAACGTGCAGGTGTCGCTGTACACCTGAAATCTCCTCAAAGAAAAGTGGACTGGCAATGGATGAGGTTGTGAGACCACACCACACAGTCGCATAAGTTGAGTGCAGTGGATGTAACGGACTAGAACCCCATGTGCGATAGTTCTGTGCATTCGCGACATTGTCCATAGTAAAACGTTCTTCTTTCGTCCAAAGAATGTTCTCTGACCACATTTCATCCATTTCCATTCGTGTCATAAAAGGAAGTTCAAATTCACGGCGTTTGTAGCCTACCTTGGGATTTCATTTGGTGCAAATTCTGAATCTTGTAGCGATACCAGTGTACAATGGGCCGCAAAATCTTTTTAACTGTTGACCAGAGGAGTGTGGATTCCCGTACACAGCTCGAGCACTGGCTGCAGAATTTGAGGCAAGTGATGTACGGTCGGCCATAGCTGCAGCAGCTTCATCATCTTCCATGGGAAAGGGATGCTTCCTCTCCACCTAATTCAAATTTATTGGTCATATTTTTTAGCCCATTTATTGACATTGGGACCGCTCGCAGCTATTATTACCCATGATACTCCTGCTATTGCTGCCGTGCTGATAAAACAACCTTACCAGTAGTGCACAGTGTTTCTTCGCAACAGACATTACGTTTTGTACGGAAAACTTAAAGCTTCTTAACACTTTACACCAACAATCACTTCACAAAAGAAATAAACACGGGTTGCCAAGCGGCAAACGGCACACTAACGTCACAAAAGGAAACATTTCACATTCTGTCTGCTTACAGCGTCACATTTTCACCCGGCGGCAGAAAGTGGAACTATTTTTCCGCGTACTCCATGAATTCTCCGATTAGTGAACAAACCTAATGATGATTCAGCGTCCTGGTATGTATACAATCCGCACTGCAGCAATCTGAACAACGTCTGTCTAATTATGACCACTCGGTACACATTTCCAGCCCTCTGCCGCTAGAGAACTCTGAATTGTAGCGTGAAAAATGGTAATGTGTAACCTATGTCAGAGGGTGGGGAACAACATGCTATAATCCAGTTTCGAGTTGGAATAGTTCATCCAGAATGGAGCACCCTGTCCTTCAGCATGACAATGCGAGACAACACATGAATGTTACATTATCTGTTACAATCTGATGCCTTGGGTGCACTGTCATCGATCATCCTCCATACAGTTCCGACTTGGCCCCCATCCAATTTTCAGATGTTTCCAAAACTTAAAGAATACTTTTACTTCGGTAGTGACGAAGCAGTTAAGCAGAGGTGAGATTGTGGCTCCATCAACAAAGTCAAACGTTCCACAGTGACTGGTCTCGTTGGAAGAAATGTGTTCATGGCCGGGGTGACTATGTTGAATAAAGATGTAGAATTTAATAACGTTTGTTTCATTTAAAACGTTCAAGAGATTTCACATAGAAAATTCGGAGGCACTACTTTTCAGCAAGCCCTCACAGTTCAGTGGATGACTTTAACTACTAAATAATTAACAATCATTTTAGCTTCTGTATTTTCTCTGTATACTAAACCATCTGTTTCACAATAATCATTCAAGTTCCGCAGTTATAAAATTTCCACCTGCTCACAATACTTGTAAAAATTCCAGTTACTTGCCACAACTGCAGAAACACGTCTGACTTTCCGCCAGTGGGTTCCAACCTATCTGAAACATTTGCCCTTAAGTGTAAACAGCTATAACGTAGTACCCACCCCCACCCCTCCTCCAACTCCCACCCTCTCCATCAACAACATTGGCACCATAACTAAATTATGGAATCAAAAAGGTCTTTCTTTGTTCACTTTTATTTTAAAAAGATGAAATATAAATGATATTTAGGTTTTGCAGGTGTTTTGTTAAACAATGAACTTGTGAATCAGTAAAACAATCAGTAACAGCCCTTATTTATGGAATGCTGAAGCAGTTCACAGTGTATCGCAAGTGCTACCTACAACTGATTCTCAGAAAAGAAAGCTGGCTATCCACGTTGAGGATAGACATATGTTGCAAACCAAGCTCCCTCTGCACCATTCCTGTCCTTAGCAACACTTGTTTCACCTATACGCTGCACCCCCAGTCAAAATCAACCAAGTTAAAATATGTGCTCTGTGCTTATTGTTTGTAAAAAATATGATTGCTGTACTGTTTTAAGACTTTAGGTTGGAAGTGGTTTGTCTGAGCAGTGTCGCTAGTAAAAATAACAGTAACAGTACTGCGAAGTCGCTACAGAAATTTCACAAGCTGCGAAATTGTCGTGAATAAAACAGTGACCCGAATATAGAATAAATTTCATTTACTTTACGTCAATGGTCAGAAACTTTTTGTCAACAGATTACCGGTTTCGGTCTACAATGACCATCTTCACATCTGTTTTATAAAAACTGTTTTATGAAAACAATGTCCTAATGTACTGCAGCCATAGTGACAACATAAAATGTTAAATTCAAAATCAGCCTGATTTCGCATTTAACATTTGACGATGCTACTATGGCTGCAGTACATTAGGACATTGTTTTTGTAAAACAGATCTGAAGATGTCATTATAGACCGAAACCGGTAATCTGTCGACAGAAAGTTTGAGACCATAGACGTAAAGTAAAGGAAATTTACGCTACAGCAAAGTTGTAGCCATTGAATAGTTAACTGTTGTGCTGTGCTGTCAATTATTTAGTTTATGTGCTGCGAAGTGAATAATAAAGCAGCTTGTGGTCCATTGCACGAACTACCCAGAACTCGGTTTTCAGGACATATTTATGCCTATGTGGCGTGTATGTCTCAATATTGCTGTCGTAGATGCTTTGCACAAAGTAGGAAGTCTGTGTGCAGCGGGTGGACTATACGAGGAAGACGACATTCATGCGCTGCTGGATATGAGTACTCCTGGAAAGGCGACGACGATTTTGATCCGATGATGGCATCCGCTACCTCGGGGACAATAGATGTACTGATAATGATTTCAACGTCGTCCGCCGACACATAGCATAGTGGCATTGCTACCAGAGCGCATCTGTTGCACCATTCACTGGGGAATGCTGAAGGCCAGAAGGATCAGCGTGGTGCAAACGTGTGAAACGAGCAGGGAGCAGTGCCACGGAGACGCACTCAGCTTCCTACAGCCAGCTGAGCTAGATTGAAATGGGTCAAATTGTGGCCTTCAGAGTGGCGGGATGTTCGTTTGGAGAATTGTCACACAAGCTGGACGTGCTGCATAAGTTGTGCAACGATGCTGGTATAAGTGGTCACGTGAACGTAGTCAAACACACACACACACACACACACACACACACACACACACACACACACACACACACACGGCTCCGGATGTCCATGCTGAACAGACGCCACCAGGCAGCGGTGGCAGACCGTAGTATAGATAAGAGGGCTTGTGAGCCCAGACGTGTCAACACGAACTGTTGCGAACCGGTTATTAGCAGTGGGACTAAGGCACGCGCACCTTCAGTCTGTCTTCCGCTCGCGCCACAGGATGGACGTGCACGACTCGACTGGTACCGTCAGATGATCACTTGGAAGATGGGGAGTGGTACGCCATGGTCTTCGGCAGTGAAAGCAGATTCTACCTCCACGCAAGTGATGGTCGTCTGCGCATACGGTGTAGGCCTGGTGAGTCCTGTCAAGTAGACACGCTGGCACTACCCCAGCGCCGGCCGGCGTGGCCGAGCGGTTCTAGGCGCTTCAGTCCGGAACCGCGCGACTGCTACGGTCGCAGGTTCGAATCCTGCCTCGGGCATGGATGTGTGTGATGTCCTTAGGTTAGTTAGGTTTAAGTAGTTCCAAGTTCTAGGGGACTGATGACCTCAGCTGTTAAGTCCCATAGTGCTCAGAGCCATTTGAACCATTTTTCATACCCCCTGTACTAATGATTCCAACCGATTTACCCATTCATTTTGATTTCTGTTTCCAATCAACATTCCGTTTGCAATAACAATAAATTAGGTAGGGGAGGGGGAGGAGAAGATGGACAGAGCAAGGAGGAAGAAATGGATAGAAAGAGTGTCAGATAAGTGGTGTACGGGCAGCGGAGGGAGGGGAGAAAGGTGATGGACAAAGAGAGGGGGGAGGAGGAACAGATTGGGGGGAGAGAGAGAGAGAGAGAGATTGGAGAGAGAGAGAGAGAGAGAGAGAGAGAGAGAGAGAGAGAGAGAGAGAGAGAGAGATTTTGGGGGGGGGGGAGGAGGAGATTGGGACGTATATCCAATTCACATAAATATTTAACAGTTGCGAAATTTTGCCAGGTTCGCTAGTAATCCAACAAAAACAAGAAAATGGAAGAATTTTCTTTGTAATGTTTCTAGTTTAAAAGCCTCGCTTCTCCTTAGGGAGGTGCTACGTGCTACGACGCGCGCACACCGCAGCACCCGGTACTGGGTCGAGTAGCCACTTGAAGGCGCTGTAGCGCGCGATGGTATTAAGGCGCGGCGCGGCGCGACGGCCAATATTTATGTCCAGCGGGCGGCTGTCGGGCCGTGTTGGCCGCGGCCGTTTCGCAACGCCCACGCGGGCGGCCGGGCGCCGGCGGCCTCTGTGATCAGCGGCGCGGCGCGATGCGAGCAGGGAGACGGACGGAAATGTCGATTAGGCCGGACACGCTTTCCACTCTGCCACCAGCGAATGGGCGCGGGTCGCGGCCGGGCTGCTGCAGCAGCGCATCCACTCTGTCTTAGTGCTCCGCCGCCGAGGCTGGTGCGTTTTAATACCGCCGAGTGCGTAGCTGCGTTTCTTTCCCCACCTATCACCCACGGTGCTTGCGAGTAATGCTAGCAGGCGAGAGTCTTTTGTAGCGAGTCACTAAGATGGAAGACGGCTTGCCCTGCGAAGTGACGTTCCATAAGCGCCCTCTGAGCGACGAATCGAGAACGGAAGCGCCCCCACTGCTTTGTCCATCCTTCACCCCGTCGTAAAAGCAGAGCAGTGCCTGAGCTGCAGCAGTACAGTGTGTCCACATGAAACCTCCATGATATCCAAATACACAAAAAAATACTGGGAGACACAGATACTGGCTAATTGCTGCATCACGTAATGTAATTCAATAAGTGTTGTATACTGGGGGCGTCCACTTTGATGTAAATCTCGCTACCGCTGAGAAAGACTAATACAGGTATGATGACTAACTGAAACTCTCAGCTGCCGACAGGTGTTGTTGATATACCTCGATGTGGACAGCTGAAAATGTGTGCCCCGACCGGGACTCGGGATGGGCAAATGTCTATAACGTACATTACATATGTAGAATTGTGGACAGTTGGGAATGTGAGTCTCACGGGAAGCGTGAATGGGATAAGTCCCTGCAGTCGCGCTATTCATCTGTGTCCTCGGTGGCTCAGATGGATAGAGCGTCTGCCATGTAAGCAGGAAATCCCGGGTTCGGGTCCCAGTCGGGGCACACATTTTCAGCTGTCCACATCGAGGTATATCAACACCACCTGTCGGCAGCTGAGGGTTTCAGTTAGTCATCATTTATTCCAGGGAAAAGCTGCACGGTCATCAACAGTATTCTGTTCTTTCGAGAACAGTTACTGTCTTCATATCTAATACAGGTTCAAAAATGGGTCTGAGCACTATGGGACTCAACTGCTGTGGTCATAAGTCCCCTAGAACTTAGAACTACTTAAATCTAACTAACCTAAGGACAGCACACAACACCCAGCCATCACGAGGCAGAGAAAATTCCTGACCCCGCCGGGAATCGAACCCGGGAACCCGGGCGTGGGAAGCGAGAACGCTACCGCACGACCACGAGGTGCGGGCGATCTAATACAGGTATCCTGGTAGGAAGGATGCATGGGTTCTAGGGCAGCGCGCGCACACACACACACACACACACACACACACACACACACACACACACACACACACACACACACACACACAGCGAAAAAAAACCAGTAAAATATATTACTCAACTTCGGTAACGCTGGCTAGAACAATTGTAAATGCAGGTTTAGCCCATCTGTCCAGCGTTCCATGAACACTAACTAAATAATATTCTCTGAACTAAAGTCGTGATGTACTATTCGAAGAACAATTGCAAGCTAACCGTACTCGGTTAAAGCTCTAGGCAGGCGGTCTCTGTCCATACACGATAATTCTATTGTGTTCTGTCTCTACTGAAGACTAATCACTGTCTATTTACCGGCCACTGTTTCTCTCTCACTCGACGACTTGAAGAAACGACGAACGTCGTGCAGAACTCTCTAGCGAGACTCGGACAGACTTACAACTTGCAACTGACATCTTCCGCTCGTGAACATTTACTTTACAGGTTCCTTTCACTGTCGTAACACATCACATGCATACTGTACTGTTTACAAAATATGACAGTATGCATTTTATGTGTTACGACAGTGAAAGGGACCTGTGACCACTGGAGACAGTGCCACAAGTTCCTCCAAAAAATCGAAACACAACAAAACAAGCACACACACACACACACACACACACACACACACACACACACACACACACACACACACACAAACTGTCGTATTAAGAAATGACTGGTAACAGTAAACTTGGAGTTTCCATATTATGTTTCATTTGTGTGTGATTTCAACAAAGTGTTCTCACTATAGGCTACATGTGATACGTTTTCTGGCATAAAATGACACCAAAATAGTGTGTATTATCACGTGACTTGGGCCTTCTGCAAGTAAATAAATAGGAGATGGCTTCCATTGATAAATTCCTTGATTCTTTCTGTTTACTGAAATCTCTCGTGATAGTCTCGAATGACGTATACAAAGAGATATTTATTTGTTCATTCTGAGTGAGTTACCACCACGTACACCAAGCGTTAATATTTTTAAAGCTTTCCTGTATTTCCTAGATTGTTTCTAATGCCCTGATGTGCACATTGACCCCCTTTTCTCGTGGTGTACTCGAGTTGTCCGTCCGACGCTGCCTGTCTAGCGTAGTTGTCTACAACGGCTGTAGTGGTGATGTCATGCCTTTGTGGCATAATGATGAGAGAGAGGAGAGGATGAACCTAGTCGGTATATACGTGCCTCTGAAGCGCCCCCTAGATCTCCTGAACGAACAGAGATAGCTTTTTTTTTTTTTTTTTTTTTTTTTTTTTACACGATTTGTGCTTACGGATTCCGTGTTCATTCCCACAGAGCAATTGCAACGTCTCCGAAAGAGTCATCATTCTCGTGAACGATGGATTTTTCTTTTCGATTTTTCTGTATGTTTACGGTCATAGGTGAGAAATCGTACCTTTAAAATATATTTAAAAAGAAACAATTTCTGTCATATATAGTTAAGTGTTTTTTAATATGAAGTGCCTTAAGATTGTGTCGTTTATCTGCAGGGTCACTGCGGACAACCATCGGAGGCAGACCACAAAAAATACGTCATACCAGCTGATTCTTGGCTACGCCCTGGATTCTAAGCGACGTTCGCTTCTTACCCCGCAACGGATCACGTAACGCGCGCTGAAAGGTGAGTTGCTGCTGCTGTAAATTACGTCTTCTCCTAGCTGGCTAACAGCCTTAGTCTGTATGTCAAACCGCAATGAAATCATCAAGTGTGTGTTCTTTTTTTTACGTACGTGTGTATTATGGGCACTAACAAAAAAATCGTTCCAGGTAAAGGCGAAATTGTATAGCTGTTGAACAGTATAGGAATATGCAGCGTGTTAAAATTTGAAGTGTTTTAGGCAGAAAATTCCTGAAGCCGTTCGGAAAATGGCTGTAAATAAACGACCGCAATTAGGGAAGACAGTTCCGTAAGAAAAAATCTTACATGCGTACAATGCAGGAGAAAGCCATTGTGAAGAAAAAAAGTATAACATTGTGACCATCTGTGAGCCATGGGCGCTTAAGGTGGAGCGGAGACAAACCAGAAAAGGTTTAGAGTTTTTAACGTCGAGGCGACGACAAAATCATTGGAGATAGTCACAAAATTAGAAAACAGGCACAGCCTAACCTTGCCCACTATAGGTTAGAATTCCAGACTTGAAAGACACATCACCATGTAATCTCCACGTCTCAAAAGCTTTCGAACATGTTAAAAAAAACAATGTCCGTATTAAAAATTTAAAAGTTGTACCTCACTGTCATCTATAAACTTAAAAGCATAATAATGCAGCAAATCACATGCCCTTTCACGTTTTATCATCTTGCCCACTGTAGGTTAGAATTCCAGGCTTGAAAGACACATCACCATGTAATCTCCACGTCTCAAAAGCTTTCGAACATGTTAAAAAAACAATGTCCGTATTAAAAATTTAAAAGTTGTACCTCACTGTCATCTATAAACTTAAAAGCATAATAATGCAGCAAATCACATGCCCTTTCACGTTTTATCATCTTGCCCACTGTAGGTTAGAATTCCAGGCTTGAAAGACACATCACCATGTAATCTCCACGTCTCAAAAGCTTTCGAACATGTTAAAAAAACAATGTCCGTATTAAAAATTTAAAAGTTGCTACCTCACTGTCATCTATAAACTTAAAAACATAATAATGCAGCAATTCACATGCCCTTTCACGTTTTATCACCTGTCGAAAACTTCAGTTCAATATGCTGATGCGGCTATGAATCTATTAGTGTACCCCATAATACAGGGTGGCCCAAAAAAACACCGACAAAGCTTAGGAACAAGTTCCTCACACTAAAACAAAAAAGGCATCTTAAGTGCATACCTTAAGAGATAGGAGCACTTGTTCATCTTTGGTTCTATGAGTTGAATCTTTTCTAATGCAAGCTCTTTGCTTTTCATATTTTGGGGGGAGGTAGTATCGACCAAAACAAGAAAAAATGTTCAGTAAACACGGGCTCTGAAACTCATATGTTAAGAACTATGAGCGCTTGTTCAGCAGAAAAGATGTAGAGATGTGTTTCATGCTAGCAAAGCTGGAGTGCTCCTACCTCTTAAGGTATTAGACGTTTTTTTCTTATTTATGTGTTAGGAACCTGTACATAAATTTTGTCTCCTTTTTCTTTGTACGCCCTGTACACCTCACCCCGTACAGAAACTACTGTGTATCTAAGTAGGCCGGATATTAAACGTCTTAGTGCTGAAATACAAGTATTTCCATGTACGAGGGCAGTTCAATAAGTAATGCAACACATTTTTTTTCTGAAAAAGGGGTTGTTTTATTCAGCATTGAAATACACCAGGTTATTCCCCAATCTTTTAGCTACACAGCACTATTTTTCAACGTAATCACCATTCAATGCTACGGCCTTAACGCCACCTTGAAATGAGGGCCTGTATGCCTGCACGGTACCATTCCACTGGTCAATGTCGGAGCCAACGTCGTACTGCATCAATAACTTCTTCATCATCCGCGTAGTGCCTCCCACGGATTGCGTCCTTCATTGGGCCAAACATATGGAAATCCGACGGTGCGAGATCGGGGCTGTAGGGTGCATGAGGAAGAACAGTCCACTGAAGTTTTGTGAGCTCCTCTCGGGTGCGAAGACTTGTGTGAGGTCTTGTGTTGTCATGAAGAAGGAGAAGTTCGTTCAGATTTTTGTGCCTACGAACACACTGAAGTCGTTTCTTCAATTTCTGAAGAGTAGCACAGTACACTTCAGAGTTGATCGTTTGACCATGGGGAAGGACATCGAACAGAATAACCCCTTCAGCGTCCCAGAAGACTGTAACCATGACTTTACCCGCTGAGGATATGGCTTTAAACTTTTTCTTGGTAGGGGAGTGGGTGTGGCGCCACTCCATTGATTGCCGTTTTGTTTCAGGTTCGAAGTGATGAACCCATGTTTCATCGCCTGTAACAATCTTTGACAAGAAATTGTCACCCTCAGCCACTTGACGAGCAAGCAATTCCGCACAGATGGTTCTCCTTTGCTCTTTATGGTGTTCAGTTAGACAACGAGGGACCCAGCGGGAACAAACCTTTGAATATCCCAACTGGTGAACAATTGTGACAGCACTACCAACAGAGATGTCAAGTTGAGCACTGAGTTGTTTGATGGTGATCCGTCGATCATCTCGAACGAGTGTGTTCGCACGCTCCGCCATTGCAGGAGTCACAGCTGTGCACGGCCGGCCCGCACGCGGGAGATCAGACAGTCTTGCTTGACCTTGCGGCGATGATGACACACGCTTTGCCCAACGACTCACCGTGCTTTTGTTCACTGCCAGATCACCGTAGACATTCTGCAAGCGCCTATGAATATCTGAGATGCCCTGGTTTTCCGCCAAAAGAAACTCGATCACTGCCCGTTGTTTGCAACGCACATCCGTTACAGACGCCATTTTAACAGCTCCGTACAGCGCTGCCACCTGTCGGGAAGTCAATGAAACTATACGAGACGAAGCGGGAATGTTTGAAAATATTCCACAAGAAATTTCCGGTTTTTTCAACCAAAATTGGCCGAGAAAAAAAATGTGTTGCATTACTTATTGAACTGCCCTCGTATTAGACATTCAAATAAATGCGTCGTTTTTGCGTGGAACACTTGCCAGGTTTTCACCTGAAACGACAAACTATCAGCCGATCCAGGAGAAATTCTACCAAATAATAACTTTCCTGATCGTTACGAACGTCGTCTACGTTCTGTGAACTGTCATATGACACATTTCGTCTTGCTCCAGCGAGAGGACCCTCACATGTGTGGTGGTTGTGTGCGTCACAGTTTCTTTGAATGTGTTTTATGTTCAGACAAGAGGCAGCGGCTAATCTGCGTGCAGATGTGTTCTCTATTCTAGCTAAAAAGGAGAAGGATGTGGCACAAATTTTAAGTTCCTATGAAATGTCCGGCTTAATCTCCTAAATATTACGGAGATGTAATTAACTTGCTTTTAGGAGATCTGGCTCATGTAAGTGATGAGAGAGGCACACTTCCCTGTGTCGTTACTACAGCTTCCTTTTTATGCTATCAGTTTTTTTAAAGGTTTACAATATTTAACTTTAAGTACTGTACCTTCGAAGTTGCATGAATATACCGGTGGACCGTGTAAGGCAGTGAAATTGAGTGCAGTTTTTAACCAACTTTTTATTTCACCTCCTTTTAATACTTTAATCACATTCGTCTCTATTTTGATAAGGGTGTTGTTAACTGCGTAGTTGAAAACACACACACACACACACACACACACACACACACACACACACACACACACACACACACACACCCACACACACTTCACACATGCTGACCTGGTATCGGCACTGATTGGTTTGTAGATTTAGTGCGTGAATGAAATAGCGTACTTTAGGACATACGTTCCATATTTTGCAGTAGACGTTGCGCTGAATTACGCTCGGACCTTGGGGCTCCCAGTGCCTCTCATTAGTATTTAGACTCCTTATATGGGAGACCCACAACTTTGTGTTGAGTAGGAAGAAATATTGCTGACCATATTATTGGATGTAAACTACGGCACTCCCTTAAGACATTCATACAGATACATAAACTTACCGGATAATTGATAGCATGCACGGACTATATTCCGCATAGTGGGGTTTTAAGCCCCCTGGTAGTCGCCATTTATGAAGTGAACAAGCTAGACAGATGGGTCATAGCCCCAGCGGAGGCAATTAAATACATCCGAAGTGGAACACTTCATGTCAGAGCCGTACTACCTGTCGTACCCACACACGTTACGCAACGCCACAAAGTTTATGAGGCTGTGATTGGCAATAAGCCTCGTCGTGGTAAGACACTTCATCAGTGTTTGATGTAGTGATGTGGAAATGGATATACCGAAATTAATTTACAGTAAATATTGCCAAAATATTTGCACTGTCGAATCTTTACGAAATCCTGTAATTTATTTAGATATAGATACGGCTTTTTCCTCCGCTCTAAGAAGTGATCGTGCGAAGTGGCGCAGCGTTCAATGCAGTAGACTTGAGCTGGAAAGAAACTGGTTTCGAATCAATGTCTGGCCATCCGGATTTATGTTTTCCAGCGTTTTCTTATTCACGACACTCAAAATAGAAATTGAATCTCAGGCAAGCCTAATATATTCATTTGCAACGTGTCCAGACCACCGACTTAAAATAAGCACTCTGGAGTAGCGTCAATACGCAGTGAGCATTCCCTTGCTCGGGTGCAAACTTGAATCCGTCGTTGCATACCGTCGATGAGACCCCATTGTCCTACTCTTCAATGGCGATTCTGCGTAAATCGTGCAGGGTTCGTGGTCGTTCTTGACGTCCATTAACGGCTCGTTTCAGTCAATCCCAGACATGTTCTAACATTCCGGGTGTGCAGCCGGATCCCGTCGACATTGTGCCACGATATCTCGGCCCAATGACGTCCGTCCATCTTCAGGTGAGTAGACAACTACTGAAGAGCCCAGGTGCATTCACAGTATTTATGCCGAATCTTGCGCATACGAAATATGCCAGGTGACGTCAAGCGCGGAACTGCCGAATTGTGTGTGCTGCCCTCGGTGGTGGAAGTATCGAATGACCTCGTCGATTCCGTTGTGACTGGATAATTTTAGTCATCGGATTCCAGTTTTTACCTAGTTGAAAGCCGTTGTCACGATTTATAAGATTACCGGCACGACGCATTTGCCCCGATTCTTGACTACTTAACCACAAAAACTGGAGACTGGAGCTACGATATTTTTCCATGGTGTTCCACTGAGTGTCCCATGGAAATAGTGTTTTGCCACTGCTGATTTTAACGATTGCCGATGACGGGTGTATGTGCCACGGAATATAGTGGCAGAATGTCAACGAGATCCGGCTACACACCTGAAAATTACTAGAAAAAGAAATACGCCAGGAAAATTTCAGAAATTAAAATCCTCTGGGTTATTAGGTCGAGTCATATTTCCTCTAAAATAATCAACGTTTCGACCACTCTGCTGGTATCTTCCTTAGACTCTTCCGGTGTCCGCTACTGCTAGAACACTGTCAGAGACCAGCGTCGCGTTCTCTTATAAAGGAGAGTTTTCCCGCATTCGTACCGGGGAAGTGGTAGTATTGGTTAAAATTCCTACGGCTACCATTGGTGGGCCATCGACATAGGCTAATATTCCCGCACTGATGCAGAATAAGGGGCGCTGTTGGCTAAACTCCGGTCCGAGAAGCGGTTGAAATTTCCAAGAATGCATCTAATTTTAATAGAGAGGACGGCTATAGGCTTCCGGCATCATGGCTCCCCGCCATCAAGTAAGTGAATATAAGGCCGCGGTGTGCGAGTAACATAAACAACGCGCTGCCAGTCACCTCGGCGGAAAATAATACTTTGGGTAAACATTCCCCCCTTCTTGCTCTATCCGTTTCGCATCTTGCCACTGACGACGGCCAACCAATAGCAAGCAGTAGGAGGAATTTCAACCAATAACCCTTCTCCAGCGTAAGTGTGGAATAGTGCCTTTCTAGCCAAGGACGACTGGCCACCAATAGTATCCACAAGAGTTTAGCCAACAGCGCGCCTTCTTCTGCATCAGTGCGGGAATATTAGCCTATGACGATGGCCCACCAATGGTAGCCGTAGGAATTTTAACCAATACTACCACTTCCCCAGTACGAATGCGGGAAAACTCTCCTTTATAAGAGAACGCGACGCTGGTCTCTGACAGTGTTCTAGCAGTAGTGGACACCGGAAGAGTCTAAGGAAGATACCAGCAGAGTGGTCGAAACGTTGATTATTTTAGAGGAAATGTGACTCGACCTAATAACCCAGAGGATTTTAATTTCTGAAATTTTCCTGGCGTATTTCTTTTTCTAGTAATTTTCAGGTGTGTAGCCGGATCTCGTTGACATTCTGCCACTATATTCCGTGGCAAATACACCCGTCATCGGCAGTCGTTAAAATCCGCAGTGGTAAAACAGTGTTTCCATGGGACATTCAGTGGAAAACGATGGAAAAGTAGTATAATGTGGTCTTATCGACAGTATGCCACGACGGATTCAATCTTGCACCTGAGCAAGGGAATGCTCCAACGCGTATTGACGTTACTCAAGAGTGTTGTTTAAGTTGGTGTGGACACATTGCAAATGAATATATAGGCATGCCCCAGAGTTAATTTCTATTTTCAGTGTCGTGAATAGGAAAATGCTGGGAAATATAAATCCGGATGGCCAGACGTTGATTCGAAACCAGTTTCTTTTCAGCTCAAGTCTACTGCATTGAACGCTGCGCCACCTCGCACTGGTCTCTGACAGTATTCTAGCAGTAGTGGACACGGGAAGAGTCTGAGGAAGATCCCACCAAAGGGATCGAAATGTCGATTATTTTAGAGGAAATATGGTGCGGCCTAATAATCCAGAAGATTTTTACTTCAGTCACAAAAGCCACGAAAGCCTGCAGATGTGCATAAAATTTCATGTTCGGTAAGGTTCGTGCCTGGAGAATAGGCAAGCCACTCGATTCTGGTGATCCTAGCATCATGATGAAATATGTTCACGAGAATAGGACGACGAGGACGCCAGTTTTTATCCATCAAGAGGAAAGTGTAGGTAAATTTTGGGTATACGGTCCCATTTTCGGTTGCAGAATATCGTCCATTTACCGTAGAGCAGTGAGATTGTCCTCAGCAACTACAAGAGCTGTACGGTGTTCCCATGTAATGCCACCTCAGAACATCGCTCCATCACCGCGTTGTTCCAGATGTGGGACGTAGTGTCGGAGGCGTTCGGTATTACCAGATTGCCTCCAAACAAGTTTGCGATTATTGGGGCATAAACAGATTAGAGTTTCGTCCGTAAAGAACATCCGCCTCTAGTCCTAGTGCGTCATGTCTGCGTGATTTCTCGCTTATCTTTAACGATGTCTTCCATGATGTTCTATATGTCATGGTGCTCTCCATGGCCATCGGGAATTGAGAGTCGAATTGAGAAATCGTCTCGTAACAGTCTGATGCGATACATGACATCCTGTAGCTTCTCTGAACGCTGAATTCAGTTCTGAAGCACTCAGCCCACGGTTCCTTTGCCTCAAAGGTCGTAGATATAATCAAGTGCACCTGCACGGCGTTGAAGGACTGTGCCGTGTAGTCCTCAACACTACCTGTTAATTGGAATCCATTCCATGCCCGCATCACGTCTATTCGATCCCAGGGCACATATCGAGCTCGGTTGACAAGCGTTTTGTGTGTAACATGATGATGCGGACCCTATCGTTGATCACTATTTTCACTCTACTATTCCACGCGCCCCCAAGTGTGCTTCTCTTTCAACTGAAATGCTGCAGTCACAATAGTAACACACCTGTACGAAATATCGGGGTGAAGCAACACTTCTGTTGATGCATGATTTTTCCTCATTCAGCTCGGGATGACCAGAGCTCTCACTCCTCGCCGCAGCTCAGGCGATGGATACGCTCCTGCATGTAGACGTACCAGGTGGTTATTGAAGTGCATCTACTCACGGAGGTCAAGTGTGGACTGTAATTATCGTGTGGCAGCGAAACTTAGTACATATGCTAATGCGTTAACGATTTAAGCTGGAAAACAAGTTACACTACAGGCCATTAAAATTGCTACACCAAGAAGGAATGCAGATGATAAACGGGTATTCAATGGACTAATGTATTACACTTCAAATGACATGTGATTACATTTCCACGCAATTTGGGTGCATAGATCCTGAAAAATCAGTACCCAGAACAATCACCTCTCGCCGTAATAACGGCCTTGATACGCCTGGGCATTGAGTCAAACAGAGATTGGATGGCGTGTACAGGTGCAGCTGCCCATGCAGCTTCAACAGGATACCACACTTCATCAAGAGTAGTGACTGGTGTATTGTGACGAGCCAGTTGCTCGGCCACCATTGACCAGACGTTTTGAATTGATGAGAGATCTGGAGAATGTGCTGGCCAGGCCAGCAGTCGAACATTTTCTGTATCCAGAAAGGCCGGTACAGGACCTGCAACATGCGGTCGTGCATTATAGTGCTGAAATGTAGGGTTTCGCAGGGATCGAATGAAGGGTAGAGCCACTTGTCGTAACACATTTTAAATGTAACGTCCACTGTTCAAAGTGCTGTCAATGCGAACAAGAGGTGACCGAGTCGTGTAACCAATGGCACCCCATACCGTCACGCCGGGTGATGCGCCAGTATGGCGATGACAAATACACGCTTCCAATGTGCGTTCACCGCGATGTCGCCAAACACGAATGCGACCGTCATGATGCTGTAAACAGAACCTGGATTCATCCGAAAAAATGACGTTTTGCCATTCGTGCGTCCTGGTTCGTCGTTGAGTACACCATGGCAGGCACTCCTGTCTGTGATGTCGCGTCAAGAGTAATCGCAGCCATGGTCTCCGAGCTGATAGTCCATGCTGCTGCAAACGTCGTCGAACTGTTCGTGCCGATGGTTGTTGTTTTGTAAACGTCCCCATCTGTTGACTCAGGGATCGAGACGTGGCTGCACGATCCGTTAAAGCCATGCGGACAAGATGCCTGTCATCTCGACTGCTAGTGGTAAGAGGCCGTTGGGATTCAGCACGGCGTTCCGTATTACCCTCCTGAAGCCACCGATTCACTATTCTGCTAACAGTCATTGGATCTCGACCAACGCGAGCAGGAATGTCGCGATACGATAAATCGCAATCGCGATAGGGTACAATCCGACCTTTATCAAAGTTGGAAACGCGATGGTACGCATTTCTCCTCCTTACACGAGGCGTCACAACAACGTTTCACCAGGCAACGCCGGTCAACTGCTGTTTGTGAATGAGAAATCGGTTGGAATCTTTCCTCATGTCAGCACGTTGTAGGTGTCGCCACCGGCGCCAAACTGCTGAGGTCATCGGTCCCTAGGCTTACACACTACTGAATCTAACTTGAACTAACTTACGCTAAGGACAACATACACACCCATGCCCGAGGAAGGATTCGAACCTCCGACGGGGGCAGCCGTGCGAACCGTGGCAAGGCGCCCAAGACCGTGCGGCTATCCCGCGCGGCTAATAGTGTTTGCATTCAGTGCTTATTTATACATGTGTGTATTAAAATATTCACATGCAGTTCTTTCAGGAACACGTTGCTCAGACTCTACCGGAGCTGTTCCGAGCAGCTGTTGATCGCGTCGTTTTACGTATGTAGCCACACGTCAGATTCTCCGGTTCTCATACTAAACAATTTGTTTGAAGTGGAGATTAATAATAAAATCGTCATTATGCCTTTCTCGCTTGTGTGACCTTCTCTGCCCACGTCCCGTTCCTAATGCATTTCATACGGAAACATTTTAACACGTCATTTATGCATTCACAGCGCCAAATTTGCACCTAGTGGCGAAAATTCGAACAATTTATTTTTTCAGCGTAAATCGATTCCACATTAACGCATTCTACGAAGTCCCGTTGCCACAATATAATTACATTCCAACCTGGACCTCTGTGAGTAGTTACACTTTAATTATAACAGCCCTGTTGTCTGATTGTCCCGTTGCATTGGAAGTGTTGTCGCGGCGGGCAGCAGACACTGCGGAGCGCCCTCGCGGAGGAAGCCGCCCCCCTGCGAGCGCTTTCTTGTAGCAGCGGTGGACGCCTTGGCCCGCATAGTGGGACATCCTTGGCGGCGGCGGCGGAGGTGTCGGTCCGTAACTCCACGCCGTCTGCAGCGCTCAAGGATGCCCGCAGCTGTCCCAGTTCGGCAGGTGTGGGACCTCCGTGCCTGCCACCGCATACCAGAGGCCGACTGCAGCAGAGCCGTGGCCCTCGACTGCAGCGTCTCGTAACAACTGTGGGTCCTGCTCACGTTCGTTTCGCAAACCGAGCGCCATTCCGTGCACGACACAGGACTTCGCAGACTTAGGCGCCGAACATTGGCCGTCGAAACCTGGGAGTCAGTGACACTTAACCAGTACGCCATTATATCCATAAATTTATTTCTTTTAAAAATTTCACACGATTAGCTTATGGAATATAATGATGATAATTTTCTGCGCAGGGTCGGCAAGATTTATTTTACGTATCTGCTTTGTTAGTTCGAAGAAGGAAAAGAGTCCAAAACCACCTTTTCTGGGGAAATAAAAGAAACTTATTCCTGTTCTCATTTTTAATTTTCTCTTAACGAAACATATATATGAGATTCGTTACATTAGCCGGCCGGAGTGGCCGAGCGGTTCTAGGCGCTATAGTCTGGAGCCGCGCGACCGCAACGGTCGCAGGTTCGAATCCTGCCTCGGGCATGGATGTGTGTGATGTCTTTTGCTTGGTTAGGTTTAAGTAGTTCTAAGTTCTAGGGGACTGATGATCTCAGAAGTTAAGTCCCATAGTGCTCAGAGCCATTTGAACCATTCTTTACATTAACGTCCTATCTCAGTACCATAGAAAGATAAATTGGATTGCCTTAAAGTATGCATTACAATATTAAAAACAGAGATTCTGTTCCCTTCTTCAAACTGTCTACGAATAAGGCATTACACATCTTATTACAACATCAGAAATAGTTACACACTTAAGCGCCAAAGAAACTGGTACAAGCATGCGTATTCGAATACAGAGATATGTAAACAGGCAGAATACGGCGCCGCGGTCGGCAACGCGTAAATAAGACAAGTCTCGGGCGCAGTTGTTAGATCGGTTACCGCTGTTACAATAGGAGGTTACCAAGATTTAAATGAGTCTGAACGAGTTATAGTCGGCGCACGAGCAAAGGGGTGCATGTCCAAGATAGCGATAAAGTGGGGATTTTCGTGTACGACCATTTCACGAGTGTACCGTGAATATCAGGAATCCGGAAAAACATCGTATCTCCGACATCACTGCGACCGGAAAAAGACCCTGCAAGAAAGGGACCAACGACGAATTCCAGTTCTTCCGCAAATTGCTACAGATTTCAATGCTGGGCGATCAACAAGTGTCAGCGTGCGAACCCACTCGTGTACCCTTAACGACTGCACGACACAAAGCTTTAAGCCTCGCCTGGACCGCACGGCCACAGGGGTCTTGTCACGGTCCGCCCAGCTTCCCCCGCCGGAGTTTCGACTCCTCCCTCGGGCAGGGGTGTGCTTGTTGTCCTTAGCCTAGGTTAGTTTGTTAGATTAAGTAATGCAGCGGGCCGGTGTGGCCGAGCGGTTCTAGGCGCTTCAGTCCGGAACCGCGCTGCTGCTACGGTTGCAGGTCCGAATCCTGCCTCGGGCATGGATGTGTGTGATGTCCTTAGGTTAGTTAGGTTTAAGTAGTTCTAAGTTCTAGGGGACTGACGACCTCAGATGTTAAGTCCCATAGTGCTCAGAATGCGTAATGCGTAAGTTTAGGGACCGACGACCTTAGCAGTTTGGTCACATACGACGTTACCACAAATTTCCAAGTTTTTGCCTCGGCTAGGCCCGTCAGCACCGACATTGGATTGTTGATAACTGGAAACATGTCGCCTGTCGGAAGAGCCTCGTTTCAGATTGTATCGAGCGGACGGAGGTGTACGGGTATGGATACAACCTCATGAATCCATGGACCTCGCATGTCAGCAGAGGGCTGTTCAAACTGGTGGAGGCTCTGTAATGGTGTGGGGCGTGTGCGATTGGAGTGACACGGGACCCCTGATACGTCTAGACACGACTGTGACAGGTGACACGTACGTAAGCATCCTGTCTGATCACCTGCATCCATTCATGTCCATTGTGCATTGCGACGGATTTGGACAATTCCAACAGGACAGTGGATACATCACACGTTCAGAATTGCTACAGAGTGGCTGCAGGAACACGCTTCTGAGATTAAACACTTCCGCTGTCCACCGAAATCCCATACATGAACATTACTGAGCATATCTGGGATGCCTTGTAATGTGCTGTTCAGAAGAGATATACACCTGCTCGTACTTTTACGGATTTAGGGACAGCACTGTAGGATTCATGGCGTTACTTCCCTCCAGCACTACTTCAGACATCAGTCGAGTCCATGCCACGTCGTTTTGCGGCACTTCTGCTTGCTCGTGGGGGCCGTGCACGATACTAGGCAGGTGTATAATTTTATTTGGATCTTCAGTGTATAAGCAATAGTGAAACACTGGGCTGGGCTTGATCTAGAACTTAGCTGCACATCGCAAACGCTTCGATTATCTTTCCCGGTTTTCACACAGTACACAATTCCCTTCCATACAGTACTGTGCCCAGTATGTACACTCTCAGAAATTTCATCCTAAAATTAATGCCGATGTGTAGTACCGGTAGATTTCTTATGGCAAGGAATATCCTCTTTTGTCTGTGCTACTTTCCGTTTTATGTCGTCTTTGCTTCGTCCGTCATGTGTTTGCTTCCAAGAGAGCAGAATTCCTTCACTTCGTCTTCTTCGTGTTCCCCAATTTTAATATTTATAACTCGTTTCTGCTACTCAGCATTACTTAAATCTTCCTTCAGCTTGGTCTCAAATCCATAGTGTGTGGTCTTTGAACTGTTCATTTCATTCAACATGTCCTGTGTGTGTGAATTCCTAAGGGACCAAACTGCTGAGGTCATCGGTCCCTAGATTTACACAGCACTTAAACTAACTTACGCTAAGAACACCACGCACACCCACGTCGGAGGGAGGACTCGAATCTCCGACTGGAGAGGCCGCGCAATCCGTTACATGGCACCTCTAACCGCACGGCCACAGGTCCTGCAGTTGTTCCTCATTTTCACTAAAGTAGCTTTGTCATTGGCGGCGAATTTAATAATCGATATCCTTCAGCTTGAATTTTAATCCTACTCCTGAACTTTTCTTTTATTTCCGTCATTCCTCCTTCGATGTATAAATTGAACAGTTCGTGCGAAAGATAAGAACCCTGTCTTATACACTTTGTAAAGCTAGCTCGCCTCCACGTGGTGCACCCCGGGTAACGCTAAATGAGCTAGCACATAATGGCAGTCAGACAAACCGTGAAAGGTTCTCCTGACTATGCAAGTAGACACAAAAAACGTCCTCCTAAGGATATGCCAACAAGGAAACTTGGACCTACGGTCCGAATCTGCCATCTCAACATAGAGAGCATAAGCTATTCTAAGTGCCAATACTTATCAAAACTACTGAAGAAAGACAACATTGATCTGATCGCCATTCAGGAAATACATTGTAGTACTGAAGTACAACTGCGGAAAAGGGGCAAAATACCCGGATTTGAATTACTTGGTGCCACTTACCACCATACCCATGGTGTTGCAACCTACATCAGACATGATATAGAAAATGCCCCCCTTATCTCCACGTCGTCAGGTGATGGAATCCATAATGTCACAGTAAAAATTGGGAGCGTAACCGTTACAAATATTTATAAACATCCAACCACCCCATGGCCAAGATCAGTAATTCAGGCTCAACTTCACCCAGCAATCTATCTGGGAGACTTCAATAGCCACCACGAACAGTGGAAATATAAGGAGTGTGATGCTAATGGTGAAACCTTGGTGAAATGGGCTGAAAATGAAAATCTTAACCTTATCTTTGATGCGAAAGACCGTTACACATTCAGATCAGCTGCCTGGGAGCAGGAATACAACCCGGATCTATGCTTCACCTCAACTGACGGAAATAACCAACCACTACCAGCTACCCGTAAAGTCCTGTGCGACTTTCCTCATAGCCAGCACTGACCAGTCATTATTGAAATTGGCAGCCAAATCCCACTGGTGACTTCCATGCCTTGCCCCAGATGGAATTTCAAGAACGCAAATTGGGAAAAGTACTCTCGAGACCTTGATAAATGTCTAGGATGGATACCACCTACCCATAAAAACTATAGAAGATTCATCGGAGCAGTAATAAGCACTGCCAAGAAGCACATCCCTAGGGGATACCGACGAGAGTATGTCCCAGGGTGGTCCAAAAACAGTGACGAGCTCTACCAGCGCTTCCTCAAGACGGGCGACAAAGAACTGGCCGATGACCTTCTCCACAGTCTTGATACTGCAAGACAACGTAAATGGACAGAAGCAATGGAGAGCCTGAATTTCCAGACTTCAAGCCGACAAGCATGGACTCTGTTAAGGAAATTAGGAAGTGGAGCACCTATTCAAAGACAGACAGCAAACGTCTCCCCAAACACCATGGCATCTCATATAGTGGCCACGTCCAGAGCCCCTAGTGACAGAGCACACACGATCAAGATAAAACGAGAACTCAGGAATCTGAGGAATAAGGCGACAGAAACTGAATACGCTCTCCCTTTCTCACTCGAAGAAATAGAAACAGCACTCAAAGAGGTCAAGCCAGGGAAAGCACCAGGACTCGACAGCATTAACCCAGAACTCCTGATACACTGCGGTAAATACACAAAACTCTGGCTGGCGAGATTCTTCACCGACATCATCCAAACCGGTAATGTGCCTAGTGACCTCAAAAGATCGAAAATAATAGCCGTCTTAAAACCAGGGAAACCAACAAACTCACCGAAGAGCTACAGGCCCATAGCACTACTGTCAGTAATATATAAATTGTTAGAAAGGCTCATCTACAATAGAATCTGCCAGAAAATACTCAATGCTATACTAATCGAACAAGCAGGTTTCAGACCAAACCGCAGCTGTGTCGATCAAGTTCTCTCACTCACGACGTACATTGAAGCTGGGTTCCAAAGAAAGCTTAAAACCTCTGCAGCATTCATAGACCTGTCAGCTGCCTACGACACAGTCTGGAGAGAAGGCATGATTTATAAGTTCCTCCGCATAATCCCATGTAAACTAATAGCTCGCCTACTAAACAACATGCTGAATGACAGAACGATCCAAGTCACCATGGGTTCAGATATTAGTTCACCGAGGAAATTAAAAAATGGCCTACCTCAAGGATCGGTGCTTGCACCACTCCTCTTCAATCTCTACATTGCAGACATACCGGAAACAAGATCAAAGAAGTTTGGCTACGCCGATGACTGGGTCCTTGCAACGAGAAGTCAGTCATTTGAAGGGGCAGAGGAGACCCTAACAGCTGACTTGGAGAAGATGGGAGAATATTTCCGAAAATGGCACCTGCAACCTAACGCCAATAAAACAGAAGTATCATGTTTTCACCTAAACAATAAAGCGGCTAAGAGGGAGCTCAGAATAAAATTTGAGACCACATGGCTTACCCACAATAAAACCCCAAAGTACTTAGGTGTGACCCTCGATAGAACACTCTCTTTCAAAGGTCACCTAATGAAAACAGCAGAGAAACTAAAAACAAGGAATAACATTATACAGAAGCTCTGTGGAACGACATGGGGAGCGGCAGCTACTACGTTACGGACATCAGCCTTAAGTCTCGTCTTCTCAGCTGCCGAATATTGTGCGCCGGTATGGCTAAACAGCCCCCACGCCCATAGAATCGATGCACAGCTCAATAACACAATGAGAATGATCGCTGGTGTAATAAAGACTACACCCGTGGAATGGCTCCCAGTACTAAGCCACATACCACCCCCTAACCTACGCCGCACAAACGCTCTTATAAGAGAGTACAAAAAGATAATGAGCAATCGGAATCTACCCATCCATGAGAATTTTGAAGATGCCACCCAAAGCCGCCTCCGCTCCAGAAGGTCACCCATCAGAACCGCAATAGCCACGTCTGCAACAGAGGAAGAATTCAACATAACCAGCGCCTGGCACCAAGAATGGTCCTTAAAGAACATTAGCAAACTTCCATGTATCTCCCAGAAGCCTCCAGGTTTTGACTTATCACGCAAAACCTGGGCAACTTTAAACAGAATTAGAACTAAACATGGCAGATGCGCCTATTCCCTCTACCAGTGGGGCATGACAGAATCGCCGCTATGTCAATGTGGAGAAAATCAAACTATCCAGCACATAATAGAAGACTGCCCCAGGACAGCCTATGATGGGACTCCAGAAGATTTCCTGATGGCGACTCCAGAATCAATTGCATATATTAACTCATTGGATGTTTGTTTGTAATTACTTCCAAACTACTATAACTTTGTATAACTACTGTAACATGTGTATTATGTGTAATTTTGTATAATTTTGTATAATTCTGTATAACTATTGTAATAACTGTAAGAATATCTAATGCCAAATTATTATAATTTTGCATATTGATTGTAATAACAATTGTGTCTAAATGCCATACGCTAAATAAAATAAAAATGTAATCCATGCACGTTGTTCTTTCTTTATTCTTAGGGTTACCTCTTGGTTCTTGCAATCTTTGTGTATTACCCTCCTTCTCTATAGCTTACACTTATTTTTCTGAGAATTTCTGGCATGTTCAACCTTTTCATATTTTCGAACTTTTTTTTTCCAGTCCGACAAATCCTCTGACCATGCCTTCATTTTTCTTTAAGTGTTGCTTCCACTGTGAAGGGCAATGTAAGAACTGTCTTTATGGTGCCCTTATCTTTCCCAAGGATAAACATATTGTCGTGGGAATTTGTTTTTTGTTTTTTTTTTTTTGATCGGTCCGGCCTTGAGCAAACAGTTTTTTTTTAAATTTTCTATCCATACATGATTCGCTAACGTTTGTCAGTGTGTCTTTTTATTTGCTTCCTATTAAATAACATGAAAAATTGCTTCTTATTATCTGCACATATAGAATTTCAGTTTTTTGTGAAATATTCACAAAACTGAAAATAACTTTTTGTATTTTGTATTATTAGAAGCCAAGGTTGCCTGATGCGAAATGGTTTATTTCATGACTAATTTCGACCGTCACTAGATGACATTCTCAGATCGCCCAGAAATATAATTACGCATCAGTCTCGTCTACATGCTGGGAACATGCTCCATTTGTAATAATATAGATCCACCGTGTTAACACATGCCTTGCTTTTTGTGGATTACTGTACTCTCTGTTAAAACTGTTTCTCTTTCATAGTGGGTCATCAGCAACCATAGAGAACTCAATATAGATAACATTTTCACATCGAAAATTTAAGACTTACTGTTGATGTTAAGCTTATCCTATTCAACGTCAAAGTAAGTGAAAGTGAGTGCATTTCCGCTCGCAGTGTGTTTGGACGCAAACTGTGAAAGAGGAACAGCTGTAAGCCACAGAAGTAGCAGCATGTGTTACCAAGGTACATATTAAAGGCAACTACGTTTTCAGTTCTGTAAACACTTTGCAAAACACTGAAATTGAGCGAAATATGTGTAAGCAGGTAAGAAGAAAAGGTGGGACCTATCCGCAAAGAAATTTATTTGTAAGCAAACAAGAACATAAGAGTGAGCTATACTGACCTTTACGACGTATCTTAGAAGAAAGATCGAGGGCAGGCAAACCTAAGTTTCTAGCATTTGTAGACTTAGAGAAAGCTTTTGACAATGTTGACTGGAATACTCTCTTTCAAATTCTGAAGGTGGCAGGGGTAAAATACAGGGAGCGAAAAGCTATTTGAAATTTGTACAGAAAGCAGATGGATGTTACAAGAGTCGAGGGGCATGAAAGGGAAGCAGTGGTTGGGAAGGGAGTGAGAGAGGGTTGTAGCCTATCCACAATGTTATTCAATCTGTATATTGAGAAAGCAGTGAAGGAAACAAAAGAAAAATTCGGAGTAGGTATTAAAATCCATTGAGAAGAAATAAAAACTTTGAGGTTCACCTATCAGATTGTATTTCTGTCTGAGGCAGCAAAGGACTTGCAAGAGCAGTTAAATGGAATGGATAGTGTCTTGAAAGGTGGAGATAAGATGAACATCAACAAAAGCAAAACGAGGATAATGGAATGCAGTCTAATTAAGTCGAGTGATGCTGAGGGAATTAGATTAGGAAATGAGACGCTTAAAGTAGTAAAGGTGGTTTGCTATTTGGGGAGCAAAATAACTGATGATGGTCGAAGTAGAGAGGACATAAAATGTAGACTGGCAATGGCAAGGAAAGCGTTTCTGAAGAAGAGAAATATGTTAACATCGAGTATAGATTTAAGTGTCAGGAAGTCATTTCTGAAAGTATTTATATGGAGTGTAGCCATGTATGCAAGTGAAACATGGACGGTAAATACACTCCTGGAAATTGAAATAAGAACACCGTGAATTCATTGTCCCAGGAAGGGGAAACTTTATTGACACATTCCTGGGGTCTGATACATCACATGATCACACTGACAGAACCACAGGCACATAGACACAGGCAACAGAGCATGCACAATGTCGGCACTAGTACAGTGTATATCCAACCTTCTAGAGCACGTTGGGTGGCACGGGATACATGCGGACGTGCATTGTCCTGTTGGAACAGCAAGTTCCCTTGCCGGTCTAGGAATGGTAGAACGATGGGTTCGATGGCGGTTTGGATGTACCGTGCACTATTCAGTGTCCCCTCGACGATCACCAGTGGTGTACGGCCAGTGTAGGAGATCGCTCCCCACACCATGATGCCGGGTGTTGGCCCTGTGTGCCTCGGTCGTATGCAGTCCTGATTGTGGCGCTCACCTGCACGGCGCCAAACACGCATACGACCATCATTGGCACCAAGGCAGAAGCGACTCTCATCGCTGAAGACGACACGTCTCCATTCGTCCCTCCATTCACGCCTGTCGCGACACCACTGGAGGCGGGCTGCACGATGTTGGGGCGTGAGCGGAAGACGGCCTAACGGTGTGCGGGACCGTAGCCCAGCTTCATGGAGACGGTTGCGAATGGTCCTCGCCGATACCCCAGGAGCAACAGTGTCCTTAATTTGCTGGGAAGTGGCGGTGCGGTCCCCTACGGCACTGCGTAGGATCCTACGGTCTTGGCGTGCATCCGTGCGTCGCTGCTGTCCGGTCCCAGGTCGACGGGCACGTGCACCTTCCGCCGACCACTGGCGACAACATCGATGTACTGTGGAGACCTCACGCCCCACGTGTTGAGCAATTCGGCGGTACGTCCACCCGGCCTCCCGCATGCCCACTATACGCCCTCGCTCAAAGTCCGTCAACTGCACATACGGTTCACGGCCACGCTGTCGCGGCATGCTACCAGTGTTAAAGACTGCGATGGAGCTCCGTATGCCACGGCAAACTGGCTGACACTGACGGCGGCGGTGCACAAATGCTGCGCAGCTAGCGCCATTCGACGGCCAACACCGCGGTTCCTGGTGTGTCCGCTGTGCCGTGCGTGTGATCATTGCTTGTACAGCCCTCTCGCAGTGTCCGGAGCAAGTATGGTGGGTCTGACACACCGGTGTCAATGTGTTCTTTTTTCCATTTCCAGGAGTGTAGTTTGGACGAGAAGAGAATAGAAGCTTTAGAAATGTGGTGCTACAGAAGAATGCTGAAGATTAGATGGGTAGATCACATAACTAATGAGTAGGTATTGAATATAATTGGAAAGAAGAGAAATTTGTGGCGCATCTTGACTAGAAGAATGGATCGTTTGGTAGGGCATATTCTGAGGCATCAAGGGATCGCCAATTTAGTATTGGAGGGCAGCGTGGAGCGTAAAAAACTTAGAGGGAGACCAAGAGATGAATACACTAAGCAGATTCAGAAGGATATAGGTTGCAGTAGGTACTGGGAGATGAAGAAGTTTGCACAGGATAGGGTAGCATGGAGAGCAGCATCAAACCAGTCTCAGGACTGAAGACCACAACAACAACAACAACAATAACAACAAGAGTGAGCTAAAATCTCGAGGTCATTATCCCCTAATAAAGGTTTGCAGCAGGGAGTAGCAAGTTGTTGATTAGGCGCGACAGTGACGCAGGCGAGGTAAACTTAAGTTTCGGAGTACGCTGGAGAAACGGTTGGCCAAGAAGTGAGCTGATACGTTGTGCAACTTGTTTGGGGGAGACTAGTGGTAGGTAGAGTCGCACGCAGCGGTGAGAAAGTGCCCGACCGCCTCGCCGCGCCGTGTGTCTCCAGTGTGATCACAGGCCGGCAGCTCGGGCAGCGCGCAAAACTGGCACTGCGACTTCTGTTGTAGCTGAGCCGCTGTTTGCGTGCGCGCTACCCAGTTGAAAACTTGACTGATAGTTTACGAAACAGGATTATTATGTACATTATCGCTCCAGTTCACGTTTCATCTGGAAATAGGACATAACATTTGAGCGTAGACGTTTCCCGTCTCTGTCACGCGAATGGGTATTCATTGATTTCTTAAAAACATTTGATTCGTTCCCACACGTACGCTTACTATCGAAACGACGATCTTAAAAGGGTATTAAGCGTAGACCGACAAAGCAGTAGATAGCGGCGCCCGTGTTTATGCCGTGCTTCTTGGCTTTCAGGACGTGATAGATACAGGTCCGCAGTACCGGCTAATGAGTGAATGTGAGCGTACAGAAAATCAGAAAAAATTGTTCAAGTGGCTCTGAGCGCTATGGGACTCAACTTCTGAGGTCATCAGACTCGTAGAACGTAGAACTACTTGAACCTAAAGACGTCACACACATCAATGCCCGAGGCAGGATTCGAACGTGTGACCGTACCGGTCGCGCGGTTCCAGACTGAAGCGCCTAGAACAGCTCCCGCCGGCAGGAAATCAGAACAACTGTGTGAGTGAAGTCAAGAATTTGTAGAACAGAGTATCATTCTTAACAGAGAGACATCTTCAGGCAAAAAAATTTATAACGCCATTACTTTTCATAATATACAAGATGATCCTTTTCGCCGTTTTAAAGACCTCCCAAGCCTCTCAGCTGACACTGAGACAAGTAATTTAATATAAGACACACCGGCCGAAAGTGGATGACTAATGTTGAACATGTGACATCAACAGACGATCTACCTCACCGCACGCACAACTGAAGGAAGAAACGAACACAAAGAAACACGAAACTTCCTGGCAGATTACAACTGTGTGCCGGAGCGAGACTCGAACTCGGGACTTTTGCCGAACACAAAGGTAGAAGGTCCCGAGTTCGGCCGGCCGGAGTGGCCGTGCGGTTCTAGGCTCTGCAGTCTGGAGCCGAGCGACCGCTACGGTCGCAGGTTCGAATCCTGCCTCTTGCATGGATGTGTGTGATGTCCTTAGGTTAGTTAGGTTTAACTAGTTCTAAGTTCTAGGCGACTGATGACCTCAGAAGTTAAGTCCCATAGTGCTCAGAGCCATTTCCCGAGTTCGAGTCTCGGTCCGCCACACAGTTTTAATCTGCTAGGACAGACTGAAAATTTCTTTCTACAAAGAAACACTTACAGAACTCGCCACGTGCAGTGGCGATACTCAAAGATTGCCGCAGCTTACCAATTTTTATTAAGGAGCACCTGCCGGCGGCGAGAAGAGAAGGGTTCGAATTCTGAGGCCTGTCCACGATGTCGTTGTGTCTCTCTCCACCCCCCCCCCCCCTCCCCCCGCGCCTTTTCCCATAGCTTTCATTCAATTGTTCCTGTTGATTTTAAGTATAATCTTCATCCAATAAGATCTGCAGTTCGTTATCTTCTAAATGTTTCCCGCGCTCTTCGTTTCTCACGTCAAAACTGCTGCTTTTGAATTTTTTGAACCACTCGAAACGCTTTGTTTTCCCAAGACCATGTTCGCCGAAAGCTTCGAGAAGCTTTCGATGCGATTCTGCAACAGTTTTCTTCAAATGATAACAGAAAACCAATGCTGTCCGCAAATCGTAGTTCGTAGGCACAAAACTTTACATGTTTACGGGTTTGAAGCAGATACCTATCAATGGAACTTGGGTTACTGTGTGTTGACATTCGTTGTCAGCCGTTACAGGAAGCAGATGGCTCTGCAGACGCGGACTCACGGGTCCTACACTGACTGCTAGCACCATATATAGAGAAATTCCTGTTTCATACTTCTACGCCTGATAAATATTGTTTGTCACTCGGATATCAGTACCATACAGGATTGATAGGGAAATGGATGAGAGCAAGAAAGGAGTAATGCGCTTCGTTATGGGTTCATTTAGTAAGCGCGAAAGCATTGTGGAGGTGCTGAACAGTTAGTGCCACACCCGTAATATTACAGTGTCTTCAATTTGGAAAGAACGCCACGCCCGTTATATTGCGAGCATGGCACTCAGTGTTAACTAACACATCGGAATATTGATAGCAGGCTTGTGCCTGGGACGAATTTTCGCCTGCTGAAGTCGCACCTTGTAATTCACACTCCACAGACTAATAACGCAGCGAACTCGTAAGAACTAACTCACCCAGGTTTTCCGCTGTCGAGGAGGGGGCATCTGTGTATGCGTGTTTGTATGTCTGCCGAATCCGGCGGTCCCCGGCACGCCTCGTGCAGTAAGCGGGTCACGGAGAACGTTCCGTCATCTCCAGACGTAGCTACGTAGGCACTCGGCTGCGCGCACGTTGATCTGAGCGACTTCATTACTTTGTGTACTAACGCTACCTTACACTCGATGTTTGTTACCATACGTATAGTGCGTTTCAAAAAGATCTGTCCGATTTCACTACATCTTCTACATGAACGAAGATAGAAACGTGAGGTGAATTTTAACTTGTGCATGGAAACAAAGTTAACATCAGGCGCCAGTTGTGAATTCGCGGCACACGACGTCGACAGTTGGGAGCTACGTGTTGCAGCTAGCTGGCTGTCTCGTTCCTAACCCCACGTGCATCTATTGAAGATGGTTATTACAGAGCAAAAATGCGTTTCGCGGTCACCTTTTCAACACACACTGTGAGGTTACAATAGTGTTTCTTCGACAGTTCGGCACTGCACCTAATACAGCTCAGGGCATTTTGTGCCGCTTCTGCCAGATTTTTCGGTCACGTTACATGTCTATTTTACTTGCTATCAGTCGGATAAGAACATTCAGAAGCACCAAGGTAAGGGGAGAGTACCGTGCATTGACCTGTGCGGCAGATGGTTTCAGAGTGTGGGTACGCTGGCGGTGACTGTACAATACCATGCTAGAGTACCGTGTAGACAGCCGGGAATTACTTACTGAGCCTGGCGCGAAGTAGTACAAGGATGTTAATTAATATTTATTATTTGAACAGTGGAAATGTTCTTTCAGCCGTAATACACTACTGGCCATTAAAATTGCTACAACACAAAGATCACGTGCTACAGAAGCGAAATTTGACCGACAGGAAGAAGATGCTGTGATACGCAAATGATTAGCACTTCAGAGCATTCACACAAGGTCGGCGCCGGTCGCGACACCTACAACGTGTTGACTTGAGGAAAGTTTCCAACCGCTGTCTCGTACACAAAAAAGCAGTTGACTGGCGTTGCCTGGTGAAACGTTGTTGTGATTCCTCGTCTAAGGAGGAGAAATGCGTACCATCACGTTTCCGACTTTGATAAAGGTCGGATTGTAGCCTATCGCGATTGCGGTTTATCGTATCGCGACATTGCTGCTCGCGTTGGTCGAGATCCAATGACTGTTAGCAGAATATGAAATCCGTGGGTTCAGGAGGGTAATTCGGAACGCCGTGCTGGATCCCAACGGCCGCGTATCACTAGCAGTCGATATGACAGTCATCCGCACGGCTGTAACGGGTCGTGCAGCCACGTCTCGATTCCTGAGTCAACAGATGGGGACGTTTGCAAGACAACAACCATCTGCACGAACAGTTCGACGACGTTTGCAGCAGCATGGACTATCAGCTCGGAGACCGTGGCTGCGGTTACCCTTGACGCTGCATCACAGACAGGAGCGCCTGCGATGGTGTACTCAACGACAAACTTGGGTGCACGAATGGCAAAATGTCATTTTTTCAGATGAATCCTGGTTCTGTTTACAGCATCATGATGGTGGCATCCGTGTTTGGCGGCATGGCGGTGAACGCACATTGGAAGCGTGTATTCGTCATCGCCATACTGACGTATCACCCGGCGTGATGGTATGGGGTGCCATTGCTTCCACCTCTCGGTCACCTCTTGTTCTCAGTGACGGCACTTTGAACAGTGGACGTTACATATCAGATGTGTTACGACCCGTGGCTCTACCCTTCATTCGATCCCTGCGAAACACTAAATTTCAGCAGGATAATGCACGACCGCATGTTGCAGGTACTGTACGGGCCTTTCTGGATACAGAAAATGTTCGACTGCTGCCCTGGCCAGCACATTCTCCAGATCTCTCACCAATTGAAAACGTCTGATCAATGGTGGCCGAGCAACTGGCTAGTCACAATACGCCAGTCACTACTCTTGATGAACTGTGGTATCGTGTTGAAGCTGCATGGGCAGCTGTACCTGTACACGCCATCCAAGCTCTGTGTGACTCAATGCCCAGGGGTATCAAGGCCGTTATTACGGCCAGAGGTGGTTGTTCTGGGTACTGATTTCTCAGGATCTATGCACCCAAATTGCGTGAAAATGTAATCACATGTCAGTTTTAGTATAATATAATTGTCCAATGAATACCCATTTATTATCTGCATTTCTCTTTCTTATAGCAATTTTAATGGCCAGTAGTACATCAATATTAGTTCACTGATAGGTTAATAATGATTTCAAAAACTCATTAAAGTAAAAGCGTAAATGAGAAGAACATTTTAATTTAGTCGTTATTGGCGGAGGACGGTGGACGAATCAGAAGCGCGCTGAATAAGCAGGTGTCAAGCTGTTACTGAAGCTCACTAAGAGTCCTTACATAGTACGAGCGAGGCAGCACGCGTCGGGACGGACAAGTGGAATAGGGTGTCGATAATTATTCGTCGCAGTTAACATTGCCTCGGAAAACGTCTGTGTGTAACATTATGTATGAACAAATCCAAAACGCGCTTTGGACGGTACAGTGTAAAGGGTCACCGAAAATCATTTGTCTTGTTGAACAGTCCCTTGGTGAACGGTCACGTGATTGTTTGAACATCTTGTTATACCGTGAATCAATAGATAGTGTCTTGCTGCTGTGCCCTGAATATGGTTCACTTCCGTGCAAGTTGATTCAGGGAATGAACATGATGACACTCTTACTTAAGTTTCTTAATGACTGCTAAAAGTTAACAAATAAAATCAAGTGGGATCCTGTGTTTTGATATCTCTATTTCGTGCACTGGCTTTTCTCCCACACTGCCATTTCACTTTAGCACTGTTTATTTGCACGTCTAATCCTGCGCCTATATGGATAAGAACCTAATTGGGACGAGATCTACGCGAGGTAAGAAAATCTAAGTCAGTGATGCTAGGAAAGTGAAAAGACATACCCTCATAAACTGTAGTGTGAGTAGGCGAACATATTATTATTAATAATAATACACTACTGGGCATTAAAATAGTTACACCAAGAAGAAATGCAGATGATAAACGGGTTTTCATTGAACAAATATATTATACTAGAACTGACATGTGATTACATTTTCATGCAGTTTGGGTGCATAGATCCTGAGAAATCAGTACCCAGAACAACCACCTCTGGCCGTAATAACGGCCTTGATACACCTGGGCATTGAGTCAAACGGAGCTTGGATGGCGTGTGCAGGTACAGATGCCCATGCAGCTTCTACACGATACCACAGTTCATCAAGAGTAGTGACTGGGGTATTGTGACGAGCCAGTTGCTCGGTCACCATTGACCAGACGTTTTCAATTGGTGAGAGATTTGGAGAATGTACTGGCCAGGGCAGCAGTCGAACATTTTCTGTATCCAGAAAGGCTCGTACAGTACCTGCAACATGCGGTCGTGCATTATCCTGCTGAAATGTAGTGTTTCGCAGGGATCGAATGAAAGGTAGAGCCACGGGTCGTAACACATCTGAAATGTAACGTCCACTGTTCAAAGTGCCGTCAATGCGGACAAGAGGTGACCGAGACGTGGAACCAATGGCACCCAATACCATCACGCATGGTGATACGCCAGTATGGCGATGACGAATACACGCTTCCAATTTGAGTTCACCGCCATGTCGCCAAACACGGATGCGACCATCATGATGCTGTAAACAGAACCTCGATTCATCCGAAAAAATGACATTTTGCCGTTCGTGCACCCTGGTTCGTCGTTGAGTACACCATCGCAGGCGCTCCTGTCTGTGATGCAGCGTCAAGGGTAACCGCAGCCACGGTCTCCGAACTGATAGTCCATGGTACTGGAAACGTCGTCGAACTGTTCGTGCAGATGGTTGTTGTTTTGCAAACGTCCCCATCTGTTGACTCAGGGCTCGAGACGTGGCTGCACGATCCGTTACAGCCATGCGGATAAGATGCCTGTCATCTCGACTGCTAGTGTTACGAGGCCGTTGGGATCCAGCACGGCGTTCCGTATTACCCTCCTGAATCCACCGGTTCCATATACTGCTAACAGTCATTGGATCTCGACCAACGCGAGCAGCAATGTCGCGATACGATAAACCGCAGTCGCGATAGGCTACAATCCGACCTTTGTCAAAGTCGGAAACGTGATGGTGCGCATTTCTCCTCCTTACACGAGGCATCACAACAACGTTTCACCAGGCAACGCCGCCCAGCTGATGTTTGTGTATGAGAAATCGGTTGGAAACTTTCCTCATGTCAGCAGGTTGTAGGTGGCGCCACCGGCGTCACCCTTGTGTGATTGCTCCGAAAAGCCAATCATTTGCATATCACAGCATCTTCTTCTTGTCGGTTAAATTTCGCGTCTGTAGCACGTGATCTTCATGGTGTGGCAATTTTAATGGCCAGTAGTGTAATAATAATAATAATAATAATAATAATAACTAGACCTAAGGTCTGAGAAACGAAAGAAGATAATAATAATAATCCACCGTCGTCGCTCTTCTATTTTTTTAGATATTATAATTTGACGATGACTCCAGCAGCTTACATAAGTTCGTTTGCTCGTTCAACACACAGAGCGGAGTCAACAGTTACCTTTGCACGTAGTCCACAGCTGTCTGTCTAGCCATAGTTCCGGTCAAGAGTTAGCCATTCATCGTGTGTTTGTACTGCGTCTTTCACGGCGACGTTTGCGTTTCAGACCATACGAAATTGAGTTGCTACAAACTCTTCGTGGTAGAGATAAACAACAATGTGTAGAGTTCCGTGAATTCATTATGGGACGTTCAGTACCCCGAGGTTGTGTGTTCGTGACAGTCTTGTGAAACAGGAAGAATATTTGTTGCAACATCCTGTATTTTACTATGGCGGAATCGACATGAGTTGGCAGATTTTGGTTGCGAAGTGAAACTTCAAACTTTTAGGGGTGGATCCAACATGCTGTACGAATTGGCTGTGTTCAGAAGGGTGTGCTGGTGGCGAAATGTCCATCTAAGTGAGGTGATCAAACGAGTGCCCATTTTCTTGAAAGCGCAACTCAGTGCGCCTTCTAAACGATATGCGACGAGATGTAAAGTTGCTGGTGCCACGGAGCGACAAGCTTCCTCGATGACCTATTCGTAAGTAATTTGGGGCTGTGTACATCGTTGGTTGTGTGTTCATTTTTACTTCCGGTCAATGTGCTTGGCAGACTGAACCTCATTTGTTCGTACATTCCGACCTGCCTCATATACTGCAGTTTAAGGATACATTTTGCAATCTAACCGAACCTGAACATGACTTCAAACAGCGCATCGCCTAAGTCTGATGTTCCGTCACACCAATAACTTGTCGTAATAAGGCGCACCGAGCTAGTTTGAAATCCAGTGTTACGCTGGTGTGGACAGTAATGAATTCCTCTCCTGTGACAACCTTTTCGTCTTACAGCAATAGTTGTAGCCTACGTCCTCAGTTATTTACAGGATGTATTCCAGTGTTTGTCTTATCCTCTACAGCTGCCTCTAGTACCATTGAAGTTATTACCTGATGACTTAACACATGTCCTACCATCCTTTCAGTATTTTCCATGTATTCCTTTCCTCGCGAGGAACCACCTCACGCCTTACCTTCCCAGCCCACCTAATTTGCAACGTCCGTCTGAAGCATCACATCTCCGATGCTTAGAGTCTCTTCTTTTCCGGTTTCCCCACAGCCATGTTTCGCTGTCATACAATGCTGTCCTCCAAACGTGCTTTCTCAGAAATTTCTTCGTCAAATTAAGGCAAATGTTTGATACTAGAAGACTTCTCTTTCCAAGAATTCTGCTTTTTATGTCATCCTTGCTCCGTCCGTCATTGGTTAGTTCGCTGCATAGATCACAGAATTCCTCGACTTCGTCTACTTCATGATCTCCAATTCTGAAGATAATTCTTCTGCTGTTCTCATTTATGCTACTTCTCATTAATTTCGCCTTTCTTCGATTTACTCTCAGTCGATGTCTGTACTTATACACTGTTCATTCCTTTGAACAGCCCTTGTAATTCTTCAATTTCACTGAGGATAACAATGCCATAAGCGAATCTTACCATTGATATGCTTCCACCTTGAATTTTAATTTCACTTTTGAACCTTTGCTTTGTTTCCGTCACCGCTTTTTCCATGTACAGAGTGAACAGTAGGGGCGAAAGACTACATTTCTTTCTTACACCCTTTTTAATCTGAGCTCTTTGTTCTTGGTAACACAGTGTTATTGTTAGCTCTTGGTTCTTGTACATGTTGCTTATTACCTGGCTATTCGTATAACTTACCGCTGTTTTTCACGCCGTTTCTAATATCTTTCCCCCATTTTACGTCGTCGAACGCTTTTTGCAGGTCAACAAACCCAATGAAAGTGTCTTGATTTTTCTTCGGTCTTGCTGCCATTAACGACGACAGCGTCAGAACAGCCTCTCTGGCGCTTTTACTTTCCTAAAGCAAAAATGATCGTCGTCCAACAGATCCTCAGTTTTCTTTTTTCATTCTTCTGTGTATTATTCTTCTCAGCAACTTAGATGCACGAGATGTTAAGCTGATTGTGCGATAATTCTCACACTTATTGGCTCTTGTAATCTTCGGAATTGTTTTTTTTTCCCTCCGAAAGTCTGATGGTATATCGCCAGTCTCATACATCCTATGCACCAAAATGAACAGTAGTTTTGCTTCCACTTTCACCAATGATTTCATGTTTCCGATGGAACGTTATCTATCGCTTCTGCCTTATTTGATCTTACGTCTTCGAAAGCTCTCTTAAATTGTGAATCTAGTACTGGTTCTCCTATCTCTTCCTTGTAGACTCCTGTTTCTTCTTCTGTGGCGTCATCAGATAACTGGTCCCACTCATAAAGGCCTTAAATGTATTCTTTCGCCCTAACCGCTCTCTCACCTGGAATTCCCTTTGCACTCTTAATGTTACCGCCTTTGGTTTTAATTTCACCGAAAGTTTTCTTGACTTTTCTGTACGCTGCGTCAGTCCTTCGACAACCATTTCTTTTTTGATTCCTTCACGTTTATCATGCAGCCATTTCGCCTTAGCTCCACTTCCTATTCATTTCATTCCTAACTGAATAGTACTTTTGTATTGAAGAATTTCAGTGAACATTGTTGTTCTCTTCTTTCGTGGATCAACTGAAGTATTTCTTCCGTTCCTCATGGTTTCTTCGCAGTCACGGTCCTTGTAACTAAGGGTTTCTTTCCAAATTCTGTGATTGCAATTTTTAGAGATATCCGTTCGCCTTCCAACTGAACTACCTACTGTGATGTTTATTACCGTAATATCTGTAACCTCAGAGAACTTAAAGTGCATATCTTCATTACTTAGTATTTCCGTACCCCACTTCTTTGCGCATTGATTCTTCCTGACTTGTCTATTTAAGTTCAGCCTACTTTGAATATTTAGGGGTTGTTGCATCATAAGATGTAGTTATTCGTTTTCAAAGAGGAAATTTATTTCTTAACTGGGCTGCAGTTGCGCTTGCTCTGGTTGGTTTGCAAGGCCTCCAGCCAGTCTTGCTGGGACAGTGAGGTGAAACTTGGCCATTCCGGGTGGCCCTAGATCTACATAGGAGTTGGAAGGGAAACACGACCTTGAGACTGGATGTCAGCGCAGGAGAGAGCTGGCGGTCTCGGCCGACACTTTCGGCGGCGACCATATGTCAACACGTGATTCCTCCTCACGATCCACGTTGGATCTACGCAGCGAGTATCCACGTTGGATCTACACAGCGAGTACATACGAGGCATGTTCGGAAAGTACGTACGGTTTTGGAGAAAAACTCATAAATACATTTTTTCAAAAGAAAGAGCATTTCTAATCTATTTTTGTACGTGGTTGAGACTGTTGTTCAGACATTCTTCATAACGGGAAACCAACTTTTCTATGCCCTCTTCATAGAACGATGCCGCCAGTGAAGACAGCCACTGTTGAATACAATTTTTTGCATTTTTTTCGGCTTGTTGAGTTCCTTTCCAGATGTGGAACCGTCAGTGCGGTGCAATATGTGAAACATTGACAAAACTTTGGCGTGCAATGCTCAGTCAAGGTATTGTGTTGCTGCATGACAACGTACGTCGCCATTCAGCAGGTGTCACTCATAACCGTATTCATCAATTCGGTTTGGGAACAGTTCGATCACCCGCCGTACAGCGCCGATCTCGCACCTTCTAATTACCATACATTTCTGAACTTGAAGCGTGATTTTGCTGGAAGGTGCTTGCACATCGATGACGACGAAATAAACCGTGGTCACCAGTGGCTGTCTTCACTGATGGCATTCCTCTTTAAAGAGGGCATCGAAAAGTTGGTTTCCCGCTATGAAAAATGTCTGAATAGTTGTCATGCAGCAAAATATTTTTGAAAACATTAGTGGAGATATCAGCGATACAAATACAATCTTTCAAAATGATAATAGTCTAGATGTCAAGGCACATTTATTGAGTGGTGACCAGTTTCGATCATCACATGATCATCTTCAGACCTACAACCATTCTGATGGATAATGGTTGGGTGTGGAGGAGGAACCGTTGGATGACAGTAATAAATGTACCTTACGATCTAGACTACTATAATTATTTTGAAAAAGCAGAAAAATATTTTAAGAGATATTCATTCGTGTAAAAATAAATTTTGAAACTTCCTGGCAGATTAAAACTGTGTGCCGGACCGAGGCTCGAGCTCTGGGCCTTTGCCTTTCGCGGGCAAGTGCTCTACCATCAGAGCTACCCAAGCACGACTCACGCCCCGTCCTCACAGCTTTCCTTCTACCGGTATCTCGTCTCCTCATTCCGGAAATAAATTTTGGTTTGAAAAAAGTTTTTATTAGTTTTCTTCCAAATGGTACTTACTTTTTGGACATGCTTCTTACCAGGCAGACTGGCAGTAGTGCAAGTTTCAAGGCAACAAGCAACCTTTGCTGAGGCGACAGTCTTACCTGGTACGTAGGTCACAAAGACCTGGAACTTAACAATACACGAAGACAATTTGAGGAAAAATTCCATGTAATAGACTCATTAGGTGACCTGTACGATATTCTGCATATACTTTTCAATATATTAAGCGACATGTGAAAACTTTTATTAAAAGCACAGAGTGATTATACATACACTTCTTTACTTAAGAATCAGTTTTCGAAAACAATCCTCCTGGTCTGACTGAAATTCTCGTTGTGAATCTACGGAAATTAGGACGAAATGACAGAATTAATTTCCGGGAGGTGTGCTTAAATAGCCCAACTCGCTTTCCTTGTTTGAATAACGTTTATTGAATCATACTGCCAACAACTTGCTACAAATATAAAATCAAATATACAGAAAAATTGCAATATAGTATGAACAGTGATTTTAAATTGTTTAGGAATTTCCACATAGGTTAAATACTCACAGGCGAAGAATATTGACATATCAGCCATAAAAAAAAATACAAAAGAGAAAATTCGAGATTAGGACGCATATATCTTGAAATTAGAGTGATTAAGCACCCAGAGAGAGAAAACCAAATTTGTTAAACAACTGTTACTATCTCGTGTAAGACAAAAAAGCTTTCTACACTCCTGGAAATGGAAAAAAGAACACATTGACACCGGTGTGTCAGACCCACCATACTTGCTCCGGACACTGCGAGAGGGCTGTACAAGCAATGATCACACGCACGGCACAGCGGACACACCAGGAACCGCGGTGTTGGCCGTCGAATGGCGCTAGCTGCGCAGCATTTGTGCACCGCCGCCGTCAGTGTCAGCCAGTTTGCCGTGGCATACGGAGCTCCATCGCAGTCTTTAACACTGGTAGCATGCCGCGACAGCGTGGACGTGAACCGTATGTGCAGTTGACGGACTTTGAGCGAGGGCGTACAGTGGGCATGCGGGAGGCCGGGTGGACGTACCGCCGAATTGCTCAACACGTGGGGCGTGAGGTCTCCGCAGTGCATCGATGTTGTCGCCAGTGGTCGGCGGAAGGTGCACGTGCCCGTCGACCTGGGACCGGACCGCAGCGACACACGGATGCACGCCAAGACCGTAGGATCCTACGCAGTGCCGTAGGGGACCGCACCGCCACTTCCCAGCAAATTAGGGACACTGTTGCTCCTGGGGTATCGGCGAGGACCATTCGCAACCGTCTCCATGAAGCTGGGCTACGGTCCCGCACACCGTTAGGCCGTCTTCCGCTCACGCCCCAACATCGTGCAGCCCGCCTCCAGTGGTGTCGCGACAGGCGTGAATGGAGGGACGAATGGAGACGTGTCGTCTTCAGCGATGAGAGTCGCTTCTGCCTTGGTGCCAATGATGGTCGTATGCGTGTTTGGCGCCGTGCAGGTGAGCGCCACAATCAGGACTGCATACGACCGAGGCACACAGGGCCAACACCCGGCATCATGGTGTGGGGAGCGATCTCCTACACTGGCCGTACACCACTGGTGATCGTCGAGGGGACACTGAATAGTGCACGGTACATCCAAACCGTCATCGAACCCATCGTTCTACCATTCCTAGACCGGCAAGGGAACTTGCTGTTCCAACAGGACAATGCACGTCCGCATGTATCCCGTGCCACCCAACGTGCTCTAGAAGGTGTAAGTCAACTACCCTGGCCAGCAAGATCTCCGGATCTGTCCCCCATTGAGCATGTTTGGGACTGGATGAAGCGTCGTCTCACGCGGTCTGCACGTCCAGCACGAACGCTGGTCCAACTGAGGCGCCAGGTGGAAATGGCATGGCAAGCCGTTCCACAGGACTACATCCAGCATCTCTACGATCGTCTCCATGGGAGAATAGCAGCCTGCATTGCTGCGAAAGGTGGATATACACTGTACTAGTGCCGACATTGTGCATGCTCTGTTGCCTGTTCCTATGTGCCTGTGGTTCTGTCAGTGTGATCATGTGATGTATCTGACCCCAGGAATGTGTCAATAAAGTTTCCCCTTCCTGGGACAATGAATTCACGGTGTTCTTATTTCAATTTCCAGGAGTGTATAATTGGGGAAACAAAATAAAATAGCAGCACTTGCTCGGAAGTGGACTTTCAATTTCATGAGTTTTTCCGTTAAACGGTTTTGCTGTGCTTCGAGAAAGTGCAAGAAAACAGCAAGTGTTTAACCTCCTTCTTTGTTCTCAGTCACAGAAAGGGCTATCCCTGACGTCTGTCCGATGTAAGTAGAAAGGAGCTGATCTACGACTGGTAAGCATTCGTACCAAAGTAATTATCAGCGTCCTCTTCGCCCGAAATTTTCAAAACGTGGAGGAGCTTCTAATTTTGGTTGGACAGCAGCATAGCGTTGACCTTTGTGGCAGATTGCAAGGCGCCAGTCCACTGCACATTCTTCCTCGACCGGTTTCCTCATCCATAACTTGAAATAGGAGGATGGTGGAACGACGTTCATTGCTGGGCCAGAAACACTGGCCGCCTTCATTAACTTGTCGACCTCGTCACTGTAAAGTTTCACCTCAATCAATCAATAAATCAATCACTGTAAAGCGATCCGGCATGAACTGGGGCTCACATAAATGAGAATCTCATAACTCTTCGTTTATTCAGCAACTATTTTTCTATAATTTCCTGTATTTGAATAGTCATTGTACTGTTCCATTTTGGTTTTTCAACTCATTCTGATACGCCTTTTGAATGTGTTACTGTCACACTATGGTTGGTTGGTTGATTTGGGAAGGGGAACAAACAGCGAGATCATGTGTCCCATCGGATTTGGGGAAGGATGGGGAAGGAAATCGGTCATGTCCTTTCAAAGGAAACATTCCGACATTTGCAGATTCTGGTCCCCCGCGTGGTGGCAATATAAGAGACCCTCTGGAACCGTTATCGTTCTGCAATAAAAATTAAACAATGTTAGGCAAGCGAAATCCGAACATTCCAACCAAGGGAGAAGAACGCATGTCCTACTGCTGAAGTCTGTTGACATCGAGGGCCGTCAGAATATGCGTGAACAAAGTGCTGTCAACAAGGATTAATGTAAACACTGATCATGGGAAGTCCGAATCCGCTTGTACCATTATTATACCAGTCACTCCACTTTCGTATCGGTTTGGTTTCTACCGTGTCATGGAGGGCGTTTGCAGCGAATTAAACTGGACCACAGTGCAAGTGAGCTGTTGTGTGTCCTGGTAACTGCGATGCGAGGCAATCTGGCCACTTGCCGGCGTAGTCCACGCCCTGGCGCCGCCATTAAGCTGTAACGAGGAGCGGCTATTACTCCCGCCCGCTGGGCTTATTAGAAGGAACGATCGCTATAATCAGTGTTTGACTCGTAATTTGCGGAATATATGTGGGCGGCGACGCGCGACTTAATTGACGGGGCCTAGGCGCCCCTGACCGACGGGCCATCAATATTTATCAGGCGCGACCGGACGCCGTTTCCTCGTTACCGGCAGCGCCAGGTGTAGCATTAATTGCGGTCCCTTGTGCGCTAATGGTCTCATCTGCATGTGCCGGCCACTCGAGGGCGACTTCACCTCACTTCACTCCAGCCAGACAGCCGGATGCGAGTGCCCTCCGGACGTGCCCGAGGCTTAATGCCGTGCCCGCAGGCCCGGTGTTTAGCACTTCCTGTCAGCGCCGGATGGCCCCGTCTACAGAGACGAGGCCGGTGCAGTCGGCTGGGCATCAACAGGTCGAAAAGACAGCGTATTGCAACCACTCCACGCCTCGCTATTTACAGGAATCCAAACTGTCGTATATGTACTCGTCAGCCGAAATACAGTCTAAGAAAAAAGAAAGCATAGGAATTATCCGAATGCAATGGAAATCTTCGTACATGATACATAAATAAGTGATTACGATTTCAGAAAAATTGTTGATTTATTCATGAGAAACAGTTCCACAAATTGAACACGTCAGTAATGCGTTGGTCCACCTATGGCTCTTACGCAACAGTTATTCGAATTAGCGTCGATTGACACAGTTGTTGGGCCGGCCGTTGTGGCCGAGCGGTTCTAGGCGCTTCAGTCTGGAACCGCGCGACCGCTACGGTCGCAGGTTCGAATCCTGCCTCGGGCATGGATGTGTGTGATGTTCTTAGGTTAGTTAGGTTTAAGTAGTTCTAAGTCTAGGGGACTGATGACCTCAGAAGTTAAGTCCCATAGTGCTCAGAGCCATTTGAACAGAGTTGTTGGATGTCCTCCTGGGGAATATCTACATCTACGTGATTACTCTGCTATTCACAGTAAAGTGCCTGGCAGAGGGTTCAATGATCCACCTTCAAGCTGTGTCTCTACCGTTCAACTCTCGAACAAAAAATGGTTCATATGGCTCTGAGCACTATGGGACTTAACTACAGAGGTCATCAGTGCCCTAGAACTTAGAACTACTTAAACCCATCTAACCTAAGGACATCACACACATCCATGCCCGAGGCAGGAATCGAACCTGCGACCGTAGCTGTAGCGCAGTTCCAGACTGTAGCGCCTAGAACCGCTCGGCTACTCCGGCCGGCTAAATCTCGAACAGCGCGCGGGGAAAACGAGCACTTAAATTTTTCTGTCGAGCTCTGATTTCTCTTATTTTATCGTGATAAACATTTCTCCCTATGTAGGTGGGTGCCAGCATAATGTTTTCGCAATCGGAGAAGAAAACTGGTGACTGAAATTTCATGAGAAGATCCTGTCGCAACGAAAAACGCCTTTGTTTTAATGATCGGCGCTGCAATTATGTTATCATGTCTGTGGCACTATCTCCCCTATTTCGCGATAATACAAAACGAGCTGCCCTTCTTTGAACTTTTTCGATGTCATCAGTCAGTCCCACCCGATGCGGATCCCACACCGCACAGCCATACTCTAGAATACGGAGGACAATTGTAGTGTAAGCAGTCTCCTCAGTAGACTTCTTCCACCTTCTGCCTTTTCCTCTTCTAAATCCGAACTGCTCCTCTGCAATCCTTCTATCCAGCTTGCCACATAGCCTTCTGTTCAACACTCTCAGCAACACATTAGCTGCATGAGAAATTATACTGATGGTCCTATGCTCTTCACATTTTTAGTGTTTTTCTTTTTCTCTATTAGTATCGTAACTGTTGCAAGGAAGTCCTCAGGCCATTCCCCACCGAAAAAGCGATGACGGAAATAAAGGAAGGGTTCAAGAGTGGAATTAAAATTCAAGGTGGAAGGATATCAATGGTAAGATTCGCTTATGGCATTATTATCCTCAGTGAAATTGGAGAATTACAAGAGCTGTTCTATGGAATGAACAGTCTAATAAGCACAGAACATCGACTGAGAGTAAATCGAAGAACGGTGAAAGTAATGAGAAGTAGCATAAATGAGAACAGTAAAAGAATTATCTTCTGAATTGGGGATCATTAAGCAGACGAAGTCGAACAATTCTGTTATCTTGGCAGCGAACTAACCAATGACGGACGGAGCAAGGGCGACACAGAAAGCAGAAAAAAATGGCTCTGGAGTACTATGCGACTTAACTGCTGAGGTCATCAGTCGCCTAGAACTTAGAACTAATTAAACCTAACTAACCTAAGGACATCACACACATCCATGCCCGAAGCAGGATTCGAACCTGCGACCGTAACGGTCACGCGGTTCCAAACTGAAGCGCTAGAACTGCAAGGCCACACCGGCCGGCCAGAAAGCAGAGTAGCGCTGGCAAGAGGGGACATTCCTGAACAAGAGAAGTCGACTAGTATCAAACATTTGCCTTAATTTGACGAAGAAATTTCTGAGAATGTACGATTAGAGGACAGCGTTGTATGGTAGCGAAACATGGACTGTGGGGAAACCGGAAAAGAAGAGACTCGAAGCATTTGAGATGTGGTGCTTCAGATAGACGTTGCAAATTAGATGAGTTGGGAAGGTAAGGCATGAGGTGGTTCTAAATCAACATCTACGTGATTACTCTGCTATTCACAATAAAGTGCCTGGCAGAGGGTTCAATGAACCACCTTCAAGCTGGCTGTCTACCGTTCCACTCTCGAACGGCACGCAGGAAAAACGAGCACTTAAATTTTTCTGTGCGAGCACTGATTTCTCTTATTTTATCGTGATGATCATTCCTCCCTACGTAGGTAGGTGCCAACAGAATGTTTTCGCAATCGGAGGAGAAAACTGGTGATTGAAATTTCATGAGAAGATCCCGTCGCAACGAAAAAAGCCTTTGTTTTAACGACTGCCACTCCAATTCACGTATCATGTCTGTGACGCTGTCTCCCCTATTTCACGATAATACAAAGCGAGCTACCCTTCTTAGTAATTTTTCGATGTCATCCGTCAGTCCCACCTGATGCGGATCCCACACCGCACAGCAGTACACCAGAATAGGGCGGACAAGCGTGGTGTAAGCAGTTTCTTTAGTAGACCTGTTGCACCTTCTAAGTGTTCTGCCAATGAATCGCGGTCTTTGATTCGCTCCACCCACAACATATCGCATCAAATTCTGTCCAGTTGGCGCGATAGATCGTCGAAATCGTGAGTTAGTTGGAGGGCCCTACCCATAATGCTCTATTTAGGGAGAGATCCGGCGATGTTGCTTGTCAAAGAAGGGTTTGGCAGTCACAGGCAAGTGTAGAAACTCTGGCTGTGTGGGAGTTAGCATTATCTTACTGAAATCTAAGCCGAGGATGGCTTGTCATCGAGATGTAGAATATCGTTGACATACCGCTGTGCTGTAAGGGTGCCGCGAATGAGAACCGAAGGTGACCTGCTACGAGAATAAATGACACCTCAGACCATCAGTCCTGGTTGTCGGGTCATATGGCGGGCGACAGTTGGGTTGGTATCCCACCTCTCTCCAGATGCGTCTTCAGTGGTCATCAGGGCTCGTTTAGAAGCAGGACTCATCACTGAAGACAATTCTTCTCCAGTCAGTGAGATTACATGCTTGCATAAGAACCAGTGGAGGACCAACACGTTATCGACTTGTCCCATTTGTGAAGGTCGTTGTCTTGAATAAATGTCCAATTTTTCAGAAACTGTAATTATTTGTTTGTACATGTAGGTCACATCTACTAATTTCCGTCCCATTCAGATAATTGCTTCGTGGTGCTTGTCTTTTTTAAACTGTATTACTCACCTTCAGGCTGTGGTCCGAATGGCATCCACAATGGTCGCCAGACGCCAGCACTGGAGGTCGCCCGATAACATCATCCTCTTTGTTCGTAGGTACTACAGCGCGCCTATGAAGCAGTTACACTGCTCAAAAGAGTTAGAGGAACACATGCATCATCTTCTGGTAGGACAAATCTGTTTTGATCTGCCGCTACCTGTCTCCCCTTATATACACTGAAAGCAAAGCTATCAGGTTAGGTCATACGCCATCTATCGTCTGTGTTAGCCGTTACAGTATCAGGTGACCCTTCTGCAGGAAGTGAGTACCCGTGTTTCACTATTCTGTAGTGAGGGGCACGGACGGCAGTTGTCATTTGTGGCCGTTGCATTCAGCCACACAATGCGACAACTTACGAGGGTGAGTCAAATGAAAACCTTAAATATTTTTTAAATATTATTTATTGTGCGGAAATGGTACAAAGCTGTATCACTTTTCAAAATAATCTCCCCCACCTCAATGCTAGTCCTCCAACGCTTACAAAGTGCATAAATTCCTTTAGAAAATATTCTTTTGGTAGTCTGCGCAACCACTCATGCACCGCGTGGCGCACCTCTTCATCAGAACGGAACTTCTTTCCTCCCATTGCGTCTTTGAGTGGTCCAAACATATGGAAATCACTTGGGGCAAGGTCTGGTGAGTATGGTGGATGAGGAAGACACTCAAAATGCAGGTCTGTGATTGTTGCAACTGTTGTACGGGCAGTGTGGGGCCTTGCATTGTCATGTTGCAAAAGGACATCTGCTGAGAGCAATCCACGTCGCTTTGATTTGACTGCAGGCCGCAGATGATTTTTTAGGAGATCTGTGTATGATGCACTGGTGACAGTGGTCCTTCTAGGCATGTAATTCTCCAAAATGACGCCTTTTTCGTCCCAAAAGAGAGCCAGAATAACCTTCCCTGATGATGGTTCTATTCTAAACCTCTTTGGTTTTGGTGATGAGGATTGGCGCCATTCCTTGCTTGCTCTCTTCGTTTCCGGTTGGTGGAAGTGAACCCAGGTTTCGTCCCTAGTAACGATTCTTGCAAGGAAGCCATCACCTTCTCGTTCAAAGCACCGAAGAAGTTCTTCACAAGCATCAACACGTCGTTCTCTTATTTCAGGAGTCGGCTGCCGTGGCACCCATCTTGCAGACACTTAGTGAAACTGGAGCACATCATGCACAATGTGGTGTGCTGGCCCATGACTAATCTGTAAACATGCTGCAATGTCATTCAGTGTCACTCGGCGGTTTTCCTTCACTATGGCTTCAACTGCTGCAATGTTCTGTGGAGTCACAACTCGTTGTGCCTGACCTGGACGAGGAGCATATTCCACTGAAGTCACACCATTTGCGAACTTCCTACTCCATTCGTAGACTTGCTGCTGTGACAAACATGCATTACCGTACTGAACCTTCATTCGTCGATGAATTTCAATAGGTTTCACACCTTCACTACGCAAAAACCAAATAACAGAACGCTGTACTTCCCTGGTGCAAGTCGCAAGTGGGGCGGCCATCTTTATACTGATACTGCGACGGTATGTGTGCATATGCACTATGCTGCCACCTACAGGCCATTCTGCACGCTGTTTGTAGCCAACTGACAGGATAACGGCGCGAAATTTCGATTTGATATTACAAATTTAAGGTTTTCATTTGACTCACCCTCGTACTACGGTGCAAGTGTCAAGGGCGGTCTGTTTGATCCAAGAAGGATGGCATTTGCGCCGCGTTGCTGTAGGTGCCAATGTATCTCCATCTGTTACCCACAGGTTGTGGACAGGCTACAGGGAGACTGGTCATTAGACAAGGCATGTTCGACAAGGTCACCGGCTCATTACTGTCTCACGTGAAGACAAAAATGTATCAATTTCTGCGTTGCGGCGTCGTACTGCTGCCACCAGAGCACTGCAATACGATCTCAGAAGGGCCACAGGAGCCGTGTGTCCTATCAGACTGCAGTGAACAAGTCACGAGAAAGGACCGTACGACCCACACGTCCTGCTAGAGTACAGTGCTCAGCACGATCGAATCTCGCAGTTCGCCTTCAGTTCTGCCGTTCTCAAGTCAACCGGCTGGTGGCTGCTGCATGCGGTGGTGGCCCTGAATTCCTTCCCACTCACGTTAATGCCAGGGTCCATATGGCCAGCATCATCAGAGGTGTCTGCTGAAGCTTGGACGTTGAAGTAATGGAATGGCGAGTGGTGAGTCCCGACCTAAACCTCATCGAACATGTGTGCGGCTTGTTTGACAGACGTGTTCGTGGTCGTCTTGTTACAACACAGACTTTCCAATGACTCTCAAGGGTTGTCATTCAAGAATGGGGACAGATATCACAGGGTGACCTCTGTAGACTTAGACGGAGCATGCCTCGTTGGTGTCAGGTGGTGATAAACGCTAACGGCGGGCGTACATGTTCATGAAGCTCTCAAAGTCAAATGAAGAGCACCCAGGATGACGCCATGAATGATCGTTTCCACTTTGTTTTCGAAATCAGTCGGACATTTCAATTCTTGTTTAGTAAATAAAGGAGGATGTAACGATGTTTTGTTGTGCACATGATTTGTGAAAGCCCTCAATTATTGCTCAGTGGAGTATGGGAGACGCCCAAAGCCATGTACCGTAATTCTTTTGAGCAGTGTACATTAAAGCCACCATCGCTCGTTCAGCTGACTGATACGGTCATCCTTTTGCGGACGACTTCTGGAAAACTAATAAGTTTATCTTAATTGTAATGTTTTCAGTAAAGGTTTCTTTATTACATTGGTGAAATTTTGTCCAGAGAGATGTGAAAGGAACTGATATCTCATTCCACAGGTAAAGTTGTTTTTGAAACACACACAAATTTGCGAACACGTTTTTCCAGATTGTCAGTGAATGTACATGCTGAAGCTAAGGTTGCGAAGGATCTTGCATATGAGAGATTTTACTTGTGTCTAAATAATAAACACGTTTGGTAAAGCCGGCCGGTGTGGCCGAGCGGTTCTACACGCTTCAGTCTGTACAAGCACTACCGCTACGGTCGCAGGTTCGAATTTTGCCTCGGGCAAGAATGTTTGTGATGTCCTCAGGTTAGTTAGGTTTAAGTAGTTCTAAGTTTTAGGGGACTGATGACCACAGATGTTGAGTGCCATAGTGCTCAGAGCCATTTGAACCATTTTCTTGTTTGATAAGTGTCATTATGTTTGTATCTAAATTTTATTTACTCGTGTCAGAAGCATTTATGATGTATAAAATGATGTAAAATATTTACATGTCGTTAGCGTTGCATGTAGCAGGTCCTCTGTTGTGCATGTTGCTGGACATTGGGTACACTGGAGCAGGTGGAAAGTCGTCTGCGTTGTTCCACTCTCACATAGTGGCGACTCCTCTAGGAAACCCCATTTAGTCAGATTGCTCTTACATTTCGTGACACCCGAGCGTAGTCTGTTGAGGGACCTCCATGCACTCCAGTTCTCTGTGTAGCAGAAGCAGAAGCACTTACGTATCTGAATGAATGACGGTTTTGAGATGACAGAACGTTGATATCTCACTCAGTATAAAAATTTCCTCTGTTATCAAGGGGCGTTCAATAGTAATGCAACACTTTTTTTTCTGAAAGCAGATTGGTTTTCTTCAGGATTACAGTACACCATGTTACTCATTCACCACTCTTGGGCTGTTGTTGTTGTGGTCTTCAGTCATGAGACTGGTTTGATGCAGCTCTCCATGCTACTCTATCCTGTGCAAGCTTCTTCATCTCCCAGTACCTACTGCAACCTACATCCTTCTCAATCTGCTTAGTTTATTCATCTCTTGGTCTCCCTCTACGATTTTTACCCTCCACGCTGCCCTCCAATACTAAACTGGTGATCCCTTGATGCCTCAGAACATGTCCTACCAATCGATCCCTTCTTCTAGTCAAGTTGTGCCACAAACTTCTCCCCAATCCTATTCAATACTTCCTCATTAGTTATGTGATCTACCCATCTAATCTTCAGCATTCAGAGCCATTTGAACCATTTTGAACATGTGTGACGCCTTGCGTTGGCAAGGAAAAGTTAGTTTGTATTTTTGTGGCGATGAACACGCTGAAGTTTTTGCTACGGAAAACTATTTTTCAACATAATCTCCGTTCAGTGCGGTAGCCTTACCCCACCTTACTGGGTGGGGTGGGGGGCAGCTGTATGCCTTTGTGGTACCACTCTACAGGTCGCTTGTCGTCGTCGTAACCAACCTCTTGCTGTGCATCAGTAACCTCTCCACGTCATCCACATACTCTTTCCCGCGGAGTGCGTTCTTCATTGGGCCAAACTGATGGACGCCGGAAGGGGGGGGGGGGCAAATCCGAGCTGTAGGGTGGATGAGGAAGAACAGTCCAATAAAGCTTTGTAAGCTCCTCTTGGGTGTGCAGACTTGCGTGGGGCGCCAGCCGCTGTGGCCGTGTGTCATGTCCTAGTCTGTCTAAGTCTAGGGAACTGATGACCTCAGGTGTTAAGTCCCATAGTGCTTAAAGCCACTTGAACCATTTTGGACTTGTGTGAGGCCTTGCGTTGGCAGGGAAAAGTTCGTTTGTATTTTTGTGGCGATGAACACGCTGAAGTTTTTGCTTCAGTTACCTTAGTGTAATACAACACATTTGAGAGTTGATCGGTGCAGCATGAGGGAGGACATCAAACACAATAACCCCTTCAGAGTCCCAGACGACTGTCGCCATGATCTTACTGGTTGAGGGTGCACCTTTGAACTTTTTCTTCAGGGGAGAGGTGGTGTGGCGCCAGTCCATCGATTGCCGTTTTGTTTCCGGTTCGAAGTGGTGAACCCACGTTTCATCGCATGTGACTAAGTGCGACAAACAATTGTCAGGATCAGCCTCGTAACATGCCAGCAGCGCCGCTGATTATCCTTCGTTGCTCTTCATGATCGTTTGTTAGCCGGCGAGCAACACCGAGTACCCCAGCTGGTGGACGGCTGTGTCAGCACTGCCAACAGAGTCCTCTAGTTGAGCAGCGAGGTGTTTGTGACTTCGAATATTGCAGTGCCTTTGTTTTTCCAAATTACGATGCAGTGTTCATGTTTCCTATCGGATTTGTTCCCTGACATCGGACAAGCAACTTTCGATTACAGTGTCTTCCCTATACTGAAATATTCATAATGGATGTAAGAGTATAGGTATAGACACATGCTTGACAACATATGGAAGTTTGGGTCTGGCTGTGAGTCGTGCTCGGATAGCCTAATGGTAAGGCGACCGCTCGCGATAAGCGGGAAATTCGGGCTCAAGAGACCCGCCCGGCAAAAATTTTCAGTGTCGTCATTCCGGTATACGGCTAATTGTCCATATTCGAAACTGTGAATACATTTCATATAGAAAATTACGAGGTGGAATCCAAAATTTTCGGGACTGGTGCTGCCATCTGGAAAGTAGGAGTAGTAGATCTTTGCACTACTACGTGGCGAGAGCTGCATATCTGATGAGTCAGTGTGCGGAGTGGCATTCAGCTGGGAACGTGCCCACAGTGATTTCCGTAATACTCTGTGTTTGGTGGGTGGCGATTTTACGATGGATCCGCGAACAGAACAGCGCGTGTGTATCAAATTCTGTGCGAATCTCGGGAAAACTGTTACGGAGACCCTTGCAATGATTCAACAAGTGTTTGGGGGACAGAGCATGAGCCGTCCCAGTGGAAGAGCCCGGGCTCTCCAAGACACAAAAAAGCGGGACAGGTGAAGAGCAAAGTGAAGAGCATGATCATCGTTTTCTTTGGTATCAAGGGAATTGTGCACAAAGAATTCGTCCCACTCAACCAAACAGTGAATTCCGCGTACTACTGTGACGTTTTGCGATGGCTCCGTGAAAACGTGCGGCGACGACCCGAACTTTGGCGTCAAGGGAACTGGCTGGTGCATCACGACAACGCACCCTGTCACACGTCCTTTATCACCGGGATCTTTTTGGCAAAAAACAACATGGTGGTTGTACCCCACCTACCGTACTCGCCAGATTTGGCACCTTGCGACTTCGCGCTGTTCCCAAAACTGAAACTCAAGTTGAAAGGCCGTCGGTTCGACACTCTAGAGAGGATTCAAGAAGCATCGCTGGCAGTGATAAATACCCTCAAAGAACAGGACTTCCAGAAATGTTTGACCAGTGGCAGAAGCGCTGGGAGCGGTGTGTACGTGCAGATGGGAACTACTTCGAGGGTGATGGTGACCTTTAGTCCAAAGGTAACGTTTACAACAGATGACAGCACCAGTCCCGAAAATTTTGGATAGCACCTCGTAAATACCTCCTTGAAAACTGATATTTTTTGTTCTACTTCTTTTGGAAAAGGCGAAGTAAATAACCTACTGTGCAACAAATTCAGGAATTCACCAAATTCTAATTTTGTCTCTTGTAAAAAGAAGAAAAACTGTCAGTACATTGTTTGAGACGGTTTGTTGCCCTTCCACTTGGCCTAAAGGAAAAACAACCATTGCATTAATCTTACGAAATTTGGAAAAAATAGGTAAACTGCCCTATTACAAACGTGTCGTTCAGTTGTTAGAATCACTGCTTGATTTCAGCTATAAATGAGAAAGAGTAAATGTGGGCTCCATATCACAAAGTGTGTAATAAAAGAATCTGGGCTTTTTGCCCTCCGTCACGCGACTTGTATGGTGATTTCGAACCATAGCGTGGCAGAGGTAGGGAGCTGCGCGGTCTGTATTTATCTATGAAATAATTAAGTCGACACCCTAGCTGCAAACAGCCGCTGATATACACCTTTAGGGACATGCTGAAATATGTGCCCCGACTGGGACTCGAACCCGGGATCTCCTGCTTACATGGCAGACGTTCTATCCATCTGAGCCACCGAGGGCACATAGGATAGTGCACCTGCAGGAGCTTATCCCTTGCACGCTCCGTGTGTCGATTTAATTATTTGATTTCTAGTGAAGCTGCACGGTCATCAATGTTATCTGCTCTTTCGGGAACAGATACTAACTTCATATATAGTATTTATCTATGGCAGAGTCTAGCTACTCTTGGCAAACATGTTGGCAGTAGCGTCCTCATTAGACCGTCTTTTTAGTACCACACTGACAGAAAGGACAAGGAAACGAGTACATCCAGGTGTAAAATGATACTAAGACTTTCGCTGTGCTACACACTAAAGAGACTTTCGAAAAGACGACGCCAGGATGGAAACAGAGTTCGGAACTGCGAAGCCACGACAGCTGCAAAACCCCCACTCTCCCGCTGTGAGGCGATGTGCTCTCGGGGCTTGGAATGCTGACAGAGTGCATTGTACATAAAAATGCTGTTTGTGGTTAAAATGCAGAACTTCTTTACCGTGTCCCCGTAACGGCGTTGTCACGTAATCAACAATTGGCAATCGGCTATGACCGCGAATAATTTTGCATATGGAAGTTGGTGAACAAAGGATTGTAGACGGAGGACTCCTTATGGTCACCGACCACGTACGTAACGTGCTTCACCGTGACGGCTGTCGATCTGCACGCTGACAACGGTAAACTGGCGAGTGGAATCAAGAGGCAGCCTGCAAGAAGTGGGACAATGAAGGGGTGGGGGGGGGGGGCGTCACAGCACACCCACCTACACACCCACACATCCATCCAATGCTTGCGCCCACCAGTCATACTTCAACAAGTCGGGCGTGGGGGCAGGGCTCTGCATAGCCGTATGAAACTGCCGCGATCGAGTGACGTGATACAGTGGTTCGCATGTGTGACTGAGTCCAAGACTCGTATAACCGAGCGAGGTGGTGCAGTGGCTAGCACACTGGAATCGCAATCGGGAGGAGGACGGTTCAAACCCGCGTCCGGCCGTCCTGATTTAGGTTTTCCGTGATTTCCCTAAATTGCTTCAGACAAATGCCAGGATTATTCCTTTGACAGGGCACGGCCGATTCCTTCCCCAATCCGATGGTCCGATGACCTTGCTGTTTGTTCCCCTTATCCAAATGTATGATCGAGTCCAGTTTTCTGTCCTCGACGACAGGTGTTCATCAGAGACAATGGAAACGGCAGTAGTGCCCCAATGACGTGCGACAGGACGGCTCCTGCTCTCCGTGAGCGAAAACAATCTATCGGATAGGCTGGGCAGCAGAGTGTTTGCAGATGGCTCTGTTGTATTCGGAAAAACTGTCGTTGTGGATTGAATGTAGGAGCTTTAAGGATGGCTTGGACAGGATTTATATTTCTGGGTGCAAGGCAGAGACCAGCCTTCTGCACCGCAATCTCCATCATCCCGACAACAGTAGGGCTCTCAACACAGCCTCCTATACTTAGCCCCGAGGTTAGAGATTTGACCTCCGGGTTTACACGCAGAGCTCCACAAAAACAAAAATGATTTGTGTAAAAGTGTGTCACACGTAGTTTAATATTTTACCACATGAATAGGAATGAGATCCATTCAGAGTGCACTCTTGTTTGTTGTATAATATTACCACAACAGGGCCTCTTCGCACGATCAGAAACTGTTCGAAAGCAATCTGAAGGCAAGCTTTCGCCCTTTCATACTATTCCTGGCAATGGATAATGAAATTGTTAAAATATTCGATTATTATAGGTGGTGCTTACTATACTTCCCTTCCCTTCACTTACTGTACGCTCAGCCACTCCCAACATGTCGTATAATCCAAAATTTATTGGAAATTTTATTTGGAGGTCCAACTCCGGTAGGCTCATAAGTTTCATAGAACCAGTCAGGACAACTTCCTTACGTCTACACAAACAGAGTAATTCAGCTGACAATATTTTTCAGAGTTGACCTTACTTGGAAAGAAACTCGTTTTGACGCATAAATCTGTATTAAGTATACGGCAGTCTTTCGATGCAAGACAGAAAGCACTTCGATCGTGTCATTCCATCACTACAACCACCTCCCGTGTAATGATTCCTACTAATGCCGTGAAGCCGCGCGGGTTATCCGCGCGGTCGTAGGCGCCCTGTCAAGGTCCGTTCGGCTTCCTCCCCCCCTCCCCCCCCCCACACACACACCCGTCGGAGGTTCGAGTCCTCCCTCGGGCATGGCTGTGTGTGTGTGTGTGTGTGTGTGTGTGTGTGTGTGTGTGTGTGTGTGTGTGTGTGTGTGTGTGTTGTCCATAGTGTAAGTTAGCTTAAGTAGTGTCTAGGCATAGGGACCGATGACCTCAGCAGTTTGATCCCATAAGGCCTTACCACAAATTTCCAATGACCTAAACTACACAAAATCCTCGATGGCTCATCCAGTGCGAATAGTAGACGAAGTTGTATTTCAACTTTGACGTTTTCTTTCGAGCGATATCTGAGAAAACCGCCGCTAAGAGTTCAAATATGTTCAATCAGTTTTGACATCGTTAGATTGAAGTACCTGATATGATTTTAAAAAATACTTTTTTATTCAGAATAATGGCTTTGCCCAATTGCGATAATTTACTATTGTCGTCTCCTAAGAGTCACTACCAAAACTAAAAATCTAGGAAAGATAAAATCCAAAATTGTTGCTAAATATTTAAAATACTAAAACAACGGGATAAAGTGAAAAGGACGCAAAAATATACCAAGTGTCCTGTTACTAAAGAAAGAGGTCGAAAAGTCACCATACATCCATCTTGGTCACTTTACATCACCCATCGTGCCTGATCGTAATGACTGTCAAACACAATTTTGAGTAGGTAAATAACTGAGATAAACGATTACTGCACCCATTGGGACTACCATCCGATAAAAAGAAACAAAAATCAATCTCTTTTAGTTTCTGTAAATACTCAGAAGTATGGTTCATTATATTTCACAGACGAAAAATAATGCGTTAAACATGATGCTTTATTTCTGTTTCCCGCACGTGCAGGCCAAGCATACCCCTGCATCCGTAATGAGTGCACTCGCAGCTGTTAAGTTTGTGTATATTTTTAATTTTTTAGTACGAAGCTTAAGCAATCACGACAGTTATAATGTGAGCAAGATGAGCGTTATGAGACAATTCGTCGTGTTAACTTTTGTAACAAAATAGTGGGTATATTTTTATTTTTATCTTCTACGTTTTAATTATCTGTATAGTAGCTAACAAACTCGGCATTGTCCGGGTATTCATTTTGCCGATTTTCTGTTAGAAACGGAAGAAAATGAACTGTTTTTGTAGTGTAATATCGAGAAAAAGTCATTTCTATGTGCTCCTGAATACATCTTAGAAATTATGAAACAGCCGTACAAAGAAATATGCGTAATGTACAAACGCATAACTACAGCTGCTTCATGTGTTTGCAACGCGATTTTGTAGGCGGCTATTGTTTTCGCCTACAGCAGTTACCGCTTCAGAATTGAAAGCTGCCAAAAGTGCTGTCAGATGTCAGGGAATACCTTCAGCTAGGTCAACTCTAAGAGTGCCTTAGAAAAGACTAAGTCTATTAAAACTTCGTGCGTGATGCGGAATTTTTTCAAGCATATCAGCTTTATGATGTCATACCTCTCGAACTGTGTGTCGTACTGTGATGTATTTGTGTAGGTTCATCAGCGGCATATGTGGCTACCGTTTGCGAACTGCGTAGCTAATAGAGTTAGCAGCAAGGAAGAAATAAATTTAATCGTCATACACAATGCGGCAATTTTTCACGCATTTCATTATTTGTAACTGCATGTCTGCTGAATTACGGTAGGTGGTTCTTACCCCGACAGCACTTGTTACGTGGTAGTAAGGGATGTGTGTACAAAGTTCGGTTGAAACTGGTCCAGTGGTGCATACACAATCGCGCACACGCACGTTTTTATAACGTGTGTGGATTTAACATTAATTTTGCTTTTCGTTTATCCAAAGTGATAAACGCAGCTGTGAATAAAAAATGCGAAATGTTTTGTGGTGTACGGAAAGAGACCGCCGCGGTTTCTTTCCAGAAGGATATGTGCCAGCCCACAGATCAGCCGCCGATCCCACATTGCATAATACTCACTCGTCATAAAAGCCAATGGATTAAATAGGATGCTATGCTACTTTAGACGTCACTACAACAATTAACTCGTACACAGTAGCTAAGCAAAGTTCGCGCGAGGTTGTCTAGGCAGCAATGGAACCGGTCAAGTAAAATAGTGTCAAGGCTGGACAAGAGCGCACGCTCTCGTTAAGTCATACCTAAAGGCACAATTATAAACGCATCAGCATAGCGTACGTTTCTGCTTTCTAAACGACTGGTGTTGGTCAGTTTGGGTTGAGTGTGAACCCGCGAAAACGGTTAAAACTGCCGGCAGGAATTACTGTTACACTGGGAGTAAGTATAGCGTTGCTGCATGTTTTAAACTAGAACTGCGCTAACCAAAGTGGTGCGCGCATTGCTGTCAGGTCGATTCTTCAGCCCATTATACGACCTAGATTTTAGCACACCACTCGCTCGACCATGGCACCAAAATGCCACCTTTCTTAAAGCTGAACATTTCGAGATTGATGACTGTCTGTGTCAGATCTGGAACACACATCTCGTACTTTCCGCGAGAGGTCTGTCTTAACCACGACGCTGACTGAGCACGCAGGACTGACTCTGACTTCTGTCGCCACTGTTTCCTCCTATTGTCCCGAACAAACATCCACTATGTGATCAAAGGTATCCGGACACCTGGCTGAAAATGACTTAAAAGTTCGTGGCGCCCTCCATCGGTAATGCTGGAATTGAGTATAGTGTTAGCCCACCCATAGCTTTGATGACAACTTCCACTCTCGCAGGCATACGTTAAATCGGATGCTGGAAGGTTTCTTGGGGAATGGCAGCCCATTCTTCACGGAGTGCTGCACTGCTGAGAGATATCGATGCCGATCGGTGAGGCTTGGCACGAAGTCGGCGTTCCAAAACATCCCAAAGGTGTTCTATAGGATTGAGGTCAGGACTCTGTGCAGCCCAGTGCATTGCGGGAATGTTATTGTCGTGTAACCTCTCCGCAACAGGCCGTGCATTATCAACAGGTGCTCAATCGTGTTGAAAGATGAAATCCCCTCCCCGAATTGCTCTTCAGCAGTAGGAAGCAAGAAGTTGCTTAAAACATCAATGTAGGTCTGTGCTGTGATAGCGCCACGCAAAACAACAAGGGGTGCAAGCCTCCTCCATGAAAAACCCGACCACTCCATTACATCACCGCCTCTAAGTTTACTACATACGTTGGCAGATGACGTTCACCGGACATTCTCCGCACCCACGAACTGCCATGGGATCGCCACATTGTGTACCGTGATTCGTCACTCCACACAACGTTTTTCCACTGTTCAGTCGTCCAATGTTTACGCTCCTTGCACCGAGCGAGGCGTCGTTTGGCAATTACCGGCGTGATGTGGGGCTTATGAGCAGCCGCTTGACCATGAAATCCACCTCCCCCCTCACTGTCGTAGTACTTGATAAAATGTTCAAATGTGTGTGAAATCTTATGGGACTTAACTGCTAAGGTCATCAGACCCTAAGCTTGCACACTACTTAAGCTAAATTATCCTAAGGACAAACACACACACCCATGCCCGAGGGAGGACTCGAACCTCCGCCGGGACCAGCCGCACAGTCCATGACTGCAGCGCGTTTGACCGCTCGCCTAATCCCGCGCGGCAGTAGTACTTGCAGTGGATCCTGATGCAGTTTTGAATTGCTGTCTGATGGTCTGGATAGATATCTGCCTATTACACATTACGACCCTCTTCAACTGTCGGTGGTCTCCGTCAGGCCACAGACGAGGTCGGCCTATACGCTTTTGTGCTGTACGTGGCCCTTCACGTATCCATTTCACTATTAGATCGGAAGTAATGGAGTTACGGATGTTTAGGAGTGTGGAAATCTCGCGTACAGAAGTATGACACAAGTGACACTCAATCACCTGACCTCGTTCGAAGTCCATGAGTTCCGCAGAGCGACCCATTCTGCTCTCTCACGGTGTCTAATGACTACTGAGGTCGCTGATATGGAGTACCTGGCAGTAGCTGGCAGCACAATGCACCTAATACGAAAAACGTATGTTTTTGGGGGATGTCCGGATACTTTTGATCACATAGTGTATCAAGCGGAATAGCAGACTTGTTAGCACAATGGACTCGCATTCGGGAGGACGACGGTTTAAATCCGCGTCCAGCCATCCTGATTTAGGTTTTCCGTGATTTCCCTAAATCGCTCCAGGCAAATGCTGGGATGGTTCCTTTGAAAGGGCACGGCCGACATCCTTCCCCATCCTTCCTTAATCTGATGGGACCGATGACCACGCTGTCTGGTCTCCTCCCCCAAAAAACCCAACCCCAACCCTAAATTGCTTAAGACAAATGCCGGGATGATTCCTTCGAATGGGCACGGCCGCTTTCCTTCTCTGTCGTTCCCTAATCCGAGCTTAAGTTTCGTCTCTAATGACCTCGTTATCGACTGGACGTTAAACACTAGTCTCGTCGTCGTCGTCGTCGTCGTGGTCCTCCTCCGCTCCTAACAAATGTGTATGTTTCTCCATATTGAAACAGAACTACTAGAGAATCGCGACTTAACTCTCACGGATTCTGGAGCAAATGAAGCCACCTAGCTGTTTTATGACTTGCTTCTGTTACCTCCAGTGCAGATTGTGTACGGTGTTTAAGAACTAATGAGGATATTGAACAGTTACACGTATTACAGAATGCTTCTGCAACCCGCCCGGATAGCCGCCCGTATTAGCGCTCCACTTCCGGGATTCGGAGAGGCGCACCGGTAACGGATCGAATCCTCCCGGCGGAGTAACTACGAGGGCCGATGTGCCGGCCAGCCTAGATGGGGTTATTAGGTGCTTTCTCAAATGCGGCCAAGTACCCACGTCCCGCCTGGGTTACCCGACTCGCGAAGGCTTTGAAAATATTCGCACACTTCCACACATTTCATCCGGGAGGGGGCTGCATCCAGTCACCCTCAACCGCTAACATTATCAAATTCAGTAATTAACTTGCCGACCTTGTGGAAGAAACGGAATGAACGACAGAGGAAGACGGAATAGAAGAAAGCAGACGGAGCTACAAGGGGAAGAGACTTAACGTTATCTAAAAATGGCCCAGAAAAAATTGCAAGAGGAAGGGAAACTGGAGAGTGGAGATCATACTCTTACTAATATTTATAAATGAGAAAGTGTGCCTGTCTGTTTGCGTTTTCACGACTAAATCGCTGAACAGATTTCGATGAAATATGGTATGGAGATATCTTGAAACCTGAGGAAGATCACTTTAGAAAGAAAGAAAAAACAAATACCAAGACTTCGAAGTAGAGAATGGAACATAATCTTTTTTAACATCAGTGAACATAAACAATGTTGAAAAAATGTTAAATTTGTTGCATAAAGTACACATCGTGCAATGTATACGTCTAGTTTGTAGCACGATGCGATGCATGGACATATGGCCTGCCCACGCACCTCTGCGGCACCGCTCGGCAGTGAAGCTGTGATTGCTGCCGCGTCGTGCATTTGGTGAGTGGGTTTACCCGAAAAGGCACACACATGAGGGTAGCTGACGTTACCGCACGTATAATAGCGTACTTACTGCCTATCACTCATAACAAAACTAAAGAGTCTGTCGCAAGGGTGTTGGATGTGTTTGCCAACAGGTGGCGTCCAGTCGCTTATTGTGTTCGTGTGCTTAATTTAAAAAAAAAATTAGTTGCCAGTATGCGTCTCTTCAGTCATACAATCTCCCCCGTTTAGCTTTTTGACAACTTGTGATAAAACTTACAATGAGAAATTACTTTTTAGAAAATACGATTTTGAATTCAGTTTTTTGAAACACTGTCTCTTATAATCAAAACAAGAAAACAACAAGATTTAACGTAAATAACAGGTGCTACCGGCTGTCCTTGTAGCAGACGCTCATTTCAAGCACTCCTAACTTTGTTTCTTTCTCACTGACACACAGAACACGAGACATTTCCATGGTACTAGGTCGCTGAGGTCTCTGGCATACGTATATGAAAGGCGATATGTACCGATCGCAGTCATGTTCACTGGCGCTGTCGCAGCGGCTGATTATACACTCCTGGAAATTGAAATAAGAACACCGTGAATTCATTGTCCCAGGAAGGGGAAACTTTATTGACACATTCCTGGGGTCAGATACATCACATGATCACACTGACAGAACCGCAGGCACATAGACACAGGCAACAGAGCATGCACAATGTCGGCACTAGTACAGTGTATATCCACCTTTTGCAGCAATGCAGGCTGCTATTCTCCCATGGAGACGATCGTAGAGATGCTGGATGTAGTCCTGTGGAACGGCTTGCCATGCCATTTCCACCTGGCGCCTCAGTTGGACCAGCGTTCGTGCTGGACGTGCAGACCGCGTGAGACGACGCTTCATCCAGTCCCAAACATGCTCAATGGGGGACAGATCCGGAGATCTTGCTGGCCAGGGTAGTTGACTTACACCTTCTAGAGCACGTTGGGTGGCACGGGATACATGCGGACGTGCATTGTCCTGTTGGAACAGCAAGTTCCCTTGCCGGTCTAGGAATGGTAGAACGATGGGTTCGATGACGGTTTGGATGTACCGTGCACTATTCAGTGTCCCCTCGACGATCACCAGTGGTGTACGGCCAGTGTAGGAGATCGCTCCCCACACCATGATGCCGGGTGTTGGCCCTGTGTGCCTCGGTCGTATGCAGTCCTGATTGTGGCGCTCACCTGCACGGCGCCAAACACGCATACGACCATCATTGGCACCAAGGCAGAAGCGACTCTCATCGCTGAAGACGACACGTCTCCATTCGTCCCTCCATTCACGCCTGTCGCGACACCACGGAGGCAGGATGCACGATGTTGGGGCGTGAGCGGAAGACGGCCTAACGGTGTGCGGGACCGTAGCCCAGCTTCATGGAGACGGTTGCGAATGGTCCTCGCCGATACCCCAGGAGCAACAGTGTCCCTAATTTGCTGGGATGTGGCGGTGCGGTCCCCTACGGCACTGCGTAGGACCCTACGGTCTTGGTGTGCATCCGTGCGTCGCTGCGGTCCGGTCCCAGGTCGACGGGCACGTGCACCTTCCGCCGACCACTGGCGACAACATCGATGTACTGTGGAGACCTCACGCCCCACGTGTTGAGCAATTCGGCGGTACGTCCACCCGGCCTCCCGCATGCCCACTATAGGCCCTCACTCAAAGTCCGTCAATTGCACATACGGTTCACGTCCACGCTGTCGCGGCATGCTACCAGTGTTAAAGACTGCGATGGAGCTCCGTATGCCACGGCAAACTGGCTGACACTGACGGCGGGGGTGCACAAATGCTGCGCAGCTAGCGCCATTCGGCGGCCAACACCGCGGTTCCTGGTGTGTCCGCTGTGCCGTGCGTGTGATCATTGCTTGTACAGCCCTTTCGCAGTGTCCGGAGCAAGTATGGTGGGTCTGACACACCGGTGTCAATGTGTTCTTTTTTCCATTTCCAGGAGTGTAGTTACGTTGAGATTTAATATAAGCGTACCATTTTAAATTTACGTTGCCGACTTGTTTAAATGAGTTTTAAAAAAATTGTGGGAGATGCCGTAACAGAACTGCCGAGTCTTAAGAGATGGTAGCCCTGTTTCCTTCTGTATTTACAGCGCCGGTGGACCTGTTTTCCGACGTTGGTGGACCCACAGAAAATAGTCCGAGCGGGAGTGGAGGCACATTTTTTAGAGGGCTTCGCGCCAGTTTTTTAATGGATGCCGCCAGGAGATACCTCTGAGTAACGATCGTTCCGCGCATACCCTAGCACGTTCGAGAAGGTAAAAATTTTGAAATCAGTTGTCTATCATGGTAGCTAATTCCTTACATAATTGAATTAATGTGGTATCATAATTGCAATGAAACAGGCAAGATAGTTCTCTTATTTCTCAGACTCATTCTCATTCTTTCAGTTGTGCACCAACTTACCAAGTTCTGACAGACACTCACAAGGGAACCTCCCCATCGCACCCCCCTCAGATTTAGTTACAAGTTGGCACAGTGGATAGGCCTTGGAAAACTGAACACAGATCAATCGAGAAAACAGGAAGAACTTGTGTGGAACTATGAAAAAATAAGCAAAATATACAAACTGAGTAGTCCATGCGTAAGATAGGCAACATCAACGATTTGTGTGAGCTCAGGAGCGCCGTGGTCCCGTGGTAGCGTGAGCAGCTGGGGAGAGGTCTTTGGTTCAAGTATTCCTTCGAGTGAAAATTTTAATTTTTAATTTTCAGACAATTGTCAAAGTTCAGGCACTCACACATAATCAACTTCGCTCTCCAAAATTCCAGGACATGTTCAGATTTGCTTGGACACATGCAGGACGTGACGGTCTACACACGAAAAATTTGCAAACGTTGAAAACATTTTTTGACAGAGCACAGGGAAAACTGCGCGACTATGAAACTGTTGCATTCATTTGTTGCAGTTTATGTGACAAACTCTTATGTTTTCATCACTATTTGGGAGTGATTATCACATCAACAAGAAAACCTAAATCGGGCAAGATAGAAGAATCTTTTTACGCATTCGCCAAGTGTACAAGTTAGGTGGATCGACAACATATTCCTGTCATTTGACGCACATGCCGTCACCAGTGTCCTATAGAATATATCAGACGTGTTTTCCTGTGGAGGAATCGGTTGACCTGTGACCTTGCGATCAAATGTTTTCGGTTCCCATTGGAGAGGCACGTCCTTTCGTCTACTAATCGCACGGTTTTGCGGTGCGACCACAAAACACAGACACTAAACTTATTACAGCGAACAGAGACGTCAATGAACGAACGTACATATCATAACTTTGCGAAAATAAAGAAAGTAAAATTTTCACTCGAGGGAAGACTTGAACCAAGGACCTCTCGTTCCGCAGCTGCTCCCGCTAACCACAGGACCACGGCTCTCCTGGGCTCACCATATCCTTGATGTTGCCTATCTGCGCATGGACAACTCAGTTTGTATATTTTACTTATTTTTTTCATAGTTCCACACACAACTTCTTCCTGTTTTCTCGATTGATCTGTGTTCAGTTTTAAAAGGCCTATCCACTGTGGCAAAAAAAAAAAAAAAAAAATATGGTTCAAATGTCTCTGAGCACTATGGGACTTAACTGCTGTGGTCATCATTCCCATAGAACTTGGAACTACTTAAACCTAACTAACCTAAGGACATCACACACAGCCATGCCCGAGGCAGGATTCGAACCTGCGGCCGTAGCGGTCACGCGGATCCAGACTGTAGCGCCCAGAACCGCACGGCCACTCCGGCCGGCCCACTGTGGCAACTTGTAACTAAATCTGAGGGGGGTGCGATGGGAGGTTCCCTTGTCAGTGGAACAAGTGAAAGAAGTTTTAATGTAAGTGGCATGTTCCGCATTCATTCCTGATTCGCTCTTTACAACTATAGTTTGTCATTCACACTTCATTCTTTATACTTCTCAAAGGAATAGGGCAGTGACGTAACTCTTCGAAAGAAGGAAAGAGGGAAAGAAAGTGGTATGGGAAGAAAAAATAACCGGCCGAGTTGCGCCAGCAAAACTGGTTGCAATTATTTTTGTGGAACATTCTAAGCTAATTCGAGAGAGTTTGTTAAGTGGCTCATCAGTCGGCGCATCGTTAAACTGTGACGGGAGGGAAGCGCGAAACATCGGCCGTGTCGCGAGTATTCTCGGAGACCAGAATCTGGCCTCCTGCGCTGTGAGAAAGAGGAACCTGTTGTACACCTCAACTACACCACACTAGCGGTTCGTAACTACTGCTACGCGGTACAGTCACATTAATGTGACCACCGCCTACGTTCGAGCAATTACCACTCACTCACGGCAGGTTGCAGCACTGGCAGTGGGAGATATACAAAGCGTGTCTGGTGGATACGGAAAACTATGCAGTTGTTGTCGTAATGCAGAAACGGAGCGATTTATCTGACGTTCAAAAGGGCATGATCATTGACTTTCGGGCCAAGGGTGGAAGAATTTGCGAAACGGCTAGGTTTATAAACTGTTCGCTTGCCACCGTGGTTAATGTATACCGTGTACGGCAAAATGGCGCTAGACGTGCAACTGTTGAGCAAATTATCGCAGAGATGATCCAAGGGGCTCGCGACAGTGTCTCCTCAACGACCGTTCAGCGAAAGTTGCTGCTTATGGCCGTCTGCGGCAGGCGCCTGGTTTATACACTCATATTGACTGCTGTTCGTCGGCGACGAAGGCTGGAATTTGCTTTTCACTATCGCTACTGAAAGTACACTGCGTGGCGACAGTTGATCTTTCCAGATGACAAGTTAGCTGTCGGCGTGTACGGCGTGAAATGTCTGAAAGCAAATAACCTGCAACAATCGTTGGAAGGGTCCAGGCCGGGGGAAGGAACGTTACTGATCGGGGAATGTTTCCTTGGCATCCCCTGAGTCATCTCTTAATTCTGGATAGCACAATGGAACACTAGTATACATCTATCCTTGGAAACCATTCGCTTTCCTTACCTCGGCACAATTGCATCTACCAACAGGACAATGCGACGTGTCAACAGATCGCAGTGTACCTGCGTGGTTGGAAGAGCACCAATGTGAGTTTAGCGTAACCCCCACGCCACCAGACACTGCAGATTTAAATCTAGTCGACAGTTCGTGGGTCACCTTTGATCGGGTTGTTGGCGGCATGGATCCTCAAGAGAGATTAGTTCAAATGGCTCTGAGCACTATGGGACTTAACATCTGAGATCATCAGCCCCTAGAACTTAGAACTACTTAAACCAAAGTAACCTAAGGACATCACACGCATCCACGCCCGAGGCAGGATTCGAACCTGCGACCGTAGCAGTCGTGCGGTTCCTGACTGAAGCGCCTAGAACCGCCCGGCCACCGCGGCCGGCGCTCAGGAGAGAAAAGCACAGCTGTCCACGTCACTGGAGTAGGCAAGACTCCACAGCCTCCCAGGACCTCACTGACTCTGCGAGATGGTTATTCATGTTTTTAACAGGAGAAGGTAAACCTGGTTTATTTGTTCTAGCGGAAAACACCATTTGTGGCAGGCGTTTCATTTCCTCTCATCGTCTACTGTGCGTGGTGGCGCATTGGTTAACCCATTAATACCTGAATAGATTTCTTCGTGGAAGATTCCCACCATATCGTATTAAAGCAATATATCCAAGCAACTCGCTGACCGGAGAAAGATTCTACTGCCGCCAACATACATTTCGCGTAAGGGCGACGAAGATAGAGAAATTAGGGCTCGCACGTACGCATACAAATAGCCATTTTTCTCTCGCTCTATTTGCAAGTGGAACAGGAAAAGAAATTTCCGTCATAAACCATACGGTGTGTATATCCAGATATAGATGAGAAGGCGCGGTGGGATGCCTGTATGTTCGTCTAACCAGAAACGTATAGTTGCATCCGTTTGAACTCAGCTGTTGTCAGACCGACCACCAAAAATAGCCGCAATTGAAATGATTAGTGAGAAAGAATTTTGTTGTTTGAGTGGTTAGAAAAGGCGAGTCGCGTGAGTATTATATGAGTTCACATGAATCGCAATCTCAACCTTTATTGCGGTGTATTTTGATTACGGTGATGGGTATATCATCAGAGAGATGTATGGCAGTTGGTGCTTCACTTTAGCCCCTCTCGAGATTAGTCGTCATTAATGAGACATGAAGAGGTGACGTCCTCATAATTAAGCTTTTGTAAAAATAAAAAAAATAAAAAGAAAAGAGATAGTGAGATCCGTTTGTCTACGTTAAAATGCAATCGTGTTTTCTACTACAGTGGAACCACAGTTGACTTCAGTATCAGCACGGATATACTCAAATAAACGGTACGGATCACGAGGTCTGTGTGCACCGCTGACTTCAGAGTGAACCCAATCAGCGCCCAGTAACCCGTAATTGCTATTATGTATTGTTTATGAGCGAAAGCAAGGTTGTTTACGGCAGTGTGTGCATTTTTATTAGTGACCGGTGATACAATACAGAGTTAAACCGCAATGATGGATATTTTAGAGCTGTTTTTAAGCGAAAAATAATGGTTAGCTGCACGATCACCAGTTGTACTAACCATATCAGACAGATAAGTAAGTTACGAATTAGGTTTCATACATTTTCCAAAAACAATGAGACTAAACGAATATGGATAGCTGCTTGTAAACATGTAGATTCGTTTTCAGTTGAATGCTCGAGAGTCAGTGCTCGGGTCCGCTCATTACATTTTGCTGATTCGGATTATGAAGAGTATTCGAAAGGTGAACTGTCAAGTATTCAGTCGAAGCGCAAGATGAAAACCGATGTTGTTCCAACTCGAAATCACCATCCTCCGGAGATGATGTAGGGCGTAGGAATGAAACCAATAATGAGAAAAATATTCTAGCGAGAAAACGAAGCTACTCTAAAGATGTAAAAGATATGTTGCACGTAGATATGTTGCCAAGTAATAAAGAAATTATTATTAGACAAAACGTTAACTGTGAGAATAAACATTGCCGAGAATGTGACAATGTGTGCTTTGGCCAACAATTATAAATTATGAAAACAGAAATAAAAGACTTTAGACAAGAGAATGTAAATTAACAGGATCGTCTCTCTGGATATAGCGCTGAGTTACCGACATTAAAGTATTTTCAAAAGGTGATTTAGGGATCTCTTTGAGTGTCAACAACAAGTGGTTACTAAAAAACGGTGTATGGTTCAAATGGCTCTGAGCACTATGGGACTTAACATCTGAGGTCATCAGTCCCCTAGTCTTAGTACTACTTAAACCTAACTAACCTAAAGATATCATACACACCCATGCCCGAGGCAGGATTCGAACCTGCGACCGTAGCAGCAGCGCGGTTCCGGACTGAAGTGCCGCAAGGACCGGCAAAAGAATGGTGTACTAATTGGTCATCTGAAGATAATGCAAAGGCTGCGACAGTACGTTACCGATCATATGAAGCGTTACCTTTTGCCATGACTTTGCTGTAATGTGTTTCGTAAGAACATGCACTGTAATCGTAATGAAAGCTAGCAATAAGGGAAAATAATGCAAAAGTAGTGACTGAACTGGCCAACGGCCTTCCCGCAGTGGTAAAACGGCTTCCCGTCAGATCAGCGAAGTTAAGCGCTGTCGGGCTTGGCTATCACTTGGATTGGTGACCGTCTGGGTGTGTTGCGCTCTGTTGGTCAACGGGGTGCACTCAGCTCTTGCGAGGCCAATTGAGGAGTTACTTAGAAGTGGAGGCTCCGGTCACGAAAACTGACAACGGCCGGGAGAACAGTGTGCTGACCACAAGCCCTCCCATATCCGCAACCCGTGGAGCATATCGGCTGAGAATGACATGGCGGTCGGTCGGTGCCGTTGGACTTTCAGAAGTCTGTTCGGATGCAGTTTAGTGTTTTGCTGAGTGTGAACAAAGGCAAAAAATGAAAAAAGTTGTAATATATATTTCGAGAATAGAAAAAGCAAATCTGTCCATACGGTTAAAGAGTTTAAAATGATATATAGAGTGTTTCTCCGTATTACATGCCTTAAGTGGTCTTAAGCCTGTCTGACCATTTTCCTCATAAAAAATCAGTGCCCTCCGAGATGATGAAAGATGTCGACGTCCTTCGAAGGGTTTATACTAACATTTAATCACCAAACATAGAAAAAATCAGTTTAACATAAACTTCGTACTAATAACAACAATACAATAGAACACGAAGATCTCGCTTACATTCATACCAGCGTATGAGTTAAGCATGTGTGCGCCATGTGCCTATAAGCTTCGGTGCAGTGCGGCGAGGCGAGAGGGTTCATGTCGACGTCACAGCCCACAGACCGGCAGCGTGTGATCCTTACTGTGTATTCTAGTATCCGTATCAGTATGCTGCCCTGGGTTACCGCCGTAACACCTTTCTTACCGGGCCAATTGCCCTTGTCTGTTGGCCACGGTCTCTAACTTTGGGCTGCTTTCTTTTTTCAGTTAGGGGCATGCCCACTACTCCGGTACTAACACATTCCAAAGAGTTTACAGACTTTATTGACAAAAGAAGAATCATCGCCGAGTTATATCAATATTTTATAAATGAATCCCGAAATAAATTTAATAATTAGTGTTACATTGTGCAATTAATAATATGAATTTCAAGTATGTCAGATATTACGTGATTTCAAATATTTCGAAAAGAAGAACAATTTTAGCTATACAAACAGAACTAGTAAATATCGATTGTAACAAATTTCTTTTAATACATTTTAGCCTGAAATACAACACATCGTATACAAAATAATATGAAATTTTTTCAGTGAAACAGCCGAGATAATGTTCACCTATAAGACATTCGAAAATATCCCTGGTATCGGCTATTTCTATAAAGAAAGGTAATGTCAGAGGAGAATGTCCCATTAGAAACTGCAACTATGATAAAGTAATTAATGACCCCCAGATGTTTTGATGGGAGACAGCGTCTTCATCTATTTGTCTTCATATATGATTACAATTTCGGAGCCGCGCGACTGCTACGGTCGCAGGTTCGAATCCTGCCCCGGGCATGGATGTGTGTGATGTCCTTAGATTAGTTAAGTTTAAGTAGTTCTAAGTTCTAGGGGACTGATGACCGTAGATGTTATGTCCCATAGTGCTCAGAGCCATTTTTATGATTACAATTTACAGCAAAAATACGATGTAGACAGTTTAAAGGGAAGGCTGTGACATGCTGCCTCCGTTCTCCCGGCGGGCTGTGTATTTTAGTTGCGCAAGGCAGTATATACCTTTACATGTGGTATCCCAGGACTGTCCGCGGAATTTTTCCATATCGCGCACCTCCCACCCCTGTGGTCAAATGTTTGAGCGGAACGGAAACAAGACTCCCTAGAAAATACACACTTGATTTTTGTCCAGATTTTCGTAGCCGAGCGAAGAGTAGGAAATGAAAAAATTGGGCATTAAATAGGGCAACGTGAGAAAAAAAGAAACTTAGAGGTAATCAAGGTCTTTAAGTAAAAAAATCGAAAAGTAGCAACATTTTGGGAAAATGCCATATATTTTGTGTAATTATTGATGTAAACTAAGAAATTGCCAACAGCCTTGCCGCAGTAGTATCACCGGTTCCCGTCGTATCACCGAAGTTAAGCGCTGTTTTGCTTGCCTAGCAGTTGGATGGACGTTCCGAACGCTGCTGGAAAGCGGGGTGCATTCAGCCCTGTCAACGACTTGACAAATGGCGGCACCGGACACGATAGTGACACTCTGCCCCCCTCCCCCCTTATGAGTCCGCTGCCTCCTTGTTTCCCTCCCCCTTTTCGTTTTTACTCTCCTCCCACCTTGGTTTTCCCCCTCCCCCTCCTCCAGGTCGCCCCCCCCCCATCTGCCCTTGGTTCGGGAGTGTCATCTTTGTGCCGCCATTTTCGTGCAGTGTTTTATAGTGAGTGTTTTACAGTGCGTGTTCCGTTTTGTGTGTCTTTTGGGAATTGTTGCGAACGGCCATCATACTGTCGCTGGGTGATATATATATATATATATATATATATATATATATATATATATATTTGTTAATCTCTTGCGAACAGAAACCAGTCTGTCGCCCTGTTTTTTTAATTGTGTGTCTACTATGTTACTTCTCTAATTCCTGATTCCTGTGTATTTTATTAACATTGCCAACCCCTTTGCTTTCTGTTTTAAGTTTCCGCATTTTTCCGCCATTTTACACTTTAAGTCACTGTTTTATCGCCTGTTTTTCTTGTTTTTCTTCTTCCGTTTTTAAAAAACTCTGTAGGCTGTAGAGCAGCGTACTAAGCTGCTGCCAGCCCGCCCCCTTCGGGGGGAATTGAAAATCAATAAAGGGAAAAGAAAGATAGTGACAATTGCCGGGAGAGCTGTGTGCTGCCCACATGACCATTCGCATCCGGATACGCATAGGGTCTGAGGATGACACGGTGGTCGATCGGTAACGTTGGATCTTACGAGGCCTGTTCGGGCGGAGAGAGTATCCAAAACCAAGAAATGGAATAGAGTACGCACCTTTCAAAGATGCTCAAAACCATTTACATCAAATGAGGTGCCAACAGAGAGTTAAAAGTTCAGTGTTTAAGGTAGAATTTTATATGGTAATAGGGAAAGTTTTTATGTAGACCGGCATTCTTCCGTTGTGTGGCGTTGACCTTTCTATAGATAATTCTCAGTCAGCACTTCAAGTTCTGTGCATGGTTTGGAGCGTCATTCAGAAATGCAGCAAATGTTTCTGTACTTGTAGAGAAATCTTTTTGCAGAACATTTAACTTTTTTTGTAATTCTCTATTTACTCGCCAGTCGTCGACGTTCTCACAGCACCTGACGTTAAACAGCTTGCCTACTTATTATTTCGTCCGCTCCATTACAAAGTTATGATATCTATTTCGAATCATTTACTCTCGGCTGTTCTCATTTGTAACAGAGTAGTGGTTTTTGCAACGTTGCGGCATTTGTGGAGTCTCACCAAAAAATAAAATAAAAAAGTAAAAAAAAATATTACTTTGTCGTGGAAATAAATTCGTTCCAAATTAAGACCGCAGCACACCTCGCATTTATTCCCAGTCTTTTGCTCTGCTGTCGGGATTCCTCGTTAGTGTCGTTTCGCTCCAGGACTGTTAACGATGTGCCGGTATTCTCCGAGCTGACGCCGTCGCGGCAAATACCGAACGTGGCGCCGACTTTCGCTTTCCGCACGCCTCGAGCGTGAGGCGCCATCTTTTACCCGAATGGATCGCCGAGTTAAATCGGGAGTGATCTTCAGAATACGTTTAATTAATGGCTGCGTGAGTACACCGCGGGAGCGTCGTCATTCACGGAGACAGCGCTTTCACCCAGAGAAAGGGGACGGTGGGAATTTCTCTGCTAAGTGTTTCGGACCGGGGCGGGCTTATGCCTTTCAGAAATTTACGAGCGTACGCTCGGCGGCGAGCGTAAAGCTGTTGTAGGCCGTGAAGGGGCCCGGCGCTCTTGTTTAATGCACGCCGCCTCTGGTCCTCTGAAAGCCTTCCTTTGTTGCGGCAAAGATAAATTATTGAAAAGGCAGCACTTTGACGGCTTCACGGTTTTGTTCCTCCTCCTCCCACCTCTGTTTTTCTTTTAGCTCGCGGCGCTATCATTGCTCGGGGCAGGGCAGGTCGCGGAAACTCAATAGCCCCAACAGAGTTACCCGTGGGAGCTAAACTTCATTAAAACTCAACAAGGTGTAGTAATTAAGGCCTTCGTTTGCTGCAGATGCGAAAAGCTTTTTAATAAAGTGCTGCTCCGGGCGCCCGGGGGATGGCGTGATTCCAATAAGCGTGGACCAGATCTCCGTACGTGCAACTCTGCAGCGTACCCCAGTCAATGAAAAAAAACTCGACTGGGGAGGACTAAAAGCATTTTCGGACTACCTATGTTCCGCTGCCAAAAATAACCGCTGTTGTTCGTTCAGGAATCGATCCATTTTGAATAAGATCTTTCCGGCGTGTAATCGTGTCATGATATAACTATGTCTACATTTATACGCCGAAAGCCACCATGTGGTGTATGGCGGAAGTTACTTCTGGTACCACTATCTGGTGAACATTTCCCTGTTCTATTCGCGAATGGCACGCGGAAGAAATGATTCTCGGCAAATTTTGGTATTAACTCTTAAATTCTCAGTTTTATCTCTGCAGCCATTTCTCGAGACGTTTGTGGGAGGAACCAATGTGTTGTCACATTGCTCCCACAAGTACACCCTTGGAATTTCAACACTAAACCTCCATCTGATAGCCAAAGCCTCTTTTGTAGCGGCTGCTACTGGAGTTCGTCGAGCATCCCCGTAACGCACTCGCGCTGACTAAGCGATACCGTGACGAGACATACCACTCTTACATTAATCAAACCTGGTAATGGTTCAAGACTGATGGATATCACTTAAGAATCTATCGAGCAAGTGTTTTGTTCGCCACTTCTTTCGTGGATGAATTACATTTGCTTAAGATTCGTCCTATGAATCTGAGCATGGAATTTGCTTTTCCTAAAATTTTGTTTTATGTGGTTTTTCCACTTCGGTTAGCTCCCGATGTTTATACACGGAAGAGCCAAAGAAACCGGTACACATGCCTAATTTCGTGTAGGGCCCGCGCGAGCTCGCAAAACTACCGCAACACGACGTGGCATGGACTCCACTAATGTCTGAAGTAGTGCTCGAGGGAACTGACACCATGAATTCTGCAGGGCTGTCCATACTTCAGTAAGAGACCAGTGGTGGAGATCTCTTCTGGACAGCACGTTGCCAGGCATCCCAGATATGCTCCATAAAGATCATGTCTGGGGAGTTTAGTGGCCAGCGAAAGTGTTTAACTTCAGAAGAGTGTTTCTGGAGCCACTCAGTAGCAATTCTGGACGTATGGCGTGTTGCATTGTCCTGCTGGAATTGTCCAAGTCTGTCGGAATGCACAATGAACGTGAATGGATACAGGTGATCAGACATGATGCTTGCGTACATGTCACTTGTCAGAGCCATATCTAGACGTATCATAGGTCCCATATCACTCCAACTACACACGCCCCACGCCATTACAGAGCCTCCACCAGCTTGAACAGTCCCCTGCTGACATGCAGGGACCATGGATCATGAGGTTGTCTCCATACTCGTACACATCCATCCGTCCGACACAATTTGAAACGAGACTCGTCCGACAGGCAACATGTTTCCAGTCATCAACAGTCCAATGTTGCTGTTGACGGGCACAGGCGAGGCGTAAAGTTTTTTCGTGCGGTCATCGACGGCACACGAGTCGGCCTTCGGCTCCGAAGCCCATACCGATGATGTTTCGCTGAATGGTTCGCACGCTGACACTTGTTGATGGCCCAGCATTGAAATCTGCAAAAACTTGCGGAAGGGTTGCGCTACTGTCACGTTGAATGATCCTCTTCAGTCGTCGTTGGTCCCGTTGTTTCAGGATCTTTCTCCGCCACAGTGATGTGGGAGATCTGATGTCTTAAATGGTACAAATGGCTCTAAGCACTATGGGACTTAACAACTGAGGTAATCAGTCCCATAGAACTTAGAACTAGTTAAACCTAACTAATCTAAGGACATCACACACATCCATGGCCGCGGCAGGATTCGAACCTGCGATCGTAGCAGCAGCGCGGTTCAGGACTGAAGCGCGTAGAACCGCTCGGCCACAGCGGCCGGCTGTACAGGTGTATAACGATAGATACTGCTCCCAGTGATTTTTCATCGTTCAGTAGTGGGTTTCTTCGCCCATTTATAAACAGTACGTTACATTTATTTACGAGATCTGTTGAAAAAATTCTGGAACATTCATAATTTCGCGCCAGTGGGCCTTGCAGCGAAATGCGGTTGGCGTCCCTGCAGACACACCTGTGTTTAATGTTTAAATGCCCAACTTTTCATTGCTGAATATCTGTTGTTCAGTGCTGTATTGAGTAGAACGTCGTGTCGCACAGTTTGCGAATTTCGAGATAGCAGTTAGGGGAGCAGCGCGTCTGTGAAACTTAAGAAAACCTTTACACACACACAAAAAATAATGCAGGAAGGCTACGATGATGAGTGCTTAAGCCGTACTCGGTATTACGAACGGTTCCCATGGTTTAAAAATGCGGGACGGAAGTTAAAGTTGACCCTCGTTCGGGGACGGCCTTCCACGTGTACCCGGATTCGCATTTGGGAGGACGAGGGTTCAAACCCGCGTCCGGTCATCCTCATTTAGGTATCTCGTGATTTCCCTAAATCGCTTCAGGCAAAAGCCGGGATGGTTCCTTTGAAAGAGACCGGCCGACTTTCTTCCCCACCCTTCCCTAATCCGATGGATCCGATAACCTCGCTGTTTGGTCCCCTCCCCCAACTCAACCAACCAATAGACGTCTAGCGACGACGCTCATGTCAGGAAAGTCAACGAAATTGTGCCTGCCAATCGAAGACTGGCTGTCCACGAGATTGCAGAAGAACGTAACATTGCAGCTGGATCATGTCATGAAATCCGGAAACAGAATCTTGGTTTGCATCGTGTTGCCACCAAGTTCGTCCTGCCGCTCATGGGTCAAGACCAGAAAGACCTTCGCCTCGCAATCTGTGCTTCTGGATCGCGCAAATGAGAACGAGATGTTCCTTAAGAGAATCCTAACTGGTGATGGGATGTGGGTCTACGGCTATGATATTGAGAACAAGGTTCAATCCTTGCAGTGGGTCGGAAAAGTTTCTCTGACACCAAAAAAAGACTCGTCAGATCAGGTCAGATTTCAAAGCCACGCTGTTTTCTTTAACTTGAAGATTAGTGCATCATGAATTCTTGCCACAGGGGCAAACTGTTAAACCATGGTACTATCGGAACGTGTAACGATGCCTGCGAGAAAATGTGAGAAGGGAACGGGCTGAAATGTGACGAGACAGTTCGTGGCTCCTGCATCAGAAAAACGCACCCGCACATTCGTCGTTGTTGGTGCGTGACTATTGTACAAAAAACGAAGTCACTGTGCTGCATCATCCTTCGCGCTCCCCCGACCTGGCCCTGCGAACTTCTTTTATTTCAAAAGCTGAAAACGCCGTTAAAAGGACGCAGATTTGCAACGATAGACGAGGTAAAAGAAAATTCGCAGGCGACGCTTTGCGCGGTCGAGCAGGGCTGCTACCGGAAGTGGAAACGGCGCTGGGAGCGGTGTATCAATTGTGGAGGAGAGTATTTCGTACTAAAAATGAAGCGAAGAAAAATTTTGTGGACAAAGTTCTGGAATTTTTGAACAGACCTCGTATGTTAAAGCTGAGCCAGCAGTCCCTGCACCAGTCATCAGTCCTCTGCAGCTTTTCCTGCAGTTAGCAACAGTCCTTTGGTGATGCTATCTTCTTACAGACAATCGCATCATATGCGTGGTGGACGCCAAGGAGTTGGTGAGTTCCAAGGCAGAGACCAAAATAATGAGACGCACGCGTAGAGTCAACAGACTTCTTTTACTTAACTTCAATAGCAGCAAGTCCACAGCACAATCCAAACAAGGCCGGTTCGATATCCCAACAACAACAACGACAACAACAGAGGCTGAATAATAACTATTAGACTACACAGGCAGAACTGAAATAACAGACTGTCTCGACTCCGGTGTGGCGTCCTCTTTCAGCTCCATGCGCGCTCGACGTGCTGCCTGAAGAGCGTGTGTCCTGGAGTCTGCCACAGACTGGCGGTGCTGTCAGATGGGTTACTGCCAACTTACAGGCGGATAGTGGCGCGGACGGTATCGTAAGCAGTAACGGTCGTGTTGACAACGGCCTTGCCGGAGTAGTAACATCCGTTCCCGTAATATCATCCACGTTAACCACTTCGATGGGCAACTGTCTGGATCTGCCGAGCGCTGTTCGTAAACGGTGTCCACTCTGCCCTTGTGAGGCTATTTGAGGAGCGACTTGACTGAGAAGTACGTTTGGACCTTTCGTTGCCTGTTCTGACGGGGAGAGAGAGAGAGAGAGAGAGAGAGAGAGAGAGAGAGAGAGAGAGAGAGAGAGAGGGAGAGAGGGAGAGAGAGAGAGAGGGAGAGAGAGAGAGAGAGAGAGAGAGAGAGAAGACCGGTAATACTACACTCCCTTGGGGTACTCCTGAAGTTCAGTCCGGAACCGCGCTGCTGCTACCGTCACAGGTACGAATTCTGCCTCGGGCATGGATGTGTGTGATGTCCTTAGGTTAGTTAGGTTTAAGTAGTTCTAAGTTCTAGGGGACTTACGATCTCAGGACATAAGTCCCATAGTGCTCAGAGTTATTTGAACCATTTGGACTCCTGAAGTTAGGTTTACATCAATCGATCTTGTTCGTTAAGAGCGCCATGTTGAGTTCTCTCTGGCAATATTCCTGAATACAGCCACAAATCTGGTGCGGTACTCGGAAGGCTCGTATTTTTTTTCAATAAAGTGCAATGCGGAACTTAGACGACGAACAGAACGAGCTGAGTTTTGGAACATGTTTGGTTGTGGAATCCATGTTTATTGTCGAAGAAGAGATTTTCGTTCTCCAAAGCTTCATAATACGTGAGAGTGTGCAACTGCCGACGTCTCGGCTGGTATTGCAGACACCGCTCATCAGGCTCGTTACAATGACGAAAAATTAAAGTGATTTATCCTTATTGATAAGTTTTAGATCCTCGCCCCACCCCCTCATCTCCTCAACTAGACCGTTAGTCCAGTCAACATGCAACATATTCTACGCTCACAAGAGGGAAAATCAGGCACGTTCAGTGCAGCGTCAGTAGGTCAGGCATGAGAAAGCACCAGTCGGTTGGAAACAAGTCGCCAGAAAGTATATCACTATGTAATACAACTGTAACAGATATGTAACAACTGAAATCTAGTTTCGCAGGACAGAGCGGATCAGGTTGTGCAAAGGGGCCAAAGTCAGTTACTCTTAGTTATACAAGAACATACACAATTTTACTCCTCAAACAAATGCACAGTTTTCTCATTAAAACAACAAAGATCAATTCACGGTTGAGGGTCCAAATAACTTCTCCAGAATAAGTTATATGATTGCATTTAAAACACCAGGAATTAGAGAAACAGCTGAAGGCCTTACTTAAGTTCAAATCGCTTTGTGCACTATGGGACTTAACATCTGAGGTCATCAGTCCCCTCTTACTTAAATAAAATTACAATATCTTCTCCGCTAAAGGCGGAAATAATATTTCAGATCAGCTAAGGAAATTCCTTAAAAGCCAAGCATGTACCAATTCCGGCTAAGGGCCATATTAAGGAAGATTAAAGTTAATTCTTCGGCTGAAAGCCGAATAAAAAAGAAATTCCTTACATAATAAAAGAGATGCTTTAAAGATAAACTTTTACACAGTACAACATCTTACGAAAACTTGAAGTATCTTGTTGGCTGAAGGCCCTAACAATTATTCAAGAATAATTAAGGACATCCTTAAGATAAACATTTACAAAACCCGGCTGGAGGCCGTTTCAAGAATTCAAGATAATTCAAAAGAAACCTTACAGACAAGGATTTACATATGAAAGCCACAGATTTTAAAACAAACGCAGCTGAAGGCCATATCCTAAACATAAAACTGACAATATTAATACATGGCTGAAGGCCTGGCACAATACCTGCGACCAAATAAAATGACAATCACAAACAATAAACAGTGGTGCTCAGAAGTGTTCCAAGGGTCGGCCTGGTGAGGAAACCCTAACCACAGTGTAGGTGAGACAGGTAGCCAAGAGTAACACTAAACAATAGGGTTGCAACACGACCTAGGGACGGCTGAACAACCAACCAACAACCTAATCAATTCCCTCTGTCGCAACCGACCAACTGCTTATTCCAGTAAGCAGCCAGCATTCATCTGCTCAGTGGAAATCACAGAAGCTACGCACAGTTCCACGTAAACATACTTGCACAAAAACTCGGACAATCGTAAAAGCAATCACTGTGGAACAACAAGGACGAATCAATTCGACACACAGTGTGTTTCCACAAGCGGTCGGCGACCAAATACACGTCGTCCGATGAGGCGACCGACCGAACGACCAACCCAGGTCGTTCCCTCTCAAGTTACGTGTGTCGGCGACGGTCGGGCGAGTGTTGCCTGTCCGAAGCTGACTGCAGCTTGAACCCGATTGAACTCCATGTCTTTTCGGAACTCGGAGACACGGCGACCCGGGCACCCTGGCTCGGACCCATCCATGCAGAGGTAACTCTCGTCCATTGGTCACGACATCTCTGCACAAGGAGGGAACCGACCCACGTCCGGCAAGATGACCAACTGACGAGGCCCAGAAACGCTCAAAAAACCAAATACATGTCGCCCGATGAGACGACCAATGGTCGACCCGTTCCAATCTCCTTCCGTCGGACAGTTCATGTGCGTCGCCAGCGGTCGGCGAGCACTGGCTGTCCGCACCACACTGGCGCTCCGTCCCCAACATCACTGCTGCTGCTTCTTCTTCTTCTTCCGGATTCACTCTCGGCAGACGACGGCCCGGAAATACTAGCGGTCGCTCCAGAGATGGTACGACAGTGCACTTATCGATAAGCGCTGCTGCTGCCACTCACAGGCAAGCATACCAGCAACCTAGTGACGCCTGTAAAACGAAGATAAACGAGGCGACAATTAAAATCGCTCAAAAGAGGAAAGGCCGCTGGACCTGATGGGATACCAGTTCGATTTTACACAGAGTACGCAAAGGAACTTTCCCCCCTTCTTGCAGCGGTGTACCGTAGGTCTCTAGAAGAGCGTAGCCTCCCAAAGGATTGGAAAAGGGTTCAGGCCATCCCCGGTTTCAATAAGAGACGTCTAACAGATGTGCAGAACTATAGACCTATATCTCTAACGTCGATCAGTTGTAGAATTTTGGAACACGTATTATGTTAGCGTATAATGACTTTTCTGGAGACTAGAAATTTACTCTTTCGGCAATCAGCATGGGTTTCGAAAAAGACGATCGCGTGTAACCCAGCTCGCGCTATTCGTCCACGAGACTGGGCCATAGACACGGGTTCCCAAGTAGATGCCGTGTTTCTTCCGCAAGGCGTTCGATACAGTTCCCCACAGTTGTTTAATGAACAAGGTAAGAGCATATGGACTATCAGACCAATTATGTGATTGGATTGAAGAGCTCCTAGATAACAGAATGCAGCATGTCATTCTCAATGGAGAAAAGTCTTCCGAAGTAAGAGTGATTTCAGGTGTGGCGGAGGGGGGTGTCGTAGGACCGTTGCTGTTTACAATATACATAAATGACCTTGTGGATAACATCGGAAGTTCACTGAGGCTTTTTGCGGATGATGCTGTAGTATATCGAGAGGTTGTAACAATGGAAAATTGTACTGAAATGCAGGAGGATCTGCAGCAAATTGACGCATGGTACAGGGAATGGCAATGGAATCTCAATGTAGACAAGTGTAATGTTCTGCGAATACATAGAAAAAAAGATCCTTTATCATTTAGCTACAATATAGCAAGTCAGCAACTGGAAGCAGTTAATTCCACGAATTATCTAGGAGTAGGTATTAGTAGTGATTTAAAATGGAATGACTATATAAATTTGATCGTCGGTAAAGCAGATGCCCGACTGAGATTCATTGGAAGAATCGTAAGGAAATGCAGTCCGAAAACAAAGGAAGTAGGTTACAGTACACTTGTTCGCCCACTGCTTGAATACTGCTCACCAGTGTGGGATCCGTAGCAGATACGGTTGATATAAGAGTTAGAGAAACTCCAGTGGAAGATTCTGCAAGACAGACGCTCAGTAGCTCGGTACGGGCTTTTGTTAAGAGTTTCGAGAACATACCTTTACCGAGGAGTCAAGCAGTATATTGCCCCCTCCTACGTATATCTCGCGAAGATACCATGAAGATAAAATCAGAGAGATTAGAGCCCACACAGAGGCATACCGACAATCCTTCTTTCCACGAATAATACGAGACGAATAGAAGGGAGAACCGATAGAGGTGCTCAAGGTACCCTCCGCCACACACCGTCAGGTGGCTTGCGGAGTATGGTTGTAGATGTATATGTAGACAGAACCGCATCACCGCGAGCCGCACATAGTTCAATAATCTCTTCATGAAAAAGAAAAGTAGTAGACGTGTTGACTGGGTAGAATATAGTTGGAAGGAGCGGTTGCTTATTCGAAGACTACTGCGGAGAAGAGTAGAAAAAGAAAGAGAGAAAGCAAGCTCGCAGCGAATTCAGCAGCAACTATTGATGCCGTTGCAACGTCTCGTACTTGTCAGCAGTTTATCCTGCAGATCTGCAAGTCGCTGTCTCGCTGCGCCTTCCGGAGCAGCGCTAATGAAATGGCGCTCTCGTAGCATCCGCCTCGGCGCCGTAACGGAACAAAAGGCGGAGACGGTGTCTGCTCGCCGCTGCTCCGTTCGGCCCGTTAATTAAAACACGGCAGCGTAATGAAGGCGCGGCTACTGGCTGCCGCGGGCATAGCTGCAGGCGCGCGCGCATGCGCAGACGGCCGATTACGGGAGTTGTGCGGCAGCGGCGACGCGACTGCGCTGCCACAGGTTTCTACCTGCTCGCGAAGTCGCTGACGCGCAGTCCTCTGGGGAAATTCTGCCGAGCGGCGTCGCGGTCGGCCGTTGTAGCCGCAGGAGTAAAGGTGTGCTGGCTTAACCAGGACAGGCCCAGAAATGCAGTTCGCACGTGGGTGACCCTACATGTCACCTCGTCACACCGAAAATGCGAAAAAGCCATTTACCCTCAGTTTTCGTGGCGCCAGTGCAACATCCAACATGAAACTAAAAGGTTTCAATAAAATGTTTCAGAAATTATCTTGTACACTGACGGAAAGAAATCGCAAAACCAAAAAACAACAATGAAATTTCTGGTATACATTTGTCTGGGTAATATGCACTACTGGCCATTAAAATTGCTACACCAAGAAGAAATGCAGATGACATACGGGTATTCATTGGACAAATATATTATACTGGACTGACATGTGATCACATTTTCATGCAACTTGGGTGCATAGATCCTGAGAAATCAGTACCCACAACAACCACCCCTGGCAGTAATAACGGCCTTGATACGCCTGGGCATTGAGTCGAACAGAGCTTGGATGGCGTGTACAGGTACAGCTGTCCATGCAGCTTCAACATGATACCACAGTTTATCAAGAGTAGTTACTGGTGTATTGTGACGAGCCAGTTGCTCGGCCACCATTGACCAGACGTTTTCAATTGGTCAGAGATCTGGAGAATGTGCTGGCCAGGGCAGCAGTCGAACATTTTCTGTATCTAGAAAGGCCCGTACAGGACCTGCAACATGCGGTCGTGCATTATCCTGCTGAAATGTAGGGTTTCGCAGGGATCGAATGAAGGGTAGAGCCACGGGTCGTAACACATCTGAAATGTAACGTCCACTGTTGACAGTGCCGTCAATGCGAACAAGAGGTGACCGAGACGTGTAACCAGTGGCACCCCGTTCCATCACGCCGAGTGATACGCCAGTATGGCGATGACGAATACGCGGTTCCAATGTTCGTTCACCGCGATGTCACCAAACACGGATGCGACCATCATGCCGCTGTAAACAGAACCTGGAGTCATCCGAAAAATGACGTTTTGCCATTCGTGCACCCAGGTTCGTCGTTGAGTAAACCATCACAGGCGCTCCTGCCTGTGATGCAGCGTCAAGGATAACCGCAGCCATGGTCTCCGAGCTGATAGTCTGTGCTGCTGCAAACATCGTCGAACTGTTCGTGCAGACGGTCGTTATCTTGCAAACGTCCCCATCTGTTGCCTCAGGGATCGAGACGTGGCTGCACGATCCGTTACAGCCATGCGGATTTAGATGCCTGTCATCTCGACTGCTAGTGATACGAGACCGTTGGGATCCAGCACGGCGTTCCGTATTACCCTCCTGAACCCACCGATTCCGTAATCGGCTAACAGTCATTGGATCTCGACCAACGCGAGGAGCAAAGTCGCGATACGATAAACCGCAACCGCGATAGTCTACAATCCGACCTTTATCGAAGTCGGAAACGTGATGATACGCATTTGTCCTCCTTACACGAGGCATCACAACAACGTTTCACCAGGCAACGCCGGTGAACTGCTGTCTGAGAAATCGGTTGGAAACTTTCCTCATGTCAGCACGTTGTAGGTGTCGCCACCGGCGCCAACCTTGTGTGAATGCTCGGAAAAGCTAATCATTTGCATATCACAGCACCTTCTTCCTGTCGGCTAAATTTCGCGTCCGTAGCACGTCATCTTCGTGGTGCAGCAATTTTAATGGCCAGTATTGTATTTAAGCGATTAACGTTGCAAGATCACAGGTTAGTGAAAGCGCGTGATAAGCCAGTGCAAACGTGAAATGCTGGTACAGTAACAACCCCTCTAACCGCCAGAATGTTGAATGCAAGCATCCAAACTTACGTGCATTGTGTTCTACAGGTGCCGGATGTCATTTTGTGCGGTGGAATGAGATACATACCTGTTGCACTTGGTAGGTCAGTACTAGAGATCGGCAAAGTCGGTCATCCCAGGGAACTAGTTCACTGGTGATCACTCTTTTCTGGGAACCGTTCATTTTTACTCGTTCACCGTTCATTGTGCTTGGTATATTATGGTTCGTATGAAAAATTGAAAATTAGTAGCATAGGTGACTGAAAGAGGGAAGGCGCCAAGAGGGGGCACTTGCCTCCCCCCTAGACTGCAGACTTTTTATTCGTAACAGAATTCTCACACACTTGTAATTTTCGTGATTCTGCAAAACATCTCGTTCGCCAACTGTAGCGTTATGACGCTGATCGCAGTAAAATAATATAAGGTGGCGCACGAAAAACTGGCCCCAAGTACAGACTGCTCTACAGTTACGCACGATTTGTTGACCGCTACGAGCAGAATAGATAAACATGTGATAGTTAGGCAGTGAAGAAATTACAAGCTAATGCAAACAAGAGATGACGATTTGTAGGCGACAATGAGCAGTCTAGTACACGGGGCCGATTTTTCGTGCGCCACCCTGTACCACTGAAATAATATTGTAGAAGTTATCATATTTACAAAACGTGACACCATACACTCGATTACGAAGCGCGGGCTTCATTCGGTTGTAAGTCGGTCTGCCTTCCATAACAATGAACATACTCTTTTACCTTCGACCAAAATGGTTCAAATGACTCTGAGCACTATGGGACTCAAGAGCTGAGGTCATCAGTCCCCTAGAACTTAGAACTACTTAAACCTAACTAACCTAAGGACATCACACACATCCATGCTCGAGGCAGGATTCGAACCGGCGATCGTAGCGGTCTCGCGGTTCCAAACTGAAGCGCGCCTAAAACCGCACGGCCACACCGGCCGGCTTGGACCAGAAAAAGACGGAAAATGGCCACTCGTGTGTGCCGTACCGACGTCCTTTGAATGTGTAACAACAAAAAATCTTGCCTTCGTACAAATATTTCTTCTGCTGTTTATCGAAATAGTGAAGTAAGCTGATACGTCGTTTTGTTACCTGAAAAGATGTATGTATTATATACCTCGTAATTTTTATGTAGTTAACGTAATTATAAAATACATTTTTATTACCGGTCGTGGACGCTGAATAGAATGCGAAAATATCCAGAAGTTCAAAGTTCAAAAAAGGTTTGAAACAGATCTAGAGTGGGCGTTCGAAACGAACGACAACTCGATACTGAACTGTGAGCAGTCGGCAGCCGAACTGCGACGAGTTGCCACGCGAAGGAGGACGAGGCCGGCCGAGCGAGTCCGAGACAGACGGGCACGGGACCGAGGCTGGAAAGAGACCGGCCCTCTCCCGTTCCCGGGAACTAAAAGTAGAAAGCCGCGACCGAAGTGAACTATGAAAAACCGTTCCATAGAGTTCGTTCCTCGCTCGTTCCGTTTAATGTTGCGAACCTTTCCTTTGGACCCGTTAGTTCGCTAACGATCCGTCTCTAGTCAGTACAGGGACGGTTGATGCCGTTTGTGTTTGACGCTGGCTGGAGTTTTCGTCCAATGATGTGCTCGACTGGAGACATATGTGGTGATCGAGGAGGTGAAAGCAACATGTTGACACACTGTAGAGCATACTGGGTTGTAACAGCGGTATGTAGGCGAGCGTTATCCTGTTGGAAAACATCCCCTGTAATGCTATTCATGAATGGCAGAACAACAGGTCGAATCACCAGACTTACGTACAAATTTGCAGTCAGGTTGCGTGGGATAACCAAGAGAGAGTTCTCCTGCTGTCATACGAAATCGCATCCCAGACGATAATTCCAGGTGTTGATCCAGTGTGTCTAGCACTCAGACAGGATGGGTGCAGGCCCTCGACTGGCCTCCCCCTAATCAATGCACGGCGATCACTGGCACCGAGGCAGACCCAGCTTTCTTCAGAAAACTCAACAGACTCCCACCCTGCTCTCCAGTGAGCTATCACTTGACAGTACTGAAGCCGCAAACGGCGGTGTTTTGGGGCATGCACACTACAGGACCTCTGGTTCTGAGCTGTCCTTCAAATAATAGATTTATATTAAGTCTTCCGTTGTGTCACTGTGGTGACAGTTGCTCCTCAAAACGCTGCAGCAGATCCAAAAATAGTTCAAATGGCTCTAAGCACCATGGGACTTAACATCTGTGGTCATAAGTCCCCTAATCCTAACTAACCTATGGACATCACACACATCCATGCCCCTCGCAGGATTCGAACCTGCGACCGTAGCAGCAGCGCGGTTCCGGACTGAAGCGTCTAGAACGGTTCGGCCATAGCGGCCGGCGGCAGATCCAGTACGGTGCCCCACAGACATCCGCCAAACACGATGGTCTCTCCTCTCGGTAGTGCCACGTGGCCGTCCGAAGACCAATCTTTTTGCGACCGTACATTCTCGTGACACCGCTGTCATTAATCAAGTACAATGGCTACATTCCTGCAAAGTCTTTCTGTGATGTCGGAGAGGGAACATCCAGCTTCTCGTAGCCCTATGACACGACCTCGTTCAAACTCGGTGATGGGTTGATAATGGCTTCTTTGTCACCACGTACGCATTCTTCACTAATACGTCACCATGTCCAATCTCAAAGGTAACTAACGCTCACGGCCGTTTCAGCGTGTGTTTAAAGCAAACCTGATTTGCATCATTGTGATGTTACTAGCGTCACTCTTATACCACATACCACATTTTAAGAGACATCATCTTCCAGAAACGCGCCTACCAACTTTCCGTTTACGTCGCACAACTTCTTCTTGGTGTTGGTTTTTTCCGTCAGAGTATTTAAGCTTACCATCGTTAATGGAGCTTTGACAGACTCAGTTAAAAAGCGGAAAAATGCTCCTATCGGAGCAAATAAAGGTGAATATGTTCCTCTGTAAAAGGCTTCATTCCGCCTTCCTAATCGAAAATTTTGGCATGCGAAAATATTCGCGCTCTTGTAACATAATGTTCTGAAGCCTTTCCCTGGTCTCTGTGTAGTTAAGCCTTCATAGTAAGCGTGTCCCTGTCACTGTCTATACAGGGTGTTAGGGCTAAAAGTGCAGAAACTGTCATCAGTGATAACTTAATATGTACCCTCTTCAGTGCGTTAGTTGTTTTATATCTGCAAGAACGGTCTTCTTATTTTGTCGGAAACTGACATTCGACGCAAGTAACTAAAACACTTTCACTTTAATAATTTATTTACATCATTTCAAATTGTTATGAGCCATAATTATAGTCAAGTAGACAGTTTCTCACACCATGTTTTAGTTGTAGGGCACCACCACTCCATTGTATGGGGAAATATAGAGCGAAAACTATTATGAACTAAAAAAAAAACCAGCCATCTGATGATGAACCTGTCAGTTCGAAACCGGTAACGGCGCTATTATGTACATAAATAGCATTATAAAACGCAGCTGGGTGCTGTTACCGCCTGTGCGAGAATCAGCCTGTGTTATGTAACAGTCTTGCTGCAAACATGTCACATAACTTACTACCCGATGTTTTCTGCACGGTCGTATAAGTGCACCACTAAGTGGTTTATGCCTGTTATTAGAGATTAATCCTTTGGAGTCCATGCATCCACAATTCAACACCTGATATGCTGCGCAGGCGAAAATGGGCGTTAATGGCTTCCTCTTGCTATATGTACTTGGTGGTACTAACCAACCTAAAAACATACTACTCCTAACAGCTATAATTATTATAATTATTAGTCTGCAAATGAAATAAATATGATATATGTTGTTCAGTACGCAATCATCAGTCACCAATAGAAATATATGAACTTATACTCCTAACACCCTCTCTCTCTCTCTCTCTCTCTCTCTCTCTCTCTCTCTCTCTCTCTCTCTCTCTCTGAAGCGCGCACACACGTTCTCCTTTTTCTCCCACTGCTTTACAGTGTGTCCCACTTCCACTGTCGCCCCTCTCACTTAAACTGTCTGCTTTTGTTTTTGTACCCCACTGCTACTGTTTCAACCATACCTTAACAGCTAAAAAATTTCCCTACACAAACTTCTTTAAAATGTCGGTCAAAATGTGGCGTCCCCTGTACCTACCTAATTATGAAGTTCACCTGTCCAGAGCCCGCCTGCCCCTCCCCCTACCCCATCCCCAAGCCTGTGTGTGGTCTCCGCTCACATGTAATTTTCATTTCCAATGTTTTATCTCTCTTTTGCACGCACTGCTTCCATAAATCTCTCTTTCTTTAAGGTGCGCCTTGCAGCTGTAGCTTGCCCCACATGGAAGTAGAAGCGCACAGTGTGAACACAGATGTGAATGCAACCGCTCCCACGCACATTTTTAGGAAGAGGCATGCAATCTACACGCGTGCCTCCATTTGCGCGTGCAGGGCATGTACAGTCGCACGGCGACTAAGCACAAGGCGCACAGGTGTCAACGCACATTTACTGCCGCTGTCTCACTGACCGTCAGTATCTTCCCCTTCACTTTGGTTCCAACTGCTATTATCTTCATCAATCTCTTTCTCTTTCACTGCCAATTTCTCTCTCCTATTTGCACTCCCATCTCTTTTCCACCGCCACTGTCTCTTTGCCACTCTCTTTCAGCACAAAAACGCGTGAATATGTTCGAATGCCAAAAGTTTTGGTGAGTAAGGTGGAATGTGGATTGAGACAGCTTAACAAGAGTTGTAAATGCGCCAAGCAATTCGATCTATTGAATCAGTAATGAAGAGGTACTAAATCGATTTGGGGAAGATGATATTTTATGGCACAACTTGATCAAAAGAAGAAATCGGTTCACTAACATTAATATTTTCATCTGTGGAAGTGGAGATTCTCTGTCGATGCACTAGTTTAAACTTTCACAGCGCCACGTACTTGTCTTTGTACCTGATGGTGACGTAACAGCCGAGAACCGGTTAATGTAACAAGTAATGAATATTGTAGAATACTACATCAGTGTTGTGTTTCATTCATGAAGACGATTTAATTGCAGTGTGATACAGCTTCTCTTTCCGGAAGTATCTAAATTTCACATAAGAAGACACTCTACAATCAGGCAAGAATTAGAAATGTGGGGCATTTGAGGAAGTCTTAATTTTTAAATCCAGATAGTATGCCTCTCTGTAATTACGAGAACATTTATCTACCAGGCAGATAAAGTGTTGTTAACAACGAAATTTTGTTATCGTTACTTCGGTACGTGTGACTCAGTGGTAACGTGCCAGACTACAAATCTATAGGTCCGGGGTTCGATGCACAGTTGTTCCTAGAATTTTCTTCTGCCGGGTATCGCTTTCTTTCACCTCTGGCAATCTTTATTGATGCAAAAAATGCCGTGATTCCACCGTGGTTCAGAACCCACATTAAACTGTAGGTGCCCCTGTAACTGACAGTGTCTGTGAGTTCAGGAGATGTGAGGGGTAAAAGGGCATACCACTTCCAAAATGATGAGGGCTAGTGAAGCACTATGTTGTTAAAACCAGCTTCGTCATATCCGTCCGCAGCTCGTGTCTCGCGGTCCCGTTCTCGCTTCCCGAGCACGGGGTCCCGGGTTCGATTCCCGGCGGGTCAGGGATTTTCCCCTGCCTCGAGATGACTGGTTGTTTGTGTTGTCCTCATCATTTCATCATATTCACGAAACTGCCGAGATTGGACTGAGCAAAGGTTGGGAATTTGTACGGGCGCTGATAACCGCGCAGTTGAGCGCCCCACAATCCAAACCATCATCATCACCGTCATCATCATCATCGTCATATCCCGGAGGCGTTACGCTTGAACTCTACTGAATACGCAGGAAGTTAACCTGACCTGATCTTCCTCTTAGTGGACGAACGTTGATACTCCTCACTATTAGCATTAGCGACGTTGAAGATACGCGATTTCTACCTCACTGTCGGATATCAAGCGAAGGTGAATTTGAGTAAGTCTTACTAATGACGACAGGCTATCAGTACGATGTCTAAACTTACAAGGGAGAGCGCTTTCTTGGAATTCTGGGACCAATTTAGCGGATATGAATTTTATGTTTATATTAATAAATGGTTACAAACGCAGAGTTCCAATTGCAGGTGGCCTAACTAAACGGCCTCCAGGGGCAACAAAAATTTTATTTTCGGTATTTTATTATTGACCAAATCTTAAAATTCAGAATTCCGTCTTAATCTAATCATTTATTATCATCTCAGCCTTTTCCCACGTCATGTGGGGTCGGCGTTGCTTTGCTGGATCATTCTCTTCCATAAATGCCTATCCAGTGCTTCTCCTTTGAGCCATTCATTCTCCCACATGTCCGTTTCTATCTTTTTTTTCCATCTCAGTTTCGGTCTTCCTCTTCTCCCCACATAGTACTCCCCTCTTCTCTGCACATGTCCATACCATCTTACCCTACTTTCTTGGATCTTCTTCCCTGATGTACTCATTCCTTAGACTATACTTTCGTGTCACCCAACTCGTCCACCTTTACATTCTCATTTCTGCCCCTTCCATCTTTTTCTCTTGGGCTTTTGTAATTGGTCAAGTTTCTGCACTATACAGCATCGCAGGCCTCACCACAGACTTGTAGAGGTTTTCTTTCATTCTGCAACTAACCTTCTTATCACACAGTACTCCGCTCAGTTTTCTCCTGTCCACCCATCCACTATTTATCCTGTGCTGTATTTCGGCCTCCAGTCCTCCATCACTTTGCATGTAAGAGCCTAGGTATTTAAATTTCTGGATCACCCCGTGGTAATCTAGATATTATGGGGTGTAAATTGACATAGGTAAGTGTAATACAGTAAGCCAAGTATTAAAGTTAAAAAGAGTATATGTACCTTTAGGTAGCTAACTCACGCCGCGCAAGTAACCCATGTTATATTCATGCAGTTTTTGATAATGAGGGCACTTGGCGAATTCCAGAAAACTTTACACATGATTACAAAGCTTATTCTAAACTTTTTCTCTCTTATAGTCCCATAAAAGAATGAGAGGAAAACGGTTTATCGCTTACCAAGTTCGTTGTTCATGCGGGAAATTAGAGTTTTCGGACTTTAGACATAAAACCTTTACGTGGTGGAAGTCAGATATTTAAAACATGAATTCAATTGTAAAGTCGTTTCAAACTTTTATGCTCCAGATTCCGATTCTTTAAAGACTCGAGGGAGGACTGTAATTCAGTACAATGATACAACGACGTGACTGACGTCGGATAGTTAAGACGTATGTTACAAAAATCGTTACAGTTGATTCCTGATTCAATTTTTGAAAGCGCATATTTCATTAAAGATGTGTGAAGTTCATTGTATCTCCTTACCATGCTCCTCCTTAGTGATTTTTACTTTCGCGCATGAGGAAAATTCTTCCTACGTCTTTTTAGAGCCACAATGTTGTATCTCTGTTTTCTTCACCGTGTCGCCTAAAATTTGAAATAATGAACCTTTCTTCTCAGCATTGCTTAATGAGAAGGACCGAACTTAACCTTCCTTCGTTTGCAATTGTATTTTTGCTGTCAATACAGCTGCAATACAGTGCGGTGGACTTCTTCCTCGTTTCCGAGATACAAGAACTTTTGTTGATTATTCACAAATGACATTTGGTGTAACAAGCTCACTATTGCTCACGAAAATTGCTTAAACGCTGTAATGTAGAATTCATAAAACTTCACACACACGTCTTCAATGTGCAAGCGTCTACAATGTAATGTATTGTCTTACAATAATTATTCTTAGACGTGGTCGTTTATGCTCAAGACACAGCAAATTTTATATTCTATTAAAGTAAAGGTTAAAATATTCTTGCTTGTGTTTGTTTCTTATTTGGGATATTTCAGCATTTGGTTAGACGAATTTTATAATTTTAAACATCAGCCTACAGCAGGCGTTGCACACTTCATTCATAGACTGTAGGAGGTAACTGGTATAACACATAATACCTATAGAATAGAAAATTACGAGGAAGGACTCGTATTTGTCGTCTATCCCAACCATCGGAGGCAAACGCTTCGAGTTGCATCTTGTTCCGGATACCGTTAAACATAATACAGTAGTCACTATTTACAGCACAAAACCCTACTACACGCTGCGTAGAAACATAGCATACCTCTAAGCCACGGCGTGCTAATGATGCCCATCGATGGATGACAGGCTCCCGTAGCTTTCACCACTGCGTACGGAATAGAATGGCGTCTATATATGCTCCGGAATTTTCCTTGTGGCTGCCAGTCAGCTGGACTGAGGGAGATAATATTACCGATGACTAATTATCTCAGTAACGGGAATGAGTGAAGCCATGGAAACTTCTTTCCTCGTCTATCTTACAAGCAATTCTTTGTCGCCTGTAAACTGGTGGCCAAATGACTTTTCCCTCGGTGCTCTGCCTGCTACATGGTAGTTCCGATTCAAAAACCTGCTTCTTATCTGTCACAAGCAAACGCTGCTGGCAGTCTCCTGGTCCTGGCTCAGTTGAGTAACTTCGTGAATCAAATGAAATGGCTGCGTGTTAATATTCTACATGCCACACATTAATATAATGTTCTTTACCTGTACACACCAGCTAACAGTCGGAATGTTACACAGTTATGTTGGTCTAGTGTAAACGTAACTGGATAGGCTAGAATTCAGAGACACGCAGTTCGGATCGTCGGAGGTTAGCATAGAATAGCGTTTCTAAGGAAACTAGCAAGGGTCTCAACACAATTTCTAGAGAGACACCCGAAGTTATTTCCACAGCTGTCCAAGACTTCCCATCCACGGTTACATACTACGTCCTCCCTACCAAGAAATCCTCAGTCCAGTCATAAATTTCGCTTCATACCTCATACGATCGTATTTTAGATTATAAGCGTTGGTGTGATGGTGTCAATGGCATCTCACAAGCCAAGAAAAGCTGCAACAACCTCGCATGACCAATGTTTACGGAATTGATGCTGGTTATCATGGAGATCATTCTGTTAGATATACCGCATTATGTTTTAGCTCCAAATATGTTCTTAGATTCTATAACAAATGAATGTCAAGGATACTGGACAATAGTTTTGTGGGCCACTTCTGCTATCCTTCTTGTAGACAGGTATGCCTTGTGCTATCTTCCACTACTGGGCACAGTTTTTTGTTAAAGCCATCTACGGTACGTTATGATTAAAACAGGAGCTTACTCAGCCGTAAGTTTGGTACAGAATCTGATGAAAGTGATTCCTTCGGGCCCTGAAGCTTCGGAATGTTGTGGTTTTTTTGTTATCAACGCGATTAATATTTTGTCGCTAAATAAATTATGACATAGTAAAAGTAAATGACATAGTAAAAGTAAATGACATAGTAAAAGTAAATGACATACAATGAACCGTTAGGTCAGAAACCAGCAAAAACACAAGACTAAAGAATGAGTGAGTATACAGGCATACAGATGAATTTCTTCCCTCAGGTGGTGACAAATAGTGTTGCGAACTACTCTTCACCATGTGTTTTGCAGTGCCTTTCAGAAAGTGTTTGTCCCCCACGGTTCGGTATTAGATCTTACACTCTTTTCATTGTATATCAATGATGTGCCCTCAGTTTTGCGCCACTGCAAATACCACATGTACGCTGATGACCTGTTTGTATCCAAGTGCGAAACAATAAACCTGAAGGCACATATCGAGAATCTCTATACCGACCTGTGAGCACTATCAAAATAGGAGTAGGATATGGGGTTAAAGGTCAACCCATCCAAATCCCAAGCGGTACTGGTTCGCGTTTCTAGGTTCATTAGCCCGAATATCAAGAATCGCTACTATCTTTAACCCTAAATGGGACAAATATAAACTTTTCTCACTCACCAAAAGAGTCTAGGAGTAATAAGAGATAAAAATCTAAATTGGACCTAGCACGTAACCGCAGTGTGCAAGAAGACTCCATCAAACATCTCTCTATGCCCACATAAATATAAATAACTCTTTCCTCTTGACATGAAAAAGAAGCTTGTACAAACACTTACGCTTACACCGCTGTTATCTTTTAAAGCCTTTCTCGGGAGCGCTAACGGCGCCTGAACTGGTCACGAACGTTTGTGTTCGTTACGTCTCTGATGTTTGATTCTTTGATCATATTTCACCATCATATGCACAGCTATCCTGGCTGAGTGGCTTCAAGTGCAGAGATTTCCGTACCACCTTTCTTCTCCAGTGTCTTAATGTACACTGTCCCCAATTTCTCCTCGAGCTCAGCGCTCTTGTCTGAACAACATGGCAGAAACGCCCTTTCCCACCAGAGCAATATCCTTTCTGTCCCACTACATCGTTCAGCCGCTTTCCCGAAGACCTTCTCAGTAACAGGAACGCGACTCTGGACTAACCTCCCGCATTATATTAGAGAACTGAATAACAGCTTCAGAAGACAGTTAATGATGTATCTACTAAAACAACAATAATGATTATAATTGTCCCTGTACGCACTCTTTACCCTTGTGCATCCATCTTTCCAACCAGACCTTCTTCAGTTCAGAGTATTCGTAGCTGGCGCAGTCTCCTCGGCTTTCCTTTTCCCAGAACTCGCTATATTACAAAACCTATTTTTTACACCTATAAATTCTTTTTGTATCTGTTATCATCGTCATCATCACTTTTTAGTAGCAGCAAGAGCACTGGTAAAAGTACTGCCAGCATTAACCTCACTAGTTCAAAGTCAATATTTTTTACTCACAATGCAACTATCAACACTAAAATCTTTTTAATACTATTTGTTATATTAAAATGGTTTCTTAGGTAACTATGGGGTAAAGAAGGTACTGTATATGTGAAACGCTGGCCCGATGTTAGAGAGGGTCTCACGGCCCTAATCAGATCAGGTTAAATGAATAAAAACAAATTATGTAGATACAGAAGAGTCATTCAGTTGTTCTACCCAGTAGTTGAAAACGCCCTAGCGAACTAGCGATCACGGCAGTATCGTCAGTGATCCCTGCCTCTATATGATTCTCAGAAACTCGCCATTAAACTAAGAAGTGTACTTCGCAGAACTGAAATTATCTATTTCACGGTACAATCTAGACCATTTTATAAATAAAATATCTTAATGGAACTGAGAGACAAGCTGCGTATTATTTTTGCACATAAAATACGATTTGAATACTTACGAAAAGTGAATTTTTTCGTTGTCTTTCTGGGAGCTGAATGTAAATTTATTATTAAACAGCACTCCGCTAGAAAGGAAGCACAATACAGTATGTACGTTGTACTTACACGCAGAGCAGTAACTGAATACAGAATAACGTGGCTGGTCAAACTTACATCCAAATAAATGCGAAAGGTGCCTCAGACAAAACACTAGCATTTTGAAGCATACGCCAGTTGAAAACCACATTGCAAATCATAGCAATGAGCATGTTAGTCGCTGAACCTTTATTCGCATTTCCTCTGCGCCGGCTTGGCCCCTCTGGAACGTACTGCCCGGAGCAGGGGGTGTGGTCATAAACCTGTTATTTTGAAGAGCGGGATGTTTTTAACTTGTGCCACGGCGGTCGTTGTTGGTGGCTCGCTGTTTTTATATTTTCCGCACACGCGGACTGGAGTGAACAAATACAAAAGTTTCCAGTATTGTCTGGTTTCCAGTTGGTTGAAGCTGTTACGTGTACAGAATATTTAACCAGAAAATCATCCTTCCGCCGTCAGCCCTGCTGGAACAGTGTTATAAGCCGTAGCGATGCAGTTTCAAATTCAACTGTTGAATTTTACGCATGGTAGGGGACAATCGAAATTCAGGTTATTTCTGTGTATCTCTTGAGAGTAGTCCCTCGCTAATCGTTGAAAGCAAGGCGCAGCATTATGTACCGCCTACAGGAAAATTAAAGAAACCATTGGAAAAAAAGAGGTGCAGCTGTATGAGAATAAGGAGATCAGATGGCAATCCAGTACTGCACAAACAAGGGAAGGCTTATGTTTTGGAAGGAATATACAGGGTATACATGAAGTCGGGTAACACTTTCAATTATTTATTACACAATAACCAAACATTGTACAGATATCATACATATGTCATTTTGAAGAGAAACACTGAAACTTATCTTTTTTTTTTTCTCTCCATGTATGCTGCCACAGCGTAGTTTGTAATTTGCCGATAGTCAGTGCTAGTCGCAAACATGGCGAAGCGAGCTCTCTGTGTGTTGGGAGTTAGACAAAAACAAGTGTGTTACAGCTGTTCAACGGATGTTTAGAACCAAGTACGGTAAGAAGCCACCAACAAGGAAGGCCATTTACCACTGTACAGCCTCTACCACGTGATGTAGCTGAGCTCAGAGAGAATACGGGAAGTCGACGATTCCATCCTGGGACGGGTATGGCAAAAATTCGATTACCGTATTGACGTCTGCCGGGTCACTCATGGTTTGCATATCGAATGTTTGTATTAAAAAAATAAAAAATATATAAAAATCTTTAAGAGTTTCTCTTCAAAATGCATTATGTATGACATCTGTACAATGCGAAGTTCTTGTGCAATAAAGAATTGAAAGTGTTCCTACCCTTTATGTACACCCTGTATAAAAGGTCTATACAAGGAACCGAATTTGACAATGTTTAGGTTAATGAGAAGAACTAGATGACGAGTAGATGTAAGATATGATACTGCGAGAATAATATGACAGGTACTCGAAGACCAAAGACGAAACAAGGAATATGTAATTGACAACATTCCCTCAGGTTTGTTGAGATCCTTGGAAGAATATATCATATCTACAATTATTCCACCTGGTATCCAAGATATGGAGCCAAGTACTCTTGACTTCAAAAAGAATATATGTTTGACATTCCGTCAGCTTGGGGGCGACTTGAAATTTATACACTCCTGGAAATTGAAATAAGAACACCGTGAATTCATTGTCCCAGGGAGGGGAAACTTTATTGACACATTCCTGGGGTCAGATACATCACATGATCACACTGACAGAAACACAGGCACATAGACACAGGCAACAGAGCATGCACAATGTCGGCACTAGTACAGTGTATATCCACCTTTCGCAGCAATGCAGGCTGCTATTCTCCCATGGAGACGATCGTAGAGATGCTGGATGTAGTCCTGTGGAACGGCTTGCCATGCCATTTCCACCTGGCGCCTCAGTTGGACCAGCGTTCGTGCTGGACGTGCAGACCGCGTGAGACGACGCTTCATCCAGTCCCAAACATGCTCAATGGGGGACAGATCCGGAGATCTTGCTGGCCAGGGTAGTTGACTTACACCTTCTAGAGCACGTTGGGTGGTACGGGATACATGCGGACGTGCATTGTCCTGTTGGAACAGCAAGTTCCCTTGCCGGTCTAGGAATGGTAGAACGATGGGTTCGATGACGGTTTGGATGTACCGTGCACTATTCAGTGTCCCCTCGACGATCACCAGTGGTGTACGGCCAGTGTAGGAGATCGCTCCCCACACCATGATGCAGGGTGTTGGCCCTGTGTGCCTCGGTCGTATGCAGTCCTGAGTGTGGCGCTCACCTGCACGGCGCCAAACACGCATACGACCATCATTGGCACCAAGGCAGAAGCGACTCTCATCGCTGAAGACGACACGTCTCCATTCGTCCCTCCATTCACGCCTGTCGCGACACCACTGGAGGCGGGCTGCACGATGTTGGGGCGTGAGCGGAAGACGGCCTAACGGTGTGCGGGACCGTAGCCCAGCTTCATGGAGACGGTTGCGAATGGTCCTCGCCGATACCCCAGGAGCAACAGTGACCCTAATTTGCTGGGAAGTGGCGGTGCGGTCCCCTACGGCACTGCGTAGGATCCTACGGTCTTGGCGTGCATCCGTGCGTCGCTGCGGTCCGGTCCCAGGTCGACGGGCACGTGCACCTTCCGCCGACCACTGGCGACAACATCGATGTACTGTGGAGACCTCACGCCCCACGTGTTGAGCAATTCGGCGGTACGTCCACCCGGCCTCCCGCATGCCCACTATACGCCCTCGCTCAACGTCCGTCAACTGCACATACGGTTCACGTCCACGCCGTCGCGGCATGCTACCAGTGTTAAAGACTGCGATGGAGCTCCGTATGCCACGGCAAACTGGCTGACACTGACGGCGGCGGGGCACAAATGCTGCGCAGCTAGCGCCATTCGACGGCCAACACCGCGGTTCCTGGTGTGTCCGCTGTGCCGTGCGTGTGATCATTGCTTGTACAGCCCTCTCGCAGTGTCCGGAGCAAGTATGGTGGGTCTGACACACCGGTGTCAATGTGTTCTTTTTTCCATTTCCAGGAGTGTATATTCTGGAAGAATCAAGTTTGCCAAGATCGCTTACAGGCTTGTAAGAATACTGAAAGGCACATAGTGATGCTGCGTCAAATGAACTATGGCAGGGAACATCGGTATGCCACAAATAAGAAACACAATAAAACTTATAACATGATGTGCTGATGTCCCAGCGTACAAAATTGCTAGCGATTTTGATAAACTTGATCCTTCAAGAATAATGTACAAACGGAATGTAATAATTCCAGTCCCAAAGCAGGTAGCTGCTGGCGGGTGTGAATATTACTGAAAAATCAGTTTAAGGTCAAGGCTGGAAAATGCTGACTGGAGTTATTTACAGAGCAATGGAAAGAATCGTAGAAGGCGATCTTGGACAAGATCAGTTTGGGTTCCAGATTTAGGTTTTCCATGATTTCCCTAAATGGCTCCTGAAAAATGCTGGGGTGCTTCCTTTGAGAGGGCGCAGCCGATTTTTTTCCACATCCTTGACGCAGTTCGAGCTTGTGCTACGTCTCTAATGATCTCTGTGTCGACGGGCTGTTAAACCTGATCTTCCTTCCTTCGTCTTGAACAAATGGACCAATATCATCCAAACCTGGTACAAACATCCATTACTATGAGGTGACACATGCTGTAGGGGTAATAACCACCTACCTGTCATAGTTCAGGAAATATGACGTCATTAACGATAAAATGCATGAAAAACTCCCGCATCATGCATGACGTTTAAGTGCATTACTTCTGTGATACTTACTGTATTTGCAATAAATTTTGCAGGCAGTATCCACATGTGCCGCTAAACGCTCCTACAAAAGTATGTCATGGTACCACATATAGTTCAGGAGATATAAACACTGAGATGTGTGAAAAACTGCAGCATCATGCCTGACGTTTAAATTTATTTATTATTTTTCTACTAACTGTATTTGCAAAACATTTTGCAGGCTGTATACACAGACGCCGCTGAATGTATCTACTCAAATGTATAATTGAACGACACACAGTTCAAGAGTTACGTCATAAACACTGAGATGCATGAAAAATTACCGCATCGTGCATGATGTTTTAATACATTTTTTCTTTACTACTAAATACAGTCCAGTTAACTTAAGGAAAGCCCTAACACCTGACAGCGCTTTTGACAGGTTTCAACTGCGAAGGGCAAACGGCTGTAGGCGAAAAGGATAGCCGTCTATAGAGCCATGAAGAGGTGTTGCCATGGAGACCTTCACAAAATCACGTTGTAGACACGTGGGCTCGTGTTTCTTAGTTTGGATACTGTACTTACACATCTGTTCTTAATGCATATTTCTTTTACGACTCTTTCATAATGTTGAAAAGCGTTTTCACGAATACATGGAAATGAAATTTTCTGGATACTTCACTACAAACACAGTTCATTTTTTGTTTCCGTTTGCAACAGAAAATTGGCAAAATGAGTACGCGGGAAATATCGGGTTTGTCAGCTAGTATTTACAAGACTGACACGGGTTGACCACCGTGCGAGGTGGCGCAGTGGTTAGCACACTGGACTCGCTTTCGGGAGGACGACGGTTCAAACCCACGTCCGGCCATCTTGATTTAGGATTCCCGTGATTTCCCTAAATCGTTTCAGGCAAATGCCGGGATAGTTCCTTTGAAAGGGCACGGCCGATTTCCTTCCCCATCCTTCCCTAAACCTAGCTTGTGCTCCGTCCCTAATGACCTCGTTGTGGACGGGACGTTAAAAAGCACTAACCTAACCACGGGTTGACCCTTGTCAATGCATACAAAGATTAGTCTAAAATACTGAGCACGTTTCGAGCATTTTGTCGTAAGTTTTGCATTGCAGACTTTTCTGGCGGATTTGGCGAAACACTTCCCGCCTTTTCTCTTCACACTTACTCGCTCACATGGAAGTACTCCCGACTAAAGCCTCCCCTCCACCCCCCAACACACACACACACACACACACACACACACACACACACACACACACAACCAATTTATCGGCGTCCGCCCGACCGCCAGACGACCAATTTCGTGACAGCCTACACGCGTCCCGACGGTCTGCACTCGACGGTTACAGCGCCGCTCCGTTGTGGTTTGTTTGTATCAAGTTCATTGAGTTTATGTCCTACGAGATCCAGGTTGGTTTTACACGGAACAAAAACTGGGGTCTACCTTGGCTGTTTGAGGTCACAAGACCAAAAAAAGGCCGACAGAAAGCTGTGGGCAAAGAAGTGGCTAACGCAGTGGAAGAACTTCCCCTACGCTCCGTTACTCAAGGAGCCGGGAGTCGATGATTTCCGTAATTATCTAAGAATTACCGTCATGAGACAGGCTGTAACCTGTGACGAGAGGCTATCTACATTATGGTTTCTAGCCTCTGGCCGGCCCCTCGCGCCGGAGGTTAGAGTCCTCCCTCGGGTGTGTGTGTGTGTGTGTGTGTGTGTGTGTGTGTGTGTGTGTGTGTGTGTGTGTGTTGATCTTAGCATAAGTTAGTTTAAGTAGTGTGTAAGTCTAGGGACCGATGACCTAAGCAGTTTGGTCCCTTAGAATTCACACACATTTGAACATTTTTTTTAGCCTCTGGCAGACCTTAAGAGGACCTCAAATTCAGTGCTGTTATGTCACTACAAGTATTAACTGAAATAATTCATGAAACCTGCAACGTGATTTGTAATTGCTTGGGGAATACATCATGGCAAAGCAAAATAAATAAAACGAAAGATGTTGGTGTATACTTAACTATTTTGAAGCTAGTATGTTTTATGAATAAACGTCCTTTGACTCTCTGTATTTTGGTTTTTAGGCTTTACTTCCTGTACGTATCGGAAATGTCTAAGATCTCTGTTCCAGATAGTTTTTTTTTTGGGGGGGGGGGGGGGGGGCTTTATCTCGCTGAACGCAGGGTCGGCCTTGTTACTACTGATCTGGCAGTGTTAGTTACAGAGGGTGGCCAGATGCCCTTCCTGCCACCACCCCGAACCCTCGGAAGGGAAGTGGTGTATCCCAGCTGTTTGCGTCTAGTGTAAACCATGTAATTGAGCGAACGTTTTCACATGTCTGCGAGCCGTGTAACTGAGGCGGAACGTAGGGACCAGCCTGGTATTCACCTAGTGGGATGTGGAAAACCGCTTAAAAATCACATCCAGGCTGACCGGCACGCCGGCCCTCGTCGTTAATCTGCCAGGCGGATTCGATCCGGGGCCAGCGCGCCTACCCGAGTCCAGGAAGCAGCGCGTTAGCGCTCTCAGCTACCCTGGCGGGTCATTTCATATCCGATCAGTATCTGGAATAAAACTTAAAAACTGAAGTGCAGAAGGTCAACGGACCTTTATTGATTAAAAATATATCATTTACTCTCCCTGTGCGTCACATGAACGAATTTATGGATTCATTAAAAAATGAAACAAGTGTTTCATTTCTTGCATATCTGTTGCTATACAGCTCACACGACGTGTTCCACAAACATCTGCAGTCTTCAAATTTCTCCAGAAGCGTAGTCTTCAAAGTTTCGTCCACCTCTCACCCTATCGTGGGTATTAGAAGAGCATTTAATTCCACGTGCAGTGGCAGAAGATGAACTTTCGTTGCAGTTGTGGACAGCGCTGCCAAGGAGGTTAGAATAAAGGGAGATGGCACAGCCATCGATTGAAGACTGCGGCGTCATGTTGCTGTGTCCAGGAAATGAATTTCTCAGTTAAGGTACTCTGTGACACTTGCCCTCTTAGCTTCCATACGCCATTAGCAGTCATTTCTAAGTATGTAGTGTTAAGTGAATACACACTCGGCACCAAATGTTACGATCACACCAATATGGCGGCGGTGGATTCACTTTTGTGAGGTAACGACGTCTCACTTTGGTGTAGTTTCCTTGACCTCTACACACGGCACAGTTTGTTGGGTCGACTGTGTTGTACCACGACCGGCATCCCGACAAGAAAAGCCAGCGGTCTGCTAGTCAAGCGCTTTCTCATCTGCTATTTGTCGGTTGGTCGCTTGCTGCGTGTGTAGCGACCTGCAGGAGATGCGCACGTGCAGAGATGTGCGAGTAACAGACTGGTTTATCGACCTCACGATTTCCAACATTACCTGTTCGTTATCAAAGGTCAGTTCCGCATCAATCTTATAAATATTCTCCAGGCCAGGGTTATTTCAAAGGTGATCAGTCAGTGTTTATATTACTTTTCTTGCGTTACTTGGCTAACAAGGGGAGGCCGCCAATTGTGAAATTCAGATTCGATTCATACTGCGCATAATAAAAGCCCACGACCAGAGGTGTAATGTGGCAAAGCACCAAGATGCACTTCTCAGCCGTTGTCGAGAAAATCTAGTTAAAAGAATCCGTTGCGGTGAAATACTCTCTACGATTAACAACTTTCTGCAGCGTCGTGGCGCAGCGGTAAGCGCTCGGGTTCGTAAGCCGAAGGTCGCCAGATCGAATCTCGCGCCATGCAACCTTTTTTTTCTTAGTATTTGTTTTTTGTAATTCATTCATATATATATATATATATATATATATATATATATATAATTTCACAAATGTTATTAATTGTCTTCATAATGTTAACCACGTATAGTTAACGGAAGACGTAGAAACGATATTCCGAAACGAATACGTATAACGTAAGTCAAACGTTCGAATTAGAATAGAGACTCCACGAACACAAATTTACTGTGGCAGGTATGAAATATAAACTCAGTTACTCGCTCGTTACACTTGGAGGACAGATGTTGAATGGGCCGAAACGAGCCGCCGCATAACAGCGTAGTTGCCTGCTAACTTCGAAAGAAGGTAGATGCGGTCCCTAGCGCAACTTATAACACCGTCGAAAATCAGTGCGGACGGGAGAGCTTTGGTACACCCTGTTAAAAAAACGGAAAAATGGAGGCGGTACAATTGGAGAGCGATCCGCCTTCTCCAAAATGCATAAGCAATTCATTAATATATATATATATATATTTGAATTACGAAAAACTAATAATAAAAAAAATTGCATGGCGCGAGATTTGATCCGGCGACCTTTGGATTACGAACCCGAGAGCTTACCGCTGCGCCACGACGCCGTAGAAAATTATTAATCGTAGAGAGTATTTCACCGCAACGGTTTCTTTTAACTGTCGATTTTCTCGACAACGGCTGAGAAGTGCAGCTTGGTGCTTTGCCACATTACACCTCTGGCCATGAGCATTTATTATGCGCAGTATGAATCGAATCTGAATTTCATAATTCGCGGCCTCCCCTTGTAAGCCGATTCCGGCTCTAACAATAAACGAAATAAAATTTATGTGAGGATTTAATCATAGCCGGCCGAAGTGGCCGTGCGGTTAAAGGCGCTGCAGTCTGGAACCGCAAGACCGCTACGGTCGCAGGTTCGAATCCTGCCTCGGGCATGGATGTTTGTGATGTCCTTAGGTTAGTTAGGTTTAACTAGTTCTAAGTTCTGCTAATGACCTCAGCAGTTGAGTCCCATAGGAAAAAAAAAAAAAATTAATCATAACCTTTATAGTCACATTTAGCTAAGTCACTTTTGCTGCACGTCATCAGAATGGCATGTATGATTTCTTTATGCTCAGGCCACACTTTTAGCACCATTTGAGTTTAGACGCAAGGTTTAAAAACTTTTTGAAATATTTATAAAATTATGCTTAATCTCTCTTCCGGAACTAGGTGACTCATCCTGGCGTTTAAATAACAAACAGATAATTACTTTTCTGTGAAGTCGTAAAAAGACTGATACAACTGCGTGCCAATATTCCTGAATGTTACGCAAATAATATTACACAGTCAGAATCTTTATTTTCCAATAGCAACAGTCAGAAACACGGCTACGTTATTGCATGTGTGATACTGTTGAAAGGTGGGTTGCAGCATGTAAAACTTTTTTTGTGAACGCAATGGTATGCAAAGCTAGGTACTAGTCGCACGACCTCCATTAATGTCCCATTGTCTGCTGGAATAGGTGTTTATTGCCGTAGTTGACTGAGGACTGAAAAAAGATGGCTACAGTACACGTTGTGTAATGGCAGAACGCCCTGTTTGTACAAGCTACTCATTGCATGCGGCGTTTAACAACACACTGTTACTGCATCTGATCATTTAACGTCACGGTGTTTATTTCTCTTCTGCTTAATGACCTTAATTGCCGGCCGAAGTGGCCGTGCGGTTAAAGGCGCTGCAGTCTGGAACCGCAAGACCGCTACGGTCGCAGGTTCGAATCCTGCCTCAGGCATGGATGTTTGTGATGTCCTTAGGTTAGTTAGGTTTAACTAGTTCTAAGTTCTAGGGGACTAATGACCTCAGCAGTTGAGTCCCATAGTGCTCAGAGCCATTTGAACCATTTGACCTTAATTAATCTCTCTCTCTCTCTCTCTTTCTGCGCGCGCGCTGACACACACACACACACACACACACACACACACACACACACAGAGAGAGAGAGAGAGAGGCCCGTCAAAGTTGCTCACCAACAAGGAGACTCTAGATACAAAATAGTTTCTTTTTGACACACTTCTTCGCTGAGTACTGCACTAGTTGGCGCAAGGTCTCATGAAAGAAGCGAAGTTGAAAACTGGAGCTTTGGGCTGTCCCCATTAGATTCTCTTCGTGCTTTACGAAATTTGAAGGGCAATCCCTGTGCTTCAGTTTCCTAATGCAGTACGGTGAGTTTTTAAAAACACTAAAAAATCTGCATTAAAATATTAAAAGCTGTTAAGTACATAACATTTTGTACTTTATTTACGTATTCGTCGGTAGCTGGAAAAAGTGCGCAGCGCAATAGATTTGCAGTTCTGAAGTTGCTGGTTCGAATCTCACTGCTAGCACTTATAAAAAAATTTATTTAAATGTTGTATTTATTAGCAAATGGAAATATTGATTAACAAATGTAGTGTAATATTTTGTAACAAAAATCAGTTCTATTTCTAATTACTGGTCACAGGGAAAAAATTAAAATTTGAAAAACTTGCCTCTTTGTTAAATGAAAAAAATTATATACATAACCGACATTCTCAATCCCTAGGAAAAAAGTATTTTAATGTCTGTTTGATATTTTACGATTTCTTGAGAATAGTAAGTAAAATAAAAATCTTACTTCTATAAAATTGTAATTCAACATTTGTTACTTAATATTTCCATTTGTTAGGAAATAAGGAATTAAAAATTGCTACCAATAGGACTGTATAATTGAAAGACTTGTGCGCTCTGAAATCCACGTAATCATCGAATGTGGTTTTTTCTGTGTTTTTTGTTTTAATTGCGTCGTACTGGTTTAGGAAATTTGAAAATCTGAGAGGGGCTGTCCGTAAAATTCCCTTGTAATTAAGGCAATGTAAAGACACATGCCGATGTACAAAGTATTCTTACACTTAAGAGAGATTTTTTTGGACACAATAAGCACAATTTCTAAGTGTCAGTGCGACGTTTTGGTGTTGTGAGGCAGGGGTTCACCTATTCCTCCACGTAGTATAAAACATTTATTTGTATCTTCCAGAGGACAGTCAGCATTTTAATCCAAGCCCCATATGATGATATTGTTATGTTAAGATTTTCAGCCGGCCGGCGTGACCGAGCGGTTCTAGGCGCTTCAGTCCGGAACCGCGCGACTGCTACGGTCGCAGGTTCGAATCCTGCCTCGAGCATGGATGTGTGTGATGTCCTTAGGTTAGTTAGGTTTAAGTAGTTCTAAGTTCTAGGGGACTGATGACCTCAGATGTCAAGTCCCATAGTGCTCAGAGCCATTTTTGAACAGAGGACAGTCATTGGTGCTTGTGTGCCGTAGGGTTGTGTTAGAGCTGTGGATGAACTCCGCAGTTTCTGACATGGCACTCAACACTTACCTCACGAAAGTGGACGATAGAACTTTGAGCCCCAACACAGCTGATGCTCGGATAGCTATTTCTCAGACGTACCACAACGAAATTGCCAATTGTACGTTTTTCATCGTAAATTCAACCTTTGTGTCTACAAACACGCGTTCTTACATCGGTCGCCGGCACTAGTGTACATCCATCAGGGGTCGGAACGCCATTGAAAATAGGCCCTATTTATGTACGACTATTAGGTACGAAATGATACACAAAGGTTTCCGAAATCTGAATCTTGCTCGTAAATAATTACGAATAATCTAAAATACGGTTAGGTGTTTCCTCATACATGTCGAGTGAAACATAGCGGCAAGTAGCTGCGCATTGAGTGGTTGCGGTTTTACGATGTCTGTCGTGAAGGAGAATGTCTGTATAAAGATTTTTTCGCTTGGGGGAAACCACTGCAAAAACGCATCAGATGTTGACTGTAAGACGAACCTAAATTTTCAAGCAGTTGAAAAAAAAATAAGTTTTTTTAAGTCCATAACGCTTCATAAACCTGTAGTACGAACCAACTCTACCCTTAAAGTCTGTTAAGTTCCACTGAAGCGCTAACTTAACGATCGTGTATTTGAATCAGTTTTTGTATTAATATCATTTTGACGGTGTCCTAGAAGCCGTTTCAATGAGTCATCTTCTAGTTTTGGCCATTTTGCGTTCCGTCCTCTATTTGCACATTTAGTCTTCCTCATTTTTTCATTCCTTCTTTACTAGCCCGCTATTCGCGAATGGTTGTTTCTGTTGGTGGAGGGCCGAAATACCTCTCAGCCGCTCCGTTTCCATGTCCTGCTGCAATTTATAGCCCGCATCATATGAATAGCTTTCATATTTTTCCATTACGAAAGTAGTTACTTACAAAAATATTGTACTGTTACTGATAACACATCATTTCAATCCTAGTTCACTGGTACGATAGACTGCAATGACGCGTCACAGGCATGGCAGTGTTCTGGAATTGGGAGGGATATAGTGTTAGCAAGCTTGTGAATCCCTGAACCTGATGTTCGTCGCACCAGTGCACTGCTGCTGTCAGGTGAATCTAATGTTGCCAGATAGGTTTTCTGGGGCTTGGAATATATGGCCATTTTTAAAGCTGGCGGGAATTTTAAATCAGACACTGGACATTTTTATATTAATGTCGAGTATGAGACGCACCTGAAGTTTGGAGGTAATTTTTCGAAGAAAAAATGCACGTCTTATAGTCCATAAAATGCGGTATTAGACGAGAAAGATGGCAGCCGGGTTTGTGCCAAGACCATCAGACACATCATCGCGTGCTTTAGGAGGATCCAAACTTGTTTCCAGTGGTAGTCACTGCTGACGTATGTTGAGCTAATGGCCGTGACCCTGGAACTGAACAGCAATCGCTGCAATGGAGGAGTCCTTCACCTCGACCAAAAAAAGCTCGACAAGTCAAGAGTAACGTCCTAGTTGATCTGTGTATTGATATTGACGGATCGCTCGTAAAGAGTCCGTCGTGCCTGGTCAGATGGCCACTAAACAGTTCCGTCGCGATGTTGTAAGGCGTTTGAGAGAGAACTCTGAGCACATCCACAGAAGTAGCGTGCGAAAGGCTGGTTACTCCACCACTCCACCATGACAATGCACGACCGCGTTGGGTCCACACTAATAATGTTTTGAGCAGAAGCAAGATGACTGTTACTCTCCACGCGCCATACTAATCAGACTTCACCCTCTTTCCCAGGTTGAAAATCATAGAGTTAAAGGGGCGTAGATTTGATGCAGCGGGGAAGATTCGAGTGGAATCACAGAGCGTTCTAAACACCTTAATAAAGAAATAATTCCAAGATGCATTTCAAATATTACTGATTGGCGAATCCACGGCGTGTTGTGTGCACCACGACCAAATAGTGGATAGAATTGGAAGGAAAATCAGCGTTGGCCGTATTTTGTTGTTTTATTGTTAGCAAAATCGATTTTAAGTCACTTAGTGACCATCCTCAATGCTGAAATATACAATTAAAATTGGCAGGCACTGGTATCAAGCTATAACCACAAGCTGAAAGCGATCACATAAACTCTGATAAACTATGTGATCGCTTTAAGCTTGTGGTTATAGCTCGATACCAGTGCCTGCCAATCTTAATTGTATATTACAGCACTGAGGATGGTCACTAAGTGACTGAAAATCGATTTTGCTGACAATAAAACAACAAAATACGTCCAATGCTGATTTCCCTTCCAGTTCATTTCAAATGTGGCAAAAACCCTGGGGTCGGTGTATCCAATCGCAAGGGGACTACTTTGAAGGTGTTGGTGTCGAATAAGATGTAGGCAAGACATAATAATGTAATTAATATACATCGGGGGCTTTCGAATATCACGTCATATTTTATATTCTAGTGCATGCAATTGAGACAGAGGCATCCTAAAGCATTGGAAGTGTTAAATGTTATTGTCAATAAACATGCTAAATGTTTAACGTTCAGTTGTTGTTTTCTCACTGGGAAGTCACTTTTTTCTGACTTTTATGAGTTTCCCCCTTCTTGTAGTAGCTGCTGGAGATGTTTCAGTCTGGCTGTTTGATATTTTTAAAGATGTCGGACATCTACATTAGCCAGTTCCTTGATTGGCAAACTTACTCCCATGGTACATTTGTCGGTTATTTTTTTCAACTGTGTAGTCTACGCCACATGCCCTACATGCTCCGATCATACTAACAGAAAACAATCCCACCTTAAAGTCATGAAAGTGAGTTAGGTTATAAGTTATTGGGTTGGTGCATATGTTCGTAGCGTTTCTACAAAAGTTTAATAAACACAACAGATACACATAGCAGAGACTTTAGTCATCGATAATATATTCTCCTTCACTGTTTACAACACTCTGCCAACGCTGGGATAACTTTTCGATTCAGCGACTTCAGGAATCACGTGGTTTTGAAGCGAAGGGTTTTGAGGCGAAGAACTCGTCGAGCCTGTTCGGAGGGCAATTTCATCCGGAAAGGGAGTCGTTTGAAGGTTGTTCGATGACAGTGGGAAAGATGAAAATCCGAGGGCGCAAAATCAAGTGAAGAAGGTGGGTTCGGGATGACTTCCGAGCGCCACTCTGTACAGTGTTTTGTGCCAGTCTAGCAGAATGCGGGCGGGCGTTATCGTGGAGTAACACCACTTCACGCAGTCTTCTTTTTGGTTGTTCTCGGATTGCGTCTGCAAGACTGGTCTCGGTTGTCGACAATAAATGTCAGCTGTGATGGTTACGCCTCTGGGAAGCAATTCGTAGTACACCACCCAGGCACGGTTCCATCAGATGCATAACATTTTCTTTTTGTGGACCTCGCAGGTCTTTGTGTAGGGAGTTGCTGCTTTGTTTGGGTTAAATCATTCCTTCCTTTTCTTTATGTTAGCATAGAGAGATATTTCTCGATACCAGTGACGATACAGGATAGGAACGGTTGTTGACATGAACAAGCAGAGCGGCTCACAGGGCAAACCGCTGATGTTTCAACCTTCCGCATTGCGCATGATGGTGGGATGGTAACAGTTCATCAGATTAGCCAGTCCTCGAGTGCGCTGACGCGGATCATTGCGAATTAATACTTTCAGTCAATCTGCATCAAACCCCAGGAGTCATCCTGAAAATGGAGTGTCACTAACGTCAAAACTATCCTCCTTAAGCCATTTTCTTGTCGTGCTCTGTCCAGTGGCATTAAACCAATACACGGCGCAAATGTTTCTGGCTGCCTCCACTGTTGTCATCCGTCTGTTGAACTCAGACAGAAGAACATGTCGGAACTGTTCAGATTTCTCCGCTTGGCATACCATTTTCTAGGGTCAACAACTCTACTCACTATCTCCAAATGCCAAAATGACAATAGATAAAATGTTCAAATGTGTGTGAATTCCTAAAGGACCGAACTGCTGAGGTCATCGGTCCTTAGACTTACACACTACTTATACTAAGGACAACACACACACACACACACACACACACACACACACACACACACACACACACACACACACACATGCCCGAGGGGCGACTCGAACCTCCGGCGGGAGGGGCCGCGCAATCCGTGACATGGCGGCTCTAACCCCGCGCCCACTCTGCGCGGCTGACAATAGATAAATAAATTCATAGCAACTAGAATACCAACATGCAAAACAAAAACACTTCTAACTTAAAAAGCAATCTAATAGATAACACACTTATACGAAACATTTGATTTTTATCGTTCCTTGTTTGCACATCATTTTAACACGGAATGAAACAATATTAGGAAAAGGATAGTTGCTACTCACCATATAGCGGAGATCCTGAGTCGCAGATAGGCACAACAAAAAGACAGTCGGAATTTGAGTTTTTGACCAACAAGGCTTTTTTCGAAGAAGCCTCCCCCCTCCCCCACAAGACCTTGTTGGCCGAAAGCGCAGTTTCCGGCTGCGTTTTTGTGTGTCCTTTCTCCGACTCAGCATCTCCTCTATAAGCTGAGTAGCAACTATGATTTTCATTATATTAAATGAGCTAGCCATTGCCGATCTTCTTTTCAGTACGGTCGCCTTTTCAATATTAAACGTTTCATAACCGAGAAATTGTTATTTTCAAGACAGCTGCCGTGATCGCGTGGTCATACATACTCCCGTCCTGCTCACTTGATGGCTACGGGTATAGCTCGAATGAGACCAACTCAGTACCTCCCACCAACCGATCTCTAGGCGCCGATTCGCACATTCCACAACAGTGGGCCTTCCACGTCAGCCGGCCGCTGTGGCCGAGCGGTTCTAGGCGTTTCAGTCCGGAACCGCGCTGCTGCTACGGTCACAGGTTCGAATCCTGCCTCGGGAATGGATGTGTGTGATGTCCTTAGGTTAGTTACGTTTACGTAGTTCTGTCTAGGGGACTGATGACCTCAGATGTTAACTCCCATAGTGCTTAGAACCATTTCAACCATCTTCCCCTTCAACGAAGCCGCTGCGCCATAGCAAAGAGGCGCGCTTTACTGCAGCAAAAAGTGTAAGCGACAGATTCGATCCGTCGCATGCCGGATCGACATCTGTATCGTTACACCTTTCTGTTCTACATTGATACCGTTCTGCAATTTGTACCAAATGACATTTGAATTTTTTTGCTCGCAACACATCTCTTTAAAATATGACATACGCCACCCCGTCAGTCCAAAAAGTTTAGAAACTAGATAAATTTAAAAAAGAGGATAGTTAATATGGCGGTCTTAATAAATGGTTCAAATGGCTCTGAGCACTATGCGACTTAACTTCTGAGGTCATCAGTCGCCTAGAACTTAGAACTACTTAAACCTAACTAACCTAAGGACATCACACACATCCATGCCCGAGGCAGGATTCGAACCTGCGACCGTAGCGGTCGCTCGGTTCCAGACTGTAGCGCCTAGAACCGCACGGCCACTCCGGCCGGCGCGGTCTTAATACTTCAGCTGTTCCATATATTCTCCTCCCACTTCAGCGTGACTCAAAGAACGTCCACACCTTTGAAAGTGTCGGAAAAGTCCTCCTTTGGGATGTCTTTCGACTCTGGCGTCGTATTGGCTTGAATGTCGGTCATGTCGTCAAAGAATGGACTCTCCAAGTGAATTTCTGGATGTTGTCGTTCTGTGATCTGTTCGTATTGATGAGACGCGCGATGGTATTTTCCAGAAGAGAATTGTCCGTGTTTTGCAGTTCAATCAAGTCATGTCGGGCGTCCACATGTCATTATTTCTGTTCGGGACTCAATGTGTGCTGTACAAACAGTGCACGCACTTTCCTCGTGTGGAGAATGTCTTGAACACTTGGTTTAGAGATGTTGCTCCATTGTAATTTTTGATCCAACAACGTTGATACACTGTGGCTGCGGAGCCGTGCGTCCGCATTACATTGCCTGCTCTTCACCGACTGGTGAGTGCACATTATTTATTTATTTATTTACAGTTGTTATTTCAAGCTGCCGTCGGAGTTACTGCGCTGAATTCGCTAATGCACCAATAATAAAATCAACTTTGTTATTTTCGGACGTACGGCGTATACATTGAAATTAATAATAGGGTACCCTAATGTTTGTGCGCGCGGTTGGATTTGGATTGGGGTGGGGTGGTAAGTATTATTTTCCTCTCACATAGGTTGCGATCAGATGTCTGTGAATACATTTTACATTCACATTTTTGTAGATTTTGACATTAACTAGTGAAAAGTGGAAAACGTCGTGAACTCTGAAGCAACTGGAAGTTTTTAGGGTCCAGAATTATGTAGCATTACCAGTTGCAGGAGAATACCACTGAACGGCGAAATGGTTTATAGTTCTCATGATACTATCCATTACATATTCTGGCATTCTTGAAACTGATACAGATCTAATACAAGAATCTCTGTTGTGAAAAAGGATGTTAGCTTCGTTTGTGAAGACGGTATTTTCTTCATGGTGAAATGGGGAGGGGTGGGGGGGGGGGGGGGCAACAGCCTCCAGCTGGAGTTTCATTTTCCGGTTGATGGAAAAGTTCATGCTGCAACCGTCGCCTGTTGCGCATACCAACAACCGACGGAGAATACAGGCACAGCCGACTGTAGAGTAGGCAATATATGGTGCAGGGCAGCTGCAGATTAAATGCGCCAGTAGGGCTTATAAACATACTCTCATAATCAGGCGGATGCGATTGAATTTTACAGGCCGTGAATTACGTTCCGCGGGAAGGAGAATCGAGATACAGAACAAAAGTCTCTGAAGAATATGTACCGTAGTGTTGACTTCGGTGTCAGACTTAACAGTGCTCAAGCATAACACACCCTGGTTTTACTTCATCTCTCCTTCTATCCTATTTGTGGTTTCTTATCCTCTGCCTCCTCTCCGTCTCGCGGTTTTCTTCCTTTCGTTGCCTCTGTGCTCAGCAGTAGGAGCTGTTCCACAGATTTAACAGCGCAGCCCGACTAGATTCCCACGGAGCCCCAGTCCGTTGCTCGTCGCCCCCTCACGCAATACGCCGCGCCACGTGATGAAGTGCGCGCCGCTGCAGAACTTGGCGATATATCTTCGCGTCTTTCCACGAGTGCTAGAAATTCCGAGCTCTGCTCTTACATGAGGTCGGCTACACATTAATCAGCCGTCGTGACGAATCGCACGTGCTCCGCATCCTTAATCATCGTGTCAGCTCCTTTTATTTATTTATTTATTTCCCACCGTGTGTAAGCCTCTGGGTAACACTGTAGCCTTAGTAGTCGCTGGTCGAAGCTTGCAGAACACGTGGAGACAAAAACGAGCGGGAGAAATTGGTGTAAATATTCTTCTTTCCTAATTGATCCGTCGTGAAATTTATATATCAGGCTAAACACTTGGCGTTACATATAGCGCTACGTAAAACAGGAACGAAAAACAACACAGGATATGAAGTAGACGGCACTCACGCACATTAAGATTGCACCAGTGACCACGGCTGGTCACCTTACTTGCAACGCTTTGATTTGGTAAACATAATACTGTCCACTGAGGTTAAGTGACTGACTATATTCGTCTTAGGTTTTAGGGCATGATAACATGGAGGATATCACAATATTGTAACCACTTCCGACCAGTCAATGGTCATTTTTAGGTTAAAGGTACCGTCGGTGACAGAATTTGCGAGACCTCTGGCCTCAGCTATATGATGAAATGGACGGTTTTACTGTCTGTTAAAGCAGCAAGAAGACGAAGTGCTACCATCGTATTGTCTACAGGCGTGAAGTAGAAAAACTATCGGAACATTGTCAGTCTGTTTTAGATAACATGGGAGATTATATTGTTGCCGATTTATTTATCACTTACGTTTATCTGCTGTGTCCAATAAACCAACGAAAACACACTATGCACTGTACGAATACAAATGAATTACAGTTTATCATGATAACGTTACGAGAACAGTATTCTTTTAATAAAACAAAGTACTGTATCCCAAAGTGTCACGAATTAGCAGGGTAACACACACACTCGGCTTCAAAACGGTCTGTTTCTATATTCAGTCAACAATTATACTGAAGTAGCGTTAGAGGATTCTTTTGCTTTAAGGGCCAACATTTTACCTCTAACTGCGTCAAACAGTCCCATAGTGCTCAGAGCCATTTGAACCAAAACCAATCTTCTACTGTGGAAGGCCATAGCAGTACGTTCGAAATGTCGGTTTTATAGTTTGTGTTTAAGGTCTTTTGTACAATGACGCGATACAACACCTAGAAGAATGTTAGATCATCATGACACCGGCCCCGGAAGGCTACGTAGCCGTACAAGAGGGCATGTTTAATGAAAGTTTAATCAGTTAATACCCGTGAAATGATGAACGTCTCCGCAGCGTTTGATAAATATCGGACCGGCGCTTCATGGTGTAACACTTTCCATTTGCAGTTGCGAGCCAGTCATCCTACTTCTCGTGGCGAGCCGTTGCCAGTGATTACAAATCGCTCAGGTTTCGTAAGCCGAAGCCGACGCCGCACCGGCATCGGAACCTCTGGACATCTGCGTGCATACGCAACACGGTTGCGCAACGCGCCGGCCGACCCTGCAGCAGCTGACATCGTCCATGCTTAATCAGGACACTGCGCGCAGAACTCGTTCGTCATGTCGGCGTGTCCGAGATGCGCGACCTTCCCCACCGTTGCGCAATTCTCGCACCAGTCACAAGCGGGGAGGCGCGCGATGCGCCACCTCTGTCTCACTCACTCACTCACTCACTCGGCGGCAAAAAGCGGGAGCAGTGTGTGTCTGTGTGTGTGTGTGTGTGTGTGTGTGTGTGTGTGTGTGGCGGGCAGGTGGCGGGAAACAGGTTGCGGCCGACAGCTGATGTACGGCTGCGGCTGTCTGCGCCGTCACTCAGCCGCTCCTTCTTCACGCCGGTGCCTTGTTTACGAGTCGCTCTGGCCGACTCACTGGCCGCTGAGCCGCCGGGCGCCTCTGGGAACAGCGAGCGCGAGACTCGATTTACCGGTGGGATAGCTGTCCAGAGAACGAGAATGGACTCGGACAGCCCGGGCAATTCCGTAAACGCGGACAGCGCGATAGCTGTTTTAACATCTCTCTTCTCCATTGCCAATGGACCACACCATTCATGTAAAAGACGGTGGAAGCAGCTAAGCGAGGAGCTTGAGTAATCCTTTAAATACCCCCCCCCCCTCTCTCTCTCTCTCTCTCTCTCTCTCTCTCTCTCTCTCTCTCTCTCTCTCTCTCTCATATTGCTTCGTGTACTTAACCTAAAGCCGTCGGCACACGGACCGTGCTGTCGAACGTTAACGTTGGGCGTGCCAAGTTCAACGTGCTGCTGAACGCTCAGGAACGATGCGACTTGTGCATACGGTACGTGAGCCACAACGTGGTATACGCGATCGCAACGCACTCCAGCGGCAGTTGAGGGATGTTTCTAGCTCGTAAATCACACTGTTTACTCAATTCCCACGTTAGCTCTATTAAAACGCACATTTCCTCCATCGTCCACGAAAAGGAAAGTACTATGTCCAATCAATAAGGACACAGGCTTATAAAACTTCCATTACAAACAGTGCGGTACAAATTTGGAATACTTCTCCGCATAAGAATAATAGATAATGTTTATTATTTCATCATTCCCACATTTTAGTAAAACCCCAAGGTCAGTCTTACTTGATCACTGTTCCTACTCACTTGCAGAATCCTTGCAACATGTGAATTACGAAGCGTAAAAGAAAAAGGAGCAAAATATCTTTATACAAGTAGCTCAAGCTGTGTAGTAGATTAAGTCAATCGAACAGTCACGCCTCAAAAAAAAAAAAGGTGAACTTATATTTACAGAACATCAAATATTATAGTCTATACTTATATTAAACTAATAATAAAGTATCAGAACCTAATAAAAACGCGAATGTTAGGAAAAAACAATCTGGAAGTGTCTAGACGCGAACTACCGCCCCGACAGTTAACTCACTATAAGTCAGTGATTCTACTCATTACGCTAAACGAACGACAAATCTGTTGTTCTACTGGTAGTATCTTATTGCATGCTGAAACCTTAATCGTAGATAATTACTAATAGAAATTTAATTTTAACAAATTGTACCAAGAACAATGCGTTTTGGGTTGATCTTCAGCATGTCGCTGTCCTCAAATAGCCTACTCTCATAATACAATAATTCGTTCGCCACGAATATGATGTTTCTCATTATTTTATTGGAACGGATCGCACAGTTGACAACGGGTTTTCCAGTGATTCTCAATTTTCTGGTGCTCAGAAACGGCATATTTACATATAGGCTTGAAATGAATGCCAATATGGCGCCTCACAACTCTGAACTGAAGAGAGACGGCGTGCGTGTGACGTTGATGGCGATGTGCCACCTCATTGGTCAACGCTCAGACGCACGCTCAGAATATCTGACATGCCAGATATTGCTCTGCACGTTCGGCAAGACTCCCGAACGTGCTATTCCACGCTATGATGTCAGAAACTGGGCACGCTCAACGCTCAACGTTCCGATGCACGGTCTGTGTGCCGACGGCTTTAAGCTGTCGGCCCACGGACCGTGCATCCGAGCGTTGAGCGTGTCGAGTTTTTGACGTCACAGCGTGCAATAGCACGTTCGGGAGTCTTTCCGAACGTGCAGAGCAATATCTGGCATGTCAGATATTCTGAGCGTGCGTCTGAGCGTTGACCAATGGGATGACACAACGCCACCTGCGTGACACGCACGCCGTCTCCCTTCAGTACAGTGTTGTGAGGCGCCATATTGGAATTCATTTCAAGCCTATATTTATATATGCAGTTTCTGAGCACCAGCAAATTGAGAATCATTGGAAAACCCGTTGTTAACTGTGTGATTCGTTCCAATAAAATAATGAGAAACATCATACTCGTGGCAAAAGAATTATTATAACTTGCGTATTATGAGAGTAGGCTATTTGAAGGCAGCGCCACACTGAAGATACATCCAAAACGCGTTGTTCGTGGTACAATTAGATATGATTAAATTTCAATTAGTAACATATCTACGATTAAGGTTTTCAGTTAGGCGTAACATAATATGATCAGACGTTAGGCGTGTGTCACTGGTTTAGCGTAATGAGTTGCGTCACCAATCAGTAATGAGTTCTTAGTTGGGACGTTGGTTCGCGTCTTGACACTTTCAAACTTTTTTCCTAACATTCGCGCTTTTATTAGGTTCTGATACTTTATTATTAGTTTAATATAAGTATGCACTATAATATTCGATGTTACATAAATATAAGTTCACTTTTTTTTTTTTAGAGGTGACTTTGTTTGATTGGCTTAATCTACAGGACAGCTTGCGCTACTTGTATATAGATATTTTGCTCCTTTTTCTTTTACGCTTTGTAATTCACATGTTGCAAAGGTTCTGCTACTGGATAGGAACAGTGATCAAGCAAGACTGACCTTGGGGTTTTACTAAAATGTTGGAATGGTGGAATAATGTTTATGTGGAAAAGTATCCAAATTTGTATCGCACTGTTTGTAATGAAACTTTTATAAGCCTGCGTCCTTATTGATTGGACATGGTACTCTCCTTTTCGTGGACGATGGAGGAAATGGGTGTTTTAATAGAGCTAACGTGGGAATTTTACGCGCGCCCGTTGAGTAGACAATGTGATTTACGAACTAGAAACATCCCTCAACTGCCGCTGGAGTCCATTGCGACCGCGTATACCACGTTGAGGCCCACGTACCGTATGCACAAATCGCTTCTTTCCTTAGCGTTCAGCAGCACGTTGAACTTGGCACGCTCAACGTTAACGTTCGGCAGCACGATCCGTGTGCCGACGGCTTTACGCTACCTGCCACGTTCCCGGTGGGTGAGAGCCCTTCACACCACCTCGGCTTCGTGCAGAGGTCCGCATTAATCTTGGACTCAGTTCGCTTCCCAAGGACACTGCTTTAGATTCGACCTATGTAATTTTCTCGAACTTTACACGCAACGGAGACAGCACCTCCGCCTGCACTGATGGCTCTAAAGCCTAGTTTACACGACGACACTAGGTTGCAGGCAACTGCGCCACCGGCCAATGCACATGCGCGCTGCGAGTTTGCGCAACTCGTTGGTGAAACTTAACATTTTTGGCGTGTTCCAACTTTGGCGACACTAGTTGCATGTGTTTTGAGGTAATGTGTGTTCGTAGAGTGTAGACAAACTGAAATATGATGTGGGGAACGGAGAATAATGTTTGTTTTTTTGGATATCTATCTTTGCATAGGTGTTTGTGGGATTTCAGTGATGCTGATTACAAAAATAAGCAACATATTGCTGCCGCTGAGACCGTCATGTGCAATCATAACATAGATGATTTGACAATATCTGAGGTGCGGGCAAAATGTATTGAGTTAGGAGCACATATACAACTGAATTAAGAAAAAATACAAGCAAGTGTAATTCTAGCTGTGGCAATGCTCTCGTCTACAAGACTAAAATCCCAGCGTTCGAGTTGGCCAATTCTTTGTTAAGGAATATTGTTGACAGGAGGGAAGGCTATACAAATTCAAGAAGCTGCATTCTTTATTCAATATTCATCCATTTAAAACGTCGCTGCAGTGCTCCCCATTCACATATGTTAGAATTTTGAAATATTGCCACTGTACAGATCTATCTTCAAGAGAGTAGTTTGCAAACCACTCTCTTCTTAATGCGGCCTGCTTCGAATAATTATTGTAGCTAATGTTAATAATTATAGCTACTAAGGTTAATAATTATTGGTGTTAATGAAATAGCGTCATCGCCAACTAAAACCGTGTGTTGTAGCATGCCGAGTGTTCTCGATTACAATGCACGCAATATGATACGTAATTTCAGTTCTGGCGACACTGCTCCATGCACTACAGTACCTTTATTCCTTATTGCATAATTAACACTATTTAGAAGAGACGTGAACGGTTCTGGTGAAATTCCAAGATAATTAAAAGAACTTCTTCGATCTTCCGTTATAAATTATTTCAGCAAGGATGCTGAGCAACCGAGCTGACGTCTTTTCTTCATCCAGTCACGAATCGAAACACATTTCCTATTTTTTTCTTATGCGGCGATTCCACGCAACAAGCTTTAACTCCATCACAACTCGTGCGACATGCAGCTGCCAAAACTGTTATTTTAGACACGACTCAGGGACCCACAAAACGACGAAACTGAAGTGTACACTGGTGTCGCCGTGTCTACAGTCACATACGAAACCACTTGCGTGCAACTCATTCCACGCAACGCGTGGCGCAACCCAATGTCGTCGTGTGAACTGGGCTTAAGACTCACCGTGGTGTTGGATGCGCCTTTGTCATTGGCAACCAACATTTCAGGTACTGGCTCCTAGAAAACTGCTCGATTTTTACTGCAGAGCTTGCTGCCCTCTTATCAGGCCACCCAGTCTGTTATGTTCCACTCAATTAGTGCCCTCCAGAGTCTCTGTGTGCTATTCACTTTACAACGAATCCAAGAATGCACCCACTCTCTCGCTGATGATGGAGCCAACGTGATGTCTCTGGTCACTTCGGAATGCCGGGGAAGGCTGCAGTCCGACTACTTAGGCCTTTTAGCTGTTCTGTTCCTTTTTATGGTATCTGTGTTGCCGCACGTAGGACCATTGTGTCACTCTGGCATGAACATTGGTGATCTCTATATGGGAATAAATTCTGGGAAATTAAACACCTCACAACTGCTTGGACAACTTCCTTTCGTCGCGAGGAGATACAGAACTTTTACGGCCGGCCTGTGTGGCCGAGCGGTTCTAGGCGCTTCAGTCTGGAACCTCGCGACCGCTACGGTCGCAGGTTCAAATCCTTCCCCGGGCATGGATGTGTGTGATGTCCTTAGGTTAGTTAGGTTTAAGTAGTTCTAAGTTCTAGGGGTTGATGACAGATGTTAAGTCCAATAGTGCTCAGAGTCATTTGAACCATTTTGAAGAACTTTTACCTAGGCTGTCGTTTCAGTCACCGCCATTTGTTAAGTGGAGACACCGCAAACTCTGTGGTTACTGCAACCAACCATTGACAGTGCGCCACTTTCTTACTCAATGCCGATTTTATCAATGTTTACGTTTTATTGTATATTTGCCCTTGTATTATCGGGTATTTTAGCAGGTACTGCACGAGCTGTAGAACGAGTTTTACTTTTTTTCGTCACAATAACATGGCGAAGGAAATATAATTTTCAACCGCTTGAGCAATCTCCTCAGAGGGGAAGTGATAGTTTTTAGCTATCCCTCTATTCCAGTCGACCAGGCTCTGAGTATTAGCGACTTTAAATTCATTCGCTAATCGACCATTTCAAGTTATGACACGAGCGCTGATGATCTCACCTGTTTTGCGCCCTAAACCAACAACTATTACTCTGAAACTTCCTGGCAGATTAAAACCGCGTGCTGGACCGAGACTCGAACTCGGGACCTTTGCCTTTCCCGGGCAAGTGCTCTACCATCTGAGCTACCTAAGCACGACTCACGACCCGCCCTCACAGCTTCAATTCTGCCAGTACCTCGTCTCCTACCTTACAAACTTAACAGAAGCTCTTCTGCGAACCTTGAGGGCTAGCACTCCTGGAAGAAAGGATATTGCAGAGACATGGCTTAGCCTCAGCCTGGGGAATGGTTCCAGAATGAGATTTTCCTGCATTCATTAATGCTGCTGCATTCCGGAAACAAATCTAAACGACTTCATAGCGCTAAGTATGAAGACATAGAGACATTACTGATAGAATGGTTCACTCATATGCCAACATCTAACATACCTTTAAGCGAGCCCATGATTCAGTCAAAAGTAAATGAGTTTTCCGAAGATATAGGCATCGAAGATTTCAGTTGTTCTGTTGTGTTGGTTCCAAACAAGACATTCGCTGTACAAATTTGTGGTCAGGCAAATAAAGTTAATGAAGAAAGAGCGAGCAGCTTGTTGAATGAATTCAAACGAGTGAGGACAAAGTCTGCCTCGTGTGAGATGTTTAATATGGATAAAACTGGACTTTCCTACAAACTTTTTCCAAATCGTACCCTGGTGATAAAAGGTGATAAGTGTCACGGTGGAGAACGCTGCAAACAACATATAACTGTTGCCCTTGTATGTAATGTGAGCGGCAGTGAGAAGCTTCGTGGCTGGGTTCTCGCTAAGTCCGAGAAACCGCGTTGTTTTAAAACCAGTAATATAGCCACTTGCCCTTGCGACTACTCACACCGTAAGAAAGCTTGGATCGACGGCACATCATTTGGAAAGTGGCTTCTAAATTTCAACAGTCGAATGGTTGGTCAAAGCACATGTTCTTCTTACATTGGACAGGTGTACTACCCGTAACGTACAGGATCTGAACCTAACCAACATAAAGGTTCAGTTTTTTCCATCAAATGACAAGCCGCTTTCAACCCTTGGACGAAGGTATAATTTCTATCACACGAGCGACTTGTGAGAGCTGCAATTCGTGCTGCATAAAACAGTACTACAACCCCAAACTGTAATCCGCTTGACGCAGTAAAAGCCATCGCAGCAGCCTAGAACGCGGTGTTGTCACATTATATACACATGTGCTTTTAATAGAGCTTGGAGACACAGCAACACCAGGTGTCAGTAAGTTAGACGATGCCTTCAACTGATGAATGGACAGTTCTGCAAGACGTTGCGAACCCTGGGATTAGTTTTGAGGAACTCATTAGTGCAGAAGACGGTATTGCCGTACGTGCTTCTGTGGAATCTGATGTGTCAACAGCTGCGACCGAGGTCCAAGAAGTGTCATCAGATTAAAGTGAGGAGATGCTTACTGCCTTGAAGAGTTTAGAACGATTATCTTCAACATCCAGAATGACTGCTAGGTTTACGGACGCTATAGTTAAAAGTGGTTGTGAAATTACAAGATATTTTCATTCCCGTGAACGTCAGCGAACTGTGCTTCAATTTTTTCCAAGAAAAAGGTGTAATTAGTGAGTACGTCTACTTTTACAGACACTTTACTGTCTTATAAGTATACAGTAATGTAAAGTGGTAACGTAGTGTATTACGTATTACTGTACACACGTATGAAAATCAGTGGTTTTCACTCAACACGAATTTATTTAACTCTAACTCTTGATTTTTCAGTCCCTTCGGATTCGTGTTAACGAGGTTAAACTGTAATTGCCATTTGTTGACGGCCGACTAATTATTATTAACGGAGTGTGAAGATGATTGTGGTGGTGGTGAAGGCGATATAAAAATGTTCACCAACCAGGCTCATTTTGAACTTTCACAGTGCGATGCCAAGAGAGATTTTCTAGACGCACAGTTTCAGTTACTAAGTTCGATGCAAGTCAGCCGTGCTGCGAAGTACACTAAACTCATAGTTGCAAAAAAAAAAAAAAAAAAAAAAAAAAAAAAAAAAAAAAAAAAAAATGGTTCACATGGCTCTGAGCACTATGGGACTCAACTGCTGAGGTCATTAGTCCCATAGAACTTAGAACTAGTTAAACCTAACTAACCTAAGGACATCACAAACATCCATGCCCGAGGCAGGATTCGAACCTGCGACCGTAGCGGTCTTGCGGTTCCAGACTGCAGCACCTTTAACCGCACGGCCACTTCGGCCGGCTTCATAGTTGCAAGTCTGTGAAACGTAAGAAGTGATTCCAGATTCGTACGGTCTGTTTATAGTCCCCCCCCCCCTTACACACACACACACACACACACACACACACACACACACACACACACACTCTTCCACCTGCCCCACCCGTCTCTCTCTCTCTCTCTCCCCCCCCTCTCTTTCTTTCTCTCTCTGCCCATTTACGCAGTTGTGCCTCCGTATTTCTGTCGTTTCATTGCGAGCTCGCATCGCATTAATTTCATTTAAATTACGTTGGCTCCCGCCACGGGTATATACATTCCAACTGGCCGCAAACTGGTTGTAACGCGTTTCCACTTTGGTGGCACGCCTGCCAACGCTTTTTGTGCACCTGTGTCGCTCGCTCCGCGCGCCCGTGGATTACTCTCTGACACGCACTTAATCACTCGCGGCTCTTGTACAGAGATCCCGGGTTTGCACAAAAAGTTCTGCTGCTCATGTACTAATGCAATCAGGAAATCAGATCCGTAATTTCACTATAATTTTTCGTCGTAGAAGTAGTAACTGCACAAGAAGAGTTATTATATCAAACTGAAAGCCTTCAAAGAGACCATGTAGCTACCTCGGATGTATGACTTCACAGGAGTAAATTAGCGCCTATAGCTGGACGAACGAGTTTGTATAATCTGCTCTATCAACAGCGGTCAAAGGGCACATGTGTAGTAAAGAAAATGAGTTATGGCTGCGTACAGAAGATGAATGGAAATTTCTTTTCTCTGTACACGTTCCGTTCGGTAAATGACGTCGCAAACTGTACGCGTACATCGCTGTCCATTCGTTGCAGAATTAGACAAACGTAAAATATGATTTGAACAGAAAAGGAGCAAAGAACATCAGTTTAGCGAATAATCAATCCTAGACGATAAACGGCTTGAATACTACGAGGATAATTAAGTAATCAAACAAACATGTGAAGGCAACGTCTAATGCAGTGAACGGAAACTTTTTAAGTGTTAATTGGCAGCCTTTCGAGAAAAGTTGCACGTTACGTTTGAGGAAATGTTGATCGAACAAATGACACAGATCTTAGTTGCGACGTGTCAGTTCGAAGAAAGCTAGTTTGAAAAACATCGTTCTACCATTTTTACTTTCAGAAAGTGAACAACCGACTATCTGAAATATTCTCCTGAATGAAGAATCAGTACAACAGTAGTGGCATGAAATGTGAGGGTTGATAGGCGTTGGTGTAAGAGTTTAAAAGTTGTGACAACATAATAGTAATTTTCTCTTTTTTCTTGTTTTAATAAAACTATATTTAGAGCAAATGTAATCATCTGACTTTAAATGTTATTCATGATGAAGAAAAGACACATGTATATGGAACATACAAATGTGTCATAAAAATGAAGTCCGTTTTGTACTTTTTTCTATATTGATCAGCCAGAACATTATGACCTTCTATCTAATAGCCGGTGTGTCAAACTTTGGTATGGAAGCAATGAGACCTTGGTAAGCCGCTTCTGGAGTTCGCACCACATCTGCACACGCAAGTCACCTAATTCCCGTAATTTCCGGGGGAGTCTGAAGTAATCAGTTTAGAAAATGTGTTACTCCCGAAACGCACAATATTTCATGAAGATTGAGATTTTCTGTTCATCGTCAATTTAACTCTCAAGTAGTGTTGAGAGGTGGACGCAAAAGCTTAGACGAGGATCATCGCTGCGATCGTCCGATAGCAAATGTTGCAAACTCGAGGTGGTTCCATTATACAAGAAGACTGACGACTCAACAGTTCAGCAAATTGGTGAAAAAATGTAAGTGTTGGCAGAGTTCATTCAGTCAGTAGATACAAATAGAGCAACCGTAAGACTCGTGCAAGTGCGATTCCCAGAGAGATTACCATTCAGCAAAAGGATCAGACGCCAAAAATTTTGTCAGCAGCGAAGCTGATGCAGTTTTTGACTGAAATGTAACCTGAACGTGCAGTGGAAACACGTTGACTCTCCTGTGCGTAAGAAATTCAGAACACAACCATCGGCTGGTAAGATCATGTCAACCATCTTTCGGAGTGCTCAAGATACTATTTTCTGTAATTCTGTAGAGGAGTAACGCTCTATGAACACCTCATACTACTCAGGTGTGGAGGAGGAGGAGATTAGTGTTTAACGTCCCGTCGACAACGAGGTCATTAGAGACGGAGCGCAAGCTCGGGTGAGGGAAGGATGGGGAAGGAAATCGGCCGTGCCCTTTCAAAGGAACCATCCCGCCATTTGCCTGAAGCGATTTAGGGAAATCACGGAAAACCTAAATCAGGATGGCCGGAGACGGGATTGAACCGTCGTCCTCCAGAATGCGAGTCCAGTGTGCTAACCACTGCGCCACCTCGCTCGGTTTACTCAGGTGTGATTAATAAAGTAGTCAAGACGGTGCTGACGAGGAATGTCCCTGTATGTCAGAGGAAAGGTGAGCTCGTTCTTATAAGACTACGCTCGACCTCATATGGCACAGTTTACGATGGAAGCCATTGGCAGAGTACGTTGGGAGCTCCTCCTTCTTCATCCTCCTTACAGCCTGAGATCACCGCTTTGGTCCTATGAAAGAAGACGTGATATAAAGTTCAACGGCAACGAAGAAATATCCACTGATCAGCCAGAACATTATGACCACCTGCCTATTATCGATATAAACCCGTCTAGGCGATAGCAGCGTCATCTGACGATGAATGACTGCTAGTTAGACACACGCACGGTGCATGTGGTATCAGTCGGCATGCTGTCCGTGTGTAGAATGGAGAAGGCACACGATTTTTCTGAGTCTGACCGAGGGTAGATTGTGATGGCCCGGAGGCTCGCCACGAGCATTTCGGAAAGTGCACGACTTGTCGGGTGTTCAAGGAGTGCTGTGGTGAGTGTCTTCAGCACGTGGCGAAATCACGTTCAGACGTCATAGGGTTGGGCGGCGACCCCTCATTAGACATGTCGGGCGTCGTAGGCTGGGCAGGCTGGTAAAACAGGACAGGTGGCGAACTGTGGGGAACTACTGCTGTGCAGAGTAAAAGTGTGTGTGAACACTTTCCACCTAACACTACTGACGATGGGCCTCCGCAGACGAAGACTGTGCCACCGTTAACTCCACGACGTCGGCTACGACCATCGACACTGGACGGCGCAGTAGCAGAGCGTTGCATGGTCTTTTAATTTTTTTTTTTTTTTTTTGTGGGATCTGAAATTTAAAATCCTGTCTCACACCGGCCTGATTTAGCTTCACTGATCAGGATAGTAAAAAAAAAAAAAAAAAAAAAAAAAAAACGCGTATATTAAGGGAATTTTCATTCACAAAGCAGGCTTATCACATTCACACAGTTCAATACTGTTCTATCCTGATTAAATTGAGGTTTAGGTTTACACGTGGCTAAGGCCTTATCGACCATACACCTGCTCTACGAGCCTCTTCCAATTATTTCTATCCAAGGAAATTGTTGTCCAATCAGAGTTGATGCCCATCCTAGCTGCATCTTCCCGGATATTCTCCATCCACCTAATTCGAGGTCTTCCTCTTCTTCTCTTTCCTTCTAATTTCTTAGTGGATGCTATTTTGGGTAGTCTGTTCTCCGGCATCCTTGCTACATGACCAGCCTAGTTCAGTCTTCTCTTCTTTAACATTTCCACAATGGTACTATGTTTGTACAGCTCCCGTAGTTCTTCATTTTTCCTTATCCTCCACTCCATGACATTTTCATCGAAGATTGGTCCAAATATTTTTCTTAGTATTTTTCTTTCAAATATCAACAGTTTTTCTTCATCTTTTTTCCTGAATGTAATAGCTTCACATCCATATAATGCTACTGGTACAATAGTTGACTGATAAAAACGGATTTTGAATTCAGTACTAAGTGATCTCATCCTTAAAATTTTGATACAGCTGTAAAAAGTTCTATTAGCTGCTGCTAGACGGGCGTCTATTTCTATTTCTGCTCTATTGTCTCTGCTAAAAAGACTCCCTAAGTACTTGAAGTGGTCAATTAAATTGAGCTTAACTTAAATTCCATAAGGCAGTGAAGCAATTTCGAAGTCTCTGTGCGACGAAAATTCTCAGACGTTCCCCACTGATCCCGTGCAACACAGCGTAGTAAGCAGACACTGTCAATAATAATCAGTTAAATAATACGCGAACACACTTTAGTTTAGTTCATGTATTAAATTCCTTCTCATACAGAATCTCATCAAGATGGCGACTAGCTCAACAATACATACATATACATCTTCGTTCTTTTACGGCTAATCGGCAAGATCTGAATCATTCTTTTCATAAGAGAAAACATAGATAGCAGAGAAGCTATTCCATGTAGTAAATGCACGCTCCAAGGAATAATAGGTATTGCATTGATAATCATCGTATATTAAAGTTCAGGAATCGGTAAGATAAGAAGAGATATTTCGAGATATGTACTGAGTTATATAATTTATAAAATTTCTGAAAATATCGTGGAGAGACCGCTGCAAGAGACATTACAGTCTGATGGATCACGATACCTCCTTTATCGTGCTGATTGGAGGGCGCGAATCTGTCGTTTTCCGTGAATACCTCCCGGACATCCGTACTGCGGGGCAGAGAGAAGCTGGCGGCGGCTCAGTTATGCTCTGGGGAACAATCATGTGGGCACCCATGGGTCCAGTGGAGCTCGCACAACCCATCATGGTGGCCAAGGAGTGTCGTATACTGGATGCAGACCACGTGCACCTCTTCGTGACGATCGTGTTTCCCGACAGCAGTGGTTTTGCAACAAAATAATGCGCCATGTCACAAGGCCAGGAGTGTGATGTGGTGGTTGGAGGAAAACAGTGGCGGGAATTGATGTCCTGGCCCCACAAGTCGCCAGACCTCAACCCAATCGAACATACTTCGGATGTGACTGGACGTGGCGTTAGAGTTTATCGCACTCCTCCCCAGAATAAACGGGAATTACGTGACTTGTGTATGCAGGTGTGGTACCAACTCCCTCTAGCGACCTACCAAGGCCTCATTGCTTCCACGCCACGACTCGTCGCCGCTGTTATCCGTACCAAACGTGGACATACCGGCTATTGGATAGGTGGTCATAATGTTCTGGCTGCTCAGTGTAGAAAAAAGTACGATACGGGCCTCGAAATCAAGGTAAACAGTTGTTCGTAGTGGAATAGACCCCAATATACTGTAATACCTTATGTGTTTACATTACTAAGTGTAACTCAACTGTAACAATGTAATATTTGGTATATACCGGGTGATCAAAAAGTCAGTATAAATTTGAAAACTGAATAAATCACGGAATAATGTAGATAGAGAGGTACAAATTGACACACATACTTGGACATTTTTTGCACTTTTGTATTTTTTTGGTTCTAATAAAACCCCATGTCATTCCGACAGATGGTGCTTCATCTGATCAGACCAGCAATAATTAGCATAACAAATTAAGACAAAACAAAGATGATGTTCTTTACAGGAAATGCTCAATATGTCCATCATTCCTCAACAATAGCTGTAGTCGAGGAATAATGTTGTGAACAGCACTGTAAAGCATGTCCGGAGTTACGGTGAGGCATTGGCGTCGAATGTTGTCTTTCAGCATCCCTAGAGATGTCGGTCGATCACGATACACTTGCGACTTCAGGTAACGCCAAAGCCAATAATCGCACGGACTGAGGTCTGGGGACCTGGGAGGCCAAGCATGACGAAAGTGGCAGCTGAGCACACGATCGTCACCAAACGACGCGCGCAAGAGATCTTTCACGCGTCTAGCAATATGGGGTGGAACGCCATCCTAATAAAACCCCATGTCATTCCAAGTATGTGTGTCAATTTTTACCTCTCTATCTACATTATTTCGTGGTTTATTAAGTTTTTAAATTTATACTGACTTTTTGATCACCCGGTATTAATGCACAATTTTTTCTAACAACAAATTGTAACCCCGAAAGAAAACATCGCTGTTGTACAATCAACAATCAGTCTCCAGTGCAACTGTTCACAACAAATACCAAAAATTTGTAATTTTGTAATAATTTGTATTCTAAATAATTCTAATTGTTGTCATACATGGTACTGACACACCGTAAAATGTGATTTATTAAGTTAAAGGACAGTTGTACAGAACAAAAAGTCAAAAGACCCGTGTGACAATTCCAAAGACAATACTACAACTAAAGTTCGTATGTAAGTGCGTTGTATCTTAGTCCAGAATGTTCGGTTCGTAAGAACACAAGCTCCTTGTAAACAATAGCCATTAGTTATCTGAAGATGGTCTAATAAGCCGAAAAACAGTTCACACAAATAAAAATCTGTAGTTGAGCCCTCAGTAAGGAAATTTTGTATACATATTATCAGCCCGCAAACTTATAATTAATGAGGAATCGACGCATCAGTGGTTTTAATACTTTGCAGATATACAGCCGGATCAAACACGTTACGTCAAAGCGTGTAAGCACTTACTCTGATTATTTTCCCCTTCTTTACAAGAAAGTAACAATTTTTTACGATAGCTTACATATACACTGACGGAAAAAAATTTCAACCCCAACAAGAGTTGCGCGACATAAATGAAAGTTTGTAGGCGTATTTCTGCATGTGAAAGATGGCGTCTATTCAAATTTCGCGCTAGTCGTAGAAGAGTGGCGCCAGTAGCGCCAATGAGTTTGAGTTCCCACTGATACGGTAGACCGATGTTCTGGGTACGTCAAACGGCTTCGGATGCAATACAGTGCCACTATTACACAGCTATGCCCCAGGGTTAGGTAGCAGGATAGGGCAACGAAGGTTCTACAACACCCCAACAAATTAGTAACAAAGTCACACAAATGAGTTAAAAAGGTTTTCTTATCTTTGTGATTTGTTGAATGATTAAGTCTGCAACACTGCATGTAATAGAACACAAAAAAGGCCCTCAGTGGCTAGGTGCAAATAATCGTAGGTAGACTTCACAGAACATAACAAATGCAATTTACAGCAACAGTCTGTTTACGTCTAAGAGTTCACTAAACGACTTTCCCTGTGTAATTCAGCCCTGGACGATGATCTGTAACCAAGTGGGCGAGAGCTGCTATGTCTTCCGAGAAGGCTTCTGTCCGTTGTCGTCCGGTCATTGGCGGGTTGTACTCGGTCGGCAATTGGCCGAGGCGAAGTCGATATCTACATCGTGAGCGCCGCCAGTGGCGCTGGTGGAACTCACGCTAGTGGCGTGTCTCTATGGCACTGGCACCAACTAGTGGTGTAAATAGTGGCAACCGTTGCTACCTCTGGATCATGGGGTCCCGGGTCTGAATCCCGGCCGGGTTGGGGATTTTCTCTGCCCGGGCACTGGATGTTTGTGTTGGGCTCATCATCATTCGTGACTGGACAGTGTACAAGTTGAGAATTTGTACGGGCGCTGATGACCACGCTGTTGAGCGCTCCACAAACCAAAACCATCATCATCATCATCATCATCATCATCATCATCTATGCCACTGGCACCAGCTCACATATTTGCCCCCATGGTGATTTTGCCCTGGCTGTGTCTTTTTCGGACAACACAGCAGCTGGTACTGCAGTGACACAGCGAATGTTACAAATCGGGTAGTTCAAAGACAGCTCCATTCGGACACCCAGTAGCGTGCATTCCATTGACCCCAAACCTCAGTGGTATTAAGAGAGAGCTCATTGGAGTGCAGGGTGGAGGCCTTCAAATGGTTCAAATAGCTCTTAGCACTATGGGACTTAACATCGGAGGTCATTAGTCCCCTAGACTTAGAATTAATTGCCGGCCGCGGTGGCCGTGCGGTTCTGGCGCTGCAGTCGGGAACCGCGGGACTGCTACGGTCGCAGGCTCGAATCCTTCCTCGGGCATGGGTGTGTGTGATGTCCTTAGGTTAGTTGGGTTTAAGTAGTTCTAAGTTCTAGGGGACTTATGACCTAAGATGTTGAGTCCCATAGTGCTCAGAGCCATTTGAACCATTTTTTAGAATTAATTAAACCTAACTAACCTAAGGACATCACACACATCCATGCCCGAAGCAGGATTCGAACCTGCGACCATAGCAGCAGCGCGATTCCGGACTGAAGCGCCTAGAACCGCTCGGCCACAGTGACCAGCTGGTGGAGGTCTGTTATGTTTCCTGATGAAAGCTGAATCTCTCTCGATGGCAGTGATGTCCTTGTGTTTGTTAGGAGTGGAGCGGTTGAGGGGCTGCAGGTGACCTGCCTGCTAGCTAGACACACTGGAGCTACATCTGACATCATCATCTAGGGTGCGATGTTGTATGACATCAGAAGCACTCTCGTGGCTATCCCATGCACCCTGAATGCAAACTTATACGCCAGTATGGTGATGCGGTCTGCTGTGAACAGCATTCCAGTACGTAATTTCCAAGAGGATAACGCTCGCCCACATGATGCTGTTGAAACCCAACATGCTCTGCAGTGTGTCGAGATTTTGCCTTGGTCTGCTCGATTACCAGACCTGTCTCCAATCGAGCGGATATGGGCCATTAAGGGGCAACTCCAGTGTCATCCATAACCAGCATTAATCGTTCCTTTATTGAGCGACCGACTGCCACAGACGTGGAACGCCATCCAACAAACTGATATCCAGCACCTTTACAACACAATGCATCCACTTTTACATGCCTGAATTCAACATTCTGGCTATTACACCGGTTATTAATGCACCAGCACTTCACATTTGCAGAGTCCAGGGGATTAATCTGGTAAGTTATAGTTATCATTTTTTTCGGGGGACGAAATACATTACTGGCCATTGAAATTGCTACTACACGAAGATGACGTGCTAGAGACGAGAAATTTAACCGACAGGAAGATGATGCTGGGATATGCAAATGATAAGCTTTTCAGACCATTCACACGAGGTTGGCGCCGGTGTCGATACCTACAACGTGCTGACATGAGGAAAGTTTCCAACCGATTTCTCATACACAAACAGCAGTTGACCGGCGTTGCCTGGTGAAACGTTGTTGTTCTGCCTCGTGTAAGGAGAAGAAATGCGTACCATCACGTTGCCGACTTTGATAAAGGTCGGATTGTAGCCTATCGCGATTGCGGTTTATCGTATCGCGACACTGCTGCTCACGTTGGTCGATATCCAATGACTGTTAGCAGAATATGGAATCGGTGGGTTCAGGAGGGTAATACGGAACGCCGTGCTGGATCCCAACGGCCTCGTATCACTAGCAGTCGAGATGACTGGCATCTTATCCGCATGGCTGTAACGGATCGTGCAGCCACGTCTCGATCCCTGAGTCAACACATGGGGACGTCTGCAAGACGACAACCATCTGCTCGAATAGTTCGACGACGTTTGCAGCAGCATGGACTATCAGCTCGGAGACCATAGCTGCTGTTACCCTTGACGCTGCATCACAGACAGGAGCGCCTGCGATGGTGTACTGAACGACGAACCTGGGTACACGAGTGGCAAAACGTCATTTTTTTTTCGGATGAATCCAGGTTCTGTTAACAGCATCATGATGGTCTCATCCGTGTTTGGCGACATCGCTGTGAACGCACATTGGAAGGGTGTATTCGTCATCGCCATACTGGCGTATCAACCGGCGTGATGGTATGGGGTGCCATTAGTTACACGTCTCGGTCACCTCTTGTTCGCATTGACGACACTTTGAACAGTCGACGTTACATTTCAGATGTATTACGACCCGTGGCTCTACCCTTCATTCGATCCATGCGAAACCCTACATTTCAGCAGGATAATGCAGGTCCTGTACGGACGTTTCTGGATACAGAAAATGTTCGACTGCTGACCTGGCCAGCACATTCTCCAGATCTCTCACCAATTGAAAACGTCTGGTCAATGGTGGCCGAGCAACTGGTTCGTCACAATACGCCAGTCACTACTCTTGATGAACTGTGGTATCGTGTTGAAGCTGCATGGGCAGCTGTACCTGTACACGCCATCCAAGCTCTGTTTGACTCGATGCCCAGGCGTTTGAAGGCCGTTATTACGGCCAGAGGTGGTTGTTCTGGGTACTGATTTCTCAGGATCTATGCACCGAAATTGCGTGAAAAAGTAATCACATGTCAGTTCTAGTATAATATATTTGTCCAATGAATACCCGTTTATCATCTGCATTTCTTCTTGGTGTAGCAATTTTAATGGCCAATAGTGTATATAGTTTCATGGCTCATAAAATTTTGGTTTTTGAAATTATATTCTTTATTTTTGTGTAAGGCGATATCATACATTTCAGAGAAACGGTATGGCTGAAATTATGCACATGTGATTTAAGGATTACAACTAAACGATGCATTTTTATCATGAATACAGCTGGTACTGAGGAAATCTCACAAGTCCGTAACGTATTGCATGTAGATAGAAGATTTCCAAGGCTTTACACTTACTTGAATTTTCTTTATAACAAATTATCTAATTTAATCTTCTAGGGAATATTGTGTCGTTTTTCAGTGGGTGAGACTACTGCCGAAGACCATCACTACGGTAAAATCTTCTCAAGTCCAGCAAATCTCTCTTTCTCAGTAGATATTTTGAGATCGCCTGTAAAGTAACCAGAAAACCTACAATCCAAGTAGTTACATGCATAATACTTAAAACTTATCTGAAGAAATTAAAAATATTTTCAGCACATATTAGAAGAAATACCGTACCTTCATATCGAGCAGATGGGAGGTTGAATTCACCTTCTTTCAAGCTGGTAACTCGCCTTTTATTTCCTGGAAGAAGTAACGAAGCTTGACGCATTATGTCGTGTGACTTCAAATTCTCCTATTTGCCTGGATTGCAAAGAGAGTTTCTTCTTGTATATTGTTATCCATATGTGCTGTCATCCTTTAATTATTTCTTGCTGCTCCTCAAGATCAATGACAACAAATGCCGAAGGTGAGTTCGTGAATTCCTGAAAACCTGACACCACTCCTCAGGCATTTGACATATCTTTATCACATTCGAGGTGCGGATGACCTCTTACGGGGAATGTAATCTTTACAAAGACCAGTAGTTTTTGTGTAAGGACTAGACGGTGAAGGAATCTGAGCATGGTGGCATTTTTGTTTTGTCTTCCACAGGAGTCAAAAAATATCTCCAGATGTCTGACTGCTGGATCTAGCAAATTGTGTACAAAATGAGGAAGGAAGATGAAACTTCCGTCTGCTCCTTTTCGGCTTGTGGTTTCTGGATGCATATAAAAATAACTAACCCTGTTGCTAAAACATGAGTTTTGAAAATAAATACAGACAACTGACGTTTATAATAACAAGGGAAATTTTTGCTGTAGTCCATCGTTATTTCAATCTTTGATAGATTTTTTTGACATTCGTTCTTTGCTTTTTCTTCCTGTGACGGAATACTTTTTGCTTTCTAAGAAGCAATTCATTAGCTGTTTCATTGGATTGAAGTTCAGAATGAAGCCTTAATTTATTTTCAGCAGACTATTTTAAAGTCGGTTCATTCTGCAAAATTTTCTCTTGGCTAGATACTCAGCGCAGAACCGTAAGTATTATTAGTTCGTGGATATGTAAAACATGTATTGAAGAATTGAATATCGTGCGATATATTTCATATGATACAATGTGATCATTAAACTTCTCCTTGAACATACGGAAGTTTTTTTTTATTTTTAAGACTCTGGCAGACAATTTTTTTTCTGTCTTGGTCAATCTGTAGTGGCTTTAAATGATTTAATGTGCCCTCTTATTATTTCACGTGTTTCATCCGTTAAAGCCTGTGGGCGGTTTTTATGTTTTCCTCGGCTGTCGAGATTGATTTCCAGATTTAAGTTTCTTGAGTAAATGATCCATCTTGCCCTTTCTTATCCTTGTAATGAGATAAATGCTTGCTTATACTCTTGCATTTCTTGGACAGTTTCATTAAGGGTAATACGGACACAGAATTTATAAGATGCATCACGAAACTGTGCCTCCTGCTCTTCTCTTCTAGGACGCCAGCGTTGTACAGGGACCACTGTTATTAAACCACTTAAATAAAGGTTTATTTGATCGTGATTTTCAATTTGGTTCATATTATTAGTAAGATTCCTTTCATTTTCGTCGCCGACAACATCAAAACAATTGTTTTTGCACTTACAGAGTTCTCCTGTTTCATGTGAGTGCAGTCTTAAATGTTTCGAAACATCACTAATGCGACCGAACTTCTACCTTTTCTTAGTGAGTTTCACCGATGACATTGTGTATTTTCCTTCACGAGTAGACGACTCACTGTCTTGTTTACTCACATCACATTGACCCAACACAACGCTGGGTCGAACTTCCATCACAATCTCCACAAAGCTAACTACGGTGATCAAAGCGGAAATAATCTATACAGGCTAGGAATCATTACATCATAAAATTTCGTCATTGCATTCCCTGAACTTTTCAGGGTATTCCCCTGTTTTGCATGGGTTTGTAACGCTTTTTTCCCCTGCACACGCTTCCAAAATCTTGAAATAACCCCCGACTTGGCAGATTTTTGACCAGTTGTGCAAAACCATGTACAACTATACTGGCTGAAATACAAAATTATGAAAAAACAACTGAAAATCTGGTATTCTGGACATATCACGTTTTTTCCCCTGTACTCTTTATTTTCAGGGGCATATCCAGAGCGTACATTAACATGCGATCTTGCAGTGTTAATCACTTAAATATATTCCTAGACAAATGTTTTCCGGAAATTTTTTCCGTCAGTGTATTTTTTAAGCGATCGATACCCAGGCCTTTAACAGCACTTGCCCACTGCCCCTGTTTGCAAGGATTTCATTCCTAATGTACATCTGTAAGCGGTCGATATGATTAATTCTTACATTTCTCGGAAAGTAGTAGCTTGCATGTCGATACATGTGAGTGAAATTTCCTTATTTTTGAGTGCTCTAACAATTCCAACAGGTCAAAAATAGTTCATGCGTTATGGCGTTCAATCTCGATTTTTTTAGAAAACGTAAGCGTGTTGACGTTTTACCCTCCCACAGGAGTTACTGGCGACTGTTTCAGAAATCGTCGCATGCTCTGGTCACTTCTTGTAAAATTTATAAGGTCTGCTTAAAATACTTTGCAAATGCGCACTATGTTACTGGAGCTTTCAAAGACTCCATATCTGTATGCCACCTTCCTGAACCAACCAGCTCCGTGAATAACTGGTATTTTACAAACTGACTGGACTTTTGAGACCATTTTCACACGATGATGGTCTCATTACAGCCATACAGAGGTGAATTCCTTTGTTTGTTTGTTTGTTTGTTTGTTTGTTTGTTTGTTTGTTTTTTTCCTCTCCACTTCACCTTCTTGCGGCCCGCCGTTGAAAATTGGACTGGTGATGGGGAGAGAGAGAGAGAGAGAGAGAGAGAGAGAGAGAGAGAGAGAGAGAGAGAGAGAGAGAGACGGAGTTATACAGACGTCTTACTGTATCTACAAATGCAGATAGTGCTACGCTGCAAATTACAAACGGTGCTATGTCGCCATCTGTCAAATCCTGGGTGCTGAATGATTGTTTCTCCTCACCTTTCCGGCATGGACGGGAAATAAAACAAATCAGAGAATCATTTGACATATTGGGGACAGCTATGTCCTTCAGTCAAAATATCCACGGGTGTGCTGCCGGTCTATAGTGTCCAACGGGCACAATATTTCGGCGATCATACATGTCGCCATCATCAGGTGAACTGACGGACTGAGCTCCTGTGAACGTGCCGGCACGGAGATCCGTACGCTATGGCTGCTCAGAGGGAACTGGTTTCGGTCGCGGCGGCGGCCGATTTAAATACCCTCCGCCCGCGGCGCGCTCCCTCCGCCGTCCGCGCCCCGCGCCACGGTCGCGCGGTGGAACAGATTGCGACGGCGTCTGAGATGACGTCGGAGTGATGGCTCTGTCCGCCGTGGTCGTCACAACTATACGTTTGCTCGATTTACTCTTGATTAACCCGATCGCTGTTTCCCAAGCCTTGCTAAGATTATAGCCACAGTCACGGTTTATGAGGTCGTCATTGGTGCGAATTTCGATGGCCTCTCTAACAACGCTGTCCAAGTATCTCGACGTCTGTACCAGAATCCTCGTGCGGTCATACTCCATGGCGTGATTTTCCGACAAACAATGTTCAGCGACCGCTGACTTGCTCGGATACATCAGGCGAGTGTGCCTCTGGTGTTCACGGCATCGATCCTCGACGGTACGCATCGTCTGACCAATATACGACTTGCCACATTGACACGGAATCTGGAGAATACTACGAACAAACGGAGGGAGTCGCCATGGGTAGCCCACTCTCACCGGTGGTAGCGAATTTGTACATGGAGAACTTCTAGGAGGAAGCCCTGTCGTCATCCGTCATCCATTAATGGAGAATACTACGAACAAACGGAGGGAGTCGCCATGGGTAGCCCACTCTCACCGGTGGTAGCGAATTTGTACATGGAGAACTTCGAGGAGGAAGCCCTGTCGTCATCCGTATGGAAACCTACTTGCTTTTTCCGTTACGTGGACGACACGTTCGTCATCTGGCCACATGGTATGGATAAACTCCTTGACTTCCTTACACATCTAAACTCCATACACCCCAACATCAAATTCACTATGGAGACTGAAACGGAGGGTGAATTACCTTTCCTTGACGTCTTGGTCAAGAGAAGGGCTGACGGCACCCTAGGTCATGGGGTGTATCGGAAGACTACGCACACTGATCTGTATTTGCACGCAGACAGCTGCCACCACCCTTCACAGAGGAATGGGGTACTTAAAACACTAGTACATAGGGCGCGCACTATCTCCGACGCAGAGAGTCTACCCCAGGCATTGGAACATCTGAGAACTGTATTTCGAAAAAATGGGTACTCAGAGTGGCAGATTCAACGTGCTCTCCGCCCAACCACTGCAGCACAACCTCTTGGGATGGATGAAGTCACGAGGGAGGAGGTAGGCACTGCATTTATTCCATACACAGGCGCACTCTCGGGGAAAATCGCTCGCATTCTGAAGAAACACTGGGTCGGAACTGTGTTTTGTCCTCCAAATAAAACTCGTGCACTGGTGGGGAGGGCCAAAGATGACCTCGGTTTGAGGAAGGCCGGCGTGTACCAGATTCCGTGTCAATGTGGCAAGTCGTATATTGGTCAGACGATGCGTACCGTCGAGGATCGATGCCGTGAACACCAGAGGCACACTCGCCGGATGTATCCGAGCAAGTCGGTGGTCGCTGAACATTGTTTGTCGGAAAATCACGCCATGGAATATGACCGCACGAGGATTCTGGTACAGACGTCGAGATACTTGGACAGCGTTGTTAGAGAGGCCATCGAAATTCGCACCAATGACAACCTCATAAACCGTGACTGTGGCTATAATCTTAGCAAGGCTTGGGAACCAGCGATTGGGTTAATCAAGAGTAAATCGAGCAAACGTATAGTTGTGACGACCACGGCGGACAGAGCCATCACTCCGACGTCATCTCAGACGCCGTCGCAATCTGTTCCACCGCGCGACCGTGGCGCGGGGCGCGGACGGCGGAGGGAGCGCGCCGCGGGCGGAGGGTATTTAAATCGGCCGCCGCCGCGAACATGGACGAAGCCAGTGAAGTAAATCACCTGAACATCCTTTTCGCAAACACGAAAGGAATTAAATCCAAACGCCCCATACTAATGCACATGCTCCACCAAGAAAACATACACGTCGCTGCTTTCGCCGAAACATGGCTCAAAGACGGGACCAAATGCGATGTCCCAAAATATAATACATTCAGGAAAGACAGGCAGGACGGCAGAGGAGGGGTGGCTATCTACGTCAGCAACACTATTGCGGCGAAAGAGGTCACCCTCCCTGCTGCTTTTGACAACACGGAAGCCATCGCAGTTGAGATAAAAGACAACAACAGACGAACACTCAAAACAGCGTGCATGTATAACCCCCCAGGGACTGCACTACAGGTCCAATTCATCCAGTACTTTACTTCACTTCCTCGATCTATCTTAGTAGGAGACTTTAATGCCAGACACCACAGACTTGGCGACAGAGTAGACAATGGAAATGGACGCAGACTATTTAACCTCCTGACCACAGACCCGACCCTTCGACTTCCACTAAATGAACCTACTTTGATAGGACACCAAGGTATCTCAGCCCCAGACCACATCCTACACAGCCCCGACTTACACAACTCACTCCACCTACCACGAATCGGAGACTCCATTACCAGCGACCACCTACCTATCCTCTTTTCCACATCCGCCAGTCTCCCCCCTCCACCCCATCCCCACAGAAGAACAATAAGGCAGTACAATAGAGCAGACTGGGAAAAATACCAGGACACTATCAACCGTGAGCTATCCATTCCCATAACAATCACTGACGAAGACGACTTACATCTGATCACCAACAAACTTGAAACGGCTATCACCAAAACGGTCCAGGAAGCAATCCCCACCAAAGTAGTAGAAAATTGGAAACCCACCATCCCAGAAGCAGCACTACAACTAATACGACAGAAAAAACGACTACAGAGACAGATGAGACGAGACGACAATCCAGACCTAAAAAGACAATGGAACAGAATGAACGCCAGAATTAAAAGACTAATATCTCAACACAGACAACGACAATGGGACGACACATGCAGCAAACTGGGCTACAGGTGTGGGGGCAAGTTCTGGAAGAGTTTCAAAACACTCACAGGGCAACGCCAGACACACGCCAACACCCTGACAGTAAACAATGAACCTTCAACAGACCCCCTCGAGCAAGCAACAGCCTTTAAACAAACACTACAAGACGTATACTCATTCCCGAACGACAACAGATTTGATGACATATTCAGACGACATGTAGACATACAACTAGGAACCCTGATAAATGCCCCAACAACCGAAACCGAAGAACAGCAGGCCCTCACCAAAGACATCACAGACATAGAAATAGAAAACGCAATCTTCTCAGGACGCAACTCCGCCCCCGGACAGAATGAAATAAGACGTATTCACCTACAAAAAGCCCCCCTCCACGTCATAATTCCCATCCTATCCCTTATCTTTAATTACTGCCTACACAATGAGACAATACCAACAAACTGGAAGACAAGCAAGACTATCATGATACCTAAACCTGACAAACCTAGGACAGACCCAAAATCATACAGACCGATATCCCTACGGGACGTGATAGGGAAAACATACGAACGAATAATAACGGACCGCATAAGGACTTATGTCGAGACGAAAAACCTACTCCCCCTCACACAAGCAGGATTCAGACACAACCACTCGACCAGTGACCCCCTCCTTAAACTGACAGACAGCATCACCAAAGGGTTCAACCAGGGACACTGCACACTCGCAATGTTCCTGGACATAGAACGGGCCTTCGACAAACTATGGCACCAGGGCCTGCTGTTCAAACTAATCAGCATCGGCATCCCAACCAAAGTAGTCAGGATTATCCAATCCTATATCACCAACCGGACCTGCAGGGTTCACGTCGCAAATCAGGTATCAGAAGCCTTTACCCCACAAGCTGGCGTCCCCCAAGGTGGCATCTTGTCCCCACTACTGTACACACTTTACACTGCTGACATACCTACCGTAACGACTTCCCACGAAGAAATGGGACTATATGCAGACGACACGGCTTATTGGTGTACGGAACTACACACAACGACACTGCAACGAAAAACGACCACATACCTCCACCGACTAGAAACCTGGATGGCAAAATGGAGGATACGACCTAACCCAACCAAGACACAGACAGTCCTCTTCAGACACAGACACTTAACAAAAAAGAAACAACAGAACGAACATGACATCCGACTAACCCTTTGGAACAGCCCCCTACAACTAAACGACACAGCTAGATACCTCGGAGTATACCTAGACAAACATCTCAACTGGAAAACCCACCTGACGTACCTCCTTAACAAAACCCGACTCAGACAAAACCTAGTACGACAAGTGCAAGGACGCTTCCATGGCTGCAACACTCAAACGGCACTACATACCTACAAAACCTTCATTCGTCCAGTTCTAGAGTATGCGGCAGCCCCCCTGGGAGGCATACATGCACCGATTGCAAAAAGACTGTACAGCACAGAACGCAGACTAATACGAAGTATCGCAAGGCTGCCGTATCAGACACCAAGCAATGAAGTATACGAGACAACCAGAATGGAACCACTACAAACCAGATTAGCCAAAATGAGAGCCAGATACGGAAACAATATCCTAAACAAAAGACCGGACATGGAGGACCTAATCACAGTGAACCAAAGAACAAAAAGGAAACCCAAATACAAATACACAACACCCACCCACACAATCGCCCACAACACAGCTAAGACGTACCCCGATCTCGCCCCAATCCTAGCACCACTAACAGCAAACACCACCATCCCCCCCACACCTAGACGAAAGGACCCAAGCATAAAACACAAACACCACCAAACACAAACGAACATGGCCCACAAAGAGCCACCAAAATACACCTAACCCAACTCCCTCTACTCCCCCTCCCTCGCTCTGTACACTAAATAAGAAATACAAAACAAATGCATATGTATAGTAGAATAAGCAATTGCCTATATTATAAGATATCTGTAAGAATAAATGAATTGTAAAATAAACCGATGAAAAACGAAACTGTAATGTAATATTAACCAAATTGTTAAAATACCACTGAATTTGCTAAAATATTATTGTAGTTGTCCAAATCTCATTGTATTCGTTAAAATATCACTAAAACTGCTAAAATATCATTGAAATTGTTAAAATCCCAAAGTAAATGTTAAAATATCTAAAGATCATTGTAATTGTTAAAAACCAAAAGGAAACTTGCACTATGTAGCAAGACAAATGTAAAAATTGTTTAAAAATAAAATGTACAAACCCATGGCTGAAAAGGGCAAATAGCAAGCCCTAAAACAGCCCGCTCTGTCCCCTCTGGGCAGAGAATGAAAAGTGCAAAAAAAAAAAAAAAAAAGCGACCGAACCCAGTTCCCTCTGAGCAGCCATAGCGTACGGATCTCCGTGCCGGCACGTTCACAGGAGCTCAGTCCGTCAGTTCACCTGATGATGGCGACATGTATGATCGCCGAAATATTGTGCCCGTTGGACACTACAGACCGGCAGCACACCCGTGGATATTTTGACTATCAATTACGCCGGGAGAAACTCAAGAATCACAGCTATGTCCTTATTCAGGCCAACCACAAATTAAAAAGAAAAAAGACGAAAAGATAGTCGTACAAATCGATGGAAGCTTCATTTTAGCTAAGCAACAGTGTATACAAGAATACTACACAATAATACGGCCAGAGGCTTTGCCGTAAACTGTAAAATGTGTGGTCGAAAAGTTAGAAATCTGAGAGATCTCTTGAGCAAACTATTTAATCTAGTTAAATATAGTGCTGACTTCAGAAGACAACACTAGCATGAACTCTATGCACGTGTAGAAAATATCACAGACATCGTCGTAGTAATTCGTATGATTTCTATGGTCACATTAGTCGTATGAGTCCTATAAGTTTGAGCAATCATATCTTCAATTACTTACTCAACAAGGAAACCAGTGTGGCGTGTTTAACAAAGACATAAAAAGACGTACAAGAAGTGAGGATGACGCTGTAGGACATCCAGCAACGTGTTCCGCTCGATTAGAAACTCAAAAAGAGCTCCTTTGTTTCCAAGTAATGTCAAAACTAAAAACGTGGACTTAAGAGAAGGAAGGAAGAAAGAAAGAAAGATTAGAGGTAAGCGTCTCGTCCACAGCGCGGTCATTAGAGATGGAGCACAAGCTCAGATTACGAAAAGATTGGGAAGGAAATCGGGCCGTGCCCTTTCCAAAGGAACCATCCCGGCATTTGCCTGGCGCGATTTAGGGAAAAGCTGAATTCGGATGGCCGAACGGGGATCTGAACCGTCGTCCTCCCGAATGCGAGTCCATTGTGCTAACCGCTACACCACCACGCTCAGTGACAAGCGAAGAAGGAACAGCGCATAAAACGAATGCGCTAATGTTAGGTTAAATACCTAGTACAAGGAAAACGAAAAGTACAATTGAAATAACGCGGTCCAAAGATGACAGGAAGAACATACAGCTTCTTTGTAGAGAGTCGTGTGCAAAGGACATGTAGAAGAAACTCCAACCCGTCCAGTTTGCGCATTACTGCGTGACTTCGTTGTTCTTCGTTCGAGCTCTAGTGAACACCTCTATACCCTCTTTCTCGCGCAGGCTTAAATACCGCTGAAATCGAACTGCAACAAGTGCTAACTGGTCTCGTGTGTCGTAAACGGCTGGATTTCCAATGCGCAACTCTGTATCCTCGTTACTACTCATGACTTGCTGAAAGGAAGCTGCGACCTGAGGCCGCCGTCGATGAATAGTGCGATAACAGCGCAAAAGGACACTGAGTTACGGGCTACGCACTAGACATAACTAATGCTAATATCTCTGCATAAACGTACGTAACGAATGCACGTCACCGCGAGGGTTCGCCTCGACATACTTTCTGCCCTAACTGTCCCGATTCACACACGAAACGAGCACAGCACAGTGAAGTTTATTCTGCCACCTGCTAATGTCCTCCTGTTCACGGTGTGGGGTGAGGGGGCTATTCTCATTCCACTGCTGCCTACTCTTGCTTTTGTGTGTGTGTGTGTGTGTGTGTGTGTGAGAGAGAGAGAGAGAGAGAGAGAGAGAGAGAGAGAGAGAGAACGCTCGTGCGTGCTTGCGCGACTGAATGGGCAATACCTTGTTGTCTTTGGCTGGAACTGGGTCACATGTGAAATCTGCTCGTTCGTTAGTGTTATAGAAGTGTGATAGGACCGCTATTCTTTTCTATATACATAAATGATCTCGCGGACATTCTGGTCAGCAATTTGCGGTTGTTTGCTAATGATGCTGTGGTGTACGGGAAGATGACAGTGTTGAGTGACTGCAGGAGGATAGAAGATAACTTAGACAACATTTCTAGTTGGTGTAATGAATAACAGCTACCTATACATATAGAAAAATGTAAGTTGATGAGGATGAATAGGAAAAACAAAACCGCAATGTTCGGGTACAGCTTTAGCAGTGTCCTCCTTCACACAGTCACGTCGTTAAATATCTGGGCGCTATGTTGCAAACCGATACGAAATCGAACGAGTAGGTGATGACATATAGGACACATGTGCGACCATTTCTTGAGTACTGCGCGAGTGTTCGGGATACGTACCAGGTCGGATAGACGGAAGACATCGAAGCAATTCAGAGGTGGGCTGCTACAGTTGTTACCGGTGATTCAGAGGAACACTACTGAGAAAATTTAGAGAACCGGCATTTGAAGGGAAACGATTCTGCTGCCGACATCACACATTTAGCGTAAGGACCATGAAAATACGGTTAGTGAGATTCGGGCTCATAAGGAGCATATAGACGTTCTTTAGTAGTGGTACAGGATACCCTCCGCCGGTGCTTTGCGGGGTAAGTATGTAATTAGATATAGATTCACGCAGAATAACACAAGCCAATTAATAAACACGCGAAAGCGTGGGTCATTAGTTGGTAGCTGATCAATCACATATAGACCGAAGCGCCAAAGAAACTGATATAGGCATGCGTATTCAAATACAGAGTTTACATAAACAGGCAGAATTCGGCGCTGCGGTCGGCAACGCCTATATAAGACAATTGTCTGGCGCAGTTGTTAGATCGGTTACTGCTGTACAATGGCAGGTTATCAAGATTCAAGTGAGTTCGAACGTGGTGCTACAGTTGGCTCACGAGCAATGGAACACAGGCCCCTCGACGTATCGACGAAGTGGGGGTTTTCCCATACCACCATTTCACGAGTGTACCGTGAATATCAGGAATCCGATAGAACATAAAATCCCCGACATCGCTGCGGGCGGAAGAAGATCCTGAAAGAACGGGACCAACAGCGACTGCAGAGAATCGTATGACGTGACAGAAATGCAACCCTTCGGCAAATTGCTGCAGATTGCTGGGCGATCAACAAGTATCAACTTGCGAACCATTCAACGAAACATCATCGACATGGGCTTTCGGAGACGAAGGCCCACTCGTGTACCCCTGACGACTGCACAACACAAAGCTTTACGCCTTACTTGGACCCGTCAACTCTGACATTGGACAGTTGATGACTGGAAACATGTTGCCTGGTCGGACGAGTCTTGTTTCAAATTGTATCGAGTGGATGGAAGTGTACGGGAATGGAGACAACCCATAGACCCTGCATGTCAGCAGGAGACTGTTCAAGCTGGTGGAGGCTCTGTAATGGTTTGGAGTGATATGAGACCCCTGATACGTCTAGGTACGATTCTGACAGACGACACGTACGTAAGCATCCTGTCTGATCACCAGCATCCATTCATTTCCTTTCTGCATTCCGACGGACTTGGGGAATTCCAGCAGAACAATGCGACACCCCACACGTCAAAAATTGCTACAGAGTGGCTCCAAGAACACACTTCCCAATTTAAACACTTCCGCTGGCCACCAAACTCCCCAGATATGAACGTTATTGAGCATATCTGGGATGTCTTGCAACCTGCTATCCAGAAGAGATCTCCATCCCCTCGTATTATTACGGATTTATTGACAGCCGTGCATGATTCATGGTGTCAGTTCCCTCCAGCACTACTTCAGACTTCAAGAGTCCATGCCACGTCGTGTTGCGACACTTCTGCGTGCTCGCGAGGGCCCTACACCATAATTGGCTCTTCAGTATATGAAAAAGAATCGAAAATTGGTATCAGTTAATACATACATATGATGGTAGGCTGATGTTCATATCAAGAAAGGCTTAATATTGACCTCAACAATTCACGTATGTTGATACAATATTCGTTATTTTGTACTTCCTTTTTGCTAATTAAAGCTACTTTAGTTTCCGAAAATGACTTCACACATTATAAAACATAATTTTGGATTCAATGTAAGTTTACAGAAACTGTATTTTGAAAGTTTTCAAATCATCTGGCCTCAATTAACCTTTGATGTAAGTAAATGATTCAGTTTCTATTTCATGTGGGTAATCTGAAGAACATACCTTTTACGTAAAATCATAGCCACAAGTACTCCATGCAAGGAGTTTTGAAGTTGACCATCACACAGACAACAAACATAAACTGCGGAGTTTGTTCAGCCAACAAAATAAAATAAATGACTGTCAGTACACTGGGCAACGCCTGAAAATGGTGGGCCGTGGTACGTTTACACAGACAGGGACAGGGACAGAGAGAGAGAGAGAGAGAGAGAGAGAGAGAGAGAGAGAGAGAGAGAGAGTGAGAGTGAGAGTGCTCGATATTAGAATGTTCGGGTTGCACACTTGACAATCAAACGCTGCTGTTACATTCGTGCTAATAGGCTTCCTTCATTCTCTCTATAGTTCCCACGAGTGTGACGTGTCTGAGAAGTGTGGCGTGCTATCGCTTCATACTCATCGACTCGTTCTGTGTTACTGAAACGGGCACGAGTTCAAGGTTAGTCTCGACTTGTTGTATGTACGGGAGATGAGTACACGATCGTGCTGCTGTTAAGTAGTACTGACAAGGCGAAATGACCGACTCTTGGGATGACGTGACTTTTAACGAAGCTGTTTTTTTGTGAAACTGTGGAGGCTGTAAGACGAAAATTAATTGATGCCCCGTACAGGATTTCGAATGTGTCCCATTAGAGGAGGAGTGATGTCTGGACTAAGGTACACGCTTTAGTCCGCACTTCAGATGAAAAATATAAATTTCGTGCAGTGCAAACAGAATTGTTGTATTCTTGTTGATTCCACCTGCACCACGAGAAAACTACGTGCTGCGTCAAACGAAAACTGGATGCAGAGCAACGTAACTGTTACATCCCTGCCCCCCAATATCGGAATAGTCAGCTTGATAGACTGCCGTCCTAAGGAGCCCGGGTTCGATTCCCGGCTGTGTCGGGACTGGGGGTTGTCATCATCATCATTATCATCATTTCATCCTCATCCGGCGCGCCCAATGTGGCGTCGAATGTAATAAGACCTGTACCAAGGCGGCCGGACCTGCCCAGTATGGGGCTCCCGGCCAATGACGCCGAACGCTCATTTCCATTTGCATTCCTGTGAGAAAAAAAGCGCGCTCTTTCTGTATTAATTTGGCCTTTAAAGCTTGCGTTTATTAGCTAACAGCAAATTGTGTAGCTTTTAATTCATGTCTGTAATTTGTTTTTATATCTTATCGCCATTTAGAGACTGTACTCCATTCTCTTGTCATGTTTTCTGGTACTATAGTTACATACGCCCTAACGCGTCAAAAGTGTGTGTACCTCAGCGTAATTGTTAGACATTTTCTGAATAGATAGTAGATATTAAAATAAATTTACAGCTGTCTTCGGAAATATTTTGTCTATATAAATGTATGTGTAAACGGAACAATATTCACTGCTAACCGATTAGTTGTTATATTGGTATATAACTTGCTACTGTTATTTAGGCAGGTCGGAAATTTAGTGACATTTTAACTTGCAATTGAGAATGGGTATAAATCCGAAATCGTGAGTGTGTAAAATAATGAATAATAATTTACAGTTTAATGGCCTTTCTTTCAAAACGGATGCGTATCTAGCGGGAATGCCGCAAGTCCGCGGTTTTACTCTCCCTTCTGAGCGAGTTGAGCCCACTGGTACCCGACAGCAGGCTCGGGTGAGGAGTGGGCTGTGGCGGAGACTGAAGAGCCCGTGTACGAGAACATGGAGACGGCGAGTTAAGAGATGACGTCACGCGACTCGCTGGCGACTTTCAATCAGGAGTACGGAGCTCACTTCTGATCTCTAGCGAGTGCTTCATTGAGCTGCCAACCGGTAATGATTCCGTTTCCATGTCAAGGAATGGCACTCAAGAAATCTGAAGGCAGCTGTTGAGGATTCATTACCATGTGCCTCGGAAGCTAGGAGCAAAGAACGTCGGAACAGCACAAGTGGCGTCTTAAGTAACTATCTTAAGTAGCATATTGTCATGCGAATGCAGATGCAAGCAGACGCTACTTTGCGTTACGTGACGGTGTGCCAGACCCATCCGCGCGGCGGATTACGTGCTGTGGCCAGCTTGAGTTCGGGCAGGCGGCTATCGCTGAAGTAACCTGTTTTCGCCTACATCGCTTCTTTTTGTCTCCGGCTTAACCTGACTGTTAAATCCGCTCAGAATAACCAGTTTCTGGATAATCGATTTTCGGGTTTTTTTATTGCCGTTACTTACAGTAATAAACGTTGACTCCAAACAAAACCTGAAAAGTTCTAATGAAGGTAAAGGAGTAAGAGCTCGTGATCGACTTGGTGTTGAGGCTGCGGCAGGAATCTGTCTCACTGCCGGCAGCAAAGATTGCGAAGGTGAAGGGAATGGGCGTGCCGAGAGCGAGAGCGAAAGACCACAAGTTGATGGTTTCTCTGCGTCATTGGCTTTGGATGGTATCAGTTTTTCACCCTGAAGGAGTCATAAGAGTAAGGATTCCGGTGTTATCCCAAGTTTATGGTTCCTCAATAATGTTAAAGGTATATCAATGAGTGTTACCTTCTCTTTGGATGTTTTCTCCTTATATGATGTCAAAAGTTCGTTGTGCCCCCCCCCCTCCCCCCCCCCCCCCCCCCCCCAGTTTTTCACCTTTTAAAGCGAATGGAGCTCTTTACTTCATTGCTACCGCGCTCCGTACACTAGTTGCACAAACGAGAGACGGTACCATACTGTAAAACCGTATTTCTTAGTGCCGGAAGACGTCAGCGAGAAACTACTTCATGGGCTTGGTGGTGGCAAGTCTTGCACACTGTCAGTACACGCGTAACGTCTAATACAGGGCAACAGATACAGAATTAAGTTTCCTTTACTTTACGTCTATGGGCACAAACTTTTTGTGAACAGATTACCGGTTTCGGTCCATAATGACCATCATCAGACCTGTTTCATAAAAACAAAGTCCTAATGTACTGCAGCCATAGTATCATCGTCAAATGTTAAATGCACTATGGCTACAATACATTAGGACTTTGTTTTTATGAAACAGATCTGATGATGGTCATTATGGACCGAAACCGGTAATCTGTTCACAAAAAAGTTTGTGACCATAGACGTAAAGTAAAGGAAACTTATTCCTTGTACAGGTCACGGTTTTATTCGCGACAGTGTCGCAGCTTGTGAAAGGTACAGAATTGTCTCAACGAGGCTGTACCGATTCTTATGTCATGTGGTTGTTGCTAGTTTCTGTCTTAAAGTGGAGCTGATCGCTTTTCCCGATTCCTAAGCAATGAAAATTTTACAATTAAACATTACTCATTTTTAAAGAAGTTCAATTTACAAACAACAATTATAGTCTGCTGCTATGCCAGTTTGATGTATCCGTTTTTCACCCAGTTTTTGGTAAAAAACGAAAATGAAAGATTGTTATAACCGAGACAAAACAAATATCGAAAGATGCCGGTTATTCGAAACTGAAATACCGGTATCGGTTTTAACCGGTCGGGTTTTTCCATCGCTAGCCTGAGTGTGGTTGGTTGAGGGGGGGGGGGGGGACTAGAAGCAAGGTCATCGGTCCCATCGTATTAGGGTAGAATGGGTAAGAAAGTTGGCCGTGTCCGTTCAAAGGAAAGATCCCGGCATTTGTCTGAAACGATTTAGGTGATTCACGGAAAACCTAAATCAGGATGTCCGGACGCGGGATTGAACCGTCGTCCTCCCGAAAGCGCGTTTAGTGTGCTAACCACTGCACCACCTCGCTAGATAACCGTGAGTGTGGGTTTTATGCGATTTCCCACGCTCGTTTAGACAAACCCTGGGCAGGTCCCCACTTTCCACCTCAGTAAATACGATGCGCAAACGGTTAAATGCGATCACAGACGGAATATATTTTACACAATTAACAGATAGAGGCGCACACGACTCTACTTCCTCAGGCAACTGATACTGCAGCGACAGGAGTGGCTTTAAATAAGAATAAATTTCAGCACTTGAGTCCAGTGAAGCCCGTACTAGACAGTTTAAACGCTTACGAAAAGAACAACAATTAGGTAGACACATTGCAGCTGATCTTTATTCTCCCCATCCTCCCCCCTCTCCCTCTCTACCTCCCCCCCTCCCCCCTCGCCCCCCCCCCCCTCTCTCTCTCTCTCTCTCTCTCTCTCTCTCTCTCTCTTTTTCTCATTCTCACCCTTTTTGTTTTGCAGCTAATACTGCGTATCGTGGCTAGTTGCCGTGGAGGAAGAAAACAGTGGAACGTCATTAAAGTAAATGCATTATTTAGCTTATTCGTTCTTGTTGGATAGTGATTTAAAGGAGGGTAGCGTGGGGTTTCTGCCGACGGAAGTGAAGCGCTGTCGGGATTGGCTAGCTCTTGTTGGGTGACTGTCTGTCTAGGTCTGGCGAGCGGTGATGGAAAGCGCGGTGCACTCAGCCCTTTTGAGACTAACTAAGGAGCTACATGACTGAGAAGAAGCTGTAAGAGCGCACCACTTGCTGCTCCATATCCGCGTTTCACTACGTTACTGGTGGAAAATACTTACTATAATTACGTATGCATCACAACACCTCAGCATTATGAGGAGAATGGAAGTGCTTGTCACACGAAAACATGACAAGCTGCCGGTAGTAATTAACACACAAGTGATCCAGAAAATTCATGCACACCAAATGTAAAGCATAAATAAAAACGAAAACCCACTGATGATGGCACAGTGGTACCGAAACATGTTTGGGTACAGAGAAAAACCGTGTTTTGCATAACTGCCGGACCTCACATCCAACAATTGTAACTGCAAACATGGCCAATACAAGGAGCTGCAAATCAAAATGATGGATGTGTGTGTTATGTCGAGGTATTACCGTGGCCAGGAAGATCCCTGATTCTGTCCCCAATAGAACGTGTGGGATCAGCTGCGATGTCAGTTGCGTCCTATCAACAGTAGCTGAATATCAAGGACGAGTAAGAAATTATGGGCTAGCTTCCCTCAGGAGAGAATGTTTCGGCGTCATGATACCTTTGCTGGTCGAATCAGTATATGCATCCATGCCAGAGGGCATTGCAGTGTCCTACTCGGAAGTTGGCTGAAAGCACCAGGTTCTTCATAAATTTAATTCTATTTTGTAATCACTGAAATAAAATTACATACCCCCCTCAACTTGTGTAATTCCATTTCGTCTTCTCCGTCGTTTCTAGGTGCACTGTGGCCGAGCGGTTCTAGACTATTCGACCTATACTTGAGTATTGCTCATCAGTGTGGGATCCGTACCAGATCGGTCTGACGGAGGAGATAGAGAAGATCCAAAGAAGAGCGGCGCGTTTCGTCACAGGGTTATTTGGTAACCGTGATAGCGTTACAGAGATGTTTAATAAACTCAAGTGGCAGACTCTGCAAGAGAGGCGCTCTGCATCGCGGTGTAGCTTGCTGTCCAGGTTTCGAGAGGGTGCGTTTCTGGATGAGGTATCGAATATATTGCTTCCCCCTACTTATACCTCCCGAGGAGATCACGAATGTAAAATTAGAGAGATTCGAGCGTGCACGGAGGCTTTCCGTCAGTCGTTCTTCCCGCGAACCATACGCGACTGGAACAGGAAAGGGAGGTAATGACAGTGGCACGTAAAGTGCCCTCCGCCACACACCTTTGGGTGGCTTGCGGAGTATAAATGTAGATGTAGACGTTTCAGTCCGGAACCGCACTGCTGCTGCGGTCGCAGGTTCGGGTCCTGCCTCGGGCATGGATGTGTGTGATGTCCTGAGGTTAGTTAGGTTTAAGTAGTTCTAAGTCTAGGGGACTGATGACCTCAGATGTTAAGTCCCGTACTGTTTACAGCCATTTTTCTAGGTGCGTCCCTTGGCAGAATGCGGTATACCATTAGTGGAAAAAATTGACACTTTAAATTCATAATATAAGTCCATTAATTCTGATGTTGTTCCTGGTGAAAAGTTCCTTCCTTGAGAGAAAGAGCGATATCAACAGATTTCCATGTTACGTGAAAAAAAAAAATGGTACGTGTGTGATGATCGTCGGTCACGGGAACATTTTAGACACTTCTCTCGTTATATGATTTATAATAACGCTCCGTCTGAGTGATCACGCTGTTAGAGGCGCTCTAAACGTTTGTATGAGCCATCAGTTAACCGTATTTCTAAAACCTTATAAATTCAGTACTAGCCACGTACATCAAAACCTGTTTTCCAATTTCAGTGCGAGTTTGCGCTACGCTGGAGGGAGCTTAATAATCACGCAGAGCGCCCGAGGGTACTTGCAAACACGCATTTAATGGCTCGGAATATATAATGAGGGAGGGCGCGTGTCGATAAATTGACGGCTTGCCACCAGGGGACGCGATCAAGAGGTGGGGGTTTGCCGTCAACCCCGCTGTCCTCTGTCTGCGCACAGGCGCTGCGTCAGGAACAAGTTCAGGGAGGACAAAAAAGACGTTGCATTAGAAATAATCTTTTAATATTTCATGCTAAGCATTGCACATGAAGCGTGAATCTTAAAAGAAAAAAATTACAGTAGGTTGTAACTTCTTACGGGATTGATATTTAACGCCGGTACTTGTCAGTCGTGGGAGGCTGAGTGATTCAGAAGCGCCTCACAAGCAGACACAGTTCCATCGTGGCACTATTTCGATAGAACGAACGAGTGAGAACGGTGGTAGGGAAGAGTGATGTAAGAGAGATATGTAGGGAGGGTTCTGCAAAAAGTGTAGTGCATCTGTAAAGAGAAAAGCATTTTTTTATATTGTCAGCAGTCTTCCGAGTGGTTTGATGCGGCTCGTCACGAACTCCTCTCCTTTGCGAACCACTTCATCTCAGAGTAGCACTTGAACCCAACTCCTCAATTGTTTGTAGGGTTGTTGTTGTTGTTCTCGTGGTCTTCAGTCCAGACTGGTTTGATGCAGCTCTCCATGCTACTCTATCCTGTGCAAGCTTTTCCATCTCCGAGTACCTACTGCAACCTACATCCTTCTGAATCTGCCTAGTGTATTCATCTCTTGGTCTCCCTCTACGATTTTTACCCTCCACGCTGCCCTCCAATACCAAATACCCTCCACGCTGCCCTCCAATACCAAATTGATGATCCCTTGGTGCCTCAGAACATGTCCTACCAACCGATCCCTTATTCTAGGCAAGTTGTGCCACAAATTTCTCTTCTCTCCAATTCTGTTCAAAACCTCCTCATTAGTTATGTGATGTACCCATCCAATCTTCAACATTCTTCTGTAGCACCACATTTCGAAAGCTTCTATTCTCTTCTTGACTAAACTATTTATCGTCCATGTTTCACTTCCATACATGGCTACACTCCACACAAATACTTTCAGAAACGGCTTCCTGACACTTAAATCTGTACTCGATGTCAACAAGTTTCTCTTCTTCAGAAACGCTTTCCTTGCCATTGCCAGTCTACATTTTATATCTTCTCTACTTCGACCATCATCACTTATTTTGCTCCCCAAATAGCGAAATTCCTTTACTACTTTAAGCCTCTCATTTCCTAATCTAATTCCATCAGCATCACCCGATTTAATTCGACTACATTCCATTATCCTCGTTTTGGTTTTGTTGATATTTATCTTATATCCTCCTTTCAAGACACTGTCCATTCCAGGTTCTTTGCTGTCTCTGACAGAATAACAATGTCATCGGCGAACCTTAAAGTTTTTATTTCTTCTCCATGGATTTTAATTCGTACTCAGAATTTTTCTTTTGTTTCCTTTAATGCTTGTTCAATATACAAATTGAATAACATCAGGAATAGGCTACAACCCTGTCTCACTTCCTTCCCTACCACTGCTTCCCTTTCATGCCCCTCGACTCTTATAACTGCCATCTGGTTTCTGTACAAATTCTAAATAGCCTTTCGCTCCCTGTATTTTATCCCTGCCACCTTCAGAATTTGAAAAAGAGTATTCCAGTCAACATTGTCAAAAGCTTTCTCTAAGTGTACAAATGCTAGAAACGTAGGTTTCCCTTTCTTTAATCTATTTTCTAAGATAAGTCGTAGGGTCAGGTTTGCCTCACGTGTGCCAACGTTTCTACGGAATCCAAACTGATCTTCCCCGAGGTGGGCCTATACTCCAATATTCCTTTTCTCCTACAGTTCTTAGGCCTACTTTCTACAGCTCCCTCAAGTATCATGAAAGTTATTCCTCGGTGTCTCAACACACAACCTACAGGGGGACAATTATTGAGTTATACGAAATAACATCGTCATAACTGCTGAACGGTTTGCGTTAAGACATTCAAACTGCACGGTTGGCCGCGGGGCATGGTGGAAATTAGTATGCGCATGCGAACGCGTCTTGGTGTTGTCGGCCATTTGTAGGTGAAAATGTCACGACACAGCATGCGTGAGGTTATAGAGGTTGTAAAGCGAGTAATAACAGCTCAACTGCGGGTCAAAGGAATTTTGCAACCGAGTTGAAGCTGATGACAACCGGTCCAAGTGTGCTAACAGTCACGATTTGATTCGCAAGTTCTAGAGAACTGGTAGTGTTTGTGATAACTGTTCGCAGTGTCGGTCGTCCAAAATAGGGGGCGAAAGCCTGAAAACGTCAAAAAGACACGCGCTGTTTATCAAATTAGACCCAGGAAATCGGACGAGCTGTACAACAGGTAGAAATCAACCGGGAGACACTGCGACAAATTGTTGTTGAAGACCTGCATCTCTTCTCATACAGAATCCAAACCCATCAGCCATTAAGCCCCAGGTCCATGGAACAGCGGCTGTTTCGCCATAACTATCGTCCACAGAATTGACAAACAGGACTTTGATGTGAATATGGTTTCGTTTAGCGACGAAGCCCACTTTCATTTGGATGGGTTCGTCAGTAAGCAAAATTGGCGCATTTGGGGGACTGTGAATCCGCATTTCGCGATCGCGAAGTATCTTGACCCTCAATGAGTGACTCTGTGGTGTTCAGTCACGGAATAATCGGTGCGATATTCCTTGATGGCACGGTGCCTACCGAACGGTACGTGAAGGTTTTGGAAGATGATTTCATCCCAGTTATCAAAAGAGATCCTGATTTCGACAAGATGTGGCCCATGCAAGACGGAGCTCGACCCCATCGAAACAGGGGAGTGATTGATGTCCTGGAGGAGCACTCTGGAGACCGCATTCTGAGTCTAGGGTACTCAATGGCCACTGGCATGGGCCTCGATTGGCCGTCGTATTCTCCGGATCTGAACACATGCGACTTCTTTTTGTGCGGCTATATTAAAGACAAGGTGTACAGCGATAACCCCAAAACCATTTCTGAGCTGAAAGCAACCATTCAGGAGATCATAGACAGCATTGATGTTCCGACACTTCAGCGGGTCAAGAAGAATCTCGCTATTCGTCTGCGCCTCATCATCGCCAATCATGGCAGGCTTTCCGAATATGTCATAACCTAAATTCAAATATCTGTAGTGATTCCAGAATGAGATTTTCACTCTGCAGCGGAGTGTGCGCTGATATGAAACTTCCTGGCAGATTAAAACTGTGTGCCCGACCGAGACTCGAACTCGGGACCTTTGCCTTTCGCGGGCAAGTGCTCTACCAACTGAGCTACCGAAGCACGACTCACGCCCGGTACTCACAGCTTTACTTCTGCCAGTACCTCGTCTCCTACCTTCCAAACTTTACAGAAGCTCTCCTGCGAACCTTGCAGAACTAGCACTCCTGAAAGGAAGTTTCATATCAGCGCACACTCCGCTGCAGAGTGAAAATCTCATTCTGGAAACATCTCCCAGGCTGTGGCTAAGCCATGTCTCCGCAATATCCTTTCTTTCAGGAGTGCTAGTTCTGCAAGGTTCGCAGGAGAGCTTCTGTAAAGTTTGGAAGGTAGGAGACGAGGTACTGGCAGAAGTAAAGCTGTGAGTACCGGGCGTGAGTCGTGCTTCGGTAGCTCAGTTGGTAGAGCACTTGCCCGCGAAAGGCAAAGGTCCCGAGTTCGAGTCTCGATCGGGCACACAGTTTTAATCTGCCAGGAAGTTTCATCTGTAGTGATGTTTACATGTTGAATAAAGTATGTGCACGCCGTAGTAACTATTTTTTCACATATAGCTCAATTATTGTCACCCTGTATCAACCTATCCCATCTTCCTGTCAACGTTGTCCGTACGTTCCACTCCCCGCCGATTCTGCAGAGAACCTCAGTTCTTACTTGTTGCTTAATTACTAGGTTGGTCACATAAGCCGCGGTCGGTTTCCGGGCAGTCATCCTCCTCCATCTTCTTAGGCCCAATTATTCTCCTCCAACTAGTCCCATCGGAAACATATCCTCTCTGACTGTCAATCCATCTTAGCCGTGGCACTCTCTTTTTTCTGTTGTCTCTGATGTCCTCTTCCACCACATACGAGGGTTGGAACTTCAATAGTAGCAACTATTTATTTACAGCTCGTACAAAATAGATACTTGTTTCTAAGTTTTACTGACCTTCAAACCAGTTACTAGCAATGTGTCGAACCCGTTGCCAGCGATGTGGAAGTCGTAGGATACTCTTAGCAGTGCCAGTTGTGTTGACAGTTTAAGCGACGCGGTCTATTGCCCGACGAATTTGTAGCAGTTCTGAAGCGAGTGCCGTGAACTGTATCCTTCAGTTTAGAAACAGAGTTGAACTTACGAGGGCTTAAGTCAGGGGAGTGCAGTATGTGGTATAGCACTCAGCAGCCCCATCAGTCAAACAAATCAGTAACAACTTGCACTGTACGTGCTTGAGCATTGTCCTGCAATATGACGGTCAGGACCTGCAGAAAGTGTTATCACTTCTATCTCTGTGCTGTTCATTTTTGGAACACAACCTACGACTGCAAACCTTAACCTGTTTGCTTTCTGGATTCTTGCCGTTTATTTCCTGGTCTGTCTCATTCCTTCCACCAAATACTGCCCTAAGTTATTTGAACTCTTACCCTTTCAGAGATTTTACTGCCTTTATCTCACGGTATGCCGTCGTTCTCTGTACTCATTACGACGGATTTGGTCTTATCCATATTCCTCTTCAAGCTTGCTTTCATTGCCTTTTATATTAGCTCTCTTGCCATCGGATGCAGATCTTGTTCATTCTGTGCTTAAAAACTGCATCATCCGCATAGGCCAGAGTTTTGATCCACCGACCTGTATCCCTGTCAGCAGAGTTGTTATTTTCCCAGTGCTCTTTCTAGAACCAAATTAAATAGTGAGGTGATTTTTTTTTTTTTTTTTTTTGGGGGGGGGGGGGGGGGCGTGGCTACAGTCTCCCTGTCGCACTCTAGTCCTCACCTCGAGGTTCTCTGACATCTTTCAGTTCGCTTTCACCATGCCTGTTGTCTCTTATATACATATTTGGATTATATATATATTTTTTAAACCTGCCGCTTTCCAGTTCTTGCCGTGTCGCTTGCCTGTTCGCACTATAATGCGCTTGTTAGAAGTGCACAAAAAGACAGTGAACATCTCTACAAACTTTCCAGTCCTTGATAGCATTTGTCTCGTTATATGTAGTCGATCTGTGGTTGATTTTCTCTTTCTAAACCCTCCTTTTTGGAATCCAAGTCCTTCATCGTCATATGATATTAGCCACTTCAGCATAATCATGCCCAGGATCTTAGAAGTTGTGCGTAATAAGGTAATCCCTCTATAGTTTCTGCACCTCATCTTGTTAGTCCACCGATTTTCTACATCCTTCGATAGCACTGCATCTCACATATTTCGACTGTCTTCTGTTCCTCTTTTACCATAGTCCAAAATTGACTTCCGAGCAATACTGTGCTTCAGATTTACACTTCCAAGCTATGCTATGCTCAGAAATGTCTTAGTCTTTCCTTCGATACTAGTAGACTTCATTTAACGAGGATACCCTCTCTGCCTGTGTTGGTCTGCTTTTTATGTCGTCCATGCCTCGTCCGTCATGCATTATTTTTGCTTACAAAACAGCGGTTCGAGGTCTCCAGCTTTACTAAGTTAATCGTTTCTCATTTCGGCTGCACCCCTTTACTTCGTTGTACTTTCAAGCCATGGAGTGTACTCATTACTCTCTTAATCCAATTCAATGAATCTTGGGCAGTTCTTCTTCACTTTCATTGAGGAAAGCAATGTGATGAGAGAATCTTTTCACTGATATCCGTTCACCATGAATTTTAATCCCACTCTTGAATCTTTCTCTGATTTCCGTCCTTGCTTCTTCAGGGTGTAGATTGAGCCGTAGGGGCGAAAGACTGTAACTTTATCTTAAACCTCTTTTAATCCGCATAAAAGACGCTGTTTGGACTAATTCTAGAATACAGCTTCAGCTTTTGGATTTATTATCGAGTACGCGGAAAAACGAACATTGAATGACATGGGTATATCCCGTACCAAAGTGTAATGGAGATGCTAGGAGAGCTTCCATCCGCATCTTCGGAATCTCATATACGGCGTTATGGTTCCCTAATCCTTGGTGGGGTAAATTTAGATAAGCTACATTCGAAATAAATTGTAAAACAATTTTACTGTCTCAGTCGCTTATTTCTCGAAGGAATGATAAGAATAAGAGGAGAAACTCGGTCTAATCGAGGCATATAGTCACTTTTTTCAGTCTCTGCACCCGTGAATGAATTAGGACAAGTTGTTGATGAGCATTTTATTCTGCGAACTCTGATTTTATCGCTGGTCACTTCTCCCTATGTAGGTGGGACTCAAAAATTTTGGCATTAGGAGGAGCTAGTGATTGAAATTTCGAGAAAAGCATCGCTGTAATTAAAAATGCCTTTGAAATCATTCTCATTTAATGTTCCGTCTGAGTTGCACATTTTTAATGACGGAACAATAAACGAGAATTATCTTAAACATCAATACAGTTGCTGAGTCTCACAAGACGTATACATCGGCTGTAGAGAAAAACGCCCTTGTTTTAATGATTACCACCTCAAGTCACTTATATCCGCGACATTCCCCCTGCCCCCCCCCCCCCCTCCTTTCCCGTCCGATTTCGCGATAATACAAAACGAGCTGCCCGTCTTTGGACTTTTTCGACGTACTCCATCAATCGCATCCAATAAGGATCCCTTATCACCCAGCAGTACTCCAGAAGAGGACAGACAAGCGTAGTGTAAGGAGTCTATCTAGTAGATTTCTTTCCTCTTCTAATTGTTGTGTCAATAACACGCAGTATTTGTTTTGTCCTCGCCTCTTCCCCCTCATTTTCTATAATTGCTATCCATAGATATTTTGTTAAATCGGCGGCTTCTGTATTTGTACGATATATTGTATAACCGATATTTAATGGATGTTTTACGATCTTCGTTTAATTTGGGTCCGCATCTGATAGAAATTGTTTGAACGATTTGATACCGCCTGCAGCCTTTTTTTTAATTTGTGTATTCTATTACAATTTTGATCTTCGACGATTTTCAAGTATTCTGATAACGGAAAGAACAGGAATCCATTGCTTTAAAAATTCGTTCAAAGTTAAACACAGTAACAAATCAGGTGTAAAATTAGCGATGAGACGTTGTGCCATATCTGTAGCTACATGTAGATAACACACTTCGTAAGCCACAGTAGGGTGCGTGTCGCAGGATACCCTGTACCACTACTATTAATTTCCTTTCCTGTTTCACTCGCAAAGAGAGCGATGGAAAAACAACTGTCTTTATGCCTCCGTATGAGCCTTAAATTCTCGTGTCTTATCTTCGCTGTCGTTACGCGAAATATGTGTTGGCGTTAGAATCTTTCTGCAGTTGCTTCAAACGCCGGTTCTCCTCGAAAAGAACGCCGCTTTCCCTCCAGGGATTCCCGTTTGAGTTCCGCAACACTTGCATGTTGATCGAACCTACGGATAATAAATCTAGCCCACCTCTGAGCTGCATAGATATCTTCTTTTAATCTGACCTGATAAGGATCCCAAACACTCGAGCAATACTCAAGAATAGGTCGCACTAGCGTCATATATGCCATCTCCTTTACAGATGAACCACGCTTTCCCGAAAGTCTCCCAACAAAGCGAAGTCCAACATTCGCCTTCCGTACCACAATCGTCACATCCTCGTTCCATTTCAGATCGCTTTGCAACGTTACGCCCAGATATTCAGACGAAGTCACTGTGTCAATCAGGATACTACTAGTGCTGTATACGAATACTTCGGGTTGTTCTTGCCACTCCTCCACATTAACTTAAGTTTCTCTACCTTTAGAGCTAACTGCGATTCGTCACACGAACTAGAAATTTTGCCTAAGTCACCTTGTATCCTCCTACACTCACTCAACTTCGACACCGTACGCTACAGCTTCATCAGCAAACAACCACATATTGCTGCACAGCCTGTCCGGCAGATATATGTACGACGGTAATCCCAAAAGTGAGGTCTCATATTTTTTTATAAGTACATAGACCTGTTTATTTCTACAATGATTTACATCAGTTAACAGCTTGAACATTTAACTCTTTTTCGACATAATCACCATTTCTGTCGATGCATTTTTGTAGACGCTGTGGAAGTTTTTGTATGCCCATGTCATACCAGCTCGCCGCCATCCTGTTCAGAAAGTTATGAACCTCTTCTTTCACCTCGTCGTCGGAGCTGAGTCGCTGGGACACGTACTGTGATACACTGCAAAAACTCAAACGGACAATTCAGAACCGGAGAAGAGGAATGTTGAGCAATACACATCCTCCATGACAACGCTCGCCCACACATCGCTCGGCAAACCGTTGCTCTCCTGCAACAGTTTCAGTAGAACATAATCACCCACCCACCCTATAGTCCTGACTTGGCGCCCAGTGACTATCACCTGTTGCCTAGGTTAAAAGAACATTTGGCGGGAAAGTGATTCAGCTCCGACGACGAGGTGAAAGAAGACGTTCGTAGCTTTCTGAACAGCACGGCGGCGAGCTGGTATGACATGGGCATACAAAAACTGCCACAGCGTCTACAAAAATGCATCGACAGAAATGGTGATTATGTCGAAAAATAGTTAAATGTTCAAGCTGTAAACTGATGTAAATCATTGTAGAAATAAACAGGTCTATGTACTTATAAAGAATAGACCTTATTTTTGGTATTACCCTCGTATGTAGAAAATAATAGCGGTCGTGTCACACTCCCTGGGGCACTCCTGACGATATTTTGTCTTTGGTGAACAGTCGCCGTCGAGGACAACGTACTGGGTTCTATTACTTGAGAAATCTTGGAGCCACTCATGTATCTGGGACCCTATTCCCTATGCTCGTACCTTCGTTAGCAATCTGCAGTGGGGCATCGTATCTCTCTGCATGCTGTATTTGAGTGTCGACGCTGCCTTTGTGCTTGTTAAGTGCAAACGTCGACGTTATCATAAATCCAGCGCCATCAACATCGCTGCTACGGGAGCACGTCACATTCATAATGTGTGTATCCACTTACTGTCGTACTGTGCTTACACCTTACGACAGCACAATGTTAATATGACCATGGCAGTACGGAAAATGTTGTTACAAGGTTATGTTAAACTACGCAGCAGGCATACAGAGATGATGTGCTAGACATCTAGAGACAATGCACATCCATTGCGTGCCCTCGCCGGATTTGTGTACAGTAAGTTTTTAATCTTAGCACATTTTGTCATCTCATTTGTTACTACGTTTAACTTTTAACCAGTTATGAATGCACTGAGTTCTTGTTGTTTCCGTTATTAGAATACTTGAAAATTTTCTCAGACCGAAGTTGTACAGTAGCACACAAATAAAGAAAAAATTACAGCTGCAGGTGGTGTCAGATTATTCACAGACAATGAATTGGATTTGATGGGCATTACTCCGCCAAGTGCGCAAAACCCGTTGAGCATATGCCACGATTGACTAAGAGGCGCACACAATACAAGCGGCACAGACAAAGGCTACGTGTAGGCAGAAGGCGGCTAAAGCAGGTCAGGTGAAAACGCGCAGGCCTTGGTGGCGAGATCTGAGCCGCCGGCAGTAGCTCTCCATAAAGTCGCGGTCCCCGCCTATCCTTTCGGCTGCCTTCCCTTCCCTTCCCTTCCTTCCTTCCTTCCTCAGCTTACCCAGAATCCCCGGCGGACGTCCCTACTTTACAGCCGTGAACCGATTCTCCTTTATTGCCGCCATAAACAAAGGTCACACGGAGCGCTTATTTGGGCTTTGGCGAGCCTACGGACCGCACGCTCCACCTCTGCACATTCCATGACTTCACGCTCAGAGATGAAAGATGCACCAGGATCAGAGATCAATTGAACTGATCATGGCTGCGGATGTCGCTTACCTGCTTCTTTGAAAAACTGTAGTTAGTTTTACGGAAATCTGACTAGTGGAAGGGATTCGTTACTGACATACTTCAACAAGCTAGAAGCTGGGAGTAGTAAAATGCCAGGGCTCAAAGACCTAATACGTTATACTCATGAAACAATTTACCGAATAGTGGGAAACAAAAGTTTTTTAACAGGTGAATCGCGACAAACTCGAATGAATGGAAGAAAATCAGTAGTAAAGATTTAGTATTTGAAATATGAACAATTTTCATTAGAGGTTTGAAATCATGACATTGCTCACAGATTCTGTCTCGAAATAAATTAGTTTAAGCAGGGCACGAATTCAGGTACTCCTGGAACAAATACAAACATTTCAGTTAACACTTGTTCCAGACAAAAATACATCTGTCATCAATAAACATTTAGTTAACCCATCAGTTAACATCCATAAACACAGCAGACCAGAAGAAGCAATGAACAACTATAATATAGTATGAAGTATAACCTTTACGTAAATTAGAGAAATATTATTGGAAGCCTCGTAAAAAGGTAGTGGTTGTCTAGCCAAACATGGCATTAAGTAGAATGCAAATATCAACCAAGAGAGAATGTATCAGCGTACGCTGCGACAACTGAAGCTAGTACTACAAAAAATGTATAAATAAAATCTGAACGAAAACGCTCAAAAAATTTCAACTAAAACAGCAGCTATTAAAACTGAACTTACATTTGAAATGCAAAAAGGTTTAATTGTTAACAGCAAATACTCACCTTCGTTTCTCGGCGATCTCCGATCTTGCAGTGGCTGTAAAAGAATTTGCAAGTATCTGCTCCACCAAAATTTACTGCAACTTTCTGAGGTCTTGACAGTGTAGCTAATGATTTGGTAGTGCCAAGAGGAATTTCAAGGAAGTCAGGTTGGTATGATGCTGTCTTTCAGAATTACATGTTTGTCGAATGCAGTTACAAAACTGTAACACAAAAACCGTCCGAAAACTGTACCCCGACAGCTGATTTGTCGCTCTTTATATATTATTTTAACAATTACTGGTCACGGTATACAGGCTGACATTACGGAATTACGTATTAGTTCGCTCATCTCACATGGCAACATAAACTTTTACACGGCTTTTAGCTTTTACCATTGAAATTCATAAAAAAATATGTTCGATAACAGTGCTTTTTATGAAATTGCTTATATAACGAAGAATATTAGTTGGAAAATGGTTCTAACGCTTGCGTTTGTTCATTCCATAAATGCTAACGAAAAGCTAGTTTCACTTCTACTGAAAGGTATCCTGGAATGACAAAATGAGAATTATGTTTTGTGTTCAAGTATCGATTGGTAACAATCGAACCAGCGCAGTGATATAAGTATGCGTGCTAAAGTCGAAACTAAATTAATGACAGAACTTGAATCAGTGTAATGAATTTTGTTCTAAAACGACCAGATAAATGAAATAAGATTGTTACAAAATTTTTTTAAGCCTCTTAATGTGGCAACCTGACGCCTGAGATCAACACTTCATGTCACACATAGCCTAACAATAATATATTGATACGTTTCACATCGATACTAAATAAATTACACAAAACCAGCGCACATAATTTCAAAAATTAGCAACAGCGCTCAATCCCGATAGACCGGATTAAATGTGTCATAAACAATTTCAGCATTCTAAGTTAGCCAAGTTGGAAGCGGCAAATATTGTAAATAACATCGGGGTTAACCCAGTGCTACAACAATATACCACGCATAGTATAAAGAACCCTACGCCGTAGTGTTTAGCTCCGAATAACTGTTCGTACGGTCTATACAATGAAGGCGACAAAGACTACTCGCCAGTATCTCACTTTGCCCGTGAATTCTGTAGACACAAATACCAGACAACGTTCCAAGGCCGTCTTGCACCAAATCCTAGCGACATTATTCTCGGATATGTAAGTTTGTAGGATAGACAACTTACTACATGCCTATATGTACTCTGAGGTGACTAAGATCATGGGACACCTCCTAATGTAGCGTCGAGCCGCCACCTGCTCGGCGTAGTGCAGCAACTCGACATGGCAGAGAGTCAACGAGTCCTTGGAAGTCCCCTGCAGAATTATTGAGCCATGCTGTTGCTACAGCTGGCCGCAATTGCGGTAGTGTTCCCTGTGCAGGATTTTGTGCACGAAGTGACCTCTCGATTACGTCCCGCAAATTCATACCGGCGATCTGGATGGCCAAATTATTCGAGCAGTTGTGTCCAGGTGATATGGAGCATTGTCATCCATAAAAATTCCGTCGTCGTTTGGGATTACGAAATCCATGAATGGCTGCAAATTGTCTCCAAGTAGCCGAACGTACCCGTTTCCAGTCAATGATCAGTTCAGTTGGGTCAGAGGAGCCAGTCCATTCCGTGTAAACACAGCTCTCACCATTATGGAGTCATCAACAGCTTGCACAGTAAGATGAGTCCCAAGTTCAGTTGGTAAGAGCTGACTGTAGCGTTCGAGTGTGGCGCAGATCCCCCGAAGCCATGGACGTCGAACAGATGTACAGAACTATAGTCCTGTATCTCTAACGTCGATCAGTTGTAGAATTTTGGAACACGTATTATGTTCGGGTATAATGACTTTCCTGGAGACTAGAAATTTACTTTGTAGGAATCAGCATGGGTTTCGAAAAAGACGATCGTGTGAAATCCAGCTCGCGCTATTCGTCCACGAGACTCAGAGGGCCATAGACACGGGTTCCCAGGTAGATGCCGTGTTTCTTGTCTTCCGCAAGGCGTTCGATACAGTTCCCCACAGTTGTTTAATGAACAAAGTAAGAGCATATGGACTATCAGACCAATTGTGTGATTGGATTGAAGAGCTCCTAGATAACAGACAGCAGGATGTCATTCTCAATGGAGAAAAGTCTTCCGAAGTAAGAGTGATTTCAGGTGTGCCGCAGGGAAGTGTAGAACCGTTGCTATTCAAAATATACAGGGTGTTACAAAAAGGTACGGCCAAACTTTCAGGAAACATTCCTCACACACAAATAAAGAAAAGATGTTATGTGGACATGTGTCCGGAAACGCTTAATTCCCAAGTTAGAGCTCATTTTAGTTTCGTCAGTATGTACTGTACTTCCTCGATTCACCGCCATGATTTCATACGGGATACTCTCCCTGTGCTGCTAGAACATGTGCCTTTACAAGTACGACACAACATGTGGTTCATGCACGATGGAGCTCCCGCACATTTCAGTCGAAGTGTTCGTACGCTTCTCAACAACAGATTCGGTGACCGATGGATTGGTAGAGGCGGACCAATTCTATGGCCTCCACGCTCTCCTGACCTCAATTCTCTTGACTTTCATTTTTGGGGGCATTTGAAAGCTCTTGTCTTCGCAACCCCGGCACCAAATGTAGAGACTCTTCGTGCTCGTATAGTGGACGGCTGTGATACAATACGCCATTCTCCAGGGCTGCGTCAGCGCATCAGGGATTCCATGTGACGGAGGGTGGATGCATGTACGAGGTGCGGCTAGAAAAAAACCGGACTGATGCTGGAAAAAACATTTATTTACAATTATTTACAATTTCATGTTATCTCCTTCAATGTACTCTCCTCCTCGGTCTCTACACCGCTCCATACGAATTTTCCACTGTTCATAGCAATGCTGCAGATCATTTTCGGTAAGTCCATACATTACTTCCGTCGCTTTTTCTTTTACTGCTTCAACAGTCTCAAATCTAGTTCCTTTCAAAGCTGACTTGACTTTGGGGAAAAGAAAAAAGTCACAGGGGGCCAAATCAGGTGAGTAGGGTGGATGATCTAAGATGGGAATGTTGTGTTTTGCCAAAAACGTCTTCACTGACAACGCACTGTGAGCTGGGGCATTGTCTTGGTGAAGAATCCATGACTTTTTTTCTCTACAAATCGTTCCGTTTTCTCCGTACTCGCTCACGTAGGGTAGCCAGGACGCTAATGTAGTAATGCTGATTCACTGTTTGTCCCTCTGGTACCCAATCAATGTGCACAATCCCTTCGATGTAAAAAAAAACAATCATCATTGCCTTGAATTTCGATTTTGACATTCGTGCTTTTTTTGTCGTGGAGAACCAGGAGTTTTCCAATGCATCGATTGGCGTTTAGTTTCGGGATCGTAAGTAAAAAACCACGACTCGTCGCAAGTAATAACATTTTGTAAGAAGGTGGGATCACTTTCAATGTTTTCCAGGATGTCAGAACAAATCATTCTTCGGCGTTCCTTCTGTTCAATTGTCAGACACTTTGGAACCATTTTTGAACACACTTTGTTCATGTTGAAACTTTCATGAAGAATCTGCCTAACACTTTCCTTGTCAACTCCTGTTAACTCAGACACTGCTCTGATTGTTAAACGGCGATCTTGTCGAACAAGTTTACCGATTTTTTCAATGTTTGCATCAGTTTTTGCTGACAATGGTCTGCCAGTGCGAGTGTCATCACTGGTGTCTTCGCGGCCATCTTTAAATCGTTTAAACCACTCAAACACTTGTGTTCGCGATAAACAATCATCGCCGTACACTTGTTGTAACATTACAAACGTTTCACTTGCAGATTTTCCTAGTTTGAAACAAAATTTGATGTTAACACGCTGTTCTTTCTGTACACTCAACATTTTCCGACGCACAGACAAAACGTCAACTACTTAAAACAGACGCCACGGGCAGACTGAGTGCAGGAGGCAGATGAAACTCGAGCAGTAGGCGGAGCGAGAGTCACGTGACAGGCCACGCGACTTTCAGCCTTATTGCATTCGTTTTATTGTTTCACCAGTACTAGTCCGGTTTTTTTCTAGCCACATCTCGTATCCTCGCTAGCGGAGGACATTTTGAACATTTCCTGTAACAAAGTGTTTGAAGTCACGATGATACGTTCTGTTGCTGTGTGTTTCCATTCCATGATTAATGTGATTTGAAGAGAACTAATAAAATGAGCTCTAACATGGAAGTAAGCGTTTCCGGACACATGCCCACATAACATATTTTCTTTCTTTGTGTGTGAGGAATGTTTCCTGAAAGTTTGGCCGTACCTTTTTGTAACACCCTGTATATAAATGACCTTGTGGATAACATCGGAAGTTCACTTAGGCTCTTTGCGGATGATGCTGCAGTATATCGAGGGGTTGTAACAATGGAAAATTGTACTGAAATGCAGGAGGTTCTGCAACGAATTGACTGATGGTGCAGGGAATGGCAACTGAATCTCAATGTAGGCAAGTGCAGTGTGCTGCGAATATATAGAAAGAAAGATCCTTTATCATTTAGCTACAATATAGCAGGTCAACAACTGAAAGCAGTTAATTCCATGAATTATCTGGGATTAGGCATTAAGAGTGATTTAAAGTGGAGTGACCGTATAAAATTAATCGTCGGTAAAGCCGATGCCAGACTGAGATTCATTGGAAGTATTCTAAGGAAATGCACTCCCGAAAACAAAGGAAGTAGATTACAGTACGCTTGTTCGCCCACTGCTTGAATACTATTCACTGGTCTGGGATCCATACCAGATGGGGTTGATAGAAGAGAGAAAGAAGATCCAACGGAGGGCAGCGCGCTTCGTTACAGGATCATTTAGTAGTCGCGAAAGCGTTATGGAGATGTTAGATGAATTCCAGTGGAAGACTCTGCAAGAGAGACGCTCAGTAGCTCGGTATGGGCTTTTGTAGAAGTTTCGAGAACATACCTTCACCGAAGAGTCAAGCAGTATATTGCTCCCTCCTACGTATATCTCGCGAAGAGACCATGAGGATAAAATCAGAGATTAGAGCCCACACAGAGGCATACCGACAATCTTTCTTTCCACGAACAATACGAGACTGGAATAGAAGGGAGAACCGATAGAGGTACTCAAGGTACCCTCCGCCACACACCGTCGGGTGGCTTGCGGAGTATGGATGTAGATGTAGACCCAAGTGGTCAGCAATGGCAACCTGGGTCCATGGCTTCGGTGATCTGCGCCACACTCGAACGCTACAGTCAGCTCTTACCAACTGGACTCGTGACTCATCTTATTAGGCCAAGGTTTTCCAGTCGTCTAGGGTCCAACCGACATTGTCACGAACCCACGAGAGGTGCTGCAGCGATATCGTGCTGGTAGCAAAGGCACTCGCATCGATCGTCTGTTGGCATAGCCCATTAACGCCAAATTTCGCCGCACTTTCCTAACGGATACATTCGCCGTATGCCCTACATTTGTTTTTGCGGTTATTTTACGCAGTGTTGCTTGTCTGTTAGCACTGACAACTCTACACAAACGGCGCTACTATCGGTCATGAAGCGAAAACCGTCAGCCACTGCGTTGTCCATGGTGAGAGGTAATGCCTGAAATTCGGTTTCTCGGCACACTCTCGGCCCTGTGGACTTTGGAATATTGTATTCCCTAACGACTTCCGAAATCGAATGTCCCTTGCGTCCAGGTCCAACTGCTATTCCGCGTTCGAAGTCTGTCACTTCCCGTCGTTCAGTGACAGTCACGTCGGACACCTTTTCACACGAATCGCCTCAGTACAAAAGACAGTTCCGTCAATGCGCTGCCCTTCTATACGTTGTATACGCGATACTACGTCCATCTTTATATTTGTATATCGCTACCCCATAATGTTTGTCACCTTAGCGTTCAGATTTTGACACTGACACCTACATTAGATTTCTACAGTCTGAAGATGGCAATGTCCGAAATAGGTAACTGTTAATTTTACAATTTATATGATCGAGGAGGACCTACGAATAAAGAGCAGTAGTATTATCGTGGGCTCATTTATAGGCTTTGTCTTCAGTTGACGGAAAAGAGAATCACGTAGCCACTCAATCGATATTAAACTCTGGTAAATGCTCATAGCGCCAGTGTCCTACATGGCTCGCAGCACTTGTCCTTGGATGGCCATCTTGCAGTTTCGACTGAGAGCGAGCCCGTGCGCTTCGTCGTTAAGTCTGCGCAGCAGGGAGCGCGCATGCCCCCTGGCAGGACGCGGAGCAAGAGGGTTGCTCACCTACACCGGCAAAGAGATTAAATCACGCTTTCGATTTTCAAAGTTACATCAGACACGCAAACGGCTATTAAATACAACCGTGTACTTTAACAAACGTCCGCACTGCGTCCTTATATGAATAGAAAACTATTGTCTCTCATCAAGTCTTTGGTACCTCATCAGTCACACACTATCCATGATTGCTCATCTCGCTTGGCGATGTAAGTCAGGTTCTTACAGCTATATCACGGTACTTAAGTTTTAGTTATTTAGTTACGTCACCCAGCTGTAACGCATAGACTTTTCATGTGCGGATCCAACACATGGCGTAGCCACAAAGATTTCCTTCTCCAGGACCAGAAACTAAGAGAGAGAATGACCCGATTAGTGATTCACACTGCTGGCGAGATATTAATTAAAACATGTGATTCGAGTAAGTAGGATAATTTTCTATGGTTATTAATCGACACTGCAAACATGCCTTGGAGGCGGCTAGATAATTTTCCCGTTCGCCAATTAATTAATTAATATTATTATTCGTCAAGTTTTCTAGCCGTTAGGTTCAAATATGTCCAGCGGGGACGCGGTCGCGCAGGAATATCAATACGGTGTGTTCTGAATGAGTTGCAGCCCATACATGCCCGGTAACCTAAACCTCAGACGGCCGAGTCACGCCTCCAACCCGGGCCACAGCACCATTACTTTTCCCCCCCTTCGGTTGGGACAGGCATTACGGAAGTGCAATGTGTGGAGGTGCTCATGTTAGCAAAACTCGGAGATCAGTTCCCCCTCATGACGTGCAAGCATTCCGCACATGTCTGAAGGGAGCCCATTATTGAAGTTAAAGACAGTGTTACACGGTGTTAGCGTGATTTCTCGTGGGCTGATGATTTTTTCTGTGTGATTGACTATCCCCTGTGACGGAACGATAGGCAGTTCCTTATCAAGATGCAGTCTGAGCGCCGGCCGGAGTGGCCGTGCGGTTCTAGGCGCTGCAGTCTGGAACCGAGCGACCACTACGGTCGCAGGTTCGAATCCTGCCTAGGGGATGGATGTGTGTGATGTCCTTACGTTGGTTGGGTTCAATTAGTTCGAAGTTCTAGGCGACTGATGACCTCAGAAGTAAAGTCGCATAGTGCTCAGAGCCATTTGAACCATTTGCAGCCTGAGCCTACAATAAGAGAAAAACGCTGAAGCTCCAAAGAAACCGGTATAAGCATGCGTATTCTGGCGTAGTCTTTAGATGGGTTACTTCTGATGCAGTGGCAGTTTATCAAAATTTAAGTGCGTTTGAACGTGGTGTTATAGTCGGTGCAAGAGCGATGGGACACAACATCACCAAGGTAGCAATGAAGTGAGGATTTTCCCGTACGACTATTTCACGAGTGTACCATGAATATCATGAATCCGGTAAAACATCAAATCTCCGACATCGCTGCGGCCGGAAAAAGGTCCTGCAAGAACGGTACCAACGGCGACTGAAGAGAATCGTTCAACGTGACAGAAGTGCAACCATTTTGCAAATTGCTGCAGATTTGAATGCTAGACCATCAACAAGTGTCGCCGTGCGAACCATTCCACGAAACATCATCGATGTGGGCTTTCGGAGCCGAAGGCCCACACGTATACCCTTGATGACGGCACGACACAAAGCTTTACGCCGCGCCTGGGCCCATCGACACCGACATTGGACTGTTGATGACTGCAAACACGTTGCCGAGTCGGACAAGGCTTGTCTCAATTTGAATTGAGCTTATGGACGGACACTCGTATGAAGACAACTCATAAATCCATGGACCCTGCATGCCAGCAGGGGACTTACAAGCTGGTGGAGGCTCTGTAATGGTGTGGGGCGTGTGCAGTCGGAGTGATACGGGGCCTCTGATACGCCTAGATACGACTCTGACAGGTGACACGTACATAAGCATCATGTCTGACCACCTGCATCCATTCATGTCCATTGTGCATTCCAGCGGACTTGGACAATTCCATCAGGACAATGAAACACCTCACACGTCCAGAATTGCTACAGAATGGCTCTAGGAACACTCGTCTCAGTGTAAACACTTCCGCTAGTCACCAAACGCCCCAGACATGAACATTATGGAGCATATCTGGGATGCCTAGCAACGTGCTGTTCAGAAGAGGTTTCCACCACCTCGTACTCTTACGGGTTTATGGGCAGCCTTGCGGGATTCACGGTGTCAGTTTCCTCCAGTACTACTTGAGACATTAGTCGTGTCCATGCCACGTCGTGTTGCGGCACTTGTGTGTGCTCGCGAGGGCCCTACACTGTGTTAGGTAGGTGTACCGGTTTCTTTGGCTCTTGAACGTATTTAAATTAATATCGAATGGTTTCCTTGAAACTGTACGAGAAAAAACGCGTTATTCCAAAAGCAGTGTTTTTTATATGTGTGTTAAATGTAAAACGCTATCCAAGAAAACAACTTCATCAACGTGTGCAACTTTTCTGCATTTACGTAAAGTTATTTCGTTCAGAGACGCAGTAGATGAAAAAAATCCTTTGGAGGCAGGCACACGTGGTACACATCAGCGAGAACCATTAGACCAGAGCCGGCTGGATGACTTGTAAAAGATATCGTGCCGGGAAGGGGCGATATAATTGTTACACCCCACCTCTGACACCAAATGTAAAAGAGTACGTGTTTTGGGGATGGGGAGAGAAACTTCTGACACCAATCTTAATGTATAAAATTGCAGGGAAGGGGGAAGAAGGTTGTTAAATATGGCTCGTGGCGGCAGTGTGCAGGAGGTCGAGCGGTCAGGATTTGATAGTGGGCATCCAGGGCTGCCGTTAAATGACAAAACAGGAAATTAATTACAATAAAGAGGATGTATTTCGATATACTGAGTACAAATGGCGCGCCTAGGGTCGGAAGTTAGCAGGTTTAGGCCAGTCTAGGAGGGCGAACAATTAAACGAAGTGGGCAACGGAAGGGGAAGCACATCATGTTTACTTACGTTGGTGGCCGGTCGCGAAGAGCAGAGCCAGAGGCTCCGGCTTCCGAAAAGACGTCTGTTCTGCTCGATCTCTGGATTACAAGAGAGAGAGAGACAACTGTGTTCTGCACCGCAGACCGCTCCAGCGTCCACACACGTGATCGGTATCCCGCGCACGCTATTGGCTAAAATCAATGGCGTGAATTCGCTAACAGTTTCAGCAGAGGGCTCGGGGCATCTCCTGTCAGCAGCTTTAGCTGGACAGAACCGCCTCGGTTTTGAAAGGCAACGACTTGTCACGTAGACACGGCATGAATTACTGTGGGAGAAAGCTCGTAACGATTCCACTGGGCCTTTGAAATAAATTCTTTTAAACCAATTCCCTAAAATATTCCTTGATTGGCTGCCATCCTGTACAGACTGATGCGTATGGTGCTCGTACCGGGTCGGCCAGTGGTTTCCAATGTGAAGGTAATTACCCCCCGACGGTTAATATGTAACTTTTGAGGGGAAAAATCAAAAGTACTCAGTTGTGTTTCTGTCAGAAAACTAAATTATTTTCAAAAGAGGTTTACGGTTATCACCATTTCGTAAAACTGTAATACTGATATCATCAACATCAGCCAATTCAATCACTTGGTGATGTGGCCTCTGAGTCGGCGTGCAACACAGGTTCTTCCATTTCTGCCGATCTTGAGCTTCTCGTTGCCGATCAGTCCGGATGTATTTCTTAATTCTCTGTCCAATGTCTCTGGCAGTTTTCTCCCTGGTAGTTTTCTCTCTGGTCTCCGATCTAGCACTTGTTTTGACAGTGTGCTGTCTTTTCCTCGAGCGACATGACCAGGACACTGCCATTTCTAGGTATTCACTCTTTCCATTATGTCATAGACCTTCGTTATCTGTCTGCTATCAACTGGTTTCAGTATGTAGTCCAATATTGGTCTTTCTATTCTTCTTTGGGCTACTACAAGTTTTCTAATAATTAATTCGTTTAATGTTACTGAAGTTACGAAAAATTAATTTTTTCAGTTGTTACCATTGACGTGTTACAATGTGGTGCGGGTTACAGCTAGCGAAACGATTGTGTGTGTATCACCTTCCTCAGATAGTCGACCCACTAGACACATAATTTTTCACTTTGTACGCTGCATCTATGACAGTAAAACTGAGACAAATAAATCACACATGCTTAAAAATCTAATGAAAATACATTCTCGGAGTTGTAGCTCGTCCAGCATTAGATCATAACTTTGCTTTGTTATTTACTTCACAACAATAAACGAACTAATTCACGACACAACAGTAACCATGCTATGACTACTGCATTGCTGTAGGGCCTACACTGTATTATTATTGATATTGTTAGTGACAGTAGTCAAATACGAAACATTGGCAGCCTAAAGTCTTCTAGTTTTTGCTAATTCAAATGTAACGGATCCAAATTATATACTGAATGAGATTTTCACTCTGCAGCGGAGTGTGCGCTGATATGAACCGTCCTGGCAGATTAAAACTGTGTGCCCAACCGAGACTCGAACTCGGGACCTTTGCCTTTCGCGGGCAAGTGCTCTACCATCTGAGCTACCGCAGGAGAGCTTCTGAGGTTCGCAGGAGTGCTTCTGTAAAGTTTGGAAGGTAGGAGACCAGATACTGGCAGAAGTAAAGCTGTGAGTACCTGGCGTGAGTCGTGCTTCGGTAGCTCAGATGGTAGAGCACTTGCCCGCGAAAGGCAAAGGTACCGAGTTCGAGTCTCCGTCGGGCACACAGTTTTAATCTGCCAGGAAGTTTCAAATTATTTACTTACGATAGGCTTAAGTATAGCGCACACATTTTAACTTTGTTGGTGTTAAATGAGGATGCAGAGTGGAGACGAAGCAAGTGTTGCTAGGAAGGGGAGTGATTCAGAGAAAGTATGACTCGTAACAAGTGTCTGCACTCAATGTGGAAAGTTAGCTTTCGTTTCTGAGGGGGAGGTGTAGCCACCACCAGTGATGCACTGAGAACTGCTTCGTAATTCTATGAGAAAGAATTAGTAGAAATAAGCTATACCATTTGTTCCATTGAGTCATTGGTTGGTGGCATAGTAAAACACCCACAAAACTCGCTACCTTTCCGCTTTTTCAATAGGTCTCTAACGATCTCATCGTCGATAGGACATTGCATCCTAACCTTCACTCGTGCTTCTTCCTTGTACCGGAGCCTTTCCTCCCTCCGCCTGCCCCTCCCTCCCCTCCGCCCCCCCCCCCCCTCCTCCTCCTCCTGCTCCTGAAAGCACGTCCCAGAGCAACACAGATTCCTGGACCGATAGAGCGCCTACGCACACCAGAGATCGTGAAAAAGGACTCCGTTCCCATACCTGCAGCCGGTACGCAAATTGCAGCGAGACCGGCTATAATTTCCCTCATTACTTCTGCAGACAGAGATAAGCAGCAACATGCGCGCCGACACACCGGCCTTCTCCAGCCCCATTTCTCTTCTCCATTGTATCGTGCAAATTATTGCCCTTTATATCCTCGCTCGGCAGGCAAGAACTACGTGAGGCTTTCAGGGTATACTGCAGCGTTGTATGATGTGAAAGCAGTGATCCGTTTTCTGAAACAGGACTGTGGTCTGTTAACGTGAATATGTAAAACAAAAAAACAGCCGTATTATGGAGCAGAAGACCTGTACCACATTTTCGTAGCCCTATTGGGAACATCTAGCGATAAATCTGCGCTACGGTTTGTAAAATGTGAAACACTCAGAAGCAATGGTCTGTAACACTTCACGATAAGAGATCGTGTAGAACAGAGGAACTATAATCAGTGATTTAAATGAAAGAGGGGTGGCTTAGGCCCAACAGCGGAAAGGTCTGTGTCCACACGCACCGTTTTGACGTGTCTTGCGTGAACTGAATGAAGTTTGAAAGACTGATGGCCTGCAGGTTTGTGTACATGAAAGACTGCCGACAAGTCTTTGCATATAGACGCACGTCAGTCTTATCGCTCAAACCCAGTCCCGCTGGCTGTCTACTATTTGTCCACGATAAGCCTAAAGCAAATGTATCACTGGAACCCCTACACACATGTAACTGGCACCACCAGCCACGGAAGCGCGACATGAATTTAACAATCGATTTGTCTCACCAGAAGGAGAAGTCGAATGGCAGTACAGACGTCTTTAAATCTTGGGCCACATTTTAATGTTACCGTAAACATTTTGGTATACTCTCCAGAATGAATTTTCACTCTGCGGCGGAGTGTGCGTTGATATGAAACTTCCTGGCAGATTAAAACTGGCCGGCCGAAGTGGCCGCGCGGTTCTGGCGCTGCAGTCTGGAACCGCGAGACCGCTACGGTCGCAGGTTCGAATCCTGCCTCGGGCATGGATGTGTGTGATGTCCTTAGGTTAGTTAGGTTTAACTAGTTCTAAGTTCTAGGGGACTAATGACCTCAGCAGTTGAGTCCCATAGTGCTCAGAGCCATTTGAACCATTTTTAGATTAAAACTGTGTGCCGGACTGAGACTCGAATTCAGTCCCGAGTTCGAGTCTCGCTCCGGCATACAGTTTTGCTCTGCCAGAAAGTGTCATTTTGGTGTATTGTTATCGAATATTTGATTGTATAGTAGAGAAGAGATGTTCGAAATTTGCCTAAGACAGTCTCTGAAAGTTCTTGATATAAGTGATGTCCCGTGATTTTAGTTCATTCAACAGCGGTTCTTGTCGGCCTTGGTGGCCGAGCGGTTCTAGGCGCTACAGTCTGGAACCGCGCGAGCGCTACGGTCGCAGGTTCGAATCCTGCCTCGGGCATGGATGTGTGTGATGTCCTTAGGTTAGTTAGGTTTAAGTAGCTGTAAGTTCTAGGGGACTGATGGCCTCAGAACTTAAGTCGCATAATGCTCAGAGCCATTTGAACCATTTTTTGAACAGCAGTTCTTGATAACATCAATACGTTCTCCATTGTATCCATTTCTTCAACCTGACGTTCCCGTTTCTTTATTTTTATGTTTCATAACGACTGTTACTCATTAATAATAACAACGATGGCGACTGCTCTGTTTTTTGAGCACGACTCTGTAAGCCTCCACTTGTCTATCTCACAAGACGACTGTACTGGAAACGCTTCTGCAACTCTGTTCAATAACCAGTCGCGGGACCATCGTGAACGACAAGCAGACTTTCTCTTCTTGTTCAGACTTTCTCTTCTTGTTCAGACTTTCTCTTCTTGTTCAGACTTTCTCTTCTTGTTCAGACTTTCTCTTCTTGTTCAGACTTTCTCTTCTTGTTCAGACTTTCTCTTCTTGTTCAGACTTTCTCTTCTTGTTCAGTTTAAGAACCCATAGCGCAACTGTCGTCACTAGCAGTGTTTCCTCCATGATTATTTCGAAACTACTGAGCAAAAAACCGAAGGGAAGTTTGAATGATGCAGTTGCGTGATTTGTGCTAGTCTTGTCAGTCTTGCATGATGATTCAAGATTGGCGAGCCGTCGTACGAAGTGGAAACGTGTTATCAAGTGAACGGGGCAGAACGCAGAATGATTGCTCTCTGGGCGGCGGATTTATCGTTCCGTAACCTTGCGACGTGTGCAGGGCGCACTGCTTCACCAGTGAGGCATGTGTGTAGAGAAGAGGGCCTACACAGCGTCGAAAGGGTCCTTGACTACACAATGTGACCACAGCGCGAGACGGCCGCCATCTTGTCCGCTTAGCAGCAAACAGCTTCGTCCGCATTGTTGGCGCCAAGTTGGAGCACTGCAGAAGGTGTGGACATGTCTGCGTCGATGGTTTGACGCCGTCTCCTGGTGATTGTGGCACACACACTTTTGCATCGGCTCCCTTTGACCAGAACCCACCACTGTCGCAGAGTGCAAAGGGCACGTGAACGTCGACACTAGCGTGCTGAGTGGCAAAATTTCTGTTTTCATACGAGTCGCGCTTCAACTTGTCCTACAGTGATTCCCACATACGCGTTCGGCGCCGTCGTAGTGAACGCAATCGAGCAGACTATATTGTTGAGCGGCATAGCGGACAAACACACAGTATAATGGTTCGGGGCAGTATTGCCTATAACACGCGATCTCGTCTCGTACGCCTTGAGAACTGAACAACTAGCACTACATCAGGGAGGCTTTACAGCCCGAGGCACTGTTCCTCCTGCAGGACGTTCCACATGCCATATTTCGGCAAGACAATAGACGGCCTCAAGTGGCGAGGAATTCGGAAGCCTTGTTCAAAGAAAACTGCGTACCCTGGCCTGCCCGTTTACCTGACAAGTCGCTCATAGAACGTGTCTGGGATATTGTCGGTCAAAGACTTGTTCGTTCAGGTCCTCCTGCAGCCACGGTTCATGCTTTTTGGACGCCCCTATAATCCGTGTGGCAGCGTAACCGATGGGTAAGGAAGAAAATTGTGGGAACTCATAAGATCGGATCATCTGACGTAATACCACTCTCAGGACTGACTTGATGCGGCGCAACGACCATTTCATATTCACTGCAGACTCTTTAATCTCTGTTACACTCAACATCTTCATTTATTTGTAGATATCGTCCAATGTCTTGTCTTTCCCTCGAATAAGTGCCGTAGCTAAACGTGTTTCCACGCTATAGCAGGTTATATACTGGTATACCTCCAAATATCGTTAAAACCACCTTTTGCCGGCGTAGTCCAGCAAACGAACGTGGTATGGACTCAGCAAGGGAAGGAGCTCAGGGCTTAGATTATCAGCGGGACTCGCCAAGTCATTGGAGATCCTCAACAGAAAAGTCAACCATGCTGCCTCCATAGACGTCCGTAATTGCGAAAGTGTTGCCGATGCAGGATTTTGTGAACAAATTGGCCTCCCGATTATGTGCCGTAAATGGTCGATGAGATGTCGGGCGATTTGGGCGGCCAAACCATTCGCTCGAATTGTGCAGAATGTTCTTCAAACAATGCGCGAAGAATTGTGACCCAGTTACATGGCGTATTATCGTCGATAAAAATCCATCGTTGTTTGAGAACATGATGTTATTGAATGGCTACAAATGGTCTTAAAGTAGCCGAGCATGAAGAGGACCCAGTCTGTCCAGTATAAACACTGCACACACCATTATGAAGCCACCACTATCTTCTCCAATGCCTTGTTGACAACTTGGGTGTATGGTCTCGTGTGTTCTGCGCCACATTCGAGCCGTACCATCAGCCCTTATCAGCTGAAATTGGGATTCACCTGTCAGGCCATGTTCCAACAAATATGCCCAAGACAACCCAGGAGAGGCGCTCAGGCGAAGTCATGATGTTAGCAAAGAAATTCGCGTCTGTCGTCTGCTGGCATAGCCCATTAACGACAAATTTCGCCGCAGTGTCGCAACGGATTCGTCCGTTGCACGTTCTAGATTGCTTTCTGCGGTTATTTCACAGAGTGTTGCTTGTCTGTTTGCACTGACCGCTCTAGGCAAACGCCGCTGCTCTAGGTCGTTAAGTCAAGGATGTTGGCCACTGCATCGCCCGTGGTGAGAGGTAACGTCTGAAATTTGGTATTCGCGGCACATTTTTTACACTGTGGAGCTGTTCTTGTTCTTGCCGCCGTGTGATATCTTTACGTTCGCGCAGTATTTGTTTGGCCTGCGACGTGATAGTACCAGTGTAAGCGCATGCACGTGATTGCTGCGAAATAACATCGCGTAAATTTTATTAACTGCTTTAGGGTGGAAACGCGTTTAGCTAAGACATTTTCTCCGATGCCACCGTCAAGAGCTTATGGAACACTACTGGCACCCATACTGAGACAAAATATTTCCCCCAATATACACACATCAAAAAAAGTTTTGCATCACCCCAGCCGGATCCAAGAACTCCTGAAGATAGACGTTGACTGTGAATATTGTATTACAGACACAGTCCCTTTGACTGATCAGAGATGTCACTAAACCCGACCAAAGATGATGCTTGAGCAGCGCCTATTAGACGGATGGGGTCATACAGCCGATCAGTTCCAGTCATTCCACCAGGAAGGAGGTAAACAGCTCGTGTTGTCTGTAGTTCAACCATGCCTAGATGGTCAATACCGCGGTTCGATCGCGTCCGTATTGTTAGTTTGTGACAGGAAGGGCTCTCAACCAGAGAAGTGTCCAGGTGTTTGGGAGTGGACCAAAGCGATGTTGTCCGGACATGGAGGAGATACAGAGAGACAGGAACTGTCGATGACATGTCTCGCTCAGCGCCCCCCCCCCCCCACCCCCCCGAGGTCTATTACTGCAGTGGACGACCACTACCTACGGATTATGGCTCGGAGGAACCCTGACAGCAACGCCACCATGTTTGAGAATGGTTTTCGTGCACCCACAAGGACATCGTGTTACGACTCAAACTGTGCGCAATAGGCTGCATGATGCGCAACTTCACTCCCGACGTCCATGGCGAGGTCCATCTTTGCAACCACGACACGATGCAGCGCGGTACAGATGGGCCCAACGACATGCCGAATTGGCATCACTTTCTCTTCACCGATGAGTGTCGCATATGCCTTCAACCAGACAATCGTCGGAGACGTGTTCGGAGGCAACCCTGTTAGGCTGAATGCCTGAGACACAGTGCCCAGCGCGTGCAGCAACGTGGAGGTTCCCTGCTGTTGGGGGTGGCATTATGTGAGACCGATGTACGCCGCTGGTGGTCATGGAAGGCGCCGTAATTGCTGTACGATACATGAATACCTCCCTCTGTCCGATAGAGCAACTATATCGGCGGCATATTGTCGGGGCATTCGTCTTCATGGAGGGCAATTCGCGCCACCATCTTGCACATCTTGTGAATTTCCTTCAGGATAACGACATCGCTCGACTAGAGTGGATAGCATGTTCTCCACATATGAACCATATCGAACATGCCTGGGATAGATTGAAAAGGGCTGTTTATAGACGATGTGACCCACCAACCACTCTGAGTGATCTACGCCGAATTGCCGTTGAGGAGTGGGACAGCCTGGACCAAAAGTGCCTCGATGAACTTGTGGATAATATGCCACGACGAATACAGGCGTGTATCAATGCAAGAGGGTATTAGAGGTACCGGTGTGTACAGCAGTCTGGACCACCACCTCTGAAGGTCTTGCTGTATGGTGGTACAACATGCAATTTGTGTTTTTCATGAGCAATAAAAAGGACGGAAATTATGTTTCCGTTGATCTCCTTTCCAATTTTCTGTACAGGTTCCGGAACTCTCGGAACCGAGACTATGCAAATCACTTTCTATGTGTGTGTGTGAAAATCGATATTAAATTGAAAATTACAGAACTATGCAAGATATCTGACTTGAAAATGCATTCGGAATTATAGAAAACTCAAGTCAGAAGAAAGTAATATTGAATTCTCTAACGATTTGCGAAATGGAGTGTCCCATGCGTCTAGCTGCAATTACCATTCCGCGTTCAAAGTCTGTTAACTCCCGTCGTGCATCCATAGCCAAGTCGGGATCTTTCCACGTGAGTCACCTGAGTGCAAATGACAGCTCCGCCAATCACCTCAGTGTAAATGTTACAGAACAGAGAAAACACAAGTTTGGACTGTCGCTAGGTTTGTCCGGTGGGCCAGCTACGTAATTGGCTTGCGCCGTATTTTCATTTCCTTGTCGACGCTGCCTTAGCTCTCGCGTTAGCTCGTCACTGGAACTTTCAGGCTTTTGGACTCCTTTCGACGCGAGCTTTCCTCTGACTTCTATAAATCCGAACATATTTTCGAGTCAGTTGAGACGAGATCTTACATCGTTTTCTAATTTTCAATTTAATATTCATTTTCAAATACTCTGGGAAATATTTTGTCTCGCATTTGGGTCCTAGTAGCATTCCAAAAGCTCTTCACAGTGATATCCGAAACAATGTGTTAGCTAAACGCGTTTCCACACTACACCAGTTTATAAATTTACACGAAGGTTATTCGCAGCAAGCACGCGCATGCCCTTACACTGGTGCGGTGACATCGCAGGAAAAACAAATACAGCGCAAAAGTAAAGATGTCCACCACGCCAACAACAAAAACAGTGACACAACTCTAACGTACAGTATTTGGGAAAAATCGACTTACAGAATTCCATATAATTTATACTGAAATAGTTCAATCACCTTTTATATTTCAAATAAGTAATTTTGGCAGTAAATTCTATTAAAGGTCTATACAACAGTAATATGGGCGTGTATTTCTGTACTGCTCGAATGTGAGGTGTTATAAGGTAACTGTTTATTAATTCTTTGAGTTGTGTCGCTTTTCTTGACTAAAAATAGTTTTGTTTTTGGTATGACCCTTCATGTAATACTTCTGGCACTTTTTCACCTCAAATAATACATATAGCAGAAATTTTCATTATTTTTCTTGTGCGCTGCAACGCACGAAATTTTTTAATATTAAAAACAGTTGTAATCGTCGAAACAGTGTCTGTCATGCATGTATGTCTGAAGGACGCTGTCACACACTTACTAGCCGTCCGCTGTGGCCGAGCAGTTCTAGGCAGTCGAGCCCGAACCACGCTGGTGCTACGGTCGCAGGTTCGAATCCTGCCTCGGGCATGGATGTGTGTGATGTCCTTAGATTAGTTGGGTTTAAGTAGTTCAATTCCAGGGGACATGACCTCAGATGTTAAGTCCCATAGTGCTCAGAGCCATTTGAACCATTTAGACACTTAATAAACACTGGCATTGTAATAATCAATGACACTAAAAACTGCATTCAACTTATCTTACGAACGAAAAGTTTCAAAACTCAAATTTCCCACTCTTCTTGAATGACAGATGCACACCTGCAAGTAGCAAAACTGGAGTGACCCTGTTCTTGCCGTGGCGAATGAAGAAATTGCCTACAACAAAACTGACACAACTGCTCGGAAGTGGACGAATTGCGAGATAGAGATATGGCGTTTTTCATGCACATTGGGGCAATTCACACGTCTTTTAATTCGGGTCACGTATCTTCCCGGGGAGCGGTATACTGTATCTGTTGTTGTCTTAACCATTGCTCACGCATTATTAGTCTAGTTATTAGTGATTCAAATCTGAAGGTATTCTGCCGCACAAGAAAGCTCGATCGACGATCAAATAGACATTCTCAAGTCAAAATAGTTTGACTTCTATGTCTTCGCCAGAGTCACGAGCCACGGAGGAATAGGATACCCAACGGCGGCACTGTTACCTAGTGCATCGCGCTGCAGCAGGATACTCTCTTCCAGTGGCAGTTTTACGGCCGTTTGAGATCCGCATTAAGGCGGCCTGATTCAGTAATTGCAGTCTCTATTGCCCGCCGCCACTCTTTGTTTTCCTTTACGCCACACACGCCTGTAATCTTCGCAGCCGCAAGCTCTCGCTCGCTAGGACGAAATATGCGTGGCTTGCAATTACGCGAAGCGATCCTTTTACCGCGGGAAGATAAGAGAGTAAGGACTTAATGCACGCCTCTGAATTTGTTATTCATTCAGCACCGCTGTACTGCCTCCTGTTCGCGGAGGCTGCACTTGGGTAATTGCTGCCGCCAGCCGCGGAGCGGGGGCGTGACGTGATGTACGCTGTGGCTCGCGCCGCTCCCACCCACGTGCACCGAGGCAGGCGTTCTCGCCTATCCTAGCCCAAGCTCCACTCCAGCGGGTTAGGACACTGGACTCGCAATCGGGAGGAAGACTGTTTAAACCAGCGTTCAGCCATCTTCATTTAGGTTTTCCGGGGTTTCCCTAAATCGCTTAAGACAAATACCGGGATGGTTCCTTCGAAATGGCGCAGCAAAATGTTGTTTTCGACAAGAGTTCCGTGTCAGGAGCTGTATGCGCTGCGTTTTGTTGTAATTAAGCACTAATCTGAAACTTCCTGATTAAAACCTCAAGCATCCCCTTTGGAAAATTATGAATTCTTGTTTTGTTGTTGTCTTCGGTCCTGAGACTGGTTTGATGCAGCTCTCCATGCTACCCTATCCTGTGCAAGCTTCTTCATCTCCCAGTACCTACTGCAACCCACATCCTTCTGAATCTGCTTAGTGTATTCAACTCTTGGTATCCCTCTACGATTTTTACCCTCCACGCTGCCCTCCAGTGCTAAATTTGTGATCCGTTGATGCCTCAGAACATGTCCTACTAACCGGTCCCTTCTTCTAGTCAACTTGTACCACAAACTTCTCTGCCGGCCGAAGTGGCCGTGCGGTTCTAGGCGCTGCAGTCTGGAACCGCGAGGCCGCTACGGTCGCAGGTTCGAATCCTGCCTCGGGCATGGATGTGTGTGATGTCCTTAGGTTAGTTAGGTTTAAGTAGTTCTATGTTCTACGGGACTAATGACTTCAGAAGTTGAGTCCCATAGTGCTCAGAGCCATTTGAACCATTTTGAACAAACTTCTCTTCTTCCCAATTCTATTCCATACTTCATCATTAGTTTTGTGATCTACCCATCTAATCTTGAGCATTCTTCTGTAGCACCACATTTCGAAAGCTTCTATTCTCTTCTCGTCCAAACTATTTATCGTCCATGTATCACTTCCATACATGGCTACACTCCATACAAATACTTTCAGAAATGACTTCCTGACACTAAAATCTATACTCGATGTTAACAAATTTCCCTTCTTCAGAAACGCTTTCCTTGCCATTGCCAGTCTACATTTTATATCCTCTCTACTTCGACCATCATCAGTTATTTTGCTCCCCAAATAGGAAAACTCCTTTACTACTTTAAGTGTCTCATTTCCTAATCTAATACCCTCAGCATCACCTGATTTAATTCGACTACATTTCATTATCCTCGTTTTGTTTTTCTTGATGTTCATCTTATATCCTCCTTTCAAGACACTGTCCATTCCGTTCAACTGCTCTTCCAAGTCCTTTGCTGTCTCTGATAGAATTACAATGTCATCGGTGAACCTCAAAGTTATTATTTATTCTACATGGATTTTAATACCTACTCCGAATTTTTCTTTTGTTTCCTTTACTGCTTGCTCAATATACAAATTGAATAACATCGGGGAGTGACTACAACCCTGTCTCACTCCCTTCCCAACCACTGCTTCCCTTTCATGTCCCTCGATTCATATAACTGCCATCTGGTTTCTGTACAAATTGTAAATAGCCTTTCGCTCCCTGTATTTTACCCCTGCCACCTTCAGAATTTGAAAAAGAGTATTCCAGTCAACATTGTCAAAAGCTTTCTCTAAGTCTACAAATGCTAGAAACGTAGGTTTCCCTTTCCTTAATCTTTCTTCTAAGACAAGGCGTAAGGTCACTATTGCCTCGCGTGTTCCAACATTTCTACGGAATCCAAACCGATGTTCCCCGAGGTCGGCTTCTACCAGTTTTTCCATTCGTCTGTAAAGAATTCGTGTTAGTATTTTGCAGCTGTGACTTATTAAACTGATAGTACGGTAATTTTTCACATCTGTCCACACGTGCTTTCTTTGGGATTGGAACTATTATATTATGAACTACTATGCTGGTAAATCTCGTACGTTATTTGATTTTAAAACAGCTGAGCAAAACTGAACGTACTCAGACATTTCGCTCTTTACCTATTCTGATCATCACTGACTGACACAATATTTTTAGCGCAACGCAATCTGACTTTCAAAAATCCCTACAAAAGAATGGCCCTGACTAACAATAACCTATACCCTTTATGAATCACTTACCTCACAAAAATCTTCGTTACTCGAACTACTGCAATACAGCGAAAGCCAATATTGTCAGCTAAATAAAAGATTCTAACTACTGAAGTCACTAACTACTGATAGGTATAGTTAGCAAATGAAAGATTTTGATAGAGTCAAACAATGTATTTACCTTAATAGTGTTCAAAAGTCATTATATATATATATAATCAGTTCATGACATCCGGTCTTACAGATTTACTGTCTCTGATGGACACACGTCCAGATCATCCGCTCTCATAACTCTGCCGTCTCTCGCCCCACATCCACCACTGCTGGCGGCTCACCTCCCACTGCGCAACGCTACGCTCTGTTTACATCCAACTGCCCAACACTAGAATAGCAATATTCCAACAGTGCCAACCAGCCACAGACTTCACACAACACAGTCAGTGATTTTCATATAGAGCGCTACGTGGCGTTACCAACATAAAAACTTAAACAGGCTACTTACAAACTGTGTGCCTGACCGAGACTCGAACTCGGGACCTTTGCCTTTCTTCCAGGAGTGCTAGTCCTGCAGGTTCGCAGGAGAGCTTCTGTGGAGTCCGGAAGGTAGGAGATGAGGTACTGGCAGAATTGAAGCTCTGAGGACGGGGCGTGAGTCGTGCTTGGGTATCTCAGATGGTAGAGCACCTGCCCGCGAAAGACAAAGGTCTCGAGTTCGAGTCACGGTCCGGCACATAATTTTAATCTGCCAGGAAGTTTCACATCAGCGCACACTCCGCTGCAGAGTGAAAATCTCATTCCGGAAACATTAATCTGTTCACTGAAAACAACATGCTAGTGATACTGACTACCCTATCAGCTACATTATTAATACAATGTGTCTATAAAGTCCAGCCATCATTTCAAAGCATCGTTAACTTGGAAATGAAATGAAGTGAGCGTATGGCATTGTTGGCCGAGAGGCCTCATCCTGGGAAGTTCGGCCGCCGTGTGCAAGTCTTGGGCGACTTGCGCCCAAGTGATAATAATGAAATGAGTACAACGCAACACCCAGTCAACGAGCGGAGAAAATCTCCAAACCGGCCGGGAATCGAACCCGGGTCCGCTGCATGGGAGGCAAGCACGTTACCACCCAACTGAGCAAGCGCACATCCTAACTTCGAAACTATTGGAAGTAAGCATTGTGGTTTGTTGTAACAAGTTTAGCAGTTCTGTTTTTTTTTTCTCTTCCTCCTTCATTGCAGACGTGACATGGTGTATATAACGAACCAGAATTGCGGCGATCTTTGATCAGTAGTCGATTACGTTACTGAACCTGTTTGGGGGAAAAAAGGGGGAATGGAATCGCAAATTTCGTTAGCTATGTTGTACTTGAAGTAGCAAGCCCGAAGTACAAGAGGCGAGACTATGCGATCAGTGTATTTTATGGGTATACTTATTTAAATCTCACACTTTTCCAGGTTTTTTCTTAGCACTTTGGAACATTATTTTTATTTTTTATTTTGAAAGAAATCAATTATACTATAAATTCTGTTTGTTTTATTTGACCATAGATGGCACATAGTATTTCGCATTTTACAATATTTTGGTTATGAAACTCCTCATAACTTTTTATTACCTATTAAATACAAAAACTGTTACAGTTTTTCGAAAGCAATGTCAATTTTCACAAAAAAAGTCATTGAAGAGAAAAGTACAAAATGTTCATTATTTTTGCGCCGTAATTTTCACAAAACGCCATATCAAACTTAAGTACAATAACATATAATTATTTTTATAAATTTAACTAACTCAAAAGGCGTGTTTCCTTTTTAAATATTCATTTATGTATGCAGAAGACTATATACAAAAGTTAATTTGACGAATTCTGGGACAATCTAGAGCTTCTTGGGACACAACGTGCCAGAAGCAACCCATGTTCGTCTCAAGCTCGTGTAGGACAGTCTGTTTAGGCTGGTTCAAATGTCTCTGAGCACTATGGGACTTAACATCTGAAGTACATCAGTCCCCTAGACTTAGAACTAGTGAAATGTTAGCACATCACACACATCCATGCCCGAGGCAGGATTCGAACCTGCGACCGTAGCAGCAGCGCGGTTCCGGCTGAAGTGCCTAGAACAGCTAGGCCACAAAGCCGGCAGTCTGCTTAGGCGGGGAGTTGTAAGTTAGTCTTTGTACGGTGGACAGGATGTACGCAAAGTGCCACTTTTTCATGTTGGAAACTAATTTGAATTGAATTGAATTTGGAATGATTCGCGAATCTATTGACTCAGGACAGAGATCAGTGTATGAAATCTGTGTGCGCTCGAAAGGAGACATTCCTTAGCGATGTGTCGAAAACTGATGCATAAACTTCATTGCTTGCGATACCTGGATGAGAAATGAAAGAACATGCGACGAAAATGTGTACAACTATCTTCCCTAATGCTCGACATGGACCTTTACATCATCTCCTGGACAAGTAGTAGTTTGGAGCCACAAATACATTCACGGAATAAGATGAGAGAGTTTTTGCACATTATACCATCCAATATGAAACATTTTTAACATTGCTGTTTCTCGTGGCCTACTACATAAATACGCATTTATATAGCTGTACTTTTAATGGAGTTAGAGAGCAGCAGTGTTAGAACTACATAAAAATGGCGACAGACCAGGAAAAGGTGCAATGTGTCATCTGGTATGCAGAGTCCATATCTGTGATAACACCACTGCAGAATTATCGACGGCAGAATGGACAAAAACAAGCATATTGAGAAGTGGACGTTCCCGTTAGTTTCGAGCACGTGATGGAAAAGCCGATCGGTTGAAACTGGTACCGTTATTTTAGTTCTGAATAATCTGTATTTTATAGTATTCGTTTGGTCTCGGCTGTAACAGGTTTTTCCGGGATTTTTTCAGAAACCGGGTAAAAAAACCGAAACATCAGTTAGTCATAGCAGCAGTACTAGAATTTTTCGTTTTTAAATCAACTTTTTTTTTTAAAGTGGTCTTTTTTCGTATAATTTGCGTCGATTTCAAATATTGCGATATTATAGAAAGTGGGAAAAGCGACCAATGCTCATAATAATAAGACCAACAGAATAACGATTGCTGAGACAATAACGTCTCTGTTGCCTTGTCTCTTAGCATGTAGATGGAGTGTGCAAGACCTGCCCCTACCTAGTACATGCGATAGTTTTCGTTGATGTCGCCTGGTTCAAAAAATGGCTCTGAGTACTATGGGAGTCAACTTCTGAGGTCATCAGTCCCCTAGAACTTAAGACTACTTAAACCCAACTAACATAAGGACATCACACACATCCATGCCCGAGGCAGGATTCGAACCTGCGACTGTAGCAGCAGTGCGGTTCCGGAATGAAGCGCCTAGAACCGCTCGGCCACTACGGCCGGCGACGTCACCTGGACTTCCGTTGTGCTGCAGAATGGCATCAACCCTAGTCTGAAAACATTTTAACGAAGTGACGAAGCGATGAAGTACAATGCTTCATGTGGTTTATAAGATCAAAGATTTGTCTGCCATTCCTAGGAAATAATAAAAGAGGAAGGAAATTATGGTAACAGTAATAAACCAAAAACTCGGCAACAGTTCATTCGTAATATAGAACAAGAATAGAAAGCAACGGATCTGCTGCCTGTGTCAGCACATATGCCATTTTCTGCTTTTAGCAAATACAGTTTTCCACCCTCAGTTTTCGCCCTTAGAAATGACAATTCGTAATGCCCAACCCCCGATTACAACATGATTTTCGAGCAGAGCTTCAAAAACTTAGAATAGACAGGAAAATACTGTTGATGTTTGCAGTAGTCAACGTAGCGAACGGTGCACGGAAAAGATTCTCTTTTATTTGCCTGTTTAATATCTTGAGTCTGTGTATCCTGAAACTGAGTGAGTCAAAATTTTTCTATCTCTGTTCGATTTCGACGTTTACTACAGGAAATAAGAGGAATAGAAAACCGAAGATAGGTGTGCTTTTTAAGAGAAACTGGTTATTTTGTGCGGTTTTAAGAGTCAAGTTAAACTGGTGTGAAAAAAAAGTATATAACCGAAAACAGTTTGTTTCAGTGAGAACCTTTATTCCTACTGCTGACGGACAAATTTCGTGAGGGGTAGCTGGTTCATGGTGGTCCCGTCGCATCGCACGGCCCCCGCGCTCAGTCGATGTCACGCCATTAGATTTCCTTTTGTGGGGATTCGACAAGGATCACGAGTACACGACACGACCCTGTGTCATTCCTACCCTTCGTGCACGAATCACCGATGAAATCAGAACTGTTGGTGTTGCAATACTGATCCGTGTTTGGGTTCAAAAATGGCTCTGAGCACTATGGGACTTAACTTCTGTGGTCATCAGTCCCCTAGAACTTAGAACTACTTAAACCTAACTAACCTAAAGACATCACACACATCCATGCCCGAGGCAGGATTCGAACCTGCGACCGTAGCAGTCCCGCGGTTCCGGACTGCGCGCCTAGAACCTCCGTGTTTGGGCAGAACTCAAATAGCGCCTTGTTGTTCTACGAGCGACAAGTGGGGTACACGTTTAAATTCTGGCGGAAGACAAGCCACGATCCTTCAGTGACGCGGCAAAAAGGAATGAATAGCGATGTGTACATATACAGATGGTGGTAGTATTGCGAATACAAGGCGTAAAAGGGCGGAACATTGGCGGAGCTGTCTTTTTTTTCTTTTTTTTTCGTTTTTTTTGTTTTTTTTTCTCCTTCGGGTGATTAATGTGAAAAGGTTTCAGACGTGATTAGGGCCGGACGCCAGGAATTAACAGACTTTGAACGCGGAATGGTAGATGGAGCCAGACGCATCGGACATTCCATTTCGGAAATCGTACGGGATTTCAATTAACGAAAACCAAGAGTGTGCCGAGAATACCAAATTTCAGGCATTTCCTCTCACCACTGACAAGGCAGTGACCGATGGCTTTCACTTAACAACTGAGAGCAGCTGCGTTTGCATAGAGTTGTCAGCACTAACAGACAAGTACCAGTGCATGAAATGACCGCAGAAATCAAGGTGGGACGCACGACGAACGTTATCCTTTAGGACAGAGCGGCGAAATTTGGCGTTAATGGGCTATGGCAGCAGACGACCGACGCGAGTACCTTTGCAAACAGCACTTCATCGCCTGCAGCGCCCCTCCTGGGCTTGTCACCATATTGGCTGGACTCTAGACGACTGGAAAACCGTGGCCTAGTCAGACGAGTTCAGATTTCAGTTTTTAAGAGCTGATGCTAGGGTTCGAGTGTGGCGCAGATCCCACAAAGCAGTGGACCCCACACTGTCACCAAGGCTCTGTGCAAGATGCTGGTGGCTCCATAATGGTGTGGACTGTGTTTACGTGGAATGGATTCGCTCCTCTGGTCAAAGTGAACTGACGATTGACTACAAATGATTATGTTCGGCTTGTTCGGCTACTTGCTGACCATTTGCAGCCATTCCCAAACATATCACTGGGCCACAGTTGTTCGCAATTGGTTTGAAGAACATTCTGGACGATTCGAGCGAATGATTTGGCCACGTAGGTCACCCGACATGAATCCCTTCAGATGTTTATGGGGAACTATCGAGAGGTCAGTTCGTGGACTAAATTCTCCACCGGCAACACTTTCTCAATTATGGACGATTTTAGAGCACAATAGCTCAGTATTTATGGAGTGGACTTGCTGAGTCCGTGCCACGCCTAGCTGCTGCACTACGCCGGGCAGAAGGGAATCTGATGCGCTATTAAAAGGTATCCCACGACTTATGTCACCTCATTTTTTGGAATGATCTACATCTACGTGATTACTCTCATACTCACAATAAAGTGCGTGGCAGAGGGTTCAATGAACCACCTTCATGCTGTCTCTCTACCGTTCCACTCTCGAACGGCACGCGGGAAAAACGAGCACTTAAATTTTTCCGTACGTGCCCTAATTTCTCTTATTTTATCGTGATGATCATTTCTCCCTATGTAGGTGGGTGCCAACAGAATGTTTCCGCAATCGGAGGAGAAAACTGGAGATTGAAATTTCATGAGAAGATCCCGTCGCAACGAAAAACGCCTTCGTTTTAATGATTGCCACTTCATTTCACGTATCATGTCTGTGACACTATCTCCCCTATTTCGCGATAATACAAAACGAGCTGCCCTTCTTTGTACCTTTTCGATGTCATCCGTCAGTCCCACCTAATGCGGATCCCACACCGCACAGCAGTACTCCAGAATAGGGTGGACAAGCGTAGTGTAAGCAGTCTCTTTGGTAGACCTGATGCACGTTCTAACTGTTCTGCCAATGAATCGCAATCTTTGGTTTGCTCAACCCACAATATTATCTATGTGATCGTTCTCACTTAGGTTATTTGTAATTGTAATCCTTAGTATTTAGTTGAATTTACAGCCTTCAGATTTGTGTGACTTATCGTGTAATCGAAATTTAGCTGATTTCTTTTAGTACTCATGTGAATAACTTCGCACTTTTCCTTATCCATGGTCAATTGCCACTTTTCGCACCATACAGGTATCTTATCCAAATCATTTTGCAAGTCGTTTTGATCATCTGAGGACATTACTAGACGATAAATCACATCATCATCTGCAAACAATCTAAGACGGCTACTCAGATTGTCTCCTATGTCGTTAATATAGATCAGGAACAATAGAGGGCCTATAACACTTCCTTGGGGGACGCCGGATATTACTTCTGTTTTACTCGTTGACTTTCCGTCTATTACTACGAACTGTGATCTTTCTGACAGGAAATCACGAATCCAGACGCACAACTGAGGCGATACTCCGTAGGCACGCAGTTTGGTTAGAAGACGCTTGTGAGGAACGGTGTCGAAACCCTTCTAGAAATCTAAAAGTATTGAATCAATTTGACATCCCCTGTCGATACCACTTATTACTTCATGAGTATAAAGAGCTAGTTGTGTTTCACAAAAACGATATTTTCTGAATCCGTGCTGACTATGTGTCAATAAATCGTTTTCTTCGAGGTACTGCATAATGTTCGTATACAGTATATGTTCTAATACCATACTGCAAATCGACGTTAGTGACATAGGCCTGTAATTCAGCGGATTACTCTTACTTACCTTTTGGGTATTGGTGTGACTTGAGCAATTTTCCAGTCTTCAGGTACGTATCTTTCTGTGAGCGAGTGGTTGTATATAATTGCTAAATATGGAGCTATTTTATCACCATACTCTGAGAGGAACTTGACTGGTATACAATCTGGACCGGAGGCCTTGCCTTTATTGATTTAAGCTGCTTTGTTACACCGAGGATATCTATTTCTATGTTTCTCATTTTGGCAGTTGTTCTTGATTGGAATTCAGGAATATTTACTTCGTCTTCTTTGGTGAAGGAATTCGGAAAACCGTGTTTAATAACTCTGCTGCAGTGGTTCTGTCATCAGTGACTTCACCTTTGTTATCGCGCTATGAAGGTACTGATTGCGTCTTGCCACTGGTGTGCTTTATATATGACCAGAATCTCCTTGGGTTTTCTGCCAGATTTCGAGACAGAATTTCGTTGTGGGAATTATTAAAAGCATCTCGCATTGAAGTACGCACCATATTAGGACTTTATGAATATCCTGTATTAAAGTGCACGCTTTTTAAAGTAGCACGAGTCCCATCTGCAAAGAGAGAAAATTTTGAGTGATTTCTTGGCCGTAGAGAAGGTGGTTGTTCGGACGCTGCGCATAGTAGCGTAATCAGAGGCCGGAGACAGTAGTGGAGAAGATTGCACAGCGCTAGGGTCACGAGAGGAAAGTTTGGCCCATCTCGCAAGAGGCTGGGACGAGACTAGCCCCTCACACCTCGTGAGTCCGCAACGGCTCGCCAGGGACTTGCCGTAATGAGAAGCCGTCGCCAACACCCCCGCCGCCCATGCGGTGTCTCGGCGTCTCGGGTCAGCCTCTTGCCACTCCGCTGCAAGGGGAAACTTGTGGCGGGAGCTGAGACGTGTGCTGCTGTGCTTAACCGGGCTCTCAGGCGTCGCTCCAACTGTCATCACTTCCGAATACAGTCTTGCTAGACTTCTGGAAGGTGTTCAATACAGTTCCACAATGTTACTGAACCGTGATTTACTTTCAAAGAATATTCTTAAGAATTTATTTTATTTACTAGCGATTCATCAAGAACATTAACACATTTAATCACACTATGCAAGCATGGAAGTAGTTGCCAGGGAGTAACTGATGAAATCATAACCAAATGCCTTTTAACAAATGGGAATTTTATTCACTTTAATAGTGCCTAAAAGCTTTTTTTTTTTTAAAGAAACAGACTTAAATTATAATCAGAAAGCACCCTCTAAATATCAAAGTTACAATTTATTCAGAGGCCGAAAGAAACAAGTTTCGACTGTATGAGCTTTCGGGCAGAGAAGCTTGCCGCTCCATTTTGACACGGCCGTAGTTACGACCGCTCACAAGTCTCTGGAAGACTACACTGGTGCAAATCTGCAACACACCAAATAACTTTGAACTACGAGTTTTAACAATTTACACAAGCACACAAACTATGCACCCCCTGTAGGAGGGATGGAAATGGTACAAAACACTAACAATTAAAATATTAACCTTGCCACCGAAGGTGCAACTTGATTTTAACTTCTAAGAAAAGTCTTACGGTGAAAGGGTGGCAACTTTATGTACTAAAATGATCATTTAAATAAAAGCCCATGAAATGCAATCTTATATAAAATTTTACAAGGTTGGCCAAACAATAGTTAAGGTGCTCTACAGTACACAGATACCGCCTCTCAAGAGCATAGGCAATAATATCAAAGTTTCCAAAGATCAAAACATATTTCAGGTATTAGGCCGTTACACTCCAAGCAATAAATTCGTTAACACACCAAATCCGGCAAACATGACAGAGGAAGCTACTAACATACAGTAGATTACTGAACAACCCGAACCGCAGGTTGCTCTAACCCGCCCCTACTCCACAAGGGAAAAAACGGACCACCCAATTTATAAACAACCACCTTCCCGCGGGTGGGCAAACGGAGAAGAACGGGGGACGACCCCAAAGCAAAGCGGCTGGTGACCTCACCAAGAAAACAAGTTGAATTTAACAAGAGTAAATCAAACAAGATATCACCAATCACTTAACTTCTAAGAAACTGCGATTTCTCGAGAAGACCTGGCGCAGCACCCCCAAATCGCTCTCTCGAACCGTCCGCTGCCAGCCGCTTCAACGGACGCAGGAAGGCGCGCCGATCTCCCGTCTCACGGCGTCGCAGCTCGCACCGGCCAGACTGATGTCGTGAGTTGACTCCTGTTGCTCTCGTGTCGACCGTGAAGTCACTACCCCTCGCTATACGCCGCGGTCCACTGGACTCACGTGGCGACCTCACATGCGCCGACACTCAAGACGGACAAGTCATCTTGTGTCTCAGTGCGCGACCGACCAACCGATCGATCCAACCGCCAGTGACTATTGCCTGAGCAAACTCGAGCAGACTGGCGGCTTAACGCGCAGGCAGATGCAGGAACTAAGCCTCGACCGGGCGAGCACTCGCTGAGTTCTCTTACTGGTGGAGTGGAAAGACTCTCATTTTGCCGGCCTTAAAGATTGATTCGAATGACAGACATACTAGCACTCCGAACGACAGACACTAACTGTCTAACAAATGCGGACGAGAGACAGAATAGCAAGCTGGGGACGAGACACTGACCAAGGCTCACCCACTGGCGAGCTCATAGCGCCCCTTAAATGCACGTGAACAGGCAACCTTTCCCCTTTCCCACCAGAGGGAGACACCAAAGCTGCGATTGCCACAGCGGCGCCACTGCCAGAAACGGAAGCTGCGCTGCGGCGCGCTCTTCAAAACAGCAATTTTTGCCACGGCTCAGTTACTAATGAACGAAAGAAGAGTGTACGGAGTATTAGGCTAGCTTCGTGACTGGCATGTTTGCTTAGAGTACAGAAGTCATAGTACGTAAAACTAACTTCAATCGTACCCAAGGGAGTGTAATAGGACCATTACTCTTCACAATGTACAGGGTATTTCGGTGTTTTTGCATCAGACGTCTGCGGGTGGTAGATCACATCATGGGGAACAACTTCTGTCAGAGACAGTGTGTTCGCTGACGCTTCCTCGAGACGGTAGACGTCGTTTTATTGAATTTGCCGGCCCTTGCACGACTGGGTTTCACCGAACTAGCAGCACACCTGGTTAGTAACCCTGCATCTGCATGTTACTTACAACAGTAAATTGATAGTGATTTGTAACAAGAAAACATTAAGAATGGTTTCCCTAAGCGGAGAAACATACACTGCGCAACAGAATTCAAGGATCACTTTCTGTCGAAACCCCATAATTGGTTCCTGTTGTGGAGCAGAAGTTTGATATTTGGCTCAAAGGTGCCTGCAACCTCTCTCTCTGTAATGTTGCAAAGCTTAGCGCCCGCTATGTCACCCTTGGGTTCTACAACGCTTCGAACAAGGCGATGACACATGCGGAAAAAAGGCCAGAGCTCATTAGTTCATGTGGGATGTAACGTGGGTTACTGATGTCACCTTGGCGTCCAGTTTCACCGTAGTTCTGCTCAGCGCCACCGTGGACGTGTAACACGATGGGAAGGTAGTCACATTCCCTGTTACCTAGGTTTCACCCCTTCTTCTTACGCTTTCTGCGATGGAGGTAAGAACCGCGACTCCCAACGTTGAAACCGCGTGGTTTTCTTACAAGTGGCCGAGGTAAACATTTCGGATACACATTTCAGACACACCGCAGCTTAGAATCTAAACTCCAAGGCCTTGATGGCTATTGCAGTACAGTACACTCAACAAGTGCTCTTCGAACTACGCTCGTACGCCGCTAGCTGTGACTCGTTGCATTGTCCTGCTGGTAGATGCCACCGTGCCGAGGAAAAAACAAATTGAATATAGGTGTGGACATGGTTCCAAGGATAGATGCATTGATTGTGCCTCCCAGAATGACGAGATCGGCCAGGAAATGCCACGAAATCATTCCCCAGATCTTAAGGCTCCGAAGATTATTACAGGATGTTTGCTTTCAGACGTTTCACTCCATACACGCTAACGACCATCTGATCCGATGGAGCATAAAACATCATTCACCTGAAAAGGCCACTTGTTGTTACTCAGTGGTGCATGAACGTGTCACCTGTTGCAGAACCCCATACGCCGGAACGTCCACATAGGGAACTCACATGACACCGATCTGTAAGTCCACGGTATTGTTAATAAGTATAGAAAACCGTCCCGAAACACACGTGCTACAAAAAGCCACTGTTTCCTGCGCATGTACCCCGACATCACTATGAGATACGATCACCATGCACACGTACACAGGCTGCACAACGGGTTGGCATACTCTGGATCAGGTGGTCGAGCAGCTGCTGGGGTATAGCCTCCCATTCTTGCACCAGTGCTTGTCGGAACTCCTGAAGTGTCTCAGGGGTTTGAAGAAGTGCAGCGATACGTCGACCGAGAGCATCCCAGACGTGCTCGATGGGGTTTAGGTCTGGAGAACAGGCAGGCCACTCCATTCGCCTGATATCTTCTGTTTCAGCTCGGTGGGGCCGTGCGTTATCATCCATCAGGAGGAAGGTGGGACCCACTGCACCCCTGAAAAGACGGACATACTGGTGCAAAATGACGTCCCGATACACCTGACCTGTTACAGTTCCTCTGCCAAAGACATGCAGGGGTGTACGTGAACCAATCATAATCCCACTCCACACCATCAAACCACGACCTCCATACAGGTCCCTTTCAAGGACATTAAGGGGTTGGTATCTGGTTCCTGGTTCACGCCAGATGAAAACCCGGCGAGAATCACTGTTCAGACTATACCTGGACTCGTCCTTGAGCATAACCTGGGACCACTGTTCCAATGACCATGTACTGTGTTCTTGACACCAGCCTTTACGGGCTCCCCTGTGACCAGGGGTCAGTGGAATGCACCTTGCAGCTCTCCGGTCTGTAGAGCGTGTGTCTGGAAACAACTGTTCCAGTGGCTGCGGTAAGGTCCCGAGCAGAGCTACCTGCAATATTCCATGGCCGTGTGCGGGCACTGATGGTGAGATATTGGTCTTCTTGTGGTGTTGTACAATGTGGACGTTCCGTACTGTAGCGCCTGGACACCTGTCTGCTGGAATCGTTGCCATAATCTTGAGATCACACTTTGTGGCTCACGGAGGGCCCGTGCTACGACCTGCTGTGTTTGCCAGCCTCCAGTCGCCCTAGTATTCTACCCCTCATAAAGTCATAAATATGTGTTCTTTGAGCCATTTTCAACACACACTCACCATTAGCAAGTCTGAAAACGTCTACACACTTACTCGCTGCACCGTACTCTGACATGCACCAAGACACCTTTGGTATGTGGACTGCTGACAGCGCCACCATGTGACGAACGCATGGTCATACCCCGAGGTGATTTAAACCCGCAAACCGCCCACCAGAGCAATGTTTCACCATGTATCAGCATTATCCTTAATTTATGAGCATGAGTGTACTCTCCTCTGCCAGTGCTGCCACCTGCCGTCTATGAGTGGTTATTGTCCGTTATGTCGAACATAGGCGGTGGTCATATTAATGTGACTGGACTGTGTTGTTCACGGGACAGCAGAGGGAAAGAACTCGTGGGTCAACCATTTTTGAAATATGTCCACACTGAAAATACTTCTATATGTTCCCTGTTGGTGGTAGTCTGTGTTAATACTCCTCAAGCCACTGCTGAGTGCGTGGTACATTGTACCAATATTATCAGTGTACTTTCCTGGCTCATCCGCGTATTGAACGAGGAAAAAAAATTGTCCTTATGCTTCTGTACACGTCTTGACCTCATTTTTTTCCATGACTCCTAAGCGAGATATTTGTTAGTAGCAGCATAATTGTCTCCGAATACAGTTTCTAGAAATTTTTCCAACAGGGTTTCGCGAGAACAACGTCGTCTTTCTTCCGAGGATTCCCGAGCCTTTCTGTTACACTTTCGTATTGCCCACACCGACCTCTTCATGAGGGTAGCCGCGCGAGCCTGAATTCGTTCGATGTCTATTGTCATAACTACGTGATAAGTACTGCAAACACTGGATATGGTCGCTCTACCATCGCGTATGCACTTACCTTCACAGATGCATCGCACTTTTCCAGAACCTCTTCAAGAAATCAGTCTTCAATTCGCCGTCTCTAGTAATGGTCGTCCCAGATTGCTTTTTATACGATGTGGCGCGCTTGAGATGTTGTTCACCAATCTTGTAATCGGACACCATGCGATTCTCTCTCTTCGGCATAGGCATTACCTTAAATTTATCCACATTAAAGAGAGCTGTCATTTACTGCACCAATTCGAAATTTTGACCAAGTGTATTTGCGATTCATTGCGGTCCTCGAACGACGGTACGTACACTATGTGATGAAAAGTATCTGGACACCTGATAATGACTTAAAAAGTTCTTGGCGCCCTCCATCGGTAATGCTGGTATTAAATATGGTGTTGGCTCACCCGTAGCCTTGATGGCAGCTTCCAGTCTCACAGGTACACGTTCAGTCAGGTGCTGGAAGCTTTCATGGCGAATGGCAGCCCATTCTCCACGGAGTACTGCACTTTGGAGAGGTATCGATGTCGGTCGGTGAGGCCTGGCACGAAGTCGGCGTTCCAAAACATCGCAGAGGTGTTCTATAAGTTTCAGGGCAGGGCTCTGTGCAGGCCAGTCCACTACAGGGATGTTATTGTCGTGTTACCACTCCGCCACAGACCGTGCATTATGAACAGGTGCTCGATCGTGTTGAAAGATGCTATCGCCATCCCTGAATTGCTCTTCAACAGTGGGAAGCAAGAAGGTGCTTAAAACATCAATGTGGACCTGTACTGTGATAGTGCCACACAAAACAACAAGGGGTGCAAGCCCCCTCCATGAAAAACACGACCACACCACACCATACCATAACACCACCGCCTCCGAATTTGCTGTTGGCACTACACACGCTGGCAGATGACGTTCTCCGGGCACTCGCCATACCCACACCCTGCCATCGGATCGCCACATTGTGTACCGTGATTCGTCACTCCACATAACGTTTTTCTATTGTTTAATCGTCCTATGTTTACGCTCCTTACACCAAGCGAGGCGTCGTTTGACATTTACCGACGTGATGTGTGACTTATGAGCAGCCGCTCGACCAAGAAGTCAAAGTTTTCTCAACTCCCGCCTAACTGTCATAGTACTTGCAGTGGATCCTGATGCAATTTGGAATTCCTGTGTGATGGTCTGGATAGATGTCTGCCTATTACACATTATGACTCTCTTCAACTGTCGGCGGTCTCTGTCAGTCAACAACAGACGAGGTCGGCCTGTTGGCTTTTGCGCTGTACGTGTCCCTTCACGTTTCCACTTCACTATCACGTCGGAAACAGTGGACCTAGGTATGTTTAGGAGTATGGAAACAAGTGACACCCAATCACCTGACCACGTTGGAAGTCCGGAACTTCCGCGGAGCACTAAATTCTTCTCTCTCACGATATCTAGTGACTAATGAGGTTGCTGATATGGAGTAGCTCCTAATATGAAAAACGTATTTTTCTGGGGGTGTCCGGATACTTTTCGTCACATAGTGTACCTTTACACAACTTACTGTCAGCGAAAACTTTTACTGTTGTGTTCATCCTGTCTGATAAATCGTTTATGTTTAATGAGAACATTGGATGTCCTGTTATGCTTCTTTGGGGCACTCCTGTTGTACTGCCTTACTTACAGTTTAACGTGCAAGATTCCATTATTCAAATATTGCTCGAGCCAATCACCTATTTGCTAAGACACTCCCTATGATCGTATCATGACCAGTTGTCGACGATGAGGTACAGTGTCTACGAAAATTAAGGAAGACGAATCTATTTGTTGATGCCCGTCACTATTATCTGCAAGATGTCTGGTATGAATAAAGCCAGCTGTTAGTCGCGAGTGATTATCTCTGAATACGTGCTGATTCTTCGTGAGTTGTTTGTGTTCCTGCAGCAACGTCGTAATGTATGAAACATTCTGTATTCTAATCTCAAAATCTGTACGACAAATGCCTAGAAGTAATGGGTCACCCCATGGGGAAAAACTTTAGTTAGAAATAAAATGTTTACTGACGCTTCCTAGCGACACCAGGCGTCGTTCTAGTGAGTTACCTCGGCCCAGGGCGACGAGATTTCACCGAACACCAGGGCCTACTAACTAGGTGTCTAGGTGTGCTGCATCTGCATTCTACTTACGCTAGCAAAGTGATCGCGCTTCTGAAAAAAAAAGCCTTACGAAAAAATGTCTCTAATCAGAGAAAGATATTTAAAAGCTCGGCCTGCCGCCTTTCACACGGAGCAGATGATTCGCTTACAGGCGACACACACACAGCAGAGTGCCTACGGCGATCGCGTCATGTCGCTTTATTCATTTCTGAGCACGCAGTGAGCCCGTAAAGACACCTAGAAAATTGTGTCTCTTGTCAAGTATGAGTGCCTCCTGAGAGATTTCGCCCGATTTCATGCAGCCCACGCAACGTAACTGTCGTGCACTTCCTTCTTCATGACAATTCTCGGCCGCACACTTCAGAGGCAGCATGGAAGCTCCTGCAGCGTTTTCAATTGAAAGTGTTTAGTCACCTACCATGCAACCCACACTTGGCCCCCTCTGATTTTAATCCCTCCTCAAACGAGTCGCTGACTATGAACAACGCATTTTGGCACACATAATAAACTGCCCATCAGGGTAGAGAACCGACAGAGAGTACAGGCGGCTGCCTTCTGTGACGAGGGTGTAAGAGGTCCATTATTAAGGAATTTACTGCTAGCGCACTCGAGCAGATGTAATTTCGATGGATTGCTCACGCGCTGTCTGCGATATGTAAGCTATAAGAGAATCTCAGACCAAAGAACAGTGTTGGCTGCAGTAGGAACTGTGTAGCAGTTGTAGTAGTAATAGCGAGCAGTCGTGTGTATCGAGTTGGCTGGGCCGGTCGTGGGGAGCGATGGCGGTGCCTGAGCGATGTAGTATAAGGTAAAAGCAGCCTCGCGCATATATACTATTGCTATATCAAGTCCCATGTAAATGTCTTAAAAAATCTCTTAATAATAATCTTTCTTATAAAAATTAACTTTTTACAATCATTCATCTCAATTTAAAGATTTTACTAATTTCTCCAGTCCATGGTCATCCCGATTATTGTAAAGAAAATCAGTTGTTTCTTTTTATACATGACAAAACCATCGGCCAGCATTGCACTGAGCTGTGCCAGAAAAAATTCTTATAGGAGCAGATATATACGCGTTATCTGGCGACCTTATTGAGGTAAGAATTTTCAATTTATTCAGAATGATTTTTCAGGGCCATGACGCAGCACTGCTGGCGTCCAAATATACCAGTTCAAATTCACAATCAATTATTGAAAGGTTATAAGTGAGCCACAATTTTATTGAGAGATAGTCACATTGTGTTATTGGTAGGTTACGGAATTTTTTATTGAGAGGTTACGCTGAATGTGAATGATATAAACAGTTATATTTTTACTGTTGGGAGGTTTCGGAATTTTTCTGTTAGGAGGTTACAAGGGTATTGGAAATTTGGTACAGTACTGACAAGGGAACCTCCCCATCGCACCCCCCTCAGATTTAGTTATAAGTTGGCACTGTGGATAGGCCTTGAAAAACTGAACACAGATCAATCGCGAAAACAGGAAGAAGTTGGGTGGAACTATGAAAAAATTAAGCAAAATATACAAACTGAGTAGTCCATGAGCATGATATAAAACAAATAGGATAATGTCCGGTTAGGAGCGCTCTGGTCCCGTGGTTAGCGTGAGCAGCTGCGAAACGAGAGGACCTTGGTTCAAGTTTTCCCTCGAGTGAAAAGTTTAATTTTTTATTTTCAGACAATTATTATCTGTCCGTCAGTCCGTCCGATGCGAGGTAACTGCGCCGTAGTATGGGGACGCTACACCTAAACAAACATCGAAACACACGACTGTGAAACTGTTGCATTCATTTGTTGCAGTTTATGTGACAAACTCTTATGTTTTCATCACTTTTTGGGAGTGATTATCACATCCACAAGAAAATCTAAATCGGGCAAGGTAGAAGAATATTTTTACCCATTCACCAAGTGTACAAGTTAGGTGGGTCGACAACATATTCCTGTCATGTGACGCACATGCCATCACCAGTGTCGTGTAGAATATATCCGACGTGTTTTCCTGTGGAAGAATCGGTTGACCTATGACCTTGCGATCAAATGTTTTCGGTTCCCATTGGAGAGGCGCGTCCTTTCGTCTACTAATCGCACGGTTTTGCGGTGCGGTCGCAAAACACAGACGCTAAACTTATTACAGTGAACAGAGACGTCAATGAACGAACGGACAGATCATAACTTTGCGAAAATAAAGAAAGTAAACTTTTCACTCGAGGGAATACTTGAACCAAGGACCTTTCGTTCCGTAGCAGCTGACGCTAACCACGGGACCACGGGCGCTCCTGAGCTCGCGCTCTCCTTGATATTACGTATCTTGCCCATGGACTACTCAGTTTGTATATTTTGCTTATTTTTTTTCATAGTTCCACACAACTTCTTCCTGTTTTCTCGATTGATCTGTGTTCAGTTTTTCAAGGCCTATCCAACTTATAACTAAATCTAAGGGGGGTGCGATGGGGAGGTTCCCTTGTGAGACTGACCGAGATAGGTGGCACGGTGGTTAGCACAGTGGACTCCCTTTTGGGAGGATGGTGGTTCAAACCAGCGTCCGGGCATCCTGATGTAGGTTTTCCGTAATTTTCCTAAATCGCTTCCGGCAAATGCCGAGATAGTTGTAAGGACACAGCCGACTTCCTTCCCTAATCCGATGGGAGCGATGAAATCGCTGCTTGGTCCCCTCCCCCAAATCAACCGACCAACTACTACGACAGATGTCTCAGTGCGGCGACTATTTAGAAAAGTAACTGGAAGGAGTTGCAGGCTGTTGCAAATAAAACATTTTTGGTTTTCACTGTGGTTTCCATTTCGCGATCGGTCCTTACTTTCCAAATAGCTCTTGTATGTAAGACGCCTAGCGTTGCTGTAAAGGGTCACCAAAATTTTTGTCTCTAACAAATATTATTCTCCATGGCGTGATCTATTGCCCCTGGCAGTTTGTCGCAAAGATTTTGAAACACCCTGTATATTCTAGGATGCTGCAATAGATAAACCTCCCAATACCAGCAGCGTCCTGCTAAGTTGATGGGTGTGCTTTGTGTTACAGGAGGGAGCGCCAGCCGCCATGTCCTCGGAGCTGAGCGGCTTCCTGGAGGTGAAGGTGCCATCGCGCGTCCGCAAGAGGGGGCTCACTCCTTGGAAGGTACTGGAAAGTAGACTATAAGACTGGTGAAGATAGTAATACTGGGGGTAGACTGTAAGACTTGGTTAGACTGTAGACTGGGGGAAAGATAGTAAGATGGGTAGATGGATAGACAGGGTAGATAATAAGACTGGTGTATAGAGCTGACGAGAGAGAGTACGTTGACAGTAGAACATAATTTGATCATCTTCCATTGATCACATTCACAATAAAAGTTATGGAAACAAGCTACACTTACAGTCTGCTTTAGTGTATGAAAAATACGAGGGTAAGTCAATTATTATCCGCAAAGTAGTTATAAAATTGTATTGTAATCAAATAGGAAACTTAAAAGAACATCATTTTTCGACATAGTCTCCTTGCGTTTCAACTCACTTGGTCCATCGTTGTATAAGCTTCCTGATGCCCTCATAAAAGAAGATTCTCGGTTGAGCTGCTTCTTTCACTGCTTCGTTCGATGCAAATCGACGGCCCCTTAATGCCTGTTTGAGTGAACCAAATAAGTGATAGTTAGAAGGAGCAAAATCGGGACTATATGGAGGGTGATCGAGTACTTCAAATTTGAGTTTCTGGAGCGTTTCAGCTGTGTGGGCAGCAGTATGCGGACGGGCATTGTCGTATAACAACACACCTTTTGACAGCAGTCCTCGGCGTTTGCTTCGAATTGCAGGCTTTAGCCTGGTAGTAAGCATGTCACTCTAACGTACACTGTTTATTGTTGAGCCCCTTTTCCCATAATGTTCCAGTACTGGACGTTGTGCGTCCCAAAAAACCGTAAGCATAAGTTTTCCTGCGGACGGTTGGAGCTTGAACTTTTTCTTGCACGAGGAATTTGGATGTTTCCATTCCATACTCTGCCGTTTACTCTCTGGCTCGTAATTCGTCACCAGTAACGATTCTGTCTAAGAAGTTGTCCCCTTCGTTACCATAGCGATCCAAATGTTTTTTGCAGATGTCCAAGCGCGTTTGTTTGTACAACTGTGTGAGTTGTTTTGGGACCCATCTTCCACAGACTTTATGAAACCCAAGTCTGTTGTGAATGATTTCGTAGGCAGAACCGTGTCTAATTTTCAGACGATGTGCCACTTCGTCAATAGTTAATCGTCTGTCCAAGAAAATTATTTCACGTGAACGGTCAATGGTTTCTTCATTTGTGGCGGTTAACGGTCGTCCGACTGCTTCATGGTGCGTCGGAATTTTTCAATCCATTCGTAGACACTGTTTTGGTAAAACACTGTTCCCGTACTGTACCGAAAGTCTTCGATAAACTTCGGCCCCTGGTACGTCTTCTGACCACAAAAAACGGATCATTGAACGTTGCTCTTCTTTTGTGCAAATAGCGGAGCAGCCGTGATTAACAGCACGGCAGCGATAACGAAACTAACCTAGCAGTTTGAAAATTGCAAAGATATAACAAGAAATAAACATAGCATGCCTCATCAACGTAAAACGTCAGTACTACCAAAATAAACAAAAATATAACTAAATTGCGGATAATAATTGACTTACCCTCGTAATTTTTATCAGTTTATTTTCATTTAGTGAATCCCATGTATAAAACAGCTTCAGACGTCTGATTACTTTATAATGAGATAATGTGTTAAATAATTGACGCTATGCATGTTAGCGGGAAATAGTTTCGGGAAGGTTTGAAACTATGCGTAAAGTTTGTTGGAAGTTACTACGTGATCTCAGTACCAGACGCTGGGTAAGTATAGTCTGAGAAATTTGCACTACTTCAAGACAAAGTTTTTGACGCATCTTTCTGTTTATGACGTCATTTCTGAACTACGCGTCGTATAGTGATAAAATTTTGCAGATACATTCAGTATACGTGTATACAGCCTGAAAAATGGGTTACTAATAGGGTGTGTAGTAAAGAACTAACAAACTGAAAGGTCATGTCTGATGCTAAAATTTTACTGCCTGAACCGGGGAAATGTAAAAAGCAATAAACTTTTTCCCTTTCAGCATTTTGTAGGGGTGAAAGCGAGAGAAATTTTCATAAAGATTGGAAATTATGTGTAAAGTTTCCTGCAGTACGCTAAATGATGTCATTTACGATGAATATAGTCTCAGTAATTTACACGGCGTGATTTACGCTGCCCCAAGAGATAGAAACAGTTTCTGTCTGTAATACTTTACTTCCTGAGTTCAACGTTTAACACGAGATTATACCTTGTAATGAGTAGATTATGAAATATTGTAATTCTTAAATTCGACCACTATTGATATGAAATGTTCCAGATCAAATTTTTGTTGCCCAAGGAAGCTGTTAGGTAGCACCCTGTAACTGGGAGTTGATTACCGTGTACCGGAGGTAGTCGTTTTGTAATTTAAATTGTTGCTATTACTGCTATCATTTCATATTTCCACCGCCTGTCAGTATTTCACAGATATGTGAGTTGTGTAAAGGACACCCCCCCCCCCTACATTGGTAGATTAAGTTAAAGGTTGCATTAGTGGCAACAGCTAGTAAAACCAGAACAGTGTCTACTGTTGATTAACACGCTACTTCTTAACTGTCTCTCAAGGAGACTGTTACTGAATCAGCGTAAGTTGATCCCTGACAATTGCAGTTTGCTGGGTGCGGCAGCTTCACTGACCTACTTCAGCGAATAACGTAATGCTATTTTGTAGTTTTGTCATAGCTCTTGAGATGGCTACTGTTTCCGCCTGCAGCTGTTAGCGCTACGCAGTTGAAAGCTGGCAACAGTGCTGCAAGATGTCGGGCACCTTCTTACGCAGTCTCTGTTATAGCTCGCATTTTGGCATACTCTGCTGCGTGCACTTGTTACCGTTACCATTGCGAGGTTCGCGTTAGCTTTATGCCTATCAGCACACTAGAAGAAAAAATTAGTCACCCACAGGAGATATGCTAAAATCGTAGGATGCCACCTTTGGCTTTGATAGTGGCCTGAGTTTAGCGAGGCAGTAAGCCTAAAAAGTTTCTTCAGGAATGCCTTGCACAGCTGACTAGATCGCATACAGATACCAAATTTTGGGATGCTGATTGCTAAGTTTCACTTGCTGTTCCATATGTTTCCAGATATTCTCTTTGGGATTAATATCAGATGATGTAGCGGGCCAGTCGAGATTCAATGGATTGCCCATGTCTTCGTCAAAGCAGAAACATATACTTGCTGCTCAGAACACCGCCTTTGTTTTTGGAAGATGACAATGTCTGCAGAATACTCACCATGGAAACGTAGAAGAAAGGGCAACATTTCGCCACCGAGAATGTTGAAATAAATACCCTAATTCGTCAGCCTCACTGCGCTGTTTCCAAAAAAATGGTTCAAATGGCTCCGAGCACTATGGGACTTAACATCTGAGCAGTCCCCTAGAACTTAGAACTTCTTAAACCTAACTAACCTAAGGACATCACACACATCCATGTCCGAGGCAGGATTCGAACCTGCGACCGTAACAGTCGCGCGGTTCCGGACTGAAGCGCTGAGAACCGCTCGGCCACCGCGGACGGCCGCTGTTTCCATACAAGCAACTGGCACGAGCATACCGCTTCGTCGAAACAATTTCGTAAGCATTGAAGAATCACATGACTCTCTGCTACTAGGTCTACAGTGTTCCAAAGCGACCAGTGCGCTTCTGTTTCTGGGTGGCTAACACAGGGTGTTTAAAATGTTCAGATGTGTGTGAAAAAGCCGGACGAAGTGGCCGTGCGGTTAAAGGCGCTGCAGTCTGGAACCGCAACACCGCTACGGTCGCAGGTTCGAATCCTGCCTCGGGCATGGATGTTTGTGATGTCCTTAGGTTAGTTAGGTTTAACTAGTTCTAAGTTCTAGGGGACTAATGACCTCAGCAGTTGAGTCCCATAGTGCTCAGAGCCATTTTTTTGTGTGAAATCTTATGAGACTTAACTGCTAAGGTCATCAGTCCCTAAGCTTACACACTACTTAACCTAAATTATCCTAAGGACAAACACACGCACCCATGCCCGAGGGAGGACTCGAACCTCCGCCGGGACCAGCCGTACAGCAGGGTGTTTATAAACTAGTTATACAAAAGTAACTTTCAATTGTGAAAAAGGAAACTAACTTACAGAAATGTTTGATACGGCACTGAGAGCAGTATATCTTAAAGTTTTATTTATAAATGTTCAGTGTGGCTATCTTTTGTAACACGACAAATGTCTGACTGGCCGACCTGACCCGGCGTCATATATGACACACAGCCAGTTTCGCTGTAACGATTGTACCAGTTAATAACAGTTAGTCTTGGAGGTGGTCGCTTGCGATATTTAGTCCTCGACTACCTCGGATCTGTGGTAGCGGATTTGGATTCATAAAACCAGACTGTGCACCATTATACGAGGGGCGTTTGAAAAGTCCGTGCAAAATCCGAGAGACGGCTCCACAGGCGCGTATCTAGCTCATGTTTAGTTAGTAGCATCTTTGGAAAGAACGCACACCAAGTTTCAGCCATATTGGTGTATTTCTTTGTGTTTGGCACTCGTGTGAATCAAGGATGTCAAGAGATTGTCAAAAAAATGGACGAAAAAGAATTCCGTGTGGTGATTAAACATTACTTTATGAACGGCAAAAAGCCTCAGGAGACTAAAGAGAAGCTTGATAAACATTATGGAGACTGTGCACCTTCGATTAGAACAGATTATAAGTGGTTTTAAAATTTTCGGAGTGGCCATATGGGCACAAGTGATGCTGAGCGTTCTGGACGCCCTGTGGAGGTTACGACTCCAGAAATCATTGATAAAATCCGTGATATTGTGATGGATGGTAGAAGAGTTAAGGTGCGTGAACGGAATCGTGTTAAGTGTTGCAAGGATGGATTGCAGCTGTCCAGGAAGAATCCGCAAGACTCTAAGCGTCGTTTGGTCACTGTGGATGAAACATGGATACATTACTATACTCCAGAGACCAAACAACAATCTAAACAATGGGTTACCAAGGGAGAATCTGCACCAAAAAAGGCGAAGACCATTCGTTCGGCCGGAAAGGTTACGGCGACAGTCTTTTGGGATTCGCAAGGGATAATCTTCATAGACTATCTGGAAAAGGGTAAAACTATTACAGGTGCATATTATTCATCGTTATTGGACCATTTGAAAACAGAGGTGCAAGAACAACACCGGCGATTGGACCGCAACAGGTCCTTTTCCATCACGACAATGCACCAGCACACATCTCAGCAGTTGTGGTCGCAAAATTATTGGAATTAGGTTTCCAAATAGTTTCACATCCTCCCCCTATTCTCCAGACTTGGCTCCCTCGAACTACTATTAGTTCCCCAATTTGAAGAAATGGCTGGCGGGACAAAGATGTTACTCAAACGAGGAGGTGATTACAGCAACTAATAGCTATTTTGCAGACTTGGACAATTCCTATTATTCGGAAGGGATCAACAAATTAGAACAGCGCTGGACGAAGTGTATGTCTAAAAGGAGACTATGTTGAAAAATAAAAAAGGCTTACTCCAAACACGTAAGTAGTTTTTATTTTTGCACGGACTTTTCAAACGCCCCCTCGTACGACCCCATGATAACTGTTTGAATAAACTCACTCATGCAGGTCACCTAGCGGGAAAGTTGGAAACTAATAGTGTTAGGCAGGAATAGAACTTGAAGACGTACTGCATTCAATGCTGTATTAAACATTTCTGTAAACTGTTTACCTTTTTCTCGATTAAAGATTACTTTTGTAGAGATAATTTGTAAATACACTTATTGTCAAGCGTAGAATTAACTTGCGCTGCCTTATTATTACGAGGGGTCAGTGTGAAGTTCTTTACTGGCACACGATACTGAAACAGAATTTTACGATAAATCGGTTTTCAAATGATCACACCTTCTGTATCAGTGGTATTAAACATCAACATGCTGTAAGGATGTTACCATTTCTAGCCCTGGGAGGGCTGTTGCAGAGATAATCTGCCCATCGGCCAACTGCACTGCGATCAACAGCGTCATTCCCGTGCACCTTCTTCAGTGTCTTGTGAATTTTTGTCACTGTCTCGTTCTCACAACTATCTCGTTCTCACAACAAAGGAACACTCCAACAGCTCGTTGCTTCAGACGAACCTCAAGTGCAGCAACCATCTTGACGAAGTGACACGACAGCGCGACTTGAGGAAACAGGTTGAACTAAATTTGGCCGGCCGAAGTGGCCGAAGGGTTCTAGGCGCTACAGTCTGGAACCGCGCGACCGCTACGGTCGCAGGTTCGAATCCTGCCTCGGGCGTGGATGTGTGTGATGTCCTTAGGTTTAAGGAGTTCTAAGTTCTAGGTGACTGATGACCTCAAAAGTAAAGTCCCATAGTGTTCAGAGCCATTTGAACTAAATTTGAATTCAAAGGGGAAGATGTTGCTATGGCTTCCGTGAATAGCAAAGATGCAGAAAAAAGTTAGATTTTTCAACACATGTTGCGCATTTGTTTTTGAGTGAATCTCGTGTATACGAGGCAAGGATAAGAGAGTTTAAAGTGCGTAAAGAGGCGCGTAGTAATTTTCCACCCGCCTCTTAGTGCATAGACTAAGGGAACTGGACAAAAAGTAGCTGATGTTCCTACGAAATACCCTCCGCCATTCGCTGTGGCCTGCTGAGAATACACGCAGGTGAAGGTGCCCCGCAAGCCGGGAGCGAGCTCCGCCTGGGTGGTGAGCAGGTTTGTATCGACTGACCAGCTGCCAGTGGAATGTGTGGCCGAGGTCAGTCGCCGTCCGCTTCGGTTCGGAGATACGTCCGATCCACAGGCGCGAGTGTTATTGGCAGCGCCTGCTCAGCCACACGGCATCTGGCGGCGCGCCCGTGTATCTCCCTATCCGGGGCAGGATGCCCATCTACTGATGGAAAAATGCCGCTCTGCAGTTGCGCTGGGTACTGACAAGTACATATACTTTACATTTTACCGCCACTAACATGCACTCTCCTGTGCTCCAGAACATTACCCGGATACTTACCGTGTCCTTGTACTACAAGGCGCATCTGAAAAAACTTCGGAGGAAGACGTCGTGAAACGAAGAAACCGAACATAGCTTCACGTTGTTAACAATTCCAGCTATTCTTGCCCAACTGCTACTACAGTGCTGTTTATGTCATAAATTAAAATATTCATTATTCTTCTTTTGCAGTTGGATTTTATAGGCCTACTTAGAAACCTAACATTACCTGAATATTATTTATTCCAATCTTCCATTAGTCCACCACCTCCTCTCTCTCTGTCCATTTTCTCCGTCCCTCTCGTTGTCTGTCCATTTCTTCGTCCTCCCTTCTCTCCACGTTATCACACTCATTCCAATAGCAGTCTGCTGACTTCCCTGCAGTATTTCTTTTCTGCTTGTAAATACAATGCATACCAAATTAGAGTGAGATCTTTCCAGGAGTACAGGATAAGCTTCTTACTCTAAGGTATGCTCGCATACACTTATGTCAAATATATTATGTCAAATATACTTCTTACATATTTCACAGGTATTTGTACACATATTTCACGTGTATAACGAATTTCACCCTGCAGTTTCATTTTCACGCAGCTTAATGTTTATGACGATGTATCTCCTGAACTATGTGCTGTACAATCATATAATTTTGCAGCTACACCAGTGGTGTATATATGCCTACCGTCTGCGAAATATTTTGTGAACAGAGTTAGTAGCAACGAAGTAATAAATTAAAACGTCATGCAAGATGCGGCAGTTTTTTCTCGCATCTTAGTATTTGACGTCATATCTCCGTAACTCTGTGTCGTACAATGATGCAATTTTTCTGGTACATTGAGTGGAATATGTGAATACTGTCTGGAAAAGTGCCAAGTATACAATCAGTAGCAAAAAAGTAATAAATTAAAACGTCATGCAACATGTGCCAGTCTTAATGTGTGAACATTGAAAATGTAGTAAGAGGTAAAATTCTTCCCTTTCATCATTTTGTGGGATTAGTCAGCGAAAAAAAGTTTCCTAAAGGTTTAAAATTATTGGTAAAGTTGGAAATATCTAAGTTCTCTCGTTCTCAAATACTGGATGTGTAAAGCACGTGTATTATGGCGTCGCCGGCCACACTGCTTTTTCACCCCCACCCCTTTGATAGATGGGTGGTTCTTACCACAACAGTGATTCTTTCCAGACACTAAATCAGGAGATGATATTGAACTAACATACATCCATATATTTTTATACTTCGTATGGATTTGTTTATTAACGTAACATGCTTCACCTATTTTCAACAAACACACATCAAAAATTTTGCGTCACCTCCGCTCCGGAAGTTCCGAAATCTGTATGGATAATTGGAATAGACATCAACATAAACATCATTTCTGCCCTTTTTATAGCTCATGAAAACCACGCATTGCATGTTGTACCACCATACAGCGAGACCTTCAGAGGTGGTGGTCCAGATTGCTGTACACACCTGTACCCCTAATAGCCAGCAGCACGTCCTCTTGCATTGATGCATGCCTCTGTTCGTCGTGGCATACTGTCCACAAGTTCATCAAGGCACTGTTGGTCCAGATTGTCCCACTCCTCAACGCCTATTCGGCGTACATCCCTAAGAGTGGTTGGTGGGTCACATCGTCCATAAACAGCCCTTTCCAATCTATCCCAGGCGTGCCGATAGGGTTCATGTCTGGAGAACATGCTGGCTACTCTAGTCGAGCGATGTCGTTATCCTGAAGGAAGTCATTCGCAAGATGTGCACGATCGGGGCGCGAATGCCCATGAAGACGAATGCCTCGCCACTATGCTGCCGATAAGGTTGCACTATTGGTCGCAGGATGGCATTCACGTATCGCACAGCCGTTACGGCGCCTTCCATGACCGCCAGCGGCGTACGTCGGTCCCACATAATGCCACCCCAAAAACATCAGGGAACCTCCACCTTGCTGCACTCGCTGGACGGTGTGTGTAAGGCGTTCAGCGTGACCAGGTTGCCTCCAAACACGTCTCCGACGATTGTGTTGTTGAAGGAATATGCGACACTCGTTGGTGAAGAGAGTTCATCCGGCGTGTTATTGGGCCCATCTGTACCGCGCTGCATGGTGTCGTGGTTGCAAAGAGGGGCTTCGCCATGGACGTCGGGAGTGAAGTTGCACATCTTGCAGCCCATTGCGCACAGTTTGAGTTGTAACACGACGTCCTGTAGCTGCACGAAGACCATTATTCCATATTGTGGCGTTGCTGTCAGGGTTCCTCCGAGCCATAATTTGTACGTAGCGGTAATCTACTGCAGTAGTAGCCCTTGGGCGGCCTGAGCGAGGCATGTCTTCGACAGTTCCTGTCTCTCTGTATCTCCTCCATGTCCGAACAACATCTCTTTGGTTCACTCCGAGACGCCTGGGTACTTCCCTTATTGAGAGCCCTTCCTGGTACAAAGTAACAATGCGGACGCGATCTATCCGTGGTATTAGTCGTCTAGGCATGGTCGAACTACAGACAACACGAACCGTGTACCTCCTTCCTGGTGGATGACTGGAACTGGTCGGCTGTCGGACCCCCTCCGTCTAATAGACGCTGCTCATGCATGGTTGTTTACATCTTTGGGCGGGTTTAGTGACATCTCTGAATAGTCAAAGGGACTGTGTCTGTGATACAATATCCACAGTCAACGTCTGCCTTCAGGAGTTCTGGGAAATGGGGTGATGCAAAACTTTTTTTCATGTGTGTATTTAGCCACCTATTATCTTAGTAATTATTTGCTCTACCAAGGATTTTCTTTCGGGGGAAAAAATTGAGGTTAGGGTTTGGCGTTCCGTCGATGATGGTGTCAGTAGAACGGAGAACAAACTCACATCACGAAGGAAATTGGCTGTATCCATTTCAGAGTAACCCTTCAGTCATTTTCCTTATGCAATATGGAGAAGGAATGGAAAAGCAAAATCTGGATGGTCGGACGGGGATTTGAACCTAGTTCCATTCCAGTACGAGTAATGTCTCACCACTGCACCGCATCTCACAGTATCTTTTTAGTTGTTAGCTTCAGATATGCCGAAATGCGTAGCAGCACATTTAGGTTAAGTCATTATTTCTGTTATAAGGAGCAATCAATTGAATGAAATCGAGACAGGTGGAAGGAAGTTAGTGAACTCTTTATTATTTCAAAAGTAATCGCCATAACTGTTAAATACACTGACCGGCACGAAAAACGAAACACTTCTATTTCTTACAAAAACTGAAATTTATTTTAAATTTATGACGCTTTTATGACACTAATCCACTATCTTATGATGGAATATTGTGGTACGGTCCCATCTAAGTGTCCAGCAATGAAATAAGAAAGACGATTATAAACAGATTTAACAAAGGAAATTTTGAGTAATCTCATCAAGATAATGCATGTCAGTTTTGATGTTACACACTTCACACCACAGATCTCCGCAACGATTGATGATGATTGGTTTATGGGGCGCTCAACTGCGCGGTCATCAGCACCCATACAATGTACCAATTTTTTCACAGTTCAATTTTTTTACACAGTCCAATCTTGTTGCTGTCACGACTTATTATTGTTATTATTATTATTATTTCCTTCACTTTCTCAGACGTTAAGTCCGGTTAAAAATGGAGTGACGCGGACCTTGATCAAGCGTCACTTCCTTTTAACTGTACGGTATGTGTTATATTGCATTTAGGAACTTTCGGGTAATTGAACATGTATCAATAATTACGGATTTCTGTAGTTGTATATATATGTTTGGATGTAGCTGTATTGCATTGATGTACTGGTGGATATTGTGTGGTATGACTCCTGTAGTTGATAGTATAATTGGTATAATGTCAACTTTATCCTGATGCCACATGTCCTTGACTTCATCAGCCAGTTGGATGTATTTTTCAATTTTTTCTCCTGTTTTCTTTTGTATATTTGTTGTATTGGGTATGGATATTTCGATTAGTTGTGTTAATTTCTTCTTTTTATTGGTGAGTATGATGTCAGGTTTGTTATGTGGCGTTGTTTTATCTGTTATAATGGTTCTGTTCCAGTATAATTTGTATTCATCATTCTCCAGTACATTTTGTGGTGTATACTTGTATGTAGGAACGTGTTGTTTTAAAAGTTTATGTTGTAAGGCAAGCTGTTGATGTATTATTTTTGCGACATTGTCATGTCTTCTGGGGTATTCTGTATTTGCTAGTATTGTACATCCGCTTGTGATGTGATCTACTGTTTCTATTTGTTGTTTACAAAGTCTGCATTTATCCGTTGTGGTATTGGGATCTTTAATAATATGCTTGCTGTAATACCTGGTGTTTATTGTTTGAACCTGTATTGCAATCATGAATCCTTCTGTCTCACTGTATATATTGCCTTTTCTTAGCCATGTGTTGGATGCGTCTTGATCGATGTGTGGCTGTGTTAGATGATACAGGTGCTTGCCATGAAGTGTTTTCTTTTTCCAGTTTACTTTCTTCGTATCTGTTGATGTTATGTGATCTAAAGGGTTGTAGAAGTGGTTATGAAATTGCAGTGGTGTAGCCGATGTATTTATATGAGTGATTGCCTTGTGTATTTTTCTAGTTTCTGCTCGTTCTAAAAAGAATTTTCTTAAATTGTCTACCTGTCCATAATGTAGGTTTTTTATGTCGATAAATCCCCTTCCTCCTTCCTTTCTGCTTAATGTGAATCTTTCTGTTGCTGAATGTATGTGATGTATTCTATATTTGTGGCATTGTGATCGTGTAAGTGTATTGAGTGCTTCTAGGTCTGTGTTACTCCATTTCACTACTCCAAATGAGTAGGTCAATATTGGTATGGCATAAGTATTTATAGCTTTTGTCTTGTTTCTTGCTGTCAATTCTGTTTTCAGTATTTTTGTTAGTCTTTGTCTATATTTTTCTTTCAGTTCTTCTTTAATATTTGTATTATCTATTCCTATTTTTTGTCTGTATCCTAGATATTTATAGGCATCCGTTTTTTCCATCGCTTCTATGCAGTCGCTGTGGTTATCCAATATGTAATCTTCTTGTTTAGTGTGTTTTCCCTTGACTATGCTATTTTTCTTACATTTGTCTGTTCCAAAAGCCATACTTATATCATTGCTGAATCCTTCTGTTATCTTTAGTAATTGGTTGAGTTGTTGATTTGTTGCTGCCAGTAGTTTTAGATCATCCATGTATAGCAAATGTGTGATTTTGTGTGGGTATGTTCCAGTAATATTGTATCCGTAATTTGTATTATTCAGCATGTTGGATAGTGGGTTCAGAGCAAGGCAGAACCAGAAAGGACTTAATGAGTCTCCTTGGTATATTCCACGCTTAATCTGTATTGGCTGTGATGTGATATTATTTGAATTTGTTTGGATATTAAGTGTGGTTTTCCAATTTTTCATTACTATGTTTAGGAACTGTATCAATTTAGGATCTACATTGTATATTTCCAATATTTGTAGTAACCATGAGTGGGGTACATTATCAAAAGCTTTTTGGTAATCAATGTATGCGTAGTGTAGCGACCTTTGTTTAGTTTTAGCTTGATATGTCACCTCTGCATCTATTATCAGTTGCTCTTTACATCCTCGTGCTCCTTTGCAACAGCCTTTTTGTTCTTCATTTATAATTTTGTTCTGTGTTGTATGTGTCATTAATTTCTGTGTAATGACTGAAGTTAATATTTTGTAGATTGTTGGTAGGCATGTTATGGGGCGATATTTAGCTGGGTTTGCTGTGTCTGCTTGATCTTTAGGTTTCAGATATGTTATTCCATGTGTAAGTGTATCAGGGAATGTGTATGGGTCTGCAATGTAACTGTTAAATAATTTAGTTAGATGTGAATGTGTTGAGGTGAACTTCTTTAACCAGAAATTTGCTATTTTGTCATTTCCAGGGGCTTTCCAATTGTGAGTAGAATTAATTGCTTGGGTGACTTCATGTTGCAAAATTATCACTTCAGGCATTTGTGGTATCATCTTGTATGTGTCTGTTTCTGCTTGTATCCATCGTGCATGCCTGTTATGTTGTACCGGGTTTGACCATATGTTGCTCCAGAAGTGTTCCATGTCTGTTATGTTTGGTGGATTGTTTATTTTAATGTGTGTGTTATCTATTGTCTGGTAAAATTTCTTTTGGTTTGTGTTGAATGTTTGGTTTTGTTTCCTTCTATTTTCACTTGTTTTGTATCTTCTGAGTCGTTTGGCTAATGCTTGTAATTTCTGCTTCTTTTCGTCTAATTGCTCTGTCGCTTCTTGTTGTGAGATTTTACCTAACCTTTTTCGTTTTTTTTCCAAGATTTCATTTCTTATAAATTGTGTTAGCTGTCCGATGTCTTTTCTCAGTTTTTCTATTTTGATCTGTAGCCTGTGTTGCCATGCTGGTTTTGTGGGTTTCTTCTGTGTGTTGGTTGGTTCTGATCTCTGCCTAGTGTGTATATTTAGTGTAGTGAGTGCTCCTATATAAACCAGTAGTTGTAACTCTTCCATAGTTGTTTTTTCATTTATTTTGTTGTGTATGATTGTGTTGATAGTTTTTATTGTTGTTTCGACTTGTGGGTTATTTGGTGGTCTATGCAAGAATGGTCTAATGTCTGTATTTGTGTCTTTGTATTCTATATATGTTAGCTGAAATTTTTCTTCTATATCTAATATCTGTGTCATTTCGTGTTCTATTTGTGCTTGTTCTGGTGGCTGTCTTAAGATTTCGTTTTCCTCTGATTGTTTAATTGGTGCGTGTTGTTCTTTGTTTGTTTGCTCTGGGATGTTTGAGTCCATTACTGTATTTTCTTCTTCTTCTGATTGCACATTATTTTGTTCCAGTATTTGTTGTACTTGTTGTTTGATGTTTTCTAATTCTGACTGGGGTATCCTGTTATTTTTTATTATTACACGGATCTGATCAGCTAGTCGTTGTTCTGTTAAAAATTTTAATTCTGGGTATCTGGTAATAAATGTTGTGTATACTTGTGATCTGTATCCAGTTGTGTTGGTTCCTAGGTTTGTTGCTTGGTAATAACAGAACATGAGGTGTCGATTAACTTCATCTGACCATCTCATCCTCTGTCTTTGTTTTCCTTCTAGGGTGGTTGCAGGAAGCATATCCTGCAAAACACCTCTATTTGGATTTAAATCATTTTCCAGTTGGCTAGCAGTGTCGTTACCATTGTGGGCGGGCATAGGGTTCAAGCGTCGTCCCCGACCATGACGGCACTTGTCCGAGGCTTCTTTAGTTCTGTCCTGAACCAACTAATCACACTAAAAGGGGGGTTAGCCCTATTAGTGGTTTGTTCTTTTCGTCGCCTTTTACGACTGGCAGAACATACCGGAGGCCTATTCTTTTCCCGGGCCTCCACGGGGTTTATTATTATTATTATTATTATTATTATTATTATCATCATTATCATTAAATGACGATGACAACAGAAACACCCTGTTCCGGGCAGAGAAAATCTCCAACCCGCCCGGGAATCGAACCCGGAACCCCGTGATCCAGATGCAGCAACGCCAGCTACAAGACCACGAGCTGCGGACGAAACGATTGAGGAGACCTCTGTTCGCACAATCAAAAGCGTGTATCCCCACCTCTTGCACCAATGGCAGCATTCTACCTTTCAGGCATGTTCCTGATTAATGTGGTAATGTCCTGTTGATGAATCATATCCAACTCTTCCAGGAGGGCGTTCCGCTGGTCCTGTAGGGTCTCTAGATAGTGCTGACAGGCTCTTCTCCCCAGCCGGTCCCAAACATGCTGAATAGGATTCAAATCGGGGCTTCAAACAGGCCAACCTATAGCATGAATCCTTGCTCATCCAAGAGCTCTTGCACAGTTCTCGCAATATGTGGGCGTGCATTGCCGTGCAATATTGTAAAATCATCAACAATAAATGGAGCAGAAGGATTTCCTCCAGATACCGATGAGTGGTAAGGCTCCCACGCTCGACGAAGACCACATCCGTCCTTCAAGCTGTATTTATTCCTGTCCAGTACTACATCTACAACTATACTCTGCAAACAACCTTGAGGTGCACTGCAGGGCGTACATTTCACTGTACCAACTATTAGATTTTCTACCTGTTCCACTCACGTATTGAGCGCGGGCAGAGCAACTGTTTGAATACCTCTGTGTGTGCAGTAATTATTTTAATCTTATCCTGACGATCCCTATGTGAGCAGTATATTCCTAGAGTAATCATTTAAACTTGGTTCTTGAAACTTTGTTAATAGACTTTCTCGGGATAGACGTAAACTACCTTCAATAGTCTTCCAGTTCAGTTCCTTCAGTATCTGTGACACTCTGCCATGGATCAAACAAATCGTGACCATTCGTGCTGGCCTTCTCTGTATACGTTCAATATCCTTTGTTAGCCCTATTTTGAACGGGCCCCCCACACACCTGAGCAATATTCTAGAACCGACACACGCGTGATTTGTAAGCAGTCTCCCTTCTAGACTGATTGCACTTCCCCGATACAACCTGCTTTACTCACATCTGAGACTATGTGATTATTCCATTGCATATCCCTAAAAAGTGTGACACACAGATATTTGTATGAGTTGACTAATTCCAATAGTGACTCATTGATGTTAGTCGTGGGATACTACGTTTTTTCGTTTTGTGAAGTGCACAATTTTACATTTCTGAACGTTCAAGCAAGTTGTCAGTCTTTGGACCGCTTCGAAATCTTATCAAGATCTGAGTATTTATGCAGCTTCTTTCAGACATTACTTCATCATGGATTACATAATTGCGTCATATGCAAGAACTCGAAGGTTCCTATTGGTATTGTCTGCGAGATCATTGATGTTCAACATGAACAGCAAGGGTCCCAACACACTTAACAGGGGCACACCTGAAGTTACTTCCACATCTGACGATGACTCTCAATCCGAGATAACATGCCTCGCCCTCCCTACCAAAAAGCCCAGTTACAGTGATCTACGATAGATTATAGTTAGAAGAGGGGATAACTCAGCCACAAATTCAGGGTAGAAACAGATAGTACAAGTGTAATATCTACCTAGAAAATTCTGGCGTATTCTACGATTTGCGCGAGACATCGCACGAACCTTACACATATTAATAATAATAATAATAATAATAATAATAATAATAGTCGTCAGGTTAGGGGTGCGATGATAATAAATGCAGTAGCGCAATTGGAAAGTCTAACTAATCGTCGTGTATCCTGCAACTTAAGCGGAATGTGATATCTTGCCTCCTTTATCGGACCTCAGTCCTTCTAATACACTGTTTTAAGTGCATCTATACATATGTCTGCGCCTCCTTATAGTACACTGTTTTAAGTGCATCTATACATATGTCTGCGCCAGAAGTTTCGCAGGCGTTGTCCGTGAAATTACGGTAATCGACTAATTAATACAGACACGCGCTCTTCATCTCGAAGTTATCTTGTTTTGTACACTCTGGCCTTCGACAAATAATTACATTCTCACTGATGACTAAATGCTGTTCTTTACATATTCCGTCGTCAAAATGTAACACCGCTGATGCAGAGGTGCTGGCAATAATTCTACATCTACATGTACACTCCGCAAGCCACCTTATGGTGCCTGATGGAGGGTACCATTATCTCCCCCCCCCCCTTTCCCCTCCTTGTCACAGTCGAGAATGGCGCGTGGAGAGAATGATTGTTGTTAAACCTCCGTTTGTGCCGTTGTATAATTTTGCAGGATGTACATGGGAGGAAATCAGACTCTTCTCGGAACGAATATACTTCTCACTGGTTTCTTAATATGTTAACAGACTGCACTCCGTCGACTTGTACGATTCAGATATTGCCGTACAAACAAACACTAAAGAAATATTAGTTCATTTTCTTAAATATTTTCGAATTCATATTCATATGAATTACACAAATCTGTTCTGTTTTTTCTATATTATTTCTTTTACCATCTTACAATACGTACATTCGTAACTTATTCCCAGAATACCCTTGACAGTTAACATTACGTCTGATAATAATAATAATCATAATCTAGAAGGATGTCAGGGTAGTTCTTCGACAAACTCTCTGCTAGTGCTAACGAGGCCTCCACCACGAAACGTGTTGCTGTTTAACAATGGTCGGGTTTTGGGCGCACATCATAGAACTTCGCTTGTTTTGTGTAGTGTAAACGTTGGTTTTCGTAGCGAGCAAGAGAATGAACCAGGAGAGCATCGCATTATATAAGAAGTACTCGCTTTGAAACAAAGATTGCCGCCTCTATCGCAGTTTCAGCTGAATGCTATCCCTAGTGTATTTTTGGCTGTGAATGAAACCTGCCAAAGGATTTTGTTTCTTTACCTCAATGATCTGTGAAGTATGAAAACAATTTATAGGGGGTAGTATACCATCTTGTAGTACCTATTCCTATACAGAGTGAATGACGTTACTTTTTACGTATCAAATGTCTTTCAGTTCGCCAAAGATGTTGATAATACTTCCACCTTATGGGTAATTGACAAGATTCTGCAAATGGAATTGTTTCATAGTTTTCAGATCGTTGGCACACAGAAATTAAATCCTCTGGGAAGTTCCAGCCCCAGCCATCCTTTATTAAAAATCCACTAGAGTATAGGATTCCCCCGAAAATGCAAAAGTGGCAATTTATTATTGTCATTAGTAGCAAGCGAGCTAATGAACAAGAACATCATCGACTTGTACAAGAACTCTGAATTACAGACAGTCCCGGTTGCGAAATAATTCGTACGCGCGCGCCCGAGGGAGAACTCGAACCTCCGACGGGGGGAGCCTCGCGGACCGTGACAAGAAACGAAGCGATGTGGGATTAGAACCACCTAGCTGCCATAAGAGAGGTGACGCAGAAGTGTTACTCGGGAATCTCTTGAACACTTTGAGTCATTATATGTTTAAAAATACTGTAGGAATAAGATACCCCAACTGGTGCTGGGGTTAGGGTTGGGGATGGGGATAAGAAGGTGTGCCATGTAAAAAGTTGGAAAACGACCTATTGATATCTCTTTCCTGTATTTAGTTTAGTTGAGTTAAATACTTGAATAAATGACAGATTGGGCATCATACTCCGTTTTTTTTATGTGACTACCAGGTCGCGAGAATGAGCCCTGCAGCGACCCAATGATTTGTTCACCGTATTTTGAGATCATTGATCATGCCTCACGGCAGATACATTTGCGCTTTCTGGAGTCGCATGTTGTAAAACAGCGGAGAAACAGTCGGTCTCCTGAGGATTGCAGATGAAACAACGGGGCGAAAGTCCCTACTTATATAGATGAAATATGTGTGAAATATGTTAAATATTTGTGGAGTGTATGTGTTAAATTTGTGACATGCGTACGCGGATGGAGCTGTGGGCAAAACGATAGTTAGAATCGGGTGTCTCAAAAAGAACGCCGGATTTGAAAGGCCCGTTACTTTGATTTATTGTTGTTGGTTCAAATGGCTCTAAGCACTATGGGACTTAACATTTGAGGTCATCAGTCCCCTAGACTTAGAACTACCTAAACCTAACTAACCTAAGGATATCACACACACATCCATGCCCGAGACAGGATTCGAACCAGCGACCGTAGCAGCCGCGTTGTTCCGGACTGAAGCGCCTAAAACCGCTCGGCCACAGCGGCCGGCATTGTTGTTGGCAACGTTGCTTTTGTATGTTGCGTTATCGGTGGTCATTGAAGTTTGGTTTTGATACTGTGCTTCTGTTTTCCAGGTTAGTGTTTGCGGAGCATCGGCATAGAAATATACAGGGCTATTATAAATGATTGAAGCGATTTCATAAATTCACTGTAGCTCCATTCATTGACATATGGTCACGACACACTACAGATACGTAGAAAAACTCATAAAGTTTTGTTCGGCTGAAGCCGCACTTCAGGTTTCTGCCGCCGGAGCGCTCGAGAGCGCAGTGAGACAAAATGGCGACAGGAGCCGAGAAAGCGTATGTCGTGCTTGAAATGCACTCACATCAGTCAGTCATAACAGTGCAACGACACTTCAGGACGAAGTTCAACAAAGATCCACCAACTGCTAAATCCATTCGGTGATGGTATGCGCAGTTTAAAGCTTCTGGATGCCTCTGTAAGGGGAAATCAACGGGTCGACCTGCAGTGAGCGAAGAAACGGTTGAACGCGTGCGGGCAAGTTTCACGCGTAGCCCGCGGAAGTCGACGAATAAAGCAAGCAGGGAGCTAAACGTATCACAGCATGGTGCTCCACCGCACTTCCATCATGATGTTCGGCATTTCTTAAACAGGAGATTGGAAAACCGATGGATCGGTCGTGGTGGAGATCATGATCAGCAATTCATGTCATGGCCTCCACGCTCTCCCGACTTAACCCCATGCGATTTCTTTCTGTGGGGTTATGTGAAAGATCCAGTGTTTAAACCTCCTCTACCAAGAAACGTGCCAGAACTGCGAGCTCGCATCAACGATGCTTTCGAACTCATTGATGGGGACATGCTGCGCCGAGTGTGGGAGGAACTTGATTATCGGCTTGATGTCTGCCGAATCACTAAAGGGGCACATATCGAACATTTGTGAATGCCTAAAAAAACTTTTTGAGTTTTTGTATGTGTGTGCAAAGCATTGTGAAAATATCTCAAATAATAAAGTTATTGTAGAGTTGTGAAATCGCTTCAATCATTTGTAATAACCCTGTACACTGCGGAACAGCGAGTGTTGATTGTGAAAACTCACTATATGAATGGTGAATTTTTTCGCAGAAACTGTTCAAAAACGCCATACTGTTCTTGCACTCAACAGCGCATCAGCTGAACCCACTTTTCGTGTGTGATCAAGAAATCTGAAGGAGGGAAACAAAGCGGTTCAACAGCAGACATCAAAAGGCCTGGACGCCCTTGAAGAGGTCGCATAGAGGCGAACGATATTGCTGTGCGTGATACTGTTATTGTGAGTCCGGGAAAATTCAGTGCACAGAATCTTAAAAAAAGATTTGCACTTACACCTTTACAGCGTTCACTTAACACACGAACTTAAACCATTGAATCACGGGAATGAGCATTTTCTCAAAAGTAGCTCACTTCCATTTAAACTGCGTTGTGAAAAAGCATAATTGCCAGATATCGATATCAGAGAACGCAAGTGTAATTGACGAAAAGAGCATGCATCGTCAACGAGTTAAGGTTTGGTGTTAGATTTTGAGTGGGGCCTTAATCGCCCGTTACTTTTTTGAAGATGGACAAGGGCTGTCACGGTGAATGGAATTCATTGTCATGCGATGCGCACTGCTATCCTTTGGCCCAGTTTGGATCAAATGGGCACAGAGATTGTGTGGTTCTAAGACCGTGCAGCTTGCCATATTTCAGGAGACACAATCGCACTGTTGCGTGAAAGGTTCTCAGACAAATCTCGTTACGAGGAGACCAAGCTTGCCCACCTTGATCTTGTGACCTGACACCTCGTGACTTTTTTCTATGGAGCTACGCTAAGACACGAGTTTACCAGAACAAGTCTGTTGCAACACACACAAGAAATTCGACTTGTCCTCGCCGTAGTGGGAAAAACGTGTGAACGGTTGATGGTTTATTTCATTTACCGAACGATCACTTCTAGCGCTGGTGGGGGGTGGGCGGGGGAGGTCAAATGCTTGATATTGTGTTTTACGCTTAAACAGCATATCTCTTGACGAGAATGGTGTGTTCTGTTTGCTTCTTTCGAGTAAGTAAATTCGATTTATAGTAGTTTCTTTTAGAGACATCCTATGTTGTAAAATAACAAAAAGTGGAAGAATTTACTGGACAGAAGCGGTAATTATTACGAAACTAACATTGCAGTAGTGACAATTTTGATGTGGCCCGCAGGCGTGGCGGCGGCAGTGGTGCGAAGCGCGGCCGGCAGCTGAGGAAGGCGCCGTTGAGCTGCAGTTCTCCGCGACGCCGGGAGGTGGCAGCACCAACACAGTGCACATCCCGCACGGAGTCGTGCTCTGCCGCTCCGAGTCCCGGTAAGGCCTCGATCCGCATGCTGTATGGTTTCGCACTGTTTGACATTCCAGCAGTCTAGCGGCTTGCGGTAGTCTGTGGCATTGCGTACGCCTTTTATTGTGTTAAAATGGAATGTAGGAAGAGGTGTACTACTCCCGTATTGCCCGTTTAGAATGTAGTACCTCCGTCATTTAAAGCAAGATTTGTGGCGTAGAAAGTTCGAAACACACTTAGGACAGCCCTATATCGCTCGTATTGGACTGTGTTCAGGGAATCAGGGAACTGCAACAGTTTGATACAAAAAAACAAATTAAAACATTTACATGTGTCGGTCGCTTTTGTTTTCGTCCACAACACATTTAGAATGCTTACACGTTGACTCTTAGGTGGACCGGTGGATTACATCAACTCCGTATCCTGAAAGTAAGCAGTTGTCCGTCGTTAACCCTTATTTCGCTACAAATAGTTAGTGCGTGCCACTTTTTATCACAATATGAAGTCATACTTTACAAACAATAATGAAGGCACTTGCAAGGTGATTCAGAAAACAAGAACACTGAGGGTGTTCTTTCACATTTGTGTAACTGAATGTGACAGAAACACAAAATGGAATCGGTCTACACCTGTACGATTTCTGGTCTCTTTGTTTCGTGTCTGTGCGTGACAACGAATGTGCCTGGGCGTTTGCCTGCCTTGTTGGAATCTGTACTACATAGTGCCACTGCGCTTTCGTCGTAGTGCAACACCCTGTACTATTTTGATATAGTTTCCATTAAATAATCACTCTTTCCAGTATTCATTTTATAAATATCCTAGTCACTGTCGTCTCCTGTGCCATTTCTCTTGCATTTCCATCGGTATTTTGACTTCTCCTCCTCCTCTTCCTATCCTCATCGATCTTTTCTTCACCTCTTCCTCCTCCTCCTCCTCCTCCTCTCTTCATCGAACTTTTCCTGCTCTCCTTCTCCTCTCCGTCTCATCAGTCTTTTTCAACTTCTCGATCTTTTTCTCATCCTCGGTCTTTCCCTCGTCCTCGGTCTTTCCCTCGTCCTCAGTCTTTCCCTCGTCCTCGGTCTTTCCCTCGTCCTCGGTCTTTCCCTCGTCCTCGGTCTTTCCCTCGTCCTCGGTCTTTCCCTCGTCCTCGGTCTTTCCCTCGTCCTCGGTCTTTCCCTCGTCCTCGGTCTTTCCCTCGTCCTCGGTCTTTCCCTCGTCCTCGGTCTTTCCCTCGTCCTCGGTCTTTTTCCTCTCCTCCTCGGTCTTTTTCCTCTCCTCCTCCCTCCTCCTCGGTCTTTTTCCTCTCCTCCTCAGTCTTTTTCCTCTCCATCTCCTCTTCCTCCTCGCCCTTGATCTTTTTCCATTTTTTTCTTCTCCTCTTTCTCCCCTTTGATCTTTTTCCATTTTTTTCTTCTCCTCTTTCTCCCCTTTGATCTTTTTCCATTTTTTTCTTCTCCTCTTTCTCCCCTTTGATCTTTTTCCATTTTTTTCTTCTCCTCTTTCTCCCCTTTGATCTTTTTCCATTTTTTTCTTCTCCTCTTTCTCCCCTTTGATCTTTTTCCATTTTTTTCTTCTCCTCTTTCTCCCCTTTGATCTTTTTCCATTTTTTTCTTCTCCTCTTTCTCCCTTTTGATCTTTTTCCATTTTTTTCTTCTCCTCTTTCTCCCCTTTGATCTTTTTCCATTTTTTTCTTCTCCTCTTTCTCCCCTTTGATCTTTTTTCATATTTTTCTTCTCCTCTTTCTCCCCTTTGATCTTTTTTCATTTTTTTCTTCTCCTCTTCGTCCCCCTTGATCTTTTTCTTCTCTTCTTCCTGCTCCTCCACCTCCTCGATCTTTCCTCCTTCACCATTCTTGATGCCTCTTCCCTCTTGCCCTCTTGAAGTTCTGTTTATCCTGAGAAGTGTGCACGCTCGCGTTGTGTTTTTGTTTGAAAAGTTTAATGGAATAGCGGAGGTGTAACACAAAAACCTTCAGCATATTCTTGTTGTTGGGCAGGTCCCGCCAGTTCGCGTTCGGCGTGTACGAGCAGCCGCAGGTGGAGGGCCGTTCCCACTCTCAGTCCCAGGGCCTGGGTGTGGGTGTGGGCACGCCGCGGCGGCCGTCACTCTTCCTGGCCACCCCTAACGAGGCCGAGACGCAGACCTGGATGGCGCACTTCCGCGCGCTGCTCGCCAGGGGGCGCCCGCTGCGTAAGTACTCACTAGATCCTCCCTCCCTCCTCTCCTCTCGTCTTCTGTACACTCGCATAGCTATCACCATGCAGCGTGCACGGCATGGAACCTACGCCGCATCAAGTCGCTCTGTTGTTAACAGTACAGGGATTTGGACAACAATATAGAAACACCGTGAGAAGTGCATGCTTGAACATAAATGCAGATGCTAGCCGAGCCTGCAAGTTGCGCTGTTGCATTTGACCACAGGGCACTTGTACGCTGTAAGTGTCGTTGTGGTCAGAACAGTATTCTTTGTAGTGGTCAGTGCATTATGTCGGAGTTATGTTACTTCGAACATGGACAGATTATTGGTGCTCGTATGGTGGATGCTTCCTTAACGGAGATAGCCGAAGTGTTTATTGTTTCAAGAGGCACCTGTAAGATTCTACAGAAATTTTGCGAAAGCACTTGCTACCCTACTAACAGCAGTTTATCGTAGGTTGCCGGAGCAATGAAGGGTGCCTAATGACTGGAAAAAAGTGCAGGTTACTCTCGTTTACAAGAAAGGACAGATTCACACAATTACAAGCATGTATTGCTGACCACAAACTGTTCTAGAATTACGGAACATGTTTCATGCCCATGCATTGCGACGTTTTTTGAGAACGAAAATCTCCTTTATCAAAATCAACATGGGTTTCGAAGCAGAGATCTTGCAAACTCATCTCGTTATGTTCCTCCATGATATCCACAGTGCTGTATACGTCAATGCTCAGGTTGGTACCGTGTTCCTAGAGTTTAGGAAGACATTTGACACCGTCTCTCACTGCCATTTAGTGAGGAAAATATGAGCTTACAGAGTATCAGACCAGATTTCCGACTTCCTTGCAGGGAGAACTCAACACGTCGCTCTTACGAGAACAAAAAGACAAATGTAAAGATGGAATGATATATTCACTCTGCAGCGGAGTGTGTGCTGATATGAAAGTTCCTGGCAGATTAAAACTGTGTGCCGGATCGAAACTCGAACTCACAACATTTGCCTTTCACGGGCAAGTGCTCTACCGTTTCGCAGGAGAGCTCCTGTAAAGTTTGGAAGGTAGGATAAGAAGTACTGGCAGAAGTAAAGCTGTGAGGATGGGGCGTGAATCGTGCACGGATAGCTCAGATGGTAGAGCACTTGCCCTCGAAAGGCAAAGGTCCCGAGTTCGAGTCTCAGTCCGGCACACAGTCTTAATCTGCCCGGAAGTTTCAAATGCAAAGATAATGTCAGGAGCACCCCAAGAAACTGTGGTGGGAGCGTTACTGTTTACAGTATGTATAAATCATCTAATAGAAAATATGGGAAGCTCCATAAGGCTGTTTGCAGATGTGGTTGACTACAAGAAGGTAGCAACACCAGAAGAATATAGTAGATTTACAGAAAACATGCAGAGAACTGATGAATAGTGCACGGACTGGCAGTTAATCCTGAATGTAAATAAATGCACCATATTGTGCATACATAGAAGAAGAAATCCACAACTGTACAACTACACCGTTGATGAGAAATTGCTCGAAACGGTATCTACCGTATCTAGGAGTAATTATCCTGCACGACAAATAGTAGGAAAAGCAGATTTTAGACTGAGATTCATACGAAGAATCTTAAGGAAACTTTACTCGTCCACGAAAGAAGTATTTATAAATCACTTGTTCAAATGATTCTTGACTATTGCTCATCACTCTGGGGCCTTACTAGGTAGGACTGATAGAAGAAATGGAGAAGATGCAATGAGGAGCAGTGTGTTTCCTCACAGGGTTGTTTAGTTGGCACGAGAGCATACGGAGATGGTCAGCAAACTCCAATGGCAGATGCTACAAGAAGCCCGTTGTGCTTCACAGAGTGGTTTACTATTGAAATTCTGAGAGATTACATTCCAGGAAGAGTTGGACAACATATTACATCCTGCCATGTATGTCTCACGAAATGGCCACAACAAGAAAATTAGAGAAATGAGAAATTAAAGCTAATACAGAGGTGTACCAGCAATCATTCTTACAATGAGCCATTCAGAAATGGAAGAGGTAAAAGGGGATCAGATAGTGGTACCAGAAGTACGCTCCACCACACACCACCAGGTGGTTTTTGCAGTCTTGATTTCACAGTATTGTACTGAAGATTTATACCGAGTACAGGGAAAGCGGAAAAACGTCACCCACTAAATCACAACATGGATGAAAGCGTGTGTTGAGGGATCATCACAGATGGTCATTGAAGAGGATTATGACGAAAAACAAGATGAACACAGCTGCAAAAGTCACTGCACAACTGAATGTTGCATTTGCAAACCTGTCAGCTCCAAAACAACATGAAGGGAGCTCCATAAGCTGGGTGTTGCAGGGTGTTCTGGTATTCCAAAACCACTCACCTGTGATGCAAATGCCCATAACAGGAAAATTTGGTGCCGAAACCATAAAATCTTTTCTATCAAACAATTGTTCAGGTGAATCCAGATTCAGACTGTTAGCAACTACTGGCCGAGAGTACGTTCTAAGAGTGAAACATGTCAGGGGTTACTTATATTCCCTGGGTCTTATGGTTACTCTGCAAGGCCACATTACTGCCAGGACTTATGTGACCATTTTGGATGATCAGGTCCATCATATTGTACAATTTTTTTTTTTTTTTTTTTTTTTTTTTCCCCTGACGATGCTGTGTTCCAAGATGACAGGCCCTCTGTTTACACAGCTCACATTATTCAGGTCCTGTTTCATGAGCAGAAGGATGTATTGTTGCATCTTCCATGGCCTCCACAGTCATAAGATCTGATATTATGGAGCCTTGACTATTCACTGCCCACCTCCATTACTGTTACCTGACCTTGCCATTATTTTGCTGGAAGAGTGGTGCGAGATTCTCTTGACAACCATAGAGGATCTATGTTTATCCATACCAAGATGATATGGCAGCTATTTTGAATTCCAATTGTTTTCCTAGACCATATTAGGCATGACAATGTGTTGTGTTTGTGGCTTTTGATATATCTGTCCAAAAAACTGCTTGCATCACTGAAGTACCATTTTGTCTTCCTGTGGTAGTCCATGACTGTTTTTCATCCTCATACGTTGTTGTTAAGCTATGACAAGGTTCACAAAATTCAATCACCTTGTTAGCAATGGAAAAGCAATTCACCACATTCGTGTTCTCCTCATTTTGAAATTCACTGTTACCTTTACTAAGGAAATGTTGGATTCCAACATTTTTAGCAAAATTTTGCTTTATTTTAATTGGTGGTACGTAGCTCTGGTGGTATATAACTCCAGAGGTGAATTCTATGTGGTAGATAACTACACAGACATCCTACGACCTGTTAGTGATTATAAAATTGTACATTGGTTTGCTTTAATTAACATAAAACAAAAAAATATTGTTAGCCAAAATGAAGTGTCGAATGCGATAAAAAATCCTCCAAAACAAAGAATACACCAACAAGTTGAAAAAAAAGGCACACATTTTTCCAGAAATTATTCATCTCTGAACTTGTAACATGTTTCAAGATGGCAATGGCCAAATGCCAATAAAGACAAGAAGAATAAAAAGAACTGAAATGCTCATAACGGAAAGTATCAGTAAGGGATTGAGTCAAATGAAAAATAAAGAAACTCTTCTATCGTCGATGGCATTATCTCTTTTCTACATATTTACGAATATCACAGTTCTTTACTAGGCATGTCCTATCAGAGGTGGCACGCCATTGCCTTACAAAAAAATGAGCTCTATTATGGGAGTCCTATATATATATTATTATTATTCACGTTTGGGCCCTACTGGACCACGCGAAGTACAATCACGGGGCATTCAGTTATTTTCTTTTAGACTTTCTCTCTGCCCAAATTGTTTTCATTCTCTCGGAATGAGCTCTTTTCCTTTCATCAGACCATGTGGTTCCAGTTTTCTTTGATTTTTCAGCTTGACCAACTACCCAGTCATGAATTTTTTGCCTAAATAATTTTCTGTCTTGAATTTCATCTTGTTTTATATCTATATATATATATATAAAATCAGGCAGCAGTAGTCTACTTGAGGACCACAGCTTCCGTTCTGCTAGTACCAATCTTCATGAAAGACACAGTTCCAGTTTCGAATCTTAGTCTGTTCACAATTCCGATTTAAAATTAAAATTCTTGAAATTAATACAAAGTTTCTTTCTTTTTCAGCTGCTGCATCAAGACTAGGTAAGCATGTTTTAATTGGTCCTAATATGTAATGTAAATCAGGAGAAAATAGCAGATCATTTTGCAGATGCGGAAATCACCACTAGATGATTAACACCTTCACAAATATTATTACCTATGTCATACAAATCTTTTTACAAATGAATTGCTATTAGAGTTCACATGTTTTCAATATTTGAGTCACTTAACACTCGAGACACAACAATTAGTTAATAACTTGCTAATTTCTAGACCAGTTACAGAAGTACCCGGCTTTTGACTTATGTCACTGATGTAGAACATACATTTAAGAAGTCAGTTGAATGGACCAATATGTAGAGGCAAGGCATGTTAAAAATTTGCACTTGCAAAGGAAGAGAAACATTCAGAAGTTCACATATCATCAAACAAGCTTAGATGATGCATATTGTTTGTTGCATTCATCTGAGTATAGTGTAATAGTCCAGAGGGTTACACATTAAGTCTTGTTTACAATCTAGCAAATGGGGCTGCTTGTAATGTTTACAGCTGATTCAAATGCTTTCAGCATGAAAGGAAATTTTTGAATGGCCCGCATTCCTATCAGTCAACAAAATCCATCGAATAGAGAACATCAAGCTAGTGTGGTAGAAGCTTGAGTACAGGGTGATCAATCCTTAATGCATCCATCTGGGCAGGAATTTTGTTGCCCAGCTGGCAACCAGCCAGTGGCAGCACTGATGGGAGTATATATCCTTTCTGATGCGAGGCCTTTGCTTGTGCGAGTAGCTCATGTGTCGAGTGAAAGTGTTATAAGTGAAGTGCTGAAATACAAATATTCTGTTCACCAAAGAGTGTTTATGTATGATTCATGTATGCATACAGAATCAGTGGGTGCAATAAGATTATTTCAAGAATTCCTGATGTTGAAGTTCCTAATCAGAGTGCGATCCATTGACTGATAAACTAATTTTGTGAAACAGGAAGGGTTGTGACAGAAAACATAGACAGCCACACAGTACTCACAGAAGAAACTACGATAACACTGGGCCTGCTCTTGAAAGTTCTCCCAGCAATCAGTTCAATGTCATTCTCAGGAAATTGGTGTTTGCAATGGCTCTGTTCAAATGGTTACAAAGTTACTGGAGTTAAAACCCCATAAAATAACTGCAATGATTGAACTTAAACTGGATGACTCTGCAAAAGGGTTGCAGTTTTGTGAATGGATTCTGAGTAGAGCACAGGACAGAGAAACTGACCCTCATCTACTTTATTTTCAAACAAATTGTGGTTCCACCTAAATGAATACACCAGTTCACAAAATAACGATTATTCTAGTTCTGAAAAGTCTTGACATAAAACATGAGGCACTCCTGTACAATCAAAAAATAAAAGCACGGTGCACTGTTAGTTGTGAGAGAATAATAGGCCTTTTTTTTCTAGGAAACTATAAAGAGCGATAGGTATGGAGAAAACATTTTGTCAGTTTTTTTTAGCCAATTAACTGGAAAAGAATATGGTTTCATGGCTTTTCAGGAGGACTCTGTGACAGGACATACAGCCAACTTCTCATTACAGGAAATTCATGATATGTTTCAACATAGAGAATCACTAACAACATGTGGCCTCCTCATTTTTTAACCCCCTTTGATTTTTATCTGTGGGGGGCATTAAAAGAGAAGGTGTAAAAATCAAATCCACCCACTTTAAAGGAACTTAAAACTAACATTCATCAAGAAATTGCTGTCATTTCTCAGAGATAACTGCATAATGCAACGATCAGTTTCCTAAGCAAATGTCAGAAACATTTGAACAATGAAGAGGGTCATTTCAAGCATCTCCTTGCTTAATGTATGTAAGTAATTTACTTTTCTTTTTAAGTGTTTATGTTACGTGTGTTAAAAATTGTTTGCATGACAAACAGCTATATTTTCTGGAGATCCTCCTGTTGCCCACATAACAGGCACAGCAGCTGGCCTCACTAGCTGGATGCACGCTGTGAAAACAGTTGTGTTAACAATTGCTCACCGTGTATAATAAGCAGCAGTCTCTGAGCTTGATATCATGTGAATTGGGGGTAAACATAGACTGCATTAGTGCCATCATTCACATAGTTTTGAATGGATTAGTGGAGGATCCGTCCTGTACATACTCACTAATTACTCTCAGAAAGCAACACAGAAGGAAAACTTGTAGATTTTGCTGTCATGTGTTACAGAGATTTTTCATTTTTGATAAGGTATCTGCACATGAAATGAGGCTTAACTCCACTAGTTTGATCCAGAGATCTTGTTGAGATCTTCTGTTTGCATTGTCTTACCATGGCATTGACTAAACGTTTTAGATGTACATTGTGTCAGTAGAGAGATGAAGGGCCTAAAATTTATGACTAAATATAGTCATTCCTTTTATTGCTGTCAAAAATTTCTATTGCAATGAAAATTTTGGCATTTTTGTCATTTTCAAACATCAAATCATGATGTGATGGAACACAGCTGCCAGCAGTCTGAATGCAAAGAAGTACAGTGATATGGAGGGGCTTCAGAATGTGAGTTACACTTGGATGTGCACAACAGTGGCAATTGCACATTAAGAGCATTCCATTCATCAATCAGGTTGGATGGGCGAACTTCACCTCAATCAAGATGTAATTGGTACAAGTGCTGTAAGAATAGCTTTCATCTTAGCACTGCTAGGCTCAGAAGCATCAGTGGGTAGAAAATACATGGTATTGTAGACAGAACATTACACTTGTTACACATTGAGCATTAATGACTCTTCAGCTGCACATTGCACTGAAATGTGTCGAGCAAGGGTGCCAAAAGATTCCTAACATTGTTATAGCTTCTTCACCAGTGAGACAGCAAGGCAAAAGGTTTCTCTGTCCTGCAGTGGAATTTGTTCCATAACCTTGTGACTATTGGAACATCTTTTCCTCAGTGGAAAATTCCCCCCAGAACCAAGTAGTTGACTTGGGAATGAAGATTTTGGGCTTCAGCTTCTGTAGCTGACCAGCCTGGAGAGAAGCTAGATGACAAAGTTTGTGGTGACATTGGTTTTCCAAACTCAACTGTTGGTGACACTGTAGACAATTTATATTCTTGCACCAGTTCAGGTGATGATACCTGCTGCAGAATGCTCTGCAAGCTCCTATCATCAGGATGGACAGACAATTGGCAATGTATTTTTGCTCTGTCAGCTGACAGAGCTACATTAAAGAGGGCAACATTTTATAATAATGGAAAGTAAATCTGGTTGGATAGTGTAGTGTGACAACCAACAAGATATCATTGAGGCATACTCCAGTAGAAGTGGCAGCAGAACCATCAAATACTGCCCTCAACTTCGTAGCAGAGTTGCATTGCTTGAAGTCAATATGGTGTGGAAGGAGAAACTTTGGACCAACAATATCCTCCATGTGTCGTAGGTCAAATTAGTCTTGCAAGACTGCAACATTTTCCCTTTTCAGATTCTGCTGCCTTCTAAATCTCCTCTGAAGATGCACCAGTCTTAGAGGGGTCAGGTGTTGTAATTCATGTAAGGGTTTACAGTCATGCTTCACTGGTAATCTAACCAAAAATCTCCCACTTTCGTCTCTAGCTATGTAGTGTTGAAATTGCCTCACACAGTTTATCCTGTGTACTTACAGTTTTGGTAGATATTTCCTCTACTTCCCAAAACCTTTGCAGTTTGACATCTAGGTTGTCATCTCTAAAAAAAAAAATAGCTAACTTGTTTGTGTGTGTGTGTGTGTGTTTGTGTTTGTGTGTGTGTGTGTGTGTGTGTGTGTGTGTGTGTGTGTGTGTGTGTGTGTGTTACTGCCTGAAAGCTAATTTGTGACAGTCTGTTTGTTGTGCCTATCTGCGACTCGGTATCTCTGCTGTATGGTGAGTAGCAACTTTCCTTTTCATGTTATATTTGAATAATTATCTAGACAAAAATTTATTTGAATAAAGCCTTGCACTTCCTTCCTCATTCAGCTCAGTTAACATAACCAACTTTAACAAGACCTATTAGTTAATTTGCTCAATTTACTCATGGGAGCCTACAGTGTTCCTGGACTAAGTTTTTTGTCAGTTAGAAACAATGTTGACAATTACAGTCAATTGCCATGTTCTACAACATAAACATTTTTCATTTGGTGTGCCCAAAATAAATCTCAGTGTCATTGCAGTTTTAGCTGCAGACCAAATGCGAGCATTATTTCAACATCTATTCATTCACACAAATTTACAGTGCCCCACCTAAATCAATTGCACCTTCAGTAACATTGTGTTTGATTATCACTTTCATCTTCATTGCCCATAATATTACTCAGTCAGTGTGGTAATATTTGATGAATACCAGTTATTCAGCATATACACTCTCCATGGAAAACATGGAAAATTGGCAGCTAAAAAGAAACTTTAGTCATAAATGCATTCTGACACTTCCCAGACCCATTAGTTTTGTTACATTGTGGTGAAGTTATATAGAGTCCATGTTTCCTTAACCTTGTGACAGGGTGACTTGCCTGTTGCCTGGTACTGTGCCATGTGATACCAAGTGAGGAAACAGCTGACCATGTACTCTGCTGTATGTGTGGAAAGCGAGTGATGTAGACTAATGCTACTCGATGCCAACTGATCATGTGGGTGCAGTGCTCTACTGCCTAATCAGATGATGCTTTACAAAGTGAGGAAGCTTCTGATCTCCAACTTCCATGATAAGGTGTGAACATCCAACACCTTGTCCACTATTCCTGGTTTCAGCCCTTCAACCACTTTCTGTAAGCGCTCACGGCAGTTCCTCCCAAATACAGGAGTCTGGCACAGTTCCAGGTTCTCTAAACTTTCTCAGTAGTGTTTCACAGAAAGAATCTCTCTTCCCTCCAGTGATTCTCATCTGAAATCACAGAGCATTTCCATAACACTTGCATGTTGATCGAGCCTACTGGTAACAAATCTGAATTATTTGAATGCCCTCCATTAGTTTGTCATGGTAGGCATCCCAAACATTCAAGCAGTACTGAAGAATGGATTGCACAAGTGTTAAGTACATGGTCTTCGTTACAGATGAACTAAATTTTTCTAGGTTTCTTCCAATAAACCAAAATTGACCATTTGCTTTCCCTACAACTGACCTTATATGCTCGTTCCATTTCATGTCACATTGCAAAGTTATGCCTAGATATTTAACCAATGTGACTGTGTCAAGAAGCAGAACACTAATACTATATTTCAACATTACAGGATTGTTTTTCCCACTCATCTCCATCAACTTACATTTTTCTCCATTTAGAGCAAACTGTCATTTGTCATACCAAATAGAAATGCTGTTCAATTCCTCCTACAGTTACTCAAAGATGACAATTCCACTTTCCCTACAACATTGTACTGACAACAAGTGAAGGTAAGTAAGATAGTGCTTTTACGCAGTTGAGTAGTGTAGCTCGTCTAGCTAGGAGACTACTCTGGCTGTGGCAGGGGAGAGCGACTTCGCGGTGTCACTGATCGACAATGCACACGCGCGTGCTGCCGGCCTGGCGGGCTACCACGGCGTGCTGAGTGTGACACCAACGCACCTGGTTCTGCGTGACCCCTTCCTGGAGGAGGTCCGTATGCGCATCGACTGGCGTCAGCTGCACCAGTGCCATGTAGCCGCCGCCACCAACCCTAGCGATGAGAATCGCATCTGCGTCCTACATACCAGCAGGTGAGTTTCAGCCATCTCCCATCAGATAATTGTTTTCAAGAATAGAGTGCTTATGTACTAGTGGACTGCTTCATAAATGCACACTACTGTTTAAAAGTATCCAGACAACATTTAGTGCACATTAATGAGAGATGTATCCAGTCCACCTTTATGGTGGCTTGGGCTCTTGGGGACACTTTCAGTGAGTTGTCTGCATGTCTGTGGAGGAATGGCCCATTCTTCCTCAAGAGCTGAAACCAGAGAAAGTAGTGATGTTGGTCACTGGGGTCTGGATCAAGGTCGACTTTCTAACTTGTCCCAAAGATTATGCATTGAGTTCAGGTTAGATTTTGGGCAGGTCAGTCCAGTTCTGGGACATTGTTATCCACAAACTATTGCCTCGCAGATGCTGCATACTGCATTATGAAAGGGTACGTTGTAATGCTGTCACAAATAGTTACCATCTACAAACTGTTCCTCTACTATGCATAGTACATAATGTGTTTGTATCCTTGGGAATTTAGCATTTTCTTAAGTGCAATAACGGGACCACACCCTAACCATGAGAAACAGTCCTGTACTGTAACACCACCATCTCTGTACTTCACTGTTGGCACTACATGTGATAGCAGGTAACTATCTCCAGGCATTTGCCAAACCCAGACTCTTCCATCGGATTGCCATGGGGTATGGTGTGATTAACCACACCAAATGAATTGGTTCCAATCGTCACTCTTTACACCACCTCGAGCATTATCTAGCGCTGACTTCAGAAATGTGTGGTTTATGAAGTACTGCTCAGTCATTGTACCCCATTCTTTTTAACTCCCTACAAATAGTCTCTGTGCTATCCGCATAGCTGGTAACACTCTGGAACCCAAAAGTGATTCCTTCCACTAATTTCAGATAGGCTTTTTTTTTTACAGCCACCCTCCACAATGCTTGACAGTTCTTGTCCATCACTACGTGATGGCTGCCTGGTCTACATGTGGTTGTTCCTTCCTGTTTCCAAAAAGGTTGAAATGCGCCTGACGGGTTTGTTACTCAGGTGATATCCAATGGCATTCATGTTGGAAGTCATTGGGCACTCGTAACTGATTCATTCTGTTGCTACTGCTTCACTACTGACAACACAGTACTCCCTGTCACCTTTTATAGTGGTAGATCTGCCTCTCCTGACGTATAGTGGTCAATTCTGCATAACATGGGGGTATCCAGATACTTCCGATCAGATAGCGTATGTTTTCATCATTGATGACAATTATACACTTCATTATCACTACTGATTTAATTAATTTAAGAATGTAAATTACTCCAGAAGTAGCTATTCAGACTACATGAAGGTATTGTAAGCCAAAAAATTCATAGTGTCATCTCAACACAGGATTATTTATAAGTACATCTAGGGCTTCAGAAGACAACTGCTTGAAAACAAGGCTACAGAAAACAGACATACATCAGTGGATAGAGCAACTATTAAAGCTTTTAACTCATACTACAGGAGCTCACTTTGGGCACCAGTTGTTATGCAGTAAACGTCAATATGAGGTCTGTTCAAAAAATTCTGAAACATTCATAATTTCATGCCAATGGTGTGTTGGAGCCAAATGTGGTTGGCATCCCTGCACATGCCTGTGTTTAATATGTAACTGCCTAAAGTTTCATTGTTGTATGTCTGTTACTGTTCAGTGCTGTACTGAGTAGAATGTTGTGTTGCACAGTTTATGAATTTCAAGATAGCAAAGTTAGAGGAGCCACCCATCTGCATTAAATTGTGCGCGAAACTCCAGAAAACCTTTACAGACACACATCAAATGATGTAGGAAGCCCATGTTGATGAGTGCTTAAGTCATACTTAGTGTTATGAATGGTTCACACAGTTTAAAAATGGCAGGACAAAAGTTAAAGATGAACCTTGTTCAGGATGCCCTTCAACGTCTACCAGTGATGCTCATGTTGGGAACGTCAACGAAATTGTGCATGCCAACTGACTATCAGAGAGATAGCAAAAGAGTTTAACATTTCAGTTGGATCATCTCGTGCAATTCTGACACAGCATCTTTGAATGCATCGTGTTGCTGCCTAGTTCGTCCCATGGCTCATGAGTTAAGACCAGGAAGACCTTTGCATTGCAATCTGTGAAGAGCTTTCAGGTCACGCAAATGAGAACAAGATGTTCCTTAAGAGTGTCATGACTGGTGATGGTGATATATGGGTCTGTGGTTATGATGTTGAGACTAAGGTTCAATCTTCAGATTGGGTTGGGTAAGGTTCTCTAAGACCACAAAAAGCTTGTCAGGTCAGGTCAAATGTCAAAGCCACGCTGATAGTTTTCTTTGACTTTGAAGGACTAGTTCATCATGAAATTGTGCCACAGGGACAAACTGTTAATCAGTGGCACTATTGGGACATGTTGTGACTTCTGTGAGAAGGAAATGGCCTGAAATGAGGTGAAACAATTCATGACTCTTGCATTATGATAACGCAGTTGCACATTCATCCCTGTTGGTGTGTGACTGTTGCACAAAAATGAAATCACTGTGCTACCTCATGCTCCATACTCTCCAAATCTGGCCCTGCAGACTATTAAAAAAAATTTTTTTTTTTTTATTTCCAAAGTTGAAAACCCTGTTGAACGGATGAAGATTTGCAATGACAGATGAGATAAAAGAAAATTTGCAGCAGTGCTTTGTGCAATCCAGCAAGACACATACCACGGCTGCTTTTGGAAGTAGAAACAGTGTTGGGAGCAGTGTATGAATTATGGAGGAGAGTATTCAAAGAAGACCATGCACAGTAGGTAAAAAGTAAGCGAAGTAAAATTTTGTGAACAAAGTTCCCAAATTTTTTGAGCAGACCTTATACAGGCATGCAATTCATTGAAGTCACTGCTGTTGCTACTGCTTGGAAGGCACAGCAGCAGCCCCCTTTGCTAAGTCTGTTCATTGGGTTGCCTCCCTGCTGATGCAAATTAATTAATTGTGAAAGTATGGAACATATGATTTGTCTACATGTTCTGATACATCTACTCGCAGTGATGTGCTCAGCAACAACTCCACAGCTTGTATTAAGGGTTGAAATTTATCCATTGGTATGGGTTGTTTTCTGTCTGTCTTGCAGTTTTCACACAGTCATTTCTGAAATCCCAGAGGTACTTACAAATAACTCTGTATTTACTGGAGGTAGAGTTGGTTCAAAAAAATGGCTCTGAGCACTATGGGACTTAACTTCTGAGGTCATCAGTCCCCTAGAACTTACAACTACTTAAACCTAACTAACCTAAGGACATCACACACATCCATGCCCGAGGCAGGATTCGAACCTGCGACCGTAGTGGTCGCTCGGTTCCAGACTGTAGTGCCTAGAACCGCTCGGCCACACTGATCGGCAATTAATAGAGATGTATGAAGCTGATGAGGCTTTGATACCGTAAATCATAATCATACTTCATTTAGATGTGCAAATTACATTTTTCCCTTTATCAATATGTATGCAGATGCCAATTCTTTGATTTGATGTAACGATCTGAAATTATATCACTCATAAATGAAAATCCTGTGTATCCAATGAGTGTGGAAATAAACCTCGAAAAGTATTCACAATAGATACATTTGTTCTTACACTAGTAATGTAAAGTTGATTCTGGTTGGGAGAGGGGTAGGTGGTTGCCTGAGGAAATACTCCTGATCATTCACAAAAGTACTCCCTTAAGTGAAGAAACAGGAAATAAATTTTGAAAACACTTGTTCAACTATGATTCTATCTATAACACTTTATTTGCTAATAAAATTTACATCTGGTCTTATGTTAATGACTGTGTTACCCAAATTTTGTAAAATGTGTTTTGAAAGTAACATATTTTGTCTGGTATGGATAAAGTGTGCCTTGTGTCAAGCTTTGAAGAGATGAGTGTGAGAACTTCCCGATCCATTCGGTTTCATTTACTGATTTACTCTTGTGCATTATCTCTTACAACATGGCCAGGTCTTGTGCAGTATCGATTTGAATGGATTGTGTTTCATTGAAGTTCAGCAACAATCAATTTGCAGACTGAATGATGCAATTTGAAATACATGTGTGGAATTTTTTGTCATTACTGTCAAATGAAGTCCAATGTGAGTGTACAGTGAAACTTGTGGATTTGGACTAGTTGGGATGAGTCATACTCCAAATGATTGAAAGTCTAAACTACACAAAAGTTTTATAAAACAACTACCTCAAACCATAAATAGAAATGTAATATACCATGTAGGTAGTGATTAAATTATAATTGGGTGAACTGTAATTCCATGTGAGTACTTTACAGGTTATTTAATTTAAAAACTAATATAATGGTACCACAGTAATGATTGAAGTTGTTATAATCATTGCTTTGAGATGCTGCATAATATTTTTGATTGCCCTAGGATTTAGAAGTTTTCCAATTAGGAATGTATGTGAATGGGTTGAGCTATCAGCATTAGAGCACAAAAGACCAGTGATTTTGTTCTTTACTGACTTTGGACCCAGGTGTTGAACTCTCTTTCCTGGTGGCCTGTGATTTTTTTCAGAGAACACAGTTTTCTGTTAGAGATGTTCCGGTTACAGAATATGAACAGCCATCCATTACTAGTCTTGAAACCTGTCTGGTCTAAGTTCCCTTCAAATATTTCTGTCAAAGTTTTACTTCTATTACAGGAACTCTGACAGTGTGTTGTTGCCTGTACCAGGTGTACACAGCATCACCAGTAGTGGTCAGTTTTGGTCCAAATGTAGGTTTTTGTTTTCCTTCTAGTTTGCCTTGTTTTATCACAAAGTCCCAAGTTATATTGCTGTTTTTCTTAATGTCATAAAAAGAAGTTAACAGTGACAAACACCATCATAACACCCTGGGCAGAAGCACTGGCTTTGATTTCGCAAATAATTCTCTTTTAATTTTCTAAATTTAATAATCTATATTTACTCTTAACACTCATATTGATTACTGTATTGCACTTTAATGCACTTTCAAGTGATGAAATGGATAGGATTTAATGCAACTCGTCATGCAAGTGAAATGAGCAGGCTTTGAATTTGTTGTGTGCTTATAAAAAACAATAATACTAAAGTTTGTCTTTGTCACAGGTGAAGCGAATGATAAGGGAAGGATTCCTTAAACATTTTACAGTAAATGAGCATGATGGGAATGGTGTCTAGCATAGTAAGGCTTTGCGATAAGAACTATCCCAGAGTATCACAAATTTGGAATTAAGCCTCTTTTACATGAGCAACTATCTTGTCTAAATAGACCACTCATGGCAAGTGAGTCTACTGCAGTGCCCCTGATGTTTTGTTTCTGTACTGTCTCGCCTGTCACAAGTGGTTGTTTTTGTTTATTTGTAAGTGCCAAAACTGCATGTGTTGTGACAGTTGTCTGCTGTGTATTTTAGCACCTGAACAATGAAAGTGGAGTTATTGTGGGAGAACACTTATAGAAAAAATACCAGGACCTCATGCCCCACCCTTTGCAATCTGCCGCAAAAATAAAGCAAACAACAAAATAACAAAATCCAAAATGAATTTCCATTGTGCAGCAGAATGTGCTCTGCTGTGAAACCTCCTGGCAGATCAAAACTTCATATTGGACCAGGTCTCAAACCTGAGATCTTTGCCTTTCATGAACAAGTTCTCTACCATCTGAAGTACCTAAATATGACTCACGACCAGTTCTTACAATTATACTCCTGCCGGTGCTTTATCTCCTTGGCTGTGAAAGGCAAAGGCCTCAGGTTCGAGTCCTAATCCAGCACACAGTTTTCGTCTGGCAGGAAGTTACAACAATTAAGAAGCCACACAGAACAAAATCGATTGATACAATGGGAGTCAGCTCAGTGAGAATAAATTAACATTTGACATTAGCAGATGAGGCCACGGTCGCGTGTTTCTGCACATACGTAGTCAACAACTTACTCTCCACTCCAGGTACCTGAAAGTTTTATGACCGTTGCAGTGTAATTGCCAGGTAACCACAGCACATGCGCAGAGAGGTATTTTTCAGTGCTAATATATTTGGCTGCCTTGAGTTTTCCATGCTGAAGAGACCTGGGGGGGGGGGGGGGGGGGGGGCTCTGATTGATTATTTGATGGTAAGACGGAGATTTCAGAACCAGATTTTAAATTGTAATACATTTACAGGGGTGGATGTGGACTCTGACCACAATTTTTTGGTTATGAACTGTAGTTTAAAACTAAAGAAATTGGAAAAAGGTAGGAAGTTAAGAAGATGAGACTGGATAAATTGAAAGAAGCAGAGGTTGTTGAGAATTTCAGAGGGAGCATAGGGTATGACTGACCGGAACAGGGGAAAGGAATACAGAAGAAGATGAATAGGTAGCTTTGAGAGATGAAATTGTGAAAGCAGCTGAGGATCAAATAGGTAAAATGACAAGGCCTGGTAGAAACCCTCGGGTGAGGCAAAAAGGAATTCAAATATCTAAAAAATGAGACTGACAGGAAATGCAAAATGGTTAAGCAGGAATGGCTGGGCAGGAATGGCTAGAGGACAGATGTAAGGATGTAGATGCATATTCCACCAGGGGAAAGGTAGATACTTCCTACAGAGATAGATACTTCCTACAGGAAAATTAACGAGGCCTTTGGAGAAGAGAGAGCCATCCATAAGAATATCAAGAGCTCACATGGAAAACCAGTCCTAAGCAAAGAAGGGAAAGCCAGAAAGGTGGAAGGAGTGTACAGAGGATCTATACAGGGGAGATGAACTGCAAGCAATGTTACAGAAGTGGAAGAGAATGTAGATTAAGATGAGATGACAGACATGATACTGTGAGAAAAATTTGACAGAGCAGTGAATGACCTAAGATGAAACAAGGCCCCAGGGGTAGACACCATTATGTCAGATCTACTGATAGCCTTGGGGCAGCCAGCCATGACAAAACTCTTCCACCTGGTGTGCAAGACGTATGAGTCAGGTGAAATATTCTCTGTCTTCAAGAAAAATATAATAATTCAAATTCCCCAGTTTAATAAGTCATGGTTGCAAAATAGTAACATGAAGTCATTGCAGAAGAATTGAAAAATTGGCAGAAGCCGACCTCAGGGAAGATCAGTTTGGATTCCGGAGAAATATAGGAACATGTGAAGCACTACTGATTCTATGACGTACCTTAGAAGATAAGTTACAGAAAGGCAAATCTAGGTTTATAGCATTTGTAGACTTAGGGAATGCTTTTGACAGTGTAGATTGGAATACTGTCTGTGAAATTCTGAAAATAGCAGGAGTAAACTACAGGGAGTGAAAGGCTATTTACAATATGTACAGAAATCAAGGCAGCAGTTAAGACTAAAGGGCCATGAAGAGATCGCAGTGATTGAGAAGGGAGTGAGGCAGTGTTGTAGCCTATCCCAAATGTTGTTCATTCCGTGCATTGTGCAAGCACTGAAGGAAATCAAAGAAAAAGTTCAGGGAGAAGAAATAAAATTTTGAGATTTGCCGATGACATTGTAGTTCTGTCGGAGGTAGCAAAGATGGATAGTGTCTTGAGAGGTGGATATAAGATGAACATCAACAAAAGCAAAACAAGGATAATTCAATGTAGTGGAATTAAATCAGGTGATGCTGAGGGAATTACATTAGGAAACAAGAACATTAAAGTTGTAGGTGAGTTTTGTTATTTGACCAGTAGAACAACTGATGATGGCCGAAATAGACAGGATGTAAAATGTAGATTGGCAAATGGCAAGAAAAGTGTTTCTGCCGAAGAGGAATTTGTTAACATTGAGTATACACTGAAGAGACCGGTAGACTGGCCTAATATCATGTAGGGCCACCGCAAGCATGCAGAAGTGCCACAACATGACATGGCGTGGACTCGATTAATGTATGAAGTAATGCTGGAGGGAATTGACACCACGAATCCTGCAGGGCTGTCCATAAATCTCTTAAGAGTACGAGAGGGTGTAGATCTCTTCTGAACAGCACGTTGCAAGGCATCCCAGATATGCGCAATAGTATTCATGTCTAGGGAGTTTGGTGGCCAGCGGAAGTCTTTAAACTAACGAAAGTGTTCCTGGAGCCCCTCTGTAGCAATTCTGGACGTGTGGGGTGTCGAGTTGTCCTTGTGGAATTGCGCAAGTCTGTTGGAATGCACAATGGACATATATGGATGCAGGTGATCAGACAGGATGCTTACGTATGTATCACCTGTCAAAGTCGTGTCTAGACGTATCAGGCGTCCCATATAACTCCAACTGCATAAGCCCCACACCATTATAGAGCCTCCACCAGCTTGAACAGTTCCCTGCTGATATGCAGGGTCCATGGATTCATGAAGTTGACTCCATACCTGTAAACGTCCATCCACTTGAAACAATTTGAAACGAGACTCGTCTGGCCAGGCAACATGTTTTCAGTCACCAATAGTCCAATGTTGGTACTGATGGGCCCAGGCGAGGCATGTAGCTTTTTGTTGTGCAGTCATCAAGGGTATGTGAGTGGGCCTTCGGCTCCGAAAGCCCATATCGACGGTATTTCATTGAATGGTTCACACGCTGAAGCTTTTTGATGGGCCAACGTTGAAATCTGCAGCAGTTTGTGGAAGGGTTGCACTTTTGTCAAGTTGGACGATTCTCTTCAGTCGTCTTCGGTCCCGTTCGTGCAGGATCTTTTCCCGGTCACAAGCAGTGTCGGAGAGTTGATGTTTTACTGGATTCCTGACATTCGCGGTGCATTCGTGAAATGGTTGTATGGGAAAATCTCCACTTCATCGCTACCTCGGAAACGCTGTGTCCCATTGCTCATGCGCTGACTATAACAACGCATTCAAACTCACTTAAATTTTAATAACCTGCCATTGTAGCAGCAGATACTAATCTAACAACTGCGCCAGGCGGTTCTCTTATTTAGGCGTTGCCGATTGCAGCGCTGTGATCTGCCTTGTTTACTTATCTCTGTATTTGAATACTCATGCCAGTACCGGTTTCTTTGGCGCTTCAGTGTAGAGTTAAGTATTAGTCTAGGATTTATCTGGTGTGTATCTATGTATGGAAGTGAAACATGGACGATAAACAGTCTAGGTAAGATGAGATACATGCTTTCAAAATGTGGTGTTACAGAATAATGCTGAAGATTAGATGGGTAGATTACGTAACTAATGAGGAGGTACAGAACAGAATATGGGAGAGAAGAAATTTGTGGCACAATCTGATAAGAGAAGGGATCGTTTGATAACAATGAATACGTTAAGCAAATTCAGGAGGATATAAGTTTCAGTAGTTATTCGGAGATGAAGAAGCCTGCACAGGATAGAGAAGCATGGAGAGCTGGATCTAACCAGTCTTCGGAGTGAAGAAAACAACAAGAAGAATGACAACAACAAAAGTTTCCCGTGTGTGTCTGTTGTGTGTTTTTCCGTGTTGCGCACAGTGACTTCAGATTGAAATTATGACGCTAATTAGTACTTCGGAATTGAAAGGCATAAAACAAAATAGTCAGTTACACGTTTACAGAAGATGAGTCCTTTCAGGGAAGGGACATTTCAGTGCAGCAAGTTCAACTGAGAGTCCTAGTGGCCACAGACGATTTGCATAGCACTATCCAGAAAATTAAAAGGGAAAGCAGGTTATGGGAATCTGGCGGAGAAAGGAAATTTGTAACTCCAGATAAAAAACATAAACACAAAACAGTTATATTCTTCTATAGTTTTGATGAGGCCGTGTCAGGAGGATTGTTCACAAATTTTGTGTGTCCGAAAAACGGGTGCTAACAGTGGAAGGAATTTTCCGTGTTGCGCACAGTGACTTCAGATTGAAATTATGACGCTAATTAGTACTTCGGAATTGAAAGGCATAAAACAAAATAGTCAGTTACACGTTTACAGAAGATGAGGCCTTTCAGGGAAGGGACATTTCAGTGCAGGTAACGATACTAGTGTAAGGAGGTTATCAAAGAAATTAGGTTTCCGCTGGAAAAAGACAATCATACTGTCAGAGAGAAGTGACGTCCAAGAAAAAAGAATTGCTTATTTGAAGCAATAAAGAAAATTAGGAAAACAAATATATTTTTACGTTGATGAAACTTTTCATTTTATCATCACACGTAATTGTGAAAACGTCGAACGAAAATACAACTCGGTTTCTTCAAACCTATATCAAAGGGACGACACCTATTAACAACTCATGCAGGCGGTAAACATAGCGTAATTTCCTAATGGGCTTGTCATGTGGAAGTCAAACCAAGCAACGGGAGATAATACAATCACAAGAACTACCGCAGTTGCCAAAAAAATGGTTGACAGAAAAGGTGATTCCCAATTTAAAACTTAAAAACACTTACTAATTATTAACAATGCTCCGTATCACAGCGTTAAAATAAAGGTCCAACGTGTAATTCTACTAAAAGAGGATATCAGAAAGTGCCTAACAACGGAAAGCATTCCATTTCGGATGACTTGCTGAAACTTATTTCGTATGAGCTCGTTCCAACAACCGAGCGAAGCCCCATAGAGTAATCCATTGATGACATCCTACAAATTGCTGGTCACATTGAGTTACGCCTTGCTCCTTACCACCCAGAATTAAACCAAACAGAGAATATTCGTTCTATTGTGAAAGTTTGGGTAGCTTCTAGGAACGTTCTGTGCAACGTAACGTTTGTGCAACGAGAAATTTAATTCAGTGAATAAAAAAGACTGGATTCCGTTGTGCGAACATGTTAAAAAGAACTGAGCGAGAATATATCAGCAATAAATCTCATTCGATGATGAAATAAATAAAATAATAATAAGTTTAGGTAGCGTAGGCAGTGACGGCGAAGGTGATTCTCACTTAGGAGAAAGAGAACTGCACGCAGTAACTGAGTTTCTAATGGTGATGGAAGGTGAGATTTTAAACTTCACATTCAGCACAATCAATATATTATTGACGTCACTGACCCACTCGAAGTGGTTGGAGGCTGATTCATACCCAAGCACAGCTGGGTTTCCCCAGGCGCGAATTGCTTACATGTGTGCTCTCCCTACCACCACTCGCGTAAGTCAGTTTACGTGTGAAAACACCCTACTTTTTCACAGTTATGCCAACTGACGCGTAAGTTACGAAAGTCAAAAGGTGTTGAACTTCCTTGCACGATGCCGCTTGCCCCACCATCGCCTGCAAGCTTCAGCAACTTCAGATACGTGGATCATCTCTCATTCTGCTCTGCTTCGTTCGACAGCGTGGATCTAGAATAAAGTTGCAGAATGTTAAAAAAAAAAAAAATACGAATATCATCCTAGCATTCAGCCTCCCCTTACCACTTATTAACACTCAAAACTGTAAATGCTCCACTAAAACCATCTGTAAATATAACAGTGTTTATGTAATTACCGTGGAGTACAGTAATGACTGTGCTGCAGAGTAATATAAAGATGTTTATAAAGTTAAGTACTGTGCCAGTAAAACACACACGTATTTACAGCATCTGTGACCTCTCAGAAACTGGACGAACTCTGAAAATAAGAACAAAGCTGAACTGTCGAGACAAAAACCTTACTTTATGATGTATCTTCAGTGTACTGTAAATAGAACAAAAATTTAGAAACAATACTTTTCAGAATTCAGTACATATATTGCAGTGACGCCAATTGTCAGGTATGTCAGTGTTAATTGGCCCATCATCTGTCATTCATTTATCAGGCTTTTGTACAAATTTAGAAATTGTCTTTACTCACTGAAAATCATTTTCGAACGAAATGTAGTCTTTAGCAGATATAACTCCCATATCAGCGTGTTGGATGTTCCCAAAAGATTCCTACAAGATGCTCATTTCCATGCCCAACATTTGTGGGTCCGTTTTTTTGTTTGTCAGCGTTGCTAGAAGGACTTCAGCTAAAATCTGCACAACTGTCGTACAAATAATTTCTCGTGTAGCCGTCTTGAAAGTCGCGTAAGTAGTGTCTCCAACTCAGGCGTATGGAAACGCGGGATAAATTCTAGTGTCCGATTCCATTCGTTGGCTTTGATCAATGACGTCATACGTAAGGCTAAGATGCCGCATATCGGCAATCTGTGAAGGGAACGGATCATACACGTAAACGAATATAGCATGTGATAAATTAATACATTTAACGCGATTATTATTTACACACGAATTACATGTAAAAGAGTTGAAGATAACCGAAATAAATAAGAAGAGGAGTCTAAAAAATTTGTATCTAATTAGAATTATTATCATAATTTATGCGAGTGGAGGGGCACAGAGAACCACGAACTGTATTACAGTATAGTGCTTGGTGAAATCGTCCTGTTGCAAAATTACGTTAATTCTATTATTGATTCAAACGGGAGAAGCGCAGGAAAGTTGGGGTTTGGGGAGGGGAGAAATTAAATCAGAACAGAACAACGGAAAAATAAAGCGAATTATAACAAACACGAATTACCAACATAAAATATGGAGAAATGAACGCCGTAAATGCTAAACAAAGCAGCTACTTAGGTAATGGAAACCGATTAAAAATTTACAAATATTTGAATTGGTAACTAGAATTGACCTATATAAGAGGTCAATTCTAGGTACGAATTCCAATATTATTAACTTTACTGTAGAAGTTCAAAGAGCAGCTAAGAGTGCAGAAATGTTATTATATTTAACACAGGACCTGGAAAAACGATATAATTAATGAATAAGTGGAATCGGTAAATAGAACTCACCTATATAGTAGGTCAATTCTAGTTATCGATTCAAATGCTTGTAGCTGTTTCGCAGTAATTAGAGAGCAATTATGAGCGGAAAAATGTTATTACATTTAAGATAACTGCCGGAAAAATAAAGACCCAGTTAATGAATTTTCGAATAGATGGAATGGGTAACTAGAATTCACCCCATATATAGGTCATTTCTAGTTACCGATTCCAATATTACTAACTTTTTCGCAAAACTTCAGAGAGCAATTACGAGTGCAGATATTGTATTATATTTTCCACACACACTGCAAAAACGATGTAAGTCATGAAGCATCGAATAGTTGGAATCGGCAACTTGAAGTAACCTATATAGGAAGTCATTTCTAGTTATCAATATTAATGTTTCGCTGTAGTACAAAGAGCAATTACAAGCGCAAAAATCTTATAACACATGAGAAATGTGCTTAAAAAACGATCTTGTTAGTAAACTACAGAGTACGACTAGACTTTCAGAAAATCAAAATCTTTACAAACATTATTGCACACTTACAAAAAAATAAAACGCAAAAATGACCAAACCCTGGAACCGATAACTATACTACACGACATTGACACCACCCACAGTTGTTCCTAAAAAACACTCACTAAAATTGATAGATCAGGAATGAAAGTTAAATGAAGTATAGTAAAAACATCGAAAAGGAAAACATAACAGTGGCTACATAAAAAGAAACTTACCACATATGAACTTCCAAAGGAGTGAACGATCTAGGCTGACAAGAATAATAAAATAAGGACATAACAAGAAGTAATAATGTTAGGAAGTCAAACCACAACGAAAAACGCAAAATTCAGAATCAACTAATCAAAAAATTAATTGAAAATTCGACTCGTTCCACATCATTACGAAATATCGTATTCATGATCCATGGAACTAGTATTAATCTAATCTAATCTAGGAAACACAAACTGCCAGGCACGAAAAAGGCACCACCCAAATCAGTTCTTCCCTACCACCCACCCTCAGCCAGAAGCAGAATTTTAAAATAATAAAAAAATGATATCATAAGTCAATCACATAACCCCCCTCCCTGCACAAGACACAGCAACACCACTCACCCCACCATTATAACAAAAAAACATTAAAAGACAGAAAAACCTCCTCCAAGAGAAACCAGAAAGGTAGCAAACCCACAGTACAGTAACAGAAAAAAAACGCAACGTAAAACAAGAAAAAAAAAATCAGATCCACCAACACCTATCTAACAAAACGAGACTTGTACATTTTGCTGAATATTTTCATAAGTACAAGAAATACACAACAACCTTTAGGAATACTCTTCCTCTAACAGTATTCATCAAAATGGCCTTGCAACACTGAAATCCTGATCTTTCCCCGCCCGACAACAGATTTTACAGCCTTCCAGTACCACTCGATAGTATTGGTACATGCCCCCATCTTGTAATCTTTAAACTGGATATTGTGATTCATAACCAAATGATGATAACCCCTTTCACCCAACCCCTTGTACGAAGCAAACCCATCCGACATGACTATGGAACCTTCTTCCACATATTCTTCTATTAAAGATGTCACCATTTCCTTTGTACGATTTGGTACGACCCTATATACATCATCAGCACAATATCCTCTAGAAATTACTACTCCAAAAACCCAAAGTCCAACAACCTCATACCTCTTTTAGTACTTTCTCTTTCCAAACTATGAATCGCCTACTTCTGCTGTAAACACCCCCCCCCCCCCCCCAATCCACCCCAATGATCCCCTATACTTTAAAAATTCCCCGTAGAGTTCACTACAAAATGAAAACCAGTAAACTACTGAGCCACACTAAACTCCTGCTTCGTGGGGCCTAGTTTAGCAGGGGATACAACCCGTCGGCTTTGACCAATGACGTCATAATTCGTCAGATAGCATGTATTACAAAGATGAAAGAGCTGAGAAGAATGTTCAGAAACAAAGGAATGCCAGAGAGAAAAACTGTACTTCACATATATAAGGGCCAGTAGTATTTTCACGTTAACGATATCGCGTGTTTGTATCTTAGTATTTCTCCGCAAAATACAATGCAAAGAAATGAAAGAAATGTGTTACTAGCAAAGAATACATCACGTTACATGTATGTCAGTTGTATCTCGAAAGTCTTTCGAACTGTATTGCTTAAGTGCAGTACGGGATACAAGTTCAGCGTAGTCCATTTCTTAGTTTCAACTAGCATTGCTGTCCTGTTGTTCACTTGAACTATGTATCCCCTGCTTCACTAAACCGCAAGTGAAACACCCGATACAAATTAAAAGCTCATTCGAAGTGTGTTGCTTAAGTACAGTCCGGAATACGAGTTTGTCGTAAGTCGATTTCTTCGTTTTCACTAGCATTACTGTCCTGTTCTTCACCTGAACGATGTATCCTCCGCTTCAGTAAACCGTAAGTGGAACACGGGATACAAATGGTAGATGTGCTGTTTATTTCGTCTCCGCTATTACTAACAGTCTTTTTTTACGTACATATCAGTATTACTGATGACAGAAGGACGTACGTATGTAATATATGTATACCAGACTTCCATTGACCTCGATATATGTACACTGGTAACGAAAAGGTGGAAATACACGTACGTTACATTTGCAACCTGTACCTCAGTTGAACTACACGGAGACAAGAAGACGACACATGTACAATTTGCATCCCGTACTTCACTATGAGGTACAGTTTTCTTGTTGCCTTGGACGCTAATAGTATCCCATTCGTTACTTGAGCTATATAGCTATACGCAACATTTGTATCTTGCTCGCCAATTGACATATATAGTGTCAGTGTAAAGGCGAAGTGAAGGACGGGATACAAATTATAGTTGTGTCGTCAGTGTAAAGGCGAAGTGAAGCACGGGATACAAATTTTAGTTGTTTCGCGGGTTTCGCCTGTAATATAGCAAGTACACATTCGAAAATGTCGAACTGATACTAGTGCTGGGAAACGAAAGAAGATCGACAGCTGAGAAATTTCTATTACGTACTTCACAATACGAAAACACACATATTGATGGAATAAAACTGTGAAATATGTCAAAATTGTGAAATACAGTGAAAGAAGCAAATGGAAAAATGAGCTTACCACACGGAAATATCGAGGAATAGCCGAAGCTCGTCTAGACAGACAGTAACGAAAATTACGTACCCACAAACAGGCAAATCCATTTCTATAAACGAAAATAAGACACTAAAAATTGTTCTATAATAACAAACTAATACTCCAAATTACCTCAATATCATTACGAATAATTATTTTAATGTACAATGATAGCGCTTATCCGGAACACAGAACTGTTTTATTATCTACGCCTCGAAGTGAAGACCTTACTATCTATGACTAATGTATGACGTCATTGGTCAAAGCCGACGGGTTGTATCCCCTGCTTCACTAGACCCGCTTCGTGGATCACAGATTTACAAGAATAGTGATAACAAAAATAGTAGGTTAACGTGACTAATACTTCTAAATTCAGCCTCGATCTTTCGAACCAGGTCCCCCTGCATATAGTTATCCATATGTTATTTTGTCTGCACCTCCACATGTTTTCGTCGAAAGTTCGTGATGATGGAACCTTTGTCAAAACCATGCAGTTTCCACAAACACTGCACTTGCAAAATTCTGCAATAACGTCCAATGATTGCAAAGATCTTATAGCTGATTTACGAGCAGTCATTTTCTCAAGGAGAATGTTGCTGTAAACACAGCTGACTCACACCCAATGAAAAGGAATTGCGTGAGAAACCAAGATCTTATAAATCACGACTATTTTCATCAACAAAAGATGCCGAGAAAAAATTACAATGTGAAAACAAAGCAATGTACAACGAATTTTTAATATGCGCGCGTAACGAGGAAATCCAGAGAAATCATTTGACGTTCATTGACCCCAATTGAGGCACAAACAAAAAAACATCACGCATATGTCATTGGTCAAAGCCGACGGGTGGAATCGGACAGTAGAATTGACCCGAAACGCCAAGGTTACTAAATAATAAGGTTGGGCAGTAAGCGCTCTGCTCTGCCATTGGCTGGCCTAATGACGTCAGCGTGGAAGCAAGCGCTCACAAGCAGACGACACGGCATGCGCGTTTACGTCAAGTTTTTGGCGGAAGATTTTGTTCATACCAGAAATGAGATGTCTAAACTGCTTTTCTGCTGCTAAAATATTACAGTTAAAACTGATGAGTTATATTCTTTCGCAGCTTATGCCTCACACATCGGTAAAATGTCAGATCACACCCACACTGACATACACTTGAAATTCGAAACCTCGGCTCAGATAAATCAGAAACTATTCATTTAATCGCATTGAAATTAATTTACTTAAGAGCTCGAAGTTGCACACACTTGTTTGTAAGAACAGCATTCCTTCTTTCTAAAGCCGCTATAGTATTCATCAAAGTAACTTTATCTGTGTCTGAAAAAAAACTGTCATCTGTACATGTGCTCTTATTATGATGCTTCTTATTTGGTGACAGCTTTTCCAGAGTTTCCAGAGATTTCTTATGTAGTTCTCGTTTCTTATACCGTTTGGTTCTGTCTTTTGTTGCGGGTGACACATTGACAGTCGCACTACTGCACGGCAAATTGCGCGAAGGAACTGCATCTGGCTTGAGCATTCTTTTTCGGGACAAACTAAGCAATTCAGACTGTAAATCCCTTAAGTAATCTGTTTCTGCGAAATGGCGAGAACATATTCTTGCATGCGCAACATTTACACTGTCTTTCCTACAACATTTCGACAACCATAGTTTTTGTACTGTTTCATTACGCGGGAAACTGTGATACATTACGTCAGTTCCCTTTGTGCTCCAGTTGTAGGAAAAACAGCCCGTTACAGCACAGCCTGGCATTGTAAAAATTAATTTTCTCACTCACTTGTAGATTCTCCAATAAGAATTTCACAGGACGAACCATAAACTATAGAGCTGGCGAACACAATGTTGATTCCGCTGTCCACTATCGCTAACTATTTCAGTTCCGAATCAAATATCAATTGCAGCAAAAACCGTTAACACTCCCGAATTCCGAATGTTTCCGCTGTTGACTGAGTACCTCAGAAGAAAGAACTCAATCAAAATACTCCTTCAAACACAAAACAACACAAGAAAAACAATCACACACAATTCGAACTGTGTACTGTTTGGCACAGCTGCTTCCACCGTGACGTCATACGCACAACTGAGAAAACACGTTGCTTTCTGCGCGTAGCTTTCTGCGCCCCCCTGCGAAACGCGCACTTGCATGTAACAGTAATGGTGGGGGAGCGTAAGAGATTCGTGTCTGTGGAGACCCGGCCTGACACACAACCACTCCGTCTAGTCGATCGTGACCAGAAAACCGTTGGTTTAAAGGGTGAATCACACTTAATGGAACGGAACATCATAGCATCCCACAACGCATTGAGTTGGCTGCATTAACACAGGCCGTCAACAGAACGTTACGAATTGGGAAGTCAAAAACAAGTTTTCTCAGGAAAGATGTTTTTCTTTGACGGTGGTAGTGGTGAGGGAGCGGGGCAGGTGTTGGACGGGATCGGCGTCTGTCATCCGAAGTTGACCTGTTTTCGCCGCACTCTCTCCTATTGTAATAGTGGACTTCGTGCTCTTAGGTCGTCTTACTCTTTATTGTTTTGCTGTGTTTTCATGACGCGATGTGAATGTTCCATGACGACTTGGAAAATTATTTCCCTTGAGTGTTATTTCATTTACCAGGTATCTTAACCAGAAAACAATTGAGGATTCGCAAAACCTGGACGGAGAAGAAGTGTGCTCTGTGTGTAAATAAGAGCATTAATTGATGAAGGACTTCCATTGAGTATTCTTTTTTAACAGTGAAAAAAAAAACATCTAAAGTGAAGGAGAAAAGTACAGTTGGTATCGGTATTTGGTACTTGGAAAGGAGAAAAAGACACATTGAAGAAGGTAAACAGGCTCCATATGTTGCCTTATAAATATGGTTTGTTGCTTGTGCGTGTGCGCGTTGTTGCAACAGCCGTTTTTGTACACATAGCAGATGATAACAGTTTTCTGTTCCATCTCGTAAATGTAAGCTCTTGAGCCATAACAGTGTATATATGAAATCGTCTTACTTGCTACCACAACGACAGCAAATAAATCGCATGATAATGTAGATACAAGCATAACGAAGCACACGCTTTCGATAAAAGAGGAAGGAATACGACGATGACCGATTTCTTGAAAACAGTACGGTACGTACTTTACAAAATAAATAATAACGTAGATTGTAACTTCTCGCCCTACGTTTTATAATGATGCAATAAATAACAGATATTCGTAGCTGTTCTCTCACCATTTCACGACGACAGTGGCGCTATTCGACCCAGCTCCCCATCGTCTCTACACGGAATCAGCGCCAAAACCGTCTTCATCTTCGTCATCACCAAGACAAATCGATGAATGTCTTTGCCCACAATGTTGTGCAAGAATACGCTTCAAGGCGTAATAACATGCGCCAGTTCTAGCGGGACTTTGCGCTCGTCTAGCGCTTTGTAACAGAAACCCGTGCTTTTCAGCGCAATTTTTGGTGACGTTTTCCCATCCCTGAGAAGTTCACTTCCTTTTAACGGAACCTGTAACTTTGCTGCAGTAGGACACTCGTTCCTGCTGTAGTAAGCATAAATATGCGTCAGTCTCGAAAGAATTTACGTCGGTGACTAGGTGAGGGTGCTTTTTCTTCTTTCCAGGGCTCGCAAAAAATATACCATCTGATCCAGACGCCTCAGGTTCGTTACGGCTCACGTCTACAACTTCCAACATTTGTTATAACGCTCACTTGCTTACTACTGTTCTTGCACTTATTCCAAGATTTTTAGATGTTCGTTCCACAACTTTACAGGGAGGAATTGATAGCCGTCTGTGAACTCTTGAGTACACTTTCTCCTGCTCGTAAAACTCAAGAGTCCTCTGTGGTAACTTCAGTGCCTGGCTGTCTTAGTAACAAAGTTTGATGCAAAGCATTCTCGCTAAGCGAACGAAGTCTTTTCGGTGACATTTCACAAGTATCAGAATTTTGTAAACGACAGTTCCTGAATTGTCGTACTATAAAGGGTGCTTCATTGATCGTGACCGGGCCAAATATCTCACGAAATAAGCGTCAAACGAAAAACTACAAAGGACGAAACTTGTCTAGCTTGAAGGGGGAAGCCAGATGGTGCTATGGTTGGCCAGCTAGATGGCGCTGCCATAGGTCAAACAGATATAAACTGCGTTTTTTTTTAAATAGGAACCCTCATTTTTTAAATTACATATTCGTGTAGTACGTAAAGAAATATGAATGTTTTAGCTGGACCTCTGAGAACGCATGCTGTTACAGCATGATTACCTGTAAATACTACATTAATGCAATAAATGCTTAAAATGATGTCCGTCAACCTCAATGCATTTGGCAATACGTGTAACGACATTCCTCTCAACAGCGAGTAGTTAGCCTTCCGTAATGTTCGCACTTGCATTGACAATGCGCTGACGCATGTTGTCAGACGTTGTCGGTGGATCACGATAGCAAATATCCTTCAACTTTCCCCACAGAAAGAAATCCGGGGACGTCAGATCCGGTGAACGTGCGGGCCATGGTATGGTGCTTCGACGACCAATCCATCTGTCATGAAAAATGCTATTCAATATCGCTTCAACTGCATGCGAGCTATGTGCCGGACATCCATCATGTTGGAAGTAAATCGCCATTCTGTCATGCAGTGAAACATCTTGTAGTAACATTGGTAGAACATTGCGTAGGAAATCGGCATACATTGCACCATTTAGATTGCCACCGATAAAATGGCCAATTATCCTTCCTCCCATAATGCCGCACCATACATTAACCCGCCAAGGTCGCTAATGTTCACTTGTCGCAGCCATCGTGGATTTTCCGTTGCCCAATAGTGCATATTATGCCCGTTTACGTTACCGCTGTTGGTGAATGACGCTTCGTAGCTAAATAGAACGCGTTCAAAAAATCTGTCATCGTCCCGTAATTTCTCTTGTGCCCAGTGGCAGAACTGTATACGACGTTCAAAGTCATCGCCATGCAATTTCTGGTGCATAGAAATATGGTACGGGAGCAATCGATGTTGATGTAGCATTCTCAACACCGACGTTTCTGAGATTCCCGATTCTGGCGCAGTTTGTCTGCTACTGATGTGCGGATTAGCCGCGACAGCAGCCAAAACACCTACTTGGGCATCATCATTTGTTGCAGGTTGTGGTTGACGTTTCACATGTGGCTGAACACTTCCTGCTTCCTTAAATAACGTAACTATCCGGCGAACGGTCTGGACACTTGGATGATGACGTCCAGGATACCGAGCAGCATACATAGCACACGCCTGTTGGGCATTTTGATCACAATAGCCATACATCAACACGATATCGACCTCTTCGGCAATTGGTAAACGGTCCATTTTAACACGGGTAATCTATCACGAAGCAAATGCCGTCCGCACTGGCGGAATGTTACGTGATACCACGTACTTATACGTTTGTGACTATTACAGCGCCATCTTTCACAAAGCAAAAAAAGTGGTCCAACTAAAACATTCATGTTCCTTTACGTACTACACGAATATGTAATAAAAATGGATGTTCCTATTTAAAAATAAAAAAAAAATCGCAGTTGATATCCGTTTGACCTATGGCAGTGCCATCTGGCGGGCCAACCATAGCGCCATCTGGTTTCCCACTTCAAGCTACACGAGTTCCGTTCTTTGTAGTTTTTTCGTTTGATGCTTATTTCGTGAGATATTTGGCCCGGTCAGTATCAGTGTATAGCGATGATTTGTATCGCATCACCATTTTATGCTGTTTTGTTCTTCTGAAGTCTAGTCTTAATGAGGGCTGACTTTGTGTGTGTCGAATGCAGCGCCTTCTGTGCGGGCGCGGGACAGCTGGTGCTGTGGTGCGGGTGGCGCGCACCACGGCTGGTGCAGCGCGTCGTTTCTCGCGGCTGGCGGCCGCCGCAGCGCCTGCTGTCCTCGCCGCTGCCCACACCGCCGTCTGCACCGCCTTCTCTACCGGCCGCTGCCACCGCGCCCGCATCCACCGCCGCCTCTATGGCCGGCCCACTGGTGGCACAGTCCGCCGTGTGCGCGGGCCTGCGCGCCGCCAGCCGCCGGCTCAGCCGCAGCGAGAGCGACCTGCACTGCTGCTGGGCAGCCGACGACAGGCTCGCCGGCTCCCCACAGCGCGCTGCTGCTGTCCTGCTGCGCACGCACTCGGGGTCGCGCGACTCTGGCGTGCGAGTCTCCACCGCTTCCGACGACTCCAGCACCGGCCGCGGCAAGGTAGTGGTACTCTATATCTGCGCTGTTTTCTAACAGTTACTTACGTTCTTCCTATTGGAGGGGTGTCGGCAACGGCCATATTGCCGCTCTTAAGCCATCTGTCTATATCTTATCTATCTGTACACTGAGGAAGTTGAAGTTGTGGGATAACGATATACCCACGAGCAGATGGCGGTAGCATCGCTTACATAACATACACGTGGGCAGTGCATTGGCGAAGCTATCATTTGCACTGAGGTGATTCATGTGAAATGGTTTCTGACGCGATCGTGGCAGGAATTACCAGACTTCGAATGTGGAATGGTAGTTGGAACTACACACATGGGACATTCCATTTCTGAGATGGTTAGGCAGTTCAGTATTCCGAGATTCAAAGTGTCGAAAGTGTAATACCAAGTTTCAGGCATTACTTCTCACCACGGACAGCGCAGTGACTGACGGCTTTCACTTAACGATCGTGAGCAGCGGCATTTGCCTAATTTGTCAGCAGTGGCGGATATAGAAAAACCTCAAGGAAGGGGTGCTAGAGATACCTTGAGCTACCTTTACTTTATCACAATAAAAATCATGAAATGGACCACCAACATACCAGGGTGTTGGCACAGACATCTAAATACTGGGACAGCGTCATTATAGAGGCTAACGAAATTCGTACCAGGGGCAGACTCATCAACAGAATTACCTCAGCAAGGCATGGGAACCAGCACTGAGTCTAATTAAAAAGAGGCTCAGCAAAGAGAACGAACAAGCGACCAGGGCAGATGAGCCAGTTACACTGACGCCACAACAGACGCCGATGCCAGCCTCTCGGCGACCGCCGACACGGCCGCGGGTGCGGACCGCAGAGAGAACGCCTCGCAGGGGAAGGGGATTTAGGACAGCTGCCTGCCCTCAGGAGCTCAGTTCGTCAGCGCACCTGATGATGGCGACATGTCTGATCGCCAAAATACTGTGCCCGTTGGACACTATGGACCGGCAGTACACCCGTGGACTGTTCGAGCAAGAAATACGCTGGGAGAAGTTGAAGAATCACAAAAATAATCAAGTCACATGCAAAGTTTAACAAAGTTTTATTTAAACTGATTACACACACACACACACACACACACACACACACACACACACACAAGACAATGCCATCTTATGATACAAAAAAGCTAAAATTGTGGTTTTCTTCCTTAAATTCTATTCTATTCTTCCTGGCAAATTGGTTAATTACATCATCAATAGGATATCAATGTAAGGGTGAGTGTTCAACAGAGCTAAGCCATTAAGTCGATCCACCTTCATTGTCGACCTCAGCTATGTCTTTGTACAGTGCAGTGTTGAAAAACTTCTTTCTACTATAGCAATAGATGCAGGTAGACACACAAATATTTTGTATAGCATGTGCAAAGTGCGATAGTCAGATCTAGGACAAAAAGGCAACGCTTGCATAACAGAATCATGATCGTTAGGGGCGTTTATGCCCATTTGCTTGTATTGAAGAACCTCTCCCAGTAGTCACTTTTTAATCACAAAACAATAATTCGTGACATTTCTCGAACGAATGCCAGATAGAATAACGTATCGAGATCACTAGAATGGCCGCGACTTTTTTTGTAGGTATGTGTTAGCTGTCTATGTGCCAGACAGAAACGTATAAAATATGATGACGTGGGCGCTCGTGCTACATAGGAAAGTACGACGACTCGATAACTCGATTAAGTCAAGTCGACTGACAAAAGAAATGAACGAATTGCGTGTGAGCTGACTGGTGGGGGGCGATGCAGGTAGCAATGCGGATGTTGTCATTGCTAACAGACAAGCAACACGGCATAAAATAACCACAGAAATTGATGTGGGATGTACTACAATGAACATACCCATTAGGACAGTGCAGTGAAATCTGGTATTAATGGACTATGGCAGCAGACAACCTATGTGGGTGCCTTTCTGAACAACGTGACATTATGTGCAGTGCCTCTCTGGGGCTTGTGGCTGTATCGGTTCGACCCTAGGAGAATGGATAACCATCACCGGGTCAGATGAGTCCCAATTTCAACTGGTAAGAGTTGATGGGATCTGTGCCACACCTGAACCCTACTATTAGGCAATCAACGGACCCAAGTTGTCAACAAGGCACTTCGTAACCTGATGATGGCCCCATAACTGTGCGGGCTGTGTTTACGTGGAATGGACTGGGTCCTCTGGTCCAAAACTGATCATCGACTGGAAATGATTGTGTTCGATTACAAGGAGATCATTTGCAGCCATTCATGGACTTAGTGTTCCCACAACTACACCACTGTTTCACAAGATGAAGGATCCCTTGTTCCCAGAATTCTTGTTACTGTTACAGGAGTTCCGCAGCGTATGCATCACTGTTGATGGTTTTTCTATGCTCGAGGAATTTGACGAATATTGGATCTCAGATGTCGAAAAAGATTGTGAGCTTTACCTTGCCTGCTGAGGGCACAGCTTTGAAATTTTTAGGAGAAGGTGACAGCACTGCAATCATGTCCATAAACGTCTCACTACATTATCCCAAGTGGAAAATGCAATTTTCAACCAGTTTGGCTAAGACATTTCATACCTTTCCATTTGAATACCCATTATATTATATTGTAAAAATTTATGTAAGTATGTATGTTCCACACCACTCCTAAACCACTGGCTCAATTTCAACTAAACTTGGTACCCATCTCATTTGCTATTTGGAAAGGAGCATTACGTTAGTAAAAATCACCTACCTTCCATAGGAGAGTGGTTGGAGATAAAAACAGGGTGACATAGAAGCATTACTTGGGTATGTCTGAAGCAGTTTCAACCAAATTTTGTATATATACAGAATTCGTTATTTGTATAAAAATACTGTGTGGGGCAATATACCCGAACCTACCACCCTTAGGTGTGGGTGTGGAGAGAAGAATAATATGTAAGAATATTTAACAACAATCAACATTAGAATTGTCCTTGGGGTCACAAGACTCATTGGTGAAAGCCATGATCACATTTTGTACTTTGTATGTATGTATGTATGTGTGTGTGTGTGTGGGGGGGGGGGGGGGACTAGTTTCATTACAAAATTAATGTTGATTAATTAGTTTTTAATGATGTAGGACACAATTCTCAATCTTTGCAACACCCACGCTGCATGCATTGGATAAAAACACCATTTGGACACGATCATCATGGCTTATGCCACGTACATGTTGGGACTTATTTAGAAGAAGTAATTTTAGTCAGTGAGAGTAGCATTAAGGAGCTAAAGCCTTCAAAGTATCCACAGCGTATAAATAGGTTACTACATCCATATGCTTGTATTATCCAAACTCAGTCATGTAGCTGCATTCCTAAATATACCTAAAAATTATACAAGGCAAATAACTTCTGCAATGGCATTGCATCTCTGGAGGTTGAATATGTTCAACCTGCCTTTTCTTGACACAGCCTTACCAGTGGGGGATCCAGAACAGCACTGCATGATATCATTATAGATGAAGATGTAGAAATATTTTTACGGAGTGACATAGCAGTGAAGTACAATGATTTATTTGCTTAAAAGATTAAATTGTCCACCATGTTTTAAAATAAAAATGAGGAATTAATTATGGTAACAGTAATTAATTAAAAACTTAACAATAATTCATTCGTGGTATACAATAAAAATTGAAAGTAGCTTATCTGCTGCTGCTGTAAGACAGACAAATTAACACAAAAACAGATTCTTCAACCTCAGTTTTCATCCTTTAACACTGACGATTCGTAATGCTGAAATTCTGTTATGATCCACTGTTATACAATTTTTGAGAAAAGTTTAAAAATATTGGAATCTGTATGAGAATACTGGTGATATTTTTTTAATAGTATTCAAACACTTACTATTTTTTGAGAAAGGGAGGGAATGGTGGATGGACTAGGTTTTCTTTTAGTAGCCTATTAAGTTTAATGTTTTGATTCTATTGTCTCGTGAAACTGAGAGAGTCAAAATTTTTCAGTCTTTGTTCGATTTCTACATTTACTGCAGGAAATAATATGAATAAAAAACTGAAAATCAGTTATTCCTGAAACCAGTTATTTTGAGTGGTTTTAATGGTCACTTTTCGGTTACTGCCATTTTGAACACATCGTGCTACTGCTCACACATTGAGCTCAACAGTATATTTAGCCATTATCTATTAAAGAGCCACCACATGTATTGCTAAGTTAGAGCACTAGCTTCAAACTCAATGTCCACACCTCAACAGAGATAAGCAAAACATTTGAAATATGTGTATTGTGACAAGGATAACCTCAAATTTCTGAGCTGTTGTCATTTATTAACATAAATAGATTTCGCAGTTTCTGTTATTGCTGCGAGCCCAAATATCTCGTGTTGTCATAAGTAACTTCAAACTGATAATCTCGAATCCTCAGCAGCAACAGCAGCAGAAAAACACTGTTTTGTAAAGGAAAATTCCAAGCTCCAGGGCAAACAGCACTATCATGAGCATTTTTTGTTAATGAAATTTATAATAAACTATATATAAGTAAAACAGTCCGTTTATTAGTAAAGAAACCTTACTTCTTCTGCAACAAGTTTGTTTTAAGTGATCAAATTAAAAGTTTTACCCCTAAAAATTTCTTACTACAATGCTTTTAAAAAGCTCTCATTTATTGCCAAGATAAAATCACAATCTATATTATATATTGTGTTAGTATTGTAAGTTTGTAAAGAGATTTTTACCGAAGGAAAGTATTGAGGCAACCCGAAGTGCCTTAGGGATAATAGCCATACAGTGAATAGCATCCTTTAGACATTCAGCTGACAGAAGTCATGGGACAGCAGTATGCACATGTGCAGATGGCAACAGTAGTGTATACACAAGCTATAAAAGGGCAGTGCATTGGTGAAGCTGTCAGTTGTGATTAGGCGATTCATGAAAACATTTCCAATGTAATTATTACTGAATGACGGAATTAAAATGCTTTCAACATGGAGGAAAAAAAAAGCCTTGTTTCACAAAGCACCTAGGATCCAGCGCACGTTGGTCTATCGATTATTCAGATGATATGGTTATAATAGAGGGAAACATTCCACGTAGGAAATATATATCTAAAAACAAAGATGATGTGACTTACCAAATGAAAGTGCTGGCAGGTCGACAGACACACAAACAAACACAAACATACACACAAAATTCAAGCTTTCGCAACAAACTGTTGCCTCATCAGGAAAGAGGGAAGGAGAGGGAAAGACGAAAGGATGTGGGTTTTAAGGGAGAGGGTAAGGAGTCATTCCAATCCCGGGAGCGGAAAGACTTACCTTAGGGGGAAAAAAGGACGGGTATACACTCGCACACACACACATATCCATCCACACATATACAGACACAAGCAGACATATTTAAAGCCATACTTTAAATATGTCTGCTTGTGTCTGTATATGTGTGGATGGATATGTGTGTGTGTGCGCGAGTGTATACCCGTCCTTTTTTCCCCCTAAGGTAAGTCTTTCCGCTCCCGGGATTGGAATGACTCCTTACCCTCTCCCTTAAAACCCACATCCTTTCGTCTTTCCCTCTCCTTCCCTCTTTCCTGATGAGGCAACAGTTTGTTGCGAAAGCTTGAATTTTGTGTGTATGTTTGTGTTTGTTTGTGTGTCTGTCGACCTGCCAGCACTTTCATTTGGTAAGTCACATCATCTTTGTTTTTAGATTATTCAGATGATTTTGAAACACGTCCCTATTGGTTTTTGAACACATTCCAAGTTTATTTCTGAATGGGTCATAAGTTGATATTTGAATGCATAGTGTACATGATGTCTCTGCCAGGGGAATCCATCTAGAAATAAAGTATCCTTCAGACAAAAGGGCATGGGGCTATACGAGCTGAGCGGAACAAAGCCTAACGGGTGAATTCCAACTGCTGTTCGTTTATGTGATTGATTGGGTATGTGAATGATCAGTGTTGTTATAATTACTAGCTAAGTCCAAAGATTCAGACTACCAGAGTGGAAATAAATGACTACCAGGAATAATAGGTAAGAAAGATTACGTGTTATCTTCTCGGTGTATCCAAGAAAGTGAAATTTTGACAGAAATTTTTTGGCCAGCTCGCTACACTAGAAAGGGCAAATTGTACAGTCCCTGGCTAGCAGCCACTTAAGTTCTAGTCTGGGAGTAGCGTGGAAAACGCGTTGTACGAACACGTAATAATGCCTGACTGGAGAATAATCGCTGGATAACTAAATCAGTGATTCTGGCAGGGTTACTAGAGTTAACTGGAGAATGAGTTTTGTCAGTGGTAAGAATAGTTACAGAATTAGTGATGAGAATATTGTTTGTTAGAATGAGGAAGGAGAAGAAAACGGGGTATCTCACAAATTATGGAAGAATCTGACGATTCCAAAAATATACAAAAATTTCGTACTACTGCTTTTCGATCTCATGCTTGAGAAACTGGAGCATATGAATGAAATGTGAAACTATTTCCTAACATAAAGCTTTTTGCTTGTAGTTGGCCAGAAAGGCATTTCATATTGGTATTATAAAGATGACCATTATTACCAAAACAGTTTCACTTCCTTGGTGTGTGTTACAACTGGTGCAATATTAGAAAGGCCTATTTTCTTTTATCTCAGTGACAAAATAGATGTAATCAGATCGAGAGACCACAGCAGTGTTGGACACTATTTGTATTAACAACTTTTTCAGTATTACACAATGACATTTCGATTTTTCATGTAGCAAAATGTTTAACGAATTTTGATGAGATAATAGATTCTTTCGCAGAAAGGAAAGTTGCCATGTAAAGCTGTAGCAAGATTAGAAAGAAAAAAAAAATGCTAGGAGCTAAGGACTGAATAAATGTGTACTGTTTTGCTTGTCTCTTGTCTATACTGGTTTTATGTATCGTATATTTAATTTTATGTCACACAGAACAGCAAGTTATTAGCTAATAGGCAATAAAGAGCCCACATTTCCTGAAGAGTTCTTGTTCTTCTGGTTACAAATAATTCCACCCAGTATTAATTGCGAGGAAGTTTTTAAGAGGGGCAGGATGTCCAGACGGCCGAGTGGCAGCAGGAGAGGCGCCACAGGAAGTTTTAATTTCCGCTATCCTGAATATAGTCTGATGGCATCCATTACAAAATATACACATTTGAGTTCCACAGTGCAAAATACAGTGATGTGCAGTAGAAGAATGCTGTGCAAAGAGGCATGGCACTGCACTTTGGCACACTTAAGACCAAATAAAACGTCTTACATTTCCTCGAAGTTATATGTTTTACACGTCAGACTCTTCAGAAAGATGTGCGCTACAAAATGAACATATTTTTGAAAAGTCTTTAAAAGTTTTGATGTCCTATCTCAAATGCTCTAGGATGGCGGATGGAAGGGGGGGGGGGGGGGGGGCCACCGTCTAGTATTTCCTGGCTTGAAATACTGTAGATCCGGGGTTGTTGCGCAGAGCAGTCTGAGTTACAGTGGGGGTGGGGGGTAGTCTCCATGTGATCCGTGTTTACATTTAGTGATTCTTCCGTTTCCTCTTTGTTTACTGCTCTCAAGAAAGGCGATTTCTATGGCTGGGAGCTATCAAGTGAATTAAAATACATTCACATAATTACAGAGGGCTAAAATACGTTATTAGTTTCAGATTTTATTTATTTATATTTTTTTTATTTCCACCTTTCTCATAGTCAACCATTAATCACCTTGCAGAACAATGAACTTATTTTTATCGCATTGCTAAATAAATTCAGCTTTTATTTATCTTTTCCCCTGAGGCAGCCAATTTCTTTTAAATGAAGTGTTTAATTTCACACTATTGGCTAGTTTCAACTGTTCGCTGCATTTCAAGTGTGTGTTTTCATCTTCTAGCATGTATGGCATTATGCCATAATAAAGTACCAAACATGAGATAATACAGTACTGGTACTCCAAGAAAATTTACATCCCGAAAACCACATTGAAAAGATAAATATCAGGTCGAGGCCTACTTAATTGGGATCTGGATATATGAATGTGCACTTTAAGGCAAATTATTCATTTCAGTACGGTTCATGAAATTCCGACATTCCTGTTTCTTTTATGAGATAATTTAAGATCTTTTAATGTTTTACACATATGAACCTACGGGCTTCCTATGTCATCGTAGCTGTGCAAGTGCAGTGACGTGTCTTATCTGGCGCTCTCTGGCAACTATTGGAACAAATCCATTTCTAATAGATCACGGAAAAATATTGTGAATTGTGATTTGAAAAGCATTATTTTCAAAGTAAATTTCCTTGTACGCAAGATGAACTATGTGCAAGAATGTACGATGAATTTCTTAAATCACAGGGCATTTGACTCTCATTTAAAAATCAGCTCTTTGACATTCAGAAAAATTTCAAGCCCAGAATATCAGACATTTTTGTCGGTATTAAACATTTTACTGGCAAAATTTGTGTGATGTATCTTAAAGTGTAAAAAACGCAAAAAAGATTAACATTTTATGTGAAAGATTATATTCTCTTGTAGCTTATTAATTTTAGAGACAAATATTATTTTGTAGCAACATTATGTATATTAATTTGAGCCATTAACTTTTCCTGTTTGTGTGTTTGCACTACTTAAGAGTGTTGTTGCTGTTGGCTGACTACATGACGTGTCCTATGCTCTTAATATCCGCTGGTGAGCTCACGTGACATGAGCTATGACTGGCTTACAGAAGCACATCGCAATCTCGATTTCAATGCTTCAGAAAGTAACATACGGTGTTTGGTGGAATATGAATCTATCTTTCGTAATACGAAAATATGCAGCATATATGTTGCTGCACATCAAAGAACATTCCAAAATATGTTTTTTTTTCTCCCCCTATGTTTGATTTTCTAAAGTGCCGGGAAATTCTAAGCTGCTGTATAAAACCATAGCCATTCAAATGATTGACAAATTTTACAGTTCCGAGGGAAAGTATACTGTCACTTAACACAGAAAAATTGTATTTTCACCTGGGTGAAAGTGTATTTTTAAATGGGAGATCTGGGATTTTTTTTTCCTTGTCCACATATACACCCTGTGTTTACCTTGCCTTCAATATGTAGGAACTGAGATTGCACATTATAGGCAATAGCACCCAGAATCATCACACTAGGCATTGGTCCACTATGCTGCTCATCAATGCAGACTGCCCAATTGCATTCGCCCCAGTAGCATCTAACAGGTATGTGGCCATCACTGTAGGACAAATTGAAGGAGGATTCATCTGAAAACACATTTTTCCACTCAGTGTGCCAGTAATTGCACTCGTGTACCCATTGCAGTCTGAGACACTGGCCATTTCTGGTCAATGGAAGACAATGCAAAGGCATATGTGCCCTCAGTCCAATCCTTGTAATAGAGTTTAAGTGGTCCAACATTGAGCCAACACTGTCGACAAAGCTGTTCTGTGGGTTATGGCCGAGCAGACAGCAAGGCGTTCATTCTGTGCTTTGCCCACATTTTATGGTCCTGTATCTCCTTGTCACTGTGTATGATCATCTTCTATGCACTGGTTCCACACACATCAGTGTCATTGCAGTGTGCCCTGTACAAGCTGCCACGCCATGGTAAGATTCACCTATTTCCCGGAGAACAATTAATCTGCTCCATTTGATCTCATCCGTGTGCCGACATTGTGACCTTTGTATTGCTGAGGCTTACTGGCACTTCTTGCATGTTTCCTCTTGGTTTGGTGGGTCTAGACTGACTGACAGTGGTGTATGTTCGAGACAGTTGCCCCGTGTTTGTAATAACTTAGTAGAGGTGACTTACTGAACAAAAGCGCTGGCAGGTCGATAGACACACAAACAAACACAAACATACACACAAAATTCAAGCTTTCGCAACAAACTGTTGCCTCATCAGGAAAGAGGGAAGGAGAGGGGGAAGACGAAAGGAAGTGGGTTTTAAAGGAGAGGGTAAGGAGTCATTCCAATCCCGGGAGCGGAAAGACTTACCTTAGGGGGAAAAAAGGACAGGTATACACTCGCACACACGCACATATCCATCCACACATACAGACACAAGCAGACATATTTGGTCTTTAAATATGTCTGCTTGTGTCTGTATGTGTGGATGGATATGTGCGTGTGTGCGAGTGTATACCTGTCCTTTTTTCCCCCTAAGGTAAGTCTTTCCGCTCCCGGGATTGGAATGACTCCTTACCCTCTCCTTTAAAACCCACTTCCTTTCGTCTTCCCCCTCTCCTTCCCTCTTTCCTGATGAGGCAACAGTTTGTTGCGAAAGCTTGAATTTTGTGTGTATGTTTGTGTTTGTTTATGTGTCTATCGACCTGCCAGCGCTTTTGTTCGGTAAGTCACCTCATCTTTGTTTTTATATATAATTTTTCCCACGTGGAATGTTTCCTTCCATTATATTAATAACTTAGTAGGACAGACAAAATTTCACAGCTATTGAGAAAATTATGCCATCGTTATTTGTGATTATGTTAAACTCTAATGATAATATTTTACTTTTGTCTTTTAAGCTACAGTTGCTTTACTGTTTAGTACACAATATTATTTGGCTGTTAACAATTATTATAATCATGTGGAGTTTTGTAGCATAATTACTCAACAGCTCTTTTTTCCTTCTTTATAGATTGCGTCGAGTCTAATATCTGCTGGCTTGGGGCTGATGTTCTCAACACCAGGCTGCAGTGAAGTTGACTCAGAATCTTTGCATGAGTATCAACAGATTGGAAGCTTTGACAGTGATGAGGATGATCAGGACCAGATTCGGTATGGGACATCTCCGAGGAGGGAGTCTGGTATTTCTGTGGCATCTGGTATATATGAGGAGATTGATGAATCTGAAGTATCATCACAGAGCCATTACGAGAATCCTGTTTCTTTACACTGGACAACATTAATGAACAAGAGTGCCCCTCTACCTCCTCCACTGCCCCCGCGGAAGAGACACGACTGCCGCACTATCTGCAGGTTGGTATTCTGAACCAGCAACATTACTTTTTTCAGGCCAAATACTGTATATACTCATTTAAATGTATATTTGTAATACTGAAAGTTTTCTCTTAAGGTATGACACCTTAAAGTGACTTGTGAATTTAGTGGCTACTTTAACCAAGTTAAATGGAAACAAAAAATGTTCTTTCAAAATCTTGTAGCTTTTTTAAAAAAATTGACTTTTTTAAATTCAAAGGTCATCAGAAGGTAGTCCTTTGAGTTATCTAAAATATACGCTTCAGGAATAGCTATTTGAGTCCATGCCTAACGAAGTCAATTGATTTAGAACTAAGAAATTCAAGTCAGGTTGGAAGTGTACATTCATTTTGAATGTCTGTATGAACGTAACTGGAAAAGTTTTAAAGTGAGGGTAGATCAGAATATCAAGAGGGGTGTTGAATCACCTAACAATGAAGCTCTTTAATATATTTTGTCAAGTTAGTACAATGTGGACAAGCATTAACAAGTAGTTCCAGCATTTATCTCCCTCCTTTTGGCTTTTTGTATTAGACTGTAGCCACACGACATCTCAAATGGCAATAAATACCACATGACGTGAACACTTTCTGAGAAGTGGTTCCTAATGTACAACATGCCCTCTATCCTCAGAGATGTTTAATATTATGTTTTGCAGATGCACACTGACCTCTGTATGAGGAGATGCTCAATTTTTGTTAGAGGTTAGCAATTCTTTTATTTTTATTTATGATGTTATTGAAAGGCATTGCTTTGAATTGCTAATGATAATTCTGGATGTCAATGGTGCTTCTGCTCATGAGGCATGTGGAGGCAAACAAGTACATGTGCACATATGGCAACGTGCTGTCTTTTTGTTCAATGTGAGTCATCACAATTCATTACATTTGCCAAATCTGAGGTTCAGTGACAGTTACAATAATGCATTATTGTGTTTAAATGGTCTCCATTTGTCTGCAATTCTTTCTGAGTGAACATGACCACTTTTGTCACAATGACCTTCCTTGAAATAAGATTAGTGTATCCATGTCATGCTCTCACCAATTCATCTTGTAACACTATGGCACAAATATTTGGAATCTCCAGTGCTGTTATTGCCCCTGATTAAATTCAAAGATAGGAGTATACACTGAAGTGAAGTGACAAAAGTCATGGGTTAGCAATATGCACATGTACACACAGTGGTAATATTGTGCATACAAGGTATAAAAGGCCAGTGCATTGGTGGAGTTCATGTGAAAAGATTTCCAGTGCAATTATGGCTGCATGACGGGAATTAACAGACTGAAATAATAATTGGAGCTAGAGACATTGGACATTACATTTTGTAAATTGTTAGGGAATTCAATTTTCCAAGACCCACAGAGTCAAGAGTGTGCTGAGAATACCAATTTTCAGGCATTACCTCTCACCACAGATAACACAGTGGCCGACAGCCTTCACTTAATGACCGAGATCAGTGGGTTTTGCATGGAGTTGTCATTGTTAACAGACAAGTAATACTGTTTGAAGTAACAGCAGAAATCAATGTGGGATGTATGGTGAATATATCTTTTAGGATGGTGTGGTGAAATTTGGCATTAATCGGCTATGGCAGCAGACGATCTACGTGAGTGCTTTTACTAACAGCATGACGTCACCTGCAGTGCCTGTTTGGGGCTCGTCACCATATTGCTTGAATCCTAGATGACTAGAAACCCATGTCTCGTCCAGTGAGTCCAGTTTTCAGTTGGTAAGCTGAGAGTAGGCTACAAGTGTGGCACACACCATATGAAGCCATGGACCTAAGTTGTCAACAAGGCACTGTGCAAGCTGGTGGTTGCTCTGTAGTGGTGTGGGCTGTGTTCATATGGAATGGACTGGATCCTCTGGTCCAACTGAACCAGTCATTGATTGGAAATGGTTACGTTACTACTTGAAGACAATTTGCAGCCACTCCGTAACTTCATGTTCCCACTAGGCTAAAACTGTTTGGCATTGGTTTGAAGAGCGATTAAAACTGAAGTATTGAAGTGCATAGGAAAGGTTTTCTTAGAAGAAAGTTGAATATTCAGAGTGCAATGAAAAGCAATTTTCACTGGCTAACTGTGTGGGTAAGCAATGTGCAACATTTGCATGCAGTGGGAATGTTTAAAAAATTGGGAGTATGGATACCACACGCTCTAAGCCAAATTCACCGAAATCAGGGGGTGGCCCTATGTGCATTTCTGCTTGCTCATCAAACTGGCTCAAGAACAACACCAACCATTCTTATCCTGTATTGTTACTGATGATGAGAAATGGTGTCTTTATGCTAGCATAAAGAAAAGAAAGGAATGGTTGAGTCCAAACAAAGCACCGGCTGCGGTGGTTGAGCAGTTCTAGGCGCTTCAGTCCAGAACCGCGTGACTGCTATGGCCGCAGGTTCGAATCCTGCCTCAGGCGTGGATGTGTGTGATGTCCTTAGGTTTAAGTAGTTCTAAGTTCTCGGGGACTGATGACGTCAGATGTTAAGTCTCATAGTGCTCAGAGCCGTTTGCATCATTTTTTTTAACCAAAAATAGCAGCATCTCCCCGTACAAAGACTTGTGTGCATCCACAAATGGTAATGGTATGCATCTGATGGAACAGCGGGGTGTAACCATCACTGCTCACATTTATTGTCAACAACTGAGATGTCTGACATACACAGTCAAAGAACAACAACCAGGAAGACTGGATGAAGTGATGCTACTCCACGATGATTGATGATGCCCATCTGCATTATGCTAAACTGACAAAAAACACTATACAGGAGTTGGGTTGGGAAGTCATTCTGCACCCACATTATTTGCCTGTTCTTGTGTCTCCAGATTTCCATCTTTTCCAGTTTCTGTGAAAAACCTTGAAGGAACTTCATTTTCAGATGTAAATGCACTCTGAACATGGCTTAACGAGATGGGTTTGTTTCACCTATGGAATGGATCGCGGAAATGCTAAAATACGAGATTTACAAATGTAAAACTGGTATACACAGGGATAGTGAAGATGAAATAAAGCTTCAATGTTGCCCAAGCTATGCTCAAGTTATCTGCAGAAACCACATGAAAATTTGTGTAGTAGTTTTGTATATTAGTATGTTCAAACAGGCAGACAGACATGACAGTTTAATTGTTCTATTATTAGTGCAGATGTATGTTCCATTTTACTCATTTAAAGCATTGCAGCAGTTGCATTTTTGTCTATCTCGTGCTTACATCTGGAAGAGTCATCTGTCATCTGCTTACATAATTTCCTGGTACTCCTGTATTTGACACTGATATATTTGATCTAACTTAACTTTATTTTGTAGCACCACTCATTTCTTGGTGTAAAGCATGACAAAATAAACAATGTATTTTTAGTAGTTGCAGAGATGGGTTTGAAATACCTCAGATAATTTTAGAGCACGTACAAACACTATGGCCACACAACTGAAGAGTTCATTATTACATTTTTAGATGAACAATGAAATCTGTACATAAAAAAACTTCCAAATTATTGTAATGACAATAATCGATGTTTGACTATATAATGTAATTGGCGAGATAAAAAAATATATATATATATATACTCACCAAGGGGCAGCAGGAGACAACACAAATAAAAGGTTACACTTATGCAAGCTTTTGGAGCCAGTGGCTCCTTTCTCTGACAGAAGGGTTGAAGGGGAAGGATGAAGGGTGAAGGAAAGAGACTGGAGAGGTTTAAGAAAGGGGGTAGGTTTCAGAAAGGGCACCCAGAACTGCAAATTGGGGGAGACTTACCGAATGGGATGAGAAGGAAAGACTGATTGTTAGGGATTGCACCAGATGAGATTTGAAAACCAAATTATTGTGTGTTATGAAAATTCAGACAAATTATTATAATCAAGAAACTTAGTACTTTAAATTATGGCAAGTAAGTTTTCCAGCAAAAGATTATTAATATGGTCAAAAATTTTTAGAGCACATAATAGTCTTAAATTTAAAATAGCAGCCTTTTCAGTAAAATAAAAATCCCTCAGCAAAATTACTTACAACATAGCAGTCAGCAAAACATAAATTACAGTACACATAATAAGAACATGGAAAACATAGTTTTGTGGTTTGTTTAATGCAGAGCAGTCTGTTAAAATCTTATATTTATTTCCATAAAATTTTACTGATATTAGTCCATTTTTGTTGTAAAAAAACGTTTTACTTCTTGTTTTTACAGTGTACGGAGTGAGGAGACATTAGACGACTGCCGACCATCGTCGAGGCTGGTTTCGTCACAAGTGGCCCTGAGATACACTGAACGGCATTCTGCATCCTGTTCTGCTCTTTCTGACACTGAACCTGGATACATGCCTATGTCCCCTCGCATTCCAGTAACAGCAGCAGCTGAAGAACAGCTCTACATGCCTATGGCAAGCATTGACATATCATGACATTTTTGTTTATGGAGTATAGTACTGCCAAACACTCCTGCACTCTCCATCCCCAGGGTAATTTTGGTCACTCCAATTGAGGAACTATGAATTTATTAGTCTTTCCACAAACTGACTTTATTTTTTGTATAATTGAAACCCTTTTGAAAATATGAGTGTTAATTTGTGTGTCACCAGCAATCATTGTACACTCTTTTTCAAGAACTACGTAGTTCTCTGTGATATCTCTGGAGCTGATGCAACAGTAGCTGGATGTTATCTTTTTGTCCACCCTGTCCAAATAATGCAGATTTTAATCAATCCAAGAGTGGACCAGGGGAGGGGAGATTCTTTTCAATCCATGATGTACTGTTTCATTGACAAGAAAAAGTAAAGCAATTGATAGTTGTGAACTAATGATAATGTGTTAGCATATTTCATCAAGTATATAATCACATTTCCACTTGTGTTTACGCTTTCTATGTGGGAATACTCAACCTTGTTCTTTTGCATACATGTACTGAGTGTGTCCAAAGTACATTTCATTGCAGAATGTAATGTTTTTCATCTTAAAGCAGGAAAACAGTAGAAAAATAGAAGATTCAAGTACTGTATGAATAAAAATAAGAGAACTCCACAGAAAGGAACTTTGCAATAGGCTTTCAAGGAATATGGATATTGTATGTTGAAACTTTTTCACTTATTCAGTCTTCAGAACATTTGCAGCATGCGAGATATAGTAACCCATTTTCAGTATTACCCTTTCCTATGTAGATGTCCTTTCGTAAATACAAGACAATATGAATTATGCAGATCTCTGTAGCTCCTAGAATTTTTAATTTTGTATTTGATAGCCAGAGAAATGCTGTAAAATTTCAGGAGAGGATATGTCACAAAAACTTGTTTTTACAAATGTGTGTCACATATCTCAGTTTTGAACAAACCTGCAGAAAGCAAAACATTTAACACTGATGGAAAGAAATTCAGTGTATGCAGTGCTGAGAAGAAAATGTGTGTATGAAGAAAGAGGATTGAGTACCTTCATGTTTGTGTCATTTAAAGGGAACAGTAAATATGTTTGTGACGTTTTGTTTTGTTTTAATTTGTGTGTTCATCTCATAGTATTTGATTTAAAGGCTTAAACAGATGGTGTAATGTGATTAGTACAAAGTGTGGGTGGATGAAGCGCACAAATATCTTGCAGATCTGTAATTGTCAAAGTTATCAAACTGGTGATGTTGAAGGAAAACCATAGTGTTGAATGATACCAAAAAAGCAAAATGTAAATCATAACAATGTCTTTTTTATGTGTACACAGAAAATGAAATAAATTTGTACACTTGTTGCATGAATTTAAAGTACCCTCACTTGTACTACCAATACATCTGAATTGCAAACATTACTGTTGTTTAATAGGAACAGGTAAGCTTTATATAACAAGTTATTGAATTAGTATTGTACTGGCTGATAGAATAAAGTAGGTCATTCTAGATTAGCACAAAAAATGAACTTTGATTAAGCTGAACATGGACATCTGCAACGTGTAAACATTCAATTTTGTGGGGCAGGTAAAGTTCAATTGCAGTTGTCAGTTCACAACATAGTGACAGTGAAAAAAAATTGATTTCATTTTACACAATACAAATTGAAAAGAATAAATAAAAAAGTTGTTCTGCCTCAAAGTTCAAAACAATTTTTTCAATCTGTAAGGTTAAGAACAATATCTGGAATGTAAGAAATGAGTTTAGATAATAAATGCCCCCGTAAGATTTCTTGGAGATGACCCATAATAAAAGTGAAAAATTTTAAAAGTATTCCATTGACACTTATTGCCTGCACATGAAAAGGAAATTTGAACTATTTGCAATGAACAGTTAGGTACTGGGTTCGACATCAGCCAGTAATGACTGAACATCTCTTACAAAAATGCTCACTACACTTGAATAGCAGTAACTGAGCAACTCATATGAAATTTTTAACTTGCAAAAATGTGCATATATTGCTATTACAACTGTACACAAACTGAGGAACAGAAAAAGTAAGACATGTAAGTCAGTGAGCAAAGTTATATTCATTCACCAGTACCTAAATAGCCAATATTTAAATGGAGTTTTAGCTCAGTGGCTTAGTGGTAGTGTGCTGGTGCACCATAGGTTGGGATTCAAACCTGGATAAGTTCAAGGAATTTTTTCATGCCTTATCATTTCTTTCCTCTTTGTTAATATTTGTTAATGTGCAAACCACAAACTTATACCATGGTTTGGAATCCGTGTTAAACTCTAGGTCCCCATGTATTTGGATGGGTAAGACTGTTCTGAGGTATACCATCTCCAAAAGGCTCATGCCCAGTAAAAAGCTATAGTGGCCAAACCTACCTAAGGGTTGACAAATTTTTTACCTAAGTTGACAATGCAGAAGTGTCCGCCTCAATAGCTGACTGGTCAGTTGTCAGAATGAGATGCAATGGGGCCTGGGTTTGATTCCTGGCTGGGTCGGAGATTTTCTCTGCTCGGGGACAGGGTGTTGTGCTGTTTTCATTATCATCATCATCATCATCATCATCTCACCCCCATCAATGCGCAAGTTGCTGAAGTGGCGTCATCTCAAAAGACTTGGACCAGGTGACCAGTCTACCCAATGGGAGGCCCTAGCCACACGACATTTCATTTCAATGCGGAAGTATCCATATGCTGTCCCTTGCATTGATGGTTTCTTTATTGTTGAATAAAAGTAGCTTGAAAACCTGTGAACTACTGGAACTTTTGTCCAGAAAGCAGCTTAAATCCATTCCAACAATATGTAATATGTACATTTTCAGTATGCTCAGCAAATTCTGAAAACCTGATGTGATGCCACTGTCATGTACAGTTTTTGTAGCCTAGTTGGCTTTGTCACCTAATGGCCTAAGCCAGGTGACTGAGAATTATCAGCTACCATTCTCTGTTATATTGATTACAAACAATTTAAGACGGCACTATGTTCAGAAATTGCTCCGGCTGAATATGTCATAATGCTAATTTCCCAGTGTTCTAGGCCACTATGGTGGGCAGCATTCCACATTTGAGTGTACTAAACTCTGAGAATTATATTGTTTCTGTTCATTTACTTTATGGATATCTGATTTTAGATGCTTCGAATAAGTCTGAGAAGTTGCCTCTGCTTATTTTCTCCTCCAACTGAACAACACAAAATCTTCAATAATAAGTCATGTGTATCTATAATACACAATTAATAATCATGTCAAAGCATGGTAATCACATTGATAACAGATTTAGTGGTGTTACAAACTGTGTATCGAGCTAATTCAGATCAACATTCAGTCGGCTGAAGCTAAAAATTTTGATACTCAGTGAATTCATCGAATGGGTTCATTTTCTGATCAAAATCTATTTCTAGCCACTGACATTCATACAATATTGGCCATATGAATGATAGATAACTATTGGTTATATAGCAACTAAGGAACAGGTATGGATCTACTGATTTTAAACATGGCTTGTGTATCAGCCTCTCTGATCCTACATTCAAACAGCTCCATAATTCACTTCATGGGTTCGAATGCATCTCATTCCACATAGAAGAAATTCAGGCAGTTGCTATGAATGGATCCTAGAACCTCAATGTTATTAATGATTAAATGCTACATGGTCGGGAAATTCTGGAACTACAAGTTAGGAAATTTAAGTTGTAAGACTTTCAAATTAATATGCTGTAGTACAGCTCTTTTACAATTGATACTCACTATGAAAAGTCCGCTTGTTCTAATTTGCACACTTTATTAATAACTAGCTGACAAACTCGGCATTGCCTGGTTACTTGTTTTGCCAATTTTCTATTAGAAATGAAAACAAAAAACCTAGTGGAGTATATAAAAAAATTTTCATGTCCATGTTTTCATGAAAACACATGGAGTTATGAAGCAACCACACAAAGAAATATGTGTAATGTTCAAATATACAATATACAAATACAGTATCCAAATTAAGAAACATGATCTTGGACAGTTTCTGTATACTGGGCTCAACTGCTTTGCAATTTTGTAAACATCTCTGTGGCCACACCTATTCATAGCTCTACAGACAGGTATCATTTTCACATACAGCCATTTGCACTTCACAGATGGAAGCTGTCAAAAGTTCTGCCAATTGTCAGGGATTGTTGCAGATGACTCAACTGCAGGGAGTGTCTTCGTAGTAAAGAATATATGTATTAAAACTTCTTGCATGATGTGGCATTTTTTCATGTAATGATATATTTGTATTCAGACACATGTGGATTTTGTCAGTGAAATATGTTGCAATATAGTTAGTAGCACAGAAGTAATATTTTTAAACATCATGCATGATGTCGCAGTTTTTCATGCATCTCATTGTTTGTGACATCATTTCTCCTCAATTTTGATAGGTAGGTGGTTCTTACTCTCACAGTGATTGTTGCATGACAGTAAGGGATATGTGTACAAAGTTTGGCTGAAATCAGCTTGGTGGTTTTGTAGGAGATGTGGGGTGGGATTTACAAAACTCTAACACTCTCTCTCTCTCTCTCTCTCTCTCTCTCTCTCTCTCTCTCTCTTATAATATATCTGGATTCTAGTTGGAATTTCAGATATACAGTGGACAAATCCAACACTACTAAGTGGTCCCGGCTGAAATTTCCCGAGGAACACTGAAGGATATTCAGAGGGGTAAGGAAGGAGCAGTATTCATTTACTGTCCAGTTTCCACAAATATTTTATGTGGGTACATTTAACAATTAATTGAAGTCAAGATAGTAAATGAATGGTTTACATTGATAAAGTCTTAATCATAACCTCTAAGATTATAAGTGGTGTTTTTTTTTAACAGCTCTGTGTATGTGAACAAGATGCATATATTTCTTCATCTTCTGGCAGTTAATTTCATACTGGACAACAGTGCAACACTGGCTCACACATCACCATCTGTATCCAAAGCTTTCCAACTCTCAGCACATCTTCTTTCAATTTAACAATTTAGAAGAATAATGCATGACAACAGGGATTTAATATTTTATTGTTACTTGATCATCACTAAATGTGATCTGCATCTTATTCTTTGGAAATACACTACTTGGTCAAGTAGTAGATGTGGTTCAGACAAAAAAAACACACAGTGTATTCTTTGATAAAAATAACTTTGTGACTGATGTTTCAGTGAGTCACTAACCAATCATATTCTTCCTCATGTGCCACATGCTTGCTGTGTTGCCTGTTTTGTAGGTACACATAGAGAATTAACTAATGTGGCTGGCAACACTGGTTCCCTCCACTAGAGTCTGTCATTTACAATGTTATTTTAATTGGAGTATAAGTATAATGCACAGTAGGTCAAAACAGCTAAATTCCTCAGTTGGCTTAGATTCCCTCATCACACATATAACTAAAAAGGCATTCAGTCTTAAAGTGAAGTTGAGGTCCCCCATGTGTCCTTCGGGAGTTCTGATTACGAACCTGGTGTGTGGGCTCTCAGTTTGGGACATGGCTGTAATTTCTACAACTACATCTACATAGATATGGTGCTTGGCAGAGGGTACCCTGTACCACTACTAGTTATTTCCTTTCCTTTTCCACTCCCAAACAGAGTGAGGGAAAAACGACTGTCTGTATGTGTCCGTATCTCTAATTTCTCATACCTTATCTTCGTGGTCCTTAGTCACACACACTGTATGTTGGCAGCAATAGTACTGAGTTCAAAAGTCTGTTCTTTAAATTCTCGTAACAGTGTTTCTCAAGAAGAATGTCACCTTTCCTCCAGGGATTCCCATTTATGTTCCTGAAGCATCTCCATAACACTTCCGTGCTTTTCAGATCTATGGGTAACAAATCTAGCAGCCCGCATCTGAATTGCTTCTATGTCTTCCTTCAATCCAATCTGGTACAGATCCCAAACACTCAAACAGAGCTCAAGAGTAGGTCACACCAGTGTCCTATATGCAGTCTCTGTGGTCTTCTTTACAGGTGAACCACTCATTCCTAAAATTATCCCAATAAACTAAAGTTGACCGTTCGCCTTCCCTACCACAGTCATGGTCATTCCATTCATATCACTTTGCAGTGTTACATCCAGATATTTAAACAACTTGACTGTATCAAACAGGATGCCAGTAACACTGTATCCGAATATTATGGGTTTGTTCTTCCTACTTATGTTTTTTTCACATTTAGAGCTAGCTGCCATTCATCACATCAACTGGAAGTTTTGTCTCAAGTCATATTGTATCTCCCTACAGTCACTAAACTTTGACACCTTACCATACACCACAGCATCATCAGCGAACAATCGCAGATTACTGCCCATCCATCCACCAAATCATTTAGGGTATATAGAGAACAACAACAGTCCTGCCACACTTCCTTGTCTCTTATGCACACTCACCATCGAGGACAACATTCTGGGTTCTATTACTTAAGAAGTCTTCAAGCCACTTGCTTATCTGTGAACTTATTCCATATGCTCGTACCTTCATTAACAGCCTGCAATGGGGCACCATCAAATACTTTCTGGAAATCTAGAAATATGGAATCTGCCTGTTGCCCTTCATCCATAGTTCGCAGTATATCACGTGAGAAAAGGGCAAGCTAGGTTTCACAAAAGGGATCTTTCTAAAATCATGCTGATTTGTGGGTATTAGCTTCTCAGTTTCAAGAAAGTTTTATAGATTCAAACTGTGAATATGTTAAAGGATTCTGCAGCAAACTGAAGTTCGGAATATTGGTCTCTAATTTTGCAGGTTGGTTCTTTTACCTTTCTTATATATTGGAGTCTCCTGTGCTTTTTCCCAGTCACTTGGGACTTAGTGCTGGGTCAGAGATTCATGATAAATGCAGGCTAGGTAAGGAGCCAATGGTTAAGAGCACTCTTTGTAAAACCAAATTGGGATTCCATCCGGATCTGGTGATTGATTTGCTTTCAAATCTTTCAGGTGTTTCTCCACACCAGGGATGCTTATTACTGTATCATTTATACAGGAGTCTGTCTGATGGTTAAATGACAGTATGTTTGCATGATTCTTATGTGTGAACGATTTCTCGAGTGTAAAATTTAAAACTTCTGTTTTAATTTTGCTATCTTGAACTGCCACATCAGACTGGTCAACAAGGGACTGAATGGAAGCCTTAGATCCCCTTAGTCTATTTTCATAGGACCAAAATTTTCTCGGGATCTCTGCCATATCTTTTGCTAAGGTGTGATGGTGGTGGTAGTTGTATCTTTGTGCACAAATCTTTTCGCAGATACGTGAATCTGTACTAACTTCTGCTTGTCGTCACTTGTGCCTTCTCTTTTGAGTGCAACAATCTCTGCTTCCTCTGCATCTTCCATATTTCACTGTTAAACCATGGTGGATACATTCCACCCTTTATCCTCTTACAAGGCACATAACTTTCCAGATTGTGATTTACAATCTGCTGAAACTCCTCCACATCCATCTAACTAGAACAAAGTGATGTTAGTTCACTGTCTAAGTGAGATGCTAACAACTGCTTATCTGCCCTGTCTAGCAGAAATACTCTCCTAGCCTTCTTGACTGATTTATTAACTTTAGTAACCATAGCTGCTGTAATGACATCATGATCACTAATCCCAGTTTCTATACTGACATTGTCGATAAAGTAGACAGTTTTCAGAAAACATGTTAAAAAATATTTTGTATTACTGTCTGTCTGTAACACTTCCCCCCCCCACCCCCCCCCCCCCCCCTCCTGCCCCTCAATGTGGCCAAGGATTTGGACCACCAATGCAAATATCTAACGTCCAGATAAGCAGCGATATGTGTACAAAACTGTGCTGAGATACGTCATAACCCAAGGGCCATAAGAGTCTGAGACAAGTAATGTGATTAAGCCGGTGCTCCACCAAGGCCTGATCCCTAGGTTAGTTATGAGTTCCATACTTTCAGTAAGCATTTCATGGCCTTACAGGGACTATCAAGTACATTTGAGCTTTCTTTGTTAAAGATTTTTGTATGCCTATGTCAGTTGGATCCACTAGAGAGGAAATTGAGTGTCTATAGACCTATGTGTGCTACATACCATGTGTGAGTTTTGCAGGTGTGTGTCTCATATAACAACCTGAAAATAAGATTTACTGTGTTGTTTGAAGACTTCTGTTTAAAATACCTGATACTGAATTCTGGTGAAACGTGTGATTAACAAGTCTGGTATCACCTACATGTTCTGCATGGTTTGTATTTTTCCTTTTTGTAATAGGAAACCTGTTTCTCAGTGCCCTTTTGACCACAGAAGGTTTTATGAAGGTAAAATGAAACCTGCATTCTCAAGTACAGTGCAGAAAACCATGCTCCGTCTCAAGTCGTGAATGGAATAATGCAGTTTGCTTGCACTGTTCAGTCAGACAACATGCCCCAAATGTGATCATTTCAAGCACATGGACCATGTGCACATTGTTCCCTTAGGGCAAGGAGGATCATCAGTATGCGAAGTTGCTTGCCAAATTGGCTTACACCACAGTGATGTCATTTGAACATTCAATGACTATTGTGAAATGCACAACAGTGAAACTGATCTCCTTCACATAGCAGCTGCTCACAAGCATCAAGCTGATGACCACTACCTGCAAATTATGACTTATACAGAAGATACCTCAAGGAGAATGCAATGGAACAGTGTACTGCCTATTTGGAGGCAACTGGAGGGCTGTGTTGTTTCAGATAGTATACAACCATCTCTACACAATCAATTTGGTTTATAGGTGTCCAATACCTACAAGAGTGTCACATTCTCAGGACCATCATGTGTGATGAAGTTGGGCAAGATAACACTTGAGGTGGAACATGGCACAGTGACATAGAGTTCTCTTCAGGGACAAATGCGGGGTTTGTCTGACACCTGATGTCTCAGCATGCAGTTCTACAGGTTCAGCAAGAAGTTCAGTCAGTCATGTCTTGTGCCAGTACTGTGTATCGATTATGGATGCATTTTGTGATTACAGATGATAATTTGAGATTTGTGCAGCATTGAGATAGGACTCTCCAACCTACTGCTGGGTTCATCTTTCAATACGATAATGCATGCATTCTCCAGTAGGCAGGAATCAACTGAATGGAATGAACTGTTCTATCTGCCGATATGGAACCAGCTGAGCCTGCTTGGGGACCAGTTGAAATTTGCAGTGCATTTATCTAAGAAACTCTTCCCACACATTGGATGACCTCAGAAGTGCAGCCATTGACAAGTGGGACAGTAACTTCTCAACCACCTTTTGGACATGAAACCAAGGAGGAGCCAACCATGAATGCACATGAAATTGAACATTACTCACCAATAGGTTTGGATTTCACAGGTATTTAGTTATTGTTTTGTTTCCATTTCACAGTAAATACACATTTTAGTTTCACAAGATTTTGTTCCTTCAGTCCCTGCTCCCCTTGGTTCTAAGCCCCTACATGCTCACAAGTATGAATGAGGTGCAAAATGTTTTTTAAACAGTTCATTTACATCACAACCAGGAAAATGTTTTAGATGTGTGATCTTCTGTAAGACATTCTCTTATTTTGTATCGTGTGATTGTATTAGTAACACAAAACTCAAATTAATATGCAAGTGTGGGGGAAGGGACGTTTTTGATGACATTCATGTCAGTATCATTCCTGTCTATGTAATTCGTACTTATTACACATTAAGTTGCAGACAGGCACAATTAAAATACACTTACATGAAGCTTTCTGCCACAGCCTTCATCAGCAAAAGAGAAAAACACACCATTCATAAACACAAGCAAGCACATATCATGCACACATGACTGCAAACATCAGCATCACAGGCAAGAATGCCTAAAGATGGAGCAGGGGTGCAATGTGGCAGGAATGGTGTAAATCAAATGGGTATGGTGCAGAAATGGGCAAAATAGGTGTTTATGGTTGGGAGAGGAGCTGGATAAGTGAAAAGACACTTAAGAAATGCATAAAAATGTGTTAGGGCATGCAGAAATGCACACTGATATGCAAAAATACACACAGGTATGTAAAAATACACAAAAATATGTGAAACTGTGTGAACAAACAAATGGATGGACACAGAACGATGACAGACGATCGAGAGAGACCTTATGACGACAACACGCAAGAAGCAATGGGGGTGACAGAGACAACCAAACAAATCCAAGACGTTCACTATTAACGAAATGAAAGAACGATAAACACGCTGTCTTGTCGAGGCAATGTGTCGAGACTCACGCAACAATTAGACTCACTGGCTGAGTGAGAGGCAGGCGCTTAAATACACAATCAGGGGCGCCGTTATTGGCTGGTGGGACCATGTGTTCCACTGTGGCGCCCTCACACTAAATGTGGGCCAGGAGGTGCGCGCCCGCCACGGCTTACAGCACGATGGTGCAGAGACCTCTAGGGGTCTTCGATGTCCATGATGTCTGGCGCAGATTCAAATTCCGTGGTGCGCGGTACCAGAGTTGTGATAAGTGAAGAGAGAGGGAGGGGGATGGGTTAGGTCAAGCATCAAAAGTTGATGTGACATGGGTAGGTGGGGAAAATAAAATGCTAAACTATATCAGGATGAGGGATGAAGTGGGATCAGTAGGAATAAATATAACTATCAGAGGAAAGAATCTGGAGCATCAGATGCTCCATCAGCAATCCACATGGTCACGAAGTCCATGTTGTGTGTGGACAATTGTTGATACAGAATGGCTTGGAAGTCGATGCGGTTCAGAATGCAGTGAATAACACAGGAAAGAAGAGAATGGACAGAAACTGGGAAGAGTAATGCTAGTAGAGAAGGGTAACAAAGGAAAACATCACAGGATTGTAGGGTAGAAGAAAAGCCATTTGGCAAAATCAAACAGTGGAAACTCTAGGTAGGAATATCAGCAATGTAGGAAAAAACAGATTGCTACTTACTGTACAGAAGACACATTAAGTTGCAGACAGGCATTCTGGCCCAGGATGCTGAAGCTGGCAGTTATGTGTGCACGAGGTGTGCTCAATTGTGTGCATGAATGGCATGTGTTTCTCTTTTGCTGATGAAGGCTGTGGCCAAAAGCTTTATGAAAGTGTTTTTTAAAATTGTGCCTGTCTGCAACTTAATGTGTCCTTTTTATGGTAAGTAGCAATATGTTTTTTCCTACATTGTTGATATTCCTACATGGTGTTTCCATCGCTTAATTCTTACTTATTTCACCGTGTCTGCTTGTATTTATTGTTCTCATACAATTTCTCCTTCCTCTTTCCCAACCAACCAACCAATCATCAACATATCATCACAATTTTCTATATATGTCTCTTACTTAATTTTACCATTCATCCTCATGTTTGCCATTTTACTACCTTTTTTTTTCTCTATTTGAGTTATTTATTGTCTCCGTTTACCTATGCATGTATACACTAACATTCATTCACTTTCAATCATTCAGATTTTTAGTTTCATCCAATTAGTTTTAGTAACACTGATGTCTCTGTTGCATAAAGTCACCACTCCTCTCTGGACTTCAGTAGGGTCTACCACATTTCTAGCCATCATGCCTACAAATATCTTCTAGGAAACAAAGTGTGTAAGTCTATTAAAATCTAGTTAGTCTTTTGATGTGTTAAGCATTGTCTACTCTACTTCCTGTCTCTTTATTACTTACCACTTGTCCCTTCCCTTGAGGTAATATGCTTACCATTTTCCCTTGTCTATCGTGCACTGTGGGGTGATGCCAATCCAAAAATCACTTTTATGCCATTTTAATATTGTGATTATTCATGAGGCGATGTATCATAAAATATGGTTTTCATTTTATTTACATAATTATGAAGGGCCATATCTGTACCACATTAAATATATATTTATAAAAAGATATAAGAAACAGGCAGTGAACATTATTTAGTTCATAGGTTAACATTCACAAGTGATAAAGATAACCTCCTGTTCTCTCAACACACATAAGTTATCTGTTTAAGAGTCAAAGTGGTACTCACAATAAAAATTGTATAAAAGAACCTTAATTACCTAATTTCACACAAAACACAGCTTAGGGTATTATCACAGACACAATTCTTCCATTTAAAAAAATTCTATTTACTAAAGTTGCAATGTAATAATTACAGTCCACATTTATCACTTGTTCACAGTGAAACACTGAAGGTTGTCATTAACTATACAGTTGATCATTTTTATACAAGAAAGATAAGACTACATTGTCTCACAAGCATTCAGTCTTTACATTCAAGAGAAAAAAATGCAAAATGTCTCAACAGCCAAACTGGATCAGTTCCACTTGCAATTGAGTGTATCATTAGCATTTTGAGCAGATGTATCAAGTGCAATGTACACAGGTACACACATCTCAACTAGTAACACACCACATGCAAAGTTTATAAGGATTATACATTTTCATTCATGACTTCATCTTGTTCTCCTTGTTTGAAATTACTAATCGCAAAATAGACAATAATTCATAACAATTCCATTTTGTTGTGAATACTATTTGTTGCAAGCAGACAGAGAAGTCAAGCTTGTAATTGTAAACATAATGTTTCCTGTTATCAGCAGTAATGTAATAAATCTGGACAGTCGTCTACAGTTGGAAATGTACACTCACTTAAAATGTAAAAATTCAGCGTCATACATCAAACACCATAGAAATGCACCTGGATGCTATACCCCCCATTACATAAAAATAATCTATATGAAAACAAAAGTAATTATTGGAAGAAGGAAAATAATTTCAGGATGACTGACATTCATAGAGCATACAGCCAGTTCACTGTTGTGTCTATTCCAACTTTTATCATTTACCTCTTGCATCACTGAAATGATTCCATTTTAATTCTTGTGGCTTTTACTAGAATGCCTCAATTGAGATTCATGTTGAAATTAAATTGTTGTACGATTTGGTTAGCTACTCATTTGTGGAAATTATTTAGTGGTGAAGCAGCATTTTGATAATGGCTGGTCTGATACCAGCCCTTGTACCTATTGAGTGAGGAGCATGTTGGAGCTTCCATACCTCGCCATACATTAGCAAGATGTAGACTGCCATTTAGTGGCAGTAGTTACACTTTGGATGACACTTTACTCCATTTACACCACACTGGCATCCACCACTTGTGTCTCCTTTCCCCTAAAAATGAAGAAAAGAGAATAAGTAGGAAAGTTAGGATACATTACACAATTTTCACATTTACTTCACAAGTATTGTAAGTTCAGTATGCTGCCTTCTAAAGGATGACAGAATCATTGTGTGAAACCCATTTATTTATTTCTCCCCCCCCCCCTCCCCCGAAAAAATCAATCTCTTTACTCACCTAGGACTATGCACTGTTGAAATTTAAAAAGAATCATTTTCTATAATACAGAACAATTTTCTTGTACTGTTACCACGTAAGTTTGATGACATTCTATGCTGCTATTGCACAAGCTAAATGAACCCATGGGAGATCAAACAGCTCTTCTTTTCTATTTATTCAAGTAATCCCTCTCAGCAACAATCCATGCTAATTATCAAGACTTCAGTCTTTAACGTCCTTGAAAGAAGCTGATATTTTCCTCTGCACAGCTAGCTCAATAATGTTGTTTCATGTTAAATCATCCTCTATTGATCCCTGTAGATTTTTGTTGGTTGTGACCAACTCCAGTGAAGAGTTACAGACAAACAGAATCAAATTTTACACTATTTATTCTTTTGAGCATTATGTTTTGGTCTAATGCCATTTTTTAATCAAACACTGACCACTGCAATTTTGTCAGAGCTCTGTCATAAGATATATATGACCTCTGAAATGGAATGTTAAAAAAACTTTTTCAACTGATAGATCACTATTATAATATGGTTTCAACAAACAAAGAACAAGTAAGTTCTTGAGTTTATGTAAAACCATATGCAACTCACCATGTGAAGTAAACACTGCTAAATGAAGTTATATAGGAGAGGTGTCAGTATATTTTCTATGGAGAGATCTAAAGGTCTCTATGTATTTGTTTATTTATAATCTTAGGTGTGTGTAAACATGTACTCTTCTCCATAAGTGGTTGCCAGAGTTCCTAACAGATATACATTGTAGCAGCACCATTTTACCAGAGTCCCCTGGGTCTTGAGAGATAGAGGCTGTGTTGGAAAAAGAGCACTCTAACTGCCATGGTGAAAGGAATTGCTCGATGTGTCACATAACTGATTTGTCAGATGCTGAAGTAGCTGTAAACGTGGCACATGAATTGAGGATGGGCAAGATGCCTGATATTAAGGTGAATTAATCATGGCTATCTTAGAGATCATGCAGGCACTGGACTTTTCATGTCAGCCTTCAATAACATATCATTGGTGTCTCATTTTGGTGAAAACAGCAGCCACCAGAAGCAGCTGCCATGAACAGTAACACATTGATGAAGGGGTGACAACTCACTATAGCATATTGTAATAACTAATAATAGATAGCGTGTCCACCATGCAACAAAACAATCAGAATGCTAGACTATAAAAAAACAGAGGAGCCTTATGAGTCAGAGCCACCATCTCAATTTGGAGCACAGAAATCACCCCGTGAGCATACTGTCATCCCATCTTATACAATAGATGAACATTTAAGCAACATGTTGGAGCCTATAATTTGATTTGAGGCATTGTCAACAGAATGTCATTGTTATTAGCACAGACACCAAGCAGTCAGCATGTGTAGTGATCAGTGTAAGCAGTTCGACAGTGCCGTACAGTGATATAAATTGCATTATACGGAACATAGTAAAGTTTCTGCTAATGATTTGTTGCAATGTGGCTTAAATACTATGAAGAATCAGATAAAAGTATTTTTATAGAAGTGTACTATGTTCACTAACAAATGGTAAGTGTTGTTACAATATTTATGTACACACAAACATAAATTATTATCAAAATATTTGTGACTGTATCAACAAGGAACTGCAGTAACATTATGAAGCTGAACTGTGCTTCTTGTATATAAATGTGGTTTACCAACAATACCAGCCAGTACTTATAAACTGTACTGCCACACATACTATTAACAGTTACCAATTGTTAAGTGCAGTGTGAGTGTATTTTTGAGTTATTCGGAAATCATCTTGCCACCTATGTAGTTAACACCTACAGTTACAATCTGTTGCGATGTGGATGTGGATGGTTGCACCTTATCATTGAAAGGGAAGTGGCTGACATAAATTGTGTCATGCTGTGGTTGGAAATTAGTTGAATAATTTGGAAAGTCATGAAGCAATGCATGCCACTTAGCGGACAGGGTACCATTCAGGCAGGTTGTGAAGGAATTCTTGTGTGGGAAATGCTGGCACAGACTGAAATGTGGCTTCTGTTAAATTTGACATTGCATCTTGCTGGCAAATGATGTACATCTATTTTGTTCATCTACAGCAGTCGTCAGGCAACCTGTATCTTCAGCAACAATGTGCACTACGCCACTGCTCCTAAACTGTGTCAGAATTGTCAGAGGAACATTCTAATAATTGTGTTCTGGGATGCCACAGTGCGGGATGTCTAAGCTTGGACCCAGTTCTGACCAAATTTCATTGAACTGTAAGCGTTGGATAAGTGGTAGTGAATCATGTTGTATCCACAATGCTTTAAGTGTCTCATGGAGTCATTACCATGTGATCACAGTCTCTTGAGTGCATGGTTTATTTCCACATGTCCATACTTTCACTTCTACTTCCACAAACAATTTTATCTATTAACATTTCAGTACCATTAGCAAAACTTCCAACCTGTTTGAAGAACACCCCCCCCCCCCCCCCCCCAACCTGATATTGACACTTATTATTCACTGTGGACAATTTAAAATGATTGTTTTGGAGCAACATGTTTCAATTTATTTTCATGGGTGAAACATGTCGCTGATGGAGCTGCCAGCATACAGTACAAGGAAACCAGAGTTTCACAGATTTATATTTTATGTTTGTCTAATACATTCACAGTTACCCAAGACGGCAATCGTGTGTGTGAGTTGCGTTCGTGCTGGCATGTGTCTGTGTTCTTTTACATAATATTGTTACTCACCATAAATTTTTATTTGATTCTAATGGCCATTTATTCACCCATATTATATATGGAAAAACACAACTTCACAATAAGGTCAGAGCATTGTAGGACACATCAAACCTAGTAAAATTTTCCAAATAACAATAGGTTGGAAGTGCACAAATGTTGAGCTACAGCCATAAAATGACATAGTTGTTAATAGTGAAATCTAAAAGACATGTTTTTGCAAACTTACTGAGAGTATGAATCAACTTTTATTATAAGAAGTACAGCATATCAGGTAAGTGGGAACAAATCCAGTAGTGAATGAGAAGAAAAGAAATAAAATTTCATTCATTCTTTTTCTCTCAAATCACATTTTGTACAGTAAATGCTCTAATTTCTGCTTCCAGCAACCCTGCATAGTTGACATCATTGTGTAGTGACACTGCCCAGTACTTCAGCAAAAAAAAATAATAAGTAGTAGTGATAAAGCCATCATAAAGTATTGCTTTAGTGGCCAGAGGCCAGTAGCCACAGTGTGACAACAGGTGGATAAGAATAACATACACTTAATGAGATTGCAAGACAGGGTTAGCTGAGGTCAGCAGACAACCACTGCACAGTAGTAATGACTGTAGCAGGTGGTTGATGTTTCCACACCACGGCAAGTCTCTTATTATGGGCAATGTGATTAGGTGCCAGGTTTTAGTGAAACAAGTACACCTTGAAGTGATATAAATGTGAGGCAGCAGCACTTCTTGTCAGCAGAGTCCAGCAGCAGCAGCACCACCACCACCACCACCACAGTGCCAGGGCCATACCGGGTAGAAAGGCAACTAGGCCTCTTCACCAGCAGCTATGTGTTCATGGATGGGCTGCACATGCTGCCACCAGCACTAAGTTCCTTGAGGGACTTGGTGCGACAGCTCCACCAACCTGCCATCTGCACCTGTGGCCACTGGCACTGAGTTCCTCCCTGGAACTTAATGCCACAGCGCCAGCCGACATCTGACTCCTGCCAGGGGTAGTCGGTCGAATCCTGTTCACAGCAGTCTCCGCATGCTACCATGGTAGCCACATGAAGAGCCGAGGGGCTGTCTCTGGCACTAACACTGATGGAGCAGTAGTGCACTGCTGACGTCACAACTGTAGCCTACACACCATCCTCTCACCAGGATGAAGCTGCCATTTGTACGTTAGTGTTGGCCATGGTCAACAGAGTGAAGCGTGTTGTTCCTTGCCAAATCATGACGAAGCATGTACAGAGATTGATTAAAAGACTCCTTTATTGTCAGCAGTGTTTCTACAGGGCCCTCCAGCTCGTCACCACCACTACTCACTCTGAGTGCAGTTGCTCTCTTCAAATGAGAAATGATTGGTGCTCTGTCTCAAGTTCCTGGCATGTTGCAAATGATTGTTGCAGCCTCAGAAATTCTTGTGACCACCTCTACATGAGTGAAACAGATGACTGGTAGGTGGAGTCCTTCACGAAGCCCCACACAACAAGTAGTTCAGTAGTGTTAGATTAGATTGTCTGGGAGGCCATTCGGAGCAGTTATCACACATGACCTACCTGCATCCGAACACTTCATTCAAATGTTGCCTGACTGCGGGAGTGAAAAGTGGCAAACACTGCAAATAATGGTGTCCATTTAGTTTGTGGGGCAGAGGGGATAGGATCACATATCCAGTCAAGTTGTTACAGGGGGATTTTCATATGCCTACTGATGATGGTTATGGATGTGTTACATACTGCTTCCCTGATGAAAAATAGCCTCATCCATAAGCAGGATAAAGTGGGGATAGTTCATATTGTTAGGACACTGGTGCTACCTGTATGCCCAGGCGCAAAATTTTGCCTTCCTTGGAACCTTTTACTTTCAAAACTTGGATCTTTTGTGCATGGTAAGGATGTAAACCATTGTCCTTTGTGAGATTCCAACATGACACTGAGCTTCCTGTTTTGTTACTCTGATACTGATTTAAGGCATTGTTCTGAAATGCTGGAGCACTTCATCAAATTCCAGACTCCTCTGTTCTTTTCCATCTTGATTTGGCCGCTTAAGGTGCAAATATTCACTTTTATCTCAAGCAGTGCTCCACAACCCTAATAGCAGACTTCTGTTGGGGAAATGTTAAGCATACCATCTTCTTACACCAATAGGATTGCATCCTGCTTCTCTATAAGCTGTGTGAATGTCAGCTAGCATGTAGTTTTGTATGTGTTCATGATAACTCCAGTGCAGTACAATACTCAGCAACAAGTGTGGTGAAGCATAACAACAACAATATAACACAGTAGAAGCATGGCCAGACAAAACCAGACTGCTAGAATCACCTAAAAAAAGTTCACTTACCACACAAACTTTCCATACACTCATCACTTATTGACTGCTGTTTTATAGCTATGTTTCCACAACAGTGCATTTCTGACACAAGGTTCGAAGGAAAATTATGCTCGATTTGACATTGCCTACCTGCTCTGATCACATTATCAGACTGTTTCTCTCCACATTCATATCCTCAGCTACGTATTTCTGGCTGGAACCTCACACAACAAAAATCATAATGTTTTCATACTATTGTCTTATTTAAGAGTTCTATTAAGTGTAGCAGTGAGAAAACAAAATTTCATAGTTTTGTAATAAGGAAACATTTATGTGACCAGAAATCATGTACTGTGGTGACAACAGAAGACAAATATCACTCTGTGCGTGTAGACAGGTAGTTTCTTACCCCTGGGCCCCAGCGAGGTCCTCTCGTCACCCAGCAGATCTCAGTCTTGCACATGGAACATCTCAACCAGTCACATCCCCACTTCTTCATCAAAACGACTTCGCAAGTGGGACAGCTCATTGCTTCCCCACGCTCGAGCATTTCCTATGAAACAAGTGCACATAAGCATTAAATTAGTTTGAAATAATGGCTACAAAAGTATTTGAAAATTTTATCTGTCTAACATAGATGTTCTCAGTAATACGTGGTTAATGTTATGAAGATCACTTCTTTAGACTTTGGCAACCTGGAACACTGCTGACACCAACATAAAAAATAAAATTCAATAAATTCATGCTAGGAACCTGATCCATAGTTATGAACTTTTGTTTGCCTGTATTATCTACTGACAATAGTAGCTTACTGATCTCCATCTCTGGTATTCAGGACAGTTATTTTCAACAATCAGCTCAGTGGGGGTATAAAATTACAAAGCATTATTTATCAGTTATTTATCTCTCATACATTTGTTAATAAAAAGTTTGTAAAATGTTTACTTCTGTTATTAACTTTTGACTGACTGAAGTCTCATTTTCATTTTCAGTGTGGATTCATCTGTTTTGCAATGTGTTATTATTTTGGTATTTTGTTAACTTACTGAGTGGTTTTGAATGTTGATTTTTGTCATGGTTCAGTTTAGTTTCAAATTCAATATGAGCAATGAAATGTACAGGTCTCATTGTATAACTCAAGTGCTTTAGTTTAGTTTAGTTTAGTTTAGTTTAGTTTATTGAGCACCCGTTTTATCATGTACAATGATATGGGATTTGTCATATGTTACATACAGAAAAAATATGAATAACAACATATTATGTAAAAACTATCAGTGAATAATCTGAATTAAATATATAGGCAAAACAATTATAGCTTACATGATATAAATTTGTAACAATATAGGACACAAATAAGTTACATATATTCTGTGTATAATGGACAGCAACAAGAAACAATGATTATAACACTCTATATTGACAGATTAATTAATTTTTGTGTGTACATAAAAGAGTCTACCCCACAACACAAATTTGTATATGAGTAACTTATAAGATAGGTGAAGGCACGCTATCTTTCTGAAGAATTCATATATTCACTAACACTGTAAAAACTATTACTGATTAACATTCTTTTGAGTTCACTTTTAAAACTGCTCAGCTGCTGAATCCTTTTTATTTTTAAGGGAAGAGCACTATAGAGAATTTTGGGTGGTATATTGCACTCTTGTTGTATTGGGCTTTCTTATGCACTTCTCTGTGAAATTCATTACTCTGTCTTGTTGTATAGTCATGGAACTCACTGTTTAAAGAAGAAAACTGGGGGGTGAGACTTCAGAAAGCATATACTTTCATAGATGTAAATGGATGGAAGAGTCATGATTTTATATTCCTTGAAAATTTCCCTACATGGATCTCTAGGTGCAGCTCCTTTTATGATTCTTATCGCTCGTTTTTGAATAATAAAGGAGCGTTTTGCCTGACTTGAATTGCCCCAAAATATGACACCATATCGCAAAAGACTATGCATAAATGCATAATATGTACACAATACTGTTTGATCACTGCAGCAATTTTTGAGCATTCTAAATACATAGCAACATTTACTTAACTTTTTATTGAGCACATCTATATGTTTGTCCCATTTTAGATGCTCATCTAACCAAATTCCTAAGAATTTTGTATTTGGCGTTTGTAGTATGTTCTGTTGGCCTAGCTTCACAGTTATATTGGGCTTCATATTATTTGAAACATGTCTGAGTTGCAGATACACACAACTGTTACACATTATAGCTTTCAACAAAGAAAACACACACTCATGCACACAAGGAGGCACACCTCATACATACATCACTATCACCAGCAGCTTCAGTCTTTGCTGAAGTAGGGTCTGGCTGAAAGCTATAATTTGTAACAGTCTTTTCATAGTGCCTGTGTGCAACTCAATGGGTCATCTTCACGGTGAGTAGCAATCCATCCTTTTCCTTATATGTAACAATCAATCCTTTTCCTTATATGCAGAAATCTATCCTTTTCCTACTATAGTTGATATTTCAACCTGAAGTTTTCGTTCTTTATAAACCTGAATTGATAATTAAACATGTCACATTCATGTCAGGACTGTTATTCTGAAGAAACCAGAAAATACTAGCTGACATTATGCTGGATACCACTGTCACAATGTCGGCAACTAATGACAACCTATCACAACCAATTACAGTTCCTTGTTGTAAACCACAAATTAGTGCATCACCTATTATATTTCACTGCCAAAAATGTGCTTTAACTGCTTGCTCTGCTTAGAAAAATTGTGGTTTGCATGGCGTGTTCTTTTGGTAGTCAGATGTTATTCATGCAGTCACAGGTATGAAGTTATCCTTTCAAAAGTGATCTGACAGATAGGATGAGCAGTAATCTGCAACTGTTTGCTGATGATACTGTACTATATGGGAACACATTGTCATTGAATGATTGTAGAAGGACACAGGATGACAGACAGAATTTCTATTTGGTGTGATAAATGGTAACTTGCTCTAAATGTAGAAAAACGTAAGATTATGCACATGAGTAGGAAAAACAAGCCTATAATATTTGAATGCAGTATTAGCAGTGTGCTGCTTCACATGGTAATGTCTATTAAATATCTGGGTGTAATGTTGCAAAGCAATATGAAATGGAATGAACATGCAAAGACGGTAGCAGGGAAGGTGAAAGATAACTGGGTTATTGGGAAAACTTTGGTAAAGTGTAGCTCATATATAAAGGAGATCACATATAAAACACAAGATCAACCATTCATGAGCATTACTGAAGCACATAGGATCCCCAACAGGTCAGCTTTAAAAAAGACACTGAAGCAACTCAGAGGTGTGCTGTCAGATTTGTTACCAGATATCAGTATTAGGGAGATGCGTTGTGAATTCAAATGGTAATCTCTGGAGGGAAGACTTTTCATGAACCACTCCTGAGAAAATTTAGAGAAGGGGCATTTGCAGCTGAGTGTACAACAATTCTACTGGTGCAAATGTTCATTTCACATAGGACCTTGAAGACAAAATAAGAGAAATCTGGGCTCGTATGGCAGCATACAGTCAGTCACCTTTCCTTCTCCATTTGTGAGTGGGACAAGAAAAGAAATGACTAGTTGTGGTACAAGGTACCCTCCACAATGTTCCATATGGTGGCTTGCAGAATATATATGGGGATGTGAATATCTTGATGACCCTCCCCCAATTTCCGTGCCAACAGTTAGTAATGCCTGACTTTCTCTTGGCTATTTCTAAATGCACCTATAATGAGCCCATTTCCCTTTCACTGTAGCTGAGATTTAATTGAAAATGTGGATTTATGTATAAATGGTTTTATTTTGTCAGTATCTTCCAGATAATTTTCTGACATGGCTTGCCTGGAAATGTGACATCGCTCATTCTGTCTTCTTGAATTATTCACTGTGAAGAAGCCTGCTAAATGGCTCCTTTAACACCCTTATATTACAGAGTCCACTGAACTGCCAATCCAATGTCTCAGGTGCAATACATCACCTACAAAATTTTTATTTTAATTGCTTGGGTAGCTAGCAGTTAAAATGAAATCTCGCACCAGCACCTTACAGAACCCTCAAAAGTTTTTATTTTTGAGAAGGTGCAAAAATTGTTGTGAGGGAAACACACATCACACAAACATCTAAGGCAGTATCTCATGTTTGTGCTTTAGTTCAATTGCAAGAAAAACATTCCTTTATTGAACTACTCTCACAATTTCTTCTTTTATTATCAATTTGTGTCGTTGAATGTGCTATGACAACTTTACTCACTTGTGCATTCACTGCCATAAAGCTTTGTAGATGAAAATGCTTAATATTTTATTTTTATCATTATTGTTTCTTATTCTTTACTGATGATATACAAATGTGATATATTGTTTCTGCTGCTACAAAAACAGTGCTAGTAATTCAGAAAAACTTTATCTTTCCATTATCTTCACAGTTTAGGGTCCCAAAGCACATTTACCATACCTGATCTTTTATTACTTGCATTCAAAATAAGTGTAAATTTCACCACTTGTGAACAGGATCATTGTAACTGTGTAAGCTTTTCCAGAATAGTAATTCATTGTGTTTTTGTTGGGTTGGCTGCTACATCTTAAAACAAACACATAATACGATGGAACTTCAATTTTATGTTTTTCACAATTCTACACCATAAATTTGTAGCCCCAGTGGAAAACCCATAAGATCATTGCTAAAAATTCCCTGATTTTACATTTCTCCCTATTAAGGTTTACCTTGATTGTAAGTTCTTACTCAGTGTCTCACTTAACTTCATCCTGTCTTCTTCCTATTGACATGTGATGCGACTGAACAAGTTATAAGTGGCACAAAAGACTGATGGTTTGCACCACGAGTGATGGTGGAGTTAGAGGAATATTTTAGGGCATTGTGGACAGGGTAGGCATGGGAGAGGAAATGCTGACGTAAGCCACAATTGGTGTTGCCAACACAACTTGCAACATTTAGTTTCACGATGCAGTTATGATACAACTACTGCTCAGTTACAGTGGTAATGGAAAAACAATACAGTCGACTTAAAGGAGGAGGAGATTACTGTTTAACGTCCCGTCGACAACGAGGTCATTAGAGACGGAGCACAAGCTCGGATTAGGGAAGGATGAGGAAGGAAATCGGCCGTGTCCTTTCTAAGGAACCATCCCGGCATTTGCCTGAATTGATTTAGGGAAATCATGGAAAACCTAAATCAGGATGGCCAGATGCGGGATTCGACTTAAAGTGTTCTGGACCAAGCCAATATGCAATGAAGTGGCCCGGCCACCACCTTTTCTTGTGCCACTTATAACTCAATCTCATATTTCTGCATTTATTTCCGATGTACTGTATTCACCAACAATATCAATTGTCAACCTTTAAATTCAAACACTTAGTCTCAAACAATATACTCTGTCATAATTGAGGAAATGCATCCATTTCTGGCTAGTGAACTCTTATTGGCTGGTGACTTGTTAAGTCACCCAATAGCCAGCCCAGCCACGACACCACACTTAACAAATGTAAATGAGCTCACCTACTGGATGTGTGGAGAGGGCAGTGGCCTTTCAACAATGGGAGTGTATGTAGGGCTGAGAGTACTTTGTGAAGTGCTGAAAATATACTTTTTGTGCAGATGATATGCTATGACAGAGATGTCGCACAGAAATAGAACACGGGTCTCACTATAGCACATTTAAAGACTTTCCTCTTCAAATTTGACACGATACAATTGCAACAACTATATACACTAGTCGTGTATATACTTTTCACCACGCATGTCACACTCTGTAGCTCGTAAAGATTAGCAGCAGTGATAGAGGGCATGAAGTGAAACTGTAATGACGGAGCTTTCTTTCAGATTTACATTTTACACAGTGTACAGAAATTCACTGAGCCAACTTCTCATACGCTAGTAATGTCAGTTGGCGAAGTAAACTCACTTTTTCATGTCTGTATTTCTCTCATCAAGCCTAAAATAAAACTTTAATAGTGGTGAGGATATGAAGTGCAGCTCATAAGAAAAACATTAAACAGTAACAGCAATGGTGACAAAGTTTGTCCTTAAGCAGATGTCCACATTTATGATTATGATTTAACAACTTAGCTGCTGTGATGTTTTTGATTTAATTCGTATGGTCATCAATTTTTGCTTTTTTCTTCATGAGCACAAGGGATGATCTCTCAAAACATGCGTTTTGAACTTATAATTTGCGGTCGTAGCATGTCGGAAAATAGCTCAATTGCCTTGTACCCAGTTACCAATTTTTATTTTTTGATGAGTTTTTACTTGCTGTTACACATTTCTGTTTTTTTTAACAATTGAAATTCATTACCACAAATTATTTTATAAACATTGTCTTGTATATTTAATTTTCTCCCCTTAGAAAAATTTTATACAAAGTATTGGAGAGGACAGCAATTTTTAATCATATATGCCAATTACATGTATTTTTGATCTATTTTGTGGGAAGGGGGTTAACATTTTCCTCAATTTTGCATTTTTTTAATGTGTGGACCACATAAAAATGTAAAATAGGGGGTTTCACTGTATTACAACTATCAAACTAGTTGCCATCTTCAGATAGCACACAGCAACAATTCTTTTGTTGCTTAACATCATCAGTTTACTGACTCCTGTTCCCACCTAGAGCTTATCTCACTACTTAGTATTTAAGGTCCTGCATCATTAAACAACTTTACAATGATCTTATACAAAAATACACAGGTGAAATAACATTTATGAATGAAATGGCTACATTGCACTAACTTATGCAAAAAAGAAAGTAAGTTCTGTAAATAGCAAAATATGCTATAAAACATCCATATTTTGCTGTAGTACACAGTTTTGCATTTGTTGGCACTGCAAGGTCTCTGTACCATACATATTATAAAGTCCCACATGGGACACTTCATATTAGTGTATGCTTCTAAATTTGCACTGATCGTGAAAGGAAATGGTGAGAATAGTATTGTTTATGAATGAAAAGTTCAAGGGTTTCCAGCCACATCAAGTAATTAAAATTACATGAGCTTTCAGGCACGTACTCCTTGGCCACTGTCAAGTGGTATGACTGCCAGAGGGCTACTGGTGGACCCTTACATACAACAGCTGCTGGCTGTGACATCATTGGTGCTCATGACGTCAGCATATATGGGCATTAGCATGTGCCACAACAGTAGTTTTGTCAAATTTGATCCAGTGATCATTTTCTGAAGCATGCTCAGCTAAAGCGGATTTCTTGGGGTAGTGTAGGCATAAATCCTGCTGTGTTCCTCCCTGCACTACCCTACAGTGTGTAACATTTGTCCGACATAAGACTGGCCTCACTTGCAAGATAGAATTGTAGACCCCAAGTTTTCTGAGACCTGCTGCATCTTTAACAGCATTAACAGTAACATCCAGTTCACCATGGAGGTAGAAAAAGACAGCACATTGCCCTTCCTTTGACGTCTTTGGTTGCTGAAAATGAAATGGATCCCATGGCTACAGCATCTATAGAAAACCTATCACACCAATCTTACTTGCGCACCATCAGCCATCATCACTTAACACAGAAGAGCGCTATGTTACAAATATTGGTGCATCGGGCAAGAATGATAACAGATGCTTATAGCCTGCCTCACGAGTTGAGCCGCCTCTGCCAGGTCTTCAGGAACAATGGCTACAAAGTTCATCAAATAAAGGAAGTGATTTTGAGCAAGAATCACAATAAGATCACCAATGAGCAGCAGGAAAAGAATCTTGCTTTCTTGCCATTCTGTGGCTTCATGTTGGGCAAGACAAGCCATCTGCTTAAAGGGCACAAGATAAAATCAATTTTCACACCTCCAACAAAAATGTGGCAGTTACTGAAACTAGTTAAAGATGCAGAAGGACTCAGAACACCTGATGTCTACCAGATAACTAGTGAACGTGGCCAGTCTTACATCACACAAATAGTACACAGCGTAGCACAATCAGTGCAGGAAGGAACATGATAGGTTTTATCATTTATACTACCCTGAGAAATTCACTTTAGTTTAGCATGCTTTAGAAAATGGTAACTGGATCAAATTTGAAGAAACCTCTGTTGTTGTTCACATTAATGGCTTCTGGAACTGTGCATTTGAAGAAGCCATTGAAGTAAAAATCAACAATAACAACCTTAACAGAGATGGCAGCCTGCAGCTACAGCACAGAATGAGTTCCAGCAATCACATGGTTGAAGCAGGCACACCGAACACAGAGTTAACGTATGCCCATACATGATGATGCAGTGAGCACCAGTGATATCAGTCAGCAACTAGCATATATAGGGGCATGCTGGCAGCCAATGGCAATCGTAGCACTTGACAATGGACAAGCACTGCTTGGCCGAAAACTTGCGTAATTGTATTCACTTGCTGCAGCTGGAAGCCCGAAAATTTTTTATTCAGTGTCACAGTCTCAAGGTTCTGCATTCTTAAAGAATCATTTTTATTTTAAAAAAGTAAGTGGAAACATTTAGATCCTTTCAAATAAGTAGTCTTTGACAACCTGACCTCCTGCTGTAACTTATGAGACATCTCCATCAACATGGAAAAACGCCTGGCAATAATTATGAGGAAAATTGTATATTCTTTTTGCCCTCCAGATGTCTACTTAACAGTCTACAACTGTCCATTTCACCTACACAAAACACTAATATAAGTAGGACTAACACTTAAAAACCTATGTGCAATCCCCAGTTACTAGCCTCCAAAAATAAAGACAGTAACAGACTAAAACTTATAATTAGCAAAACAGAGGAAACAGATCCACCAGCTATCCCTCATCTGTGCCATCCTCACCCATGTAAATGTTGTGTGGATTTCTGCTAGTGCTTTGCACGGTCCTCTACTACTTTAAAGTTCCAACACTTCCTCAAATTCTTCAACACCATACAATTCTTCTCACTTTCTGTATTTGGCTAACTTCCCACGACCACAACTTGTACCAGTTCATGAATTTCCTACACATCCTCAAACAGCTAGAAGACCTTTGTATACACTACAGCTGCTCTAAAGTTGAATCTCTACACTTCTTTGAGTTATATGTCCTTCAGCATCCTGACCTGCTGTTAAAATATTAACACATCCCACCTGCCTTGCAACACATCCTACATGCCTTGCATGTTCTCATACATCCTAACTATCTCTCTCTCTCTCTCTCTCTCTCTCTCTCTCTCTCTCTCTCTCTCTCTCTCTCACACGTTGGGTAGCAGTGGAGCAGTGGTGGCTGGTAGTCATCTGACGTATCAACATGAAAATATCATTGCTAGAATATTCATTTAACACTCAATAAACTAAAGCAGTTGCAGTTATGCTCAGAGAAGTCAGTATCCCCAGGTTGTAAACTGTAGGTGGCCTGTGAAGAGGTGCAACCCCTGGAATTGTCGCATGGCCAGTAGAGTGATGATGACACTAGTGAACTTGCAGGGCAATGATCACAGCAGTGTATGTAAGGACTGTGCTTGCACTGCAGACTAAAGACTGCTGAGGTGCACCAAATCACACCATGAATGCTGCGTGGATGACATGGCTCATAGCAACATCAATGTCTGTCACATGAGCAATGCAGGGCAGTTAGCAAGGAGTCTGCCTACACAAGCAGTGGTAGATCCACAGAGTATGAGGCTGACAGCAGTTGAAGTAGGCCCCTAGGTGGCCTGCTCCTTGGAGAGCACTAAGTCTGCAGTGCTGGCTTCAATGCAAACAGCAGAGACCAGGGACACAGTTAACAGTGATAAGAGTCCAGAGGTGGTGACTTGCTCACCCATGATGACTTGCAGAGGATGGAAGGCCACCCCCCCCCCCCCCACCCCCCTCCCTCCCGTGACTGATAGCTGGCAAACTGCGATACCTTTAACTAAAAATGACAAGTATTTATACAGACTTGACCCTTACTTGTTTTGCTGCAGCAGCCTTTTCTATCATGTCTGCCACAGCACAAAACTGTGGCTCGGACATGAAGCAACAAGGCCAGCAATGCCACAGCGGCTCTGCCTTTCTGCTATGTCAATGCTATTGTAACTGTGGGCTTCTGGTCATTTGCAGCCTGTGGGAATCACCTCGACATTTTGGGGCCAGTATTTGTCATATCTGCAAGTAGCCCTTGATGTAACTGCATCGTGCCAGCTCCAGCCTGATCCGCTTTCATGGCCTCTTGCATTAGCTGTGACAGTAGCAAGGTAGAAAAATAGTGGTTGTGCTACACACCTTTACTTTTTTGCAGATCCACCTCCAGATCCTATAGCTTGATAACTTTATAGAGTACATTCAGCTTTCCCCTTACAACAGTCATATTAAACCACAAGGTTCACTGCTGTGTACTTAACCTAAACGTCATTCCCATTAAGATACCATTAGCTTATCTTCTTTACACACATGACCATTACTCCATAAAATTTACCACTTGTAAACTGGCAAAGTATATTGGTAGAGTTTTTACTCTTCACCCATTCCTAATGACTACTTAACAATAAATATATTTATTCAATAAATTTCTTATGCTTATCAGGAGTGCCTATACCAAATTTTGCTTAACTATTCCTTACTGGCTGTGTGTAATCTAGTTCATTGGCAGTTGGTCTACTGGAGTTTCATGTGGCTTGGTAGTTCTCCATCTAACGAAGATGAAGACTGCACAAAGCAGAGTCTGAGCCACCACGGTGCTGAGCTACGAAGGTGTTAAATATTGTGACACAGCTGAGACTGTGTGGTGCTGGTTATGTCAGTACTGCTGCATGTGTTGAAGCAACTGCCCTGCAGAAATGCATCCCTCCCAAGCAGCTATAGGTGTTCTGGACTTCCCTCATTTTTCACACATGAACATAACTCAATTGACTCATCATACAAGAAAGCAAAAATAATACTGGAAGAATCTCTCCTTCAAACAAATGTCCTTGACAAATCATGTTTTCACAGTGTTGCGATTCTACTATTTTGTGGTCAGGTCATGCCCTTACTCAACTCAGACATTCCCTGAGGAGCTGGCTACTGCTGAAAGAATTCTAACCACCTTCGAGCATTCTGATACAATGGGCTTGTGATGTGAGTCACATAACCAGGTCATGTGGCGCATATAGGGCACTCCTGGGCACATGTTTCACAGCTAGCTGGCTGCATGCTGATTATCACATCAGCCATCTGGACCTTGTCCAGTAATGAGAGGGGCGTGGTCGCTACTTTACGTAGGCAGAAGACAAAAACCTGAGAGAAATTAAGTGTTTATTTTGATAGTCTTCTTCCTCCAGGGTACCACAAGACCACAACTTTGCCACAGCTCCCGGCTGCCAGCCATCCTGCATTGAAGCCCCCCCCCCCCCCTAACCCCAGGGGTTGGCTTCATTTGACATCAGCAGTGGGACCTTTTACCCCATCACCACATCATTTGTTGACAGCAGAATGAGCAACAACACATACAACTGCCATCTGTGGAAGAAGAAGAAGATGCAGATGAATTTAGGTTCACTTAAAAGAAAGCTATATGAGGTACTGACACTGACGTGTGAGTGGATGAATTCATGTGGGACAAACTGGAAATTTGAGCTGGGTACAATGTGTTATCCGTATAGTGTTGTTATTTATTATAGTGCTATTATTTATTAATGTAAAACTCATTGTAATTGTTTTATAAATTTTTGACATGTCTCCTATACACAAACCAAATGGATTGCAAATGTATGTCATGAGATGAATAAAACACAATTCACTCAACTTGTGTAGAGTTGCAGTGTCATCAACATGTGGTGAAGAGAGTGCAGTAATTTTGTTTGACTGTGAGTATCATGGCAAGCCACGGGAGTCTTTCATCAGATATGTAATTATGTTTATGGGCTCAGTATGGGGCAGGTAAACACAGGCAGATTTCTATGGATGTGGAAATAAGAATATTCATTTTCACAAGAGGTGTTATCACAAGCTAGAGGTTTAGTTCACTCACTAGTAGTATGCAAGCTGTTAACCACAAGTAATGAATCACAAGGTGAAACTAATGAGTAGCCACTGTTCTCGTAATTTGAATTTGTTTTGCTGCATTTATCGAATGGAATTCTCAGGGAACCAGAGTATGAGGATTGTAGTTTGCACTGTTTGGAAAGGCCAAAGGTATAGAGCAAGGAATACGGCCTGTAGGTAAGCATGTAAACTAGTGAGAAATTTGCAACAATAGTACATTTAAGCATTCTTAGCATTTTTGTGTGTGTAGTTTATAAAAGGTAGGCATTAAAAATTGTAAAAGCCAAAGTGGATAAGTTACAAGTGGATAATACAAAGTTGTCTGAGAGACTGGAAGCACTTCAGGAAAGGCAAAAGGAAATGGCTTAATGCAAAACTTTGGAGTTTACAGAGGAGGTGCAGAGAAGATTCGATGATTCTTGTATTGAAAATCAACATCAGGACATGAGGAATAGGATGATTTTAGAGATGATAGGGAGAAGGAGGAAACTGGAAGGGAGTGAGACAGGTCTGGGGATAGTTTGCCTCTTCATGCAGTACATCCAACAACTGTTAATATAGATGAAACTGTCACTCTGGTAAGGGGTAAGACAGAATTTGATGACTAGTGGGACAAGTTGTTGAGAGGGAAGATGACGCAACTAGTCAGAGTAGTGACATTTTGCAAATTCCTTGCAGTTTACACAATGTACAGAAGAATAATATTGTTAAAGTCAAGGAAAATAATATAGAAATAGGAGCTCTGATACCATGTGGAACTGTGGATTTTGGGGTAGAAAAAGTGTGGTCTGTACCAAAGTGAATAAGTGTGTGGATAGCAATGTGGGTGACACAAGTGCATTAATGTCTATCCCACTGGGGTATAATGAGTGTTGCTTATAAACCAAGGTGCTTGACCCAGATGGACAGGGAAGAGCATGTGCTGATGATTTTCACGATATGCAGAGTGGAACTGCTGCTGCTGATGTTATTTTATATGCTATGAGAAATGCAAGGAAGTTTTTGACAGTTGTGTAGCAGACGTTGTGGTCAAAATGATACAGACACATACATTTATTTCCTTAGAAGCAAGGTAAACACAGAGTAAGAAAGAGTTGAAGATAGAGACAATAGGGCTGAATCTGTTGAGGAAAGTAAGCCTGAGGTTTGCAGTGTTGCATTAGTGCAAGGGCTAGATCACAGCCTTGTAGAGCAAACTGCTGATGTGAGTTGCAAGCTGTTTACAATGTCACCACAGTCTGATATGCATGGCGAGTGTAAAGTAGGTGAAGAGTACAAAGCAAACCAGAGAGTAAACCTTCAGCAACGGGAAACTGTTACCAATTTAGAGATGTCATGAGATACATCTGCCATATGGGACAAATCAGTTAAAGTGCTTGCAAGTATGCTAAGATTTAATTCATATGATATAGTGCCACTAAGCACCAGGAAGTTACTTTGGATGGGCAAGGAGTACCAGAAAATCAAGTATTCCTGGAGAAATTCAGTCTGTGATGAGCACTACAATGAGAGTGATAAGTGGGACAATGTTTGGAGTACTGAGTGTGGTAGTACCATATGTGGTTCATGTGTGAGGACAGGTCCAGAAATATGCTTTCTAGGAAAGAAAAAGAGGAACTATTGTTGCAGGGGGAAAGTTCTGAAAGATGTCCCAATATTGGAGGTTAAGAAACCAATGGGTAGACAAACAAGATGCTAAGCTTAGGAGTTGAATGGAGTCAGTCCACCTTCCACGTATCTTTAAAGGTGGTATGTTAAGGATAATTTATTAAGGGTGAAAGAATTCCTTATTGGGCATTTTTGGTTTTTCTGTGTGTGTGTGTGTGTGTGTGTGTGTGTGTGTGTGTGTGTGTGTGTGTGTGTGTGTAAGAACATGGCTACGTGCATATAGTAGTGAAATATGTTTAGGATAATGAGCAGAGCTTTGGGTCCTTGAGTGACGTTGTGAGATAAAGCTACATGAGGAGAGATTCCAAGGTGATGATAGCTGTAGTGGGTGTATGTGAGATACTGTAAAGTGAATGTTGATGGAGGAATGTATTCCCTAGAACTTAGGACAATATGACACCACGAACAAGGTAAAATGATCAATGGCAAATGACTAGCAGGAAGTAAAAAAGTAAAGGCATGATGTGATGCGTGTTCCAAGTCAACTAATAGGCTATTAAATGGAATAGTTTTATGTAACCCAGTAGTGTAAGAGGAAATCTACTAAATAAGATTTGTACTTTTAGTGCAGCCTCTGATGCTTGTGAGTGAGCCTTCCTGACACTCTTGTAGTGGAAACTTGCTCTGTAACAGTTATATGGTGTTCACATGACTTAGGAACCTATGTTATAGATTGGTCTTAAGTGGGATCTCAGGAGTCTGAGTCATCCTGTACAATGGGTCATTGTAGCACCGCTATTTTGTGGGCAAGTCTGTGGGAGTTTAGTGGTAAAGCTTCACAGTAGCAGCTGGCAAGTGTGAAGTGTTGGCATTCACAGCAAGGATTGGCCAAACTCAGCTCTGAAAAACCTGCCAGTGCAGCAGTGAAACACTGTTCTTGCAGCACAGGCAAGGGGATTTCTCCCAGACAAACTTCAGTGATGCTGTCAAGAATCTGACCAGAAGCAGAGCACTGACATAACAGGTGCCTGTATAAATAGCTATTATTTTGATAGCTCATTCATTCACAGCCTAGCAGTACTATCAGGAAACAGGTGCTATGTCTGACAAGGACAACATGGAGCCGCCAGGCAGTCACGAGTTTGGTTCTCCATTGTAGTACCTGCCTCTTGTTGCCATGGTGCGGTAGAGTTATTCTGGGCCCACCCCATCAACGAGCGAGACTACTGCCCAGTGAAGCAGAGGGCTGAGTCCCAGACATGGCAGCCCCCTTCCACCATCCCCAGTGTAGACACAGCTGTGTCTTATGTCCTCGTTCGCTGGGACACAGCCATTTGCCGTGGAGCTCGCTACTGTTGCAAAAATTCTGACTGCCTTTGGGTGCTGCTGATGCAGTGTACTTTTGGCAAAACTATCAGCCAGGTCAAATGGTAGTATTATTATAATACTTCTCATCATAACTTAGCTTCACCTCTTGAAGCACTACACAATGCCAACACTGTATTCACTTACACACGATGAGCCACACCACTTGCTCATGATAAGACATATTGCCTATACTACCCAGGTGAAAACTAATGTTCATATCTACACATCCTGAGAACATCATCTGAGTTTAATTATTTTCTTTCACAAATGAAAATAGAATTAAAAATCTGGCAGAAGATGCACTGACTCAACATGATACTCTGGGTAGGGGTAGGGGTGGTGTGTGTGTGTGGGGGGGGGGGGGGGGGGGGAAGTGGGCTCACTCACCCCAGTGGATTTAGATGCTGCACACTGCAGATACTGACATTTTCCTGGATCCAGCTACAGTCATTAATCCCACCACTTGTAATGGTTGGGAGTGGTCGACATCCACAACAGGCTGTGGTACTGAGCTGTTAGTGTCATGAAGCCAGCAGTACACATCCCTGTGTGGGGTAGCAGTGGAGCAATGTGTGCTGATGTATCAACATGAAAACATCATTGTTAGAAAATTCACGTGTTACTCAATAAACTAAAGCAATCATCATGATGCTTGGAGAAGCCATTGTTTCCAAGATGTAAGCTATAGGCAGCCTGCAAAGAGCTGCGACCATCGGAAGCATCATGCAGCTGATACAGTGATGATGGCAAAAAACTGGCAAGGACGCCGATCAGAACAGCGAGTGACAAGGAGTTTGTCCACAACGCAGGCTAAAGGCAGCTAGACTGCATCAGACAATCCGTACTGAGGCACAGAAAATCATTTGGTGGACCCAGCAAGGATGCGATGGCTCACAGCAGCATCAGTGTCTGCCCACAAGAACAGCAGCAGGCAACAATGAGTTTGCCTGCACAAGTTATGGTGGCTGAGTGGCTGTACAGCCCCATGATTGAACTGTAAACCCACAGGGTAGGAGACCAGTAACAGCTGTCTGCCAGTTGCAGGGCTCTAGCACTTGTCTCAATGCAAACAGCAGGGATGCAGCTAGCAACGGCACAGTTGAGAGGCAGTAACATGGTAAACCACATACAATTGTAGACCATTGTAGATCCTTGCCCCCCTTCCACAATTCCCCCCCCCCCCCTTTCCCTGGAAGCTGCAGACCACTTTTGACTAAAAATGACAAGTATTCATAGGGACTTGGTCCATCTTTGATTCGCTGCAGTACTGGCTTCTATCATGTAAGTCACAGCAGAACCGTGAGTCGAATGTGAAGCAACCAGGTCATCCATGCCACAGTGGCTCTGCCCTTCTGCTGCATCAATGCTATTATGCCTGTGATGCCTCTGCTCTGTTACAGCATGTGGTAACTGCCTCAAGACTTCGGAATCAGTACTTGCCTTATCAGCAGGTAGCCGCTGATGTAACTGCATCTTGCCATCTCCAGTCTGATCCACTTCCATGGCCTCTTGCATTAGCTGCAGCAGTGGCATTATTTTACTCAGCCATGTAAAAAGCAGTGATGGCACTACAGTACCATCAGTTTTATTCCCACCAGTAAAGTCCAATTATATAATAGTTTTTCTAATAAATAAAGAACATAAAATCCTAAAACTCTTTTTACTGTGGCAGAGATTTGTGAGACACAATTACATTCTTGTAGTTCAACTGGTTCAATTTGCACAGTATGACCCCTCGGTTTTCCACCTTCCATGTAGCAAAGCAAAATAATTTTGTTAACAATAATCATCTTCGATCAAATATTCTCCAGTTTGTCAATAACTCTCCTCCTCAACATTTTTCTCACTGTGTGTGTCACTATTGCAACTAGTGAGCAAGCAGTTACGTGTTGTGAAGTATAGCTAAATATTTCGTTTCGGGGTGAAGGGGGGGGGGGGGGGGGGGGAGAGGCAAAGAAGATTAAGATTATCCCATTATAATTTTTAGAACTTTTTTTCTGTTTACAATATTTTTAATGTGCGAACTTGTAACTATTTTCAGCTTTATTTACTTACTTCCAAAAAATCAAGACAAGTTATTACTTGATCTTATTTTAAGAAATATACCTCAAGCATCTCCCTGGTTCTTCGAGCTTCAGCATTGGTCTCTGACTGCTGTTTCACTTGCTCTTGATATTGTCGGCAGTTAATTCCATCATGAATTGCCTGGAAATTTTTAGAGAAAAGCAATATTATTGTAGTAGGCATTTTTATTATCCATCAACAGATTCTGTTACAAATTATCTCAATTTTTAGGTTGAGAAGATATGCCACAAATCATACTTAGTAGGAAAAAATAACCATTAAAGACAGGACTGTCTCACAACAGCCTAATGGTGTCAGTTTTATTCATAACATACACAAACAACTTCATCTTTGTGTCTCATCAATAAATTAAATATATTGTTTTATAGGCTTAATATTTAATACAATCCACCCAGAAATGAAGGTAAGGAAAACAAACACTTACCCTCAAAGCATTTAGTTTTTTTAACTTTTTAATGTAAAAACTGATTAAGAGACTGTACTGCTTAGTTTCTTACGATAAATACAGCTTCTGTATTTTGTCTTGTAATTTGCACACTTCTACTCATTGAGTGTCTGGTATTTGGTGGTTGAAGTCCTAATCACGAGGAAAAAGATATGACTAACTTGTTATAGTCCATAATCTGAAAGATAAGGGTAAGGTTTCCTAGCAAACTTCCATTTTAAGACACGAAAAGCTGAAGACAGGCTGATTAAAAACAAATTCAGAAGAAAATATACTCTAGAGCATGAGACAGAATTTTCCTTTTGGCAGAAAGCTCACACAATTAATAGAAATTTGGTGTGGGCGGCTCAGCCTCTCCTCTGTATCGTGAGTAGCAATAATAGTGTCATTAAACCACTAACATCACTGTTTCCTGATTCCATGGATGGTGACCACTGAAACTGTCTGTACTTCTTTCATGATTTTACTTATATTATTATGTGTGAATGCTGAGTATGTGAAAGCTGCAGTGAGAACGTAATGCTAGGTCATTCGGTTACTTATATGTACAAGAGGAGGAGGAGGAGAAGAAGATGAAATAATGCCCACATTTCATTCCAGCCTGCTGATCTGGCTACAGAGAAAGTAAAAGTAAACATTTCCTTGTTGTTGTTGTTGTTGTTGTTGTTGTTGTGGTCTTCAGTCCTGAGACTGGTTTGATGCAGCTCTCCATGCTACTCTATCCTGTGCAAGCTTCTTCATCTCCCAGTACCTACTGCAGCCTACATCCTTCTGAATCTTACCTCCAAAAATGGAATTTTAAAGATGGGTAAGAGCAATTCCATGAAAAGAACTGAGATTTCACTCACAATTGTTCTGCCTATGATTCACACATTAAAGATAAACTTAAAAAGGAAATTTCTTTGTCATTGATGGTAAACACGTTGAAATTTGAAGAGAAAGATTGTCTCTGAACGAAGGAGCTTTTTCCTGTTTACCAAAATACCTATCCAATAACATCATTCTGGGGAAAATCATAAGTAAGACAACCACATAACAGAAGCTGTGGCAGAAAAAAAAAAAAAAAAAAAAAAAAACCACAGAAGAAGTTGTAATGTCTACTCCCAAAAAAATGGCTCAAATGGCTCTGAGCACTATGGGACTTAACATCTACAGTCATCAGTCCTCTAGAACTTAGAACTACTTAAACCTAACTAACCTAAGGTCATCACACAACACCCAGTCATCACGAGGGAGAGAAAATCCCTAACCCCGCCAGGAATCGAACCCGGGAACCCAGGCGTGGGAAGCGAGAACGCTACCGCACGACCACGAGCTGCGGACTGTCTACTCCCATGCAACAAATTGTACAGAACGAATCACTATGACACTAAGCAACATTTTTACTTAAAAAATAAATTGTAAGAAACTAAGAGTTGTGTGATTATGAAACAAACAGAGAAAATCCTAAACTAAAATTTACTGTGAAAGCAACTTGCAGACAAAGTGGAAGATGGCACTGCCAAAATCCCTTGATTATTATAAACTCAGTAAGAAACAGAAAATCATAATTGAGACAATGTTAAAAAATGAAAATTGAAAAATTTGTTCTGGATAGCATGTGCTTGCTGCTTCCTTCAAATACACAACCCTAGAGTTTAGAAAAGTGTCTTAGTAGCTGATACGGAAATAAAATATATTCTGTGGAAGCACCTGAGTATTATTTTGGCAACAAGTTGATGATAACAAATGCTTAGGCCTGCAGGTTTCTTTATAAACTTAAGCTTCAAAAAGGATTGTAATTAAGTAACACTTTGCTAATTTGGGGGAACAGACTCCGAATGATTGTAATGATGAAGTTCTGAATCTTACTCTAATGTTTGTTCCTCTCCCATGTCACTGGATTCAACAAGTTCCAGTGCAATTACTAATGACATCATCTCACAAACACTGATTCAAGTGATTATCCATCAGGATGAAGCTGGAACAAGAACTACTGGATTCATTTCAGATGTTGATCAACTGAATGAAAATTGTGTTGGAATTAGTGATATAAAAGACAAAGTTACTTGCTCTACACTGAACACAAATGACAAAATAAACATGTTCAGGTGCCATTTGTGTAATGTATAAGGAATAATTTTCATGATACAATTGATGTACTTTTAATGAGGTGACCAACTATTATTTTTACTAACAAGTTTGTCAACAGGATTAATTCCAAGCAACTGCTTAATTAAAAGTTGGCCATAACTAATGTCCACTCCACTTGGATCCATAGCCAATGGCATAATATTCTTCAGGGAAATAAAAGCTGTAGGATTCAAAGGGAAAAGAGTAAATAGGAACATACACAAAGAATGTTATTTTAAACTGTGAGCAACCACAAAGTTCCACATTTTGAAAGAAATAGCCCACAATTGCTGTGAAATACTTTCTACTGAAAGTCATGACCAGTTTCGTGCCACTCGAAGATGCATTCTCAGGTGACAAAGATTCTTTTTAACAAGTTAAGCCTTGTCTGCTGCCACTCAACCACCTTCCAGCTACTTGCACAGTTCTGCTACCCCCTTAATTTTAAATGACTACTGCATTTAGTGCACTGTTTGCTTACAACTTGACGTACATGATGGGGAGTAGCTCTAAGGCTAAAAGAATTTTTATCACTTTAGGATGCATCTTGTAGAGGTGCAAAGCTGATCATAATTTAATTTATTTTTAGTTATTTATTTATCCATCCACAGATAATAAATATTGTATGGATATTGTCTCTTCCCCCCCTCTCCCCCCCTCCCTCCCCGCCAAATAGCTGTACCATAGGTGCAACCACAATGGTGGGGTATCTGCTGAGAGGCCATACAAACGTATGATTTCTGAAGAGGGACAGCAGCCTTTTCAGTATTTGCAGGGGCAACAGTCTGGATGATTGACTGATCTGGCCTTGTAACACCAACCAAAATGGCCTTGGCTGTGCTGGTACTGTGAATGGCTGAAACAAGGGGAAACTACAGCCATAATTTTTCCCAGGGGCATGCAGCTCTACTGTATGGTGACATCCTCTTGGTTAAAATATTATGGAGGTAAAATAGTTCCCCATTTAGATCTCCGGGCAGGGACTACTCGGGGATGTCGTTATCAGGAAAAACAACGCTGGCGTTATATGGATCAGAGCATGGAATGTCAGATCCTTGAATTGGGCAGGTAAGTTAGAATATTTAAAAAGGGAAATGGATGGGTTAAATCTAGATATAGTGGGAATTAGAGAAGTTTGGTGGCAGGAGTAACAGGGCTTCTGGTCACATGAAAACAGAATTATAAACACAAAATCAAATAGGGGTAATGCATGAGTGGGTTTAATAATGAATGCAGATAAGCTACTATGAACAGCATAGTGAACACGTTATTGTAGCCAAGACAGACATGATGCCCACGCCCACCACAGTAGTACAAGTTAACATGCCAACTAGCTCTGCAGATGAGGAGGAGGCAGAGGAAATGTATGATGAGATGAAATAAATTATTCAAACAGTTAAGGGAGACAAAAATTTAATAGCCATGGGGGACTGGAAATCGATAGCAGGAAAAGGAAGAGAAGGAAAAGTAGTAAGTGAATATCGACTGGGAGGAAGGAATGAAAGAGGAAGCCGCCTGGTAGAATTTTACATAGAGCATAATTTAATCATAGCTAACACTTGGTTTAAGAAGCATGAAAGAAGGTTGTTTACATGGAAGTGACCTAGAGACACTGTAAGGTTTCGGATTGATTATATTGTGGTAAGACAGAGATTTCAGAACCAGGTTTTAAATTGTAAGACATTTCCAGGGGCAGATGTGGGCTCTGACCACAATTTATTGGTTCTGAACTGCAGATTAAAACTGAAGAAACTGCAAAAAGGCAGGGATTTAAGGAGATGGGAGTTGGATAAACTGAAAGAACCAGAGGTTCTGACAACATTGTTAGTCCAAATGCATATGTGAATTTTATGTGAAATCATTACAAGGAAATGGAACATACAACTGTGTATGCATAAGCTTAAATGGATGGTGGCACAAAAAATTGACTTAAAGCTAAATACACATAGCAGACAGTTTATATTTATATGGGGATGCATAGAAAGTGATGTAACAGTAATATATATGGGCTTTCAATGCACAATGGGAATTAAGAAACTACAACAAGTACAAACTATAGGCTTATTTCTGTATAGTCCTAACACAACTGACTAACAATTAAATTTATTTCAGTATATAAGACAAGATTAAGAATAGGTAAAAATAAATGTAATGTGTTATTTGATGATTAGTGAAAATGTGTTCTTATTTATTTGGGAAGGTATTTTGGATAGCAATTGTATATTTGTCTTGAAGTACTCATCAACAGAGTAAAAGGTGTGTGTGACAGTTAGTTCTTTTACTTTCTTCCTGAACGACAGCCTTTCACTATTTCTTATGGTTATAGGAAGTTTATTTTACAGCTGAGAGCCTATATTCCTGACACCAGCTTGACACCTACTTAGTCTTTGGAGTAGCAGATGAATGTTCAAATTTGTTCTTGTACTGTGCTCATGTATATTCCTATTTCTCGTGAAGAGGTGTATGGTGTTTTTTTTTTCAGATAAAACTGTTTCCATTATATAAATACAGGATACTGGTAAAATTTTCAAGTCTTTGAAAATTGGCTTTGCTGATAATCTTCGATGTTCTTACTTCATTATCTTTCACAGCCTTTTCTGCATTATAAAGATGTTTTTGTACGATGATCCCCAGAAGGGGATGCCGTATGTTAAAATTGAATGTATTATGCCAAAGTACGCTGTTTTTAATGCATCTATGTTGCATGTTTGGATGAGGATTCTAAATGCGTAACAGAGGCTGCTCAGCTTATTCAGTACTTTTTCCCTTGCACATTCCATTCCAAAGTGTTATCTATCCATATTCCCAAAAATTATGTTGCTTCTACTTGCTTGATTTCATGGTCTTCTATTAGTATTGGTGTCATTTGAATAGGGTGGTTTTTTGATGGATAGAAGAGCATGTGGACTGCATTCAGCAACAGTTTATTTCTCTGAAGCCAGGGCAGCAGCCTCCCCTTTGTATTTGATATTTGATCACTCATTTGTTGCACTGATGTGCTACTGAGCAACCCCAGAACAGAGCCTTGTGGCATATCACAAGTAATCACAGCTTTGTTAGAGCAAGTTCTTTCTTTGCTAGAGACTTCAACTACTTGCATCCTATTTGATAAGTGTGGCTCAAACCATTGATTACATACACTTCGGATGCCATATGTGTCTAATTTCTGAAGAAATATCTGTTGATTAACCAAATCAAATGCTCTGGTTAGGTCAATGAACAATCCAGAGGAGAATTCTCTGTAATTGAAAGAAGAGAAGGTTTGGTCACAGTGCAAAAAGGTAATCTTTGACAGATCTGTGCCTGCTAAACCCATTTGATGTTCAGAAAATCAGTTTTCCTTTATTCAGGAATTCTAACATGACTGCACATGACTTTTTCAATTACCTTTGATTCTGCTGGTAGGAGGGATATTGGCCAACAGTTATTTACATCACGTGGGTCACCCTTTTTGAAAACTGGGAAGACTTTTGAGATTTTGAAGAATTCCGGAAAGAAGCCCTTGCTTAATGAACCATTTATTACAAAGGGATCCAGCAATTTCTGTGTCAATATTTTTATTAAATGAACAGGTTATTTACAACTTGTATAGAAACAAGACTACAGTCTGGGGAAAAAGAAATTTATGGCACAACTTGAGTGAAAGAAGGGACCAACAGATAAAGACACAACTGAGACATGAAGGAATTATCAGTTTGATAATGGAGTGAAGTGTGTTAAGGTAAAAACTGAAGAGAGAGACCAAGGGATGAATACAGTAAGCAGATTCAGATGGATGCAGCTCGCTGTAGTTATTCACAGGATAGAGTAGATTGGAGAGCTGCATCAAACCATTCTTTGGACTGAAGACCACAACATCATAGGATTCATGAATATTGGCTCAGTTTTTTCAAAACCAGTGAAACTGGAAAAACGAAGAAGGAATACATGTTGAAGTAACACTGGTGAACCACCTTCATTTTAGTACATGAAGTTTTGGGATTGCAGCAGTATAATGTTGGCTTCTTGGGACCATTCATTCAGCCATCTTCAGGTGGTGATGGCTGAAAGGTTATTAGTCAAAATATCGTGGCAAGAAATTGACATTATGTGGCTCCAATACAATCCTGAAACTTCCTGGAATACTCTTTATGCCAGGAAACTTTCAAGAATCATCTTCATTTTTGCCAATCACAATGTATTGTTTGCCCCTATTGCAGATAAATTTCAGCAACCCTGAAAACCTATTATACTAAGACTACACATAATATTCATTGAACATACCAATTAATAATGCAATCATAGCATTACTTGTAACTGTTGAGCTTTTGTATTTAGGGCAGTTGAGGTTGAATTGACAAGCAACCAAATGAAAATAAGAGTAAAAATGGCATGGAGTGCTTTTCATAAACTAAATAAGGTTTAAAAACTAATATTTCAAAGAGACTGCAAAAAAAAAAAAAATTTATGATTAGTGTGTTACAGTTATGACTTATGAGTGTCAATGAAGGACCATTAGCATGAAAATTTCAGTGAGCAGTGGAGAAATTCATGTTGGCAATTATTAGAAGAAACAAGGAAACAAACAAATGGATTAGGAAACAGGCTGAAGTGACAGTAACTAATACGAAATTCTTGCGAGTGGATCTTGTCAAGCAAATATATGTTAGAAGGACTAGAGAAGATCTTTGCATGAGTCCACAGTTACACATCCCTTACTCTGTCAGTGGACAAGAGGTCCACTATCAACAGCAGTATATGGAGGAGGAATATCATCATCATCATTATCATCCTCCTCCTCATCATCATCGTCATCATCAGTTCTCTGATACTGATAGCATCTGTAACATGACACCATTCCCTCTTAAGCAGTTTCTTCTCTTTGGCCAAACAGAAGAACATGGTTCAAAAAGCTAGTGGCCTGTCGTTTTTTTCATATCTGTCTGTTTTTAAGATGTAAGCTCTTTTTTTTTTTAAAAAAAAAAAAAGAAAAACTTTATTTTAATGTAGTTTTTTATGGAGATCTCTTTTCAGAGATTATGATTGTTGACAAGGCGGTTAAATATAACATTATGGGAAAGTTAAAAGAATCCAAATGTTCATGTGACAATTACTATTTCAATTTACCTGGCATGTCAGGCAGTTGGTTACAGAACACACTGGACAGCGGAACTCGTTAACATTGTCTTCAAAAATACACCATCCTTTGCAGTCAGGTGTTTTACAGTGAAATGCATTTCCTATTTTATTTTCTGCTTGTGCTACAGATTTGGCCAAATGCTGTTCATACATATCGGCAGGCACGAGCTGCAAACAAAAGAATGTGTAATTTACTATTTTTCTTCATGTATTATTTTTTTAAGATAATAACAGTAGTTTCTTATAGTGGACCAACAGCCAAAACAGAGGCTGCTCTTTGTATAACATGGCATCATGGAAATCACTTAATCTCAACAAGAGACACGCATGCAACGAAACATTTACTTTGCCTGAAACACAATTATTCCCTTGAAAGCAATAAATACTTCTACTGAAAATAATTTTTCTGATCTTGTTTGTAGTTAGATACATTGAATTGGGGCCATATTAGTTTTGGTACACTGTATTTAAAAGAAAATTCACCTGAAAAACTATAAAATTACAAGGAGACAGAAGGAGTGGCTAACACTTACTTTCAGGAGGCAAAAATTCTAAGGACCACTTACAGATATTGAAGCAGCCCTTTTTTCATGCAGTTTTGAAGCTAATTTGGATCACTTGATAACTGTTATGTCATCAGGTAGGATCCATATTTTTAATTTCACCTTACGAGCTCTGCAGTGTGATTATCAACAACTTCACATCAAAGTACTCACTAATAGCATGTCCATCCATTGGTAGTAACATGTATTATCAGTTTGTTTAATTTCAATTGGTAATATTCATTTACAAATGGTTGGATGACAAAAAAAGCATCAAATATAATCTAGTTTATAATGTTAGAAACCTGTAACAGCTCTGTCGATTGTCAGCTTCTGTTCCCATGGATCTGTGATTGTGCGTGAGAAAAGAGGCATCTTGTGGACATATCTTAAGTCTGGAATTGGTGCACATCAAAATGTTTCTAACTGTTACCACTTAAGGTCAAGCAGCTCTATGGCCACATAAAACCTTAGCAAAACCTACATCATTGACAAAAAGAAAACCCAAGTTCTACACTGCTAGCCTATTTGAAAACTTGGTCGTGTGACCCACTGCCCTATACAATACAGCAACTTACAACTTGAGCACAGCTTATTAAGTAAGGCATATTATAACATTTATACATTTTAAAAATATTACAACACATACGCTTGGTTCATTAGCAGCCTCATATCTCATTATTCAGTTTCAGATGTAACAAAATAACTGGCTTTATTCAATTCTATACACCCCAAAAAGAACTGGAGGTAGCCTAGTCAACTTGACAACCTTATTCACCTTCGCATTGCAGTCCTGTGTTAGTCAAATGATGACCTGGAACACATTAAATTATCAAAGTCTCTTTAATCAAACATATGGATTGTGGGATAATGGAAAGCACTCTCATTCTGGCAATAATCACTCATGTACATGTGGAGAAATATTTGTTTTGGCAGCCTTGTCCAGATTATTTGTTTAACAATAATAGAAACAAGCTCATTTTCCAGCTGTAATCAAGATGTATGGAACTGTGTGTGACACATGGCATATATTGTGTATCTGTATCATTTGTTACTAACTTTACAAACAATTTTAGTATAAATGTTAATAACTTTGTTAATAATAATTTTATACACAGCCAATAGTTTTAGTGATCTTGTCTCACTACTGTGAATTCAATGCTATCTTAAGATTTTTTATAGCATGTCTTGGAGCAGGTTTAGTTTTTCAGTAAATATTCAAGTTTCAATTTTAACATTTTGCCTCACTCCCTTAAGCATGCAGTGGCAGCATGCACTCCCCTTGCCACTTCCAGATATCCATGTCGCTGACCTGCTGTAACCTGCCGAGTGGCCCCCATGTCTGTTCACAACTAGCTGCAATAACCTGGGTGCTTTGCCCATCATCACATTTGTCTTATCTGGCCCACGCTCTTCACATCAACTTTCCAGGGACACAACATTCAAATAATTGCTCTGCTTTTTATATACAGTTTTTAGTGAACTCGCTGCTTGTAATGTCACATACTTATCACCGTACTATCTTTGACCTACTACTTTCTTTGATGCTCTTGCTTCAACTTTGTCATTCCCGATTTTTACAAGAGGTGGGTCTCTCTCAGTCTGGGGTCTGAATGACCAGTCCCTCCTTTCTAATCATCCCCATTCTCTCTCTCTTAGCTTCCTCAACAAACAGTTATGGAACGTAGGATAATGTTTCTACTTTTGTAAGTATTTACCAAAAGTATATATACACAGTCTTGGGGCCATCAGTTTTAGTTTTGGTCATTGTGGTCAACAGTTAGAGAGAGCAATCATCTTCCAATCAGACGTGGCAAAGAGGCAAGACTCTGAAAACTGAAGACAAAACAATATTATAGAAAATTTACTTACTGCTTTAATTTCTCTTTCTTGAAGAACACAGTCACAAGCATAGTCTGCATCCCTATAAGGACACTTAACTTCTGCCTCCTCACTAAACTGTACAGTATTCCTTAGGCACTGTCTGCAACAAAACACAGCATAAATGCAACATGAGCCATCGATGATGTGCCATTCACAACTTTGGTATGCAATATTTTAAAGACAGTAATAAAATGAAAAATGAGTTCACCTATGAATTTATTTGCCACCAACAGAGCAATTCAATACAGAGCCTCATTCACTTACTGCTGTAAGATTACTTAGTGCACTTAAAAAATAATCTCATGATGATTACCTAATGACAATTTGCAAAGATCATAAACTGAGACTATAGTTGAATTTTGATCCTCATTTCTATTGTGATTCTGTTATTTCCGTTCAATCATTCATGGTGGGAGGTAAATGATAGCAGAATTAATGCTGTTGCCATATATCAAACACTACAATTATGTTCAAACAACAGTTATTTGATCTAGTCTTACAGTAACTGCATTAATTGATCACATGGCCAGGCACTCTCTGTTTCTACTTTGCCAGTTACCTGCATTCCACAGAATTCATTTTATGAGTTTTGAATTATATATGAATTCTGTCTATGTAATTAAACTTAATTCACAGTGTTACAAATGTGTTATTCCACACAAAGTGGGACAACAGATTGAATCCTCATTGTTTAAACTGTTCTCAATGGCATTGCCATTTATGGCCTCATTTTCAATTCTGTGCAGAAAATGTTTAGCTCATAAGAAGACAGAAGTTGAGTATTACCAAAAAATAATGTATTGCAATGAATTGCAACATTTAGATTATTATTAAATAATCAATGGACCTTCTAATCTCATTACATATTGACTTTCCTGTGCAACAATGTATCTACCTATGTACAAGTAAGATGAAGACGGCTAATAAATGGACCAATTAATACTGCAAATGCATTTAAAACTATAAGCATTCGCCACACACCTTTATTTGCCTCTAGGTTTTCTTGTTCTCATTTGGTAGAAGTCAAATGCTTGGTCAAATATGATATCTGCCTCAACAAACATCACCTATGCTGCCAAACATCACTTTAGGACAGAAACAGCCACAACAGCAATATCAAATATGTCTACCATTAAATATATATTTATATTTATACACCTTTGTCAATAAAAAACTTTCAGTGATATGGAATATCTATTTATGCACTTGTTTTGTAGGTAAACAGCACAGATGCAAAGAATGCATGTCCTCATATCTCAGTACACAAACAAGGCAGTGCTTACTTCCTTCATTTGCTCCTCTCTCTCTCTCTCTCTCTCTCTCTCTCTCTCTCTCTGTGGCTGTCGTAGTGCTGTCTGAAGCCATCTATCTCTTTCTGCTCCTCATACCACCTTTTCAATGAAAAGGACACATTACTGCATTTAAGAAATGCTTCAGTTGTATACCAACATGTGACATGATGATAAGGAGACCATTATTAGAACTGACTTTTGACAAACTGAGTGACATACTAAATTGATAAGATAGTTGAGCTCGTGGAATTACATTTTGCTGGAGACATACGAGTCTCAACTTTATCTTTGACAAGGATAGAAGCTGAAGCAATGAATTAAAATTTCTGCAATGGCCAGGCTTGAACCCCAGTCTCCTGCTAACAAGGCAGGTGATGTGTGGTGGTTAGCACATCTGCTGCATAAGCAGGAGACCTCTGTTCAAGTTGGCACAAATTTTAATTCATTGCTTCAACTTCTACCCTTATCGATGATATGATAGTGACATAAAACTCTGCAGACTCACGACAAAGCAACGTCAATTTCTGTGACTCCTACATGTAACTCATTAATATCTTACTATAAAAACGCATACTTTCTCATTTTATGGTCTTGATGGTTCACTTGCCTTGTCTAGTTATTTAATGAATTAGTCTTAGCAACATAAGAATTGGCATGTGGCTAACACAAATCCAAGGTAACCAATTACTTTAAATTTCCTGACAGATTAAAACTTTCTGCAGGGATTCCAAATTCAAGTCTTGTCTCTCATGAGAAACTCTCTTATCAACTACTGAATATGTTCTATTACCAAACACAAAGCTTTAATGTGAAATCCCTCGTGTCTTCCCTAGCTCTACACAGAAGATCTTCTGCAGACTTCGCTGGATTCTGGGAGAAAGGACACAGCAGAAAATGGCTTCCTCAACATGCTTCAAATAATTTCCATAATGAAGCTTTGTCTCTGCAGTGGTATGTGAATTTTAATGAAGTTTCGGATGACTTATTTGGTAATAAAAGTTAGATTACAGTGTGCGCAAATGCACGCACATGAGTGCGCGGACACACACACACACAAGAAAGGTGACAAAATACTGCATTTTTAGGTGCTAGTTTGGTGTCACAGTTACATCTGACATTGAGAATGACAGACTATCAATATTTCAAATGGTGGTTGCATTGTTATTGTTGTGATCACCTCATAGTTACTAGTGATACAAAATATATAAATATAGATGGGAGTTTTTCTGGAACACATTGTGGACTACCTTGACCAGGATATTGCTGTTACTAAGCAGGAAAAATGCACATAAAATTGTTTAATCACACTGCATACATTTGAAAGATAGGTGGAAGCATCAAATTTGACAGCCAAAAAGTGCAGCCTCTGGCCAAGCTGCCATCTGAATAATGTTGTGCAACCATATTAATCATCCAAGCAATGCACAGCCTTATTTCCATCACTTTGTTAGTGAGACCTTAGTTTGTATTAACAGTAAAATATAGAGGAGTCATTGTATGCATGTATTAACATGAATAATTGTTAAGATGTTGTAAATGGGTTTAGTATTGTCACCAAATTGAAAAAAATAGTGTTAATCAAAGCTAAATGAAAACATATAACACAAAAGAAACCGACAGTTCATTAGTGGACACTTATTGAACAAAAAAAATCTATTTCAGGCAAATAGTCCAAAGCAAATACAACAAATGAAAAATTAGCCTGTTTTAAATCTTCTCCAGAGATTAGTTTGCTTTGATATGTGACATCTCTGTTTACTTCAGCTGTCCATCATGAAATGAAGCTTCAGTAATAGTATAATAATAGAAATTTCTGGTTGGAGACAATATAAAAGGAAATGGGTACAGGCAACTAGTTGTATGCAGACGAATGGTGCCTAAAGTGTTAGTGATTACCTCATCTTTATATAAATGAGTGTGGATCACCGAGTATTGTTCTGTTTTCATTTTTTGTTTGAATTTTTAATAATGTATTTTTATGAAATGGTTTTGTTGTTTGAAAACATATTCTTATTTTTTGCATTTGCAGTGCTTGCATTCCACTCATATCAAATAAATTAGTGCACCCATTTATGTGTTTAGCGATAATTTGTAAAACACATTCCACACAGTCAAGAGAGTTTGCAAACTTAAAGATATTGTTAAAAACAATGCACCTGCAGAATACATGAAGGCATTCTCGAAGAATTACTCCATCACCAGCATTATATGTTACAAGACAGACAGAACAGTCAAAAGCTTCAGTGTTGGGAACCAGATCTGTGTTATCCAGATTTAAGAGTTCCTGATAATGATGATTTTGTTTTTGCTTCTCAACATCTTTCTCTTTTGCTGCTGCCTGCAAATAGTGAAATATGATGATGCAATGATTTTATGAAAAACTGTTATGCACGGCAGTATTGTAGATTTATCACAAAGATAATTTTTAATATCAATTATTTCAAATAAGGAAATACACATTCATCAAAACATATTTAACTTCCATAATAAGAACCGCATAGTAACCTGCTGCATTTCCTCATCCAGTTTTTGCTCACGTCTCATTCTTTGGAATTCCTGTTCATTTGCTCGATATTCTACAGGGACCACATATCGTACAGGTCTTTCGGTTGTACAAGCAGCGCATCCTGGTCTTGTAGGAGAATTGATTAGGGTGCAAACTGGACATTTCCATCCTGGCACGAAGAAGAAGAAGCGTAAGTTCACTAGACAATGGCTTCCACTATCTGCTAATGTTAGCTGCAACACTTATTACTAATAGCTGAATATTGTTCCAAGCTGACAATGTAAAGCTAACAAAGAACACAACAATAGCTTCATTGGGTCATGTTTATGGATGGACAGCAGGACAGTATAAATGATGCTGGAATGGAGGCCAACTCAGAAAATACTCAATAAAAATCCCTGAAAGTGATTTGTTAATGTAAAATATAGCTTCCTTCATGAATGTTAGAAAATGTAGACAAATTGTCCATGACAAAGCATAATACCGTTGGTCAAACCAAGATTCATTCAGAGTTGGATCCCATAAGAAGAATAATGTATAATTGCAGCTAAAAAAGGATTAATATAATCATTGATTCATTAGCATATTTCCTGTACATTCCACCATTAAAGAAAACCTATAGAGATAAGAAACAAAGCAAAGTATAGAGAAGTAGCTGCTGGTGTGGGGGAACCTCAAGCGCTAAGGGATAAGGTTGTGAGAAGGAAGGGAAGGGAGTGTTACATAAAAAAATTTGGTATTAGAGACAAAACCAAGGTGTTTTGCCTTGTTCAGTTGGCTGGTGACAGTCCACATGACATTTCATCCCACGCGGTGTGAGCAGGGACAGAGAGGATGTGAAGTGCAAAGTTAATAAAAAGGAATTGATATTAGTATCAATTTTATATTAGTATCAAATCCACAATTTTTGGGGTCACAGTTTAATTGGTGATAGCTTTGATGACATTTCTCTGCTAGGAATATGGTGGGTGCAGAAAATGGATGACAGAAAATTAATAAAAAGAAAGACAAATATTAGTGTCATACACAATGTTCGGGAATGACATCAATATCCTGCACTGGCTGTTATTGTTATGATTAAACCATCCTTTTATTTCGTACTGTCCACACTAATCCTGACAATAACAGCCATTGTGGCAAACTGATATCATATTGCAGTTTGATATTCGACAACATTCAGGGTTGATTGTTGATACTCCCAGTGACACTTGACCAACAAGAGCCAGTGCAGGGATGGGGGTGGGAAGTCAGAGTGATACGTAAAGCATAATTTTGGAATTTGTGGAACAATTTCAACTCGATTTTGGATAGATATCAGCTAAACTAAGTTTGTTTTTGTACTACAGATGGAATTCATTCCTTTACATATCTAATGTAATATTTTGACAAATAAGTAACTGGGCAACACGGGATAATCAGCTAGTAATGAAAAACACACACACACACACACACACACACACACACACTTGTTTCTGAGGTATCTACCATATTACATAGTGAAGGACAAATATGAAATCAAAAATCAAAACATACCTAAATTCATGGTATCAGTCTTCCTCTCCCTCACACTTGTATTTCCTATTTCATCAATGTGAGGTGCAGATGGTTTTGGCTCTGGAAGTGGTGATACCTTTGAGCGATCAACATGGATTTCTGAAGGTTCTACTACAACAGGTTTCTCATGCACCACAACAGCTGTTGCACCTATCAAGCCTCCTTCATCTGAGTCTTCGTCTTCCTCTTCTACTTCCTCCTCCTCTTCAATTTCCTCTTCTTCCTCTTCCTCTTCATCTTCTTCATCTTCCTCCTCTTCTGCAACATGGTTTACTTTGGGAACTTCTTGCTTTTCAGATGCACCATTTTGAACTGTTTGAGTTACTTGCCTTAATCCTTCATTCACCAACACTTTCTTAGTCTGATCAGGGCTGTAAAATTAATGTTGGTTGATTACTAAATAAAGACTTAATAACAGAAAAATTCTTGCATTATTTATTTGTACACATTAGACCTGCTACTTTCAAGAAAGCTGACTGATGTCAAGAAATATGTGAGGGACAGTTGTACCACTGATTAATAAAGTAAATGGCCAGTGGTCATGGGAGAGTTATCTCATTTGAAGATGTGCTGTGTAAGTCACCTGAATTTTGCATCTATATGTAGCATATTGTGTCAGTGTAGACACAATATCCGAGCAGTCTGTTGCGGACAGGTGTGTACTGAATATGATGAAATGTCATGTGTGAACTGATTTTGAATATGGGGTGATGACTGGTGCAATGCAACAGGAGATTACACAAAAATACAGGTTTTCAAAGTCCACAGTGTTCTAGGCTGGGTCTTCAATATTGCAAAGACATACATGAACAGCCAAACAGAATGACCAGAAGTGTCTGACAAGCAGACATAATGTTGCCGCTGCAGAGCCGTAAGAGGCTATCGATGGTCAGATTGCTGCCGATCTGAATGTGTGACATCAGGAACCCATTTGTATCATAACTGCACAGAGACAAATGCACCACAGATGGTTGAGTAGCTGATGACTGATATCACATCAAGTGCCTTTTCTCATAACTTTTGCCTGCTTAGTAAAGACTGTCATAATTGAGATGTAATTATAAGCTTGCATGTTTCAACATCACACATGTTTCAAGGCAAAAAGATATAGCAGAAAAAAATGAGGACTAAAGTTTTATTCATCTTAGTAAGATATCAGGGGTGACTAAATGTTTCTGTTATTTAACAAGAAATCATAAAACTTAAGTCCTGTTAAAATGATAGGTATTTGTTTCTGGTATGTAACATGTTTTGCAACATAGACATTTGAGATGAAGCACATGTGTCACTGTAAAGTTTACTGAGTATAAGAGGATAATAAATGATTGATGGCAAAAAAATGCAATAGCCAGGGTTCATAAAGTTGTTATTCTTGGACAGATGATGATGCAAACACAACCACCACACTATTGGCAAATGCTCAACCATTTTCATTTGATCACATCTGGAATGCAATGAAGGAATTTTAACTGTCAATCCTTGACAACATTTGTGACCCAACAACTGCACCTATGCAGTCAGAGACATTGCAACATCTGCTACACATCCTCAATATCTAGGGAATCTCTCCCTCTGACATGGACCACATTATCCCCATATTGAAGCAAAGAAAAGAACCTGGATGTGCTAGATCTAATACACCAATTTTTGAAAGCTCATGCAACAAAATTCTGGAACTATTTGTTAAAAGACAACTGGAATGATGAATGGAACACAATTAATTACTGGAATGAATTTTCACTCTGTGGCAGAGAGTCTACTGTTTTGAAAATTCCTAGTAGATAGAAACTTGTGTTCAACTGGGACTCATAATCTTGCCTTTCCCATGGGAGACTTATGGGACAGGATGAGAAGGAAAGACTGATTTTCGAGGACTGCACTGGGTGAGATTTCAAACCCTGAAAGTTTTGAGGTGGAAGATAGGGTAATAAGCAAGACAGAGCTTAAAAGAATAGTTACAGATACAAAGTGCTGAGACTGAAGAAATTAATGGAAATGAAGGCCATGCGGGTGGCAAGAACTAAGGATATGTTGCAATGCCACAACCCACCTGTGAAGGTCTGATAAGGTAGTGTCTAAGGGAAGAATCTATATGGCATGTGCGGTGAAACAGGCACTTAGGTCATGACTGTCATATTGTAGAGTATGCTCTGCAACGTGTTGCCAGTATACATCGACTGCCTATGGCACCATGTTATCAGCAAGGATGAATGGATGCGCACATGGACAGGTGCACACTGGCAACACGTAATATCCCGTCACTGAGCATGCTCTACATCTTGACAATCATGACATTGATGCTATCTGGATTCTTCTCCCAGGAACTAGCTTCTCAGAACTCCACAGGTGTGAACTGGCATGTTCTTGATTCTCACCGTCCACCAGGCCTTAATTTATGTTAATTTCTTCAGTCTCAGCATTTATTTTCGATAACTATTCCTTTCTTTCCCTTCTTGTCTGCCCCTGGGAGCTGAATGGTAAGCGCTACAGAATGTCAGTCCTAAGGGCCTGGGTTCGATTCCTGGCTGGGTCGGAGACTTTCTTGGCTCAGGAACTGGGTGTTGTGTTGTCCTAATCATCATCATTTCATCCCCATCGACGCGCAAGTCGCTGAAGGGGCATCAAATCAAAACACTTGCACCTGGCGAACGGTCTACCCGATGGGCGGCCCTAGTCACACGACATTTAAATTTATTTCCTTTTTTCACTTCCTTTAGTTTTCTATATCTTTTATTTTCTAACATCCCACCTCTACCACATACAATGAACTTAGCTTCCTGCCCTTGTTGACTCTTGCATGATGTTTTGTAATTCCTGTCTTGCTTATTACCCTATTTTCCACCTATAATCTCTCACTTTTTCAAATGTCATCTGATGCAGTCCCCAACAATCAGCCTTTCCTTTTCGTTATGTCCATTAAGTTTCCCCGGCCAGGGATTCTGGGTGACTTTTCCAAACTCTCCCCATTTCCTAAGTCTCTCAGCCCTCTTTCTTCATCGCTCTTCCTGCCCCTTCAACGCTTCTGCCAGAAGGAGCCACCAGCCCCGAAAGCTTGCAAATTTCCTTAACCTTTATAAATGTGTGCTCTCCTGTCACTACTAGTTGAGTAGTGTTTTTATCTATCCAGTTATATATACTTTTGAGATTGAATTTCTCTTCCAACATCTATTAAATTATTATAATATGCAATCCCTATTACCAATGAACACATCTGTCCAGGATATCTCATACAAATTCCATTGTGTTACTGCATTACTTGACAGTTGGCTACTAAAAAATAGTCTAGTTATCATCTTACAAATAACAAGTAATTGGTATATTGACCAATGACTCTCCACAGAGATGACACAGAGTTCTGGGACTAATTTACAATTCATGACTTGACACAATTTGCCCACATTACACATTTGCTTTTGAGGCTAAAACAAGTGGCAAATGTTTTCTGTGTTTTGGTCCAAACGTGATGGGGTACACATCCTGCCACAATGCGCAGCCTGTACGGATCACAGATGTGACGTCAACTGGATTGTAGCACGATAATTTATCATACCAGCAGATAAATTTACATTGTGAAGAATCGAAATTCTTGCGCCCCATTATGAAAAAATTAACGGAGCTGCAGGAGCTTCTTTTGATCAGTTATCATTTCTCTATTGAAATAACAAGCTAAACATGTATTCTGCCTTACTGCCTTACAACTCAATTCAATGGATGAGCCAGTATTAAATTCCCATCTCTCTTTTTTTTTTCTTTTTTTTTTTTTTTTGTTACTGACTTTGTGCAACATCCATCTGCTCTTGTGACGTGAAAAAGCAAACATCAAAAATAGATTCATGACAGCAGTGCAAATGCAGTGGCAAGATGCAATAAATTATCCTCTGTTGGGTTGAAAATAAATGTGGAAAGTGCCTTCTATTGTCCAGATTTTCAAGCAGAATGGTTATACTCTCTTTCTCAGAACACTCCAGTGTTTAATGCAGAAATAGTGGCTTTCATGCAGGTTCAACAGTTCATAGGGCACATGAAACAAACAAGATCTTGACTGAAACTAACTTGTTACATGCACTATCATTTCTCAACACCCAATCAACACAGAAGGAAGGAAAATGAGGGTTTAACAACCCACCGACAACGAGGTCATTAAAGAAGGAACACAAGTTTCAGAGAAAGGCAAAGTTCATCAGCTGTTCATGTGGTATTGTTGATAGCCTGATTATGTAAATCATGTTTCTTGTTACACCATGTTTATGGTGGTGTCTGGATACACTGTCAACCAGTCGAAGGATTGCTAGAAACATGCACCACATCATGAATTCAGGTGGGCTGGCGTAGCATTATGCTATGGGAGACATTCATCTGAGTTTCCATGGGAGCGGTGATAGTAAACAAAGCCTGCAGACAGCTGGGGACTATGTGAGTATTATTGCAGAGCACCTGCATCCCTTCACACTTATTGTCTTCCCCATAGCATTGGCACCCTCCAGAAGATTTACTGTCAGTATTTTAAGGCAAGAATTGTGTTACAGTTATTTGAGGAGCATGCCAGAGAACTCACGTTGCTGTCTTGCTTGCTAGACTTGCCTGATCCGGAATCGATGGAACACATCTGAGACATCATGAGATGCCACCTCTGCACCCACGGACCACTGGACCGTAATTTATGGCCAAGATTTACATGATTTCTGTATTTGCATGACCTGTATGTGATTTGATGCCACATATTTCAGGAAAACTACCAAGGACTTCATGAATCCATGTTACACAGAACTGCCGAAGTACTGTGTTACAAAGCTGGACCAACAAGCTCTTAAGTAGGCAACCATTCTGTTGTGGCTCATTAGTTTAAATACAAGGAGTGTTCAGTAAACAATGCAAAACATTTTTTTTCCTTGGCTAATTTTGGCTGAAAAAATATTCAGTTTGTTGTGGGACATCACGAAACATTTCTGCTTCAGCCCCACAGTTTCATGAAATACCGATAGGTGACGGCACAATACTCTGTCCGAACAGGCCTCGAAAGGCCCAATGGTACCGACCAACCACCATTTCATCCTCAGCTGACAGGCTTCACTTGATGGGGATATGGAAGGGCATGTGGACAGTAAACTGCTTTCCTGGCCATTCTCAATTTCCATGATTGGAGGCACTACTTCTCTGTCAAATAGCTCCTCAATTGGCCTCACAAGGGCTGAGTGTACTCCGCTTGCCAACAGCACCTGGCAGACCCAAATGATCACCCATCCAAGTGCTAGCCAAGCCCAACCATGCCTAACTTCAGTGATCTGACGGGAACCAGTTTTACCACTGCGGCAAGACCATTGGCTGGAGGCACCATATATACCCTTCAAAATGGTGTCTACATTGGTGGGGTGTTCCAAGCAAACTGCTATAGCTGCAAGCAACCGGTAAGCAGTGCACGGCAGAGAAAGGAGCCGTGACCCTGCCAAGTGGAGGACGACTGGAGGTATTACTAACAATGAACAGACAGGACAGATGAATGTGTAGGGGATGACAGACACTATGGCCGACCAGGACGCAACATGAGGCAAGCAAGCAAGAACTGAGGTGATAAACACGGTGAGACAACAACAATGCAGGAACAGTCCAAACAACGACAGTATGTAACTCAACACATAGAAATCGAATGCAGTACGGCTGAGATGCACATGGGAACTACGGCATGTACCAGACTGCTGGGGTAGCACCGCGCAGCCGCCTAAATATGTGACTGCGGGAATCATGATTGGCCGCAGACTTCACAGGGTACAGAGAGTGTCGCACTCACGTGGTGAGACTCACGGTGCAGGCATGCGCTGGACCACAGAGACCCCTGTGGCATGCATTCGACTACCATGCGTCACGACACCAAACAAACAGCTGTGATTTGAGTTTATTTTGGTGGAAAAACAGAGCATTGCAGACATTCATAGGGGCTTGCTGAATCTCAGCTGAGACCTGGAAGTGAACAAGTGCTTGATGAGTCATTGGGTGAGGCATCTGGAATCATCAGAAGATGGTTGCACAAATACACCTGATCTCCAGTGTGCCAGCCAGCTGCACACAGCTGTGACTCCTGCTATGTTGGGACACCCTCAGGAAACTGAAGAAATGACTTCTGCATGTTTGTCACCACAAAAATGCAAACAAACTGCTCTTTATCCACGATAACATGAGGCCTCAACCAAGCTTGTACACCCAAGAGGAGCTCATGAAACTTCATTGGATTGTACTTCCTCTTCCACCCAACAGCCCAGATGTTGCACCTTCCTACTTCGACCTGTTTGGCCCAATGTAGGACACTCCACGTGATGCAATATATGGATGATGGGGAGGTTACTGATGCTGCAAAATGCTGGCTCCAACGTCAACCAGTAGAGTGGCGCCACGCATACAGCACTTCCCAGTATAATTATAATGGCTTAAGGCCGTCGCACAGAACGAAGATTATGTTGAAAAAGAGAACCCTGAATAAAACCAACCAGATTACAGAAAAAAATGTGTAGCATTACTTATTGAATGCCTTTCCAACTTTGTCTATGTCATGAAACTTATGTAACACCTATAGTCAACTTTCTTGTCAGTCTGTTACTCCTATTCCACAACATGTTGATACAATTATGCAGCAGCGACTCGCGAGTATACATTCTGGGTGTTCACAAATTTTTAGAGTCAGATAAATTTGAATGAGTGAAAGTAATAGGATCTGCTGTATAACATTTGTGTTTATCAACAAATTTATACAACTACAGCCACTGCCAATAATAATAATAATAATAATAATAATAGTAATAATGCAGACTTTGCAAACAACAAATAGAAACAGTAGATCACATCACAAGTGGATGTACAATACTAGCAAATACAGAATACACCAGAAGACATGACAATGTAGCAAAAATAATACATCAGCAACTTGTCATACAACATAAACTAATAAAACAACACATTCCCACATACAAGTATGCACCACAAAATGTCCTGGAGAATGATGAATACAAACTACACTGGAACAGAACCATTATAACAGATAAAACAACACCACATAACAACCTGACATCATACTCACCAATAAAAAGAAGAAATTAACACAACTAATCGAAACATCCATACCCAATACAAAAAATATACATAAGAAAACAGGAGAAAAAATTGAAAAATACATCCAACTGGCTGATGAAGTCAAGGACATGTGGCATCAGGATAAAGTTGACATTATACCAATTATACTATCAACTACAGGAGTCATACCACACAATATCCACAAGTACATCAATGCAATACAGCTACATCCAAACGTATATATACAACTACAGAAATCTGTAATTATTGATACATGTTCAATTACCCGAAAGCTCCTAAATGCAATGTAACATATACCATACAGTTAAAAGGAAGTCATGCTTGATCTAGGTCCACGTCACTTTCCATTTTTAACCAGACATAACATCTGAGAAAGGAAAGAAAATAATAATAATAATAATAATAATAATAATAAGGTGCTTAAAATATCTGACAAAAGAAACAATTGTTTTTATAGAATCTTGTCGTTTTGTACATAATTAAGTACAGTTTAGGGCAATAACAAAGTAATGTGTAAGCTTTCGCAATTCTCCATTTTGCATTTTTGTGTAAGTTGGAGTTTTCATGCTTTTCCAGTTTTAAAAATGTACAAGATCCCCAAGGGATGTATTAGTTCACGAATTTTTTATGTTGAATCCACACAACAACTTGCGCTAACTGTACACTTCCTTGTTAAATGTTCACTTGTAGTTATGCTTATTTGATTTTGGTACTCCCTCAATCAAAGGATCTGTTTTTGGAGGCCTTAGTTCCCTTGCGGCTAACTTTTCCTGGTAATTAACTTTTCTGTTCCCAGAATGAATTATCACTCTGCAGCAGGAATGTGCTCTGATATGAAACTTTCTGGCAGATTCCATCTGTGTGCTGAACTCGGGACCTTTGCCTTTTGCGGGCAAGTGCTCTACCGACTGAGCTACCCAAGTGCGACACATGACCCATCCTCACAGCTATACTTTTCTGTTATCATTTAAAACAGATACAACATAGTTCATGTTTACAATGCACATGAAAGCCAATTCCCACCCAGAAAACAACCAACTCCAAATGCAAAGTGTCATTTGTGGAAATGATTAAACCCAAGTAGTAATGTCTACCAACATGGTCACTTGATTAGATTACAAATGAGGCGCTAAGATCCGTAAGAACCTAAAGCACATTGCCAGCAATCCCACATTTAAGTGAACACCAGAGAAATCAGTGATACAGCTTTTCGTGAATTTTCAAATACGCAATGTGGGCCTACAGCAGAGATAAACCTGACTCATTAAAAGATCAACAGATTTCAGAAGCATAAATAAATCCTACAAGGGAAACTCCCCCCCCTCAGCCCCCCCCCCCCCCCCCTCAGTTTTAGTGGTAAGATGGCCCAGTGACTAGTCCATTAAAAATTGAACACATATCAAGCATGAAAACAGGAAGAAGGTGAAGAAAAATAATAATAATAATAATAATTAGAAACAATGAACAGTACAAGCTTAACAAGTGAAATACTAAGCGCACATTCAGAGGCGTGGCGTCATGGTTAATGGTCGTGGTGTTGTACTGTGAAACTGGCGAGCCATGTAGGAAACTCTTTCATGTCATTTGTTTTTTATTTTATTTTTTTCACAACATTATGTACTGTCCATCTGGTCATTGAAATGTTTGTTCTCTTTCTGTAGTCTTGGCAACAGGTTATAGAATATGAGTCATGTGGTAAGAATGCATTACCATCGCAAGTAAACATGATGAATAGTGAGAGCAGGCGAGATACCACATACCGTATTTACTCGAATCTAAGCCCGCACCTGAAAAATGAGACTCGAAATAAAGGAAAAAAGAATTTCCCGAATCTAAGCTGCATCTGAAATTTGAGACTCGAAATTCAAGGGGAAAGAAAAGTTTTAGGCCACACCTACAAATCGAAACAAAGTTGATCCATTGTAATATGAGACACAATTTAGGTCGAATGAATGACGATACAGCTACAGTAGTTTGGTTCGAGTCGTAAGCTTAGCAGTTAAGCTTTACCAGGTAGCCATAGCTATGGGTCAGGCGCTCTGTCTGTATTTATACGGGTACCCTTCCTTTTTCACGTGCTTCGTCTGGTTTGAATCGATTGCTTATTTTGCTTTGATCTGGTAAGTGCCGTTTTCTTTGTTATAGGTGTTTATGCTACTCTAAGCTGAAAATGCATTACTGTACTGTGTCATGCATTGTTTGTCGCATTCGGATAGTGCGTGTTTATGGCCTGTCGCCGCTCCGGGCATGGCTTGTTTTTGTGCGCGCTACCGCCGCTTAGAATTAATAAAAAGAGAGGAATCGTCTCATTAGTGAAACAATGGCAAGAGACTGCTATTTGTTGTTACTTACACTGCTGCTTTCTTTGATAATGATCAACAAGAACCAAATAATAGACTGCGTATGATAGAACATGTTCTGCACGAGAGTTAGGCGAAAATTTTTCTCCCTTTGAAAATCTTTGAGGTCGCTTCTTTAGTGCACCAAATTCTGCACAGAAATTAGTCATCTTAGATTTAAAAGTCTAGTCAGTTGCCGTGCTCCATTTCTGACTGTATCACTATTAGGTATAAGAATAATACGAATATAAACATGACACGATACGTATATTCTTCCGCGTTTGCTGTTGTCTCACTCTAATTTCGTAGTTTATTAGGCAGACAGGATTTAAATGAGATAGCAGCAAACATGAAAGAATACATGGCAAAATGTTTATATTCGTATTATTCTTATGGTGAAGAGAATAGTGCATGTGATTCACATTTCATCAGGTTCCTATTAGCAACCATCTCTTCTCACAGGTAGGAAAAAATCCAGAACGTAGAGTTGGCCATCTTGACAAACATCCCAAACAGTCTTGCCAGTCAGATTTTTGTAGCTCATTGAAATTCTGCTACATTCAAAGATGAACAATACGGAATTTGTATTTACTTCGTTGGATAATGTATGAAAATAGTCGAAACTCGGGGCGGAGAAAAAAAAGCTCGCCTTCCACCTTTTTTTTTAAATTTATTTATTGACGCAGAGGTTTTGGCACCAGTATTTATCTTTGTACCTGCAAAGCATGCCTGTGTAGCGCTACATATATTCGGCAGCAGGAGTTAGTTTTGGCGGCACGTATCAACATTTTTCAAAACTTCCGCTTGCTTTGCACTCGATTCTAAGCCGCAGGCGGTTTTTTGGATTAAAAAAACAGAAAAAAAGTGCGGCTTAGATTTGAGTAAATATGGTAGACATCTCACAGAAATGAAAACAACAAATAAACAGGTGTGAAACATGTTGCAACAAAAGAATTCAAGAGTTGAAACTTCCAAAACAGAACACAACTTCAAAAACATTAAAAATATGTTTTGACGTGGCACAGAGAAACTGTGATTGTGAAACTGTTGTGTTCATTTTTTGCAGCTTATGTGACAAATTATTACGTTTTCATCATTTCCTTGGGAGTGATCACATTCACATTCACATTCACACAGACATCTCATTCGGGTATGGAGGCATATCTCACTCACTTACCAGGCGTACAAATTAGGTGTGTCAGCATGAAATTTCTATTATATGACACACATACGGTCACTAATGCCATGCGTGTATGGCACACCAGACATGTCTTCTGGTGGAGGATTCGGTTGGCTTGTCACCTTGTCATCAAACATTTGTGGTTCCCATTTGAAAGCCACTTCCTTTCGGCTGCTAATAGAGCAGTTGTGCAGAATGATCTGTCATTGTAAATCTCTCCCATACACCTTGCTTTTGCAAATGGATGTTACACCATGACACAGACACAAATCTGAATACAGCGAATAGTGGAAAAGAAGTGGCATATGGTAGGTTTGAACACAGCTCACCTGCCTGGTAATCCAATACTGTGACCATTTAATCATGTCGCCACTGATCTTGCAATTAGCTCTATATTGCACTTCTTTTCCTTGGGCCGCTCACTGTTTCTTATTTTGCTTTTTACTCACAGTTCAGTACACCTTCTTCCTATTTTCATGCTTGATATGTGTTCAGGTTTTGATGGGCTGTCCACTGGGCCCTCTTACCACAAAATCGGAGGGGGCATGATGGTGAGTTTCCCTTGTCAGCTTCTGTGTGATAAAATTCATAACTTAATATACTATTAACTCATTCAGAAACCCATAAAATAGGTTTACTGTCAGTACAACCTTAACATGTACTGACTTCCGATATAATTTTACTACCGTATGTAGCAAGTGAATTAGCATATCTGAGGAGTCTGCTATCATCTCGCAGGATTTATGCTGAGCAAACGGGAATAAAAGTCTGCTGCAATGTGCTACCACCTGTCAGCATTGACATAAACTTCTAGTTGAGTGTCAACGGCTAACTGTACACATTGTGTGTTGTGCACATTACTAGTCAAATCCGTTCTGTATTTGGCCTGAAAGGCAATTATGTCACGTGAATTGTGCACGCACAAAAGCTCCATAAAACATGCACAACTGAAGGTGTAGTCTCGACCCTGTTACCAAGTTTCAGGGAGTGTTGAGGAGCAGTAGAGTTGTAGATATAAGTGCCATATCTTTTAGACTGCAGCAGCTATGTTGCGTATGACATCATTCAAAGAAAAATTACCAATAAATCCATAAAGTGTCAAAAGTTAGTGTCTTCACATGCTTTTGCACAGCACCTGTCATTGCAGTTGTGCATTAGACAACACTATTCTCATTATACTGAAATATTTAGTGTCATAAATTATTGCAGAATTTCAAACAGAATGCAGGTATAACAGTTAAATAGGAATTACCCTGTCTCTTCATCACTTATTTCATTTTCAGAATCTTCACAGTAGCTGTAGTGGTCCTCCTCATAATTGTAATACCAGCCTCTCCCTGGTTCAGTAGGTGGTGGATTTGCTGCCTGCTGCTGTTCAGGTTTTTCATCAGTCACTGTATTCTGTGCCCCAACTTCTTTTTCAGTATCTGTCAAGTGAAATTTGTTTTCCATTAGGCACTGAATACAGTACAGTTCTTAGTTGCTTAAATTGGAGAGAGGGAAATTTTAAATGGAAAATTGGTACTGTAGCTACTTGTAAACAGACTTATAAGCTTGCATTTTTAAGTGTTCAGAATTCCACACAAAAAGATGCAGGCAAAATATCTATGCAACAAGATACGTATTCTGTTCAACATGAAGTGCGCATTGCCAAAGTGCCACAGCCAGGCAGGATACAAGAACTTCGCCACTCCCATCATGCACTGGTGCTGCTGCTCGCAGTGTTGTTGCAGTTGCCTGAGACTGCAGTCATACGTGTGAGCTGAGTTGAGTTGAGTTGAGTTTTTGTGTGTGTGTGTGTGTGTGTGTGTGTGTGTGTGTGTGTGTGTGTGTGTGTGTGTGTCTGTCGTTGACAAAGGCCTTACTGTCCGAAGGCTTTTTTGTGACAGTCTTTTTGTTGTGCCTACCTGCGACTCAGCATCTCTGCTATATGGTGAGTAGCAACTTTCCTTTTCATAATATTGTTAAATTCAAAAGATATTTTAACAAGGGAGGCACAGAATCTAAATTTTCACAAAACTCACTTAGTTAAGGATTTCTGAACTCCATCATCTAATAATGTTACTTTTCGTATGAATCCAGTGCCAGTGTATTAGTAGTACAAATATTTATTCAAAGGTATCCAAACTACCTAATACATTATTTTCGATAGATTCACTATATTTACACTATGGTTTTGTTAATGTGAATAAACAAAAAATACGTGATGTGCAATACTGTACAGTTATGAGCACATAAATTTTACTATTATTACTGAAAAATTTGGTCTAATACTTTACTTTACTTTACTGTAGAAATACTATTTATTTTTGTCTTGTACTGATAGCAAATATTACCAACTCTGAAGTAATTAAAATGTACAAGTTGTAATAGTGGTAAATACAATTTGTCTCATCCACTAGATGGCTAGTTACAAGTAAATAAGAGTAGATAGTTAAAAGTAAATAAGTATAGGCTTAATAGATTTTCAGAGTTACCAGTCATCAATCATTTTCAAAACTTGGAAATTTGTGCCCAGTAGCCCTACTGAATGTTGTACTGTTACAAAGAAAATCCTTTATTATTGTACCTTTTCAGAGATAGCCCTACATCACTGATCACATGGAGAACCTTTGCATTACTATAAAAATACTAGAGATTAAGTAACAGTTAACTCTCAAATAGTAGCATGATAAACTAAGAGTCTTTCTTTGAAGCTGAGAGAGCGAAAAAGTGATAATGGCTTCATAATTATGAAGCAGACTTTACTTAACATTTCTAACGAACTACATACATTTATGACATTCAGCTCAACAGTCATAATTGTCTCATTCCTACCTGGAGCAACGAGGTATAGGAACAGAGGGCAGCCATTGGCATTTATATTATGCTCCTCCAGAGTCTTAGAATCATCTGATGCAAGCTCTTTTCCCAGTATCCATCGCTGCACTCCAGCTGGAATTTCAAACTCCAATTGGACTTTCTGCTTCAGGTCTGCCACTGTCATTTTGGGTGTAATTTGTATTGGTATAGGACCCTGGTGAGATACCTTATCTTCTACATACATATCCACCCTGAAAAATGTAAATACATTGGGCATTCTGAGAAGTGATTTCACAAAGTTTCACATGTATTTGTATGTCACAAAATGGAAAAATGACAGACAGATAATAAATGACCAAAAGTACCACAGATGTTTACACATCAGGTTAGAGTGATTTTTCAGTTCTCATATTTAGAGGTTGCTAATATAGAAAATGATAACAAACAAGAAAAGACAGAAAAGTGACAGGTAAAACTGTGTCTCACCACAACATATCCCAGACTGGAAAATGAAGTTAAGTATTTAGTGTATGGGCAACATTAAACACTGTCTGAGGTAGTAAAGCAGACAATATTTAGCAACAACAATCAATAAAATTACTTTGACAGATCTCAGAGTTTTCATGTTTTCATGTTTTCATCCTTGTATTTACACACTGAGATGACAAAAGTTGTGGGATACCTCTTAATATCGTGTCGGACCTCCTTTAGCCAGGCGTAGTGCAGTAACTCAATGTGGCAAGGACTCAACAAGTCACTGTAAGTCGCTTGCAGAAATATTGAGCCTTGCTGCTTCTATAGCCATCCGTAATTGTGAAAGTGATGCCAATGGAGGATTTTGTGCATGAACTGATTTCTCGATTATGTCACACAAATTTTCAACAGGATTCACGTTGGGTAATCTGGTTGGCCAAATCATTCGCTCAAATTCCCCAGAATGTTCTTCATACCAGTCACGAACAATTGTGGCCCATAACATGATATCGTTGTTAGGGAACAGGAAGTCGATGAATGGCTGCAGATGGTCTCCAAGTAGCCCATTATTATCATTTCCAGTCAATGACCCAGTCCATACCATGTATACACAGCCCACCCTATTACGGAGCTACTACCAACTTGCACAGTGCTTTGTTGACAACTTGTGTCCATGGGTTCATGGGGCCTGTGCCACACTTAACCTTACCATCAGCTCTTACTGACTGAAATTGGGACTCATCTGACCAAGCCATGGTTTTCCAGTCATCTAGCCTATAACTGACATGGTCACGAGCTCAGGAAAGGCACTGCAGGTGATGTCATGATGTTAGCAAAGGCACTCACATCAGTCGCCTGCTGCTATAGCCCATTATCAGCAAATTTCACTGTTGTAACAGATACATGTGTTGTACATCCCACATTGATTTCTGTGGTTATTTATCTGTTAGCACTGACAACTGGAATTAAACATTGTTGCTCTTGGTCATTAATGAAGCCCATGGCTACTGTGTTGTCCATGGAGAGAGGTAATGCCTGAAACTTGATATTCTTGACACTCTCTTGACAGTGTGGTCTCAGAATATTGAACTCCTTAGCGATTTCCAAAATGGAATGCCCCAAGCATCTAGCTCCAACTAACATTCCACTTTCAAAGTCTGTAAATTCCCATTGTGAGGCCATAACCATGTTGGAAACCTTTTCACATTAATCATCTGAGTACAAATGACTGCTCTGCCAGTACACTGCCCTTCTATACTTTGTGTATGTGATACTATTGCCATTTGAATATGTGCATCCCATGACTTCTGTCACCCCAGTGTATCTGACAATTTGAATCAGCTATTTTTGTGATGGCATTTAAAAGCAGAAGACTTTGTAGCACAGTACTATTAAAAAACTTATGTGACATTCAAAGATTATTGCTATTATTAATTTCAACTGCACTTCAGTAATGTGTGATTCACTGTATTAAACTCACAAAAATAAAAGCAAACATGTGTTCTAGAGAACTGTTATTTATTGCTACGCACGGGAGGTGCATAAGCCACCTTACAATTTGCAGTGGATGGTATCTCATGTACCATTATCATTCCCCCCTCCTCTCCCACATCCAGTTGCAAGTGGCATACAGGAAGAACATCTATGTACACACATCAAAAAAAGTTTTGCATCACCCCGGTTCCCAGAAATCCTGAAGAGAGACGTTGACTGTGGGTATTGTATCACAGACACAGTCCCTTTGACTGTTCAGAGAAGTCACTAAACCCACCCAATGATGTAAACATCCATGCAAAAGCAGCACCAATTAGATGGATGGGGTCCAACACCCGATCAGTTCCGGTCATTCCACCAGGAAGGAAGTACACAGCTCTTGTTGTCTGTAGTTCAACCCTGCCTGGACGGTCAATACTGTCGTTCAATAACATCCGCATTGTTACTTTGTGTCAGGAAGGGCTCTCAATAAGGGAAGTGTCCATGCACCTCAGAGTGAACCAAAGCGATGTTGTTCGGACATGGAGGAGATACAGAGGGACAGGAACTGTTGATGATATTTCTTGCTCAGGCTGCCCAAGGGCTACGGCTGCAGTGGATGACTGTTACCTATGGATTATGGCTTGGAGGAACCCTGACAGCAACGCCACCATGTTGAATAATGCTTTTTGTGCAGCCACAGGACGTCATGTTATGACTCAAACCGTGTGCAATAGGCTGCATGATGCACAACTTCACTCCTGTCATCCATGGCGAGGTCCATCTTTGCAACCACAACACCATGCAGCATGGTACAGATGGGTCCAACAACACGCCAAATGGACCGCTCAGGATTGGCATCATGTTATCTTCACTAATGAGTGTCGCATATGCCTTCAACCAGACAATCGTCAGAGACGTGTTTGGAGGCAACGCGATTGGGCTGAACACCTTAGACACACTGTCCAGCAAGCGCAGCAAGGTGGAGGTTCCCTGCTGTTTGTTGGTGGCATTATGTGGGGCCGACATACGCTGCTGGTGGTCATGGAAGGCACCATACAACACGTGAATGCCATCCTCCGACCAATAGTGCAACCATATCGGCAGCATATTGGCGAGGCATTCGTCTTCATGGACGACAATTCGCACCCCCATAGCGCACATCTTGTGAATGACTTCCTTTAGGATGATGACATCACTCAACTAGAGTGGCTAGCATATTCTCCAGACATGAACCCTATCAAACATGCCTGGGACAGATTGGAAAGGACTGCTTATGGACGATGTGACCCAGCAATCACTCTGAAGGATCTAAGCCGAATCGGGGCATTCTGGACGTGCCTTGATGAACTTGTATCAATGCATCATTGCAAGAGGACGTGCTACTGGGTATTAAAGGTACCAGTGTGTACAGCAATCTGGACCACTACCTCTGAAGGTCTTGCTGTATGGTGGTACAACATGCAATGTGTGATTTTCATGAGCAATAACAAGAGTGGAAACGATGTTTATGTTGATCTCTATTCCAATTTTCTGTACTGATTCCGGAACTCTCAAAACTGAGATGATACAAAACCTTTTGTGATGTGTGTATAAGTCTTTGTATAAGCTCAAACAACTCTAATTTTACCTTCATAGTCTTTTTGTGATACATGTGGCAGAAATCACTGTGTTGTCTGACTCTTCTAAGAATGTATGCTCTGGGAATTTTAGCATTAAACCACACTATGATGCATAATACCTCTCTTGTTCTCACAGCCATTGTATGAGCGTCTCCATATTTTTTGTACTCATTAAATGCCATGCCATGCCAATTTCCTCTACATTAGCAACACTCGAGTACTGACTGAGTGAGTGTTTTGTAAGCTACCTCTTTGTGGGTGGACTAATTTTTTTCAATGAAGCTCAGTTCAACTCCTGCCTATCTTATGATTAGTTTCATGTGGTAACTGCACTTTAAATTGCTCCATATGCTTAACTCCCATTACTATTTCAAGGATTGGCAAGAAATCATATAATCAAACAGTAATGGGTATTTCCATCTATTTATATGTAATACACTACATTTATGTTGGGAGTCAACTATCAATTCTTGCATAAAGTGTAGATCCTCCACACATTTTCCCATTTTCCTAAAATTTTCTAGCACTGCAATTTCTCTACAAACACTGCCGGCAGCTTGAGTGCACTGTTTGCCATTAAAATTGCACTACCATGAAGACAGAACTCAAAATACATCAAATTATAAAACTGGCAGGAAGCACATTATGTGCTTGGCTAATGCAAATGATTAGCATTTCAGTGCAACTGCACAGTGCTGGCAGGAGAAATGGCATTTACATTCTGTATATGAGGAAAGATTTGCACTGGATTTCTTATTCTGAAATTGCGTTTAAAATAGATTGTTTCTGAGAACATCATGTTATTCCTTATTTAAGGAGTATCGTAGCCTGTCGAGATGTAGTTTATCAGTCCACGATATTCTACATCTACATCTACATGATTACTCCACAACTCACATTTAAGTGCTTGGCAGAGGGTTCATCGAACCACAACCATACTATCTCCCTACCATTCCACTCCCGAAAAGCGCGCGGGAAAAACGAACACCTAAACCTTTCTGTTCGAGCTCTGATTTCTCTTATTTTATTTTGATGATCATACCTACCTATGTAGTTTGGGCTCAACAAAATATTTTCGCATTTGGAAGAGGAAGTTGGTGACTGAAATTTCGTAAATAGATCTCGCCGCGGCGAAAAACGTCTTTGCCTTAATGACTTCCATCCCAACTCGCGTACCATATCTGCCACACTCTCTCCCCTATTACACGATAATACAAAATGAGCTGCCCTTTTTTGCACCCTTTCGATGTCCTCCGTCAATCCCATCTAGTAAGGATCCCACACCGCGCAGCAATATTCTAACAGAGGACGAACGAGTGTAGTGGAAGCTGTCTCTTTAGTGGACTTGTTGCATCTTCTAAGTGTCCTGCCAATGAAATGCAACCTTTGGCTCGCCTTCCCCACAATATTATCTATGTGGTCTTTTCAACTGAAGTTGTTCGTAATTTTAACACCCAGGTACTTAATTGAATTGACAGCCTTGAGAATTGTACTATTTATCGAGTAATCGAATTCCAACAGATTTTTTTTGGAACTCATGTGGATCACCTCACACTTTTCATTATTTAACGTCAACTGCCACCTGCCACACCATACAGCAATCTTTTCTAAATCGCTTTGCAACTGATACTGGTCTTCGGATGACCTTACTAGACGGTAAATTACAGCATCATCTGCAAACAACCTAAGAGAACTGCTCAGATTGTCACACAGGTCATTCATATAGATCAGGAACAGCAGAGGTCCCAGGACGCTTCCCTGGGGAACACCTGATATCACTTCAGTTTTACTTGATGAGTTGCCATCTATTACTACGAACTGCGAACTTCCTGACAGGAAATCACGAATCCAGTCACACAACTGAGACGATACCCCATAGGCTCACAGCTTGATTAAAAGTCGCTTGTGAGGAATGGTGTCAAAAGCTTTCCGGAAATCTAGAAATACGGAATCAACTTGAGATCTCCTGTCGATAGCGGCCATTACTTCGTGCGAATAAAGAGCTAGCTGTGTTGCACAAGAACGATGTTTTCTGAAACCATGCTGATTATGTATCAATAGATCGTTCCTTTCGAGGTGGTTCATAATGTTTGAATACAGTATATGCTCCAAAACCCTACTGCAATCCGACGTCAATGATATAGGTCTGTAGTTCGATGGATTACTCCTACTACCCTTCTTAAACACTGGTGCGACCTGCGCAATTTTCCAATCTGTAGGTACAGATCTATCGGTGAGCGAGCGGTTGTATATGATTGCTAAGTAGGGAGCTATTGTATCAGCGTAATCTGAAAGGAACCTAATCGGTATACAACCTGGACCTGAAGACTTGCCCGTATCAAGCGATTTGAGTTGCTTCGCAACCACTATGGTATCTACTTCTAAGAAACTCATGCTAGCAGCTGTTCATGTTTCAAATTCTGGAATATTCCATTCATCTTCCCTGGTGAAGGAATTTCGGAAAACTGCGTTCAATAACTCTACTTTAGCGGCACAGTCGCCAGTAACAGTACCATTGGCACTGCGCAGCGAAGGTATTGACTGCGTCTTGCTGCTTGTGTACTTTACATTCGACCAGATTTTCTTCCGATTTTCTACCATATTTCAAGACAATCTTTCGTTGTGGAACCTATTAAAGGCATCTCACATTGAAGTCCATGCCAAATTTCGCGCATCTGTAAATTTTAGCCAATCTTTGGGATTTTGCGTTCTTCTGAACTTCGCATGCTTTTCCATTGCCTCTGCACCAGCATTCGGACCTGTTTTGTGTACCATGGGGAATCAGTTCCATCTCTTACCAATTTATGAGGTATGAATCTCTCAATTTCTGTTGCTACTATATCTTTGAATTTGAACCACATCTCGTCTACATTTGCATAGTCAGTTCGGAAGGAATGGAGATTGTCTCTTAGGAAAGCTTCTAGTGACACTTTATCTGCTTTTCTAAATAAAATTATTTTGCGTTTGTTTCTAATGGATTTGGAAGAAACAGTATTGAGCCTAGCTACAACGACCCTGTGATCACTAACCCCTTATCAGTCATGATGCTCTCTATTAGCTCTGGATTGTTTGTGGCTAAGAGGTCAAGTGTGTTTTCGCAACCATTTACAATTCGCAGGGGTTCGTGGACTAACTGCTTGAAATAATTTTTGGGGAAAGCATTTAGGACAATCTCAGAAAATATTTTCTGCCTACCACCGGTTTTGAACAAGTATTTTTGCCAACATATCGAGGGAAGGTTGAAGTCCCCACCAACTATAACCGTATGAGTGGGGTATTGATTTGTTACGAGACCCAAATTTTCTCTGAACTGTTCAGCAACTATATCATCGGAGTCTGGGGGTCGGTAGAAGGAGCCAATTATTAACTTAGTTAGGCTATCAAGTATAACCTCCACCCATACCAATTCGCACGGAGTATCTACTTCGACTTCACTACAAGATAAACCACTACTGACAGACACAAACACTCCACCACCAATTCTGCCTAATCTATCTTTCCTAAACACCATCTGAGACTTCGTAAAAATTTCTGCAGAACTTATTTCAGGCTTTAGCCAGCTTTCTGTACCTATAACGATTTCAGCTTCTGTGCTTTCTATTAGCGCTTGAAGGTCAGGGACTTTCCCAGCAAAACTACAACAATTTACAACTACAATTCCGACTCTTCCTTGATCCAAGCATGTCCTGTATTTGCCATGCACCCTTTGAGATTGCAGCCCACGCACTTTCCCGAGGCCTTCTAACCTAAAAAACCACCCAGTCCACGCCACACAGCCTCCGCTACCCGTGTCGCCGCCAGCTGAGTGTAGTGAACTCCTGACCTATTCAGCGGAACCCGAAACCCCACCACCCTATGGCACAAGTCAAGGAATCTGCAGCCAACACAGTCGCAAAACCGTCTGAGCCTCTGATTCAGACCCTCCACCCGGCTCTGCACCAAAGGTCCGCAGTCGGTTCTGTCACCGATGCTGCAGATGGTGAGCTCTGCCTTCATCTCGTAAGCAAGACCGGCAGCCTTCACCAAATCAGATAACCGCTGGAATTCAGAGAGAATTTCCTCAGATCCAAAGCGACACACATCATTAGTGTCGACATGTGCCACCACCTGCAGCTGACTGCACCCTGTGCTCTTCATGGCATCTGGAAGGACCCTTTCCACATCAGGAATGACTCCACCCGGAATGCACACGGAGTGCACACTGGATTTCTTCCCCTCCTTAGCCGCCATATCCCTAAGGGCCCCCTTTAGGCGCCTAACATTGGAGTGCCCAACTACCAATAAGCCCACCCTCTGCGATTGCCCAGACCTTGAAGGCTGAGAATCATCCTCTCAAACAGGGCAGGCAGCTGCATCTGGCTCAGCCAGAGACAGTACCTGAAACCTGTTTGTCAGACGCACTGGGGAGGCATTCTGATCAGCTTCCGGGGACATCTTTCACTGCCTGCCACCCCTTGGAACGACCTCCCAATCAACCACAGGCGAGGGCTCAGCCCCACTGCGGGCAGCACATTGGTCAGTGTCCCACAATTGTCAAGGCAATATGGAGTCAATGGCTTCTGGAAGGCCATATCCCACATCATGAAGGAACTTAGTAGCAATGGTGCACCCAACAACAATAGTGAACACAATGGTGTCACAATGTCTTTTTTTTTTTAGTTACAGCATCATGGTGGATGTATCCATGTGTGGAAGTTTTGAGAATAATAAATAATTCTGCTGGTAAATCTTTCAGGGTATAAGGTTGAGGTCCATGAAAGTCTTCTGTTCCTAACATTTCATCCAGAACTGCATTGGGCATCTTCAAGACTGTTGCTCCTCCATTGAGTCTTGTGGACTAATGGGTCAGACATCTGAGAGTGACATATATACTGTAGAAAAGGGGGCATGGCAGGAGTTACACATGATAAGCAAACATGATCCTTGTCAAAGATAAAACTTAACTGTCGACTGTCATCTTGTCAAAGATAAAAAAAAACTGTTTAGCAATAGTGCTGAGCTACTGCTCATATGTCACTAAGTCACTAATACCAAAGAGGAGACCATGAAACTTTTGCATAAAAATTTTACATCCTGTAAACCTCAAAACCATCTACAAATTTAATCACATTCCTTTCCACGATACTGTATAAGCAACACATAATTTTTTTAAAATTTATATCCTTCCTGGTGCTGCAGTTTTAGTGACTGGCAGTGTACAATAGCATCATTTGCAAACAGCTCCACGGACAAGACGGTCCTGGTAAGCATAATGAGTGGGCACTGGCCTTCCTTCCTGACCTTTGTGCTATTTGCTACAGGGCTCCATCACCTGTCGAACACTGGAGCTCCCAAAGATCAGCTAATCCACCCTCTGTGCTTTCCTCCCCTTTCTGAGATATTGGTCCCAGCCTCTACATATGAGGTGTCCATGCTGGTACTTTCAGTACTAGACAAGATCTCAAATCTATTTTAAAGGCATAATAGGATAGCTGTGCAGCTAATATCCAACTCTGACTTCCACCCAAAAACTAAAACCCTCTCACAGTTCGTGCTGCGTCCCTCCTTCAAGACAGCAACCTGCAACACTCTTGTGTCCCATGGGTGGCCACAGTTCAGGCATCATCTGTCATGAGAGGCACAAGTGTCAGGAAGCCAAACAACAATCCACACTCATCCCACATGTTGCTAATGTTCCAGACAACAACAGCAACATGCTGATTTGTTGCATATTAGAGGCTGCTACTCGGGTAGTTGACTGTGTCTGGGGAGCACACAAGGATTTTTTTAGATTAGGCAACTTTCCGTTCAATACAGATAACAGTAGCAGTAGGAAACTTCTAAAGACACAGAGATTACTGCATAATAGGTGTAAAACAAAGTGTTGTGCAATAGATAGAGAGATGCTGAATGAAACATGTTTGGCTGTCAGGAGAGTAATGGGTTTCTTTACAGTGACTGTATGCTATGGAGGGTCCTTGCTTTATGAACTGTTCTACTGGGTACATGTCTATCCAGTGCACAGTCAACTATTCTTTTAAACTTGAGCCATAGTTTCTGCAGATGCTCCTGCCCTGTGCCGAAAGTTTCAAGATCCTCACAGAGATATTACACTACTGATTTTTTACCCAGGTTACTGAACATATATATCTTTCTGCTTGTTTTAGTTGTCCTTCATACTTTGGTAATCATTGTTGCCACAACCACACCATAGTCACTGATACCAGTTTTGATGCATACATCCTCAGAGAGGATAGTTCTATTTGTTGCCATTAGAGCCAATCTACTTTCTTCATGACTGGTGTTCCTAACTATCTATTCTATGTAGTTTTCAGAGAAGGCATTTAGTAATGCTTTATGGGATGTCTTATCACATCTACCACTAACAATACTGTATTTTCTCAATTAATTGTTGGATGACTAAAGTTTCAAGTGAACATTACAGTATGATTGGGAAACTTGCATACAGGTGAACTGAGGTTTTCTCTAAAGTTTTCGGTTACATCTGAAGAGGAGTCTGGTGGGTGACAGAAGGATTCATTTATTATTTTACACCCATTTCTGACACTCGGTCTTGCCCAAACAATCTCACATGCAACGTCAATTTCTATCTCGGTGGATTTGAGTTTCTTGTCTATCTTGACAACTACACCACCTCCATTTCTCATTTGTCTGTCCTTTGGATATACACTTAAATTTTCCCCAAAAAATCTCACTGCTATCAATTTCAGGTTTCAACCGGCTTTCTTTACTTAGTGTTATGTGAGCTTCAATGCTTTTCAGGAGTGCTTCAAACTCTGGGACTTTGTTGCAAATGTTTTGGCAGTTAACTATAAGGATTTTAATACTCTCACAGGTGGGAAACATTTCTTTTGATCTTACACTGATACTTCTGGGTTTCCTACAGCTATTGTTATCTGGATTGAATGGAGAGTTGCCTAATCTAAAAAATCCTTGTGTGCACCCCAGACACAGTCAGCTACCTGAGTAGCAGCCTCTAATGTGTAATGTACACTTGACCTATTTAGGAGGACCCTACAGTTCTCCATCCTATGGCCCAAGTCCAGGAAGTCACAGCCTAGCTTGTCACAGAATCTTCAGAGTCTCTGGTTCAGTCCTTCCACTACACTCAAACCAAAGGACCACAATCAGTTCTGGGGACAATGCTGCAAATTGTGAGCTGTGTTGAAACTCCATGCACAAGGCTGGTCTTCTCAACCTTCTCTGCCAGTCTCTGGAGCAACCAAGTATGATCTCGGAGTCCAGACGACAGGCATCAATTTTTCCAATGTGTGCTGCAATCCGTTGCTATCTGCACCATGTTCCCTCAATGGCTGCTGGAGTAGCCTCTTCAGCATGTTGAATGAGACACTTGGGTGTACACACTTCTGCTGCCATTTCCCGAAGGGGTACCATCATTCGCCATACCTTTTAACTGATGGTGATTAATAGACCCCCCACCCTTTTGCATTTGCCTCACTCCTCTTGACACCAGACAGAACAGGTTTCTCCAAAAAGGTGAAATGGGTCTAACTGGCTCAGTTTGAGTTTCAGTGAAAGACAGCACCTCAAACACGTTGGTTAGAGGGATTGGTGCAGCACCTTGAGTCCTCCCTGGACCCCATCCACCCTGTATAAGATGCCTAGATCTAGCATTGACATGCCACTCACAATCAAGTGGATGAGAAATGATACATCCTGTACTTTCAGCAGAGGAGACAGGATCCACAGGAAAGGATAGTAATTGAGATATCTCTGGTAATGGTATCACAGGTACACAACTCTTAGAAGCTGTTCCAACACACTGATTCACAGCAGCTGCCAATCGTTTGACAGTAGTCAGGGCAGTTTATAGCTGTTGGTTGCGAACATCAACCAACTCGTCCTGTGTTGGAGAACAGCATTCACAGTGGGGCTGCATACTGGCTGGTGCAGTGTATAACAGGGCAGTGAACAAATAACTTTAAATTAAGCCTGCTGATTATCTTTTGATTTGTTGAGCTAAAAAGTTGCTGATCCCTATACAAATTGAAGCACATACACAAAACGAAATTTCTATTCAGGCGGCACAAAAACCTTTGGTAATAGTTACTAGTTTCCTAAAACCTTTTTGAGCTTAATTATAGATGTTAGCAAATTGAAAACAGAGTCAATTTGTGATAAATGCAGATAATATGTAGGGATAACCCTTTTTAAGGGAAAACTAGATGTAACACAATACATTAGTTAGAATATCTGCTACAGTAACTAAATCACGAATGCCAATTTACTACAGATTACTTGTATACAGGGTGTTACAAAAAGGTACAGCCAAACTTTCAGGAAACATTCCTCACACACAAAGAAAGAAAATATGTTATGTGGACATGTGTCCGGAAATGCTTACTTTCCATGTTAGAGCTCATTTTATTACTTCTCTTCAAATCACGTTAATCATGGAATGGAAACACACAGCAACAGAACGTACCAGCGTGACTTCAAACACTTTGTTACAGGAAATGTTCAAAATGTCCTCTGTTAGCAAGGATACATGCATCCATCCTCCGTCGCACGGAATCCCTGACACGCTGATGCAGCCCTGGAGAATGGCGTATTGTATCACAGCCATCCACAATACACGAGCACGAAGAGTCTCTACATTTGGTGCCAGGGTTGCGTAGACAAGAGCTTTCAAATGCCCCCATAAATGAAAGTCAAGAGGATTTGAGGTCAGGAGAGCATGGAGGCCATGGAACTGGTCCGCCTCTACCAACCCAACGGTCACCGAATCTGGTGTTGAGAAGCGTACAAACACTTCGACTGAAACGTGCAGGAGCTCCATTGTGCATGAACCACATGTTGTGTCGTAATTGTAAAGGCACATGTTCTAGCAGCACAGGTAGAGTATCCTGTATGAAATCATAACATGCTCCATTGAGCGTAGGTGGAAGAACATACTGACAAAACTAAAATGAGCTCTAACATGGAAATTAAGCGTTTCCGGACACATGTCCACATAACATCTTTTCTTTATTTGTGTATGAGGAATTTTTCCTGAAAGTTTGGCCGTACCTTTTTGTAACACCCTGTATTATGCAAAGGACAATGGTAGCTTTTGAAAATTCTCGAAAACTCACATTTATTTGCATTGACATACATTGAAATTCAGTAGTGATGTATTCTTTAGCAGTCGCTCTGAGCCAAAAACGCTGATTTGCTATGAAATAGGTTACATACCCAAAACACTCATACCAACAAGTTTTGTAAGTGTCCAAAAATTGTCAAAAATAACCTATTTCTCACTTAAATAAACAGTGAAATTAGATAATGATTGTTTTGAAAAACCACAGGCCTACTGTTCTCAAAAATTTTAAAAGAGCCCAATTAAATTCAAGTCTACACAACTGATGATAAAAACACATTCTAACATATGTTAGCCTGCGGATGACAGTAAGAGCTTTTCGCAACACTCGTGAATGTTTGAAATTTCACACTACAAATAGGTATTGATGCAATCAATGAACCATTATGCAGAAGTGACATGAACAGTAAAATATGTGAATCTAGAACTTCAAATACAAATACACACAGTCTCACAAAAAGCAAAATCCCAAAGTCGGCTTTTATATATAAATAAAAGGGTGTACTGCATAGTTTTTTCACTTAGCTGTTTCTGTGTACAGTTCTACACTGGCATGCAGAAGGAGAACACTGTAGTGTGAGTTTATCTCAATCAAAATTGCTAAATTATGCAGCACCTACAAAGCACATCTTCTGCCTGTTGCAGCTAACAATGCATTTATAGGTGAATGATATTTGTCAGTTTCCTGCAGGTCTCATTCTTATCCCACATCACACCACAAAGCACAGCCACAGTTGCTGCACTATTTGTGGAATGTGGGGCTCTTTTCCTCACAACTGCTAATTAACTACACAGAGCTTGCTTCCTCCATTCCCTGCATCCCCCACTATCAGCAGTGGTGAAAAAGCTTACAAATGGTACAATGATTTTGTGGCCAAAGCAGCTAAATTTTAATAGGGTTCTGGCACTTAATCCAAATAAATCCAGATGAGGAAACTTTTTTTCCACTTTTGAAATTTGGACAGAAAGGAGAAGAAAGGGTGGACATCCAGCTTCCATCCATGAGGTTCTGGGGCAACGTGCCAAGCCCTCTTGCCCTGTCATTCAAAACCAGTATACATGCCACTACTGATGATGAAATGTTCCACGTCTTTTGGCACTACCTCTTTCATCATAGTAATCACAAACACAAGGATGATACTACAAGATTAGCACACTGACAGTAATCAACTCCACAGAACAGTTACACAAACAAACAACATTAATCCTCAGATTCAACCAAGTAATGTTAAATGCCTGTATTTTTAGAGCTATAAGTAATATTTAAATAACATGAAAACTGTTCTTCTTCATTTTTGCTACAATTCAATGGAGCATATGTTCTGTGATAATCTGTGATAAGTTGTTAAAACAACTGACAAACATTGCAGAAATGCTTACATGATTGACGAAGGACTCTTGTCTAAGGCATGTCGCTGTCGGGTTACAGAGCAGCTGATTTTGAGTCGGGCCAGATCTCTAGCGAGCCCAGCTGCTTGGTGATGCTGCCCGCCCGCTATTGCAGCTTCCAGACGACGCAACAGGCGGTTTACTGCTAAAGTGTTCATGTTATGCTCTGGAGGAGATGCCTGCAGGTCAGCTGTTCAAGATACCAGTAATACTCATTACAGTTTGTCACACTAGCAAAACAATTATGAAACTGATGTGGCAACCTTTCTAGTCATTTTTACAGTAAGAATGTAACTACCAAGGAAAAGGAGAGTGGTTCTTGTAATGGCAAAACACAGGACTCAGAAAATGTACTAAGGAGACGTTACTGGATTTTACATCAAAGGGCAATGTGCAATAGCTACTAAAGCACATACCATTGTGTGAATTATGACTGGATGCAGTACAGTATCTCATATTATCATTCTTTTCTTTGGTTTTAGTTGCTAAAAGTGTACAGTGTACTTATTTTCTCTTTGACCATGTTTCTTTAATTTAGCACTGTGTTAGGCAGTTACACTTCTGTCAGTTATTATACTTGATATTTACCAATTTCTATTTAGCTATGTTGAAACAGAGTACTCCTATGATCTAATTACAAACAGAAAAAAACACATAAATCCAATTATCAAAATCTACACAATTTTTGATACATAATTTAGTACATGTGAGGAAAAATTATGAATATTAAGGAATCTTTCTGTTAATAAACAAAAATGAAAATAATTTTTGATATTACTTTTAAATAACACAAATTATTTAAGTTATCATCATTTATAAGATGTAAACAACACTGATGTAAAATACAGGACGGGCTATAATATGTTTATCAGGATAGATCACTGGTAACCAAACTCATTGAAAATTCAAAGAACAAATCTAAAGCTATATGGGTAGTTATCAAAAATCAAATAGCATGTGAAACCAAACAACATTAAAATATAAACTTATGTTAAAAAGGATAAATGATGTCTTGCCCATCAAAAATTTCATAGACTTCCAACAAAAATTTTGCAGACATAAGTGAACAGTTAGTGAGTGGACTGGAAGAAAAGAACAAAATATCACCTCCATCATCCAGTAGCATAAGAAATGTGTCTACATCAGTGTCCCTCTAACCCACCAATACAGAAGAAATCTTATCTGTTATGAAAGACTTGAAAACAGAATACTCATGTGGAATTAATGGAATACCAGATGCAATTATTAAAAAAATGCTGTCTTGCTTTAGCTGACCCCTTGACACAGTTGTGCAACAGCTCACTGGCATCGGGAACCTTCCCTTCATGCTTAAAAATGGCAAAACTGAAACTACTGCTCAAAACAGGAAACCCAGAAGAAATTTCAAATTATAGGCCCTACTGCCTGTATTCTCAAAAATTTTAGAAAATTGTTTTTTTTTTTTTTTTTTTTTTTTTTTTTTAAATAAGAGATTGTCTGATTTCCTAAATAAACATAAAATTCTCTCTTCCTCACAGCATGGTTTCAGGAAAGGCTATTCAACTGAGTGTGCAATATATGAATTTCTTAATGAAATCTATGCTAAAATAGATGAGAGTGAGTTTGTGGTAGGTATATGCCTTGTTTTATCCAAAGCTTTCAACATCATTGGCCATAATCCCTTACTGCAGAAGCTTGACCAATTAGGAATTAATCTTCTGGGGCAAAACAACAACAAATATTAAACTTTTCAGGATGCAAAAGAGAATATTAAGAATTATTGAAGGGGTAAACAAAAGGAAATCAAGCAGACCCATATTCAAAAAATGTCAATTCTTCCTCTTCCTTGCACTTTTATATACAAATCGTCAGTTTTCATAAAAAAAAATATATTGATAGACACCCAGATATCTTATTAAAAATGAAGATATACATGCATACAATACAATACAAAAATCTAATCTTCATATGGATCAGGTGAGAACAAACATTGTGCCAAAAAGGCACTCTGCATATTGGGATCAAAATTTACAATAATCTGCCTAACCATATTAAATCAGTAAGTAAACTCAGTAGTTTTAAGGCTAAACTAAAGGCATATTTAATTGATTATTGCTTTTACAGTCTGACAGTTTCCTAGAAACCAAACAACAAAAATAAATATGCATTATGAATATTCTACTTTGTACGTCGTCTCTAACGTTTATTGTATATATGATTCTTTGCTAAATTACTTAAATAACTAGTCACTAGGAACACAATACAAACTGTATTTTATGTTGTGAAGACTTGTAAAGACTGAAGGTGCAGTGGATAAGCACATCAAAGTGATAACAAATTGTTTGGTAGAAAGACAAAGCACTTCTACAGTGCTAATCGAAATGCACATACACCTGGACAGAGAGAGAGAACAGTAGTCTCTCTCTCTCTCTCTCTCTCTCTCTCTCTCTCTCTCTCTCTCTCTGTGTGTGTGTGTGTGTGTGTTGATCCAAAAGCTAAGCAATTTATCACCCTTTCTAAGCAGCAGTGAGCTCCTCCATGCTTCTTCTCTTTTTGTTTTGCTAAGTAATGATCTATCCCCACATAATATATATTAAAGATGCAAATTACACATTACTGATCATGCAATATCTACCTAGTACAAAAGCTGAGCACACATGACATCTGAATAGTTAATCACATAAGTAGTTTCTGTGGGATGTATTATAAATTACTGACAATTGGGCCAATGATTACCTTTGAAATCAGCCAGTCCTTTGGGTAAAGTTAGCTGTGCTGTGAGACGCTCTATTTCACTGTTGTCCCCACTGCTACTATCTGCAGACCTGGTACTTGCTTCTGATGCTGCCCTACTGTGGTCCTTCACTACATGGCGAGGAGATTTGGACTTTGGTGACTTCAGGCCAGATGTTGATGGAAGAGGCTGATTACCACTCGAAGGCTGCTTCTGATTTTGCTGATTATGATGCACTGGAATGTCTGTCACCTTAGAACCAATTGAATTTTTGTCTGGAGTTGCTGAATGTCTTGACAATGGTTGAGGTGATATGCTGTTCTTGTCCCCAACACTTGTAGCAGTTGTGGTTCCCTGTGCAATAGAATCAACAGAAGATGGTGGATAGTTAGCATAGACATGTGGCATATTAGTTTCATTACCAGTTTTTGTTGCTTCTATGCTTGCAAAATCTCTTGCATGTATTAGCTCAAATGTTCCTTTGCCAATGCGATTGTACTGCTTGCTTGCTGATGTAAACAAGACACCATCTTTAACTGCAGCAGTAGATATCTCTTCTACTGTTACTGGCAATACAGATCCATTTACCTGAGCTCTCTTGACTACTTGCAAATTACTGTCACAGCTTTTTTGTAAGTAGCTGTTAACTGGTTCAGATGTCTGTTCAACTTTCCGTATAACAGAATTTGTTTGAACAGAGGCTGAAACTTTGAGTGGCTTTGAACCGTTGAATTTGTTCATTGTAATATTTTCTACAGTAACTTCAGAACTGTGTGTTTTACTTGTTTTGATTTCACTCAGTTTTGAAGACCCCTCTTCTGTCAACATGCTATTTCCTCTGCTGGCATGGCTGCCTCTTTGTAGTGGAATCTTCTTAATAGCCCCTTGACCGATGGCAAGTTTTGCATTATCCTTTTCATGATTCAAAACATTGTTGTTTTGCTTTAAAATATCAATGCTGGGTTCTGAAGTCTTTGCACTAGCCTGACTGGTAGTCCCTTTTGGGCGTTTTGGGAGAGAATCTTTCATCTCTTTTAACATTTCCTTCAACTTCTGTTTCTCAGCTTCATCTGCAGGCATTTTTATTTTTCCTGTATATATCCTTTCTGTTTTTACAGACTTATTTTCTTTATTTAAAACTTCTACAGAAGGAGAGTCATCGTATTTACTGGTGCTATTGTTATTGCTTCCAGCCTGACCAAAGAATGCAATTCGCGCCTTTCTTACTTCATCAACATCTGGATCTTCCTGAAGTCCATTGACTGTAGATGAGCTACTGTCATTCTTTGAAATCAACTGACTGGTCTGTTTCTGATCATTCTCTGTCTTTTTAATATCAATGGCAGTTGCTTCTACGTTGCTGGTATCATGTAGTACTCTGACATTTCCTGAAGTAGAAATACTATCTTTTACCACTGTCTGTGAACTGTTTGCTTGGGAAACTGCTTGAACGGATGTTACTCCAGCATCAAGACCCAAAGAATCTTTGCCTACTTTTTGCTTTTCTGAGTTACTTGTCCTTTCACCATTTACTGTTCGCTTAGAAACATTCTGATTTCCACTGGGTGGAAAATATCGTTTTAGTTCCTGCTCCCAGTCAATAGCACCTTTAGGCTTATTTACAACTGTATCAGCAACCTCACTTTTCACTTGCTCTTCAACATTTCTCTTAGCTGGACTTTCATCACTGTCTGAAGTTTTCTGGAGATTTAAATCCTTGGTCCCTGCAGGCCTTTCCTCAATATTAGAGGGTTTCCATTTACCACAAGCATCACATGTAAGCCTCCAACGAGGATTCTCAAGTGTACATCTAGGGCATGCCCAGATTGAAAGCTGTCTTGGTTTATGATCACCTGCTATTTGTAATGCTGTTTTATTAGTGGTGGTGTTTTCAGATGGTTTAGCAGAACCATTACTATTATTGGAGGTGTTTGAGGAAACAGGTGTTGCTCTCTGAGGCTGGTTATTCTCTACAATACCGTTGCTGTGCGAAAGGCGGAAATGTGATTTTTCTGTACTCTTTGAGGATGGATGACCAGTTAATATGGAATTGTCAGCATCAGTGGCTAAAGGTAATATCTCTTCTTGAACATTGGGTATATTTACTGGAAAGCCACCACCCTCAGCAAATACAGACTGATGTACTGTAACAGATGTGCTTGATGTAGCTCCTGAAATTATTGAATTACTGGTGGGTTGTTGTTTCTGTTCTAATTCTTCATGGTTTTCAGGTGTCACTTTACTATCACCTTTAACACTTTCACCAGCAAACGAAAATCGTTTTTCTGTAACTTCCTTGGAATACTGTTTGACACCATCCTTTGAAAAAAATGATGAATTCACTGTCACTTTTGTCACATTACTTATAGCATTGAAAAGAGAAATAAGTTCTCTAGCTGAGCTGCGTTTAGGAACCTCCACATTTTCAGATATGGGTTCTTCAACAACTACATCCAATTTGTTTGCATTTACTTCAGGCTGAGTGTAGAATTTTTCATCATGTGCTGCCATAAGTGCTTGTTCTCGTGCATGTTCCTTCTGCACTATCTCTGCAGCCTCTCGATCGAGCTCACTAATACTTGCAAGAATTGAAACTTGTGACTTCCTCTTCTCTGCTTCTTTCTTTTTTTCATCATTTCTTTCTAACCGTGAAAATATATTGAATCTGCTGCTGGTTACAATGCTGCTTCCATCATTAGATATAGCAACATTGTTTATTCTTGGAATACCAGATTCTGGCATCCAGTCACACTCCTTACTTTTATCTTTATCTTTCTTCTTCTCAAGACTTTTCATAAAATCTTTCTTGAATCCTGTTATGCTATTTTCTCTCGACACCAAGCTCCTTTTGTACCACGGACGAGGTGATACAGGTGCAGCTTTCGAATCTGATGACCCCGAATCTATCTTCGGCATTTCTTTATTAGGTTTCAAGACCCCACGTTCTAGTTTTAAAGAATCATTGCAGACTACAGGTTCATTCTTAGCACCCAAATCTGACCTTACAGTTACAGGAGAAGATGGTGGTGATCCCATACTTCTCCTGTCTGCATGTGCTTTCAGTTTTGCAATGTTAGCAATTAGCCTTTCCTTTTCCTCTTGTGATAACCTATTCTCTGTCTTTTTATCATCTGCCTGTATTTCTTTGTCCTTGCTTTTCTTTGCGCTTGTTTCTCCCGATTGTTCTATTGCTGGGGGAGGGGGTGCTGGTCGCTTCTTTCTACCGATACTTGAAAATTGTGGACTGTGCTTATCTATAGGATCCGCAATACCATTTGTTGAATTTTTATTTACCAGGGGGGGTGGTGGAGCTCTTCGTTTTCCTCTCACATGGCAATATGCACCAGCTCTTCTGTCTTTGCAGGACTCACTAGCACTCCTTTTATGACGTGGTTGATTGAGACTACTCACTTCACCATTGTCCATACTATTTTTGTTATGCTTGTGTTCCAATGTATTTGGAAGGCTGTAGTCATTACACTCTGGCTTCACAAACTCGGGAGGAATTGGAGCTCTACGTTTTTTCTTACCAAGTGAATTTAAACTACCTGGAGGAGAAATTGGAATGACATGATTTGCACCATTCAACACATTTGTTGCTCTCTGCCTTCTTGTAGCAAGGACAGGGCTATCATTTGGAGTGTTCACACCACTTCGTAATATTGTATCACTACCATACAATTGGTACTTTTTCTTTAGAGTTAAATACTTTTCCTGTTCCCTTAATCTGTCCCTGTTAAGAACACGTTTTTTGTACGTTTCTGTTTCAGGTCCAATGGCAATCCACTTTTCTGGTGGATTTGCTGAACCAAACGGTCGATATGCTGCAGGAGTAACAAAAGCAAAACTGTTAACTGTAGCAGTGCTAAAAAGTGTATCAATGCTACCACAACTTGAACTCTGTGTCCGTATCAGTTTTGGAGTTGAAGGGATTGATGGCAGCACCAAACCATCTGCAAAATCCCCAACTTCATCATCTTCTTCATCTCCTCCACTTTTGCCTTTCTTGAACCACCGAAGAAAGGAAAAGAATCCACTTGTCCCTTTCTCTTTGCGTGATGAAGATGAAGTCTGCAGAGAAGCAGTAATGGAAGAATGTGACTCCTTGCTTATGCTTCCAGTGCTCAAAACTCTGCTGCCGTGTGCCAAGGGATCATTTGTGTTGAAACTCTCTAGGTCAATTTCTTCAGATGAATTCATTCTTTTGATGAGGTCACCATTCTGAGATGTGTTCAGAGGTGATTTACATTTACTGACATTTGTCAGTGCAGTACATTGTTCTTCATTTGTATCAAATATTCCAACTGGCTCATAGAAATTACTATAGCAATCATGAAAATCATATACAGAATCATCTTTAGCATCATACCACTGATATTCACTGTAGTCACCTGATCTGCATGTTCGGAAAGATCTATATGATTTTGAAGACTTAAGACTTCTCAGGGATCCACTGTATAGTCTATAACTCTCCTTTCTCACTTTGTACAATGGGGTGGTTTGTGGCAATGTTTTAAAGTCACTGTTCACTTCACACTCTGGCTCCTTTGGTTCCTGTATGACTGAAAGCCGCTCAATTTGGCTTGCTGGGCGCTTCTTCCTTCTGGCGGCTGGTTGTGGTTTGGCACACGGTTCGATAGTCACAGGCTGAAATCAGATTACAGCAAATATCAGCATCACAACTGATGCCCAAATAAAGGTTAGTAGTGGCAACTCCATGCAAAATTTTGCACTGCACACAACCAGCCAATGACAAAAGAGCCAGAGGAGTGAATTTTAAGATGCAACCTCATATTCAAGATGAAATCAGAGTTTTAACAAATTTTATTATGGAATACACATGTGTAACATTAAACAGGGGAAAGAAGTGAGAATTATAACCTCCATGATTTGGAGAGAAATCTCTCTTTTAGATGGTAGCTTATTCATATGCCACAGATTCTGCTCTGCTGCATGCAACAAGCACATCCAAGGAGCCTAAAGCTACAAGAATTTTCACATATAGCAGAATGAATGGCCTGACAAATTTTTCTTCATAGTACAAAAATCACGATGTGATACTTTTTAGGGGCTCATTTCATATTCTGTGGTAAAAAAAACAGCAGAAGCAAAACAAGAAAGCGTCCAGTCAATTATACCTGGTGCCATTAGTTGCAAAAGAATAAATCACATTTGAATGGAAACTTGAGCTAATACAGCTAGTACACTAAGGGGTTTAATTGGAGTTATTTCTGCATAAATGTAGTACTTCAGTAATAGCTATGAAATGGAAGGCAGTAGGTTGTCCATGCTGGCAAAACTAGTAAAATTAACATGTAATGTTTTTATCATGCCAAAATTTTAGTGATCTATTATACAACTATGCAACACCACAGTATTTCAAGGGAATGAAAAACATATGTACACAAATATGTTACTTTTTGTAGGTATGGAAATGAACTTACACATGACATTTACTACTAGCCTACACAAAATAAGGAATGAGAAATGAGATTTAGGTTTACAATGACATGAACAATATTTCATTGTGGCTGTTCTTTGCTGAAAACAAACATGAAATTTGTAATGTACTTCCAAACATGAATTACATTTGCTTGTGTAGGACTCAAGCAATAAACAACTGTAATAATTACTGAATACTATATCACAGAAAACTACAAAATATTAACATGGAACTTGAAGCCGACCAGTCATTTTCTGTTTCCTTCTCTCGCTCTCTCATGGGACCTCTATAACACTGTGACTTGATCATAAAGCATGTTCAGGTGAATAATAATTACATAACTAATACAATAATAACTACAGTGTGGCTGTGTAAGGAATCTGTAGTAGAATAATGAAAGGCTGAAAGCAACATATATCATCATTTTCAAAGGCACACATCAATTCCCAGTCCAGTATATAGATTAATTCTTGATAATCATGAGCAAAGAGTATCATCTGTTTGACTTTTGAACTTGGCAAAAATTCCTTTACCACATAGAAATTGGATCTCTCAGTCCGTAACTCAAGTTTCAACAGTAGGGGCAGTTTGAAGTGGAAAACAGAAATGAGCATTTGGCGTCATTGGCCGGGAGGCCCCTTACGGGGCAGGTCCGGCCACCTTGGTGCAAGTCTTATTACATTTGATGCCACATTGGGCGACCTGCGCACCAGGTGGGGATTAAATGATGATGAAGACAACACAACAACCAGTCCTTGAGCAGAGAAAATCCCTGAACTAGCCAGGAATCGAACCCGGGCCTGTAGGATGGCAATACGTCATGCTGACCACTCAGCTATCGGGGTGGACAGTTTGAAGTGAGAATGCTCTGTCTTTAACATCAAATCTCTGTTTCAAAAAGGGCTGCAATGTCCAGCTATCTCTGCTTCTGTTCAGTAGTAAAGCTGTAATGGATTCATTATGAAGAAAGTTTTCTCTGGTTTACATAACATGTAAGACTTCTAGGCACTGAAATTGGTGGAATCCATGTGTACTCAAAAAGTCCTTCACAAGTAACATGGCAGCCTTCTTTAAGAGCATCTGCTAGCAGCTTTATACTTTGTTCATCTGTTCACATACTTGCTTTCCTGGTCTGGTATCACTGTTTATGTTCACTTGATCATAACAAAGATTACTGGTCCAGTGGAAAAAAATTACTAGCCCAGTGGGAAACTGAAATACAGTTTGCTGTTATACCACTGCAAACTTCAGTTAAAGCACTATAGATTTTTGTTCAGTTTTTGCCATAACCGTTATCAATGCTGCCTGTGCAGCCCTTATTCTTCAACAGTCATGGTACCTGAGAACAAGGGAGGTTATATTTTGAATGTGCACCTCAACACATTCTTCTTTCTCATCCCCATCTCTGTACAGGAACAACAAAAAATGATGCTACAGAGTGCTACTAAGGTACTAAGAAGCATGTAAAGGAGTGTATATCTTACCTTCCCCTGAGGCTGTTCTGGAATTTCTGTTTTCTTTGGTTTAGTTTTATTTCTTGCAGGTGGTTCTGGCTTCCCTTCTGAAGATTGATTTTCATCTCTGCCATGCCGTAGATTTTTTTCTGTAAGCACAGAATGCATAAAATTACATAGCTGGTGAGCTCTCTGTAAACAAAATACTTTTAAGAAAATTAATATTGATTTGGATGTTAATTTCTGTAGTACAGGACATGAGGCATACGTGAGCTACAGCTAAGCTGTTACGTACTTTAGTGATCCTTGGGCCTCAAGCCAGATGAAATGTCATAAATCACACAATAGTACAGATATTTAGCATAATGCTACAATCAGATCATCTGATCTACTGAGGGACACAGCACATTGGCAAAGGTCAAACACAGATAGGATTTGACAAAAGACAAAAGCAATAATGCAATTGCACTTTACCTGCAATGTATCATCTAAATTCAATGGAAAGTGAAAGAGCTATAATGTTTAATGTCTCTTCCATACCCCAGTCAGCAACCTGTACTACTCTGCTCTCTCAAATATGATTTTGGCCTTCACTGACCAGGCATTTATCACACTGGTCAGGAAAATCCACACTTGAACAATGACACAAAGAAATTCAGAGCCATACATGGTTCTCGTAATAAAGCAAATCTGAACATTACATTACCAAAGAGTACACAATAAAACACAATTGTCACTCCAAAAATAGGTGAAACCCATTTGCACTTTTTCACATACCATCCTGAAAGCCACGGCTAAAGGCAATGGTATATTTCTTGACTTCTGAAAAGATTTTGACTAAATACCACCCTACCACCTTAAACATTTGACTGAATGAGGATTGTTTATAAGGTAGAATGCAGTAATTAAGTCTGTTGGGATCTTTGATGATCATGTTGTGTAGTATATTAATGATCTAGCAGTCCTTTTTGCAGATTTTGCAATTGTATGTAATAAGGTACGATCTGGAAGTGCTTCATAGGTATTCAACCTGACTTTGTTAAGGTTTGAAAGAGATGTAAAGATGGGCAACTTACTTTAAATGTTCAGAAATATAAAATGGTGCTTTTTACAAAATGAAAAAAAAGTAATATCCTTGATTACAATAACAATTAGTCAGTACTGGAATCAGTTAACTCATGCAAATACCTGGGTATACCAACCTGTGGGGATACAAAATGGAACAATCAAGGAAATTCATGGACAGAGCAATACATAAAATAAGAGAAAAGCAATTACTCACACACAGAAAGAAGACTGATGCATGGAGCACACAGAAACATAACAGCAAAAAGCATTCACACTAGCTTTTGAGCTCTTGCTCTTTTCTAGCAAAAGCACACACATTCACACACAACCAAATAGATACCAAAAACATGCATTCCTGTGGCCAAAGTGAGACTTATTATTGATACACGATTATTGAAAGCTGTTGTCTGAGCTGACAGAGGTGGGGAGGGGGTACAGGAGAATGCAAAAGTTGGGGGGGGGGGGGGAGATAGTGGGAAACAGGCAGGACTTTTGACAAATGACTCAGCTGCTGCACAACAAGATGAAAGGAGTAAAGAGGGTACAGGAAAAAGTGATATAAGAAGAGGGAAATGTCTGTATGGTAGTGGTGGTGCGGAGCAGGGGGGGGGGGGGGGGGGGGGGGGTTGGGCAAGAGAGCAAGAGTGTGTTGTGGGAGAAGACAGTGCATGGAGAGGAAGACAAAGGTAAAGTGGGAACAGGTTAGTGGGGGTTTAGGCCAGGGAGATTGCGAGAACTTGGGATATGGTGCCAAACATCTGTGTGACCCATCCTAGGATATTGCTCAAGTGTGTAGGATCCCTAACAAATGTGATTGACAGGGAATATCGAACGTATACAAAGAAGGTCAGTGTGAATGGTCCCAGGCTTGTTTAGCATCAGATGGTGGAAAAACTGAACTAGCAAATGCTTACAGGTAGATACACAAGTATCTCTGAACTACGCAGATCAGAATTGTCTCAACAGAATATCCTGAGTTCTCGCAATCCCGTTGGCCTAAACGTCTTCTAATCTGCTCCCTCTGCTGCACTTTACCTTTTCCCTCCTCTTTTCTGTCCACACTGCTCCTTCCTTATGCAGGTTGTGCACTTTCTTCTCCCAGGACTCTTCTCCCCCCCCCCCCCCCGCTCCACACCCCCCCCACCCTTCCAAAATGGGAAATCTCCCCCTCTCTCTCTTTCCCTCCATCTCCCCTTTTCCTTTTCTACCCCTCCCCACCATCTCTCCACTTTCTTTATCCCTCTTAACCTCCACCTTCCTCTCCTTTTTTTTCACTTCTCCCTTTCCCCTCCTCTCCCTCTTCCTGTACCTCTTCTTGCTCTACCCTCTGTACTCCTTTCATCTTGTTGTGCAGCTGCAAAGTTATCTGTCCAAAGACCTGCCTCTATCCTGCTACCCTATCTCTGCATCATTACCTAACCCTCCCCACCTCCATCACCTCAGACAACAGCTTTCAAAACCTAAGTATCAATGATAAGTCTCACTGTGGCCACAGGAGTGCATGTTTGGATATCTGTGCAGTTGTTTGTGTGAGTGACTGTGCATTTGGTAGAAAAAGAGCATGGGCTCGAAAGCTAGCGTGAAGTCTGTTTCCTGTTATGTGTCTCTGTGCTCCACACATTGGTCCTCTGCAGGTGAGTGATTGTCTTTCCCACATTTTCCGTAACTGGAGCAATGTTATTGGATCAGATGTAGGTGAAGTCAGTGGCAGACTTCAAATCACTGACAGGACACTAGGGAAATGCAATCAGTCTACAAAAGAGATTGCATACAAAACGTTTTTGTGACCCATACTAGAAAATTGATCAAGTGTGTGGGATCCATACCAAATAAGATTAATCAGGGGATACTGAACATTTACAAAAATGGTCAGTCTGAATGGTCAAAGGTTTGTCTGGTCCATGGAACAACATCAAGGAAATGCTGAAAAAACTGAACTCTCAGCTACTTGTAAGTAGACACAAATTATCATGAAAGCCCACTTAACAATAGTTCAAGAACCAGCTTTCAAGAATCTAGGAATATACTACAAAACCCTAGGTATTACTCCCATAGGCATCAGGAAGACAAGATTAGCCAAGTTACTGCACACACAGAGGTGTTCAACCAACCATTCTTGTTGTGTTTCACACATGAATGGAACAAGAAAAATCCTAATAATTTATATAATGGTAAGTACTCTCTGCCATGCACTTCACAGTGGTTTGCAGACTGTGGATGTAGATGCACAAAACTTGTTATCTACACAACAGCTTGCTAGGTATTTGTTGAAAAAGGTCCACAGACATTCATATTATTGGCAATTTAAAACTGGAGTCAGCAAGTTTCAGCTGAGCAAAGCATCAAAAACTATCTTAGGCTTGCTTAAAGTCCACCAAGGCAGCAGTTACCATTAGGATGTTCAGCAACCATCAGGGGAAGTAACCATGGTCTCATTATTTGAATTCGGAAGTGCTTTTGTTCCTGGTACAGCTTATGGAACATACTACCCCTGCACTTGTGCCTTCCTCGTCAGTAAGTCAAGACATCTGATGATAGCAGCATGGTATATTACTAAAATATTACATGATTTCTATAGTTCCACCAAGCTGAACACTCAGAAAAGAGTAAGGAAAAATAAGAGTTATTACTTTTGAGGATGCTGTATAGTGAGAGCTGCAAACAGCACACAGATAACGATAGTGTATCTTAAACGAAGGCATCAAAAATTTACAAAACATTGTTTCTGAGTATAGAGTAAGATAGCTACAGACCATAGCAAAAACCATTCACCATTTCATCAACACACTTGTGCAGTATAAATATTATGATTAGCTGTATGCCTATGCATGTGTGGTCAAGTGGGTAAGTGTCGGACAGTAAATCTTGAGCTCTAGTATGCAATCTCAAATCTGTAATAGGATTTTTTCTGTCACTTATCACTTCTTCCACTTCTAGCAGTGAGAAGTGTAAAAGAAAAACACCAAGTTAAACAATGTTAGAGTCTGTGTTCATGTAGGTCCCCCTATAACAGGTTGGGGGTCGGAAAGTGCACATCATCCCCAACAGAGCCATGCCTAGTAAAGTGCTGTATCAGTGCAGTGTCCCAACCAACCTTAAGGTCAAGGACAGCTTTACCTTTCGTGTTTAAAATTCAGTTGGGACCATGTCTGTATCTACACGATGGTAAAGGTTTCCGATTTGCATGAACACACACAGATTGTAAAGAATTTGTTTGAAATCTAGTTCCATTATGGAGTGTTTACTTCAGCACCCAAAAGGCTATCAAAACTGTTTATAATGAACTATAGGAGAGCATAAAAACATTTATTCCTTTACTTAGTTTGTTGCAGTATGTTCCACAAATGAAGGGTTGTGGTACAGAATGTGTCAGTGTGCTAGTCAAATTTAATTCTGATTTCTGTTCAAGAACAAAAGATTAGAGCTCTTGCCCCCTCTCTCTTTTCTTCAAGAGTGCATGCAATACTCTACTCCTTTCTCTCGAAAAATGAAGTGTAGTATCAAGGAGCTATAAAGACAAAACAATGTGTTCCACAATACTGGTTACAGTAATAAGAATTTCATAACTATACGATTCAATGTGAGTTTATGCACAGCAAAGAGTATGCAATTAGTATCCTAAAATCAAACATGTATAAGATACAGCTATTTTAAAAATGGAAGATGAATAAGATTTCCTTTTCTTCAAAGTTTGCAATAATTCTTATCTCAAAAGTCACTGGACATAGTGCTTCAGTAAACCCACAGCATAATTTGGGATACAAAGCCTGAAAATAATAAACATGTTTAATAACTTTTTCAAAAATGATAATTACAGTTAGTCTCCTCTCATCATAGTACACTTGTAAGTATGTTCTCTCGTGCCGTACACAATGGAAAAGTACATACAATGAATACAGACACTGAATTAAAAACCAAGCAGCTACACTGTTTGCCATTAAAATAGGCATGAAGTGTACAACATGTATGGATTAGCATTTCAGTGTAACCGCACAAAGCAAGTGCGATTAATGCGATCTACATTCTGTACATAAGGAAAGATCACACAGCAGAATTCTCACTGAGAAATCACATTTTAATGATGGGTGGTTGTGAGATCATGTTATGCCTCATGTTATGCCAGCATGTGTGAGAATTCAACAGTGGCAGGATGGTGGCCTATCAAAACTGCAGGTTATTGTTTCACAATAATGCTGCCTGCAGAGGTCAGGATCACACAACTGTCATGCATATCAGCAAAAGATGAGATCGAGAGAGCCATACTAAGTGCTTTGCAGGACAATCTCTGGAGTGTCACAGACTATCATTACCTCGCAAATAAAACTCTAGACCCAGTCTGAACAGGCCTCAGATGGCCCAACGCTTCTGGCCAACTGCTGTGCCATACTCAGCCAATAGGTGTTGTTGGATGCATACATGGAGAGGCACATGATCAGCACACCATTCTCCTGGCCGCTGTCAGTTTTCATGACCAGAGCTGCTACTTCTCAGTCAAGCAGCTCTTCAATTGGCCTCACAAGAGCTGAGTGCACCCCGTTTGCCAACAGTGCTTGGCAGGCCTGAACAGTCACCCATCTGAGTGCTCGCCATGTCTGACAGTGCTTAACTTCAGTGTTCTGATGGGAACTGGTGTTACAGCTGCGGCAAGACCATTCGCTTTATCCCACAACTATTGTGGAAATAAGAATCAGTTGGTTCAGGAGAGCCATACTCAGTAGCATGCAAACTTCACAAAATCAGTGCCAAAGATGACATGCATATTCTTCACTCAGTCAAGCAGAATCATACTACCACATCATACACCTTGAGTCATGAAATGGGTTTATTTACAGCATGACAAGTATCCATGTGGACAGTGCGATGATGTCTGGAGTAACGTGGACTTTCAGCACGGCAGTCATCATTGTGGCTTTCTTTGAGGCAGCGGCAGGAGTGAGAGGCATGCTCACAGTATTGCACCCAGTGACAACACTGACCACAGAAGTGATGTTACTTCGTCTTTTCAGTTGAATCCTAGTTCTGGGTACAGCCTCACAATAGACATATCCATGTGTGGAGGCTGCACAGAGAAACTGCATCCATCATCATTATAACAGGCCTAGCACCTAGCATGATGGTAGAGAATGTGGTTGGCTAGGCAACATAATCACGTCTGGTTTGCAAAGCCAGAAAATAAGAGTTACAGAATCTTGAGCTTATAATACCTTTGACTAAAATACAGTGCTGCTTTACTTTCTAATGCTTTCCTAAGTGGAAACAACTCCCCCCCTCTAGAGCACACCAGAATCTTAAGTGACCCCTGGGTAAGCCCTTGACTATATCTTTTATTGATCATGTACAATAATAAAAACAGATTAATATACCTAACATTGCACACTGGAGAAAAAAGGGTTGCAGAAACCAAAAAAAGAAAAACATTCAAATATGAGTGCATTCAACATGGTTTGTGTGGAAATTGTAGCCAGTCACTTTATAATGTTTTTAATACTTTTATTTTCCCCATTAACCAGCTTTCAGGTTGATGCAGGCCCATCATCAGATGGTGGATATTTACAAGAACTTCATACACTGGCAGGAAAAATTGCTGTATCAAAAAATAATTAATTTAGAGTAATGAAATTTTGAGAATACATTTGCCTAGGTAACATATGTAAGTGAGTAACATTGCAAAATCACTAGTTAATGTAAGTGCAAGGTAAGCCATTGCAAATGTGAAATGCTGATACATTAATAACAGGCGTAACTGTCAGGATGTTGAATGCAAGCATGCAAACGTGCATGAATTGTGTTGTACAGGTGTCAGATGTCAGTTTGTGGGATTGGGTTATATGCCTGTTGCAGTTGACAGGGGCAGTTAATGCTGGTTGTGGATGACAATGGAATTGCTGTCCAATGATATCCAGTGAGCTCAACTGGAGACAGATCTAGTGGTTAAGCAGGTCACTGCAACATGTTGACACTTGAAGAGCATGTTGGCTTACAACAGCAGTATGTGGGTGAGTGTTATCCAGCTGGAAAATACCTCCTGGAATGCTGTTAACGAATGGCAAAACAACAGGTCAAATCACCAGACTCTCATCAAATTTGTGGTCAGGGTGTGTGGAATAACCATGGGAGTGTTCCTGCTGTCACACCACAAACCATAACTCCAGGTGTGGGTCCAATGTGAATTAGCACACAGACAGGTTGGTTGAAGGTGCTCATCTGGCCACTTCCTAACCAACACATGGGCATCATGGCGCTGCGACACAACCAGCTTTCATCAGAAAACACAACAGACCTCCACCCTGCCCTCCAATGAGCTTTTGCTTGACACCACTGAAGTCAAAAATGGTGGTGGTTTGGAGTCAGTAGAATGCAAGCTACAGAGCGTCAGGCTTGAGCTGTCCTTGACATACCCGATTTGTAACAGTTTGTTGTGTCACAGAGGTGGCAACTGCTGCTCAAATTGCTGTTGCAGATGCATACAAAGCGCCACAGCCATATGCCGAACATTATGGTCTTCCCTCTCAGTAGTGCCATGGGGCTGTCGGGAGCCCAGTCTTCTTGCAACCGTACATTCCCGTGACTACTGTTGCCAGCAATCAAGCAATCATGTACAGTGCCTACATACCTGCCAAGTCTTTCTGCAATACTGCAGAAGGAACATCCAGCTTCTCGTAGCCCTACGAAGTGGAGTAGCACAGTGGTCCACCCACTGGATTCACATTTGCATTCGGGAGGACAATGGTTCAAAATTGCATCCGGCCATCCAAATTTAGGTTTTCCTGATTTCCCCAACTGCTTAAGACAAATGTCAGGCTCATTCCTTCGAAAGGGTATGGCCGCTTTTCTTCTCCATCCTTCCCTAATCCGAGCTTGTCTCTAATGACCTCATTGTCGACGAGCTGTTAAAGACTAATCTCTTCCCTCCTTCCTCTCATAGCCCTATTACACAATCTCGTTCACATTCAGTGAGGTGATGATAGTGGCATCCTTGTCATGTTAAAGGCATTCTTGACTAACACCAACTCACCATGCCCAATCTCGAAGGTAACTAATGCTCACGACCATTGCAGTGTGTATTTAAAGCAAATCTGTTTGCATCCTCATAGTGGCACTACTAACGCCACTCTTATCCGACAGGTGTGAAATTTGAATGGACATCATCTTGTAGCTGTAGAGACCTGACTATGGAAGACAAATGGCGACTTGTAAGTAGCCATAAAAAAATTTCTAGTCCTGACATCATTAAAAAGTAGTGTAATATCAACTTCTAAATTATTTTCTTGAAAGAAAAACATCAGACTATGCTATACTTTTTTTCCTTTCCCTGAGAGCTCAGAGGGTCCATGGCTCCCCTTGCCCCTGGGCAAGATAGCACTACTTGAATTTAATCATTTCCGCAAATGGCAGTTTGTGTTTGGAGTTGGTTGTCTACTGTGCACGAACTGGCTTTCCTGTAGAGTGTCAACATGAACTCTGTTCAATATGTAATAAGCATTAACAGAAAAGAAAATTATGAGGAAAAGTTAGCCACAAAGAAATTAGCGCTTTCCAGACCAGATTCATTGTCTGAGAAAGTAACAACATTAAATAAATGTGACTACAAGTGAACGTTTAACAAAGTAGTGTATAACAAGCGTAAGTTGTTGTGTGCCTGCAATGTAAGAAATCGCGACTTTCAGCCCAAAAGTTAATTCATTAGCTAATACATGAATTAGGGATTTTGTACATTTGTGTGAAAAAGTGAAAAATCACAAGAACTCCCACTTAGACAAAAATGCAAAACGGATAGTAGTGAAAGCTTAAACATTATTTCATTCTTGCCATGAACTGTATTTAGTTATATATAAAATAACAAAATTTCACAAAAACAATTCTTCCCTTTCTTCAGACAAGCCATGCATATTATTACTATTATTATTATTGTTCCCCTTTAGGAGAGCGATTGAACTTGAATTCATAATTTCATCTCTGGATGTTTTCCTTCTTTGCTTCCCAAAAGCTTATCATCCTCTCAGAATGCTCCTTCTTCGATTTACCAGGTTGGCGTGATGTTTATTCCTCAAACTTCACACTTGTGATTTTATTCCGGCACTCAGTGCAGTCTTCGAGATTTTTTTATGTTGATCTGCTGCAGATCCCTCTGGACTTCTTTCAGCCATTCTGTGCTGCATTTACTCTTTGTTATAATATTGAAAAGTTTCCTTGCTGTTCTGGAGTCTTCCGTCCTGTAGATATGTGTATAAAATTTGGCTCGGTGTTTTCTGATTTCATCTGTTACTGTGTTTGGTCTTTATATAGAGCTCGTTTTGTGGTCTCTTCAGCGAAATGCCATTTTTGTTGATTGCCCCATAAATCTTCCTGAGAATTTTTTTTCTTGCTTTTCTATTTCCCTAATTTTTGAACGACCGTCAATCACCATTGTTTCAGCTGTTTAGATTTCTTCTGAAAGAATATTTGCATCTGTTGAAATGCACTTCTTGTTGTAATGCATCCATGTTAGCTTGTACGCCTTCTGGAGCTTGGTGATTCTTTGTTCATTGGTGATTTGATTTAATCCTGAGGACTGTATAGTTTCTCCGAGGTATTTAAAGTGGCAATTTTACCATGTTTTGTGATTAAAGGGGATTTATTTTCTGGCTGTCTTTCCATATATTTGGTTTTTTCATAACATATCTGTAGTCTGGATTTTTGTGAAATTTCATGTAGTTTTTCCACTGCGTGAATTGCTTCTGTTCTGTTATTGGTGATAATTGCTATATCATCAGTGAAAGCAAGGCATTTTACCTTAACTCGGTTCTCTTTTTTTATATCAATTTGGATGCCCTTTATATAGGATTTACATTCCCTCATAATCTTTTCCAGAACAATATTGAAAAGCATTGGGGATAGTCCATTCCCCTGTCAGACTCCAGTTTTGATTTTGAAGGGTTCTGATATTTCACCCATGAATTTCACTTTGGATGTTGTTCCTGTATGTGTCTGTTCTGTGATTTTTTATGTCTTTCGGTCGATCCCAAACTCTTCCATGACTTTAAACAGGGTTTCACAGTACATTGAATCATATGCTTTCCTGAAGTTGATGAATGTAATTACAGTGTTTCTGCATTTCCTCATTTATAATATTGTCTTTAAGCACCAGATCTGTTCCACACATGATCATCCTTTCCTGAATCCGGCCTGGTATTCACAAATTAGTGGATCTGCTTAGGATTCTGTCCTGTTGATAAGTGCGTTGGAGAGGATTTTGTAAGCGACTGAGAGCAGGGAAATTCCTCTGTAATTGTTGATGTCTGTCTTGTTACCCTTTTTATGTAGCAGATGAATTAGAGCGCATTTCCAGCTCTGGTATTTGCTCCGTCATCCATATGTCTGATATTATATGATGTAGTTTCTGCATAAGTATAGGAGCATTTAGTTTCCAAAATTCAGCAATGATGATCCAATCTTCCCCTGCTGCTTTGTTATTTTTCAACTGTTTGACCATCTCCATAATTTCCTCGAGATCCAGGGCATGTGAGTCTGGGTATGTGAATACTGGAGGAGGATGACAAGTTTTTCTTGGGGTAGTTCGCAGTTGAGGACAGAACTTAAATATTGGGCTAAGATCTTGCAGTTTTTTTTTGTATTAGTTTCCAAAGAACCATCGGGTTTCTTGAAGCACAAGCTAGGCACTCGGTATCCCTGTAAGTTTTCTCTGAAAGTCTTATAGAAATTTCTTGTATTGTTTTTGATGAAATCTTGCTGGATTTCGCCAAGTCTATTGTTGTCATATCCCCATTTTTCTTTTCTAATTATTTTTGAGGTCTGTTTTTGGGTTTTAAGAAAGTTCTCCCAGTTTTCTTCAGTTTTGTGACTGCAAAATTTTTTCCATGCAGTTTATTCAGTTGTCGACTGCCTGACCGCAGGTTGCGTTCCATCAGTGATGTTTCCTGGTGCGAGGGGGTTGTCCTAATTTAATGGATTCCTCTGTTAGTTTCTTCCAGTCTGTTGACTTTCCCTGACTGATTTGCATGATGATTTTTCTTTGTTGAGTTTCAGATATTCTGGATCTGGTTTGGTACTTTTGGGTGGCCTTTTTACCGTTCTGTTGGGTTGGAATTTTGTTTTTATTTGAAGGAGATGATGATCTGATTCAAAGACACCTTCGTGGGTTCTGTTGTTTAGAATTTTTTTTGTTTTCCTTGGAAATTGCGACATAGTCAATTTGGTATTTACCCTGTCTAAGATTGGGTGATCTCTAAGTGGTTCATTTATGTGGAGGTTTTTGAAATTGGGTACTCATGACTTTAAGTCTGAAGTTTCTGCAGAAGTCGATTAGTTTTTCACCATTCTTGTTGGTACATTTGTGTTTGGTATGGGGGCCAGTGGTATCTCTGATTTTTTTTCCTTGCCTAACAATGCATTAAAAATCACCTAATAAGATTTTCACGTGTTGCCTTGGTATTTTATTTGTTGTTCCTTCTAGTGTTTCCCAGAAATTGTCCACTGTTTCAGGGTCAATTTTACTGTGGTGATTTGTAGGGACGTGATAAAAGTGTAGGCTTTATTAGCTGACTTTACTGAAAGCAGGGAGACTCTTTACTGGAAGATGTGAATTCAATAACCGAGTCGAGTACGGAAGTATGAACAGTGAATCCAGTTCCAAAAACTAGTAGTTTGCCTCTCACTTTTATGGAAAGTTTGCCCTTGTAGATCCCATAATTTTCTTTGTTAAAGTGTCCTTCATCCATGAATCTTGTCTCTTGCAGTGCAGTGATTTTCAGGTCAAATTTTCCCATTGTGTTGGTGAGTTGTTTTAATTTGCCTGTTTTATTGAGGCTGTTCACATTAATTGTGCCAATTAAGTTTTTATGTTTGATTTTGAGAGTGTGAGAACGGCAGAACGGAGCAATGAAGAAAGTATAAACTTCCCATTTCTTTTGGAAATTTCATTTTGAAGTGATCTTTTTATATTCATTAATAATTTTGTGGGGGCTTTTTGAATAATGGAAATATGAAAACATTTTAATTTGTCTTACTGATATTTGTGTCTGTTGCTACAAAGTCTGTAATTTCAATTTTTATTGTTTCTTATTTATGTTAAGGTACACAGTCAATTGCAGATGGCCAATATACTTTATTTTTGGCTATCCAGTTCATTAATTTGATTTCATCCTTAAGATATTTTTGTGCCTCCAGTTTATACTTTGCTACATTCACCATGCTTCTGTATGCTGCAAATCAATATGTTGTGGGATGGAAAGAGCAACTGTGCAACAGACAGAACAATTCATATGGAATGTTTTCTTATTACCTTGACAGGAAATGTGTCCTAAAAATGGGTATGAGTTTTATTGTAAGACCTGGCATAAAAATGCACTCATTAAAGAAAAGTAAAACAAGTATTTTATCATAACAGCTACACAGCAAAAGACTAGATAAATGTAAGCAACCAGATGTGTACAAGATCATATGTTCAGAACGTCCCAGGCTTTTACAGTGGTAGAACAGGAAGATCATTTTTCATACACTACAATACCGTGAAAATATGGCAACTGTGTATACAACATAAATCTCAACAGCAACAAATGTAATGGGAACAAACACAACTTGCTAGACATCACTTAACAGATCACAATCTATAACATCCAACCTGCTACTATAAGACTCTTTTGAGCTTTATTAGAGGTTCCAGGGATACACAGACAGCAGATCCTACAACCAGATTATGAACACAGCAGACTATACTTCCTGTATTCAGCAAGGACTGCTTCTACACAAAAGAACCCAATGACAAAATGATAATGCATCAATTCAGGTATGAGTGGCCACACACACACACACACACACACACACACACACACACACACACACACACACACACACACACACAGGCTGAGTGTACAATACCAGTGATCCTGCTACGAGATGCCCACTGTTGTCAAAGAGATCAAAGAGTATGTTATTGGGAAAGCATTCTGCATGGATACACAACACGACTGGTGAACTAGTGTTACAGCCTAGAGTAATATGGGTTCCAAGTTATAAAATTTTTAATGGAGTTCAATCACCTTGACGTAAGATAGACTGGTTACACCACGATTAGTGGCGGACCAGGAAGTACAGTGATGCAAGACAGACGGGCTGCATGAAGCTATAGCCACTGCTAGGGAAAACACTCGTAGACCATTTTAACTAGCTGCTAAGAGAGAATTAAAGCAAGAGTAGCAGAATAAAAGATGCCACATGCTGTCATCACTAGTAAACCGCACATCACAGAATTACGGAGAGCTCTTTACATATCGGAGCCCCAGCTCCAAGTAAGAGAGAATGGTTCAGGTCAATGGAAATGATGCAGTCCGTGTCGATGACATTCCCTTCCGTGATCATATTATTTTAGTAAGTCTTGTCACAGATCAACCAGCGCAGTACAGCCAGCAGTGGAGTGCCGCAAAGCTGAACTCCACTGACGAATTTCATGCTGTGTTACATCAACCACTACTGATTGGAGAGCTGATGAACTACCAGCAGCAGTGCAGTACCAGGTGCTGTACTCCCTGAGTGTGGGATGGAGGACGATGACCAGGCCGGCAGTACTGGGTTTAACGCTTGCCGCCTACACTACACTGTGTGTGGGGTGGACCAGGGAAGGAGAGGCACGGAGTGGGATCGAGTGCACTTCCTCAGCCGGTAGTTTTCCAGAATATTACCTGTAGAAGTATGATTGATGCATGAATAATACTGTAAACTCAAAGAGTGCGCCCACCAGTTGGCGTTACAAATGCAGTGCCTCGACAAAATGGCGACAAAGCAAGAAAAAAACTTTTGTGTGTTGAAATATGCGATATGTGCATTTCAAAGGATTTGGGAAAGAAGCACCATGTAAACAGAGCAGTGTGCATTGTCATCGAAAATTTAGGGGCATTGGTCGTCTCCGTAAAAAGAAAGTACTGTTCGATGAAATGTATGAGATGCGGTTGTGGACAGAGTGAGGGAAAGGTCCATGCAAGCCATGTACTTCGAATACCGTACCAACTGTGTGGGGATTTTTGAGACAGAGGTTATATTTCAAACCGTACAGTCTGCAAGTCGTGCAACAATTAAAACCGGAAGATTATGGGCGGCGTCTTCAATTTTGCATCACAGTGCAGGGAACACTTGACGGTGAATATTTCGCGTCCAGCCTGATTCTCATCGACGACGCAATCCTCCCTTCATTTGGAGAGGTTAATCACCACACTGTGGGAGGGGCACAGAACACTCTCACGAAACGGGGCGCATGAACTAGGGTCGCCGAAGGTTAATGTTTCCTGTGCCGTGTCACAGACGGAGCTGTATGGGCCGTTTTTCTTCTGTGAGAAGTCTGTGACGGGTGTGAGATGTTGGAATTGTGATGTTTCCACAACTGACAGCTGATTCCGAGAATTTCATCTTCAAACAAGACAGCTTCTTGGAGCATCGTTGTTTGTCACTACATAAACGACGACGAACTTTCCAACCACTAGACTGGATGTAGTTGTCAACCTGTGGCTCTGTGCTTTGATCCCTTGACGGGTGAAGACCCGTCTAGATCGCTTGACCTAACGCTTTTAGACTTTTTTTTTCCTTTGGGGGAACATTAAGGACCATATTTACATACACCCAATGCGGAGAACACTGGAACAACTCAGAAAACGCTTCACTGCTGTGGTGACGACTGACATTATACTGAGTGCACTATCTGAAAATTACCTCGAGCAATTAAACTCGTGGAGATAACATCTTGGACCTACTGATAACAAACAGACCCGAACTTTTCGACTCTGTAAGCGCAGAACAGGGAATCAGTGATCACAATCCCTGAATATGGAAGTAAATAGGAATATAAAAAAAGGGAGGAAGGTTTATCTGTTTAGCAAGAGTAATAGGAGGCAGATTTCAGACTACCTAACAGATCAAAACGAAAATTTCTGTTCCGACACTGACAATGTTTAGTGTTTATGGAAAGAGTTCAAGGCAATCGTAAAATGCGTTTTAGAGAGGTACGTGCCGAGTAAAACTGTGAGTGACGGGAAAAACCCACCGTGGTTCAACAACGAAGTTAGGAAACTACTGCGAAAGCAAAGAGAGCTTCTTGCAAGTTTAAACGCAGCCAAAACAGACAAACAGAAGCTAAACGATGTCAAAGTTAGCGTAAGGAGGGCTATGCGTGAAGCGTTCAGTGAATTCGAAAGTAAAATTCTATGTACCGACTTGACAGAAAATCCTAGGAAGTTCTGGTCTTACGTTAAATCAGTAAGTGGATCGAAACAGCATATCCAGACACTCTTGGACGATGATGGCATTGAAACAGAGGATGACACGCGTAAAGCTGAAATACTAAACACCTTTTTCCAAAGCTGCGCAATTCCAACAGGGCAAAGAGACACCCTACACGTCCAGAATTGGTACCTAATGGCTCCAGGAACACTCTTCTGAGTTTAAACACTTCCGTTGGCCACCAAACTCCCCAGACATGAACATTATTGTGCATACCTGGGTTGCCTTGCAACGTGCTATTCAGAAGAGATCTCCAGCCCCTCGTTCTCTTATGGATTTATGGACGGCCCAGCACGATTCACGGTGTCAATTTCCTCCAGCACTATTCCAGACATTAGTCGAGTCCATGCCACGTCATGTTGCGGCACTTCTGTGTGCTCGCGGGGCCCTACGCTATATTAGGCAGGTGTCCCAGTTTCTTTGGCTCTTCAGTGTAATTCTTATTTCACCAGCTATCGATGAATCTTCAAAGAATTACATTATTCCATCTTTAAAAAATCTGTTAGTCGCCATTATAGCGCAGTAGATAACAAAGTTTCACTTGTCAGCTATGCGGTAAAATACTCTCTGCTTTGCATGTTATTGTTTGCCAAAAGTTCGTTTGATTGTCTTGAGCCCTGTTTCAGATATGAGGCATATTACGAATATTTAGCTTCCACTCTACCGTTTGTGCACACAATCGGATGTGAGTGCACTACATGTAACCCCTTTTCTCGAGAGTGGCAATAGATAGAGAACTCATCTCAAGTTTAAGGAAAAATTAAGTATGTTAGCTTCATTTCATAGAGAGCAATATGTGATCTAATATGCACCAAACGCAAACTCGCAGTGACCACTATTTTTTATTGTGAACTATTCGAGTTTCGCACCGTATCTCAATAAACACAGAAATATCACTTTAATTATGACTGTCAACGAAATAATCGACCGTTCATCATGAAGCTGACGAATGAGGCACTGAGATGTGTAACAATCAATATCTTTTATAGAATAGTTTCTGTAAAATCGTTTGAGAAAAGTTGCTGTGCAACAAGCGTCCGTATGCCTCCGTTCTCGCAATGCAGCGGAGGAGTTTCCTTCGTAACGGACGAAGCTCACAACTTAGAAGGCGACAGGCAACTGAGGCAGCCAAGCCTTCGGAATAGAGGGATGGCACTCGCCCAGTGCTCAGATCGAGGGCGTGTTTTTGCAGACGGGCCAAGTTATCTTGTGTGACTCTAGCAATTTATCTCTAACGCACGATGATGGCTTACCTCGTGTTTATGACCTTTCTCTTTATCATTGGAATGACATTTTGGTGCAATGGTTTGTCTTCTACGTGCCAGCCCTTTTTTCTACGATTTCCCTTTCTGCTTGCTTTTATTAATATAAATGCAAACCGTAGCGGCAGCTTACTTAACGATTTCATCCTTGTTCACAGGCACGGTCAACGCTCCACACTTCATGCTCACAGACCACTGTGAACTGGTGCCGCGACTTTCAGTGGCCTGTTCAGAAGTGTTCCCTTTAATTGTGACCGAAAACTTAACGGAGTCAGTCCATACGCACTCGGGCCAAATGGATCACTGGTGTGAGCTTGTGTAATTGTTATTTACGGTTACAACAGGTTCCCGTGTTGCATGGAAGCAGGCCACTTTCCTTTCGGAGTATTGTTCACTTATTAATAACAATCTTTGGATGTTACAGGAAAAAAAGAATGGTCCATCGTTATTAAACTACTCTCATGTAGACTGCAGTGGCGTATTACTACTTTCTAACAGCCACATTTACGGCAATGTTGCTGTATTGTTCAGTTAGTACGGATGAACATTGTCTCATCTAATAGTGTTGTGAGATTGCTTCCAATGTTACTGCAGTGTGTAGGTGAATGTTTTATACGGAACCTTGCCCATGAGCTTTCGGAGCATGAGGCACAGCTATTCTCATTCGGCTCTCGGAGACAACCTCCTGCGAGTTTTTACTGCTGTGCAGTTGCACCATCAGTGTCACGTTTCATGGGTCATCATCCGACTGCCTCTAAAGCTGTTGGGCTCAAAGCGCTAACGGATATAGCGTCCTCTTACGGCAGCGCGCCAACGTACAACAACATTCCGAAAATCTGAGCTGAGTGGTGGCGAGGTGAAGGGGGCAACGGTGAGTTTCGCGGTAGACTTTGCAGGTTTGAGATTTCAAAAATACATATAACAATATATTACGCCAAGATCGCTTAATAATTGCAATGTTCACATTACCTGTTTACACAATTTAGTCTCTTTTAATATGTGACGACCTGCTGTATAATTCATTGACATATTTTATACAACTTCTTAATGTTCGAAGTGCATAACTGTAATTGCTTTATATCATGATGAAACTGTTAGTGGAGTAATCACATCTGAAGATGGCTTTCAATTACCAAAACTGGTAATATGAACTTTCCAATTACTAAGCGATTTTAATGTAACAAATTATTATAAAACCTTAAAAGGTGACATACTTCCGTTTGGCGATACGTCACCTCCTGAACAAATGGTTCCAGTATACCGTTACTAGTCTTCATGTACACTGCACAACACAATTAAAGGATCTTTTTTTTTCGACACACTGTAACTGTCTCCCACTGCCAGTTTCTATCAAGTTTGAAATTTGGCACGGTGCCTAAAACCTTCCTCCCTAGGGAACCCTTTTCCGTTTTATTCTGTGTATATCTATGTCGCCCCCCCTTTCATCACACAAAATAGGAGGGCTGAAAATGCAGAAGCACCCTTTGTTGCTTTGTATCATGTTCAGAGTTCATCGAATGGTTTTGAACGGTCCCCGGTGGTTCCAATCTGTACATGAGAGCAAAAATTGGAGTCGCGCTGTACTCCAAAGGGCTGCGACCGCATTCAGTGGGGATGCAGCCCCGCAGTGTCCTCAGAGAAGTGTTCAAACGTCCGGGGTTGTCAGAAATGTCAAAGGTCGTCAAGAATTTCATCCAGTTGCTTTGCAATGCGAACTGTTGTTTTCGACTGCGAAATGTGTGGGAAATAACGCCCCGAGGAAATGGGTGGTTTCTGAAGTTTATCGGCCATGTTGAAAGAAGCACGCATGTGTGTAACATCAGAACAGTAAATATAAATAATAGCAGGCCTACATGTCAGTGACATGCAGTTGATGTGGCGTTATAATGCATGACCACGTTAGACGTATGTAACCGACATCGTGGCGTGCAGTAATTGTCTAATGGTTTTGAAAATTTGAGCCAATAAAGTGGGTGTTGTGTCACCAACAATGGGGTTGAGCGCAGTATGCATTCGGTTTGTTTCACGTCTTTAGCGTCTGCTAGATGGCTCGTGAAAAGTTGGCAATGAAAGTGCGTCGGATTTTATAAGCTTGTAGTGATGCAGACATTTCTCCTGAAAATGCTATTGCGGATCCTATATAGAGTCCTTGCGATTCAGACGAGGAAGGAAATATTGAGATGGTGTAGCCATTGTAGAATCAACAAATGAAGAATACATCCACGAAAATGGAAATGTGGACTACATGGAACACAGGGGTCATCACGTTATTTGTTTTCACAGCAAGTCTGGTTTGCAAAACCATTTCAATAAACAGTTAACCATTTGATGCCTTTTCTTTGTTTGTAGACAATGAAGTTTTAGATGCAAATATATTGGAAGCTAAAAGATATGCGGAAAAAGTTACTCATGTCAGAGAAAGACTTGTAAAGGTCGGATAACGTAGTTTTAGGCGTATTTATGTGGATGGGTTTGAACAAACGTTGCACACTTCAGGCCCGCTGCTGAACCAGACAAATTTACCAGAACGCAATTCCAACAACCATAATGTCTCGCAGCCGATTTGAAAATCCAATTCTCTTCTTGCATAACGATAAACCTAATTCCAGGGGACTGATTAGGAAAAATGGTTTCACTCATACATGCACTGCACAAGAAGTTCCGCGAAGTATTTTATTTAAAAGAAAAGTTTCTCATTGACGACACTTGACCTTGGACAACTAGACTGGTATTCTGTTAATATATATCCAATGAAACTCACAATTACACTATAAAACTTCTCAAACTCTGTTCCGCAAGGGATCACATGGAATAGCAAAATTTACTACAGTTAATCTAAAGATGTACGACAAGGCACAGCGTCTTCCGAGAAAATAATGTGAAAAACTATCACAAAGGCTTCTAAGCCCCGCAAACTACTATAGAATGCATGGTGGAGAATACTTCGACCTAACTGACGATATCGACCTAGTGGCAAATTGGCAAACTGCCCAGCTTACACCTACGGTTGTAGGAAACCTAGAGGTAATGTCCGTCTGCCAAGCGTGCCACAGGCTGGCAGATTCCGCGTTATGCTAAATTTATTCTGTCTCGCCCAGCCGATCAAGAAAGTTCGAAAATGCTTGGTACATATTTAATGAAAATCTATTATCAATATATCAAGAACGGACTGTCAATGAGGAAAACAGCAGAAATGTATTAATATGTCTGTACATACATCTGACTCGGCAGAAAGAAGTCCCTCCTAGCGAGAAATGAGAGGAAATTCCTCACAGATAGTGGTGTAAAATACCGGGGCATTTATAAGTTGGGGCAAATGCCAAAATTCAGCTTTTAAAGTAACTTTTGCACGTCGTGGACGCCAGTTGTTTCATACCACTGAATCTACCAGATTCCAAATTTGGTTTTGTGTGCACTCTACCTCAATGGTCCCATTGGTTAATGTCAACTATTATTCTTGTCACGTTCAGGTCCATTACATTCTGTTAGTGTCTTACGTCACCAGAAGGGCTGGCAACGTACTTTGCAAATAATTTCGATGGGACCATTTGGGGGAGGGTATACAGAAAACAGGTTTGGAACCCAGCAGATATAGTGGCGCGAAACAATGCGCCTCCACGACATGCAAAAGAGTTCTTTAAAAGCTGACCCATGAAAACGATTGTATTTCCGTTTCTGTCTTTGTAGTAAGTAACTGCAAATGTTTTGTAGTGGAACCACTGTAATCTCTGTTTGACGATTAAGGAGCCAGATACCGCACCAAGCAGACTACGTTTAACAGATAAAAATAAATAAGCCTGGACCCAGAATCGAACCCTCGACCTCCTGCATGCTGACAGAGGTAGTTACCGTACATGTGATTACAGTGTTGCCATATTTCCAATCTTTAAAGTTAATTTACTGCCCGAAATACGCACAGGACGAAATTTTGTGAGAGACAATTTTGTATTGCCAGTTTGTGAGGAATCGCACTGCGAAGTCCGAGTGCGCGAAGTTTTATTCACTACACACACACACACACACACACACACACACACACACTATTGTTTAACTATAGCACCAAATATGGTGCTCACCTGGATAATAATTTTTACAAGTAGTAAAATGAGTAATGTTTCGACGATGTACACCAGTTAATACGAAGTTTTTAAATCTTCATTCTTAAATATAAATTTTAAAAGAGTCGCTTTACTGCAGCACGCTGCCTCTCTATTTGGGTGAGAGACAGCAAGAGGCTGAATACTTTCCCGCAACTGTAAATACCACGAAAGAAATTACGATCTACGAAGACTCACCACGGCGTTGCAAAACATTAAAATGGAATAGCGAAAAAAATACCTGTGCAGCCGTGATCTAAAAGCAGAGCTCGTCGAATGCGGAACAGCATTCCAATCGGTGCTATTATTGAGCATGCTTCGGATTCTACACGCACATTGTACTATCGCAGTCCGGTTAATTTCGTAACAGCGGATTACGCGCAGTGTCGTATTTGGAGACCACTGACCTTGTAGTTTCCCACAAGAAAGCAACTAAATAGTATTTCTGTTAATATAGGTAACAAATGTGATAATCCAATGCTGCTGACCTCGAAAATATCCCTATGAGATTGGGTGGTTCACAGTTGCCTTTTTCTGATCACGAAGATGATGTGCGAATAGTTGAGCTTTTGTACACTGTTCAACGCAGTCTGCTGTGGAGACTGTAGCGCCAGGTTATGCTGAACTACAAAAACTCGTTAACACTACTTATTCTTCTAACTGGTTTGATATGGCTCACTATGATATTCACTACTGTGCAAATATCCTCATCTTAGCCTGGAACAACCGTTTTTTTCGGTTACACCGTCTCTTTTCGTCTCCAGTTTGACAATACAGTCAAAACCGCTCAAAATAACCGGTTGCTGAACTAAGGCCGGTATTACACTATCAAATTTCTTTGTCCAATATCTTTATCAAAGAAATTTGATGGTGTAATAGGGAACTTTGTCAAATGGCAAATATTTTATCAAATCTTAAGGCCTCGCTGTAGATTTGATCAAAGAAGTCGCTTGTCTTCTGTTCACTGCAATGTGACATGTTACCACGTGGAGCGCTAGCATCGCTCCAACGTTCTGCCATCTGTAGTGTTTTCATAAACATTGCCGGTAAATACAATTGGTTTCTACCGACAACTACAAAATTAATAGAGATGTATGAAGCTGATGAGGCGCTTTACCACGTGAGGCACGTTGAATACAAAAATAGATTAAGAAGATTGGAGACCTAACCTAAGCTAACCCAACTCTCTCCAGTAGCAAGGAATCGGAGTGTTACAGTGAGCCTGTCTTCTGGAGATGTAGCAGTTCTTGAGTGAGTATTGTGCTTTTTGATATAAGGATACACTTCACTGAGCACATACAGAAATGTATGCTCATCCATTCTTAAGTAATTGATGTATGACTTGATGTCCTCTACTATAAGCTCACGTAACAAGTTTTGTTGAATGCTTTCATAGTGTCGTCGTAAAACCCACGGCCTCTCACAGGTACGTTTCCTTTTTTTTCCCCGCTTCTCTTCCGCATGTGCACACAGTGCAATTGTGGTACAGTACATGCAACTGCTGCGGTTAATAACAAAATGTTGTCGGAGCCATACCCCGTTTTAGCACCACGTCAAAGATCTTTGTCAAATATATTTGACGAACATTTGATCACGTCTTTCATCATATCTTTAACAAAGAAATTTGGTAGTGTAATACCGGCCTAACCGATTTTCGATTTTTTATTGCTATTACTTCCTGTAATAAATGTGCACTTCGAAAAGACAGAAAAATTGCAGTGGAGGTGAAAGAGTTGGACATCACGATCGATTTGGGGTTGAGACTGCGGCGGAAATCGGTCTCATTGTCTCCAGCAAAGACTGCGAAGGCGAAGAACACAGGTGCGGCAAGAGAGGAGCCGAAAGGTCACAAGTCGATGACTTCTCTGCATCGTCACTTGTGGATGATATCAATTTTTCACTCTGAAGCAGCCACAAAATTAAGGGCTCAGTTATTGTACCCAGCTTATAACACGTCAAAACATTATGGGTATATCAATCAAATTTTCCTTTTCTTCCAAGGAACATTGTGGATGTTTTCTCCTTATATGACGTTGCAAGTTTGTTGTGCCTTTTCTCGTTTCTCATCTCTCAAAACAAACGGAGCATTGTACTTCATGTTACCGTACTTCTCAACATACTTCCAAACTAGGGACGTATCGTTCTGCAATACAACTCACGCCCGGAGGATGATAGCGAGAAGCTACCTTATAGACCACATGGGACAAAGTCTTGCACACTGCACGTTTGCGTGCCTCGTCCTTATAGGACATGCTATACGAGGCAGTTACATTATGGTCTCTGCAGTGCTGTACGGATTCTTTTGTTACGTGTGTATAGCTGGTTTCTAACTATAGGCGTTTTTATTAAAACAGTACTGATCGCTTTCCCCAGTTCCTACAATAATCCTATATTCCAAAGCAATGGGAATTTTACGAATGGACATTATTCCTTTTTTTTTTACAAAAAAATTTTATTTATAAAACGAAATTTTAGCATTGCTGCTCCGGCATATAGTTATTTACGTTTTTCACTCGATTATTAGTAAAAAACACCCGTTATAACCGAAACCAAACAAATACCGAAAAATACCGATTATTCAGAACTAATCGGTTTTAACCGGTCGGTTTTTCCCATCCCTGTCTCAGCGTAGCAACTACGCACAGCATCCTCACTTATTTGTTGCACGCATTCCAATCTCAGTCTTCTTCTGTAAATGTTTCCCCTCTACAGCGTCCTCTAGTATCGTGGAGATTATTGCCTGATGTCTTAACACGTCATATTACTTATTCTAGTTAGTGTTTTCCACATATTCCGTTCCTCGATTCTCGAAAGAACCTCTTCATTTCTTATCTTTGTAGTCTACATAAGTTTCAGCTTTGTTCTATTACACCACATCTCAGACACTTCGATTCTGTGTCCCTGTTCTCTCACGGTTCAAATTCGCTTCCATACAGTGCTGCACTGAACACGTACACTCTTAGGAATTTATTTTTTAAACCAGCATACGCTTATGACGCAGATATTTCACGCATACAGCAAAGCTAAAAGAATCATGATTAATGACATCCGCTACAGTCGTAATACATTTTTATTTTCCAATAAAAGGAAAACACAACTACGTTTCAGGGTAACAATCCCATCTTCAGGTGCATAGAATGTCCATATGAGTCATCTAACAAGGGTGAATGTAGTGATTCCGTGGTACCTGGCATGTAAGCAAAAAGTCCATTTCACATATTCCCAAGCCGGACAGAAAACCAATCGAAGAGCAAGGCAATTGTCCAAGCTTAAAGGTGTCACTAGCAAAGTGACGCAGCCGGACTTTTGCACATCAACGCATACGCACCCATCGCTGTGTGGTTGGTACGGTACTAGAGCGGTGTGAATGCAGTACTGTGTGCGAAAGTCCATCTATCTTGCTTGATGCAGGATTATGTTAGTGACACTCTTAAGCCTGGACCATTCCTTGCTCTGTGAGAGGTTTCCCATCCAACCTACGAACACATGAGATGGATTTTCTGCTTACATGCTGAAGTGTTGGCTGAGTTGTTTAGTACACCCCCAAGATACTTCACATTACATCTCAGCTTACCTATGGAGATAGGAAGCTCCCCCCACCCAAAAAAAACAACAAGATCGTGCAACGAATAATGTTTTATTAAGTGAAAATTACGAGGGATGACGCAATTGAACACGAAAATATGGGCACCGTACCTCACACGGACATATTAACAAAGGGATAGTTAACGCTACAAAAGGAAACTAATTATCACTATAACAATTTGATTTAGTGTCAAAATATATCAAATATGATTTACTTTTTGAATCAAGAATACAAACATTTAACAAGTGAACAAGGGATTGCAAATAGGAACTTCTTCGCACAGATGGGTGGATACATAAAAAAAGGGATATAAAGCTATGTCGAGAATATGGCCAATGATTGCGGAAAAGGTTAGTGATTTAAAGAAATATCTCGGAAAAGCATGAACGAACACGAACACTCTCACCTAAGCGCATGACGGGTGCAACTAACTGGCTGTGAAAGTTAAATTAACGAAACCCCGATGCAAATTAACTGACTTCACACTCCCCTCGCCTAGGTGGATGCAATGACTGCCCACGCTTACCACTCTTAAGCTGCGCGAGTGTAGAAAAGGGTTCCAGTAATGGCTGAAAATTCTAAGTTCAGTTCGACGTCTGCTTTCTACACTAAAGACATTTCGCTCTGTAGCTCTAAGACCCAGCGTACTGCCTCAAGCCCTGGAACAAGTGTCATCTATGGCGCCCTCGAAGCAAACATGTTCTAGTCTTCTCTACGAAACACAGCTGGTTCTTCTAGCGTAGGATGCCAGTATTTGTTGCTAGCAAACCGGGACATTTCTCTAAAATTAACTAAAAACGGCCATAATTTGTGAATCATACACCGGAACATTTTGGGACACTTTTCTTAACGGTAAAACAGTGAAACATTTATGCAAATTACTGTTGTTTTCAATTGATTTAGTAAAATTAGTAATTAACTGAACACTTTATACTGTAATTAATTTAATAAAAACCAAAGGAGGGCATTCTAATGGTAATAACATTTTACAATATTAGTACTGGTAACACAAGAATTTTCTATTTTGAAACATTAATACGAGATACAAAATTGTCTACTGAAACACTGTATGCTGAAGTGCAAAAGTTCACATAATTTGTTATCCTACGCCTCATATTTATCTGAATTCTGAGTTTTGGAGAGAAGATCTTACCGCTTTTGATGCATTCATAAAACATGGAGCAACTCATTTGGTCATTAAAAACACATTTAATTCTTGCTTCGACCGTTAATATTTGTAATCTGTTTCGTTCCTCAGTCTACTCCACATTCATGTGAGAAAATACTCGTTCCACGTTTGAATTATGCCCTGGAATACTGAAGACGAATTCACACAGTTTCAGCAACTGAGAATACTGTTTCTCTCCCAATCTGTCGAAGGGTCCATTTCTCCTGACATGATTTACTACCACAGTTATCGCTATTTTTGTTGATTTCTGATTCAGTGAACTGCTTGAGGAAAGAAAACTGGTCAAACAATAAACTATCATCTACTGACAATCCTCTACATTGTACAAATGTTATTGTCCTTGTCACATTGCTCCACTCAGGTTCTGCATCCACCAACATTTATTTAAAAATGGAAAGCTCATTGAAATTTGTTGACCACTTTTGAAAATAAGTTGTACGAGTTTCATAAAACTGTTTACATCAACATGAGATTTTTGAATTTCACTAGTTAATGCAACCTCGCTGTGATGCAAGAGAGATGTCACATTGAGTGGAATAAAACTTTCTTCTTTACGACGTTCTATGACTCTGCTAGTATTTTCCAAAATCGCAACTACTTCTATAACACTGCTTTCTCAAGTTTAAGTATTTCTCTCTGAAACACGCTCAACTGACTGTGCAGGAACCACAGATATGCTCCCGTCAACGGATTCTGGAGGAGGTTGTCAGAAAGTTAGGTGCCTTTTCTTCTAAGAGGAAGAATGATTTAAGAGCATCATACAACTTAGTACTCTCTCTACAGCAACAAACAAATATAACCACCTTGTTTTTGTATGTGACAACAGTGCATGATACTATGTGTCCATAAACTCACAAAGCTCCTTTCGTACTGTGTATTTGGAGAAGTAATCGAAAAGTTTAATTATAAAGGTTTCTGCGTCAACACTCATCGCGTCAGAGGCTGTCTTGGCAGCATTGTGCAGTATGTGAGCAGGGCAGCCAACTCCTAAAAGATTTTCATTTACTTCACTTTTCAGTCTAACAAATACATTGTTTGCACCTGCTCGTCGCACTCCTCCAAAATTTATGTTAGCACTGTCGCCGGCCGCTGTGGCCAAGCGGTTCTAGGGCTTTAATCCGGAACCGCGCTGCTTCTACGGTCGCAGGTTCGAATCCTGTCTCGAGCATGGATGTGTGTGATGTCCTTAGGTTGGTTAGGTTTAAGTAGTTCTAAGTCTACGGGACTGATGACCTCAGATATTAAGTTCCATAGTGCTTAGAGCCATTTGAACCATTTTAGCATTGTCACCGCAAAATGCAATACACTTACTCTTATCAATTTTGTTATCTTCTAATGCAGTAATGCAGTACATACGTATTGTAGAGGCGGTTTCATTTGGCGGCGGAACTATTTCAAGCATGCCGGCCGGTGTGGCCGTGCGGTTCAAAGAAAATGGTTCAAATGGCTCTGAGCACTATGTGACTTAACATCTATGGTCATCAGTCCCCTAGAACTTAGAACTACTTACACCTAACTAACCTAAGGACATCACACAACACCCAGTCATCACGAGGCAGAGAAAATCCCTGACCCCGCCGGGAATCGAACCCGGGCGCGAGAAGCGAGAACGCTACCGCACGACCACGAGCTGTGGACAGCCGTGCGGTGCTAGGCGCTTCAGTCTGGAACCGGGTGACCGCTACGGTCGCAGGTTCGAATCCTGCCTCGGGCATGGATGTGTGTGATGTCCTTAGGTTAGTTAGATTTAAGTAGTTCTAAGGAACTGAAGACCACAGATGTTAAGTGCCATAGTGCTCAGAGCCATTTTTTTATTTCAAGCAATTACACTTGAATGCCATTCTGAGGTGTAAAACATTGACCAATTAATGGAAATATTTTTTGAGTCTTGTGATTACTCGCTTCTCCAGGTATTGAATAATAGCAGACCAATGAAAGGTCGTCGCGTATTTGTTTGACAATTTAAGGTGCCAAAACTGCTTTCTAAAGTGCTGTTGTTTTGGTTCTGCTCAACGTCATACTCTTCGCTGTGACAGAATCGTTAAAAAGATTGGAGGTTAGCCTAGAAGTACAGTCGACAGATTTGAAAGACATATGCCGGAGTGCCCGTGAGGTTCTAGGGGCTTTAGTCTGGAACCGAGCGACTGCTACGGTCGCAGGTTCGAATCCTGCCTCGGGCGTGGATGTGTGTGATGTCCTTAGGTTAGTTAGGTTTAATTTGTTCTAAGTTCTAGGCGACAGATGACCTCAGAAGTTAAGTCGCATAGTGCTCAGAGCCATTTGAACCATTTTTCAAAGACATATGATGTTTAACGGTATAACACATTGTTAATTCCGTTGCCACTGATTGTCTCTGTTTTGATAACTTTGAAATAAAAAAGCTGTCTTTTTTTTTTAAGTGCTAGCAGAGCACATGTGTGATTTATGCTTTTGGCTGCCTGTAATATCTACTCTTCCTCCATGTGAAATGGAAACATATCACTTACATATTCTACATTCCACTTCATAGTCATGTCTTCCTCGTTTTGCTGAAAGATCATTCTTCGGTATATTTATCTTGAAAGGACACTTTAGCTTTGGCATTTGGAGCTCACTTTACACACACGCAAATATGAGTTACGCACAATGAGCCTCGGACAGAGAACCACGGAGCTGCAACGTCTTAACTGAACTGAATCCCAAGAGTAATAATAGAAAGAAGTGTTACGCGCGCAATAAAGGCCCTTGATAGGCGCTGGCAGGTGTAACAGTCAAACAAAAATCATTATTTTGCTTAACAGTGACAGTTAAAATACAAATCCACGCCAGCATTTGGGATGAAATAGACTGTATTAGAGTATTTCTTTGGCATTTATCCGAAACCGGGACCGTCCCGGAAAACCGGGACGTTCTGGCAATCATATTGTAGCGTCGGAATCTCACCAGCCAACTGCAGCAGACATTGCGACTTCTGACAAATGATAATTTAATAAACAAGTTCAACAATGTCCTACTCTTGCGGATTTCGTTGTGGTTACCGAAGAAGTTCTATTTCTTCTGTGCCGCCTAAGTGAAACTTCCCGTCATGAGCCACATAAAAGCCCCAAGGCTGCCGAGATAACAAGGCACCCACACCATACCAAGAGGAATGGAGATAGAGAGAATTATAAATGCAATCATTGGCAATAGTGAAAACTGCTTGCAGTTCTCATGCAGCGTTATTGATTTGACTTGATTGGCTATTGAGCTCTGCATGTTTAATTAAAAAAAGAAATAACAGGTTCCAGGACAGTTTTGGGAATAAATTGCCACTTCACACTGCCATGTACCAGAAAATCACTATACAAACCGCTGTCGGTCGATTCGTAAGGACATTCTACGCACCTGAAGACGGGATGTATGTCCTGAAACTTGGTTGTGCATTTCTTTAACTGGAAAATAAAAAAAATATTACATATGTAGTGGATGTTATCAATCATGTATAGCATACATAACAGCTGTGGATGTCCTGTCAAGAAGAACATGTGACGTTCAACATATTTCACACATATTTGTACACATATTCCATCCGTATCTGTAGCAAATTTCGCCCTGCAGTTTCATCTGAATTCTGAGGAAACTTGTAAGTCTGTTTGTAACTGTGGTACTGAGCGCTGTGGCAAGATCTTTTGCCCGAAACACGATTCCGTTGATGCATTGAACAACGCAAGTAAGAGACAACTGCGCTTCATTGTTTCAAAGTACTCCAAGTCAACCAATTGCAGAAAAGAAATACCAACAGGTCGTTTTCGGACGTTCCTGCATGTCACCCCTTCTCCTCTACACCGCCAACCCTAGCGGTAGTGAGAGTGTGTTACTTCCACAGTATTTTTATGCAAATAATGGATCATGTACATTGAAATTGCACCAGGCGTCCCTGAGTTACGCTTTTACGCCATGGCTTTTCACCGCAAACCCTCAGCTATGGGGATGCTTGGCTGTATTACAACCACTGCAAATATTTCTAGACGGTATAAAATGACTTATATTTTAAGAATATGAATATTTATATACACTCCTGGAAATGGAAAAAAGAACACATTGACACCGGTGTGTCAGACCCACCATACTTGCTCCGGACACTGCGAGAGGGCTGTACAAGCAACGATCACACGCACGGCACAGCGGACACACCAGGAACCGCGGTGTTGGCCGTCGAATGGCGCTAGCTGCGCAGCATTTGTGCACCGCCGCCGTCAGTGTCAGCCAGTTTGCCGTGGCATACGGAGCTCCATCGCAGTCTTTAACACTGGTAGCATGCCGCGACAGCCTGGACGTGAACCGTATGTGCAGTTGACGGACTTTGAGCGAGGGCGTATAGTGGGCATGCGGGAGGCCGGGTGGACGTACCGCCGAATTGCTCAACACGTGGGGCGTGAGATCTCCAAAGTACATCGATGTTGTCGCCAGTGGTCGGCGGAAGGTGCACGTGCCCGTCGACCTGGGACCGGACCGCAGCGACGCACGGATGCACGCCAAGACCGTAGGATCCTACGCAGTGCCGTAGGGGACCGCACCGCCACTTCCCAGCAAATTAGGGACACTGTTGCTCCTGGGGTATCGGCGAGGACCATTCGCAACCGTCTCCGTGAAGCTGGGCTGCGGTCCCGCACACCGTTAGGCCGTCTTCCGCTCACGCCCCAACATCGTGCAGCCCGCCTCCAGTGGTGTCGCGACAGGCGTGAATGGAGGGACGAATGGAGACTTGTCGTCTTCAGCGATGAGAGTCGCCTCTGCCTTGGTGCCAATGATGGTCGTATGCGTGTTTGGCGCCGTGCAGGTGAGCGCCACAATCAGGACTGCATACGACCGAGGCACACAGGGCCAACACCCGGCATCATGGTGTGGGGAGCGATCTCCTACACTGGCCGTACACCACTGGTGATCGTCGAGGGGACACTGAATAGTGCACGGTACATCCAAACCGTCATCGAACCCATCGTTCTACCATTCCTAGACCGGCAAGGGAACTTGCTGTTCCAACAGGACAATGCACGTCCGCATGTATCACGTGCCACCCAACGTGCTCTAGAAGGTGTAAGTCAACTACCCTGGCCAGCAAGATCTCCGGATCTGTCCCCCATTGAGCATGTTTGGGACTGGATGAAGCGTCATCTCACGCGGTCTGCACGTCCAGCATGAACGCTGGCTGGTCCAACTGAGGCGCCAGATGGAAATGGCATGGCAAGCCGTTCCACAGGACTACATCCAGCATCTCTACGATCGTCTCCATGGGAGAATAGCAGCCTGCATTGCTGCGAAATGTGGATATACACTGTACTAGTGCCGACATTGTGCATGCTCTGTTGCCTGTGTCTATGTGCCTGTGGTTCTGTCAGTGTGATCATGTGATGTATGTGACCCCAGGAATGTGTCAATAAAGTTTCCCCTTCCTGGGACAATGAATTCACGGTGTTCTTATTTCAATTTCCAGGAGTGTATGTTTTTGGAGAGAGAGAGAGAGAGAGAGAGAGAGAGAGAGAGATTGATTTTTGATTGCGATTTTTACTTTAAGTCGCAACTGGTAACTGAATTTTGGTTGCTGCCTCATTGAATGATCAGCTTCTGCACCAGTTGGTGACGTATTACAATTTGGAGGAAGTTATTGTTCTTTAAGGTTTAAAATTCGACTCTGTTAGTTACTTGGTCGTATTGCGGATAGCTTTGAACCGAAGTTTTCGTAGCTTTCCATACCTAAGGGACCACTGTTGTAAGTAAATAAGATCAAACAGCAATCTGCTTTTCGTGAGAAAAGGAGATTGCTTGGCACACAAACTCCCTCCAAACTACATCAAAATTGGTCAGTGGAGTTCAGCACCATACTATTGTACAAGAACATAATCCAATTACTGTAATTAAGAAATTATGAGAGGTTGGTACTTATTGAATGAAAACTATAGAGAATGCTTTTCTTTTCCTGTATTTTAGTGAACTTTGTTCACTTAAAATTCTGTCGATTAATAGACGGCGACGACAATGAAGTTCACCTCCTTTTCCAAAAACAAGATCTTTCTATTGTTCACTTGCAGAAAATTTGTATACATAAAATGTTTGGCAACTCTTACACATACTTTACTCGGTTTTATCAATAAAATATCAATTTTCATTAAATGTAACAATACGTTCTGAATGACGGCCTAGCAACACATCCTCTTTCCACAAGATACAGATTAACAGTCCTCTTTTTTTTAATAAATCAATTGTCTTTTTTTATTAGAGTCCATACTCAAAGATTCACAACTACTATCGTTGCGAGGATTACGCGCTAAAGAGTTTCTTGCTGTCCAGCTGCGCTTCACTTCAAGTACTTTTTGAATCACATTTACATGTACAGTATTTACATACATTACTGAGCTTCTCAGAATAATATCAGGCACAAATTAGTAAAAAAAGAAAAGCAGTAAGGCACACATAACATTACAACGGTAAGTGATACGAATGACAATTATGGTAGAAATTCCTTCAGGCACTATAGAGATATTCTGATATGTCACTGTCCATGAGGCCCTGTACCACAACTCTAAGGGTGAAACGTTATCGTGACTACTGCCAATAAGTCTAGCGACCTCTACAGAAACTATGGATTTGATTCAAATACCGGTCGCTATCGAATATTTCCACATGTCTCGTCTCCTCACAAAATTTGACTGAATTTGCTCCAGATGTTCTTGATTTAAATTTCTATACATAGTAAATAAATAATAATTTTCCTGGAGAGGGAAAGCTTCTGTTCACAACTCAATACGATTTTCGAAAGAATCGCTCGTGCTAAACTCAGCTTGCCCTTTCTCATTGAGATCTTGCCAACCATGGATAAAGGGCAACGGGCGGATTCCATATTCCTAGATTTCTGTAACGCATTTAACACGGCCATACCCGCCACAGTAGCCGAGAGCGCTAATACGCTGCTTTCTGGACTCGGGTAGGCGCGCCGGCCCCGGATGGAATCCGTCCGACGGGTTAACGACGATGGCCGGTATGCCGGCCAGCTCGGATGTGGTTTTTAGGCGGTTTTCCACATCCCGCTAGGTGAATACCGGGCTGGTCCCCACGTTCCGCTTCAGTAACACGACTCACAGACATTTGAAAACGTACGCCCTATTTCATGGCTTACACTACTAGGGTACACTACTTACGTCTGGGGGGTTCGGGGTGGCGGCAGGAAGGGCATCCGGCCACCCTCTGCAACTAACACTACTAAATCCGTAATAACACGGCCGACCCCGCGTTGAAGCGGGACAAAGGGGCAAAGAAAGAAAGAAATTTAACATGGTGCCACACTGCCGACTGTTAACAAAGGTACAAACATATGGACTGGGTTCCTAGGTGTGCGAGTGGCTCGAAGACTTTTTAGGTAACATAACCCTGTACGTTGTCTTCGACGGAGAGTGTTAATCAGAGACAAAGGATCGGCAGGTTTGCCCCGGCGAAGTGTGATAGGACTGCTGTCATTGTCTGTATACATAAATGGTCTTGAGGACAGGGTAAGCAGCAGTTTGGGGCTGTTTGCTGATGATGCTGTGGTGTATGGGAAGGAGGTGTCGTCGTTGAGTGTCTGTAGGAGGATAAAAGGCGACTTAGACAAAATTTCTAGTTGGTGTGAAGAAGAGCAGCTAGACCCAAATGTTGAAAAATGTAAGTTAATGCAGTTGAGTAGGAAAAACAAGCCCATAATGTTCAAGTACAGTGTTAGTAGCGTGCTGTACGAAATGGAATGAGCATGTAATAGCTGTAGCAAGGAAGATGGATGGTCGAATTTGGTTCAAATGGCTCTGAGCACTATGGGACTTAACATCTTAGGTCATCAGTCCCCTAGAACTTAGAAGTACTTAAACCTAACTAACCTAAGGACATCACACACATCCATGCCCAAGGCAGGACTCGAACCTGCGACCGTAGCAGTCCCGCGGTTCTGGACTGCAGCGCCTAGAACCGCACGGCCACCGCGGCCGGCTGGTCGAATTTGGTTTATTGAGAGAATTTTAGGAAAGCGTGATTCATCTGTAAGAGACTGCACATAGGACCCATTGTTGAGTACTGTTAGAGTGTTTAGGATCCGCACCAGGTTGGTTTGAAAGAAAACATCGAAGCAATTCAGAGGCGGACTGCTAGATTTGTTACTGGTAAGTTGGAACAGCTCTCAAGTATTACAGAGATGCTTCGGGAACTCTAATGGTAGTCACTGGAGGGAAGCCGACGTTCTTTTTGAGGAGTACTATTGAAAAAAATTAGAACCGGCATTTGAGGCTGATTGCAGAACGATTCTGCTGCTGCCAACGTACATCTCGCCTAAGGGCCATGAACATAAGATAGACAGAGTAGTGCTAGTACTAAGCCAAATAGACAGTCATTTTACCCTCACTCTATTTGCAAGTGAAACAGGGAAGGAAATGACTGGTGGTGGTACAGGGTACCCTCCGCCACGCACCATATGGTGACTTGCGGAGTATGTATGTAGATGTACATATGTCACCCCTTTACACCCTCATCGCTAAGGGTGGTACGTGGTTCTTACATCCACAGAAACCCTAGCGGGCATTAGCAACAACAACTCACCAAAGTGTCATCGTAATCGGATGAATAGTATGGGATTGAATAGAATACGAACAAACAAATATTCACTGACATGAACATTAGTGAGCATATCTAGGATGCCTTGCAACATGCTATTCAGAAGAGATCTCCATCCCCTAGTAGTCTTACGGATTTATGGGCAGCTCTGCAGGATTCATGGTGTCAATTGCCTCCAGCATTATTCAGACATTAGTCGTCTCCATGTCACGTCGTGTTGCGGCAGTTCTGCGTGCTCGCGGGGGCCCTACCCGATATTAGGTAGGTGTACGTTTCTTTGGCTCTTCGGTGTATGTGCATATATTATATACATTGCAAAAATATATAGCCTATGTCCGTCTGACCGTTAGTTAGGGGCTTGTAAAAATTTGCAGTAACCCGGCAAGAAATTTTCGAGTTGCGGTAAGGGCGTTTCCCATTTATATATTATATATATAACTGTCAAAGTGATCGTTTTGCTATTAAAAACATTTGACGGCGGAACAGTCAGACTAAACGCAATTTTTTTTATTTTCTTCTTCATACCAAAAATACCATTACCACGCACAATTACGAACCGAAGGAAAAAAAAATCAGCTAGATCAGTCGGGCCATTCTCAAATGATGATCTGTGTCAATTGACTATCTGTCTCAACTGATTTTAATTTCCGACTTTTCCGATTGATTTTCCAAAAATGTTCCTTCTTACAAACATTGTCCTGATAGTTACGAACACAAAAATGACAAAAATCAACCAAATCTCTCGAGCCGTTCATAACTGATGATATTTCATACATGCGCCAATTGATCTTAATTCTTGACTTTTCAGATGGATTTTCCAAAAATTTTCGTTTATAGAAACCTTGTCCTGACAATAATGAACACAACAAAAAACCAATTATATCGGTTAGGCCTTTCTCAGGTGACGATCTTTCACACATGTGGCAACTAATTTTTACATATATTACTCGTCCTTCCCTACAGCGTATAACGTATATCTATTTTTCTGAGGGTACTTAACATCTTGCACTACTTCAGACGCGTCTGCAAGTCCCAACACTGTACAAGAGGAGAAATGACGTTTTACTCATCTGTACAAATTAACCAGCCACGTGATCAGAAGTTGGATATTGCTAAACATTAGAACTCTTAGAGGTGCAGCAAATGTCTCCGCAACACGATTTACCGAAATATTTGGTGGTAATAGTGCGAGGCAGCAAGATTTCCTTGTCGCTCTTAACGGAACACAATCTACAGATGTAATTTCCGCAATACCCCAAGTAAGTGTGATAGGACCGCTATTGTTTACAGGGTATATTAATGATCTAGCAAAAAGGGTCAGAAGGTCTTTAAGACTGTTCGTAGATGACGCGGTTGTCTATAAGAAAGTAACAACGCCAAAAGGCATTATCGATTTCCAAAATGATCTACAGGAGACCGATGAATGGTGCACTCACTGGCATATGACGCTGAACGTAAATAAATGTAACACACTGCGCATACATAGGAAAGTAAATCCACTATCGTACAACTACACTACTGGAAACACTATATACCGTAAATGTGTAGGAGTAATTATCCACAGCGACGTTGAGTGGAATGACCACATAAAACAAACAGCAGGAAAGGCAAATGCCAGACTGAGAATCATAGGAAGAACCTTGGAAATGTAACTCATCCAGAAATGTAATCATCCACGAAGGACGTGACCTACAAGACGCTTGGTCGACCGATTGTTAATTATTGTTCATAAATCTGGGATTGTTGCCACGTAGGACTGATAGAAGAGACTGAGAAGATTTTTAGAAAAAGTGGTACGTTTCGTCACGGGATCGTTTAGTCGGCGCGGGAGGGTTACCGAGATTCTCAACAAACTCAGTTGGCAAACGTTACAAGACAGGCGTTGAGCATCACAGAGGTCTACTATTGAAATTTCGAGAGAGCATTTTCCATGAAGAGTCGGACAACGTATCACTTTCTCCCACGTACATCTCGCGAAATGACGAAATTAAAAAAAAATCAAGAAATAAGAGCTAATACAGAGGCTTACCGACAATCATTCTTCCCACTCGCCATTCGCGAATGGAACTGGGAAGAGGGGATCGGCTGGTAGCATCTCTTTAGTAACGTTTCTGCCCATCCAGTCTTTTAGTCTTTGTCTTTAATCACCCTACACGAAAAGTCGTCAAGTTTCCTTATGATTTAATCTTCATTTTTACAGCTTTATTTTCGGTGTGTTGGCCATATAGCATTTTAGGCTCCCGTCATCAGTGACGAAATATATCTCAGAAATGTGGTACCAAGATCATTCATGAGACAATTTGAGACATAGACGGCGCTTACCCCAACACGTAACATTAACCATTGGTAACTAGAGTGCTCCTGGGCTTCAGTATCGATTTTTATAGTTGCGACTGGCAGCGACTGGAGACAAAATTTTTTTTGTACGGTCTAGTTACAGTCTTTCAAAGTCTACCTCTTCAGAATAAGATAGCCGTAGTTACAACAAGCACTGCACAGATATGTTCTCATTATCGTCATCAGCCATTTTACAACCACTTCTCGAAAAGTGCTTTTCCATGAATTATAGTCTTCATTTAGACACATTTATGTTGCTTCTGCGCGCTTTCTGCCACCTATCCGTGTTCTTTAGTCGCCAACTAGGTCGTTTCTTATCTCTTGGTATCCAGCAAAGAGCTTCCTCAGTCCATCATCAATTCTCGTAGCACCTTATCCTGTCCATCTGAGTTTCATTTTCAGTAGTCATAGTTATAATTGCACTACTGCTTGTTACCTGATCCATTCATTTGTTTTCCTGTTGCTCCTACTAATTAGTAACATGCTGTTATCCAATTCTCGCAGAGAAACCCCAAGTTTTTGAGAGATGTATTAAAATTCAGTGTCACCACCATACCTCAAAACGCGTAGCACACATTAACTGCTAAGTTTCAATTTCAGACAAAACTGGAATTTAGATTTGCAAGCTCTATTTAGTTTACGAAAACCGCACCAGGCTATCTAAACTTGTTGTTTAGTGACGTTTCTGTCCATCCAGTCTTTTAGTCTTGGTCTTTGATCGCCCGACACGAAAACTCGTCACGATTTCTTATCATTTAATCTTCATTTGTACAGCTTTATTTTCGGTATGTTGGCCGTATAGCATTTTAGGCTTCTGTCATCAGCGAAACGAAATGGCTTCAGATACGTCCTTAGGTTAGTTAGGTTTAAGTAGTTCTAAGTTCTAGGGGACTGATGACCATAGATGTTAAGTCCCATAGTGCTCAGAGCCATTTGAACCATTTTTTCAGATGCGTACCGCTAACATATATTCCTTATTCGTCTTCCCAGTTTAAAGACCTTGGGTTTATGAGAACAGATTCAATTCTGAATTTCCCACTTCCTCAAGAAGATTAATGGAGGCTGTAGCGTCGATATGTGTGCCCTTCCGTATACTGACACAGGTTTAATCACCATAAACAACCTGACTGTTCTACAGGAGATGGACAAAAATATCAAAACACCGCGAGAAATGCACGCTCGAACATGGATGTAGATGCTTGCCAAGCCTGCAGGTGGTGCTGTTGTTTGACAACAAACGACGCCTGTGCAAATCCCTCAACACGTTCCAAGTGTCAGTCGTGGTGAATTCAGTGTTCCGCGTAGTTTGAATGCATTATGAGAGTTAAGTGAATGCAACTGCGAATACATTTCACGTATTTCATAAAGGGTGTAGTCACCGCAGTGCTTTTTTGCATGTCCGCAGGAACATTTCATCGTATTTATGACCAACACAGGCACTACAATATCGAATCAATTCGCTGACACCGGGCAGCGACTTCCAATTAAAATGTCTCCTCCGTACGGAAATATACATGATGAATGTACGAGTGCAGGTTGTAGACACATAATTGACAACACATGGAAGTTTGGGTCTGGTCATGAGGCGGGCTCGGATAACCTAAAGGAGGGCGATCGCTCACCTTAAGCTGGAAATACGGGTTCGAGCACCGTTCCGGCACGAATTTTCATGTCGTCGTTCCATTATACACCTGATGGTTGTCTGTAATGGCAACTGCGAATACATTTCATGTATTTCCGGAGGTATGTGGCACCAGATAGCTACGCACAAGTGACTCATACTTTTGAGGATGCGGAGACGGCGTCAGATAGCATGCCGGATATGTTCCACCGCGTTCAGAACAGGCGAATTTGGTGACCAAGACGTCAACATCAGTTCACTATCTGGCTCCTTCCTGTGTACTCCAGCTACCCCTGCCCGATAGATATCCATTACCACATTGGTGTGTTCCGGGTTGCATAACCCGCAGGCAAGGCCGGGAGCAGCGGCGAGTATCGATGGTCATTCACAGAGGTCGCCTACAGCCGATGCCACACACACATCGGACGCCAACCAGAGGAGGCGATGACATCACCTAGCTAGAAGAGTTAACGTGCGAGGAGTTCACTATCTCCGACTGCGACGACAAATCGTACGGATCCAAGGTAAGCATCCACACGATGTTAACCTGCGGCCCATGTCCTGCAGAAGCGGTTTCAGTTCTATTCCGAATATAACTGCAGTCGCAGTTACGAAGTCACCAGCAAGTGCCGTAGGCTATTGAGAGATGCCATGCTGGAATACGCTGCTGTAAACAGACTTGTTATTGGAATCATCACAGTCATGGCGCTGCATTGCAGCTACGGACTTAGTCTCGGGAGGATATTTACTACTGGAAGTGATAACTTGTCGCGGATTAAGTTTCCGTCTGTATTGAATACTCGGCGTACCAGAATTCATGTTAAGGTATTTTGTGAGTTGTACACTACTGGCCATTAAAACTGCTACACCAAGAAGAAATGCAGATGATAAACGGGTATTCATTGGACAAATATATTATACTAGAACTGACATGTGATTACATTTTCACGCAATTTACGTGCATAGATCCTGAGAAATCAGTACCCAGAACAACCACCTCTGGCCGTAATAAAGGCCTTGATACGCCTGGGCATTGAGTCTTGGATGGCGTGTACAGGTACAGCTGCCCATGCAGCTTCAATACGATACCATAGTTCATCAAGAGTAGTGTCTGGCGTATTGTGACGAGCGAGTTGCTCGGCCTCCTTTGACCAGACATTTTCAGTTGGTGAGAGATCTGGAGAATGTGCTGGCCAGGGCAGCAGTTGAACATTTTCTATATCCAGAAAGGCCCGTACAGGACCTGCAACATGTGGTCATGCATTATCCTGCTGAAATGTACGGTTTCGCAGGGATCGAATGAAGGGTAGAGCCACGGGTCGTTACACATCTGAAATGTAACGTCCACTCTTCAAAGTGTCGTCAATGCGAACAAGAGGTGACCGATACGTGTAACCAATGGCACCCCATGCCATCACGCCGGGTGATACGACAATATGGCGATGACGAATACACGCTTCCAATGTGCGTTCACCGCGATGTCGCCAAACACGGATGCGACCATAATGGGGCTGTAAACAGATCCTGGATTCATCCGAAAAAATGACGTTTTGCTATTCGTGCACCCAGGTTCGTCGTTGAGTACACCATCGTAGGCGCTCCTGTCTGTGATGCAGCGTCAAGGGTAACCGCAGCCATGGTCTCCGAGCTGATAGTCTACGCTGCTGCAAACGTAATCGAACTGTTCGTGCAGATGGTTGTTGTCTTGCAAACGTCCCCATCTGTTGACTCAGGGATCGAGACGTGGATGCACGATCCGTTACAGCCATGCGGATAAGATGCCTGTCATCTCGACTGCTAGTGATACGAGGCCGTTGGGATCCAGCACGGCGTTCCGTATTACCCTCGTGAACCCATCGATTCCATATTCTGCTAACAGTCATTGGATATCGACCAACGCGAGCAGCAATGTCGCGATACGATAAACCGCAATCGCGATAGGCTACAATCCGACCTTTATCAAAGTCGGAAACGTGATGGTACGCACTTCTCCTCCTTACACGAGGCATCGCAACAACGTTTCACCAGGCAACGCCGGTCAACTTCTGTCTGTGTAGGAGAAATCGGTTGGAAACTTTCCTCATGTCAGCACGTTGTAGGTGTCGCCACTGGCGCCAACCTTGTGTGAATGCTCTGAAAAGCTAATCATTTGCATATCACAGCATCTTCTTCCTGTCGGTTAAATTTCGCGCCTGTAGCACGTCATCTTCGTGGTGTAGCAATTTTAATGGCCAGTAGTGTAATAAATAACAGTTTTTGTACTTGGACTAATTTATTTAATAGTTTCAGAACGCTACACTGACACACTCGTTAATATGAGCACACAACAGTAGTGAGGTCAATACTGACACATTCGATAAAGAATGACAACGTAACAGTGACACGGCTCAACAGTAGAACAGAGCACTTCGCAACACTGCTCAAACCAGTTTAGCATGATTTTGGCCTGGTCACACGGACAGATATTCTGCCGTAAGATGGTATCGTTTACATGGAAGACGAGCATGAAGAGATCCAGGTGGTCGGCAATAATGTTCACACAGAACATAGCTGTCACGATGCCTTCGATTACAACCACTGGCCTCAGAAGGTTACGTGAATGTCCCACACAGCATAATACTGCCGCACCGGCCTGCGACAGTGGCGCAGTGCATGTTTCGAGCAGCTGTTCGATTGAATTGCGGCATATCCAGATTCAAACATTGACCTGCTGTGATAAGAAATATGATTCATCCAACCAGGCGACACGTTTCCACTGGCCCATGATCCAATCTCGATGATCCCGTGCTCACTGCAATCGTAATTGACCGTGTCGCTGGGTCAACATGGGAACACGTACGGGTTGTCTGTTGCTGTGCCGCCGGCCGGGGTGGCCGAGCGGTTCTAGGCGCTACAGTCTGGAACCGCGCGACCGCTACGGTCGCAGGTTCGAATCCTGCCTCGGACATGGATGTGTGTGATGTCCATAGGTTAGTTAGGTTTAAGTAGTTCTAAGTTCTTGGGGACAGATGACCTCAGCAGTTAAGCCACATGGTGCTCAGAACCATTTGAACCATTTTGTTGCTGAGCCCCACTTTCAAGAATGCGCACTGAACGAATCGCTCTGAAACGCTAATGCCTGCACCAGCATCGTGCTCTGTAGTCAAGTCTGCCACAGATAGCCCCCTATACGGCTTCACAGAGCGGGCATACCCCTGACCTCCATGTTCAGTGACGTACAACACCTTGTGGCCTACTCGAGGTTACGCCATCCTTCAACCGCTTTTCATATACATTGAATGTATTCGCAGTTGCGAATACGGACAACCATCAGCTGTGTAATAGAATGACGACAATGAAAATTTATGCCGGACCGGGGCACGAACCCGGATTTCCCGCTTTACGCAAGAGATCGCCTTCCACTAGGCTAGCGCGGAGTGGCCGCGCGGTTAGAGGCGCCATGTCACTAATCGTGCGGCCTTTCCCGCCGGAGGTTCGAGTCCTCCCTCGGGCATGGGTGTGAGTGTTGTCCTTAGCGTTAAGTTAGTTTAAGTAGTGTGTAAGTATAGGGACCGATGACCTCAGCAATTTGGTGCCTTAGGAATTCACACGCATTTGAACTTTCCACTAGGCTAGCCGAGCACACTTCACGGCCAGATCAAAACTTCCGTACATCGTTTACCGTATGTCTACAACCTGGTCTCATACATCCTTTATTTATATTCTTGTACAGGGGAAATATTTTAACAGAAAGTCGTTTGCCCGGTGTCGGCGGATAAATATATGTTTCCTGCGTTGTTCGGACATGCACCCATGCATGCTTGTTCCTAGGCGACGGGCCCTTTGTCAAAGTCGTTTATGCCAGTGATTTCCCCATTTGCAGCCTATGTCATCGCTGGAATGGTTCCCCATTCGTCTCTGTCCGGTTGTATACAGAGTGGGAGGAAGATAAAACTGGTCCGAAAAAATATTTACAATTTACTGACCCAGTATTGGCCCTTGTTAATGAACATCACAGAATATTCTGGAAATGGACACCGTTGACGTTGATGCAACGCTGTGTTCGGTATACCAAACTGTGGGAGACACTTAGCAGCTCTGCCTGAGCGATTGCAGTAACGCTGCTCTTATTGTTCTGCTGTAGCTCTTCCAGAGAGTGGGTATTACTTGAGTACACCTTTGCCCCACAGCAAAAAATCACAGGGAGAGACACCAGGCGATCGAGGTGTCCTGCAGATTGCACTGTCTCTAAGGATTGTCTTCTCCTCAAGGGACACCTCATACACTCGTGGCAAGATTATCATTGCTGTGTATGCTGTTGATACGTCTTGCTGAAAATATTCCATCTTCCGTGAGTTGATCCACTTTGAAACCTGATAGTCAATGGAAGGTAGGATTTGGTTACGATTGTGGACGGGGCCGTAATCAGTTACTATTGGTTGCCTTTTACAGTTACACACATTTATTGTTAAAACAGTAATTCCAGACTCAATATTAAATTTAAAAAATACCACACGTTATTAATGAAGGAATAAACAAGTGAGTAAATAATAGTTTTTACAGTGCGTTACAATTTAGCAAATCAGCATAAAATGCAGATACAAATAACGTATTTACAAAAAAAACAAAAAAACAAAAAACAAGCCACTTTGATCACGGCTGAAGGCCTTACACGCCAAGAATGACAATAAATTAAGAATGTTTAAGAACTAGCTGCAATTTACAACTTAAGGTATTGAAATATTAAAAGGTAAGTGGCCACAAACACAGCAGAAGGTATCAGACGCCAGGAATGGCAGTAAATAAGGTTTTAAGGTTTGCTACTAAATCACAAATACCAAATTATGTTTTTAAAGCAAATGACCACAATCACGGCTGAAGGCTTTACACGCCAGGAACGGCAATTATATAAAAAATTTAGAAACCTGCTGTAAAACAGCAAATACGAGCAAAGGTTAATTAAAAGAAACAAGCAACTGACCACCAAACGGGGGAAAGAAGATGATGGTAAACCTTGTTACACAATCCTTACACTGCCAGATTTATTCCAGAAGGCGACTAGAACTAGTAACTAGACACACATAACCTTTAATGAAGGCATTACAAGGTATGGTAATTAATAATACAATAATAAAACACAAGGACCAGTCACAGACGGTGCTCTAGGAATCGACCTCTGAGAAGGTCCGGCAACAAACACTTTCGCGAACGACGAGATAGGCAGCCAAGAGCTGCATTCACTTCAGACCAGTGGCAGTCTAACGAATGACTGATGATAATCTTGCTGAAGCTACCTGACGTCCGATAAATCAAATGCAACGATGGAACAATACGCCAAAGCCAGAACCGGGGGTCAGCACTACGTCCAGAATACTGTGTTTGGAGCGCCCAGAACGAGAAAGGAATCATTACCACTAGAGTAGAAGAAGCAACAACGGGCCTACAATCAAGAAACCTGTCAAAACTATACGCCTTACAGGACAGCAGCGGCAAGGCGAGGAAACATACACTGTCGTTACATACACTAACCCCCAGGGCAGGCAACTGGGGGGCGTTAGCGGCCACCAGGCAAGAAAAATTACCGCTGGTTGAACTTAACAAATTGTAACAAATTGAACGCAGTAAATAGTAGTAAGAAGTCGAGGAAAGCTAATCAGATCCGTCTTCCCCAAGTACTCCACTCGCTGCTCTTCGCCTCGGCGACACTATGAGCAACACGAACCCAAGTCACTGGAGAATCGCGAGATATCACAATGATGGAGGTTTCTCTACTTGGATTGAAATGCGGTCCTCTTAAAGTTCGATGGATCTGGTTTACGACGAAGTCGTGCACCCTCGAGATCACAGCCCTTTCATCTGGCAGTCAATGCGTGCCGCCAGCGGTCCCGGCGGACCTAGCTCCTCCTGAGTCCCCAACTGAACTGGCCCACTCACACGACCCGGAAAAACAACGACGTCGCTCCAAAGATAGGGCAAGAGTTACTACTTATGGATAACCACCGCTGCTGCCACTAGCGGACAGGCAACGCTTGCGAAACCGAGTGGCGCCAGTCAACACGAGAAGAAGACAAACAACTGCAACCACGCCAACTAAGCGATACCGTCTGGCCTGCAACAGAGGGCGGAAACCTACAGACAGCACCAACGCGAGCCGCAGCATGGCTCACACATATGGATTAAACAGTTTCTGGAGCTACTGGACAGCAATAACAGTCTGTCGAAAGAATCATGTTACAATGCGAACACCAAACATTGCACACCAAACACTAATCTTGAATTTATGCAAGGCCTCTTCAAGGTACGGATGGGGATTTTATCTACATCTACATCTACATCCATACTCCGTAAGCCACCTGACGGTGTGTGGCGGAGGGTACCCTGAGTACCTCTATCGGTTCTCCCTTCTATTCCAGTCTCGTATTGTTCGTGATAAGAAGGATTGTCTGTATGCTTCTGTGTGGGCTCTAATCTCTCTGATTTTATCCTCATGGTCTCTTCGCGAGATATACGTAGGAGGGAGCAATATACTGCTGGACTCTTCGGTGAAGGTATGTTCTCGAAACTTTAACAAAAGCCCGTACCGAACTACTGAGCGTCTCTCCTGCAGAGTCTTTCACTGGAGTTTATCTATCATATCCGTAACGCTTTCGCGATTACTAAATGATCCTGTAACGAAGCGCGCTGCTCTCCGTTGGATCTTCTCTATCTCTTCTATCAACCCTATCTGGTACGGATCCCACACTGTTGAGCAGTATTCAAGCAGTGGGCGAACAAGCATACTGTAACCTACTTCCTTTGTTTTCGGATTGCATTTCCTTAGGATTCTTCCAATGAATCTCAGTCTGGCATCTGCTTTACCGACGATCAACTTTATATGATCATTCCATTTTAAATCACTCCTAATGCGTACTCCCAGATAATTTATGGAATTAACTGCTTCCAGTTGCTGACCTGCTATTTTGTAGCTAAATGATAAGGGATCTATCTTTCTATGTATTCGCAGCACATTATATTTGTCTACACTGAGATTCAATTGCCATTCCCTGAACCATGCGTCAATTCGCTGCAGATCCTCCTGCATTTCAGTACAATTTTCCATTGTTACAACCTCTCGATACACCACAGCATCATCTGCAAAAAGCCTCAGTGAACTTCCGATGTCATCCACAAGGTCATTTATGTATATTGTGAACAGCAACGGTCCTATGACACTCCCCTGTGGCACACCTGAAATCACTCTTACTCCGGAAGACTTCTCTCCATTGAGAATGACATGCTGCGTTCTGTTATCTAGAAACTCCTCAATCCAATCACACAATTGGTCTGATAGGCCCATATGCTCTTACTTTGTTCATTAAACGACTGTGGGGAACTGTATCGAACACCTTGCGGAAGTCAAGAAACACGGCATCTATCTGTGAACCCGTGTCTATGGCCCTCTGAGTCTCGTGGACGAATAGCGCGAGCTGGGTTTCACACGACCGTCTTTTTCGAAACCCATGCTGATTCCTACAGAGTAGATTTCTAGTCTCCAGGAAAGTCATTATACTCAAACATAATACGTGTTCCAAAATTCTACAACTGATCGACGTTAGAGATATAGGTCTATAGTTCCGCACATCTGTTCGACGTCCCTTCTTGAAAACGGGGATGACCTGTGCCCTTTTCCAATCCTTTGGAACGCTACGCTCTTCTAGAGACCTACGGTACACCGCTGCAAGAAGGGGGGCAAGTTCCTTCGCGTACTCTGTGTAAAATAGAACTGGTATCCCATCAGGTCCAGCGGCCTTTCCTCTTTTGAGCGATTTTAATTGTTTCTCTATCCCTCTGTCGTCTATTTCGATATCTACCATTTTGTCATCTGTACGACAATCTAGAGAAGGAACTACAGTGCAGTCTTCCTCTGTGAAACAGCTTTGGAAAAAGACATTTAGTATTTCGGCCTTTAGTCTGTCATCCTCTGTTTCAGTACCATTTTGGTCACAGAGTGTCTGGACATTTTGTTTTGATCCACCTACCGCTTTGACATAAGACCAGAATTTCTTAGGATTCTCTGCCAAGTCAGTACAGAGAACTTTAATTTCGAATTCATTGAACACCTCTCGCATAGCCCTCCTCACACTACATTTCGCTTCGCGTAATTTTTGTTTGTCTGCAAGGCTTTGGCTATGTTTATGTTTGCTGTGAAATTCCCTTTGCTTCCGCAGCAGTTTTCTAACTCGGTTGTTGTACCACGGTGGCTCTTTTCCATCTCTTACGATCTTGCTTGGCACATACTCATCTAACGCATATTGTACGATGGTTTTGAACTTTGTCCACTGATCCTCAACACTATCTGTACTTGAGACAAAACTTTTGTGTTGAGCCGTCAGGTACTCTGTAATCTGCTTGTTGTCACTTTTGCTAAACAGAAATATCTTCCTACCTGTTTTACTATTTCTATTTACGGCTGAAATCATCGATGCAATAACCGCTTTATGATCGCTGATTCCCTGTTCTGCGTTAACTGTTTCAAATAGTTCGGGCCTGTTTGTCACCAGAAGGTCTAATATGTCATCGCCACGAGTCGGTTCCTTGTTTAACTGCTCAAGGTAGTTTTCAGATAAAGCACTTAAAAAATTTCACTGGATTCTTTGTCCCTGCCATCCGTTATGAACGTTTGAGTCTCCCAGTCTATATCCGGCAAATTAAAATCTCCACCCAGAACTATAACATGGTGGGGAAATCTACTCGAAATATTTTCCAAATTATCCTTCAGGTGCTCAGCCACAACAGCAGCTGAGCCAGGGGGCCTATAGAGACATCCAATTACCATGTCTGAGCCTGCTTTAACCGTGACCTTCACCCAAATTATTTCACATTTCGGATCTTGAGTAATGGCGCATGTTATGTGATTTCACATACTCTGAGAGGCTGAACCAGGCCTCATCTGAAGAAATGAAAAACTGAGGATCCAAAAGTCCCAAATCCCCTTCGCCCTGAAACGACCGACAGAACTCAACACAATGTGATTTCACATACTCTGAGAGGCTGAACCAGGCCTCATCTGAAGAAATGAAAAACTGAGGATCCAAAAGTTCCAAATCCCCTTCGCCCTGAAACGACCGACAGAACTCAACACTCGAAAGTTCGTCTGGATGATTACATCTCATTCACAGCGGTAAATCTGTGTGGATATAGATGCAGGTCCTTGTTTGATAATGTTTCCACACGACGATCTCTGAATTCCAATTAGCACAGATAAACGGCGTTGAGTTTTCGTCGGAGTTACTTTCATGCCTTCGTTCACTCAGCAACATTTTCTGAGGTTCGAACTGTTTTCGGATAGTTGCGGATTTTATGGGCTACAGAGCCCGTTCCGCGCCATTTTTCCACTGATTTTTACATTGCAATTTTTGCTGGAGATTTTGCCAAAACACTTCCCATGTTAAAACTCTTGCACAAACAGTTCAGCACACGTTTTCCACGAATTGTTTTTCGCATTACACTCGACGAGGAACACGCGCAGTTTTATCGTGTGCGCTTCAGTCCGGAACTGCGCTGCTGCTAAGGTCGCAGGTTCGAATCCTGCCTCGGGCATGGATGTGTGTGATGTCAAATGGTTCAAATGGCTCTGAGCACTATGGGACATAACATCTAAGGTCATCAGTCCCCTAGACTTAGAACTACTTAAACCTAACTAACCTAAGGACATCACACACATCCATGCCCGAGGCAGGATTCGAACCTGCGACCGTAGCGGTCGCGCGGTTCCAGACTGAAGCGCCTAGAACTGCTCGGCCGCAATGGCCGGCTGTATGATGTTCTTAGGTTAGTTAGGTTTAAGTATTTCTAGGTTCTAGGGGACTGATGACCTCAGATGTTAAGTCCCATAGCGCTTAGAGTCAATTGAACCATTTTTTTCGTGTGCGCCATTTTGTGTTGCATTCAGCCGGTCACTTACGACGTATGCTCCTCGCAACTCACTCGGTCGTAATGACACAGCGACGAAGTCTGGACAGAGCATGCGGCAGATGCGCGCATGCAGAAATGTGATGAGCAGCTCTCCTGTTCATTAAAAACTGGCCGATTGCGAGTACGACTCTCGCAGTGAGTATTCCATTCAAACTTATGTGGCTCACAAAGAAACAAGAAAAACGGTATGCAGCGAACTTTTGGAACAGTGCGAGACTGGTGGAGATGTATTTCTTGGAAGAATTGTGACAGGTGATCAAACATAGCTCCATCATTTTTCACCAAAGACGAAGAGGCAATCAATGGAGTGACATCACGCAAATTCACCCAAGAAAAAAAAAAAAAATTCAAATCCACACCTTCTGCTGGAAAAGTTATGGCTACGGTGCTTCTCGATTCTGAGGGACTCTTGCTTGTGCACATCATACCAAGTAGAACCACCATAAATTCTGATGCATATGTGACGACACTGAAGAAAGTTCAAGCTCGACTGAGTCGTGTTCGACCACATCGGCAAAAGCAGGATGTTTTGCTGTTGCACGACAATGCACGGCAACATGTCAGTCAAAAAACCACGGAAGCGATCACAAAACTCGGAAGGACAACACTGAAACACCCGCCTTACAGTCCTGACCAGGCTCCATGTGACTATCATCGCTTAGGGAAACTGAAAGACTCTCTTCGTGGAACAAGGTTTGTAGATGATGACTCCCTTGTGCACGCTGCCAAACAGTGGCTCCAACAGGTTGATCCAGAATTTTACCGTGCGGGTATACAGGCGCTGGTTCGAAGATGGCGTAAGGCAGTTGAGAGGGATGGAAATTACGTGGAGAAATGAAAATGTTGTTCCTAAAGGATGTATCTACACACTGTTTTCCGGGCGGGAAGGAGCGCCTGGTCCCCGGCACGAATCCGCCCGGCGGATTTGTGTCGAGGTCCGGTGAACCGGCCAGTCTGTGGATGAGTTTTAGGCGGTTTTCCATCTGCCTCGGCGAATGCGGGCTGGTTCCCCTTATTCAGCCTCAGTTACACTATGTCGGTGATTGCTGCGCAAACAAGTTCTCCACGTACACGTACACCACCATTACTCTACCGCGCAAACATAGTGGTTACACTCGTCTGGTGTGAGACGTTCCCTGGGGGGTCCACCGGGCCCCGAAGCGCACAATCACCCTGGGTTCGGTGTGGGGCGGCGGTGAAGTGGACTGCGATAGTCGTCGTGGGGTTGTGGACCACTGCGGCTGCGGCGAGGACGGAGGCTCTCCGTCGTTTCTAGGTCCCCGGTTAACATACAATACAATACAATCTACACACTGTACAACTTTCAAACATGTAGAATAAAAGATTGATTAAAAAAAATAGTGTGCATTTCATTTGGAGTGACCCTTGAATGTCCAAAGCATTCTGATTGGAAACAGTCGTGTACGCCATGGTAGATGAACGAATTTCATGTCCAGCATTCCTGGAATTATTCTACGATTGCAGAGTTCGTAAATAACCGATCTTTGCTCATAAATGTGGCAGATGTTTCTATGGGTGCACACCCTTGGTGTGCGACGCCACGCGTCACATTATTGTAAGGTGAACGAAGTCGTGTAAACCATTTCGTAAACTGTGACCTGCGTGCTTTCATATTTTGGTTTTTTGTATACTGGGCTTCCACAGCGGACATGTGCTATCAACCGGCATAAGTCTAAACAGGGGTTGGACATTGTCTAAAAACTATACCACATCAGCGCAGATTCGAACGGAATCTCTCCTACCTGCTCGTCTCGCAGTTTACTATTCCGTATATTGACCTGGCGACGAGTTATGCTTTTGATAAGTGTCGGCTGTTCCTGTGTCACATTATATGCTGTGAAATGTGAACTACTGAGATTGGAACATCTGTTTATTTATTTTTTATCTTGGGTTAACATCTGTTCGTAACATGTTAAAGAGTTACGGGTGTACCTCCAGCCGACAAAGGAGAACGAGAGAGAGAGAGACAGAGGGAGAGAGACAGACAGACAGACAGACAGACAGAGAGAGAGAGAGAGAGAGAGAGAGAGAGAGAGAGAGAGAGAGATGCTTACGCTAGCACGTAAACTATACGTGTCGGGAAGAACTCTATACTCGTGCGACGCCTGCCTTCGAACTGAACGCATTATCTCGTAATGGAGGAGGGGTACAAATTGAAGTGGATTCTCTTTTCGTGACAGTAATAATGGTTTCATTCATGAATACTTACAGATTCAGAGGTTAGCCCCCAAGTAATAACACTTTAGGTCACCCGTGATGTGTATTGACAGCTAAATGAGTATTTCGCCACGCCTACATCTTTACCTGACCAATGCACAAGGACGCAAACCATCGAATCCCTTGAAGTATATGAGGTAGGTATAAAGGAAAAACTTTTTCTGTAGATAGTAAGCCTTCACACGGTCAGGAAGCCAATTGCTCGAAAATTCGTTCTGCAGCTGCAGGACACGACAATGTTACAATATAAATGATCAATTTCCTCGTCGGACCATTGCTGCCGATAATAACGTATATTTTTAATATATATATATATACATATGAAGGTACTAACTGTTCTCGAAAGAACAGATACCATTGATGACTGTGCAGCTTCTCTAGAACAAATCATAATTAATTGAAACCCTCAGCTGCCGACAGCAAATATCCATCAGGTACATTACGTATGTAGATTGTGGACAGTTGGGAATGTGGGTCTCACAGGAAGCGTGCAAGGAAGAAGCCCCTGCAGTCGCGCTATTCATGTGTGTCCTCGGTGGCTTAGCTGGATAGCCAGCACGGTAGCTCAGCGCGTTCGGTCAGAGCGTTTAGCTACCCTCTGTAATAAAAAAACTGAGTGAATGGATCAACGAACAACCTGAACGAGTGTCATCGGACGTCCGCCACGAACAAATTCAACGCACAATATGGAACAAAATGATATAAAAAAAGACAGATAGAGCGTCTATCATGTAAGCAGGTGATCCAGGGTCCGAGTCCCGGTCGGGGCACACATTTCCAGCTGTCCCCGTCGAGGCATATCAACAACACCTGTCGACAGCTGAGGGTTTCAGTTAATTATCATTGATATTTTCAATCATTCTGTGATCTACTGTATTTTCCCAACGCCCTGGAGAAAGGAAATAATTAAACCTCTATCCAAAAAAGAAACTACCACGAGGCTTTAGAATACATAAGTCACGATCAGCTTTACCAGTTACTTAACATTCTGGATTAATACCAATACGGTTTCCGAAAAAATCGCAGCACCACGATTGCCCTCATATCAGTGACTGAGGAACTGAGACAAGCAATGGGCAAAACACTGGCGGCTATTACGTGCTTTTTCGACTAAGCTCTCGACACTGTCGACTTTGGCATTCTATGTGCTAAACTCAAAACTTTTCTTCAAGTGCTGTGCAATGCTTCCACTCATTCCTTACATACCGCCAACAGTGTGTAATGACCGGAACAAAGACGTCACAATGGAAGAATATACTATCAGGGGCCCCAAAGGATCAGTGTTGGTCCCACTACTTTTCTTATTATATGTTAAGGATGTATCTACTACTACCTCCCACTGCAAATATCATTTACATGCCGATGACCTTCAGATATACCTAAGTGGAAGCCCGACAAATATGCGCGCAGCCATCCAGAACATAAATGCGCACTTCTCTGCTTTATCAGAATGGAGGCAGAACATAGGTTTGAAACTTAACCCATCTAAAGCGTAAACAATAGTAGTTGCTCGCAGAAGACTTATTACTCTTCTGTTCCGAAAATCTCTTCCACCCTTAACCCTAAAACAGCACAGAAGTCACCTTTTCTACTTCAGCAAATAATTTAGAATTCTCGACCGTCACCTAGACTGGACAGCACACACAACTGCCTTCTGTAAGAACGTGTGAGCATCAGTGTATTCGTTACAGAAATATAAAAAGAATACTTCCTCTCGAGTTTAAAAAGAAATTCGTAGGGTCACTAACACTCCCCATCCTCGATTGTGGTGATTCGATGCTCCAAGGACTTTCGTATGAGAGCTCACACCGGCTGGAACTGACGGTGTATGCTTGTGTGCTATTCAATTCTGATGTACGCTATTTCGACTATATCACTCCTGCCAACGAAAAACTATCATGGCTACGTGCCGATAAGCGTAGAGATGATCATACCTTTGTTTGCTGCATCGTCTTCTCAGTTACTGCAATACTTCCTATTTATCTTCAACCCTTACACTACTATCTCAACAACACGGCAGAAATACTCGTTCCGAACAAATTGAAATCCTCTCTGTACCAATACACAACACTGATATATTCTCTAAACATTTTTCTAAATCTTATTTCTCAAAATATTAGAGAAATTAAGATTCTTTCAAACTTCAAGAGATAGCTATCTCTTTTGCAGCTCACTCTTTTCAACCATCCATCCCCATCACCTTTCCCTCCCCTTGTCTACAATCTATTGAAATGATCTTGTTTGCTAGCAAACACTGTCACTTCCATTTCAGTCCTCTCCTTTGTCAGTGTCCCTTCCACATTAAACAAGGCTTCAAAGGTGCTAAACTAATGAACATCATTCTTAATTCCTACATTATTTTATCATCATTATTAGTGTTACTATTATTATTATTAGTGTCAATTATTTTCATTAATAATGCAAATTATTATTATTATTATTGTGATCGTCATGTAATATTTTTTTGTATGTAACGTACCTGCTTATATGTAAGAAAGGGCCTTAAGGCCCTGATCTGGACAGACTAAATAAGCAATCAATAAAATAAATAAATATTATTAGCAGAAATAGAATAAACAAATACTGCTTACGGACGCTCTCTAAAAAACAGAAACGCAGATGCCCAAATTATTGCCTATGGATCCTCACTGCATATTTCTTTCAAACAATGTATTTGTGCTACAGTGAATTTTATTTTCAAACGTGTTCAGTTCAGACTTTGTCACTAATAGAATTGCAAGATTCTTCGGTATTCATCCCAGTTGCGGAGAGAGAGATGTGATGAACTTTTTGTTGAGAAGTGTAATATACAAGGTAATATGTAGGTGGACATGCAACGCCTTGACATTTAGATTAATAAAACTGCGATGCTATCACGCGGTAGTGTATCTTGTAGCCACAGCTTCTTCTATGACTAATACTTTCAAAGCTACAGACACACACACACACACACACACACACACACACACACACACACATTGTCTATCACTACAGAAAAAAAACCATGGCGAAGACATAAAGAAGCGAGTAGCATTCTAGACTTGAGCTGACTTATACAGTCCTATGTCTTAAAGAAAAGATTTTTTAATTTTTTGTGTGTCCTTTGGCGTCAGTTTAAATTTTTACAAAGTAATTGTAGCCGTGTAAGTTGTTTCAGTATCGAAATAAATCATTTTAACACTGTTCAGATGTTGTATTAACAATGTTGGGTCGGGAGATATACCCTCCTTCTGTAACATCGGAAGCGAGAGAGACTGCTAGTGGAATCATTCTCCAGTATTCTTCTAAGAATCTTACATATTATAGCAAAGGGTATGGGTTGGTAAATTGACTAGGGAGCAGAAATTGGTTGAACAGCGCGTAGGAGAACACGGAACAGGAAGTGTAAAAAATCCCATGACTCATAGCTAAAACTGTCTGTTCGCATTCGGCAGAGCTCAAGTTCACTCACGTGTTGGCAAGCATCGTTTAGAATCTCGTGTACTAGGCCGGTGCTGCTAATGCTTTCGTCAGTTCGAGCTTCAGCTGACTTCTAGCTTGGCAATCAGGCGGGACAATCAAACAGTGGCACAAAATAGCCACCGACACACATCATTTCTCCACTCCACTTTATTTACGTCAATAGCCAATTTTCTGACTCTGATGATCTGACACAGCGTAAGTAATATTGTAAGTATATTATTAATTTTATGTTGACCTTCAAATTACATGAATTGCTGTTACTCTTTTACGAATATCAGATTTAAAAAAATGCCGAAACTGAGTAAAATGTGCGTTGCCCACTTTTATATCTGTCCTTCATTACTACAACCGACCTGCTCACATTGGCGGCCACTATCCAAAGTTTCTTTGTAAACGAACATGTTGCTGAGAAACTTATTAAAGTCAATATTTTTGCAAGTGATTGTAGTTGTTAAAATCAGACATTCTTCTTTAAATTGCTGATAATCATCATCAACACTCAAAGCATAAAACATTTATGTTACTTGTACATCAGCTTCACAACTATTTGGTTTCACTACATATCTCGAACCTCTATGATGTAACGCATTAAACAACTGTAAAAATAGGAAATATGTAATTAAAGATTATTCTTTTACATCACTAATGGTCCCTAACAGAAATCTGGCGCACTTGTTTCTTGTGGAAAATTGAATAAAAAGGTAAAATCAGTTACATGACGAAATGATAGAAACAATATTCGCAATACGAAGCATGTTACTGATACGAGAAACAGAAAGTGACGAAAAGTACGCAGTTGAGATAATATCAGTTTTATAGGAAACTGACTTTCAGCATTGAAACTGCGTCACAGAAGGCAGTCAGTAATTTAAACCTCACATTAAATTGTTGTTGATAATTTAGACACATTTAATTTGTTTGTAAAACAGCTGGCACTTCGTAACTTTCAGTACTGTTTATTAACATAAATGATTAGACTGGAGAGATGAATACATTTGGTTAATATTTCACCGGATAAAATTTTTATACAGAGCATGTTATCAATGTCAAGGAAACGTGGCTAATGGCCTACTTGCTATGGTGTAGCACGAATTTAGAGATAATGCGGAAGTTAACAGCAGGTATCTAATCATGGTGTACATAATAAATAGTCTCTGTACGGACAGATATACATTAAATTTCAATCTATCACATAAGTCTTTAATTTATAGAACAAGTATATACAGGGTGGTCCATTGATTGTGACCGGGCCAAATATCTCACGAAATAAGCGTCAAACGAAAAAACTACAAAGAACGAAACTTGTCTAGCTTGAAGGGGGAAACCAGATGGCGCTTTGGCTGGCCCGCTAAATGGCGCTGCCATATGTCAAACGGATATCAACTGCGTTTTTTTAAATAGGAAACCCCATTTTTATTACATATTCGTGTAGTACGTAAAGAAATATGAATGTTTTAGTTGGACCACTTTTTTCACTTTGTGATAGAAGGCGCTGTAATAGTCACAAACATATGGCTCACAATTTTAGACGAACAGTTGGTAACAGGTAGGTTTTTTAAATTAAAATACAGAACGTAGGTTCGTTTGAACATTTTATTTCGGTTGTTCCATTGTGATACATGTACCTTTGTGAGCTTATCATTTCTGAGAACGCATGCTATTATAGCGTGATTACCTGCAAATACCACTTTACTGCAGTAAATGCTCAAAATGATGTCCGTCAACCTCAATGCATTTGGCAATACGTGTAACGACATTCCTCTCAACAGCGAGTAGTTCGCCTTCCGTAACGTTCGGACATGCATTGACAATGCGCTGACGCATGTTGTCAGGTGTTGTCGGTGGATCACGATAGCAAATATCCTTCAACTTTCCCCACAGAAAGAAATCCGGGGACGTCAGATCCGGTGAACGTGTGGGCCATGGTATGGTGCTTCGACGACCAATCCACCTGTCATGAAATATGCTATTCAATACCGCTTCAACTGCACGCGAGCTATGTGCCGGATATCCATCATGTTGGAAGTACATCGCCATTCTGTCATGCAGTGAAACATCTTGTAGTAACATCGGTAGAACATTACGTAGGAAATCAGCATGCATTGCACCATTTAGATTGCCATCGATAAAATGTTACCAAGTGTTCGTCTAAAATTGTGAGCCATATGTTTATGACTATTACAGCGCCATCTATCACAAAGCGAAAAAAGTGGTCCAACTAAAACATTCATATTTCTTTACGTACTACACGAATATGTAATAAAATGTGGGGTTCCTATTAAAAAAAAAAGACGCAGTTGATATCCGTTTGAGACCTATGGCAGCGCCATTTAGCGGGCCAACCATAGCGCCATCTGGTTTCCCCCTTCAAGCTAGACGAGTTTCGTTGTTTGAAGTTTTTTCATTTGATGCTTATTTCGTGAGATATTTGGCCCGGTCACTATCAATGGACCACCCTGTATATTTGTATCACATCATACTGCGTGAAACATTAATCGTGAGCCGGCCGAAGTGACAGCCGGCACGGTAGCTCAGCGTGTTCGGTCAGAGGGCTGCGTGCCCTCTGTAATAAAAAAACTGAGTCAATCGATCAACAACGAACATAAATGGATGTCTTACGGCGTCCGCCCCGAGCAGACACAACGAACAAAACCGAACAAAATGAGATTTAAAAAAAAAAAAAAAAAAAAAAAAAAAGTGGCCGTGCGGTTAAAGGCGCTGCAGTCTGGAACCGCAAGACCGCTACGGTCGCAGGTTCGAATCCTGCCTCGGGCATGGATGTTTGTGATGTCCTTAGGTTAGTTAGGTTTAACTAGTTCTAAGTTCTAGGGGACTAGTGACCTCAGCAGTTGAGTCCCATAGTGCTCAGAGCCATTAATCGTGAATTAATGGGTAAGGATTAGTTGTAACATTGTACGATGACTCTTCATATGACGCTACCTACATTTGCTATGACCAAACACGTCGTCCAGTTACATACCTTTAGTTTTTAAGGTTCGGCGCTTGCACACTAGCATCTTTGTCACGGTCACTTACATATTATCTAAATGTCACCTAAGAATACAAAATTTTGTTATTAATATATCAGTGCCAGTAAAACATTCGCCGGCCGGGGTGGTCGAGCGGTTCTAGGCGCTACAGTCTGGAACCGCGCGACCGCTACGGTCGCAGGTTCGAATCCTGCCTCGGGCATAGATGTGTGTGATGTCCTGACGTTAGTTAGGTTTAAGTACTTCTAAGTTCTAGGGGACTGATGACCTCAGAAGTTAAGTCCCATAGTGCTAAGTGCCATTTGAACCATTTAAAACATTCGCATTGCCTGCTTTTCGCCGGTATGTCTTTTTAGTTATACCAGGTGGTTGAAATTAATGTGCAGCTGCTCATAGAGAGGTCCAGTGTGTGCTGTAATTGAGGTATGGCAGCGAAACTTGGTAGATATTCTAATGCGTTAATGCAGAATCGATTTACTTCGGAAAAAGATTAGTTCAATTTTGGCCACCAGGTGCAAATCTGACGCTGTGAATGCAAGAGAGACATAAAAAAATGTTTTCGTATGTCATGGATTAGAAATAGGACATGGGCAGAAAAGGTCAAACAAGGGAGAAAGGCAAAATATTACTTTTATTATTAATCCAAATTTATACTAATTATTTAATATGTTCACCAGAGGCGTCGATGAGATGCTGTACAGCGCCAGATTTGCACCAAGTGACCAAAAGTGGAACTAATTTTTTTCAGCATAAATTATATCAGCATTAACGCATCAGCATATCTACCAAGATTCGCTGCCATTCTATAATTATAGCCCACGTTGGACCTCCGGAGTAACTGCACTTTAATTATAACAATCCGTTATCTTGAGGTATCGTCTCTTTTTTACTTGAAAGATATAAAACAACGCTGATCATTAATGGAATTCTCGCGTAAGAACATAGCTGAGAAAATGGATCGTTCCGAACACCAGAGTGAAGTAGAGACGATTTTCTTTGGTTTCTTGGCAACAGAACGCCTCGGTTCATTTTGCACTCCAAGCCTTCTAGAAACTATTTTAGCAGGCGACGTCGCGGGAAGTTATAGCTTCGGACTGGCACTAAATGCTTCAGGTCCCCGTCCAAACTATCGCTTTCCCTTCGTGCTACGCTACACTCTCTGAACCGAGTTCATGGTCGTTGCCTAGTATTTTGTCTCCTACACCGAGCCTCGAAGCTAACAAAGCAAGTGTGTCCTGTACTCTGCAAGAACTATTCTTCTCTATGTTGTCCCACAAGACTGATCAAACACAGCCAGTTACTGTTATAATACACGTAGCTTTTCACTCCCTGTAATGTATAAGTGTTTTTGTTTGTCGAGTTTGTTGTATTGCATATTTAATGATATATCTTTCTCTCATGTGTCAGTGCAAGGATTGGCTATCCGCTCTTCACCCGATGTAATTCATAAAAAAAAATAAAAAAAGCCATTTCTGGAGACGAAAGTGGTAACACGTGACAGACAGAAATCGTAGATCCGGGATACAGTTCCAACACGGACACTGGATTTACAATCTGAAAGAAGCTTTCCTAAAGGTCTCCTTCTTCTAGAAACATCTTTCCTTTTCGCCTTTTTTCTCTTATTTTTGAATGATTATTCTAAGAGAAAACAAACCTAATTTGCTGTTCCAATCATCTACTATTCTTTCCTCATACTCAGTGATTCTACAATCAAAAACTTCTCACTGCTACATTTTGGTATATTTCCCATTTTTTTGTCTCTCGTATTCGACAATGAAAATTATTGGACGTTAAAAAAACACGTTCGGCATCATCCCCCCCTTTTCCCCAGTTTGCCTCTTCATAGTAATTTTCTGAGGTTCCAGCGTAATTTTGCATCTTAAAGACATTAGCATCAACACGATTACATACGTTCTGCCATTCATTATTGTATTTTCTTCTCCCCCTTCCCCATTTGTCGTTAACAGTTTTTCATGTGAAATAGAACTGCGCACTCAGGGTTAGGGAGGATTTAGCGTTTTGTTGTGATCTGGAACATGGTATTTCCAGAAATCCTTGGAGCAAGCACGCCACAATGGAATATCATAAGATGCAAATTTACAAGGGATTTGTTTCTAATTCGTTTATAACCTACTGTAAAACGGGCCCGTTTGATTTCATACGGACAGTAATTCTTTAACATGCATGGAAAGCTCTACAAAGGCATAGAAAGTGCATGTTCATTTCACTATTTTGTTGTCTGCAAACCAGTGTAGTTAATATAGTAACCAACAAGTATTTTTATGATAAACATTGAAAAACTCATTTGCATGTTTTATCGGGCGTCTGTGAGACACGGGATGAGACAGTTTACAGCTTACTATGAAATTATTTTGTTTTTAAACATATCTTCTCGCTAGGTGCTAACCGATTAACTCACATATCAGTATAAAATATTTAATTTAATAACGAAAAATAAAGATATAATTATGCACTACATTGAGTTAAGAGTTTATATGAAGAAATTCTAATGTGGAGTGGAAGAAAAAACCCAGAAGGAATAACATGACTTCGTTTGTAATCTATGTTTGCTGTCAAGGCGTTTTATATCATTAGGTAAACTGTTAAAGACTTATATAGACAGCATTATACGTCCATTTGTAAACTAAACTTAGTTTAAATTAAGAATAATGGCGAAAGTCTTTCTCCCAGTATTGTAACGTGGGAACTGTTATTCTTCCTACATTCTAGTTGATAATTTACAACAGATTATCTGAGGAAATTTCTTATCGTGAGTCTATAGTCAAAATACCTTACTCCTTAAACGCCTCTTTTTTAGGCTATCGTGCGAATATTATTCTTACATGTAATTTTTGCAGCAAAAATTTTCGTTTCTCAAAGATAAGTTATCTCAGGATATTATTGAACGAAATAAGCAAAGTATGTCAACGTTATGAGTAGTTTCTCCGCCTTAGTTGTAATGATACAAGGTGCAAAATATCTGGTCTGGGTTAATAACAAATTATCATTCTTTTCTAGTTTTAAATTTCGCCAATGTATACAACCAAAACGTTCTTAGAGTCCCTACGGTATAAACTAGTCTTTCATGTAGCACTAATTGATGTAGAGAGGAACAGACAGCAAATATTAAAAAAAATATTAAGAGACGCCATTTGTAAAAAAAAAATCCTAAATAATTCTTCGAAGGATGAATGTAGAATTTTCTCTGCAGCTGTTTTTCTATTCAAATTGATTATAATAATCGAATACTGTAGAAAAGAAACTTTTTCCTTGATGTGCTTCAGCAGAGAGATCATTTATATGTATGGGGAAAAACAGTATTCATCAGTTAGTTCTTAAATTCCTTGTAATAGGAGCCAACACCTGTTAAAAAGAACCATCTACTATTGCGTAGTAGTAAAGGAGATTTTGTAAATGAAGGCAAGATGTCTTATAACTGATTCATGGGTGTGATTTAATCGTCCATCGAATGTAAGTCTACTGGCGATTCATAGCAATATCGATATGTTGTTGTGGTCTTCAATGCACAGAGTGGTTTGATGCAGCTCTCCATGCTATTCTATGCTGTGCAAACCTCTTTATCTCCGAATAACCACCAACTTACATCCTTCTGAAAATGCTTAGTATATTCATCTCTTGGCCTGCCTCTACAATTCCTCCCCCCCCCCCTCCCGCCCCCACACAAACACATCACACCAATTCTAACTTGGTGATACTTTGATGTCTCAGAATGTGTCCTATCAACCGATCCCTTCTTCTAGTCAGGTTGTGCCACGGTTTTCTTTTCTCCCCAAGTCTATTCAGTACCCCCTCATTAGTTACGTAATCTACCCACCCAATCTGCATCATTCTTCTGCAGCCCCGTATTTCAAAATCTTCTATTCTCTTCTTGTCTAAACAGTTTATCGTTAGCGTTTCACTTTCATACATGGCTACAGTCCATGCAAATACTTTCAGAAAAGACTACCTAACACTTAAATCTATATTCGATGTTAACAAATTTCTGTTCATCAGAAACCTGTCTTGCCATTGCCAGTCTACATTGTATATCCTCTCTACTTCAGTCTTCATCAGTTATTTTGCTGCCCAAACAACATAACTCATCTACTACTTTAAGTGTCTCGTTTCCTAATCTGATTCCCTCAGCATCACTTTTCATTCCATTACCCTTGCTTTGCCTTTGTTGATATTTATCTTATGTTCTCCTTTGAAGACGCTGCCCATTCCGTTCAACAGCTCTTCCAAGTGCTTTGCTGTCTCTGACGGAATTACAGTGTCATCGATAGATATAGTGAAAGGATAAAAAAGGATTAGCCATTGATTTGATAGTCCACCATATCAAGAACGTGCAGTGGCTCAGGGGCGAGTAAAGGTAGGCGACAGTGTGGAAACATGAAGTGCACAATAAAACAAGGCTAAGAGAATCAAAGAACAAGTGAACTAAAATAAATCATTGGTGACGACTTACTAAGAGACATGGGGAGACACTGGCCTCCCAAACGTTAGGACCGAGGATCAGTCCGTCAGGCCATCCTGATTTAGCTTTTACGTATTTCCCCAAAATCATTAAAATCAAACGTCCGGACAGTTATTTTGAAAAGGACAGGCCGATTCTATTCTCTGTCCTCCTGTCCGATCTTGTGCTACATCTCTAAAGATCTCATCGTTGTCGGTATGTTAATACCTAATCTTCGTTTCCTTCCCTCTTGACGCTGCAAAATTGGTGAATTTTATTGCAGCACAACTAGATAAATGGAGAATGTTTTAACCTATGAATGAATAATATTCACAGAGAACTGTTTCTGCATTCGTAAATAATGCACCTGCATCGCTTTGAAGTACACACACTGTCGGTCCAAAAAGCTTAGAGTCTGATTTTATTCCTGGCCGACATCAGCGCAGTAACTGCGGTGGCAGTTTGAACTAACAGCTGTAAACAGGTGTTCATTCAACCAGCCGGTTGTGAGCGGGCAGTGTTCAACAGCGAAGATGCTCCCGTTGTGTATCAACGTGGTTGTGTCACAAAGCGCAATAGAACGACACCTGAGTATCAGACGTACAATGCATTCTACGGGAGTTTTGAAAAAGAGAAAAGTGTGTGCAAATGTTGCCCCCCCCCCCCCCCACCTTAACTGCTGAACAGACACGCGGACAGGTGCCGCGACTTGATTGAAATACGGAACGCAGATAATTCTTTTCTGGAAAACATCATCACAGACGACAAACTGCCTATTGGTTTCTGTCTCGGGTTCTTCGGCCGACGTTCATCTAAAGATTAGATGGCAGTTCGTCAACAAGTGGTCACGAAAGCCTTACTAATTTTGTATCATCACAGATGACGAAACTTGGTCTTAACAGTGTGGCCCTACAACAAAAGGACAAAATGCAGAAAGTCATATGAAGGTTCAACGCTTTGAAGACACAGTCGACATTAGGTCAACGTGACGCACGAGTTGAACAACTTCCCAAAGAAGAGCTTTTCTGACTTTCATTTAGCTGCAATCAAGAAGAACACCTGAAGCATTAAAATCGCCATATTATTACTCCAAACTCTGACCATTTTGGACCGCTGTTTGAACTTGTCCCTGAAGTCCACGTTTTCTTTGAAAGCAACCGCTTTGATCTTGTTACAAGGCTTTATTACACTTACTGATTTCAAAGTCTGAGTAGTAAGAGTGATTTAGAAGTCGTTTAGACTTTACATTCAAACTTTCTGACGGATCATCCAGTTATTAAAAGGCCAGACTCTGGGATAAGCTCATAGTGCAGAAGATACGTTGGTGAAATCTGGAACTCTGTGCAACTTCGCACTTTAGAAAAAAAGGAAAAAAAATGGTTCAGATGGCTCTAAGCACTATGGGACTTAAAATCTGAGGTCATCAGTCCCCCAAGACTTAGAACTACTTAAACCTAACTAACCTAAGGACAACACACATATCCATGCCCGGGTAGGCCTCGAACCTGCGACAGTAGCAACAGCGCGGTTCCGGACTGAAGCGCCTAGAACCGCTCGGCCACAGCGGCCGGCTGCACTTTAGACCTAACTACAAACCATACCAAGGCATGAACAAGTACTTATTTGGAAGGCCTTAGACCGGATTACACCGTCAAAGATCCTTCACAAATCTTTTATAAAAGGTATGATCACACTCCCAACGTTTACAATATTTTTCATAAAAGTACACGAACGACTAATGTGGATAGATTTGGCAGTGTCTAGCAAGAAAATTAGGATTGTGTCAGTATATTCGCATTGTGAAGGGACAGATCAAGCTTAGATGGATAGTTTTTATGACGCACTCAGTGATGTAGTTGTTAGAGTAAAGGACAGGGACAGTGTTCTGCTCATGGGTGATTTTAATGCCAGGATTGGAAATCGAACAGAAGGGTATGAAAAGGTTATGGGTAAATTTGGAGAGGATATGGAGGCCAACAGGAATGGGAAACAACTCCTGGATTTCTGTGCCAGTATGGGCTTAGTAATCACAAACTCCTTTTTTAAACATAAGAACATTCACCGGTATACTTGGGAAGGCAAGGGAACCAGATCTGTCATTGACTATATAATAACAGATCAGGAATTCAGGACGGCTGTGAGGGACACACGCGTATTCAGGGGATTCTTTGATGATACTGATCACTATTTAATCTGCAGTGAAATTGGTATTGTGAGGCCGAAAGTGCAGGAGGTCAGGTCCATAAGTAGGAGGATAAGAGTGGAGAAATTTCAGGATAAGGAAATCAGGCACAACTACATAACAGTGATCTCAGAAAGGTACCAGTTAGTTGAATGTATTCAATTACAGTCATTGGAAAAGGAATGGACGAAGTGCAGGGACACAGTACTAGAAGTGGCTAAAGAGTGTCTTGGAACAGTAGTGTGTAAAGGTAGGATGAAGCAAACAGCTTGCTGGAATGACACAGTCAAGGCAGCCTGTAAAAGGAAAAAGAAGGCGTATCAAAAATGGCTACATACTAGAACTCAGGTAGACACAGAAAGTTTTGTTGAAGAAAGAAACAAAGCCAAACAGATAATTGCAGGGTCAAGCTGCTGGGAAAACATTCTGGAGTGTAATTAGCAGTCTTCGAAAGGGAGGTAAGAAGGAAATGACAAGTATTCTGGACAGGTCAGGAAAACTGCTGGTGAATCCTGTTGATGCCTTGGGCAGATGGAGGGAATATTTTGAAGAGTTGCTCAATGTAGGTGAAAATACGATCAGTAATGTTTCAGATTTCGATGTACAATGGGATAGGAATGATGAAGGAAATAGGATCACATTTGAGGAAGTGGAGAAAATGGTCAATAGGTTGCAGTGCAATAAAGCGGCTGGGGTGGAAGAAATTAAGTCGGAACTCATCAAATACAGTGGAATGTCAGGTCTTAAATGGTTACACAGGATAATTGAAATGGCGTGGGAGTCGGGACAGGTTCCATCAGACTGGACGAAAGCAGTAATCACACCAATCTTTAAACATGGAAACGGAAAAGATTGTAACAACTACAGAGGTATCTCTTTAATCAGCGTTGTGGGCAAAATCTTCTCAGGTATTGTTGAAAGGAAAGTGCGAGTACTAGTTGAGGACAAATTGGATGAAAATCAGTGTGGGTTTAGGTCTCTTAGAGGTTGTCAGGACCAGATCTTTAGCTTACGGCAAATAATGGAGAAGTGTTACGAGGGGAACAGGGAATTGTATCTATGCTTTATAGATCTTAAAAAGGCATATGACCGGGTTCCTAGGAGGAAGTTATTGTCTGTCCTACGAGATTATGGAATGGGAGGCAAACTTTTGCAAGCAATTAAACGTATTTACATAGATAGTCAGGCAGCAGTTAGAGTTGACGGTAAATTGAGTTCATGATTCAGAGTAGTTTCAGGGGTAAGACAAGGCTGCAACCTGTCTCCACTGTTGTTCATATTATTTATGGATCATATGTTGAAAACAATAGACTGGTTGGGTGGTATTACGATATGTGAACACAAAATAAGCAGTCTCGCATATGCGGATGGCTTAGTTGTGATGGCAGATTCGATTGAAAGTTTGCAAAGTAATATTTCAGAGCTAGATCAGAAATGTAAGGACTGTGGTATGAAGATTAGCATCTCCAAAACGAAGGTAATGTCAGTGGGAAAGAGATATAAACGGATTGAGTGCCAAATAAGAGGAACAAAGTTAGAACAGGTGGACGGTTTCAAGTACTTAGGATGCATATTCTCACAGGATGGCAACATAGTGAAAGAACTGGAAGCGAGGTGTAGCAAAGCTAATGCAGTAAGCGCTCAGCTACGATCTACTCTCTTCTGCAAGAAGGAAGTCAGTGCCAAGACTAAGTTATCTGTGCACCGTTCAATCTTCCGACCAACTTTGTTGTATGGGAGCGAAAGCTGGGTGGATTCAGGTTACCTTATCAATAAGGTTGAGGTTACGGATATGAAAGTAGCTAGGATGATTGCAGGTACTAGTAGATGGGAACAATGGCAGGAGGGTGTCCACAAAGAGGAAATCACAGAAAAACTGGGAATGAACTCTATAGGTGTAGCAGTCAGGGCGAACAGGCTTAGATGGTGGGGTCATGTTACACTCATGGGAGAAGTAAGGTTACCCAAGAGACTCACGTGGTTCAGCAGTAGAGGGTAGGAGGAGTCGGGGTAGACCAAGGAGAAGATACCTGGATTCGGTTAAGAATGATTTTGAAGTAATAGGCTTAACATCAGAAGAGGCACCAATGTTAGCACTGAATAGGGGATCATGGAGGAATTTTATAAGGGGGACTATGCCCCAGACTGAACGCTGAAAGGCACAATCAGTCTTAAATGATGATGATGATGAGGAGGAGGAGGAGGAGGAGGAGGAGGAGTACACCGTCGAAGATTTTAGAAGACAGCTTTTATTAAGAATGTTAGCAAATTTCTTTTACTGTGCACCACAGACCTTCGTGTGAACTTCTGTAAGGTCTATAGAGAACTGGAAAACATAAGTAGCCTGCAGTTCTTACAACGAAGAAACAGTCAGAGAGACACTCTGGTATTAAATGAAAGAGAGTATTTCTTCAATCTTAAAACCGATTCATATTACGATTTGTATTTTACAGGAAACTAAGAGTATACGACTGTACTGTAATGTTAGCATTACCGGTACTATAAAACTTTAGAATAATGTAAATTTTATTGGACGTAAACACCAGTATCCGTCGGAAGGTGGTTTGAAAATAATAGCGCTTTACAAGGACCGTTAATATTAGAGATTTTAGGGTTTTGTCTCTTCTGATCGGTAATAGAAGTCGGTATTTGTTATATCCACATAGCAGTAGTAAAACCACAACTACTGCAAAAATAAAATAATGCATCTTAGTACGAAGCAGGGACTCAATCCCCAGTCTTTATATTCATTCGCTGATACCACTAAGGCATCAATTGGAACTATGTAGCAGATTACTGGAAATCTCTTACTTACACTTGAGTATAGCGCTGTTTTCTTATTTATTCCTAGAAGGAATGAACAAAATAGTCATTACTCAAATAGAAGTATTCAAGGAATATGACGTCAAAGCTATAGAAATGCGATTCATCGTGGTACTTTTAGTAATAAACCTGATTTGGAGCTGAACCTTTCTTCCGTCCAGTTTATTGGGAATCTTTCACCTGATTGTTGATGTCACTAGCGGACTACTGTATTCTTACTACCAGCCATTCATTGAGGTACGTAGGCAGCTCCCCGTACTTCATTTCTGCGAAAGGAAACCTGATTTACTACTGATCATCTTGCCCAAAAGAAACAGTTGATAATGAAGCTCGAGGCTTCTGCAAGTGATGCAACTGAATGATAAATTATCCGACTACTATGTTGAGACCTTAGGTACATTCATTAAAAATTCTTTTTTGTGGACTTCTGTTAATGTTTTCGTTGCTTCAATGCAAAATTCATGCCAGAAGCAAGAATTTACTTTTGCCATTGGTGTTTTCTATTTGATTCTGCGAAAGTAGTTGAATGCCATTACCTAGGTCATAGGACATCGATTTACGGGGAAGGTATTATGCCATCATCATAGTGTTCAGTCAATTACAACTTGAAACAGTGCAAGAAACTATGAGATGAGGAAATACGCTGATACTACGTAAGAAATTCTGAGTAGCATCCGCACAAACACAAACAGAAATTAGGAAATAAAAATGGTGACAGCGCTGTAGTTAGGTAATTTAACATTCATCGTCATCACCTTTAGAAACGTCAGTGTTAATTAGTGTTTGTGGACATGAAGGCGGTTATGAATGAAGTTGGTACCTAAAATTTAACTTACGTTTTTGAAGAAAAAGCTAGAATGGTGTAGTTCTATTGCACAGGCGGATAAAGGGGACTGAAGAAACAAAAATCCACTGATCTTTGCGTAGAACAAATTAATTAAATATCTATATAAAACGAAACGAAATAATCTGTTGGGAAGGAGGTGTGACTGTTAAGTCCTCCTTCAAAAAAGAAAATTTACGTCGTAAGTAATGTAATATGCACCAATATCCAAACTCTTCTGCGAGGAACTGATTTACAAGGAGTTAAAGGTAAAGCGGACATCACTCGAAGATTGAGTAGAACCACATGTGCGTTTTACTACGCATGGTGTTGTTGGAAGTAATATGTTTCCATCGCATACCCAACCACGCCGAAGGTTGACAGTTTGGCTAAACACGAAGCATTTCCACAACAAAAAGTAACATTAAGTGACTAATAAATCTTCGATTTATAGTCCGATGCTAGCAATTTTTGTGATAGTAAAACATAAGAGCAATTATGATACATACGACCTATCACAGAAGGAAACACATGCCATGACAGACAATGATAGCACAAATATAGGTTTTTCCACATCATGAAAGACTTTTCTCAGCTTTAGGTCTCTCCTTTCACTGGCATCTTCTGTCAGTTTTCGTAAATTTCATGGTTCTACTCTCACGTGGTGTGACTGCCTTCATTCTGTTTTTAAAAAATGTAAAGGGAGTTCTTCACTGAGAATCGAACTCACAACACTAGGTATTTCAAGACCGTTGTACAAGTCCTGTTTTCCTATAGAATTTTTCCTCTCTATGAAATGATTTATACTTTTTGCCTCTCTCTTGAGATTTTTCATGGCATGAAATTAGTAATTCAGCCAGTCAGACACACTTAAAGATAGGAAGACAGACAGACAAGAAGCCTATGATGGTTTCCAAATGTCACGAAAAATCTAAAGCTGTCAAATTGAAACAGTATTCGAACTACGCCCCTCTCGATTATGGGGCAGTACTTATCTGCTAGAGAGCGAATCACATTGTTAAAACTTTATCAGTGGTTGTTAGTGACACCTCCGTTAAGTTACGATTACTCAAAACGCGATTTTTTTTCTTTCACTCATTGTATAATTAGCACAAGGCTACCGTCCTCATGTGTCTTACATTTATGCCTCACAATTTACAGTGTCACTTGCGTCTTTTTGTACAGGTCGACGATGTTTGCTACTTTGGATATTAACGTGCAAATATTACACTATATTCAAACATTCGAATGGTGTGGTATTGACACGGTGCTATATGCGTGTGTGTATGCCTCACAGACTTTCAAAATACCCAACATCTTCAGTCTATGTAAAAGGACGAAGGTGATTTTTGAACTCGTTGACTAATGTAAGTCAAGAGCAAAGCACTTAGGATGTCTCCGTGCTCCCAAAACGCTTCGTGTTAATTAAAGACAGCCGTCTGCTAGTGATTACTAAGGGGTGGATTATAATAAGTCACAGAAACCTTCATTTCCAGAAGGGAAATACCGTATCGCACCGAACGTAAGTCTCACTTTTTCTCCAAAATTTGGACGTGGAGAAATTAGGGTGCGGCCTAGCTGCACGACCCTACAAATACCGATGTATTTTCGCATCATAGGAACTTCAACTGTAGCACTCGTTCTCTGTTCCGAAATGGCGCCACAGCAGCGCTAGCTATTATTTGTACATTAATCATTCAGCATGAGGTGGCAACTCCATAATGAAACAGTTGACCGCCTCGCTAATGGGAGCATTACGAAGGATAGCTTCGCCCAACACTAATCCCGTATATGGATTTCAACTCGGAGGCCAAGCCAGCTGGTTACCACGACTGGAATTGTGAACGGGGCATGCATCCCAGCACTAGAAGGGCGGTCATAGAACTGAACGTCTCTTATCAGCCATGGTTCAGCTCGGTGAAGCTCAGTAGACGTCACGTTACCTCTCTCATTCGCATGAAGCTGGGAAACTAGGGTTACCCCGCCCGCCTATACCGGTTGAAAATCATCGCTTCTGGACAGTGAGATCATACACAACGGCGGTATCGGATCTGAACCACGTCAAACTCGCGTGTACTGAGCACTCGGACGCGCAGGTCTTGTACAAAAAACTGGTCGCTGGGGGCTGTCCCTCCCTGCAAATGTAACTGCTTTACTTCACCGTTTTGATTTATGTACGTGTTATTTGCTCGCGAACTATTTAAAAGACGCCGGTATCCAACTTTACCACCTATCAGTTGAGTGGATCTTGTCCTCCCACAGTATCAGCTCGGTTCGAAAACAGGGACGCCTGTTTGTGTTTTTACTTTGAATTAAGAACTTATCTGTGTAAAAGACGCCGTTGCCCAGTTTTCAATCATAAGTTGCTGTGAATGTCAATTCTCCTTTGGAACCGGCCAGGTTCGAACCCTGGGTCGTAACTTTTTACTTTTTTATTTATATACCGAACTTATCTTTGTACTTCGCTCTCTTATCATTGTTCAATTCTGAAAACTGCACTAACGTTAACTTTGCACTTATGTAACTACTGCTGGCTGGCTGGTGTTCGTCTTTAAGCGATTTTATTTTATACTAAAAACTTATTTTTTGTACATCGAATTTTTTTATTATTCTACTGTGGAAACTGCAATTACTGTAATAGGCACTTTAATTGCAACTGATATAGATAGTGACTACTATTATGCTCACAATTCCCATGTTTCACACGACAGAACAAGCACAGCTTTTCTTTAACTAATGAGTGAAATTTAGTTTTCACCAAGGAGCAGTAAAGTGGAAAGAAAATCGGCAAGACATCGGGACTAGGCGCTGTTACGATGCAAACTTAAAACTAGCAGTTGTTCGTTATGCGAAGAGAACGTCGAATAGAGAAGCTTTCAAAAGGTATGGTTCAAGCAGTGCTTTGTGTCCAATGCCCTGCATGGTAGTAGCAAGGACAAAGTCAGCGTGACGAAAATAGTGACTGTGCTGAAACAAATACGCGGTGGCCAAATTAACTGTGATATCGGTGTAGATCGGTATGTCTACGTAACTTACATAGAAAATAAAAAAATGCGGTTAACAGTGACCATATTGTGAGTAGTTTTCTAAGTGGTTAATGTGACATAAATGGTCCTATACTTAGTTTTTCTCTTCCTCCTCCCCCCCCCCCCCCCCTCAAAGATCAATGTTGCGGCTTATATTCGGGTCACTGCGGAAGTTACGGTAGTCGTTGGTACCACTGTCAACCGATAGAGGGATGCTGGGTTCGAATTCTGTGTTAAATACTGTACATTTTATGTGATTAAAAGGTCTGGAAGAAGAACATCCTGCATCGCGAGACATCGTGAGAAGCTTCTTGAATGAATAAACAGCGATATTGACACCCAACCTACTAGTTGGTGTCAAATCGGAAGGCTTTCGCTAAGCTCTGATCCACGTGAAAATTTATTTAGAGCCTGTTACGCACTGCTGTGGTTAACTGTAGGTGCGACGGTGACTCCTAATGACACAAGGCACTCGTGCCACCAAAGACGTAATTCGATCAGTACAGTAACAGTTCTCGATCGTAGTGTTCGGTATTCTCACAGAACCAGAGAGCACACGCTGCCGGTGGACGCAATGCCGATCAGCGGCCGACAGCCGAAGATGCCAGGCGAGTCCGCTGCGGTGCGTGCACGCGGACATACCTGTGCGTAAGGCGATGCGTGCGGCGGTCCGGCCGAAAATAGCCGCGCGCGGCGCTGCCCGGGAGGCGCTGTGCCCGGCTGCTGCTGACGCTGCTGCTGCTGCTGCTGTTGCTGTTGCTGTTCCTCGGCGCGGCGAGGGCCCCACTGGCGGCCAACAGTCAACAGGGGCGCCACCACCGCCGCCGCCGCCGCCGCAGCCGGCGGAGGTAAATTTAGGCCCCCCACCCCCCGCTCCGCCGCCGGCTACCACACACGCACACGCGTTGCATTTTTTTGCCCGACCTCCGTACTGTGCTGCCGCGATCGCTGACAAAGAAAACGACCCGCGCGGTCCTAAAAGAAGACGGCTCACTCGTGGATTCTGTTCTTGTGTTCCTCGCCCAACGCCGCAAACCAACTGCACTGTTCATGTCTCACCAGTCTAGTTCCATTTCCAAACAGATCCTGGAAATAAATGACTCTCCCTATGCGCGTTTGCTTACAGCGCCAAAATTTCACAAAAAATAACAATAACTCACAAACTTATTTCTCTAATTTGTTACATTTCAAGCAAGACAGGTCCCGCAACGAACGAGATGAAGTTCTTTCGAGTTCAGTAACTGTCTGTTGATGGCGGTGTGTCGGAACTGAGCAGACGTTTCAGTCTGTGTGTCATCAAATTTTAATACTTGCTGAAATGCTAAGGCGTAGAGTTGCGCTCTACCAAAACTACAATTCGGTAGTTGTGGTATACTACATAAATGACTTAGGATTGCCGGTAGCATTGGTAGAGAAAGAAACACAAATGAATGTATACGAGAGAAACTGGAAACTTGTGACTTACCTTTGGTCTTCATCTTTGTTTCGTTGTTTGTTTTGCGCACAATTAGAACCGCACATCACCAGTGTTGTCCATTGTGTGCATTACAGAAAATAAATTGCATTTTATTAGTAAAAAAAGCAAGCCTAATTTAAGCGAAAGGAAAACACCCAAGATTGGCGATCTTTTACAGAAGCTCGAAATTTAGCGCAGACTTCAATGCGAGATGCGTATAATAGTTTCCACAACGAAACTATGTATCGGCACCTGGCAGAAAATCCAAAAAGATTCTGGTCATATGTAAAGTATGCTAACGGCAAGACACAATCAGTGCCTTTTCTGCGCGATAGCTATGGAAATACAGTCGAAGACGATGCTGCTAAAACGGAGTTATTAAACACATCCTTCCGAAATTCCTTCACCAAAGAGTATGAAGTAAATATTCCAGAATTCGAATCTATAACATCTGACAACATGAGTAACTTAGAATCAGATATCCTCAGAGTAGTGAAGAAACGCAAATCTTCTGGTTCAGATAGCATACAAATTAGGTTCATTCAGAGTATGATGACGCAATAGCTCCATATTTAACAATCATGTAAAACCGATCGCTCGACGAAAGATGCACACCCAAAAACTGGAAAGCTGCACAGGTCACGCCAGTATTCAAGAAAGGCAATAGGAGTAATCCATTAAATTACGAGCCCATATCATTAACATCCATATGCAGTAGGACTTTGGAAGATATATTTTGTTCGAACATTAAGAATTACCTCGAAGAGAACGGTCTATTGATACATTGTCAACACAGATTCAGAACACATCGTTCATGTGAAATGCAACTAGCTCTTTATTCACACGAAGTGTTGAGTACTGTCGAGAAAGGATTGCAAATTGATTCCGTATTTCTAGATTTCCAGAAGGCTGTGCCTCACAAGTGGCTTGTAATCAAATTACGTCCTCACGGAATATGGTTTCACTTATGCGACTGGATTCGTGATTTCCTGTCAGAGCGGTCACAGTTCGTAGTAACTGACGGAAAGTAATCGCGTAAAACGGAAGTGGTTTCTGGCTTTCCCAAGGTAGTATTATAGGCCCCCTATTGCTCCTTATCTACATAAAAGATTTAGGAGACAATCTGAGCAGCCCTCTTAGGTTGTTTGCAGATGACGCTGTCCTTTATCGTCTAGTGAAGTCGTCAGAACATCAAAACCAATTGCAGAACGATTTAGATAAAATATCTGTATGGTGATAAAATTGGCAACTCACCCCACATAATGAAAAGTTTCAGGTCATCGACATGAGTGCTCCAAGGAATCCGTTAAACATCGGTTACACAAATCTAAAGACTAGATATGATTAATGGGATACATCGAGACATTTTGGAGAAGAGCAGCACGTTTTGTACTATCGAAAAGTGGGGTAGAGAGCGTCATGGACATGATACTTTGGGATGGACAGCATTATAACAAAGGCGTTTCTCATTGCTAGAGGATATTCTTACGAAATTTCAAACATCAGCTTTCTCTTTCGAATGCGAAAGTATTTCGTTGACCCGACCTACATAGTGAGAAATGAACATAACAATATAATAATAGAAATCAGAGCTCGCACAGAAAGATATAGGTGCTCTTTTTTTCCGCGCGCGATTCGAGAGTGAAATAACAGAGAATTATTGCGAAGGTGGTTCGATGAACCCTCTGCCAGGCACTTTACCTTTCTGTTAAGGTAATTTAGTTTTCTAGCGCTGTATGATACATCTGCATTGTTTTCTTTATTTTTACTACAACATCCCTTTGTTTCACGTTACAAATAATCAATTTTCGAATAAAACCAAAATTAAATATTGACAGTTTCAACTTCGCTATAAATGCTGATTACTTTTAAGTAACAGATATAAGGATAACTACGTAGAGTAAAGATATTCTGTACGTTAGGTGGTCCTTTATACAGTATATCCTCACTCAGTTTCTAGGCGGTACACAGCTTCCGATTTTTAAGGGAATCTAGTAAGATACAGATCGCGTATATAAAGAAAGGGGTCGCTATGAGGTAACGCCAGATAGGTATGCAACACATCCGTCGTATGGGTAGTACAGGTACGACCTTAACTGACCAAAGTTACAAGGAAAACTACCAGACTCTACGCTTACTTGTGACAGTCTGCGGTAGCCTACAACAGTCTTACGATTCTAATAAGGCATTCAACATATGGAGCGTCAGCTTATAGTACTGTATCTAACAGGTAAACTTTAACAAAAGGAGTTCTCGATTACTAAATATTTCAGCAGGTGAGTTCCAAAGTTCCGAGCTTAGACTTTTCTTGTTTATGACTTATGTGAATGGCTTGCCTAGTACTCTACCATGCCAATCTGTTTTTATGACCCCCCCCCCCCCCCCCCGGTGGTCAGTGCGACAGAATGTTAACCATAAGGGCAGGGGTTCGATTCCCGGCTGGGTCGGAGATTTTCTCCGCTCAGAGACTGGGTGTTGTGTCGTCTCAAATCATCATCATTTCGTACTCATCGACTTGCACCCGACGAACTGTCTACCCGACGGGAGGCCCTAGTAACACACCATTTACATCTTTTCTTAATGCTGACGATATTACTCTCACTAGAATGAAAATGAGTAAAGAGAACCTAATGGAAACGGAGAAAACGATCTTGCAGTATCCAGTACCAGGTCAAAGATAACTAATTAGCTTCAAATGAAGATGAAACTGAAAATATAATCTTATTTGCATCTTACGCAACTTTGACACTGATTGTATGTGCTTGGGTAGCTCAGTAGGTTGCCGGCACGGTGGTTCAGCGTGTTCGGTCGGAGGGCTGCAATAAACAAAGTGAATAAAGGAATCAACGATTAAATTGAATGGATGTCATGTGACGTCCACTTCAACTGCACAGCGTCACAACATTATAGAGCCTCTACCTGCTTGAACAGTCGCCTGCTGACATGCGGGGTCCATGGTTTCATGAGGTAGTCTCCATACCCATACACGTTCATCCGGTCGATAGAGTTTGAAACGAGACTTGTCCGACCAGGCAGCATGTTTCCAGTCATCAACAGTCCAATGTCGGTATTGAAAAGCCCAGCTGAGGCGTAAAGCTTTGTGCCGTGGAGTCAAGCTCATGTTGATGATGTTCCGTTGCATGGTTCGCACGCTGACACTTGTTGATGGCCCAGAATTGAAACCTGCAGCAATTTGCGGAAGGGTTGCACTTCTGTCACGTTGAACGATTCTCTTCAGTCGTCGTTGGTCCTGTTCCTGGAAGATCTATTTCCAGCCGCAGCGACGTCGGAGATTTGTTGTTTTACCGGATTCCTGATATTCACGGTCCACTCATCAAATGGTGGTACGGGAAAATCTCCACTTTATCGCTACCTCGGAGATGCTGTGTCTCATCGCTCGTGCACCGCCTATTACACCACGTTCAAAGTTACTTACTTCGAATCGAGAACAGCTGCCAGCATGAGTAACGTAGAAGTAAATATACTGGGGGTAGTGTAGCAACTTAAATCACTTAATAAAAGCAAGGCTTCTGGTCCGGACTGTATACCAATTAGGTTCCTTTCGGAGCATGCTGATGCATTAGCTCCATACTTAACAATCATATACAACCCTTCGCTCGACGAAAGATCCGTACCCAAAGACTGGAAAGTTGCACAGGTCACACCAATATTCAAGAAAGGTAGAATGAGTAATCCACTAAATTACAGGCCCATATCATTAACGTCGATATGCAGCAGGATTTTAGAACATATATTGTGTTCGAACATTATGAATTATCTCGAAGAAAACGGTCTATTGACACACAGTCAACATGGGTTTAGAAAACATCGTTCCTGTGAAACACAATTAGCTCCTTATTCACATAAAGTGTTGAGTGCTATTGACAAGGGATTTCAGATGGATTCGGTATTTCTGGATTTCCGGAAGGCTTTTGACACTGTACCACACAAGAGGCTCGTAGTGAAATTGCGTGCTTATGGAATATCGCCTCAGTTATGTGACTGGATTTGTGATTTCCTGTCAGATAGGTCATAGTTGCCGCGCGGGATTAGCCGAGCGCTCTATGGCGCTGCAGTCATGGACTGTGCGGCTGGTCCCGGCGGAAGTTCGAGTCCTCCCTCGGGCATGGGTGTGTGTGTTTGTCCTTAGGATAATTTAGGTTAAGTAGTGTGTAAGCTTAGGGACTGATGACCTTAGCAGTTAAGTCCCATATGATTTCACACACATTTGAACATTTTTTTGGTCACAGTTCGTAGTAATTCACGGAAAGTCATCCAGTAAAACAGAAGTGATTTATGGCGTTCCCCAAGGTATTTTTATAGGCCCTTTGATGTTCCTTATCTATATACACAATTTGGGAGACAATCTGAGAAGCTGACTTCGGTTGTTTGCAGATGACGCTGGCGTTTATCGACTAATAAAGTCGTCAGAAGATCAAGTTGTTGTTGTTGCTTTTGTTGTGGTCTTCAGTCCAGAGACTGGTTTGATGCAGCTCTCCATGCTACTCTATCCTGTGCAAGGTTCTTCATCTCCCAGTACCTACTGCAACCTACATCGTTCTGAATCTGTTTAGTGTATTCATCTCTTGGTCTCCCTCTACGATTTTTACTCTCCACGCTGCCCTCCAATACTTAATTGGTGATCCCTTGATGCCTCAGAATATGCCCTACCAATCGATCCCTTTTTCTAGTCAAGCTGTGATACAAATTTCTCTTCTCTCCAATTCTATTCAATACCTCCTCATTAATCATGTGATCTACCCATCTAATCTTCAGCATTCTTCTGTAGCACCACATTTTGAAAGCTTCTATTCTCTTCTTGTCTAAACTATTTGTCGTCCATGTTTCACTTCCATACATGGTGTACTCCATACAAATACTTACAGCAACAACTTCCTGACACTTAAATCGATACTTCGATGTTAACAAATTTTTCTTCTTCAGAAACGCTACATTTTATATCCTCTCTACTTCGACCATCATCAGTTATTTTTCTCCCCAAATAGCAAAACTCATTTACTACTTTAAGCGTCTCATTTCCTAACCTAATTCCCGCAGCATCACCCGATTTAATTCGACTACATTCCATTATCCTCGTTTTGCTTTTGGTGATGTTCATCTTATATCTTCCTTTCAATACACTGTCCATTCCTTTCAGCTGCTCTTCCAGGTCCTTTGCTGTGTCTGACAGAATTACAATGTAATCGGCGAACCACAAAGTTTTTATTTCTTCCCCATGGATTTTAATTCCTACTCCGAATTTTCCTTTTGTTTCCTTTAGTGCTTGCTCAATATACAGATTGAATAACATCGGGGAGAGGCTACAACACTGTCTCACTCCCCTCCCTGCCACTGCTTCCCTTTCATGCCCCTCGACTCTTGTGACTGCCATCTGGTTTGTGTACAAATTGTAAATAGACTTTCGCTCCCTGTATTTTACCCCTGCAACCTTCAGAATTTGAAAGAGTGTATTCCAGTCAACATTGTCGAAAGCTTTCTCTAAGTCTACAAATGCTAGAAACGTAGGTTTGCCTTTCCTTAATCTATTTTCTAAGATAAGTCGTAGGGTCAGTATTGCCTCACGTGTTCCAACATTTCTACGAAATCCAAACTGATCTTCCCCGAGGTCGGCTTCTACCAGTTTTTCCATTCGTCTAATAAGAATTTGTGTTAGTATTTCGCAGCCGTGGCTTATTAAACTGATAGGTCGGTAATTTTCACATCTGTCAACACCTGCTTTCTTTGGGATTGGAATTCTTCTTGAACTCGCAGGGTATTTCGCCTGTCTCATAAATCTTGCTCACTAGATGGTAGAGTTTTGTGAGGCCTGGCTCTCCCAAGGCTGTCAGTAGTTCTAATGGAATGTTGTCTACTCCCGGGGCCTTGTTTCGACTTACATCTTTCAGTGCTCTGTCAAACTCTTCACGCAGTATCATATCTCCTATTTCATCTTCATCCTCTTCCATTTCTATGTATTGACTCTCTATATGCTCCTTCCACCTTTCTGCTTTCTCTTCTTTGCTTAGAACTGGGTTTACATCTGAGCTCTTGATAATCATGCAAGTGGTTCTCTTTTCTCCAAAGGTCTCTTTAATTTTCCTGTAGGCAGTATATATCTTACCCGAAGTGTATCTAAAAGCCGTAAATTCAACTAAATACCTTGGTATTACAATTACGAACAACTTAAATTGGAAGAAACACATAGAAAATGTTGTGGGGGAAGGCTAACCAGAGACTGCGTTTTATTGGCAGGACACTTAGAAAATGTAACAGATCTACTAAGGAGACTGTCTATACTACACTTGTCATCCTCTTTTAGAATACTGCTGCGCGGTGTGGATCCTTACCAGATAGGACTGACGGAGTACATCGAAAAAGTTCAAAGAAAGGCCGCACGGTTTGTACTATCGCGAAATATGGGAGAGTGTGTCACAGAAATGATACAGGATTTGGGCTGGACATCATTAAAAGAAAAGCGTTTTTCGTTGCAACGGAATCTTCTCACGAAATTCCAATAACGAACTTTCTCCTCCGAATGTGAAAATGTTTTTTTGACACCGACCTACATAGGGAGGAACGATCACCATGATAAAATAAGGGAAATAAGATCATGTACGGAAAGATATAGGTGTTCGTTCTTTCCGCGCGCGCTATGCGAGATTGGAATAATAGAGAATTGTGAAGTGGTTCGATGAACCCTCTGCCAGACACTTACATGTGATTTGCAGAATATCCATGTAGATGTAGATGTACTTAAATCTTGATAGCCTGGCATTTTAGCAGCAGTAACCGATCTAACAGCTGCGTCAGACACATGTTGTGTTATATACGCATTACCGACCGCAGCGCTTTATTCTGCCTGTTTACGTATCTCTGTATTTGAATACGGATGCCTAAACCATTTTATTTTCCGCTTCAGTGTGTATGAGTAGGTAGAAGGAAAGATAGTAGAAGACAGACGGAATAGAGATATTTTAATGAAGCAGCTTTTTTTTACGTGCCCTTTACCCCGCATCTTCGTGATTTCGGCATTGTTAATTATCGGATTGAGCAGTGTTAATGGTCGCCATAAATATTTGCAAATCTGTGGGTGAGGCGGGCCGTGGGTTAGTACCCACATCCACACCGGTCCTCGTCGTTAATTCACCAGACGGATTCTGGGGCCGGCGCTGCGGTGGTGGTGGTGATTAGTGTTTAACGTCCCGTCGACAACGAGGTCATTAGAGACGGAGCGCAAGCTCGGGTGAGGGAAGGATGGGGAAGGAAATCGGCCGTGCCCTTTCAAAGGAACCATCCCGGCATTTGCCTAAAGCGATTTAGGGAAATCACGGAAAACCTAAATCAGGATGGCCGGAGACGGGATTGAACCGTCGTCCTCCCGAATGCGAGTCCAGTGTGCTAACCACTGCGCCACCTCGCTCGGTCCCGGCGCTGCCATACGAATCCCACAGTGGTGTGCTAACACACGCGGCTCTCTCTGGGAGGGGGGAATGTAATCTAATAGTAACAGTAATACTAATAAAATATAGTAATCCCTATAATAATTTGCTTACATCAGCACTTAGCACATTGCTTTAGCATAACTTCCAAGAAATAAAGTATCTGAAAAGCACTAGTCCAAAAATTCGAGAAGTTCACGTGTACTGAAACTGATTTCAGAACTACACTATAATACCAGTACTATCCCATAACTGTGACAATGCCAGTTGATAATATAAAATCCAAATATGCACTCACCACTATCAGTGTTTGATTTAGCACTACGATTACAGGCCGGCATACTATGGCTATGTGAGTGTCTAAATGAGAGGAATGCTATTTCTTTTGGCCATTTCCATCTACATTCGAGAAAGATAAGTTAGTTTCTTATTAATTGAGGGACTAAAACTTTGTGCCGGACCGAGGCTCGAACTCGGGACCTTTCCCTTTCGCGGGCAAGTGCTCTACCGACGGTAAGTACGGTCTGCCTGTGAATGGGTGCCTTTATGTGGCTGGTATTACACTGAGGCGACAAAAGTCATAGAATACCTCTTAATATCGTGCCGGACCTCCTTTTGTCCGGTATAGTACTGCAACTCTACATGGCATGGACTCAACAAATCGTTGGAAGTCCTCTCTAGAAATATTAAGCCATGCTGCCTCCATAGTCCACAATTACGAAAGTGATTTTGTGCACGACCTCATCTCTCGATTATGTCCCTTAAATGTTCGGTGGGATTCATTTCGGTCGATCTGGGTGGCCAGATCATTCCCTCGAATTGTCCAAAACGTTCTTCAAATCAACCGCGAATAATAACATGAAATTACATCATTGTTTGGAGGGATGAAGTCCATGAATGGCTGCAATTGGGCTCCATGTACCCGAAGACAACTACATCTACATCTACATCTACATCCATACTCGGCAAACCACCTGACGTTGTGTGGCGGAGGGTACCCTGAGTACCTTTATCGGTTTTCCCTTCTATTCCAGTCTCGTATTGTTCGTGGAAAGAAGGATTGTCGGTATGCCTCTGTGTGGGCTCTAATCTCTCTGATTTTATCCTCATGGTCTCTTCGCGAGATATACGTAGGAGGGAGCAATATACTGCTTGACTCTTCGGTGAAGGTATGTTCTCGAAACTTCAACAAAAGCCCGTACCGAGCTACTGAGCGTCTCTCCTGCAGAGTCTTCCACTGGAGTTTATCTATCATCTCCGTAACGCTTTCGCGATTACTAAATGATCCTGTAACGAAGCGCGCTGCTCTCCGTTGGATCTTCTCTATCTCTTCTATCAACCCTATCTGGTACGGATCCCACACTGCTGAGCAGTATTCAAGCAGTGGGCGAACAAGCGTACTGTAACCTGCTTCCTTTGTTTTCGGATTACATTTCCTTAGGATTCTTCCAATTAATCTCAGACTGGCATCTGCTTTACCGACGATCAACTTTATATGATCATTCCATTTTAAATCACTCCTAATGCCTACACCCAGATAATTTATGGAATTAACTGCTTCCAGTTGCTGACCTGCTATATTGTAGCTAAATGATAAGGGATCTATCTTTCTATGTATTCGCAGCACATTGCACTTGTCTACATTGAGATTCAATTGCCATTCCCTGCACCATGCGTCAATTCGCTGCAGATCCTACTGCATTTCAACACAATTTTCCATTCTTACAACCTCTCGATACACCACAACATCATCTGCAAAAAGCCTCAGAGAACTTCCGAAGTCATCCACCAGGTCATTTATGTATATTGTGAATAGCAACGGTCCTATGACACTCCCCTGTGGCACACCTGAAATCACTGTTACTTCGGAAGACTTCTCTCCATTGAGAATGACATGCTGCGTCTGTTATCTACGAACTCTTCAATCCAATCACACAATTCGTCTGATAGTCCATATGCTCTTACTTTGTTCATTAAACGACTGTGGGGAACCGTATCGAACGCCTTGCGGAAGTCAAGATACACGGCATCTACCTGTGAACCCGTGTCAATGGCCCTCTGAGTCTCGTGGACGAATAGCGCGAGCTGGGTTTCACACGACCGTCTTTTTCGAAACCCATGCTGATTCCTACAGAGTAGATTTCTAGTCTCCAGAAAAGTCATTATACTCGAACATAATACTTCCAGTCAACGGTCGGTTCAGTTGGACCAGAGGACCCAGTCCATTCCATATAAATACAGCCCACACCATTATGGAGCCACTACCAGTTTGCACAGTGCCTTGTTGACAGCCTGGGTCCATAGCTTCGTGGGGTCTGCGCCACACTTGAATCCTACCATCAGCACCTACCAACTGATATCGGGACTCATCTGACCAGGCCACGGTTTTTCCAGTCGTCTAGGGTCCAATCGATATGGTCACGAAGCCACTAGAAGCGCTGCAGGCGAGTTGAGCTGTTAGCACAGGCACTCGTGTCGGTCGTCTGCTGCCATTGTCGTTTAACGCCAAATTTCCCTGGACTGCTCTAGCGAATACGTTCACTGTAACTTCTCACATTGATTTCTGCAGTTATTTCGCGCAGTGCTGTTTGTCTCTTAGGACTGACAACTCTACGCAAGCGCCACTGCTCTCGGTCATTCTGCATTGTCCGTGGAGAGAGGTAATGCCTGAAATGTGGTATTCTCTGTACGCTCTTGATACTGTGGTTCTCAAAATATTGAATTTCCTAAAGATTTCTGAAACTGAATGTCCCATGCGTGCAGCTCCAAGTACCATTCGGCGTTCAACCGGCCGTTGTGGCCGAGCGGTTCTATGCGCTTCAGTTCGGAACCGCGCTGCTGCTACGGTGGCGGGTTCGAATGCCGCCGCTGGCATGGATGTGTGTGATGTCCTTAGGTTAGTTAGGTTTAAGTAGCTCTAAGTTCTAGGGGACTGATGACCTCAGATGTTAAGACCCATAGTGCTTAGAGTCATTTGAACCATTCGGCGTTCAAAGTCCATTAATTCCTATGCTGCGGGCATAATCACGTCGCTAACCTTTTCAAACGAATCACCTGAGAACATATGACAGTTCCCCCAACGCACTGCCCATTTATACCTTGTGTACGCGATACTACCGCCATCTGTATGTGCGCATATCACTATCCTATGACGTTTTCACCTCAGCTCACGTTCAACGTGACAGAAATTGCTGCAGATTTGAGTGCTGGGCCATCAACAAGTGTCAGTGTGCGAATCATTCAACGAAACAACATCGATACGGGCTTTCGGAGTCGAAGGCCCACTCGTATAACCTTGATGGCTGCACGACACAAACCTTTACGCCTCGCTTATGCCTCGCCTGTGCCCACCAACACCGATATTCCGCCCCGATAGCTGAGTGGTCAGCGTGGCGGATTGCCGTCCTACGGGCCCGGTATATTCTGTAGTATATGTAAAAAAAAAAAAAAGTTTCTTCCACTTCTGCTCCACCTATCATGGTGACGCTCCTTCATACTGTCCCACTAAACAGTGTAACTAGAGGAAGAGATCAAACCAGAATACACAATGTGCCTATGTCATCACAAGTGCATCACATACAGAAACATAAACTCAAATCAATGCAACGATGCCAAATAAACTGTTATGCCTGTCCTGCAATGTCTACCCCCCTCAAAAAAAAAAAAAAAAGACGACAAATGGCCATGTAAAAGGGTTTAAGGAACAAACAATAAGAGAAAAACGAAAAAGGAAAATATAAAAACGAAAACATATAAAATGACAATAATATTAACCATCACTAGGATAATAGATTAATAGAAAAATGTCTTTTTTTTAAATGTATCGTTGTTAAAATATTTAAATAAATATATATGGTTACAAAAAAAAAAAAAGGTTCGATTCCCGGCTGGGTCGCAAATTTTCTCCGCTCAGGGACTGGGTGTTGTGTTGTCTTCATCATCATTTCATCCCCATTCGGCGCGCAGGTCGCCCAATGTGGCGTCGAATGTAATAAGACCTGCACCAAGGCGGCCGGACCTGCCCCGCAAGGGGCCTCCCGGCCAATGACGGCAAACGCTCATTTCCATTTCCATTAACACCGACATTGGACTGTTGCTGACTGGAAGCATGTTCCTTGGTCGGTCGAGTCTCGTTTCAGATTGTATCGAGCGGATGGACGTGTACGGGTTTGGAGACAACCTCATGAATCCATGGACCCGTCATGTCAGCACGGGACTGTTCAAGCTGGAGGAAGCTCCGTTACGGTGTGAGGCGTGTGCAGCCGGAGTGATATGGGACTCCTGATACGTCTAGATACTATTCTGACAAATGACACACACGTAAGCATCCTGTCTGGTCACCTGCATCCATTCATGTCCATCTTGCTTTCCGGCGGACTTGAGCAATCCCAGCAAGGCAATGTGACACCCAACACGTCCAGAATTGCTACGGAGTGGCTCCAGGAACACTCTTCGGAATTTAAACACTTCCGCTGGCCACTAAACTCCGCAGATATGAACATTATTGAGCATATCTAGGATGCCTTGCAACATGCTGTTCAGAAGAGATCTCCACCGCCTCGTACCCTTGCGGATTTATGGACGTCCCTGCAGGTTTCATGGTGTCATTTGCCTCCAGCACTACTTCAGACATTAGTCGAGCCAATGCCACATTGTACTGTGGCACTTGTGTGTGCTCACGGGGACCCTACCGATATTTGGCCGGTATTACACTATCAAATTTCTTTGTCAAAGATTTAATCAAAGATGTGATCAAATATTCCGTCAAATATATTTGACAAAGATCTTTGACGTAGCGCTAGAATGGGTATTACATTGTCATCATATTTTTCGTCAAAGTTCAAGAGGGCTGACAACAAGAACTTGTTATTATCTGCAGCAATTGCATATACCACAATTGCAATGTGTGCACATGCGGGAGAGAAGCAGGGGAAGAAAAGGAAACACACCTGGGTGAAGCCGTGAGTTTTATGACGACACGATAAAAGCATTCAACAAAACTTGTTTCGTGAGCTTATAGTGGAGGACGTCAAGTCGTACATCAATTAATTAAGAATGGATGAGCATACATTTCTGTATGTGTTCAATGAAGTGTATCCTCATATAACAAAGCACAATATTCACTTAAGAACTGTTACATCTGCAGAAGACAGGCTCACTGTAACACTCTGATTCCTTGCTACAGGAGAGGGTTAGATTAGGTTAGGTTAGGTTAGGTCAGGTCTCCAATCTTCGTAATCTATTTTTGTAATCAGCGTGCCTCACGTCGTAAAGCGCCTCATCAGCTTCATACATCTCTAGTAATTTTGTAGTTGTCGGCACACACCAATTGTATTTACCGGCAATGTTTATAAAAACACTACAGACGACAGAATGCAACGATGCTAGCGCTCCATGTAGTAACAAGTCAAATTGCAGTGAAGAGAAGACAAGTGACTTCTTCGATCAAATCTACAGCGAGGCCCTAGATCTGATCAAATATTGGACGACATTTGACAAAGTTCCATATTACACCATCAAATATCTTTGACAAAGATATTGGACAAAGATATTTGACAAAGGAATTTGATAGTGTAATACCGGCCTTAGGCAGGTGTACCAGTTCCTTTGGCTCTTCAGTGTGGTAAACTGTTCTTTAGCGGGTTGGGTGACCCTATGGCCCCCTCCCCTTCCCCTTGGCTCTGCGCCTGACCAAGAAGGTGATGTGCGTATTCAGATATGTGATAGAAGGGACCTCTCTGAATTTTCAGAAAACCTAAAACTGAAAGTAACAGGGTAAGCGTCTGCTGATGTTATTCGCGCAGCCCGCCTAGTCCAGATTAACGGCAGCGGGTCTGGTAAACATTTGGGCAACTCGCCCGGCGGGCGCAGTTATCGTGTTAATCCGCTGGCTGGTCATAACGGCCCGCGCGTCACGGCGAGGCCGGACTAGAGGGGGAATATGAAGAGGCGGGCCAGCTGCACAAAAGAAGGGGGAGGGGGAGGAGAAGGCGAGGGAAGCGGTGCTCCGTCTGACGCCGTGTGCGTCACCAGCTGCAGGGGCGTGTCTCCACGATGCCAGCGCTGAAGTCGGGCGCGGCACGAGCTCTCGATCGTTACATCGACTAAACTGTTGAATCGGAATCGATAAGAATCGCCGTTTCAGGCGGACTATGCAGCCGCAGTGATTTCTTAGTAGTTCACGTGCATGTTCCCTGGTTGCACTATGCCCTACAAACGTTCAACAGGAAACGAGGCATGGATCCAAGGTTGGACTTTAGGGGAAGGGGTCACTGTCTCTCACTTTCTGCCTCCCTCCCCTCCTAGCCCCGGATCTACGATATTTCTGAACCGGGGCAAAAAACTGATATGGCGCCCCCGCCCCAATCGAGCGTTTGAGATAGGACGTCAGAAATTAAAAAAAAATCGATTTTTCAAACATATGTTCATTTTGTAGCGCACATATTTATGAAGAATTTGATATACAGGGTGGTCCATTGATAGTGACCGGGCCAAATATCTCACGAAATAAACATCAAACGAAAAAACTACGAAGAACGAAACTCGTCTAGCTTGAAGGGGGAAACCGGATGGCGCTATGGTTGGCCCACTAATCGGCGCCCCCATAGGTCAAACGGATATCAACTGCGTTTTTTAAAAATAGGAACCCCCATTTTTTATTACATATTTGTGTAGTACGTAAAGAAATAGAAATGAAGAAATAGAAATGTTTTAGTTGGACTTCTACGTGATACATGGCGCTGTAATAGTCACAAACGTATGAGTACGTGGTATCACGTAACATTCCGCCAGTGCGGACGGGATTTGCTTCGTAATACATTACCCGTGTTAAAATGGACCGTTTACCAATTGCAGAAAAGGTCGATATCGTGTTGATGTATGGCTTTTGTGATCAAAATGCCCCACGGGCGTGTGGTATGTATGCTGCTCGGTATCCTGGACGACATCATCCAAGTGTCCGCACCGTTCGCCGGATAGTTACTTTATTTAAGGAAACAGGAAGTGTTCAGCCACATATGAAACGTCAACCACGACCTGCAACAAATGATGATGCCCAAGTAGGTGTTTTAGCTGCTGTCGCGGCTAATCCGCACGTCAGTAGCAGACAAATTGCGCGAGAATCGGGAATCTCAAAAACGTCGGTGTTGAGAATGCTACATCAACATCGATTGCACCCGTACCATATTTTTATGCACCAGGAATTGCATGGCGACGACTTTGAACGTCGTGTACAGTTCTACCACTGGGCACAAGAGAAATTACGGGACGATGACAGATTTTTTTGCACACGTTCTATTTAGCGACGAAGCGCCATTCGCCAACAGCGATTACGTAAACCGGCATAGTATGCACTATTGGGCAACGGAAAATCCACGATGGCTGCGACAAGTGGAGCCTCAGCGACCTTACGAGAGGAAGTATAATTGGCCCCCATTTTATCGATGGCAATCTAAATGGTGCAATGATTTCCTACGTAATGTTCTACATATGTTACTATGAGTTGTTTCACTGCATGACAGAATGGCGATGTACTTCCAACATGATGGATGTCCGGCACATAGCTAACGTGCGGTCGAAGCGGTATTGAATAGCATATTTCATGACAGGTGGATTGGTCGTCGAAGCACCACACCATGGTCACCGGATCTGACGTCCCCGGATTTCTTTCTGTGGAGAAAGTTGAAGGATGTTTTCTATCGTGATCCACTGACAACGCCTGGCAACATGCGTCAGCGCATTGTCAATGCATGTGCGAACATTACAGAAGGTGAACTACTCGCTGTTGAGAGGTATGTCGTTACACGTATTGCCAAATGCATTGAGGTTGACGGACATCATTTTGAGTATTTATTGCAGTAATGTGGTATTTGCAGGTAATCACGCTATAATAGCATGCGTTCTCAGATATGATAAGCTCACAAAGATACATGTATCACATTGGAACAACCGAAATAAAAAGTTCAAACGTACCTACGTTCTGTATTTTAATTTAAAAAACCTACCTGTTACCAAATGTTCGTCTAAAATTGTGAGCCATATGTTTGTGACTATTACAGCGCCATCTATCACAAAGCGAGAAAAGTGGTCCAACTAAAACATTCATATTTCTTTACGTACTACATCAATATGTAATAAAAAATGGGGGATACTATTTAATGAAACGTAGTTGATATCCGTTTGACCTATGGCAGCGCCATCTAGCGGACCAACCATAGCGCCATCTGGTGTCTTCCTTCAAACTAGACGAGTTCCGTTCTTTGTAGTTTTTTCGTTTGACGCTTATTTGGTGAGATATTTGGCCCGGTCACGATCAATGGACCACCCTGTATGTAAAACATATATGTTCGAGGAAATGTAAGACACGTTATTTGGTCGTAAGTGTGCCAAAGTGCAATGACACGCTTCTTCACACAACATGCTTCTATCGCACGTCACTGTACTTCGCTCTACGGAATTCAAACGTATACCTTTTCCAGTAGAAGCCATCAATCCTATATTCAGGACAGCGGGAATTAAAATGTCCTGGGGTGCCTCGCCTGGTCTCAGTCGGCCGGTTTGACATCCTATCCCCTTTAAAAAACAACACAATTGATACTGGGTGGGATTATTTGTGACTGGAAGAATCTGAACTTTTCAGAAAATTTACACTCTTTATTGGCTATTGGCTAAAAACTTTCTCTTTTGTGTGACATGAAATTAAGTGTAGGAAACATAAAACCAGTAAAGACAAGAGACAAGCAAGATAGTACACATTTCTTCAATCCTTACGTCTCAGCGTCTGTTTTTTTTCCTCTCTAATCTTGCTACAGCTTTACACGGCGTAATTTCCTTTCTGCGGAAGAATCTAATATCTCATCAAAGTTCATCATATGTTTTGCTACATCAAAACTGTGTGTGTGAATTCCTAAGGGACCAAACTGCTGAGGTCATCGGTCCCTAGACTTACACACTACCTAAACTAACTTATGCTAGGAACAACACACACACACACCCATGCCCGAGGGAGGACTCGAACTTCCGGCGGGAGGAGCCGCGCAATCCGTGACATGACGTCTCAAGCCGCGCGGCCACGAAAAATCAAAATGTCGTTACCAGATTGAGATTCACTCTGCAGCGAAGTGGTAGAGCACTAGCCCGCGAAAGGCAAAGGTCCCGAGTTCGAGTCTCGGTCCAGCACACAGTTTTAATCTGCCAGGAAGTTTCATGTCAGCGCACACTCCGCTGCAAAGTGAAAATCTCATTCTGGAAACATCCCCCAGGCTGTGGCTAAGCCATGTCTCCGAAATATCCTTTCTTCCAGGAGTGCTAGTTCTGCTAGGTTCGCAGAAGAGCTTCTGTGAAATTTGGAAGGTAGGAGACGAGGTACTGGCAGAATTGAAGCTGTGAGGACGGGTCGTGAGTCGTGCTTGGGTAGCTCAGATGGTAGAGCACTTGCCCGCGAAAGGCAAACGTCCCGAGTTCGAGTCTCGGTCCGGCACACAGTTTTAATCTGCCAGGAAGTTTCAAAATGTCGTTGTGTAATACTGAGAAAGCTGTTAATACGAATAGTACCCAACACTGGTGTGGTTTCTTGATTTGATTACGTCCGTTTTGTCACTGTCTGCTGGAAAAAAGGAAATATGTCTTTCTAATATTGCAGCAATTGTAACGCACGATAAATAAGCGAGACTATTTTGGCTCAAATGTAGATATACTAGGCGCATTATAGCTTACTTTACGGATGATTTTTTGGTGACAGATTATGTCATATACGTCGTTGCTCCTATGACATCATGTCATGCTCATAACTTAGTTCGAGGTGTTCATGCTATTTTAGGAGCACGTTACTTTCGAGCAGTTGTTGCAAAGCTCTTATATATAACGTACTTAACAGTAGAAAGATTATAATTATTTTACAGAATTTTCTATTTAACTTGCATGTGATTTTGTTCTCAGTTGTATTTAATTATCGTTCATCATCGGCGTAAATATGACTGTATGTAATTTCTTTAAAATAACTTGTAAATATTTGTTCTGTTATTCTTTACAGACGAATGGAAAAACTGGTAGAAGCCGACCTCGGGGAAGATCAGTTTGGATTCCGTAGAAATATTGGAACACGGGAGGCAATACTGACCTTACGACTTATATTAGAAGAAAGATTAAGGAAACGCAAACCTACGTTTCTAGCATTTGTAGACTTAGAGAAAGCTTTCGACAATGTTGACTGGAATACTCTCTTTCAAATTCTAAAGGTGCCAGGGGTAAAATACAGGGAGCGAAAGACTATTTACAATTTGTACAGAAACCAGATGGCAGTTATAAGAGTCGAGGGACATGACAGGGAAGCAGTGGTTGGGAAGGGAGTGAGACAGGGTTGTGGCCTCTCCCCGATGTTATTCAATCTGTATATTAAGCAAGCAGTAAAGGAAACAAAAGAAAAATTTGGAGTAGGTATTAAAATCCATGGAGAACAAATAAAAACTTTGAGGTTCGCCGATGACATTGTAATTCTATCAGAAACAGCAAAGGACTTGGAAAAGCAGTTGAACGGAATGGACAGTGTCTTGAAAGGAGGAAATAAGATGAACATCAACGAAAGCAAAACGAGGATAATGGAATGTAGTCGAATTAAGTCGGGTGATGCTGAGGGAATAAGATTAGGAAATGAGACACTTAAAGTAGTAAAGGAGTTTTGCTATTTGGGGAGCAAAATAACTGATGATGGTCGAAGTAGAGAAGATATAAAATGTAGACTGACAATGGCAAGGAAAGCGTTTCTGAAGAAGAGAAATTTGTTAACATCGAGTATAGATTTAAGTGTCAGGAAGTCTTTTCTGAAAGTATTTGTATGGAGTGTAGCCATGTATGGAAGTGAAACAAGGACGATAAATAGTTTAGACAAGAAGAGAATAGAAGTTTTCGAAATGTGGTGCTACAGAAGAATGTTGAAGATTAGATGGGTAGATCACATAACTAATGATGAAGTATTGGTTCAAATGGCTCTGAGCACTATGGTCATCAGTCCCCTAGAACTTAGAACTACTTAATATTGTAGGAGCACGTCATTTTTGAATAGTTGGTACAAAGTAAATATCACAATTAGTACAATATTCTAATTAGACAGTACTGAGAACCACGACAGTCTAGTAAAAGCTGCTTTATGGTTGCTTGATGTTTAGCATTACAGTCATCTTTATTAATGAGTGTAGTGATAATTTTACATTCTATGCTTCTGTATCACTTCGCCCTAGAACTGGTAGAAAGTTGTCTAGGAATTTAAAACTTTGTCTGACTGATCTTTTAGATGTATGTACATTTCAATTTCTTTCATTACATCCATGACTTTTCCTTTCTGTAGCTTATGTAATATTTAAGGTGATCCATCTATATTAGATATTTTGTGGTTGGTGTCTTTTAAGTGTGCAGCAAATGTGGATGAGTTATTGTGGCTTATTGTCGTGTGTTCTTTAAATCGTGTACTAAATTTTCTTCCTGTTGGTCCAATACAAAATTCTGGGCATTCTTCACAGTTAATTTTGTAGATTCCTGATTGCGAAAACGGCTCTGATTTACGTGGTATGTATCTCAACAATCGGTTTAGATTGTTAGTGGTTCTGTAACTGGTGTATAGTTTTGTATCCTTGAAACATCGAGTAATTTTGTCGGAAATAATACCTAGATATGGCCATACATCCAAATCACAAGTGTCAGTTATGTATCCAATGTATGAAACTTGCGTTTTAGATACTTGAAAATGTCCTAAGGCCGAAATTGTACAATCGTACAGGAAATAAAGAAAATGGCAGCTGAAGGCTTCAAGATATCATTCAAAAAATTTATCGCAGCTGCGGACCCTATCGCATTGAAAATTATAACAACGCTGATAATTCGCACACCCAATCAGCCACATAAACAAACCGCGATTGGCATTCACCCGTTCGGATTTATTCGGCTCGGCTCGTACAGCCCCGTCCCCTTTTGTCTGCGGGAAAGTTTTTTATTTATAGATGCGATGGGGATTCCGCTGGCAGAGACATCACGTACAGTGTGCACACATACAACAATCAACTTTGATTCGTTCAGAAATCAACCTAGAATGTGTTTAAAAACGTCCAAATATCAACAGAGATGCGTTTCAAAATCATATGAATAACCGATAGACCAACGTGAGCCGAATGCTAGGCGCTTCGTGAACAAGGTTTTGTTCTACCAGAATAGGAATTAGGCGGCTCGTGAAATTGCCGCCCGGGGCAGATACCCCGGGTTGCCCCCTTCGACCTGGGCCCGTCCCCTGCTCATTCGTATAAACTGCCTCACAAAAAAGGGAAGTACCAAGAAGACATGGATGGATGTCTCTGTAACTTCGTACACCTGCGGGTATGTAAATAATTACAGCTGCAATTATCTGTGACAGGTAGATGGAAGAAATGAAGATTATGATTTAACGTCCCATCGATGTCGAGGTCATTAGAGATGGAGCAGAAGCTGTCATCATTTCACGGATGGGGAAAGAAAACGGCAATGTCCTTTCTAAAGAACAATCCCACCATTTGCATGGAGTAATTTAAAAGACGGAACACCTAAATCAGGATAATACGACGCGGATTTCAATCATTGTCTTATCTAACGCGAGTCCAGCGTGGTAACCATTGCGCCACCTCGCTCAGTCTGACAGGTAAAACAGCCACCAGAGATCATTAGTATTGTTCGTGTATAGTGTTATTACCTATCCTGGTATCTAGCCTCAGAAACTGAGTGATCACGAAGATGCTGCGTATTCGTGTGAGACTGCTATCAGCACCTGTTTAAAAGGGCATCACTGTGGGTCTTCATCCAGTCAGTTGAATGAATCATGCAATATACAGATCTGTGGGGCATTCGGATGCGACTGTGGCCCGATGTTGGAGTGCATGAGAAAGTAAAGGCAAGCACACTCGTCATCAAAGTTCCAGTTGGCCACGTCCGACCACGTCGTACTGTTTCACCAAGCACACTGAAACCCCTTCACAACTGCGCCTGCCATCCCAGAGCAAGTAATGGACCCCCTTCAACCTTCTGGGTCATCCCACACCACTGGTCGGAGACTAGATGCAGCCGGACGAGGCTGCCGTTGCACCATAACACAACCCGGCGCATTTAGTATCGTGCCCTGAAACGGAGGGTAGAATGCTGATGCATGACGACTCGCGGTTCTGCAGTATCTCGGGTGATCATCGTCAGCAAGATGGCGGCGACCCAGTTGTCCAATGTTTTGGAGAGCAGCTGGCGTCCTGGTGGGGAGAGCATTTGCATCTGACTTCACGTCACAGGTGGTAGCGACTGAGAGGACTTCGACGACACAACAGTACGTCACGGACACTGCATCCTCATGTGTTATCTCTCATGCGACAGTATTGTGATGCCATTTTCAGTAGAACAATGCTCCGTTTACAATAACACGTGGCTCTATGAACTGTCTGAAGTTAATGTTCTCCCGTGGCCAGCAAGACGCCTATGTGTATCCCAGATATAATGTGTGGGTCAGCAACTCCGTCCCAGTGCCAATATCCACAATATCGAGGACCAGTTACAACGGTTGTGAGCCTTCTGGACAGGATAAAACGAAATAATGACACTCTTCCTAGCCGAATCAGTGCATGCATGCATGCCTGAGGGGATGCAACGTCACAGTTGTAAGTGGGCTCACACTGCCATGTTCTTTATACATCTGACTGGGCTTCACCGCAATAACATCACACACCCTCTCAACCTGTGAAGTTTCAATACGTTTCCTTCTTCTCTTTCGGCTGCTTTATCTTTTTTTCAGGCGTTTACAATTTGCTACACTCCTAACTTTAATGTGTGACAGATACTGTAACAATAACACATATAAAATGTTTTGATATAACAAATGGTCAACGGCCTTGTCGCAGTGATAACACCGGTTCCCGTTAGATCACAGAAGTTGACAGCGCTATTGGGCTTGGCTAACGTATGAATGGATGACCATCGGCGTCTGCCGAGCACTGTTGGCAAGCGGGGAGCACTCAGTCCTTCTGAGGACGATTGGCGAACTATCTGATTGAGAAGTAGCGTGACCACATTGCCGCTCCATATCCACATCCAGTAACGTTATGGGCTGAGGATGACACGGCGGTCGTTCGGTAGCGTTGGGCTTTCCGAGGCCTGTTCGAACTGAGTTAGGTTTTAATATAATAAATAATGCCGTGCTTACATTAATGCTTAGTACATTATTATAGTATAATTTACAAGAACGATAATTTACACGATATAAAATCGAACTTTGTATCAAGTATTTCACTTAGCGCTGCGACTGTGAACACAGGTCTGTAGACATTTGCTATGCGAGCGTGTAAATCAGAGGAATGCTGTTTCTTTCAGTCGTTTCCACCGACGATCAGGAAAGTCAGCTTTTCTAATACATACACGAAAAAAGTTTTGCATCAGGCCGGTTCCCAGAACTCCTGAAGAGATACATTGACTGTAGATATTGTATCACAGACACAGTCTCTTTGACTCTTCAGAGATGTCACTAAACCCGCCCAAAGATGTAAACAACCATGCATGAATAGCGCCAATTAGACGGAGGGGGTCCGACAGCCGATCAGTTCCAGTCATTCCAACAGAAAGGAGGTACACGGCTCTTGTTGTCTGTAGTTCAACCATGCCTAGACGGTCAATACTGCGGCTCGATCGCATCCGCATTGTTACTTTGTGCCAGGAAGGGCTCTCAACAAGGGAAGTGTCCAGGCGTCTCGGAGTGAACCAAAGCGATGTTGTTCGGACATGGAGGAGATACAGAGAGACAGAAACTGTCGATGACATGCCTCGCTCAGGCTGCCCAAGGGGTATTAGTGTAGTGGATGACCGCTACCTACGGATTATGGCCCGAAGGAACCCTGACAGCTACGCCACCATGTTGAATAATGCTTTTAGTGCTGACACAAGACATCGTGTTACGACTCAAACTGTGCGCAATAGGCTGCATGATGCGCAACTTCACTCCCGACGTCAATGGCGAGGTCCATCTTTGTAACCGCGACACCATGCAGCGCGGCACAGATAGGCCCAGCAACATGCCGGATGGACTGCTTCATCACGTTCTCTTCACCGATGAGTGTGGCATATGCCTTCAACCAAACAATCGTCGGAGACGTTTTTGGAGGCAACTCGGTCAGGCTGAACGCCTTAGACACACTGTCCAGCGAGTGCAGCAAGGTGGGGGTTCGCTGATGTTTTGGGGTGGCATTATGTGGCGCCAGCGTACGCCGCTGGTGGATATGGAAGGCGCCATAACGGCTGTATGTGAATGCCATCCTCTGACCGATAGAGCAACCATATCGGCAGCGTATTGACGAGGCACTCGCCTTCATGGGCGACAATTCGCGCCTCCATCGTGCACATCTTGTGAATTTCCTTCAGGATAACTTCGTCGCTCGACTAGAGTGAATAGCATGTTCTCCAGATATGAACCATATCGAACATGCCTGGGATAGATTGAAAAGGGCTGTTTATGGAGGACCTGTCCCACCAACCACCCTGAGGGAACTACGCCGAATCGCCATTGAGGAGCGGAACAATCTGGAACAACAGTGCCTTGATGAACTTGTGGATAGTATGCCACGACGAATACAGGCGTGCATCAATGCAAGAGGACGTTGCTACTGGGTATTAGAGATACAGGTGTGTACAGCAATCTGGACCATCACCTCTGAAGGTCTCGCTGTACGGTGGTACAACATGCAAAGTGTGGTTTTCATGAGCAATAGAAGGGGTGGAAATGATGTTTATGTTGATCTCTATTCCAATTTTCTGTACAGGTTCCAGTACTCTTGGAACCGAGGTGATGCAAAACTTTTTTGATGTGTGTATTTGCTTCTTCATTGGAGGGACTTTCCCTCTCTGCCTTGCCTGACTCAACTTCCTTTGGTTTATCGGTTCTATTAACAGCCTCAAGAAGAGCGTCGGATTTTTTGCCGGCAGCAGGAATGGGCAGTCGACGAATGGTTACCTTTTCCTAGCTGGAATGCTTCCTGCAGCCAGTTCAGTCCACAAGCCCAGCCATTTGCGGTAGCCTTCAAGCGAGCAACTACAAAGTGTGCGGTGTTGAATATAGCTTGTAATTATCTGGAATTCGTTGCCATTTTTCGACTGTTTCCATGCTACTTTATTCTACGAAAATTATTTAACAAATCTGGAAACTGATATATGAAAAAATACGAGGGCTGTCCAGAAAGTAAGTTCCGATTGATCGCGAAATGAAAACCACAGTGAAAATCAGAAATGTTTTATTTGCAACAGTTAGCTACAACTTCTAGCTACTTCTCTACGTAGTCGCCGTTCTGACTTAGACATTTGTCGTAGCGTTGTACCAACTTTCCAATACCCTCATCATAGAAGGCAGCCGCCAGAGCTTTCCGCCAATTCTCTACGCTGGCCTAAAGCTCGTTGTCTGTGCCAAAATGTTGTCTTCATAGCCAGCGGTTCGTTTGAGCAGAGATGAAACTCAGTGGGAGACAATTACGGGCTGTGTTGTGGGTAATCAAACATTTCCAATTGAAACGATGCAGGAACATCTTCATTGCCCCTGGAGAATGAGGCTGAGAATTGTCTTGAAGAAGAAACCGCACGACCGTCATGTAATGTTGGTTGTATAGTTTCAGGGGAAATTTCTCACCAGGCCCTCGTACTTGGCGGGAGACACTATTTTCTAGACATCTTCACGCGCTGACTAAGAGCTCTGGAATGAAAAGAGCGACATAATTCTACCTAGAGTCATACTAGAGACACTGCCCAACACATCTTTGCAAAGCTTTATCGGATTTTCATACTCGTTTCCATTTCGCGACCGATCGGAACTTACTTTTTGGACAGCCCTCGTAGCTTCGTCTGTAGTGGCGCAAAATGGTGGCGGCTTGCGATCTCACCCTCGGACATTGTGACGCTTCAAACAGCAAGGTGTCGACACATGCGGGAAAAAGGCCAGAACTCAGTAGTTTGTGTGAGGTGTAAGGCGGGTTTAATGATAACACACAGGTACCAAATTTCACCGCGATTTTGCCCAAAGCCACGGTGGCTGTGTCACACCTCCCACACATCTAACCCCTCCTCTTGACGCCTCATGGACGGAGGTCAGACATCGCGATGCCCAGTGTTCAAACCGCGCTGTTTTCTTATACATGACCGCAGGAAACATTTCGCACAGTCCACTGCTCAGAATCGACACGAAAAGAAGTCAGGAAGTGTCATAAAGGGCGTGAATGAAATCACCCTTTCCTTTCGGGTATTCATTTTCACACAATTCGCAGTCGAAACCGAAAGTTTACTAATTCAGCCTACCTGTATGGACATTTCGGGGCTCCAACTCCACTGAATATGGTTATTTATTTAATATGCATGACGACACCTGGCTTTTTCAAGCATCATTCGAGCGCCGCGCTTTTGCAGTGCGCCGGACGGGGTGGACGAGCGGTTCTAGGCGCAACAGTCTGGAACCGCGCGACCGCTACGGTCGCAGGTTCGAATCCTGCATCGGGCATGGATGTGTGTGATGTCCTTAGGTTAGTTAGGTTTAAGTAGTTCTAAGTTCTAGGGGACTGATGACCTCTGAAGTTAAGTCCCATAGTGCTCAGAGCCATTTGAATCACTTTTTTTTTTTTCCTGTGCACACTTTAGAAGCAGACTGGCGATAACTGAGCGCACGGTTCCGCATAACATCATGCAATTAACCAAACAGGAAAAATTCGATATATCCGCAGGAAGCAAAATGCCGCCGTTTGGACTGGCCACACCACTGCTTATATTATCAACCATCGTCATACAACGCATGGAGAACACTGTGCATATATGGAACACGAACATGCACAGATAAGAGGACATAGTGAATACGTTCACACGTAAGGTAAAAGTTGAAAATTATGGTGCAGATATGAATCAGCTTATTTAGTTTAGTACAAAACAACGTACCCCAAGAACATGGAAAAAGCAGCAAAACTTACAGAACTGGGCTGTGTTAATATACTTAATATTTCCTATTTTTTTTCCTTTATTTGGCAAGCAGCCAATTTTCGTTTCTACAAGAAGACATTTTAAATCATCAGAAAATTACTTGTCATATACCTAAAGCCAGATATCACTTGTCATACAAACGTGTCACTATTCTTTCAGATACGGAAAGGGTAAGAAAAGTACAAGTAGACAAAAAAGAAAATTTCTGTTTCACAACTATCCAGGAGACGACTATTTTGTGAACAATAGCATAGTATTGCTTGAAATTTAACAGCTCCTGCCTCTACCATTACAAGTACTAACATCCTATATTTATATGCAAGACTAATATAAATCAGACTAAGAGCAGCCGACCAGTTGCAAAGGATAAAGTAATCTTTACCTAGGTTTCAATAGATATAAATCTATCTTCTTCAGAAGACGGCAGTATTATAACAACATGAAGTGATATGTCCTTATCGTTTAGGCAAACATCTGCATAGTTGCCTAAATGATAAGGACATATCACTTCATGTTGTTATAATACTGCCGTCTTCTGAAGAAGATAGATTTATATCTATTGAAACCTAGGTAAAGATTACTTTATCCTTTGCAACTGGTCGGCTGCTCTTAGTCTGATTTACGTGGAACCGTTGCTGTAGCGCAGCTATGTTTAAAGTACTCAAGACTAATATAATTTTCAAAAAGAATATTTCAAGATTTGAAAACTAACCACCCCACTGTGGTTTAATGCATTGGTGTGAGGAATATTAAAGATTCTAAAAGGCTGCTTCATACGATCGATGTGTCGCAATCTGTATACAAGTGATTAATTTGCCTTGTGGTTCAGTGATGGAAATGGAACAGTTTATTACAAGGAAATGAATTCTTGACTTAAAGTACTGTTTAACGTTAAACTATTGGATACAGTGAGAAAATAATTTTGGTGAAGGTACTTAATTCTTATAAACTGTTGACCGTTTTGCATTTAGCGCATAATTATATGTTCTCGTATAAAGAAAATTTTCTTATACAGTAAACTAAAGGTGCCGTGTGTACATTTAACTGTTGGATACAGGCTCAAAAACAATATCTTTGTAAATCTAGCACTTATTCTTTAAAAATGTTAATTGTGTGCTTATTCTGTATGTATGTATGTATTAAAATGTTCATACGTAATTTTTAAAAAAAGCAGAGGAAGGTTGAAGGCATTTTCGAGCCAGATTTAGAACTTCCGTGTCGCAGTGGGAGAAAATGATGGGACTTCAAATAGGTGACCTCTTAATTTTGTTGTGCAGTGTAGATATTAGTGACAGTGGCGTTGCGGAAAAGCTGAAATCCACAATATTCAACAAAGCTTCAGAACTGGATTAAATGCCTGTCAGATTCTATACAGAATTTTCGGCTGACTTAGCCCCTCTTTTAACGATAATATACGGTACAACCGTATAATATACAGTATGGTGCAGGGTGCTTGTGAGTGACTAAAAATAAAAAAATTAAGTATATATTAAGTGGGTTACAGTCTTTTGAAACTTTAGAAGCCACTCCTGAAAATTTACATTTTCTGGTGTATTTTTCCCTAAACCTCAGAAACCACTTCGAGTAGAGTATTACATATATTTCCTGAGTCTACTGAACTAAAAGAAGAACATAATGTTATGCATAATTAAAATAATTTAGGATAACGTACAAAAAAAGTACACAAAATTTTAACCGTGTAGTTAAAAAATTGTATTTCCGAAAGCAGTAGCTAAAATGAAATTATTTTAGTTCAGTAGACTCATAACATACAGTTTAATTTCCTGTAAAAGTTTCATGTCAATAGCTACGGTGGTTCCTGAAATAAAGGGAAGCCAAGTCACCAAATTTAACATTGTCGGGATAGGGCGTTCCAACTCCAATTAAGAACAATATGTGGTGCTCCTTCCTCGATCATCTTTTAGACAACTGCAAAATAGGTATTTTAACAGCAGCATCACAGTTTGTATTTTCTGTCATGAAAGGTGTTGTAAATAATCCATTACAATTCAACAATAACGTCCAGATTAGGAGGAAAAATAACTTCCACTACTCTTCATTAAAATTAACGTCTGCTCATTAAGTGGTGAATACTGCTACCAAAATCTTTGATCAAGTACCCAATGATATCAAATACCTGATAAGTAGCAAAATCAAATTTGAAACTATGCTGAGAAAATTGTTTCTGGACAACTCCTTCTATTTGAAAAGAAAATTTTGTAGGTAGGAACATGTAGCCTGTTTTCTGTGGAAGGATTTGGACAAAGAAGCGGAAACACAGCGAGAAATGCATGGTTGGACATAAAAGCCGGTGCTAGCCAAGACTGTAGGTTCCGCAGTTATACACTACTGGCCACTAAAATTGCTACACCAAGAAGAAATGCAGATGATAAACGGGTATTCATTGAACAAATATATTATACTATAACAGACGATTACATTTTCACGCAATTTGGGTGCACAGATCCTGAGAAATCAGTACCCAGAACAACCACCTCTGGCCGTAATAACGGCCTTGATACGCCTGGGCATTGAGTCAAACAGAGCTTGGATGGCGTGTACAGGTACAGCTGCCCGTGCAGCTTCAACACGATACCACAGTTCATCAAGAGTAGTGGCTGGGGTATTGTGACGAGCCAGTTGCTCGACCACGATTGACCAGACGTTTTCAGTTGGTGAGAGATCGGGAGAATGTGCTGGCCAGAGCAGCAGTCAAACATTTTCTGTATCCAGAAAGGCCCGTACAGGATCTGCAACATTCGGTCGTGCATTATCCTGCTGCAATATAGGGTTTCGCAGGGATCGAATGAAGGGTAGAGCCACGGGTCGTAGCACATCTGAAATGTAACGTCCACTGTTCAAAGTGCCGTCAATGCGAACAAGAGGTGACCGAGACGTGTAACCAATGGGATCCCGTATCATCACGCCAGGTGATGCGCCAGTATGGCGATGACGAATACACGCTTCCAATGTGCGTTCACGGCGATGTCGGCAAACACGGATGCGACCATCACGATGCTGTAAACAGATCCTGGATTCATCCGAAAAAATGACGTTTTGCCATTCGTGCACCCAGCTTCGTCGTTGAGTACACCATTGCAGGCGCTCCTGTTTGTGATGCAGCGTCAAGGGTAACCGCAGCCATGGTCTCCGAGCTGATAGTCCATGCAGCTGCAAACGTCGTCGAACTGTTCGTGCAGATGGTTGTTGTCTTGCAAACGTCCCCATCTGTTGACTCAGGGATCGAGACGTGGCTGCACGATCCGTTACAGCCGTGCGGATAAAATGCCTGTCACCTCGATTGCTAGTGATACGAGGCCGTTGGGATCCACGGCGTTCCGTATTACCCCCTGAACCCACCGATTCCATATTCTGCTAACAGTCATTGGATCTCGAGCAGCAACGTCGCGATGCGATAAACCGCAATCGCGATAGGCTACAATCAGACCTTTATCAAAGTCGGAAACGTGATGGTACGCATTTCTCCTCCTTACACGAGACATCACAACAACGTTTCACCAGGCAACGCCGGTCAACTGCTGTTTGTGTACGAGAAATTGGTTGGAAACTTTCCTCATGTGAGCACGTTGTAGGTGTCGTCACCGGCGCCAACCTGGTGTGAATGCTCTGAATAGCTAATCATTTGCATATCACAGCATCTTCTTACTGTCGGTTAAATTTCGCGTCTGTAGCACGTCACGTTCGTGGTGTAGCAATTTTAGTGCCCAGTAGTGTATTTGACCACGAATGGCACTCGTGCAATGTCCTCAATACGTTGCAAGTGCCAGTCGTCGTCATAACAGTGTTGTGTACAGCTGCGAATGCATTGTGTTGTAATTAAGTGAATTCGAACGTGGGTAAATTGTTGCTGCTCTTATGGTGAGTATTTCCGTAACCAAGGTACACGAAGTGTTGTGTACTTCAAGAGTCACTGTATCGAAAATTTATGCCACATATAGCGAAAGCGGAAATGCATCATCCGCTGAGTCACAACACGGACCAAAGTGTGTGCTGAATGACCGTGACAGACGCTCACTGAAGAGAATTGTGATCAAAAATAAGAGGACGACAGCTGTAAAAGTCACTGCAGACTTGAATATCCCGCTAGCGAACCCTGTCAACACAAGAACAATACAAAGCAAGGAGTTACAGAGCGGGCTGTAATTCCAAACCATTCATTGCTCAAAAAATGGTTCAAATGGCTCCGAGCACTATGGGACTTAACGTCAGAGGTCATCAGTCCCCTAGAACTTAGAACTACTTAAACCTAACTAACCTAAGGACATCACACACATCCATGCCCGAGGCAGGATTCGAACCTGCGACCGTAGCAATCGCGCGGTTCCGGACTGAGGCGCCCAGAACCTCTCGGCCACCATTCATTGCTGATGGAAATTCCCGTAAAGGGAAAATGGTTCAAATGGCTCTGAGCACTATGGGACTCAACTGCTGAGGTCATTAGTCCCCTAGAACTTAGAACTAGTTAAACCGAACTAACCTAAGGACATCACAAACATCCACGCCCGAGGCAGGATTCGAACCTGCGACCGTAGCGGTCTTGCGGTTCCAGATGCAGCGCCTTTAACCGCACGGCCACTTCGGCCGGCCCGTAAAGGGAAAACGTGGTGCTGAAGCCATGAGACGTGGACAGATGTTTGGTCGAAAGAATCTCGTTTCTTGCTGTTTCCAACTTCTGGCCCAGTTTACACACTATGAGTGAAACATGGTGGGGGCTCAGTGATGATTTGAGCAGCCGTAGCTTGCTATACCGTGGACCCCATGGGTACTCTGCAAGGTCGCGTTTCTGCCACTGTTATGTGACCATTTTGGATGATCAGGTCCGTCCTATGGTACCATGTTTGTCCCCCAGTGGTGAAGCTGTGTTCCAACACGATAGGACCCCTGTACACATAGGACTGGTTTTCCGAGCACGAGGATGAATTGCCGCATCTCCCCTGCCCACCACCGTCACCGGATCTCAATATCATTGAGCCTTTGTGGTCTACTTCGGAGAGAAGAGTGCGTGATTGACATCTAAATCCGTTATCGTTGCTTGAACTTCCCACTACTCTGTAGGAGAAATGGTATAAGCTTCTCTTGGAAACCGTACAGGACCTGCATTTATCCATTCCGAGACGACTGGGAGCTGTTTTGAATGCCAACGGTTTTCCCATACCATATTGGGCATGGTGGTGTCCTGCGTTTTGGGTGTTTCCATATTTTTGTCCAGCACCTGTACTTGTCATGGAAAACTCTTGGTTTTCCAGGCGGGTGCCATTATTGAGATACCATGACGTTTCGACGAGTGTCATCATCCCTGTCAAAACGTCGCAGTACCCTAACACTGCCGATCAGCTGGAAACAGGACAGCTTTTCATCCTCACTATACCCTGGAGAAGTCCACGTTGTCACACTCTCACCTACATTATTAATCTAAAAATTGTTTTCTATTACGTGAACTCACGTGTGAATGGTCCGCATGCAGCGATATTTAAGTTATCAGTTACTTAATGCTCTCTAAACGGACGCACACCACGACATTGCAGTGTATCGTGCCAAGTGACTCATGGAACATATAACTAACACTTCTTATGTTTTGCATGATTAAGTCCTTCTGGCAACGGTGCCACAATGAAGAAAGCCGTAATTCACTGTGTAATTTATGTTTCTCCCTCTTCATCTGCAGAGCTACCTTACTCGGCTATACATTTCGACCAACTTGTACCTCTCATTCATCTCCCCCCCACTGGTCCTTTAGTGGTACTGTTTCACAAGTTGGTTGCTTCTTTTTCAATTAGTTTTTCCCATTTCTGGCCTTACAGTTGAATATTCAGCTCGTGCCTTACAGCTTTATTCCTCTATCCGTTTAGTAGAAGAAGACCCTCCAATCTTCACAGGAAAGCCATCCCATCTGTCTGTATATTTCATTTTTCCTTTTGAGAGAGGGCCCAGTTTTCATTGCAGTGTAGTGTTGTAGGCATCGTCACTTGTTTATAGAAATCTACACAGTTTGTGTTTTATATCCTAACTTTGAAACACATAATTTGTGAGACTATAGTGTGAGCTTCATAGATTTGGCGATAAATTTATTTCAATTAACTGCAGCGAAAGAGACTGCCCAGTGTATTTGAAATTTTCTTGTTATTAGGACTGCTGGGTTACTAGGAATAACATCACTGTCTCGAGTAGTTTCTCTTCATGGACTGGACAATAATACCCCTCTGTATCAAACTGTACTAGTGGAGGAATCCCTCGCAGATGAAGATATCTACCGCTATGACTCTAGACCTCAATTCGCTGTAAGGTCATATCTAGTACGAAAGCCGTGAAACAATATAGTGCAACAGCATTCAGGGCCTGACTTGGAATAATTAATGTAGATGTAATATTCTATCGAGGTCAAATTTCACGAGATTTAGTGGGCAATAGTTTAATCTTATTCTTTCATTAGAAATACTGTTTTAATTTGTGTGGTTCCCTATTAGCTGTTTTTTTTCGCATGAATTGTTTCTAAATTTGATCGTTGATGAGGTACTTACAGCGTTCTCCTGACCAGTTCTTAAAAATGGAATACAGGACAGGAGAGCTACTATATAATTTGCAGCAGGCAAGGCGTTCGAAAAATTAATATTTATATTGTTAACAATTGCAGTGGTTTTTCCTCAGTCGCTACCTAAATACTGTTTACAGTGCAGCTAAGGATGGATTGGATTGTTTGGGGGAAGAGACCAAACAGCGAGGTCATCGGTCTCACTAGATTAGGGAAGGATGGGAAAGGAATTCGGTCGTCCCCTTCAAAGGAACCATCCCGGCATTTGCCTGGAGCGATGTACGGGAATCACGGAAAACTTAAATCAGGATGGCCGGACGCGGGATTGAACCGTCGTCCTCCTGAATGCGAGTCCAGTGTGGTAACCACTGCGCCACCTCTCTCGGTTGCATCTAAGAATAACTATTAATGTACTTTGAGAACGCAATTTGTGTTATGGTCTTTAGCCGAACACCTAAATGTTTTAGCCATCTTCAGTCGTCTACCAAGAAATAAAGGAGAGTAACTGTAAATGCACTCGATCGGCCACTGTGGCCGAGCGGTTCTAGGCGCTTCAGTCCGGAACCGCGCTGCTGCTACGGTCGCAGGTTCGAATCCTGCCTCGAGCATGGATTTGAATGATGTCCTTAGGTTAGTAAGGTTTAAGTAGTTCTAAGTCTTGGGGACTGATGACCTCAGATATTAAGTCCTTAGAGCCATTTGAACCATTTGTAAATGCACTCGAAAAAAAAAACCCAATAAAGACGTACCATGAACGAATTACCCAATTGCGACGGAAATCGATAGATGTGATGCACATGTACAGCAAACAAATTACTACAATTTCAGAAAAATTGGATGGCTTGTTCAAGAGAAACAGCTTCACAAATTGAGCACAGCAATAATGCATTGGTGCACCTCTAGCCCTTTTGCAAGGAGCTGCTCTACTTGATACTGATTGATAGAGTTGTTGGATGTCCTTATCAGGGAAATCACGCAAATTCTGTCCAATTGGCGGAGTAGATCGTCAAAATCCGGAGGTGGTTGAGGGTCCTGCTCGTAATGCTTCAGATGTTCTCATCTGAGGAGAGATCCGGCGCCCTTGCTGACCATGGTAGGGTTCGGCAAGCATGAAAACAAGAAGTAGAAACTCTTGTCGTGTGCGGGCGGCCTATATTTTGCTGAAATGTAAACCCAGAACGGCTTGCTATGAGGGCAACAGAACGGGGCGTAGAATATCGTCATCGTGCCACTGTGCTGTAATGGTGCCGCAGATAACAACTGAAGGGGTGCTGCAATGAAATGAAATGGCATCCAGGATCATCACTCCTGGCTGTCGAGCCGTATTGCGGGAGACGGTCAGGCTGGCATACCACTGCTGTCCGAGGCGTCTCAGGACACATCTTCGCTGGTCATTGAGGTTTAGTTGGATGCGGAACTCATCACTGAAGACAATTATACTCCAGTCAATAAGATTCCAGGCCGACACTACCGCAAACGGTCTTTCTGAAACACAGAGGTCAATAACAGTCAGCGCAAGAGGCGCTGTGAGTTGAGCCCAGTTTGTGTGAGCCGTCTATTAAAGGTTCGTGAGCTCATAATAAAGGCAAGGCCTCCGGTCCAGACTGTATACCAGTCAGGTTCCTCTCAGAGTATGCTGATAAAATAGCTCCATATTTAGCAATTATATACAACCACTTGCTCACAGAAAGATACGTACCTAAAGACTGGAAAATTGCTCAGGTCACACCAATACCCAAAAAGGGAAGCAGGAGTAATCCGCTGAATTACAGGCCTATATTACTAACGTCGATTTGCACTAGGGTTTTGGAATATATACTGTATTCGAACATTATGAAGTACCCCGAAGAAAACGATTTATTGACACATAGTCAGCACGGCTCAAATGTCTCTGAGCACTATGCGACTTAACTTCTGAGGTCATTGGTCGCCTAGAACTTAGAACTAATTAAACCTAACTAACCTAAGGACATCATACACATCCATGCCCAATGCAGGATTCGAACCTGCGACCGTAGCGGTCGCTCGGCTCCAGACTGTAGCGCCTAGAACCGCACGGCCACTCCGGCCGGCATAGTCAGCACGGATTCAGAGAATATCGTTCTTGTGAAACACAACTAGCTCTTTATACTCAAGAAGTAATAAGTGCTATCGACAGGGGATGTCAGATTGATACCATATTTTTAGATTTCCAGAAGGGTATCGACACCGTTCCTTACAAGCCTCTTCTAACAAAACTGCGTGCCTACGGAATATCGCCTCAGTTGTGCGACTAGATTCGTGATATCCTGTCAGAAAGGTCACAGTTCCTAGTAATTGCCGACCGGTGTGGCCGAGCGGTTCTAGGCGCTACAGTCTGGAACCGCGTGTCCGCTACAGTCGCAGGTTCGAATGCTGCCTCGGGCATGGATTTGTGTGATGTCCTTAGGTTAGTTAGGTTTATGTAGTTCTAAGTTCTAGGGGACTGATGACCTTAGAAGTTAAGTCCCATAGTGCTCAGAGCCATTTTTGGACCCTAGTAATAGACGGAAAGTCATCGAGTAAAACAGAAGTAATATCCGGCGTTCCGCAATGTGGTGTTATAGGTCCTCTATTGTTCCCGATCAATATTAACGACATAGGAGACAATCTGAGTAGCCGTCTTAGATTGTTTGCAGATGATGCTGTCATTTACCGTCTTGTACAGTCATCAGATGATCAAAACTACCTGCAAAATGATTTAGATAAGATATCTGTATGGTGCGAAAAGTGTCAATTGACCCTGAATAAGGAAAAGTGTGAAGTTATTCACGTGAGTACTAAAAGAAATCAGCTAAATTTCGATTACACGATAAGTAACACAAATCTGAAGGCTCTAAATTCAACTAAACACTTAGGGATTACAATTACAAATAACCTAAATTGGAACGATCACATAGATAATATTGTGGGTAGAGCAAACCAGAGACTGAGATTCATTGGCACAACACTTAGAAGGTGCAACAGATCTACTAAAGAGACTGCTCACACCACGCTTGTCCGCCCTATTCTGGAGCTTTGCTGTGCGGTGTGGGATCCGCATCAGGCGGGACTGACGGATGACATCGAGAAGGTACATAGAAGGGCAGCTTGTTCTGTATTATCGCGAAATAGGGGAGATAGTGTCACAGACATGATACGTGAATTGGAGTGGCAAACATTAAAACAAAGGCGTTTTTCATTGCCACGGGATCTTCTCATGAAATTTCAATCACCAGTTTTCTCCTCCGATTGCGAAAACATTCAGTTGCCATCCACCTACATAGGGAGAAATAATCATCACGATAAAATAAGAGAAATCATGGCTCGCACAGAAAAATTTAAGTGCTCGTTTTTCCCGCGTGCCGTTTGAGAGTGGAACGGTAGACATCAGCTTGAAGGTGGTTCATTGAATCCTCTGCCAGGCACTTTATTGTGAATAGCAGAGTAATCACATAGATGTAGATGTAAATGTCATTGAAGCAGCAGTTGCACGTCGGGTCCATGACAATGATGAATCCGGAGCTGTGAGTGCGCCGGCCGGTGTGGCCTTGCGGTTCTAGGCACTTCAGTCTGGAACCGCGTGACCGCTACGGTCGCTGGTTCGAATCCTGCCTCTGGCATGGATGTGTGTGATGTCCTTAGGTTAGTTAGGTTTAAGTAGTTCTAAGTTCTAGGGGACTGATGACCACAGATGTTAAGTCCCATAGTGCTCAGAGCCATTTGAACCCTTTTTTTTTTTTTTTTTTTTTTTTTTTTTTGAGCTGTGAGTGCGTCTCTAATGACTGCTCGGTCCTCAAGTTCTGTCGTCTCTCTAGGTCGACCTCTCCCTGCCAACATCTTCGAACAGTGGCATCGCTCCTGTTCACATACCGAACGATTCGCCGAGTACTCCAAGCAAATATATTATATTAATATTTACATTAATATTAATGCAACGAAAGTGTCGCTAGGAAACTCTACATGCTTAGCCAACAGTCACATACTTAATTTCTATGCGTAAAACTATCTGCGGAAACATGTTTTGTTAGAAACAGTAATAAAAATTCTGTTGTGAAACACAAGTAATCTTATCTACAAAATAAAAGTTGGATAATAAATAAATAGTCACCGCTAAAATAATACCATAAGATCTTGAATCACCTAATGGGGAGAATGTAATTTAGCTGCCAGTAAAATGGTTCAAATGGCTCCGAGCACTATGGGACTTAACATCTTAGGTCATCAGTCCCCTAGAATTTAGAACTACTTAAACCTAACTAACCTAAGGACATCACACACATCCATGCCCGAGGCAGGATTCGAACCTGCGACCGTAGCAGTCCCGCGGTTCCGGACTGCAGCGCCTAGAACCGCTCGGCCACCGCGGCCGGCCGCTGCCAGTAAGAACGTGTCAGTAAAACAATTCTTTTTCTTATTATTGCGCTCATCTTTCGGAACCTAGTGAAAATAAAATGACCTGGAGCTGCAACAGTTTAGTAAATGGTCATACGGACTTCTGACTAGGCTGTTCCATGTGATGGCACTGACGCTCTAGAGAAAAGAAAATCATTTGCAGACAAGGGATATACCCCTGGTCGCTTCTACCTCTGTAGCGGTAACAGAAGCCCGATGAATGAAGCTCCGGAGACGCACCGTGTCACGAAAATAGGAACTCCGAAAACAACTCGCAGAGACGAGCGACTGCCCTTCTCCTGAGTGACAAATCACCGCAGTGAAAGCTTTTAAGTGCTGGGAACTGCCTGGAGGCGAGATAGCGGAGTTAGCAGCCCACATAGTCCACTAATAAACACCCTGTCGATGTATACCGTCCGTGGAAGAGGCTGCTCCTTCAGCGACCAAGAGAGCGGCAAGCAGTGCTGCTGCCGTAGCTCAACTAGTGTGTTAAAAGTACAACAGGCTCAAGCAGACTCTCAGTAAGGCCGACAGGAACAAAGGAGCAAACAGGTCGAAAGAGTGCGTTTCATGTCGTTCAGACGACCGTTCTTACCAAACATGTTTCTACATCTGCGTCTACGTGATTACTCTGCTACTCACAATAAAGTGCCTGGCAGAGGGTTCAATGTACCACTTTCAAGCTGTCTGTCTCCCGTTCCACTCTCAAACTGCACGCGGGAAAAACGAGCACTTAAATTTTTCTGTGCGAGCCATGATTTCTCTTATTTCATCGTGATGATCATTTCTCCCTATGTAGGTGGGTGGCAACGGAATCTTTTCGCAACCGGAGGAAGAAACTGGTGATCGAAATTTCATGAGAAGATCCCGTCGCATCGAAAAACGCCTTTGTTTTAATGATTGCCACTCCGATTCACGTATCATATCTGTGACATCATCTCCCCTATTTCACAATAATACAAAACGAGCTGCCCTTCTTTGTACTTTTTCGATGTCATCCGCCAGTCCCACCTGATGCGGATTCCACACCGCACAGCGTGGTGTAAGCAGTCTCTTTAGTAGACCTGTTGCACCTTCTAAGTGTTCTGCCAGTGAATCGCAGTCTTTGGTTTGCTCTACCCACAATATTATCTATGTGCTCGTTCAAATTTAGATTACTTGTAATTGCAATCCCTAAGTATTTAGTTGAATTTACAGCCTTCAGATTTGTGTGACTTATCGCGTAATCGAAATTTAGCTGATTTCTTTTAGTACTCATGTGAAGACACGTTTCTTTATTCAGGGTCAATTGCCACTTTTCGCACCATAGAGATATCTTATGTAAATCATTTTGGAAGTCGTTTTGATCATCTGATGACTTTACAAGACGGTAAAAGACAGCATCATCTGCAAACAATCTAAGGCGCGTTCTCAGATTGTCTCCTATGTCGTTAATATAGATCAGGAACAATAGAGGGCCTATAACATTTCCTTGGGGAACGCCGGATATTACTTCTGTTTTACTCGTTGACTTTCCATCTATTACTACGAACTGTAACCTTTCTGACAGGAAATCACGAACCCATTCACACAACTGAGGCGATAGGAACGCAGTTTGGTTAGAAGACGCTTGTGAGGAACGGTGTCGAAAGCCTTCTGGAAATCTAAAAATATGGGATCAATTTGACATCCCCTGTCGATAGCAGTTATTATTTCATGTGTATAAAGAGCTAGTTGTGTTTCACAAGAACGGTGTTTTGTGAACCCGTCAATAAATCGTTTTCTTCGAGGTACTTCATAATGTACGAATACAGTATATGTTCCAAAACCTTACTGCAAATCGCGATTAGTGATAAAGGCCTGTAATTCAGCGGATTACTCCTGCTTCCCTTTTTGGGTATTGGTGTGACTTGAGCAATTTTCCAGTCTTTAGGTACGAATCTTTCTGTGAGCGAGTGGTTGTATGTAATTGCTAAATATGGAGCTATTTTATCAGCATACTCTGAGAGGAACCTGACCGGAGGCCTTGCCTTTATTAAGTGATTTAAGCTGCTTTGTTACACCGAGTATATCTACTTCTATGTTTCTCCTCTTGGCAGTTGCTCTTGATTGGAATTCTTACTTGTAAGATTTTGTTTCATGCGTCATTCGCGATACTAAGTACTACGCAGCTTCTGGTACCCCACGTACAGGGTTCGAGTGAAGTGCTTCGGGGAACACGTGAGTTGCGATTAGTTGTATCTAGTAATGCACTTAAGTCTGCAGGGTGTTTAAAGCAAGATTAACCGTACTTCATTTTGCTATAAGGGGTAGTCAAATCAAAGAAAAAAGACGGTCTATGCCTTCATGGAAAAATGTTTGCGGTTGCCTACGGAACCATGATTGTTCTCAGGTGTTCACCTTTTCGCCAGAAGCAAATCGACGGCCGCAAATGTCTTTCTTCAGGACTCCCAAAGTACCGAAATCGCAGGGGGAGAGATTGGGGCTGTACGGATGATGTGTAAGGGGTTCCCAGCGAACATCTGCTGCGAGGTCGAAACAACTGTGGCAACATGTGAGTGGCCATTACCCTGCAACAGAACGACTCTGTCCGTCAACATTCCTGGTTGTTTGGACTTAATGATGTGGTGCAGTTTTTGCAAAGTGTCCACGTACTGGTGTGCTTTAATTGTGGCGCCGTATTGCAGAAAGGCAAATGGCAGCGGGCCCTTTCAATCAAAGAAAAAGCTCTTCACGCCTTTCCCGGGGCTGGCATGCCTGTTGTTTTGACCACGCTGCAGAAGTTTCGCTGGGAACCCCGTACACATCCTCCACACAGTCTCGGTCTCTCCCCATGCGATTTCCATACTTTTTGGAACCCTGAAGAAAGACATCGTCGCCGCCGATTTGCTTTGAACAAAGAGGTGCACACCTGGGTACAATCATGGTTCCGTAGGCAATCGAAACAATTTTCCATGAAGCCAATGACCGTCTTGTCTCACAGTGGGATAAATGTATTAATAGTTAGGACAATTATCTTTGAAATAATAAACAGTTTGTTTGCTTGTTTCTATCCGTCTCTTTCCCATTTGAACTGCCGTTTATACGAGGTGGTATCCAAAATTTTTGGGACTGGTGCTGCCATATGGAAAGTAGGAGTAGTAGATTTTTGCACCGCTAGTTGGCGAGAGCTGCATATCTGATGAGTCAGTGTGCGGAATGGCATTCAGGTGGGAGGACGTGTTGCGTGTCCACAGGGATTTCCGTAACATTCTGGTGTGTGGCGATTATACGATGGATCCGCGAACAGAGCAGCGCGTGCGTATAAAATTCTGTGCTAATCTCGGGAAAAGTGTTACGGAGACCCTTGCAATGATTCAACAAGTGTTTTGGGGACAGAGCATGATCCATCCCAGTGGAAGAGCCCGGGCTCTCCAAGACCCAAAAAAGCGGGACAGGTGAAGAGCAAAGTGAAAAGCATGATCATCGTTTTCTTTCGTACCAAGGGAATTGTGCACGAAGAATTAGTCCCACCCAACCAAACAGTGAATTTCGCGTACTACTGTGACGTTTTGCGATGGCTCCGTGAAAACGTGTGGCGGCGACGTCTCGAACTTTGGCGTCAAGGAAACTGGCTGCTGTATCACGACAACGCGCCTTGTCACACGTCCTTGCTCACCAGGACCTTTTTGCCAAAAAACAACATGGCGGTTGTACCCCACCCACCGTACTCGCCAGATTTGGCACCTTGCGACTTCGCGCTATTCCCATAACTGAAACTCAAGGTGAAAGGATTCAAGAAGCTTCGATGGCGGTGATAAACACCGTCAAAGAACAGGGCTCCCAGAATACTTTTGACCAGTGGCAGAAGCGCTGGGACCGGTGTGTGCGTGTGGATGGGAACTACTTCGAGGGTGATGGTGACCATTAGTTCAAAGGTACGGTTTTCAACAGATGGCAGCACCAGTCCCGAAAATTTTTGGATAGCACCTCGTATGTTTTCTACATGATGAAAGATATAAAACTGATCTGAATTTTGACTTAAGACATTACAGTATAACGACTTTCTTTACAAACCAACCATCCGATTGTACACCAATATGCACCGATAAACCATGACATTATGACCACTTACTTATTTTGATCCACCTTTGGAACGCAACAAAGCAAGGATCCTGTGTGCCATGCATTCGCCTAGTCAATGGTAGGTTTCTGGAGGTATCTACGCACAGGTCACACCAATCCCGTACACTACAGAAAGCTAGTTTGTAGGCGCGGGAACTACCGCCCGATAGCGTCCCAGATGTGTTTCACATGGCTCACGTCAGCCGAATTTAGTGGCCAAGACATCAGTAGGCAGCAGGAATGTTCGATGTTGGCAAATCGTCGATGCTGATTTCGATTTTATCATCGAAGACTAAACATCGATGACTGATAATATTTGACAACAAAATATCGATTTTTAACATCGATTTTAAATGATGAATTTATTAGAACAGCGTAAATAGCAACATATAATTTCACTCTAAGACAAAAAGCAAAGGTAAAAAGGAAGCACTACGAAGGAATTAGTTGAATGGGACGGAAATCGGTAGATGTCGTTGAGCCTTGCTGCGGCTCGCGTTGGTGTTGTTGTAGGTTTCCGTCCTCTGTTAGAGGCCATACTGTATCGTTTAGTTGACATGGTTGCGGTTGTTTGTATTCTCGTGTTGATTGGCGCCACTTGGTTTCGCAAGCGTTGCCTGTCCGCTAGTGGCAGCAGTGGCGTTATCGATATGTTTGGGGTGACGTCGTCGTTCTTTCGGGTCGTGTGAGTGAGAAGTTCGACTTGGGACTCCGGAGGAGTCAGGAGGGCAATGCGGAAACACGCTGGAACCGCTGACGGCATGCATGCATTGCCGGATGGAAGGGCTGTGGTCGCGAGGGTACAAGACCTAGATGTCAACCGGATCCAACAAGATTTAAGTTGGATGGATTTTAATCCTAGCAGTGAAAACTCCAACTTGTGAGATCTCGCGATTCTCCAGTGACTTGGGTTCGTGTTGCTGCTCGCAGTGTCGCCGAGACGAAGAGCAGCAAGTGGAGTGCTTGGGGAAGGCGGATCTAATTAGCTCTCCTCTACTTCTTGTTACTAATTGCTGCATTCTATGTGTTATGAATTGTTAAGTTCAACCAGCCGTATTTTTCCTGCCTGGTGGCCGCTAACGCCCCAGTGACCTGCCCTGGAGGTTAGTGCATGTAACGGCAGTGAATGTTTCCTCGCCTTGCCGCTGCTGTCCGGTAAGGCATGTAGTTATGACAGTTTCCTTTATTTAGATCGGTTGGTGTTTCTTCTACTCTGGTAGCAGTGGTTCCTTTCTCCTTTCGGAAGCTCTAAACACATCTTTCTGAGGACGTAGTGCTGACCGCCGGTTCCCGCTTTGGCGTATTTTTACATCTTTGCATTTGGTTCATTGGACGTCAGGTAGCCTCAGCAAGATTATCATTAGTCATCTGTTAGACTGCCACTAGTCCGAGTTACCATCTTGTGAAGTGAATGCAACTCTTGGCCGCCTATCTCGTCGCTCGTGAAAGAGTTTTTGGCCTGACCTACTCAGAGGTCGATTCCTGAAGCACTGTCTGTGACTAGCCGTTGTGTTTTATTATTGTGTAATTATTTTATTACTGTATTACCAAGTTACCATCATTTGTCTCACCTGTTTGGTGATCAGTTGCTTGTCCTTTTGAATTAATCTTGTTATTATATTTGCAGTTTTATTGTATGTTTCTAAATTTTTTTGATATAATTGCTGTTCTTGGCGTTACAGCAAGTTTAAACGGTTGAGCTACCAAGTTTACTATCATTTTGTCTCAGCTGTTTGTGATCAGTTGCCTGTCTCTTAAATTAACTTTCCTCTTGCCTTGCTGTTTGATAGTATGTTGTTAAACTTTTTTAATAGTTTCCATTCTTGGCGTTAAAGGCCTTCAGCCGTTACTGTCGCTACTTGCCTTACAATTCTAATGTGGCAATTTTATTTTAGCAGTTAACCTTTAAGACCTTGGTGATCTGTTTGCAATATTTTAACAACTGTAGTTTTTAAGTTGCAACAAGTTAAACAATTCTTAATTTATTGCCATTAAGGCCTTCAGCCGTGAAACAATTCTTAATTTATTCCCGTTAAGGCCATCAGCCGTGAATGTCGTTACTGGTCTTAAAATTTTAATTTGGCAATTGTATTTTTGCAGCGTGCTTTAAGACCTCGGTCAATTGTCTTTTATATTTTAATAACTGTAATTTTAAGTTGCAGCAAGTTTAATCAATTCTTAATTTATTGCCATTAAGGCCTTCAGCCGTGAAACAATTCTTAAATTATTGCCATTATTTAATTTGTTGTCGATTTAAATAAATTGTATGTGATGAAAAGAAAAGCCAACCAATAGTAACTGATTACGGCCCGGTGCACAATCGTAACCGAATGCTGCCTTCCTTGACCACCAGGTCTCAGTCGTATGTCATGTACATGTACAGACAAAATTGAAAATTGGATGATTCACAAATTGAGCAAGTCAATAACCCACTGATCAAAAAAAAAAAAAAAAATAAATAAATAAATAAATAAATAAAAATAAATAAAAAAAAAAGAGGTTCAAATGGCTCTGAGCACTATGGGACTTAACTTCTCGGGTCATCAGTCCCCTAGAACTTAGAACTACTTAAACCTAACCTAACCTAAGGACATCACACACATCCATGCCCGAGGCAGGATTCGAACCTGCGACCGAAGCGGCAACGCGGTTCCGGACTGAAGCGCCTAGAACCGCTCGGCCACTCCGGATCTTATGTAAGCAGTTATTCGGCTTGGCATTGATTGGCAGAGTTGTTGGACATTCTCCTGAGGAATGTTGTACAAATTTTGTTCAACTGGCGTGTTAGATAGTCAAAATCCCTTGCTCCAAGCGTTCTCAGTTGGGGAGAGATCCGGCGACCTGCTGGCCAAGGTAGGGCTTGGCAAGCACGAAGTTGCGCAGTAGAAACACTCGCCATGTGCGCGCGGGCGTCATCTTGCTGTAGTGTAAGCCATGAGTGGCAACAAATAAGGGCGCAGAATATCGTCGACGTACCACCGTGGTGTAAGGCCGCCGCGGTTGACAATCAAAGGTGTCCTACGAAAAGAAATGGCATCCCAGGCCACCGCTCCTGTTGTCGGACTGTACGGCGGGCGACAGGTAGGTCTCTGGGGCGTCTGCAGACACGTCTTTTGCCTGGAATCTCAGTGACGGGAGTACACTTGTCGTCAGTGATGAGTCCCACAAAGAAATGAGCACCGCAGACCACTCAATGAGATTTCAGCCCGCAGACTTGGCCTGAGACGACCTGGACACTGGTACGATACCAACCTGACTGTCGCCTGCCACACGGTCCGCCAGCCAGGAGTGATGGTCTGGGGTGTCATTTCATTTCATAGCAGAACCCCTTTGGTTGTCAACCGCAGCACCCTTACAGCACAGCGGGCACGTCGACGATATTCTAAGTCCCATTTTATTGCCCTTCGTGGCAAGCCATCCTCGGAATCCATTTCAGCAAGATAATGCCCGCCCGCACGCGACGAGAGTTTCTACTGCTTGTCTTCGTGCTTGTCAAACCCTGCCTTGGCCAGCAATGTCGCCGGATCTCTCCCCAGCTGAGAACGTTTGGAGCATTAGGGACAGGGCCCTGCAACCAGCTCGGAATTTTGACTATCTAACGCGCAACTGGACAGAATTTGGCACAGTATCCCCCAGGAGGACACCCAATAACTCCGTGAACCAGTGCCAAGCAGAATAACTGTTTGCATAAGTTGGACCAACGCGTTATTGATTTGCTCAATTTGTGAAGCTCTTTCTCTTGAATGAATGATCCAGTTTTTCTGAAATTATAAAAAATTGTTTCCCTCTACATGTACAGCTAGAATTTCCGACCAATTCGTATAACTCCTTCGCTGTGCATTTTTTTACCTTAGTATGTACATCTAACAACACATTTATTAAACAGTACAAGATGTCTTCAAATAATTAGTTACAGATTATTATTGCAAGCCAAGTAACCTTTATTGATTTCTTTGTAAAAGAAAAACAGTTGGAACTTTGCAAGATCCCCTCGCTTCTAAACTGATACTGTTATTACTCAGCTTAGCCGCGAGTCCGTAGAGGGCGGTATATGTGACGTACAGTATAACTGGTCAGCATTTCCACCTGGAATTCGCGAGTGTAAGTCGGACCTTCCTTGATCCGGCTTGGTGGGTCGTGCCGTCGGATTTCCTCCTACCTGTGCGCGGTGCAGCTCTCGTAAATGTCGTCCCGTGCTGATTCTTCATTGGCGCATTGGATGTCTCTGTCGGTGGAAGCTAATTATCTGAAATTGCTGTCGATCAACTTTGGGGTATCCATTTACTTGAAATTAATATTCAGAATGCCGTAATATCACTTTTATTCCTATTAGATCAATAATGAAAAACTCATGTCACAAACTACTCGTAACCGAGAGCATGGCTATCATCGAACAAGACAGGAAGAGCTCTTAACGCCGACTGCCGACTTTGGTGCGCAGTCCATATCTCTTACTAGTTTCGTCACAGTTCGTGGATTTCCGATCAAGTTCGTACTTACTAAGATATGCCTTTGTTAATGAACGGGTGTGAATTTTAACTAGGCAAAATTATGATGAATAGTTTTAAACATCCAGAGGCTCCTCCTAGTATTCATGTTGTCATAAATGACTTTAATAAACAAAATCGGTGGCTCTGGCGCCAAGATGGCGGTACTTCCCGTCATGTATATTTCCCAGGCTGACGCTTGTTGCTATGGTCCAGCGCCGAGCCCCACCTCACTACGCGCGACATATGGTCGCTTCGTCACCTAGCCAGCCAACGTGGGGAATGCTCTCCGACTCATGGCCGGCTACGGACTACAGCACTTCCTAACTATCCTGAATACATCAATAAGAGAGAATAATTTATTATAACTGGTAAAAATGACTTCCTCGCCTAAGCGGCATCTTACAACTTTCCATAAATCTTTGAAGTCCTCAAAGAAAGAAGTCCGCTTGTTCGTCACGGTGCCATCCGAGATCCGTTGTGCGAACGACCTCATCGATGGATAATCAGTTCCCGCCCCCTCCCGATCGTGCAGATGTTCTTTCACCTTGCCGAAAAGGTGGGAGCCTCATAGTGTAAGCTCTGAAAACCCCCGATCAGCACTCATGTCTCTGCGGCCTTGATCAAATTGTATTCACGGTTTCACTATGGATGACGCGACACTGTATTTGGTCCATATGTCGCCAGAATTTCAAAGGGAATCTGCGTGCAGTTTAAACGTTTTGACCACAAGAATCGTACTGCCTCGCTTACTTCAACTTTGAACTACGTTTCCAGTTGCTGCTCCATTTCACTGCCACCTGTAAAGCGTAACGGAGCAGAGCTGTGCCTGTAGGGTACTTGGAACATGTACTCTCTTCCGACACTGCATCGCTCTTTTTGCGTAATGCTCTTATCGTGGAACTACTTGTGGTTGGTTGGTTCATTTGGGTGAAAGGACCAGACAGCCAGGTCATCAGTCCCATCGAGCTGGAAAGGATGGGGAAGGAAGACGGTCGTGTCCTTTCAAAGGAACCGTTCCGGCATTTGCCCGAAGCGATTTAGGGAAATCACGGAAATCTGAATCAGGATGGCTGGACGCGTGTTTGAACCGTCGTCCTCCCAAATGCGAGTCCATTGTGGTAACCGCCACCTCGCTCAGTAACTACACTATGTGATCAAAAGTAGCCGGACACCCCCAAAAACATATGTTTTTCATATTAGGTGCAGTGTGCTCCCACCTACTGCCAGGTACTCTGTATCAGCGACCTCAGTAGTCATTAGACGTCATGACACAGCAGAATGGGGCGCTCCGCGGAACTCACGGGCTCCGAACGTGGTCAGGTGACTGGGTGTGACTTATGTCATACGTCTTCTGTACGCGAGATTTCCACACTCCTAAACATCCCTTGGTTCACTGTTTCCGATGTGATAATGAAGTGGAAACGTGAAGGAACACCTACAGCACAAAAGCGTACATGCCGACCTCGTCTGTTGACCGACAAGGACCGCGGATAGTTGAAGAGGGTAGTAATGTGTAATATGCAGACATCTATCCAAACCATCACACAATAATTCCAAACTGCATCAGGATCCACTGCAAGCACTATGACAGGCGGGAGGTGAGAAAATTTGGATTTCATGGTCGAGTGGCTGCTCATAAGTCACACATCACGCAGGTAAATGCCCAACGACGCCTCGCTTAGTGTAAGGAGAGTAAACATTGGACGACTGAACAGTGGAATAACGTTGTGTGGAGTGACGAATCACAGTACACAATGTGGCGATCCGATGGCAGACTGTGGGTACGACAAATGCCGGGTGAACGGCATCTCCCAGCGTGTGTAGTGCCAACAGTAATATTCGGAGGCGGCGGTGTTATCGGGTGCTCGTGTTTTTCATGGAAGGGGCTTGCACCCCTTGTTGTTTTGCGTGGCACTATCACAGTACAGGCCCACATTGAAGTTTTAAGCACCTTCTTGCTTCCCACTGTTGAAAAGTTATCTGTTTTTGCAAAGAAATGTGTGGCGCTGGTGCCGTCATATAACAAGTTCAGAAGAAGATTCGTTTAAGTAACGAAAATATAATTGATAGTGGTAACATGTAGTGTGTTAGTTTCCTTTCTTTTTCTCTTCCGACGTGTAACGTCGATGTTTTGTCTTTAACGTCGATGTTACGATGCTTCAAATACTTTAATACTGGAACATCGATGTTTAAACTGCAAGATCGATATTTTGTAAGTATCGATGACAATTGAACATCTCTAGTTGGCAGTGGCAGTAGACAAAACACATTCGGGCCCATATCTGGTCGCGGCCTGTACCGATTCCGATCTAGGGAGGCGAGCGCTCAAGCCCCGTTGACAGATGGCCGCGGGCGGGTCTGCTGGAGGCTGCGTCAGCCGGACCAGCTCTGTTCCGCTTCCTGCTCGCGGGCCGGCGCACAGTAAAAATAGCACCGGGTTACGGACCCCGCGTGCGGACAAACACAGGCCCACAATCACACCGTGCTTTGCGTGGCCGAAAGCGCGAACACAACGTCGCGCTGGGGCCACAGCGCGAGTGAGCCACCCGTCTACGAGGGTAGACACGGCACTCAGTGGCCGCAAGGAGATGCAGACTTGAAGCCGCAGCAGATCGTATGTAGAGTACGTATTAGACGTTGAGGGTTGCACACAGAAATCAAGGCGCTGCTTTAACGTCAGTGCTCTTTCTGCCACAGTTCCATGATAATGATGACGAGTTTGAGAACTGTGGTCACTTCATACCCGTCGACTCGTTCCCTCTTACTAATGTGTGCAGGGGTGTGAGGCTAGTCGTGACTCAGTACGGAAGTAGTGTGCATCATCATACTACCGTAAAGTAGCGGTGACACGATAGAAATGACCGACTTGGCAGGAGATGGGCTCTAATGAAGCTACGTTTTGTGAGATCGTGGAGGGCGTAAGACCACTTTTAAATGATGCAGTGTGTACGACTGCAAATGTGCCCCATAAGAGTAGTGAAAGTTCAATGTTACAGTGCACGTTTCAGACGAAAAAATTACAAATTTCGTCTAGTAAAAAAATTATTGTGATCTTGTTTAGTCTACCTCCACCATTAGAAAAACATGTGAGTTCCATCAAACGCAAACAATGTACAAAATGGTTCAAATGGCTCTGAGCACTATGGGGCTTAACATCTATGGTCATCAGTCCCCTAGAACTTAGAGCTACTTAAACCTAACTAACCTAAGGACGTCACACAACACCCAGTCATCACGAGGCAGAGAAAAACAATGTACAGAGCAACGTCGCTGTTACGTCACTACGGCCAAAAAGGAAACTATATGTGTATATTTTCGGTTATGTCAACTTGTGTTTAGGGGATTATGGGGAGTTGTGTAGGTTAGCATTCATTTCTGTGACTTTACTGACAACGTCGCTGTTACGTCACTACGGCCAAAAAGCGCACTATATGTGTATTCTTTCGGTCATGGCAACTTGCGTTTATGTGCTTATGTGTAGGTTAGCATTCATTTCTGCCTTTACTGAAGACTGCTGTAAATTTAGTTTAACAATTAAACACCGTTGAGAGAACAGACGTCATCCTCGTGTCCTGTATTCTTGTACTGTCGAAGCCGGCCGGGGTGGCCAAGCGGTTCTAGGCGCTACAGTCTAGAACCGCGCGACCGCTACGGTCGCAGGTTCGAATCCTGCCTCGGGCATAGATGTGTGTGATGCCATTAGGTTAGTTAGGTTTAAGTAGTTCTAAGTTCTAGGGGACTGATGACGTCAGATGTTAAGTCCCATAGTCCTCAGAGCCATTTGAACCATTTTGTACTGTCGACACATATATCCCATCGTGATACGCAAACATTCGAGGTCATGCGTTGTCGACGTACACAACATTAGCAATTTTGGCTCTTACTGGCATCAGCTATCCAGGGTTAAAATTTCGTGACACAAAGGGTGATTTTTCTCCACCGTGTACAAACTCTAGGAATTTATCGATGAGATGATTCGGAACAAAAAGGGTCTAATGAACTTATGTCGGAAATGCATGGTTTCCATTTTAGAGACCATTTATTCAACAATACATTGTTACAGAGACTGAGGTCTAATGAGCGCTGTACCATGCAGCTGCAGTTAAGAATATGTGTTGAAAATGGTTTCCATGTGCCCCAACGCATGCGTGTAAGCGCCGTAGAATTTTTTTTTAAGTTTTGGAGATGGCAGCGTGGTCAGTGACCGTTTACAAAGTAGCAGTGCCGAAATCTGTGTCAAAAGACTCCTTTTTCTGCGACCGAGGGCTGCTATTGCTGTGAATTTAGCCGTAGCATTTTCTGTCTCACAAGTTCACATCGGCCAGACTGCATCTGAACAGTGTCAAAGGCAGCATGAATACACTGCTCCTGTGTCCCACATTTGGAATGGGCTCTGCATACACGATGCTTTTGAGATGGCCCCATAACCAGAATAGCAGTTGTTGAGATCCGATGCACGACCAGGCCATGCAATTGGGCCCCGTCGTCCCATCCATCGAGCAGGGAAGATACGACTGACTGAAATGCGTTCGGACGTTGGCGGCGAAAAGGGCTGGAGCATCATCATGTAGCAGCCACACAACCCTTTGAATCATCAATCGCACTTCTTCCAGCAGGGGAGGCAAAGTCACCTGCAAGAAACGGCGATAGTTCCGGCCTGTTAGGCGACGTGGAAGGAAGACTGGTCCCAAAATACGGTCGCTATTTATCCCGACCCACACATTCTGGGTGCACCGATGCTGATGTTTCGCTGTCACCGTGCCATGGGGATTCTGCGTACTATCCCACAGATGACTGTTATGAAAGTTGAAGATATGAAGATACCATTCCTCATCTGTGAATAGGATGCACGACACAAATCCCATGGTTGTCTGGTGAAGAAACCAGTGAGAAAACTGCTGCCGATGTGGAAAGACTGTCGCCAGTAAGCCGTGCACACGCTGTAGGTTCTGATGGTAGTAACAATTGCCATGGAGAATATTCCACACGGTCGTCTGGCTTACCCCGTACTGACGGACCAACTGCCTGGTATTGACACGGCGTTTGCCTTCCACAGTGATAATCAAATTTACCTCCAAGTCTGGTGTCCGAGGACTTCGGGTACGTCCTTCATGATCTGCTTCCTGAAAAGACAAACCGCGAAACACTGTTGCAGACATTGAATGCTGTGGTTGTTATCGGCGGGGTAGGTCTTCTGATACAACCTTGCTGCCCGCCGGTCATTGCCATTTGCCTTTCCGTATGTAAGCAACATGTCGGAAAGCTCTCGATTCGAATACGGAATCATTGTGTACAACGCTATATCACATCCACTACAAGGTGAGTCAGCAAAAGGAGTGAATCGGACACAGTATTACCAATTATTATGGCAAGAGAGGGCGCTAGTGCATGACTATGAGGAACAGTACCCCTCTAGGACGAAACTATGTGAACTGTAATAGACGAGCGCCGGAACAAAACCCGATATATCCACTTTTGCTGTATCCGCGTGTCTGAGCTGTAGGGGAGAGAAAAAAATGGTTCAAATGGCTCTGAGCACTATGGGACTTAACAGCTGTGGTCATCAGTCCCCTAGAACTTAGAACTACTTAAACCAAGCTAACCTAAGGACATCACACACATCCATGCCCGAGGCAGGATTCGAATCTGCGACCGTAGCAGTCGCGCGGTTCCGGACTGCGCGCCTAGAACCGCGAGACCACCGCGGCCGGCTTGCAGGGGAGAGATACAGCAGTAATAATACATGCTGCCACAAAATAATTTTCAGCACAACGCGACATCAAGTGTTTTATGGTGTGTGGAGCCGTTAGAGATCACTATTTGTTACTTTCTGTATTAACAGCAAATGCGGATTTATCGGTTTTTGTTCCGGCGCTCCTCAATTGTGGCTGCATGGTACAGCGCGTATTAGACCGCAGAGTCTTTTAAAGTATGATTGAATAGAGATTTGAAGAACCGTATACTAGTTTCAACATAGGATTACACATCCAACCGGTTGCACATAAACAGTAGGTACATTGACCTAGGTTTCGACACCTACTAGGGGAGTTTCATCAGAATGACATTTTGCTAAATCCTATAAAATAATACATAAAAAATTAGGTATGACAAAAAAGCACATTAACCAAGATGACAATTTTCATGACGTGCAAAAGTTACTTACGTAAAATTATATTGCTAAAAAGCAATGGTCAGAATTTAGAGCAGCTATGCTCAAGTCAAAAATGGTCTCTAGCATGGAAACCATACATTTCCGTACGTAAGTTCATTAGACCTTTTTTGTTCCGTATCCTCTGATCGATCAATCCCTAGACGTTACACACGACAGAAAAAAATCACTCTGAATACTAATCGTCACACCCAACGGTTGCGGAGACAGGAGGCAGCGCCGTGGTTACACTTGCAAACTCGTGTGCTCGCTCTCCTTTCTATCCACACATAGTCCTTTTGTACCGGACATCAAACTCAAACGACGAGTTTTCAGTTAAATGGGCACGGTGACGGCGAGTTCGGAGATGACGTCATACGATCCGTTGGCGAGCTTAAAGCAAGTACCCCGACTTACGCAACCCGTTTCATGCAAATCCAGAGTTAGGCGATTCGTCTGTTTGAACGCCACGCACCTCTGTTCTCAAACGCTGCCTACACAGTATTCAGCTAACTACGGGTTCAGACGTGTTTCGTTGGAACTTACGGGCGCTAAACGGCGAGGTTATCAGCGACGTGTTTCGTGTGGAATCGTTTTATCCACGGAGATGCACCAATTCATGAATTCTAAACATGTCATCCAAATGAAGCAACATTTGCGTCAAACAAGAAAAGAGAAACATCATCTCTGGGATGTAAACTTAGTATTATCAAAGACTTTGATGCAAAAATTAAAATCGATTAACTGGCAAAAATGTTTCATCTACCGGAGTCAACAGTCAGAACAATAATAAATGACAAACAAAAAGTTCTTGAAGCCGTAAAAATTGATCAGTCTTTTAATAGAAGTACAATTCGTAAACGTCGGGATATTATCGCTCACATAGAAAGAATGTTAAAATTACGGTGTGATAAGTAAGGGTGAAAAATTGTGCTATTGATCAGAACAGGAGTTGCTCTCAAGCTAAGCTGATTCTCGACTAATAGAAAGAAGAAGATGAGGGGCCGGTCAAAGATGAATTGTTTAAAGCTATTAACGTTTGGTTTCGCCAATTCAAAAGTCGTCATAATTGGCACAGCATCGCAGGAAGTGGAGAGGCGACAAGCGCTGATAAAGAGACTGCTTGGCTCTCTGCGGAGAAACTCAAGGCGGAAGGAGACAAAGATCGACTGACACTGATGGTTGGCGCGAAAGCAGCTGGTGATTGTAAATTAGGGCCTCTCTTAGTTTATCGCTTAGAAAATCCAAGAGTATTAAAACATAGATCTTAAGCTGGATTACCCCTGGTTTGGAAGTCGAACGCTAAAGCTTGGGTGACAGCTTCTCTATTTTGACCGAGCGAGGTGGCGCAGTGGCTAGCACACTGGACTCGCATTCGGGAGGACGACGGTTCAATCCCGCATCCGGCCATCCTGATTTAGGTTTTCCGTGATTTCCCTAAATCGCTCCAGGCAAATGCTGGGATGGTTCCTTTGAAAGGGCACGGCCGACTTCCTTCTCCGTCCTTACTTAATCCGATAAGACCGATGATCTCGCTGTCTGGTCTTCTCCCCCCCCCCCCCCCCAAAAAAAAAAAAAACAACATCAATCTTTATTTTGAGTGCTTGTTTGGCCATCACTTCACACTTGAAGTCGAACGTTACTTCCATTTAAAACAAATCTCATTTAAAGTGATGCTATTAATTGACAACGCACCGGGTCATCCTCCTGTTATTCTAATTAATTTCGACCCACATGTGAAAATTGTATTTTTGCAACTGAACAAAACCAGCTTGATTCGACGGATGGACCAAGGAGACACTAAAAAATTTAAAGCCATCTACGCGCTCTGGCTCTGAGCACTATCGGACTTAACATCTGAGGTCATCAGTCCCGTAGAACTAGAACTATTTAAGCCTAACTAACCTAAGGACATCACACACATCCATGCCCGAGGCAGTATTCGAACCTGCGACCATAGCGGTCACGAGGTTCCAGACTAAAGCGCCTAGAACCGCCCGGCCACACCGGCCGGCAAGAAATCTACACGGCACGATCATCTGCACATCTAGATGAAGCTATGAGAGAAAACAACGATCTCTCTGTTAAGGACTTTTGGAAGCAATTCAGTGTTTTAGACTCCATGAGACTTATTGGAGGACGACGGTTCAATCCCGTCTCCGGCCATCCTGATTTAGGTTTTCGTGATTTCCCTAAATCGTTTCAGGCAAATGCCGGGATGGTTTCTTTGAAAGGGCACGGCCGATTTCCTTCCCAATCCTTCCCTAACCTGAGCTTCCGCTCCGTCTCTAATGACCTCGTTGTCGACGGGACGTTAAACACTAACCACCACCACCACCACCACTTATTGGACAACCCTGGAATGAAATTTCATAAAAAACTTTAAATGACGTATCGAGAAAAACTGGGTCCATTTTTTTTCACCACTGAAAACCGGGAGGAATCGGCACCAGATCCTGATCAAATTGATAATGTGATTGAAGAAATGGTAGATTTTACTAGACAATTAAATTTAAGAGGTGGATGGTGATGTTCAAAAACTGCTGGATGATCACAGCCAGCAGCTGAGAATTGATGAGCTCATAGCAGTGCGTGAGCGAGAGCAAAACATACAACCTTCACCAGCTGCGACATGGTCGCGTATACAAACAATGATCCAATACTGTCAAATGTTTTTTATTTCAGTCTTTGATCAAAATATGACTTCTTTAGACGGTTTCAGTCCGTAATGACCATTCTCATATCTTTTTTACGCCATGTCCTAAAGTTATAAGGCCATAATGGCACCGTCAAGACATAAAAATATAATCAGCATAGCATCGTCATATAGATCTAAAATAAGGTGTAGAATAGGCCGCATCGTCCACACGGTCATTATTGCAACTCAATAATGACCATGTGGACGATGCGGCCTATTCTACACCTTATTTTAGATCTATATGACGATGCTATGCTGATTATATTTATATGTTTTGACGATGCCACTCAATAATGACCGTGTGGACGATGCGGCCTATTCTACACCTTATTTTAGATCTATATGACGATGCTATGCTAATTATATTTATATGGTTCAAATGGCTCTGAGCGCTCTGGGACTCAACTGCTGTGGTCATCAGTCGCCTAGAACTTAGAACTAATTAAACTTAACTAATCTAAGGACATCACACACATCCATGCCCGAGGCAGGATTCGAACCTGCGACCGGAGCAGCAGCGCGGCTCCGGACTGGAGCGCCTAGAACCGCACGACCACCGCGGCCGGCCTATATTTATATGTTTTGACGATGCCATTCAATAATGACCGTGTGGACGATGCGGCCTATTCTACACCTTATTTTAGATCTATATGACGATGCTATGCTGATTATATTTATATGTTTTGACGATGCCATTATAGCCTTATCACTTTAGGACATGGCGTAAAAAAGATATGAGAATGGTCATTACGGAATGAAACCGGTTATCGTCTAAAGATTTCATATTGTGATCAAAGACTGAAATAAAAACATTTGATAGAACAACCTGATTCTTTAGGCGCATTTCAATCAGAAGGTGAAATGACGATCACTACTGCTGGGTATGGCACGCTAGAGGAACTTGTGCACTCCCCTCCTCGCCAGGTTGAGACCATTATCAAGGTTAGAGGCGGCGTTACACGTTATTAGCGTCATGTCTCCTTGAGGTGACTACTCTTTCGCCTGACATGCTTACATGCGCCTCGTGTACGACATGTAGCCTATTTCCCGTACAACCGATTCAGTACTGATTACAGGGACGTCGTGACTGGCAATCTCGAAACAAGTCTGGCTCCGTGAATTTCGATTGTTTGCGGATCAGAAAGGTTTCATCTACATATGTACTCCGCAGTATAGCGCATGCTGCACGCCGTTCCAATTAACCTGACTGCCAGCCAGCAGCCAGGCGCACATGAACACAAGTGGCAAGGGATGGGCGAGACACTGACTGACACGCGAGCAGTTCAGCGGCTGGGCCGAAGCCTATGCGACAATTCTGCAGTTGCCGAGCACACCTGGGCAGGGTTGCCCACGAGGTTGTACTAGCTGCGTCTGTGCCCAACTGAGCTTTAGGCCCTGCGTTTTTTTTTTTGTGTGTGTCCCGCCACGAATTCCTCTCCTCTGCCAACCTTTTAATGTCAGAGTAGCAATTGCAGCTTACGTCCTCAGTTATCTGCTGGATGTATTCCAGTCTCTGTCTTCCTGTACATTTTTTACCCTCTGTTGCTTTCTCTAGCACCATGGAAGTTATTCCCTTACGTCTTAATAGACGTCCTATCATCCCGTTCCTTCGTTTTCCATACGTTCTTATCCTCGACGATTCTGCGGAGAACCTCATTCCTTACCTTATCAGTCCACCTAATTTTCAACATTCTTCTGTAGCACCGCACCTCAATGGCTTCGATTCTCTTCTGTTCTGGCTTTCACACAGTCTATGTCTCACTAACACACAATGCTGTGCGGGAAAGAAAGCATGTGACCACATTTCTGTATGAGACCGAATTTCTCAAATTGTAGTATCGTGGTAATATATATGCTGGAAGAAGGCATGCGTATATTGGAATGTAGGGTCTGTCAGTTTTGTGAGTATAAGACTCCATGCAACGGATATCGTCTTTCTGGTAACGTCTGCCTCTGAAGTTAGTTGAGCATATTGTAACAGTCTCACACTGCCGCGCGGGATTAGCCGAACGGTCTGAGGCGCTGCAGTCATGGACGGTGCGGCTGGTCCCGGCGGAGGTTCGAGTCTTCCCTAGGGCATGGGTGTGTGTGTTTGTCCTTAGGATAACTTAGGTTAAGTAGTGTGTAAGCTTAGGGACTGCTGACCTTAGCAGTTAAGTCCCATAAGATTTCACACACACAGTCTCACACTAACAAAACACACTCTTGACGAAACGTGTAGCTCTTCACAGTACCTTTTCCATCTCTCCCGTTAATCGAAGTTCGTAAGAATTCCCGACAGACGAACAGTATCCAAGAATTGGTTGGATGAGGGTCTTAGAGGCGGTGTCCTTCTTGCGAGGATTACACTTCCTTATGATTTCCCAGTACAAAAGTGTTGAGGCTTTCGTGGCCACTTGTTGACGTACTGCCTGCAGGCTTTTCTCTCGGACCCTTGAGACGCTCTTTGTTCAACTATTTTTCAAACGTTTCGCCAGCCTGAGCGACTAACGAAATGTCAGAAAAACCATTTAACAAATGGCGGACGAAGTTTTTGAGGTAGAAGCCAGTAGGTAGTACGTGATTCTCCCGATAAATCTATATTTAGCACTTACGTTTCGCATGGCTAGATTTATGTGACAGTTCCACATTAACTCCAGACCGAAACTCCTAGATATTTTGGGGTTATTTCTGATAGCACAGTCAAACAATAACATACAAACTAAGGCCAAAAAAAAAAAAAAACAGGACATTACGAAGGAGTTTGCAAATTGGTCATAAACTGATATTCACACAGGTATCGACGGAAAATGCAAAATTGTAAACTTTGACGGCCGATGCATGAACGTGTGACGTACGAGCGCAATTTCACCGCGCAGCTGGCTAGGATAGTAAATAGGGGATATTTTGATACCACGGCATAAACTCTTTGTTAATTAAGTCCTTGTGCTCATCTGAACGATGATTATGCATCGCTTTTACACTAGGATCCAAAAGATGAGCACAACAATAAAAAGAGTTACGTTACTGGCAGCTAGGTGATCAAGATCTCTCAGTATTACTTTAGCGGGGACTGCTTATTTAATACGCAGCCTTTATGCTATTTATCTTGTAGATAAGATTACACGTCTTTCACAAGACAATGTTTATTATTGTTTTTAACAAAACATGTTTCTCCTGATTGTTTTAGGCATATTCTACGACCTACAAAGAAATAAAATTTGTGATTGTTAGTCTAACAATATATATTTGGTTTTGAAACATGTAGAGTTTCATAGCGGCACTATCGTTACTTAAATATTAATATAAATATTGATACAAAATGTTTGCTAGGAGTAATCGGCGAATCGCTCGATATCTGAATAGCACCGATGCCACTTTTCGACTATATTGGCAGGAATGGGTGAACCATGACCGAACACTACGTCGAGAAGGAAGAGATCGATCTAGACTTGCAACTGGTGCTTCATTGACCATATGAAACCTTTAATAGGCGGCTCACAGAAAGGCAGCTCAAATCACGGCGCCCCTTGCGCCGACTACCATTGACTTCTGTACATCAAAAAGCCCGTTTGCAGTGGTGTGGGGCCCATTCGGCCTGAAATCTCATTGACAAGAGTAGAATTGTCTTCAGTGACGACTCCCACATCGAACTGAGCCCCGACGACCAGCAAAGACGTGTTCTGAGACGCCTGGGACAGCAGTGGTATACCACCCTGACTGTTGCCCGCTATACGGCTCGGCAACCATGAATGATGGAGTGCCATTTCATTTCACTGCAGACCACTTTGCTTGTTATCTGCGGCATCCTTACAGCACAGCAACACGTCGACGATAATCTACAACCTATTTTGTTACCCTTCATGGCAAGCCATCCTCGGAATACATTTCTGCAAGATAATGCCCGCTCTCAAACTGCTTGTCTGCTTGTTTGCCAAACCATACCTTGTCCAGCAAGGTCGCCGGATCTCTCCCCAATTTCGAATGTTTGGAGCATAATGGTAAGGGCCCTTCAATCAGCTCAGGATTTTGACGATCTAACGCGCCAATTGGACAAAATTTGGCTGAACGGTAATTATGCCTCGCTGACAGGCGCGTGAACATTATATGCTTATATGAGCACAGTGAACACATTATTGTGGCCAAGATAGATACGAAGCCCACGCCTACCACAGTAGTACAAGTTTATATGCCAACTAGCCCCGCAGATGACGAAGAGATTGATGAAATGTATGATGAGATAAAAGAAATTATTCAGATAGTGAAGGGAGACGAAAATTTAATAGTCATGGGTGACTGGAACTCGATAGTAGGAAAAGGAAGAGAAGGAAACGTATTAGGTGAATATGGAATGGGGTTAAGGAATGAAAGAGGAAGCCGCCTGGTAGAATTTTGCACAGAGCATAACTTAATCATAGCTAACACTTTGTTCAAGAATCATAAAAGAAGGTTGTATACATGGAAGAAGCCTAGAGATACTGGAAGGTCTCAGATAGATTACATAATGGTAAGACAGAGCTTCAGGAACCAGGTTTTAAATTGTAAGACACTTCCAGGAGCAGATGTGGACTCTGACCACAATCAATTGGTTACGAACTGTAGATTAAAACTGAAGAAACTGCAAAAAGGTTGGAATTTGAGGAGATGGGACCTGGATAAACTGAAAGAACCAGAAATTGTAGAAAGCTTCAGGGAGAGCATTAGGGAACGATTGACAAGAATGGGGGAAAGAAATGCAGTAGAAGAAGAATGGGTAGCTTTGAGAGATGAAATAGTGAAGGTAGCAGAGGATCAAGTAGGTAAAAAGACGAGGGCTAGTAGAAATCGTTGGGTAACGGAAGAGATACTGAATTTAATTGATGAAAGGAGAAAATATAAAAATGCAGTAAATGAAGCAGGCAAAAAGGAATACAAACGTCTCAAAAATGAGATCGACAGGAAGTGCAAAATGGCTAAGCAGGGATGGCTAGAGGACAAATGTAAAGATGTAGAGGCGCATATCACTAGGGGTAAGATGGATAGTGCCTACAGGAAAATTAGAGAGACCTTTGGAGAAAAGAGAACCACTTGCATGAATATCAAGAGCTCAGATGGAAACCCAGTTCTAAGCAAAGAAGGGAAAGCAGAAAGGTGGAAGGAGTATATAGAGGGTCTATACAAGGGCGATGTTCTTGAGGACAATATTAAAGAAATGGAAGAGAATGTAGATGAAGATGAAGTAGGAGATATGACACTGCGTGAAGAGCTTGACAAAGCACTGAAAGACCTAAGTCGAAACAAGGCCCCAGGAGTAGACAACATTCCATTAGAACTACTGACAGCCTTGGGATATCCAGGCCTAACAAAACTCTACCATCTAGTGAGCAAGATGTATGAGACAGGCGAAATATCCTCACACTTCAAGAAGAATATAATAATTCCAATCCCAAAGAAGTCAGGTGTTGACAGATGTGAAAATTACCGAACTATCAGTTTAATAAGCCACGGCTGCAAAATACTAACACCAATTCTTTATAGACGAATGGAAAAACTGGTAGAAGCCGACCTCGGGGAAGATCAGTTTGGATTCCGTAGAAAGGTTGGAACACGTGAGGCAATAATGACCCTACGACTTATCTTAGAAAATAGATTAAGGAAAGGAAAACCTACGTTTCTAGCATTTGTAGACTTAGAGAAAGCTTTTGATAATGTTGACTGGAATACTCTCTTTCAAATTCTGAAGGTGGCAGGGGTAAAATACAGGGAGCGAAAGGCTATTTACAATTTGTACAGAAACCAGATGGCAGTTATAAGAATCGAGGGGCACGAAAGGGAAGCAGTGGTTGGGAAGGAAGTGAGACAGGTTGTAGCCTCTCCACGATGTTATTCAATGTGTATATTGAGTAAGCAGTAAAGGAAACAAAAGTAAAATACGGAGTAGGAATTAAAATCCATGGAGAAGAAATAAAAACTTTTAGGTTCATTGTAATTCTGTCAGACACAGCAAAGGACCTGGAAGAGCAGCTAAACGGAATAGACAGTGTATTGAAAGGAGGATATAAGATGAACATCAAAAGCAAAACGAGGATAATGGAATGTAGTCGAATTAAATCGGGTGATGCTACGGGAATTAGATTAGGAAATGAGACGTTTAAGGTAGTAAATGAGTTGCTATTTGGGGAGCAAAATAACTGATGATGGTCGAAGTAGAGAGGATATAAAATGTATACTGGCAATGGCAAGGAAAGCGTTTCGGAAGAAGAGAAATTTGTTAACATCGAGTATAGATTTAAATGTCAGGAAGTCGTTTCTGAAAGTATTTGTATGGAGAGTAGCCATGTATGGAAGTGAAACGTGGACGATAAATAGTTTGGACAAGAAAAGAATAGAAGCTTTCGAAATGTGGTGTTACAGAAGAATGCTGAAGATTAGATGAGTAGATCACATGATTAATGAGGAGGTATTGAATAGAATTGGAGAGAAGAGAAATTTGTGGCACAACTTGACAAAAAGAAGGTACCGGTTAGTAGGACATGTTCTGAGGCATCAAGATCAAGGGATCATCAATTTAGTATTGGAGGGAAGCGCGCAGGGTAAAAATCGTAGAGGGAGACCAAGAGATGAATACACTAAACAGATTCAGAAGGATGTAGGTTGCAGTAGTTACTGGGAGATGAAGCTTGCACAGGATAGAGTAGCATGGAGAGCTGCATCAAACCAGTCTCAGGACTGAAGACCACAACAACAACAATGAGCATTTGAGCGAGGAAGTGTAGTTGGCCTCCAAGAAACCGGTTAGACTAATCAGTGAATTGTTGTACGCCTGAATAGGAGCTATGCCACCGTTCTATGACGTTGGCAGGAACGGTTGAGCCGTCGCCCAACACAGCGTCAAGGAGGAAGCGGTCAACTCAGAGAGACGACAGAACGTGATGACCGAGCAATGGTCAAGGAGGCACTCAGAGCTGCGGATTTATCGTTATCATCCATCCAACGTGCAACTGTTGTCTTAGTGATCACAAAGACTACCAATAGGCGGCTCACAGAACGGGGACTCAGCCCACGGCGCCCCTTGCACAGGCCGCCTCCGTCACCAACAAGACCGTTTGCAGTGGTGTCGAGCACATTCGACCTGGAATCTCACTGACTGGCGGAGCCCCGATGACCAAACCCTCCCACCCCCCTCTCCCAGATGAAGTTGGCATACCAACCTGACTGTCACTCGCCGTAAGCCCCGACAGCCAGGAGTAATGGTCTGGGGTGTCATTTCATTTCATACGAGAATCTCTTCGGTTGTTGTCCATGCGACCCTTACAGCACAGCGACGATATTCTACATCCCATACTGGGAGTACATTTCAGCATGATAATGCCCGCTCTCACACAGCGAGAGTTTTTACTGCTTGTGTGCGGGCTTGCCATACCCAAGCAAGGTCGACGGATCTCTCCCCAGTTGCGAACGTTTGGAGCATTATGGGCAGGGCCCTCCAATCTGCTCGGGATTTTGACGATCTAACGCACCAGTTGGACAGAATTTGGCACGATATGCCTCAGGAGGACAACCAACAACTATGTCAACCAGTGCCAAGCCGGATAAATGCTTCGATAAGGGTCATAGATGGACCAACGCGTTATTGACTTGCTCAATCTGTGAAACTCTTTCACTTAAGTATATCAACTAATTTTTCTGATATTGTAGGCCGGCCACTGTGGCCGAGCGGTTCTAGGCGCTTCAGTTCGGAACCACGCGGCTGCTACGGTCACAGGATCTAATCCTGCCTCGGGCATGGATGTGTGTGCTGTCCTTAGGTTAATTAGGGTTAAGTAGTTCTAAGTCTAGGGGACAGATGACCTCAGATGTTGTCCCATAGTGTTTAGAGCCATTTGAACCATTTTTGAAATTGTAATCATTTGTTTTCTGTGCATGTACATCACTTCTACCAGTTTCCATCCCGTTCAGATAATGCCTTCGTCGTGGGTCTTTTTCTTGTCATGGATTGTATTTTTCTCTGTTTACGCACATTACAATTTTTATTTATGTTTAGGATCGGCTGGCAGTTCATAACAAGCTTTTATATACATTTGCTGTTATCCGTCATCCAACAATGGTTGCACTAGACGTATCATCATCACGAGAAACTCTGAAGATGCGAAGCATCATAGTTGCGCGTGGTATGAGGTGGGCGGTGTGTGCCACGTTCTGTGCTTACGTCGACTCTCTCGGGAAAGCCATGTTGGGTAACAAGTGACACCGTGTGAAGACATCGGCGCTCCCTGAGTAACGCGTTCTATTTGTGGGTTGTCATTGGAGTGGAGCCACCTTTGAAGTTCTTCAATGGCCTATTCTGGGAGATACACTTGCACTGGCTAGAGATTACGCCTTGTGCTTGAGTGGCACTTACGGCTGTAGCTTACTATGTACTCTGTTAATGTGGAACCGACGTGTCGTCTACACGGCGAGTGGTTTATATACAGAAGTGGAGGCAGTTGACCTTATTAGTTCCCTCGAAAGAAAAACAACATCTGCTTATCAAACAGAACGCAGCTGATCGTCATTAATAAGAAGACATCGTCAACATGTAATGCTTCAGGCGTACTCTAGGGAATTATTACAGGATTGATTTTTTTCACTGTGGATAGTGAACCTTCTAGCTAATGTTTACACTTCGTACAACATCACACGTTAAAAGTATTAATAATTTGATTTTACCTGGAAGATTAGTTCCATGAGTAAGTTATGAAAAAAAGCTACCGACTGCTAAATTGATGACATTTTTCTTTCACACATTTCATTTCTTTTCTGTCACCGGTTTCGATCGTTTTGTTCCTCATCAGATGGCAACAAGGTATTTACGGAACGAAACGTTAATCAGGTGTTGAATGCTTTCTGTGCCATGTTGCTAGCGAAGCATTCAAAAGCTGACTGACAGTGATTTGAAGTCGATAATGGCAATAAAGAGCAAAATTCGCTTAGTGGTTGACAGCTGTTTCTGTAACATATAGTACAACCTCAGAACCGCCATAACATCATCTAGTTACAGAGCAGCTGTAGTCCCAAGGGAGTCATAAAGTAATTACTAGCATGTCTTCGTAATTTTATTAACCACCCCTGGAACCACCAACATTGGGGAGTGTGGACTTGCTGCGGTAGCAATTTATTTGCAGTCATTTTTACTGATTTCCACCTTAGCTGGTTCTGCCCTCTTTCAATGAGTTACATGATGTTACATGATACTAGCTGAGCTAGTACATTTGCTATGTTATGTTGTCCTCCATTGATGTTTACCTCAGCCGCGTGGGATTAGCCGAGCGGTCTGGGGTGCTGCAGTCATGGACTGTGCGGCTGGTCTCGGCAGAGGTTCAAGTCCTCCCTCGGGCATGGGTATGTGTGTTTGTCCTTAGGATACTTTAGGTTAAGTAGTGTGTAAGCTTAGGGATGATGAACTTAGCAGGTAAGTCCCATAAGATTTCACACACATTTGAACATTTTTTTTGTTTACCTCACCTTAAATATCACTACTTGTTATTTACGTCGTATAGTCATGGTATACTGGTTGCGTTTTATTTGAACTTGAGTGTCACTTGTTGTTGTTGTTATTGTTGTAGTGGTCTTCAGTCCAGAGACTGGTTTGATGCAGCTCTCCACGCTGCCCTATCCTGCGCAAGCCTCTTCACCTCCGAGTACCTACTGTAACCTACATCCTTCTGAATCTGCTTAGTGTATTCATCTCTTGGCCTCACTGTGAAGAGCGATCACCCTTCTTCTGTAGTGAAACTGAGAACGAGCACAGTCAGTGATTCGTTTACAAGTCCATATGTTTTTTCCTTCCCACTAAACTGCCCAGTACATTGAGTTTTTCAGATATATTCTTCCCAGGATGTAACAAGACTGTAATATTTCTGGCTTTGAAGCCAACATATTCAGCTACTAGAAGCTCTTCTTAGAGCAGTTGAGAAGGCAGCAGTGGCAAGATGATGTAATGTAGTGTGAGGTACCGATGACAGATGGTTTGAAACTTTCTGGCAGATTAAAACTGTGTGCCGGACCGAGACTCGAACTCGGAACCTTTACCTTTCGCGGGCAAGCGCTCTACCATCTGAGCTATCCAAGCACGACTCACGCCCCGTAAGTAAAGCTGTGAGGACGGGGCGTGAGTCGTGCTTGGGTAGCTCAGATGGCAAAGGTGGTAAGCCTGACATTGGAATTAATAAAAAATAAAATAAAAAATAAAAAAAAATAAAAAAATAAAAAACAAAAATTAAAAAATAGGAAAAAAAGATGGTAGAGCGCTTGCCCGCGAAAGGTAAAGGTTCCGAGTTCGAGTCTCGGTCCGGCACACAGTTTTAATCTGCCAGAAAGTTTCATATCAGCGCACTCTCCGCTGCAGAGTGAAAATCTCATTCTGCCGACAGATGGTTTGTTCGATACGGTTATCGTGAGAAAGACCGCCTAACCTGTGGCCCTCCTCCACGATTGGCTACTGTTTTCGGAAGTAGCGCGCCAAAATGACAAACTTCTGTTATTAATATTAGAAAAACTAAACAGTGAATTTACTTGCATTTCATACAAAAGCATCTCGCACTAGCATGCTATCCTTCCATTATTTCAAAAGTGTTAATTACCAGCATAATAATAAACAACTGCTAAAAGAAAAGACAGGCGAAGCACTTCTGAGCTCTTCGGATCGTGCCTAACTTGTGTGACGGGCTAAGTGGTTCAGCTGTAAGATCAGAGCTGGTTCGGCAGTGTCGGAGGACAGACATATTGTCTGCCTTGGTCGATATCGGTTACAAAATTAATTATCAATCTCTGATTATTTGGACATGTAACTGAGAACAGTTTGATAATAATTACGCAGTTCATTATTTCGTTTATTTTCTATGAAAGTGTAAAGAATTGAGATTATTTGTGATTCATAAAGTGGACTACAGTTGTGCGGTTTCTCGTATTCTGTTAATAAAAAGCGAGTGGCATCCCCTTTAAACATACTAATTCAAAATTTAATTATTTATACAATACCAGCTCCTCGCTAACATTTTATTACAGCCTCAAGGTAACGGACGCACGACGTAAGTGGTGTTTTCTGCGCAAAGGCGAACAACTATAGAAGGATGCAAGTTGGCAAACGTTATTCAAAACTTATTCATTCCACTCAGGCGGTGGAAGCAACTAGGCACGCCACGTGTACTGCAGTCTTAATACAAATGAGATCAGTGATACGTCGTCTGTGGTGACTCAGAGCCGATATGAAGGAGGGAAATGTTCGTGGAAAGGGATTTATCGTACACACTTAAATCCCTATCGCAATATCTCACTCTGTCTCTGCCTCTATTTCACTTGCCGTAAGACATACCACTTGGTCTTCGAACGTGTAGTTGTTTCAGGATGATGGAAGTTGTGACCTTCCCACCAATTCTCGGCGAGATTTGTTTTTGCTGTCACAGCTGGCGTGAATTCAGCACCACAGATCCGGTGTTACATAAGAGATGTGGATGCAAATACATCATCCGTCTAAAAAAGTATAAGCGACTGTAGCGCACTACTTATGGTGGCAGCTTGAAGTAAGAATTGTGTACAATGGATGTTCAGTTGGGCAGTCAGTTGTAAGAAGGCAGTGTTAAATAGCGCACGTGCGACCACAGTGTGTGTGGTTTCGTAGTTTCAAAAACTGCAGTGGAGCCATATATCTAAATCCAGTGTTCAAGACGTTCTCCAGAATGTTTTGAGGAAGAGAAAAGTGTGTGCAAAGTTAGTCCTGCACACCTACACTCCAGAAGAAAAACAACGACGCATGGACTCCTGCCGTGAAGTAACAAATGCAAAACGCCGACAATTCTTTTCCGGAAAAGAATCATTTCGCGTGACGAGACTTGGTGTCATCAATACTAACCTGTCGCAAAACGACCAAGTGCAGAAATTCACATGAAGGTTCAACGGTTTGATGGCATAGTCGACATTCGAGGCACTGTGACGTGTGAGTTGAAGAACATCCCAAAATAGAACTTCTCTGACGGTTTGAATTGGTTATGAGTCGTACTCAAGTTCAAGGAGACAATGTAGAACATCTGAAGCATTAAAACTACCATCGTAACGTTTCGCCGTTTTTTATTAATCCAGTCTCGAATCTTTTTGGAATGACAGGGTGTATGCTTCTGTTTGTTCCCGACAATCTCCTCAAAGTCGAAGATACATAAGTTGTTCTTCCAGGTTCGTTACAACTACTTTGCAGTTTATTTATACGTTGGATTAAAAAAAGAAAGTAACTTCTTAAATTCCGTGAATTTCAACTGAAAAATTTAAATTTTTTTGAGTTCTTGCTCCACTGGTTTTGAAAATTTTTGTTGTCCTTCTGAATTACCACATAATCATCACCTACAACATGCCAGACTAACCACGCATTGCTCCTTTGATGATTAATACAATGCAAATATTTCTGTTACATATGCAAAATAGAACTACCAGCTTACGTGACACATTACTTCCTTGGCGTGACACATCTAACGCCTTCACAGAGTCAATGCACTTTTCATAAACTGATTTTGTTCGCAACATAACTGATCATCAAAATGTCATAAAAATACGCAATAGCTTTATTCATTTTCCCTATTTCTTTACAAGCAACACATTTATTTAAATTTAATTTAGCCTTACATATTCCAATGGTACACATAATTTGACTAGAAGTTTTTTTCCTGAAGTCAGTATTACAACTTAATATTGTTTTGCTTGAAACTTCCTGGCAGATTAAAACTGTGTGCCCGACCGAGACTCGAACTCGGGACCTTTGCCTTTCGCGGGCAAGTGCTCTACCAACTGAGCTACCGAAGCACGACTCACGCCCGGTACTCACAACTTTACTTCTGCCAGTACCTCGTCTCCTACATTCCAAACTTTACAGAAGCTCTCCTGCGAACCTTGCAGAACTAGCACTCCTGAAAGAAAGGATATTGCGGAGACATGGCTTAGCCACAGCCTGGGGGATGTTTCCAGAATGAGATTTTCACTCTGCAGCGGAGTGTGCGCTGATATGAAACTTCCTGGCAGATTAAAACTGTGTGCCCGACCGAGACTCGAACTCGGGACCTTTGCCTTTCGCGGGCAAGTGCTCTACCAACTGAGCTACCGAAGCACGACTCACGCCCGGTACTCACAGCTTTACTTCTGCCAGTACCTCGTCTCCTACCTTCCAAACTTTACAGAAGCTCTCCTGCGAACCTTGCTGACTTTGGAAGGTAGGAGACGAGGTACTGGCAGAAGTAAAGCTGTGAGTACCGGCCGTGAGTCGTGCTTCGGTAGCTCAGTTGGTAGAGCACTTGCCCGCGAAAGGCAAAGGTCCCGAGTTCGAGTCTCGGTCGGGCACACAGTTTTAATCTGCCAGGAAGTTTCATATCAGCGCACACTCCGCTGCAGAGTGAAAATCTCATTCTGGAAACATCCCCCAGGCTGTGGCTAAGCCATGTCTCCGCAATATCCTTTCTTTCAGGAGTGCTAGTTCTGCAAGGTTCGCAGGAGAGCTTCTGTAAAGTTTGGAAGGTAGGAGACGAGGTACTGGCAGAAGTAAAGCTGTGAGTACCGGGCGTGAGTCGTGCTTCGGTAGCTCAGTTGGTAGAGCACTTGCCCGCGAAAGACAAAGGTCCCGAGTTCGAGTCTCGGTCGGGCACACAGTTTTAATCTGCCAGGAAGTTTCATATCAGCGCACACTCCGCTGCAGAGTGAAAATCTCATTCTGGATTGTTTTGCTTGTTAACATGACATATTTTTAAACTTTGGTTGGTTGGTTTGTTTTGGGGGAAGAGTCCAAACAGCGAGGTCATCGGTCTCATCGGATTAGGGAACGAAGGGGAGGGAAGTCGGCCGTGCCCTTTCAAAGGAACCATCCCGGCATTTGCCTGGAGCGATTTAGGGAAATCACGGAAAACCTAAATCAGGATGGCCGGACGCGGGATTGAACCGTCGTCCTCCCGAATGCGAGTCCAGTGTGCTAACCACTGCGCCACCTCGCTCGGTTTTAAACTTTGTTTTGATGCTACAAAAATGGCATCAATATTATTTGTGTGAATACACAATTTCATTGTGTTAGACTTATTTTCTGTGAAGGCCAAACAGTTTTAAGAGAAGCTTATTGCATTTCGTGTACTATGCACTCGAAACAGTGGACCGATATACATATTATCAAAAGGCAACAACTTTTTTGCAAATACATATAATTTACAAGTGCATGTTCCACAAAATGTTACATATATTTGTATTTTCTATGAATTTAATTCATTTTTGAATTATTTATGTAAGATGTGGTCATTGTCTAAGTTCATCAAGCCTGATCCATAAATAACTTATTAAATTGTAATATTTAATTACATATGTGATAACAATCATGGTTCTCAGAGCCATGTCGTACGAGAAATTTCTTTCTTTGAGAAATATTCAATAGCACAAAGATAAAATTACAGTTTTCTACTAGTATAAAGTGAAAGGATAATGTTCCGATATGTATTTTCTCATCTGCGGTCTCTGTTTGCCGACATTTAACCACAAAAACAATATATTGAACAGTGGGATACTAGGCCTACTCGTTCACTTCTTCTCACTTTACTTGTATCTATTTGTGGTGAGATGTGAAAGGTCTTGCGTGCAAGACTGAGGACGATCTCTTTGGTAAGCATTCTCGTGCGTGATACCTGAGCTGGTCGAATGGTTATCGTAAACTAGGTGGCTTGTGTCATGATTGCGTAGACACTAGAATACGCCGGATTTAACAGCTGTTGTGGACGTATCGCGTTGTAAAACTAGTGTATATAAATATAAACCACTTTGTTTTACCTTCTTTAGGAAGCTAGCAATGCATTTGAAATTTTCTCGTTTCCGACTCGGCATTGACCAGGCCACGGTTACCTTTCTGAAACTGATACACTTGCCTTTCTATATCACACCTGTTAAATTTGTATCATCATCATTGTGTGTATTGAACTGGGGACCTAGAAACGACAGAAACGCATCGTTCCGCACTGTCGCCTGATAAACAAAGGAAGAATCTACGGAATATCAGACCAGCTGTGTGGCTGGATTGAAGGGTTATTAGCAAACAGAACACAGCATGTTGTTATCAATGGAGAGACGTCTACAGACGTTAAAGTAACCTCCGGCGTGCCACAGGGGAGTGTTATGGGACCATTGCTTTTCACAATATATATACATGACCTAGTAGATAGTGTCGGAAGTTCCATGCGGCTTTTCGCGGATGATGCTGTAGTATACAGACAAGTTGCAGCATTAGAAAATTGTAGCGAAATGCAGGAAGATCTGCAGCGGATAGGCACTTGGTGCAGGGAGTGGCAACTGACCCTTAACATAGACAAATGTAATGTATTGCGAATACATAGAAAGAAGGATCCTTTATTGTATGATTATATGATAGCGGAACAAACACTGGTAGCAGTTACTTCTGTAAAATATCTGGGAGTATGCGTGCGGAACGATTTGAAGTGGAATGATCATATAAAATTAATTGTTGGTATGGCGGATACCAGGTTGAGATTCATTGGGAGAGTCCTTAGAAAATGTAGTCCACCAACAAAGGAGGTGGCTTACAAAACACTCGTTCGACCTTTACTTGAGTCTTGCTCATCAGTGTGGGATCCGTACCAGATCGGGTTGACGGAGGAGATAGAGAAGATCCAAAGAAGAGCGGCGCGTTTCGTCACAGGGTTATTTGGTAACCGTGATAGCGTTACGGAGATGTTTAACAAACTCAAGTGGCAGACTATGCAAGAGAGGCGCTCTGCATCGCGGTGTAGCTTGCTCGCCAGGTTTCGAGAGAGTGCGTTTCTGGATGAGGTATCGAATATATTGCTTCCCCCTACTTATACCTCCCGAGGAGATCACGAATGTAAAATTAGAGAGATTAGGGCGCGCACGGAGGCTTTCAGACAGTCGTTCTTCCCGCGAACCATACGCGACTGGAACAGGAAAGGGAGGTAATGACAGTGGCACGTAAAGTGCCCTCCGCCACACACCGTTGGGTGGCTTGCGGAGTATAAATGTAGATGTAGATGTAGAACTCTCAGAGGTTCACATCCCCACGAAAGGCCACAACAGTACACCCACACCACCGCCGCCCCACACCGAACCCAGGGTTAATGTGCGGTTCGGCCCGCACCAGTGAACCCCCCTTCCCCCCCCCCCCCCCCTCCCCGGGAACGTCACATACCAGACGAGTGTAACCCCAAATGTTTGTGTGGTAGAGTAACTATGGTGTACGCGTACGTGGAGTGGAGATTGTTTGCGCAGCAAACGCCGAAATAGTGTAACTGAGGCGGAATAAGGGGAACCAGCCCGCATTCGCCGAAGCTGATGGAAAACCGCCTTAAAAACCATCCACAGGCTGGCCGTCACACCGGACGTCGACGCTAATCCGCCGGGCGGATTGGTGCCGGGGATCGGCACGCCTTCCCTCTCGGGAAGCAGCGCGTTAGACCGCGCAACTAGCCGGTTGGGCCATCATCATCATCATATCATCATTATCATCATCATGGTAGCACACTGTATACAAGCTGATGAATTCGACAACTCCTTGGAAAGTTCCCAGAGGTATGAGGCACCGGATGTCTGGACTGGACTGATTTGGGGGAAGAGACCAAACAGCGAGGTCATCGGTCTCATTGGATTAGGGAAGGATGGGGACGGAAGTCAACCGTGCCCTGTCAAAGGAACCGTCTCGGCATTTGCCTGAAGCGATTTAGGGAAATCACAAAAAACCTAAATCAGGATGGCCGGACGCGGGATCGAACCGTCGCCCTCCCGAGTGCGAGTCCAGTGTGCTAACCACTGCGCCACCTCGCTTGGTACAGATATCTACACACAGGTCAAGAAATTCGTGTAAATTAAGGGCTGGGGGTTCGTGGCCACAGTGGTGCTGGCGCCCGATAGCGTCGCAGATGTCTTCCATTAGGTTCAGACCAGGCGAATTTGGTGGCCAAGAGATCGACATGAGTTCACTATCATGCTTCTTACATCACGGTAGCACGGTTCTGGCCTTGTGATGAAATAACACATTTGTCACTATAATACACTGCCATTTGAATCATGTAGTACAGTCATAAACAAGTTGCAGTATTTTAAGTGTATTTAGAACAACACAGGAAACAAATTTTTCGTGGCGAAAGTGACCACTAATAATACCTCTTTTGTTGGATAGGATTTTGTTTACAGAACATTAGTGACTGAGATGCATGATGAAATTGAGAACATCCGCTTGAATCGTGGCTTTATTGTATTATACACACGACCGGTTTCGGGAAGACTATATTCCCATCTTTAGATGTACAGATTTACTGAAACAAGGGAGGATGTAAGGCCGTATGATGGCTCTTCTTTCCGGCCACTCACACCGGCCGCTAGTTTACCTTTTACGGCACGCTGTCCGCTCGCACGACTCCGTGCCAAACCGTCAGTCCTCCTGTTTCACAGTGCACTCTGGTGTCCATGGCACGCGACAGCCTCGCAGTTGACTAAACGAGTGCGCTTCCTGTTGTTCGATTTTAGTGCTTGCCACTTTTGTCCGGTTTTCCACACACATACAGGGTTATTACAAATGATTGAAGCGATTTCACAGCTCTACAATATCTTTATTATTTGAGATATTTTCACAATGCTTTGCACACACGTACAAAAACTCAAAAAGTTTTTTTAGGCATTCACTAATGTTCGATATGTGCCCCTTTAGTGATTCGGCAGACATCAAGCCGATAATCAAGTTCCTCCCACACTCGGCGCAGCATGTCCCCATCAATGAGTTCGAAAGCTTCGTTGATGCGAGCTCGCAGTTCTGGCACGTTTCTTGGTAGAGGAGGTTTAAACACTGAATCTTTCACATAACCCCACAGAAAGAAATCGCATGGGGTTAAGTCGGGAGAGCGTGGAGGCCATGACATGAATTGGTGATCATGATCTCCACCACGACCGATCCATCGGTTTTCCAATCTCCTGTTTAAGAAATGCCGAACATCATGATGGAAGTGCGGTGGAGCACCATCCTGTTGAAAGATGAAGTCGGCGCTGTCGGTCTCCAGTTGTGGCATGAGCCAATTTTGCAGCATGTCCAGATACACGTGTCCTGTAACGTTTTTTTCGCAGAAGAAAAAGGGGCCGTATACTTTAAACTTTGAGATTGCACAAAACACGTTAACTTTTGGTGAATTGCGAATTTGCTGCACGAATGCTTGAGGATTCTCTACCGCCCAGATTCACACATTGTGTCTGTTCACTTCACCATTAAGAAAAAATGTTGCTTCATCACTGAAAACAAGTTTCGCAATGAATGCATCCTCTTCCATGAGCTGTTGCAACCGCGCCGAAAATTCAAAGCGTTTGACTTTGTCATCGGGTGTCAGGGCTTGTAGCAATTGTAAACGGTAAGGCTTCTGGTTTAGCCTTTTCCGTAAGATTTTCCAAACCGTCGGCTGTGGTACGTTTAGCTCCCTGCTTGCTTTATTCGTCGACTTCCGCGGGCTACGCGTGAAACTTGCCCGCACGCGTTCAGCCGTTTCTTCGCTCACTGCAGGCCGCCCCGTTGATTTTGCCTTACAGAGGCATCCAGAAGCTTTAAACTGCGCATACCATCGCAGAATGGAGTTAGCAGTTGGTGGCTCTTTGTTGAACTTCGTCCTGAAGTGTCGTTGCACTGTTATGACTGACTGATGTGAGTGCATTTCAAGCACGACATACGCTTTCTCGGCTCCTGTCGCCATTTTGTCTCACTGCGCTCTCGAGCGCTCTGGCGGCAGAAACCTGAAAGCGGCTTCAGCCGAACAAAACATTATGAGTTTTTCTACGTATCTGTAGTGTGTCGTGACCATATGTCAATGAATGGAGCTACAGTGAATTTATGAAATCGCTTCAATCATTTGTAATAGCCCTGTAGTTTGAAGCCTCCACAAACATTTCATTTCCCTTCCCGTGTTCCTTCTTTTCTAAACCGACTAACCTGATCACACTTTCTTGGTTGTGATTGATTTGTAGATTAAAAAGACTGATCTTGGTAACGTTTCTAAATGAATTACCAACGGTAGTTAACTCTTTTACAATTCCATGTAGACTAAATAGACTTATACCATATTTCCTTCTTTGTTTCTGTAGATTTGTACAGCTGAATAAGGGAATATAATTTTCTCGAGACCGGTCGTGTGCACAATAAAACAAAGTCACCACTGAAGCGGATATTTTCAATCTCGCATCATTTGCTCGTTAATCTTGTCGGAGACTTTTCCCGTAAAACTAACAACTGTGTCGTTCACTTACTGCCTGTTATACTGAAGCAGATATAACGACTATAAATGTCACTCTAGTTCTCGAAATTGGATATATATCTCAGTAACGCGCTGGGTTCAACAGAAAAATAAAATATTGCGGCTAAAATCAGAGTACTGGTAGAAAAATATCCCTCACCTAGAAGATACAATAACGGTAAGCTCATGATAAAATATCTGTTAATGATATAAGGTGTAAGTTGTTCATATCAGTAAAAGAAAGTTAATTGCCGTAGATTAGTTTCATTTCTCGAGGTTCTCATTTTAGTTTCCTCTGCCATCTGTACAAACTTAGGGTCAAAGATATCGCACACCCTGTGTACTATGGCCTGATGAAAATACCATCAGCTATTCACTGCAAATCAGTGCGTGCAAACTGTTCGTAGAAGGGAAAAACTAAATTACGAGGCGTGTCCGTAAAGTAAGGTCTCTATTTTTCACATATAAAACAGTTTCATTGGCAGTGAGTATTACATTGATGGAAGGCTACACTTTCAGCTATTTTTCGACGTAATCGCCGTTGCTCTGCAGCCGTTTACGATTTAGCTCCTCCCCACTTCTCCCGACAGGTGCTACTTGCGTACAGTGATCCGTCTTTTTAGCGCCAAGGGCGCTAGCCCTATTGACATTCATCGTCAGTTATGCGAAGTCTACAGGTCACAACGTATGGAGGCCAAAAACGTGGGAAAGTGCGTCAGAGAGTTCAAGGACGTACAGACGTCCATGACGAACAGCGCTCAGGTCGGCCTTCGGTTTCGGCCGAAACAATTGCAAAAGTGAAGAAAGAAATGCTTGAAGATCGGCTTGTGACAGTTCGCGAACTGTGGCAACGGATCCCAGAAGTCAGTCAGATTACGACTGTTAACATTTTGACCAAACACTTGCATTATCCCAGTTCGATTTTACAAAGAGTACTCTACGGCACTAGCGTGTATTAATCGTGAATCTCTCGCCCAGCGCCCGACTGGAAAAAAGCGCAGGTGACCCCAGTATATAAGAAGGGTAAAAGAACGGACCCGCAAAATTACAGACCAATATCCCTCATTTCGATTTGCTGCGGAATCCTTGAACACATTCTCAGTTCTAATATAATAAACTTTCTTGAGGCTAAGCACTTACGTCCACGGATCAGCATGGTTTTAGAAAGCATCGCTCGTGCGAAACTCAGCTTGCCCTTTTCTCAAATGATGTACTGAGAACTATTTCTAGATTGCCGGAAAGCATTTGACACGGTGCCCCATTGCAGGACGTTAACGAAGGTACGAGTTTATGGAATAACTTCACAGATACGTGAGTGGCTCGAAGACTTTTTAAGTTATAGAATCCAGTACGTAGTCCTCGGCGGTGTTCATCAGAGACAAGAGTATCGTCAGGAGTGCCCCAGGGAAGTGTGATAGGACCACTGTCGTTCTCTATATAAATAAATGATCTGGCTGATAGGGTGGGCAGCAATCTGCGGTTGTTTGCTGACGATGCCTTGATGTATGGTAAGGCGTCGAAGTTGAGTGACTGTAGGAAGACACAAGACGACTTAGACAAAATTTCCAGTCGGTGTGACGAATGGCTAGCCCTAAATCTACATCTACATCTACATCTACATTGATACTCCGCAAGCCACCCAACGGTGTGTGGCGGAGGGCACTTTACGTGCCACTGTCATTACCTCCCTTTCCTGTTCCAGTCGCGTATGGTTCGCGGGAAGAACGACTGTCTGAAAGCCTCCGTGCGCGCTCTAATCTCTCTAATTTTACATTCGTGATCTCCTCGGGAGGTATAAGTAGGGGGAAGCAATATATTCGATACCTCATCCAGAAACGCACCCTCTCGAAACCTGGCGAGCAAGCTACACCGCGATGCAGAGCGCCTCTCTTGCAGAGTCTGCCACTTGAGTTTATTAAACATCTCCGTAACGCTATCACGGTTACCAAATAACCCAGTGACGAAACGCGCCGCTCTTCTTTGGATCTTCTCTATCTCCTCCGTCAACCCGACCTGGTACGGATCCCACACTGATGAGCAATACTCAAGTATAGGTCGAACGAGTGTTTTGTAAGCCACCTCCTTTGTTGATGGACTACGTTTTCTAAGCACTCTCCCAATGAATCTCAACCTGGTACCCGCCTTACCAACAATTAATTTTATATGATCATTCCACTTCAAATCGTTCCGTACGCATACTCCCAGATATTTTGCAGAAGTAACTGCTACCAGTGTTTGTTCCGCTATCATATAATCATACAATAAAGGATCCTTCTTTCTATGTATTCGCAATACATTACATTTGTCTATGTTAAGGGTCAGTTGCCACTCCCTGCACCAAGTGCCTATCCGCTGCAGATCTTCCTGTATTTCGCTACAATTTTCTAATGCAGCAACTTCTCTGTATACTACAGCATCATCCGCGAAAAGCCGCATGGAACTTCCGACACTATCTACTAAGTCATTTATATATATTGTGAAAAGCAATGGCCCCATAACACTCCCCTGTGGCACGCCAGAGGTTACTTTAACGTCTGTAGACGTCTCTCCATTGATAACAACATGCTGTGTTCTGTTTGCTAAAAACTCTTCAATCCAGCCACACAGCTGGTCTGATATTCCGTAGGCTCTTACTTTGTTTATCAGGCGACAGTGTGGAACTGTATCGAACGCCTTACGGAAGTCAAGAAAAATAGCATCTACCTGGGAGCCTGTGGGAAAATATAAGCTAACGCGGAAGATCAAACCTGTAATGTTCGGATACACTATTACTAGTGTCCTGCTGGACACAGTCAATCGTTTAAATGCCTGGGCATAACGTTGCAGAGCGGTATGAGGTGGGACGAGCACGTGAGATTTGTGACAGGGAAGGCAAACGGCCGACTTCGGTTTACTGGGAGAATTTTAGGAAAGAGTGGTTTACTGCTCGAGTGTTTGGGATCCGCACCAGGTCGGACTGAACGAAGACATCGAAGCACTTCAATATTGGACTGCTAGATTTGTTACCGGTAGGTTCGAACAACACGTAACTGTTAGGAAGATGTTTCGGGAATTCAAAGGGGAATCCCTGGAGGGAAGGCGACGTTCTTTTCGTGAAACACTATTAAGAAGATTTAGAGAACCAGCATTTGAAGCTGACTGCCGAACGATTCTTCTGCCGCCAACATACATTAAGCGTTAGGACCACGAAGATAAGACACGAGAAATTAAGGCTAATACGGAGGCATACAAACAGTCGTTCTTCCCTCGCTCTGTTTGCGAGTGGAACAAGATGGCTCTGAGCACTATGGGACTCAACTTCTGAGGCCATCAGTCCCCTAGAACTTATAACTACTTAAACCTAACTAACCTAAGGACATCACACACATCCATGCCCGAGGCAGGATTCGAACTTGCGACCGTAGCGGTCGCGCGGTTCCAGACTGTAGCGCCTAGAACCGCTCGGCCACTCCGGCCGGCAGTGGAACAGGAAATGACAAGTAATGGTATAGGATACCCTCCACCACGCGCCGTACAGTGGCTTGCTGAGTATCTATGCAGATGTAGATGCAGATTATCGAAAGATGTGGGTCTCCAAAATTCTCACCGAAGACCATAATCGACAACGCGTTGAAGCGGCCCGCAGATCCCTGGAGCGCGATGCAGAACAGGACGAGGACTTTTTGGATTCCGTTTTCACTGACAACGAAACCTGTGTACACTACAGGACACCTGATATTAAGGAAAAGTTGCGGTAATGGCAGCATTAGAATTCGCCGAAGCCGCGAATTGAAAAGCGAGGTTCCGTCGTACTTCCGAGACGTGGTGGGAGATTTCTGTGACAAGTGTGTACGAAAAAATGCCACAGTGCATGCAGATGTTCTTCGATCGCATAGCTGAAAGTAACATTCATTGTCAATAAACGTGTTTTCTATGTGAAAGAAAATTGGAGTCTATTTTTTCCGGACACGCCTCGTATACTGACTCCACAATTGATTCGGACAACGAGTCTCCTGGGTCTGTTACATCAAAAATGGCGACGCAAGGCGCAGTTCTAACCATTACATGACGTTTAGATGACCGCCTTCGGTGCGTATCCACCACCGTGTGCGGAGACGTGCGTGTCACGCAGAAGAAACTGTGGATCGGTCGGTCGGTACCGAGTCGTCCTCGGCAGCTGCCAGATGACCACTTATTCGTATTCCGGCGAGTTAGGGCGGGTGCCGTCATTGTCGCAGTTAAGCGCTTCGGAACGAGGGCATTCGCCGTCACAGCCGCCAATAGAGCAGGCGCGACCTCTGCGGGCAGCCTATAGACAGCTGGTTGCGCAGGACCCAATCTGCGCGAAGCACGGCCACTGTGGACTCGTGCGCGTGACGGTCTTTAAACAGGGCTCAAGTATGGGCTGGCACAGAGACGGGACGCGGGTGCACCAGCGCGAAAAGGGACAAATGGTACAAGCCGACCTCCGGGAAGTATCGTATAGACACCGAAGGAACGTACGAAAGTCATGGGATAGCGAATGCAGATATACAGCTGGCGGTAGTATTGCGTACACAAGGTATAGATGGGCAGTGCATTGGCGGGGCTGTCATTTGTACACAGGTGATTCCTGTGAAAACTTTCCGACATGATTATTGTCCCATGTCGGGAAGTAACACATTTTGAACGCGTAATGGTTGCTGGAGCTGGATGCATGGAACATTCCATTTCGGAAATCGCTGGGGAATTCAATATTCAGAGGTCAACAGTGTCATCAATATGCCGAGAATACCAAATTACAGGTATTACCTTTCACCATGTACAACGCTACTTAATGACCGTTTACGTAATTATGTAGTAGATAGTAACTGTTCTCGAAAGAACAGATACCATTGATGATCTTGCAGCTTCTCTAGAATAAATGATAGTTAATTGAAACCCTCAGCTGCCGACAGGTGTTGTTGATATACCTCGATGGGGACAGCTGAAAATGTGTGCCCCGACCGGGACTCGAACCCGGGATCTCCTGCTTACATAGCATGGCATGATAGATGTCGCCATCGAGATATATCAACAACACTTGTCGGCAGCTGAGGCTTTCAATTAATTATCATTTATTCTACAGGACCTGCAAGGTCATGAATAGTATTTGTTCTTTTGAGAACAGTTACTATCTACATATATATAGTTAAAAGCTAACCGCCATTGACCTTCGTCTGTGCGAATGCGCACGATTTGCCCGAACTCTTACGGGAATCGTCACCTTAGTGTGCGCGAGTAATGAGTGGATGGGCGAATATCTATTAGGTACATTACGTATGTAGATTGTGGACAGTTGGGAATGTGGGTCTCACGGGAGGTGTGCAAGGGATAAGTCCCTGCGGTCGTGCTATTCATCTGTGTCCTCGATGGCTCAGATGAATAGAGCGTCTGCCATGTAAGCAGGAGATGTCGGGTTCGAGTCCCGGTCGGGGCACACATTTTCAACTGTCCCCATCGAAGTATATCAACAACACCTGTCGGCAGCTGAGGGTTTCCATTAATGATCGTTTACGTAAGTCGTCAGTGCTAACAGACAAGCAACACTGCGTGAAACAACCGTATAACCATTGTGGGACGTAAGACGAATCTATCAATTAGGACAGTGAGGCGAAATTTGGCTTTAATTGACTATGGCAGCAGACAACTGACGCGAGTGCCTTTGCTAACAGCACGACAACGCCCGTAAGCCTCTCCTGGCCTCGTAACCATATCGGTTGGGCCCTAGACGACTGGAAAACCCCAGCCTGGTCAGATGAGTTCCGATTTCAGATGATAAGAGCTGATGATACGGCCTAGTGTGGCGCAGACCCCACGAACGCATGGACCCAAGCTGTCAACAAGAGAATGTGCAATCTGGTGGTGGCTCCGTAATAGTGTGGACTGTGTTTCCAAGGAAAGGGCTGGATCCTCTGGTCCAACTCAACGAATCACTAACTACAAAAGCTTATGTTCGGGCTACTTGTCCACTGCAACTACTCGTGGACTTCTTGTTTATGGATGACAATGCGCCCCTTCAGCGGCCAAAATAGTTCGCAATTGGTTTGAAGAAAATTCTGGACAGTTGGAGCGAATGAGTTGGCCATCCAGATCGCCCTACATGCATCCCATCGAACATTTGTGGGACATAATCGAGAGGTCAGTTCGTGCACAATATCTTGCAGCTGCAACATTTTTACAATCATGGACGGCTATGGAGGCAGCTTGGCTCAGTATTTCTGCAGGGGACTTCCAACGACGTGTTGAGTCCATGCCACATCGAATTGCTGCACTACGCCGGTCGAAAGAAGGTCCGACAAGATATTAGGAGGTATTCCGTGACGTCATCGCAGTGTAGAAATCGTGAAGCAATACTGACCATAAAATTTCTGTTGAAAGATGGGTTGAAGAAAAGGAAACCCACATTTGTAAATTTAGAAAAGCGACTGTCTATGGTGGATATAATACACTCTTTGATATTGTGAAATTATCAGTGATAAAATACAGACGACAATAGTAAGCAAAATAGAAAATAACTGTATCTAACGAATAATACAGGGTGATTCAAAAAGAATACCACAACTTTAAAAACGTGTATTTAATGAAAGAAACATAATATAACCTTCTGTTATACATCATTACAAAGAGTATTTAAAAAGGTTTTTTTTCACTCAAAAACAAGTTCAGAGATGTTCAATATGGCCCCCTCCAGACACTCGAGCAATATCAACCCGATACTCCAACTCGTTCCACACTCTCTGGAGATGTTAGAGAATTGGCTGTTCCCTCAGCTCGAACAAGAAGCACAACAATTCATATTTCAGCAGGATGGAGCGCCACCACATTGGCACTTCTCTGTCCGTAACTACCTGAACGTCAACTACCCGAGGCGATGGATCGGCCGCCAGGCAGCCCGTGACAAGAGCACTTCATCACTGGCCTCCAAGAAGCCCTGATCTTACCCCCTGCGATTTTTTCTTATGGGGGTATGTTAAGGATATGGTGTTTCGGCCACCTCTCCCAACCACCATTGATGATTTGAAATGAGAAATAACAGCAGCTATCCAAACTGTTACGCCTGATATGCTACAGAGAGTGTGGAACGAGTTGGAGTATCGGGTTGATATTGCTCGAGTGTCTGGAGGAGGCCATATTGAACATCTCTGAACTTGTTTTTGAGTGAAAAAAAAACCTTTTTAAATACTCTTTGTAATGATGTATAACAGAAAGTTATATTATGTTTCTTTCATTAAATACACATTTTTAAAGTTGTGGTATTCTTTTTGAATCACCCTGTATATTGTGAGTACACAGCTCGCGAAATGTAGTAGTTAAACAAAATTTGTATTTATACAGGGTAGCTGCAGCATCCAAACTGCAGTCGATGTTTTTAAAGATTTGATAACTGAAGAATGTTTAAATGTGTGTAAATTCCTAAGGGACCAAACTGCTGAGGTCATCGGACCTACAAACTACATAAACTAACTTACGGTAGGAACAACAAACACACACCCATGTCCGAGGGCGAACTCGAACCTCCGGCGGGAGGTGTCGCGCAATCCGTGACAAGGCGCCCTAGACCACGCGGCCTAACTGAAGATATGAATAGTATTATGACAACTGAAGATGGGCGAATGTCCGAAAGGCGTATTGGCACAAATACATGTATACATAAAAAAGCGTCTGGTTGCTGAATTTCTTAAAAGAATGTAATCTAGAGCCACGGAGTTTAATAACCAGTAAAATGCATAAATTAAGAAAGATATGAAAGGTTTTTCTGTAGCTTGTACAGTAACTGGACACCAGTTATGACATTCGATGCAACGAAAGGGAACCAACAGCCGAGAAGGGAATGAGACAGGGTTGTAATCTATCCTCAGCTTATTCAGTCTGTACACTGAGTGTAACAGAAACCAAGGGGAAATTTGAAAATGGAATCAAACTTCGGGGAAAAGAATTAAAAACTTTGAGGTTTGCCAACGACATTGTAATTCTGTCAGAGACAGGAAAGGAGTTGAGCAGTTCAAACTAACGGATAGTGTCTTAAAAGGAGGTTATAACAATAACGCCAATAAAAGTAAAATACGGGTAATGCAGTGTAGTCGAATTAAGTTAGATGATGGTGAGAGAACTGGATTCAAATGATGTGCTGAAAGCAGAGTTTTGCGTTTGATGGCCAAACTAGCTGACGACAGTAGAAGTATAGAAGAGTATGTAGACTCCCATTAGCAAGAAAAGCTTCCCTAAAAAAGGGACATGTTAACATTGAATTAAAGTTAAAATAATGGGAAGCTTTCCTAAAATTACTTTTGTGGAGTGTAGCTGCGCACAAAATAATGCAAGATGCTATAAATTATTCACATACTTAAAGGCGATGAAAATTTAACTGTGGTGGGAGACTGGGAGACACGAAGAGGAGGAAAAATGGTTGGAAAATATGTACTTGAAGAAAGGAATGAAAGAGGACGTCGGGTAGTAGAATTTTGTAGACAGTATAATTTAATCATCACTAACGATTTAAGAATTGGGTAAGAAGGAAAGTATTACACTGAATGTAAAACGGCAAGTCAGAGAATTCTAAACCAGATTTGGAACGGAAAGACATTTCCAGCGCCAAATGTGGACTCTGAAAGTAATATATTGATAGGAAATTAAGGAAATGGAACCTGGATAAATTGAAGGAGCCAGAGGTTGTTAAGAGTTTCAGAGTAAGCAAGCAATACGCAACGCTTGACTGCAACAAGGAAAAGGAATACAGAAGAACAATACGAATGGGTAGCTTTCGGAGATGAAATAGTGAAGGCAGCAGAGGACCACATAGGTCAACAGTCCTTGGATAATACAGGAAATACTGAATTTAATCGACGAAAGGAGAAAGTATAAGAATGCAGCAAATGAAACATGGGAATGTGAAAACAGGAATAACCATCTTCAGGGTTCCAGTCGGACATGTCTGACGACCACAAGAGAGGATCGCCTAATTGTGTGCTAAGAACATCGTAACACATCCAAACCTACGCGTGACATCCGAGAACATGTAAAGGGCTCCCTGTAAACTTCTGTGTCGTACTGCAGCACTGGCAACCGACTACGGTATTCCCTACATGAATGCGTGATGTCCGTTCTTTACGTGTCCGAAAGAACAGATATCACCATGACTACAGCTGAATCGCATCGATAGGCAACGAATCCACCTCTTCAATACGGATGCACAAACACATCCGAAAATGGTTCAAATGGTTCTATGGGACTTAACATGTATGTCATCAGTCCCCTAAACTTAGAACTACTTAAACCTAACTAACCTAAGGACATCACACACATACATGCCCGAGGCAGGGTTCGGACCTGGGACCGTAACAGCCGCGTGGTTCCGGACTGAAGCGCCTAGAACCGCTCGACCTGAACGGCCGACGACACATCCGATTTCCTGTGGGAATCTCACAGTAGCGACCATGGAGCAAATGAACAGTGACTGCGGATAGGTTGCGCTAGACGGGAGTGTGGGTCGGCCGAGAGGCGCGCTGAGTGAGTCCGCGCGATTGCAACAGACACTGCGTCCGGATGGCGTAGTGGTTAACGCACCTGCCTAGTAAGCAGGAGGTCCCAGGTTGGAATCCCCGGTCTGGCACACCTTTTTGCACGCCGCCGCTGATTCTGGCAAGGGGAAGCCACGACGTAAGGATCACGGATTTACTTCAAACTTTGTACACCTTTAGTTGGTCATCAAAACAACGTAATGTGCAAGTAGTCGCCAGCCGCGGTGGACGAGCGGTTCTAGGCGCTTCAGTCCGCAACCGCGCGACTGCTACGGTCGCAGGTTCGAATCCTGCCGCGGGCATGGATGTGTGTGATGTCCTTAGGTTAGTTAGGTTTAAGTAGTTCTAAGTTCTAGGGTACTGATGACCTCAGATGTTAAATCCCGTAGTGCTCACAGCCATTTGAACCATATTGTTTGTTTGTAAGAAATCATTGTGGACAAGTGATTAGCGATTGTCCGTAGTGAGAGGATCCTAGATGAGGCGACGGTTCGAATCCTGCTAACAACTAGTTCTTAATCTATGTTCTTTAATCACTGGTCACATTATTTAATTTATATGACATTGAAGAAATAATAAAATAAAAAACTGTGTACATTTTAGTGAAGTTGTAGTGAATTACATGTTATCTGTCTATTTACTGCCGCAGGTGTGGCCGTGCGGTTCTAGGTGCTTCAGTCTGGAACTCTGGAACCGCGTGGCCGCTACGGTCGCAGGTTCGAATCTTGCCTCGGGCATAGATGTGTGTGATGCCCTTAGGTTAGGTTTAACTAGTTCTAAGTTCTAGGGGACTGATGACCACAGATGTTAAGTCCCATAGTGCTCAGAGCCATTTGAACCATTTTTTGTGGAGGAGGAGGAGATTAGTGTTTAACGTCCCGTCGACAACGAGGTCATTAGAGACGGAGCGCAAGCTCGGGTGAGGGAAGGATAGGGAAGGAAATCGGCCGTGCCCTTTCAAAGGAACCATCCCGGCATTTGCCTGAAGCGATTTAGGGAAATCACGGAAAACCTAAATCAGGATGGCCGGAGACGGGATTGAACCGTCATCCTCCCGAATGCGAGTCCAGTGTGCTAACCACTGCGCCACCTCGCTCGGTTCCATTTTTTTGTCTTTTTACTATTTGTAATTAAATTTCAATTACGAGGGACAGGCTTGGAAAGCCCAAGCCAAACCTCGATAAATAATGATGCGAATGACGTTATTCAGTAATATGGTGAGTCACAATGTGCCAGACTACAACGTAATGTACAATTACTCGTCTGACGTGCTCTCGACATCAGAAGTTGCAGGATGGTATTTGATATACAGACGTGGAAAACATACATTGAAACGGCATCTACTACATCGAATGACTACAGTTTTCTCGCATTTACTTCGTTGCCATTTTGAAAAATTTTTCTTTCTTCCGATAGTGTAGGTTAAAAATTAAGTTTCAACGGGAGACAAATCGTCGCGTCATAACATGTTGGTCTTACGAACCTCGAACGCTACCCACACCCCCATGAACTCTAACATTTGGCACCTACTCACAGATACATAAGGCACATAACTGCCACGTAAAACTTCTCTTGCGATTTTCTCGGAATTGCCAGAATAGCGCATCTTACTACTTGCATATTACTCTGAAGAGCCAAAGAAACTGGTACATCTGCCTAAAATCGTGTGGCAGAGCCGCAACATGACATGCCATGGACTCGACTATTATCAAAACAATTTGAAACGAGACTCGTATTGCTGGATGGAACTGACACCTTGAATTCTGCAGGTCTGTCTATAAATCCGTAAGAGTATGAGGTGGTGGAGAGCTCTTCTCAACAGCACGTTGCAAGGCATCCCAGATATGCTCAATAATGTTCATGTCTGGGGAGTTTGGTGCCCAGCGGAAGTGTTTAAACTCAGAAGAGTGTTCCTGGAGCCACTCTATAGTAAATTCTGGACGTGTGGGACGTCGCATTGTCCTGCTGGAATTGCTCAAGTCCATCAGAATGCACAATGAATGTGAATCAGTGCAGACATGATGGTTACGTACGTGTCACCTTTCAGAATCGTATATAGATGTATCAGGGGTCCCATATCAACACTCCAAGTGCACACGCCCAACACCATTACAGAGCCTCCACCAGTTTGCAAAGTCCCCTGCTGACATGCAGGGTCCATGGATTCATGAGCTGGTCTCCATACCCGTACACGTCCATCCGCTCGATACAATTTTAAAAGAGATTCGTCAGAGAAGGCAACATGTTTCCAGTCATCAACAGTCCAATGTCAGTGTTGACGAGCCCAGACGAGGCGTAAAGCTTTGTGTCGTGCAGTCATCAAGGGTACACGAGTGGGCTTTCGGCTCCGAAAGTCCAGATCGGTAATGTTTCGTTGAATGGTTCGCACGCTGACATTTGTTCATGGGCCAGCATTGAAATATGCAGCAATTTGCGGAAGGGTTGTACTTCTTTCACGCTGAACGATTCTCTTTGGTCGTCGTTGGTCCCATTCTTGCAGGATCTTCTTCCGGCCGCAGCGATGTCGGAGATTTGATGTTTTACCGGATTCCTGATAGTCACGGTACACTCGTATAATGGTCGTATTCGAAAATCCTCACTTCATCGCTACCTCGGAGATGCTGTGTCCCATCGCTCGTGAGCCGACTATAACATCACGTTCAAACTCACTTAAATTTCGGTAACCTGCCATTGTAGCAGCAGTAACCGATCTAACAACTGCTCCAGACACTTGTTGTCTTATATAAGCGTTCCCGATCGCAGCGTCGTATTCTGCCTGTTTACAAATCTCTGTATTCAAGGTCGCGGTGGTCTAGCGGTTCTAGGCGCGCAGTCCGGAACCGCGCGACTGCTACGGTCGCAGGTTCGAATCCTGCCTCGGGCATGGTTTTGTGTGATGTCCTTAGGTTAGTTAGGTTTAAGTAGTTCTAAGTTCTAGGGGACTGATGACCACAGATGTTAAGTCCCATTGTGCTCAGAGCCATTTTCTGTATTCAAATACACATGCCTATACTAGTTTCTTTGGCGCTTCAGTGTATGTTGTTTTAATGACCTACTACAGTTTGAAATAAATCTGAGATACAAACATCGTGGCCTTCACTTGTGAGTGAAGTCCTAAAGCAGCTGATATCAATTGTCACTATCATTTCCTTTCTCTTCCCCGCCTCCACAAAAATGGTTCAAATGGCTGTGAACACTATGGGACACTTCTAAGGTCATCAGTCCCCTAGAACTTAGAACTACTTAAACCTAACTAACCTAAGGACATGACACACGTCCATGCCCAAGGCAGGTTTCGAACCTGCGACCGTAGCGGTCGCGCGGTTCGAGACTGTAGCGCTTAGAACTGCTCAGCCACTCCGACCGGCTTCAGTTTATATATTGCCGTCTAATGTTTAGACTGCCATTAGCTCTATAACACAAAGGCTGTGTTCAGAGTGATCCTGTGACCGGGAAACATGGATTGCTGATGAAAGGTGTCGTACTTCAAATGGCTCTGAGCCCTATGGGACTTCACTGCTGTGGTCATCAGTCCCCTAGAACTTAGAACTACTTAAACCTAACTAACCTAAGGACATCACTCACATCCATGCCCGAGGCAGGATTCGAACCTGCGACCGTAGCAGTCACGCGATTCCGGACTGAGCGCCTAGAACCGCTAGACCACCGCGGCCGGCGGTGTCGTACTGTGTTGAGCGATGAACCATGGTTCTGCACTATTCCGGACGACCATCTTCGGGAAGTATGGCGCCAACCTGGGGAGCTGTCCCATTCTTCCAATGTTTTGGAGAGGAACAGCGGTGTTACTCCCGGTAACATGGCGTGCGGACCCGTCGGATATGGCTTTAGTTAACGGAATGTAGTGATTGAGGGACCTCTGACGGCACTACAGAACGTCACGGACATTCTGCCTACTCATGCATTATCTCTTGTGCGACAGTATCGTGGTGGCTTTTTTCAGCAGGACAATACTCTCCCCCACATGCCACGTGCTTCTATGAAATGTCTGCCTGATGCGGAGGTACTCAAGTAATCAGCAAGGTTCCCTCATCTGTCCCCGACAGAACATATGTGGGACCAGCCTGGACCAACTCCGTCTGAACACCAGTGTCCACGATATCGAGGAACAGTTACAACAGTTGTGGGCCACCTTGCCCCAGATGAGGATACAACGGCCTCATGAATCCTTCCCAAACCCATCAGTGCATGTAATGAGGCCAGAGGGGGTTGCAACCTGTTTCTGATAAGAGGGCTAAAACCGCCAAATTCTTTGTAAATTTGATGAGTCGGCCTCTCAACCCTTGAAGTTTTCTTCCGTTTCCTCCTCTCCTTTTAGATGCTTCACTTTTTTTACAGGTAGTTTATAAACTTATGCTACATGAAGTGTTGAGTGCTGTTGATAAGGGATTTCAAATTGATTCCGTATTTCTAGATTTCCAGAAGGTTTTTGACACTGTACCACACAAACGGCTAGTAGTGAAATTGCGTGCTGATGGAATATCGTCTTGTTGTCATTTATGTGACTGGATTAGTGATTTCTTGCCAGAGAGTTCACAGTTCGTAGTAACTGACGGAAAGTCATCGAGTAAAACAGAAGTTATTTCCGGCGTTCCCCATCATAGTGTAAAGGGCTCCCTCTTGTTCGTTATTTATATAAACGATTTTGGAGACGATCTGAGCAGCCGTCTTAGGTTGTGTGCAGATGACGCTGTCGCTTATCGGTAAGTAAAGTCATCAGAAGATCAAAACAAATTGCAAAACGATTTAGAAAAGGTATCTGTACGGCGCGAAAATTGGCAATTGATAGTAAATAACGAAAAGTGTGACGTCATCCACATGAGTGCTAAAAGGAATCCGTTAAACTTGGGTTACATGATAAATCAGTCAAATCGAAGGGCCGTAAATTCAACCTAGGAATTACAATTACGAACAACTTAAATTGGAAGGAACAAATAGAAAATGTTGTGGGGAAGGCTAACCAAAGACCGCTTTTTATTGGCAGGACACTTGAAAAATGTAACAGATCCACTAAGGAGACTGCCTAAATTACGCTTGTCCGTCCTCTTTTAGAATACTGCTGCTCCTTACCAGACAGGATTGACGGAGTATATCGAGAAAGTTCAGAGAAGGGCAGCACGTTTTGTATTATCGCGAAAAAGGGGAGTGTCACTGAAATTATACAGGATTTAGGGTAGACATCATTAAAACAAAGCCTTTTTTTGTTGCGGCGGAATCTTCTCACGAAATTTCAATCACCAACTTTCTCCTCCGAATGCGAAAATATTTTGTTGACGCCGACCTACATAGGGAAGAATGATCACCATAATAAAATAAGGGAAATCAGAGCTCGCATCGAAAGATATAGGTGAGCCGTGCGTGGCTCGTGTTCCCGCCATCATGTATGTTACACCCGGTTTTTAACGTACTTCCATCTCAGTACGTTAATTTAAATTACTACTGTCACTGAGGTGCTGCTTTCCCTGACCGTGAGGGGCGTTAGCAGCGCGTATCGAAATAACCCCTCTCGTAGTATCTTTGCTAAAAAACACTAATAATCATCATCATCATCGTAGGCTAGTTCGGATAGCGAGTTTGGGTAGCGAGTTCGGGTCTGCCAGTCAGTTGGAACGCGTCTGGAGTGCAGCCCGGACCTGCCAGTCGGGGAGTTGCAATGCGGCACAAAAGTGCGCGTCATTTATGACGGCGGCCGAGTTTAGGTTCGTTCTGCGCATCTGACGTCACAAAACACAGCCAGCCAATGAACAGAGAACGACGTTGCCAGAGCTCGACTGCAGTACAGAGCACGGACGAGTGTCTTAAGTTTTAGAAACGTTCAGTCATAAATAAAGTAACTGAACGAAAGCAATGTCTTGATAGCAGAATTTCTTTTATATAAACTTTGGAAAAAGCATTATTTATACCAATTGCTTCATATTCTATTAATTAATTAAACCAAACAAGCAATAAGCCTCCTAATTCAGGTGATAGCAAGGAAAGGTGTTTGTACCATTCTCACTAACCTCTTTTTCGCAATAAAGAACAGTGGTAATTGTTTATTTCCTATTGTACTTCGACGAAATATGAGTAATTAATAGTCATACCAACAGTGTGTGTCGGTATTTTGCGTCCTAGTTTGAAGTCCTCCAGGAATCATATTGAATGATGAGCTGCGTTAGCATAATGGTTAAAGTGTTTAGCTGCAATATGAAAGGTTCTGAGTTCAAACCTTGTTCTGTGCTTAATATTTTCTTTATTTAAAAACAATATTGTAGTGTCTTACTTCATGAATTTTATTCGTTTGAATGTAATTTTATGAAATTTCTAGAGGCAACTGAAATCAACCATACGGAAAGTATATGCTATGGACTTTTACCTCTGTAAACTCTTCAAAATTTCGTGCAGTGGTTTACTACATTCAATGCTGCACAATAACTGCGTTGAACATCGAAACAAAATTAAGTCATTTATGGGGGGAAGGTAACAGTCAAGAAGATGTGTAAAAATCAAATTTTTGGGCCAAATAGTTTTTGTGAAATCGAATGATAAGTGTGTCAAAGCAGTCGGAACACCATGTGTCTGCACAGGCGAGCAGTGCAGTGATGACAAAATCGCGCACAACGCGGAACACGGGGAGCACGTCTCTGTACTAGCGAAAGGGTTAATGCGGCCGTGGTGGCTTTACTTCATAAACTGCGCGCTCCCCCCTAAACATAAGTTTGCTTGGCGCGTGCAACTGGCAACGCAGCAATCTCCGCGTGTGGACTGGCATGCGCGAACCGCCAAGGTAAAAGAATTGAACTATAGTGCAGTCGGGTTGGAGCAGCAGTGAGGTCTGCGTCGACATGGCTCGCCCGACCATTGCCGCCGCGCATCACTTGAGCCGGGCCACGGTCTTGGTGGCTCGCCGATTGTTCATGAGTCGGCTGTGTGAGTGCATCGACTCCCGTTTGTTTTTGTGCGTGCTTAGTTACTGTTGGGTATCGGTCTGGTCTTCGTGCAAGTGCCTGTCAGCTTGTGTGTGTAGTTGGTGTTATGTCCACTGACGACTATTTTAGACGTTGTCGGCATTCTGAGTGAGTCGATCGGTTGCTGCGGACCAGGGAAGTTATCCCCGCGCGGTGTTGTCGGCTGGGTTTGCTCGCGGTCCCCGTGCTGTGTCGGAGCGTGTGTGGAGCTGTCCGATCGCTACGAGCTTCGTGATTCACCGACCCAGCACGTCAAAGTCGAGTAGCGGTTTCGCAGTCTGGAACCGCAAGACCGCTACGGTCGCAGGTTCGAATCCTGCCTCGGGCATGGATGTTTGTGATGTCCTTGGGTTAGTTAGGTTTAACTAGTTCTAAGTTCTAGGGGACTAATGACCTCAGCAGTTGAGTCTCATAGTGCTCAGAGCCATTTGAACCATTTTGAGTAGCGGTTTCAACTACCCAAGCCACGTCCATTCATGTTGTGGTGTTCGTTTCGGTGGGTCCCTGTTGGGCAGGTTTTCCTGTGAGCAACACCGAGTGTTTCTATTGCTGAAATTTAGCCGCCATGCCGTGCAATTAACTATATTGTTTGTCTACATTTCGAGAGCACCAGCGGAATGTTCTGCCTTGTGGCCGTTAGTGTTCTGGCTACCTGCCCTGGCCACTAACGTAATTTCAGGCAGCGTCCTTTCCTCACCTGTTGTTGCTGCCCAACATGGTGTGTAGTTTTGGCAGCTAAGTTCACATACGCGTTGGTTTGGGGATAGTGATACTTGTAATTTTTTGGGAGGGCCTTGAATTCTCGTGTACTCCATCGTGGCAAGCAAACGGTCGGTTGGTCGGTCCGTGACTGTCCCTTTGTTGGGTTCGCACGAATTAAGTGTAGTTGGACTCACCACCTGTCTCGCCTAAGTGAACGAGGGCAGACGGATCCACCGAAGACTCCTGGGTGTCGTTCTCTTAATTATCCTTTTCGCAGTCTTAATGTTGTAATTTAACTGTGTTTTATATTTTTAAGTTGGCAAGGTTAGTTGTGGGCCTTCAGCCCTGGAAACATGTTCTCAGAGTTTCCTTCAAGTCCAAACATTATCGCCTTCTGCTCCTGAAAGGTTATTGTGATTTCCTCTCAAAGATTTTACAAGTTACTGTAAGCCTTCCGCCGTTGACGTTGTAAAAAGGAAATTTTTAAACTTAATGTATTGTTTTGCCGATTGTTGCAATATATATTTCCTTTATGTGCAGAATTTAACTTCGCGGGCTTCAGCCATCTTATTGCGTTTGTGGGCTATTAGCCCTGTTATTATTTTAAAAATTGTGGCCTTCTGCCTTCAGTAATCATCATAATATATTTGGAATTTTGAAGATTTAATCCAGCGGCCTTGATCCGCTCCGCATGCTGATCTCGTATATGTATACTGTGTGTCATGATTTTTTAAAATTGAACTTATTCTAAAGCATCTGTTTCGAGGCCTTCAGCCGCGAAGCAAATGTAATTCTTTCAAAAGTGTATTTGTGAACTAAATGATAATAAATTACAATTGTTGAGTGAACCTGACCGACACCTTATTTGGCCCTTTCCACAATCCTAATTACCTGTTCGCCCTGCGTGATTTAGTGGGCGTTTGAATAGGTGTTCGTTGTTTCCGCGGGCTGTACGAGATTGGGATAATAGAAAATTATTGTGAAGGTGTTCGATGAACCGTCTGCCAGGCACTTAAATGTGATTTGCCGAGTACCGATGTAGATGTAGATGAAAATAGTGGCGTGGGATTATCTCATTTACAGAAAGTTGGCGTGCGAAATGACATAAGGAGACGGTATTAGTTCATATTGATGTGCCGAACGTCGTAACCAATATGCGGCATGGTGAGGGCGACAGAAAGCAAAGCTGAAGTCGATATCACATCATCACCAACGCACCAAAAGCGAATCTTAATTTTACAGTGGTCTCTCTCAGGTTAAGAACGGAGAAACGGCATGATTACAATGAAACAGGAGTCGACGCAGGTGCTCCTCCGCCTGCAGAAGCGTTTGTCTAATGCGACGACCATTAGACACCTGTTGTTGATGGTTACGAAAGGAAAATTCAGCGGATATGTTACACGTTTCTCGTAACATCTAGGTGGCCGACTAGCTTAGCATTATCACATCGCTTAACCTTATGAGACACTGCCAAGAGCATAAAAACGAAAAATTTTACAGGTCCCCTTTCGGGCTGAACACAACAGGTGAAAACGTCCTCCGTTTTCAGAATTCGAAACGAACTCTTCTGGATCGAGTACCACTGAAGTGAACTGTCGCACTGGTCTACGTAGGCGCAATATCCTGCACCACGCATTTCTATTTCACCTCAAAAACAACTTGTGTTCACGGCTGATTTCTAGACTTGCTTATGCTAACCAGGCGGAAGGCTGCAGTCCGTAGTTGAGGACGCTGACTCCCGCCCGTGTGGGTTTGTTTAGAAACTAAAACTCAGTATACGCCGCACAAAGTTTACTCCTGCTACCGCGGCGGCGTTTACAGATGCGATACCGTTGAAATAAAGTGTTTAATGGGTTACGCTTTTAAGGTGGCGATCCTGTTTCGTTAGAAGGCTTAATTGGAATTTCTCTGTCACCTTCTGCGATTCACATCCACTTCGAGCCATCCGGCGTGTCTTGGAGGTTATATATCGAACCGCTCTAAAGAGACGGCAGCGGCGCGGTGGGTGGGGTACACGCTTCTTGGGGCAGAAATAGACGGAACCCGGGACCGTCGTGTATCGCGGGTTGACGTCCGTCATCGCCGCTCAGTTTACACGTGGCCGCTGCCCTCTGACAGAAACACGTGGCGCGCAGATGCATCACGTCCTCGTCTATTTGGCGCTGGATACACTCGATTTATTTGAGAGCATGCGCTTCCGAACAGATATACAGGCCGTCGCCGATGGCATCTTTCACATATAAGCCCTATCGTGTTGCTCTCGGAGATACTTTTCCTTTGAAATGCCGAGAGTTTTAAATGACACAAACTAATGGAAAATCGTCATTTTTGTGGTTTCCATCGTTCCTTAGCTGCTTCAAAATATATGGAGGTACACTCCGTCTTTGCACCTAAATGAAATACAGTTTAAATTAATTTTATCCGTAGTGGATTCTGTTGAACTCCGTGACTGTTCCTTTATAGGTTGTAGAAAAATTTCCGCTACCAGTCACAATAAAAGGTTATTTATATTGCTGGGGATCACTGTATAAATACAAACAAATTATTTGCTGGTGACTAAAGACATACAAGTGGGACGATTGTAAGTGGCAATATAAACATGTACATGAATGTATAAACACCTGAGGATGGGCGCAAACCCGAAACCGGTCTTGTGACAAATAAATAACCTTTTATTGTGACTGATAGTGAAAATTTTTCTACAACCTAGAAAGGCAGTTTGTTCTTAGTCATATGCATTTCGCTTCTTTTATTTATGCACCATCTTGTTTTTATATACAGGATAATTCTTTCCACTGTGTATAAACTCTACAGATTGATCGATGAGAGGACACGGAACAAAAAAAGGTCTAAAGGCATGGTTTCCGTGCTGAAGACCATTTATTCAATCATACTTTGTTACAGAGGCTGCGGGCTAATATGCGCTGTACCATGCAGCCACAGTTATATTGAAAATGGTTTCCATGTGCCTCAACGCACGCGTGTACTCGCTGTTTTACACGTCTACATCTACATCTACATTTATACTCCGCAAGCCATCCAAAGGTGTGTGGCGGAGGGCATTTTACGTGCCACTGTCATTGCCTCCCTTTCCTGTTCCAGTCGCGTATGGTTCGCGGGAAGAACGACTGTCTGAAAGCCTCCGTGCACGCTCTAATCTCTCTAATTTTACATTCGTGATCTCCTCGGGAGGTATAAGTAGGGGGAAGCAATATATTAGATACCTCATCCAGAAACGCACCCTCTCGAAACCTGACGAGCAATCTACACCGCGATGCAGAGCGCCTCTCTTGCAGAGTCTGCCACATGAGTTTATTAAACATCTCCGTAACGCTATCACGCTTGCCAAATAACCCTGTGACGAAACGCGCCGCTCTTCTTTGGATCTTCTCTATCTCCTCCGTCAAACCGATCTGGTACGGATCCCACACTGATGAGCAATACTCAAGTATAGGTCGAAAGAGAGTTTTGTAAGCCACCTCCTTTGTTGATGGACTACATTTTCTAAGCACTCTCCCAATGAATCTCAACCTGGTACCCGCCTTACCAACAATTAATTTTATATGATCATTCCACTTCAAATCGTTCCGCACGCATACTCCCAGGCTGCAACAGAACAATTTCAATGGCAGCATGAATTCGCTGCTCCAGTATCTCCACATCTTGAAAGCTTGCCGAAATAGGGTATAAAATTCAGACTGACTACAGCAGGAAAAACATTATCTAAAAACAGAAATTTGTTAAATGTAATACATTTAAAATGTAGGAAGTTTCTTCTGAAGATATTTGTCTGGTCTCTACTTTCGTGCGGAAGTGAAAAGCGGACGATAAACAGTTCAGGCCAGAAGAGAACAGAAGCTGTGTTACAGAAGAATACTGACTACTGGATGGATGGATCGGATAACTAACGCAGTGGGACTGAACTGAATTGGGGAGAACAGAAGTTAATGGCACAATTTCACTAAAAGAAAGGAAGGGCACATCATGAGGCATCACGAAGCCGTCAATCTGATAATGAAGGGAAGTGTGGCGGGTACAGATTGCAGAGGGAGACCACGGGTTGGCTATAGTAATCTCGCATTTGTTATGCAGATATGACGAGACTTACACAGATCAGACCAGCAGGGGCAGCTGCATCAAAACACATCACGGGGTGAAGAAGCTGAAAAGTCCAGAATGAGATTTTCACTCTGTAGCGGAGTGTGCCCTGGTATGAAACTTCCTGGCAGATTAAAACTGTGTGCCGGACCGAGACTTGAACTCGGGACCTTTGCCTTTCGCGGGCAAGTGCTCTACAATCTGAGCTTCCCAAGCACGACTCACGCACCGTCCTCACAGCCTTACTTCCGCCAGTACCTCGTCTCCTACTTTCCAAACTTCACAGAAGCTCTCCTGCGAACCTTGCAGAATTAGCACTCCTGGAAGAATTAGCACTTCTGTGAAGTTTGAAAAGTAGGAGACGAGGTACTGGCGGAAGTAAGGCTGTGAGGACAGGGCGTGAGTCGTGCTTGGGTAGCTCAGATTGTAGAGCACTTGCCCGCGAAAGGCAAAGGTCCCGAGTTCGAGTCTCGTTCCGGCACACAGTTTTAATCTGCCAGGAAGTTTCAGGCTGAAAAGTGTTCGCAAATAGGCAGATGTCAAGCAAAACTATTCCAACCACTGATCTGTACCGGATTGTGGGAGAAGCATGGCTCATGCAGTGCCCTATGACGTCTCGAGCACAGCGCCTCTGAGGACAAACCCCAGCCAAAGCGTGGGCAACGTGGGCAGTGTGCTTGTTGCGCTAGCTGGCAGCGTTTCTGGGACACTCAAGTGCTCGTCTCGCTGCGCCAGCACGCGTCTCGCTTGCCTGCCAAATTCATCAACGGAGAGGTGGTCATCGCCAAATGTAAACCGCGACGATGACAAGTGATATGCAGCAGAGCTGAACTCGAGGGTGATTAACATCTCCAATATTGCTGATGTATCGACCATCTGCTTTGTTGGTGATTTTAAAGTTACTTCTGCGTTCAACTGAATAAATGCAACTTACATTCAGCAATACACGGTCTGTGTTGTATGCTACACGGAGCCGGACAAAGATGTCGATACAGTCTGCCAAGTGCCATCGGCGGTGGCGCAGGGTGTCACGTGGGCTCATCCCGCGATTCTCGAAGAAGAATAATAAGGGGCTGAAAAACATGGGTGCAGCCAGTCACTTGTTTATTCATCGATCGACTTTGTCTCTTCTTCTGTCTGCAACTTAATCGTTCAATGACGACTTAGCGTGTTCCTGGGCAGATGTTCCCATAAAAAGGGGCAGGCTGGGGTGGCCGTGCGGTTCTAGGCGCTACAGTCTGGAACCGCGTGACCGCTACGGTCGCAGGTTCGAATCCTGCTTCGGGCATGGATGTGTGTGATGTGATGTCCTTAGGTTAGTTAGGTTTAAGTAGTTCTAAGTTCTAGGGGACTGATGCCCTTAGAAGTTAAGTCCCATAGTGCTCAGAACCAACCACCCAACCATAAAAAGGGGAAAGGGACTCGCTTGAGGGCGTTCGAGCCCTCCAATTCTACCCAACCCCCACCTCGTCGCTATATTAAAAGGAAAGAACCTTATTCCCGTATGTAGTGATACCACTTCACATCGTTCAAACCCATCGAAAAGGACTGAACAGCTGATCGGGCAGCTATCTTGGCGAAGCATTTCACTGTTGAGAGAGGCATAAACTTCGTCATCCAACCCACCATAAGAACAAAAAACCTCAATTTTTAAATACATTTCTACTTCACAATCCGCTATCAGATTTACGAAATAGTTGTATCATCGAATTTGCGTCATTGGGAACAGCTCCACCTTGGTATTTGTGACTTCAGTACTCTCGGTTTCGATTGTTTTTACTGACTAAATTTACTATCGGCAAACAGAGAGAGAATACAGGAGGTGAATTTGGAAGATTTAGTAATTATTACTTTTTCTAAAAACTAGCAAAACCCCTGTTGCTTTTTGTGAAAAGTACTAGATATGTTGGTGTTATTATCGTTTTCCATCACAATGTTCTCCAATTCTGGATTACATCCCTCCTGCCGGCCGCGTGGTCTCGCGGTTACGGCGCTCAGTCCGGAACCGCGCGACTGCTACGGTCGCAGGTTCGAATCCTGCCTCGGGCATGGATGTGTGTGATGTCCTTAGGTTAGTTAGGTTTAAGTAGTTCTAAGTTCTAGGGGACTGATGACCACAGATGTTAAGTCCCATAGTGCTCAGAGCCATTTGAAACCACATCCCTCCTATTATATTCGTAGTTCAGTTATTGCTTCCGCATCGCCAAAGAAATGTGCCATAAAATTTTAACTGGTTCCAAAGCTAATTTTTATGTGCCATCTAACAATTAATACTAAATTTCAATGCCAGTTTCTAATATTAGCAACAGAATTTCTTCGTTTTGTGTTTCAGCCTGATAAATTAGATTTTTTGACGTAACGTATGCATTATGGAATATAGTACTAGTTACTTAACTGCTAATTTTTTTTGTATATTTCATCATTTTGTACCTTACAACCTTCAATAAGAGAAGGAATTTTCTTAGCCCCAGGCCTCTGAAAGTAATGATAAGGTTACCACTGCTCCTGGGACTTGTTTGTTGCCTCCGATGTGGCGTAGTAATCGCGAGAGTATTGGCATTCTAATGGTAGTCGATGGTTACGTACAGTCTGCATTCAACAAGGCCATCAGCGGCTCAGCAACAAAGACTATCTCTGTAAAGTTTGTCAGCTATTCCGCAGCAATAATTGTACGTATGAAATAAGAGTTCCGTTGTTCACCATATCCCCTTTGGTTTGCATTTGGCTACTCTGTAATTTGCAACGTGGATTTCTTCTCAGTTAACTGAATGAATCATGCGTTGCAATATTTTCCGCTATAAAGATTCATCTATGACAGAGCATGTTGAGCTCGTACTACATTTAAGGTTGATTTACTGCTGGTGAAGTTGTTAGCCTACTTTCAACACAGTAAACACTTGTCAACGTACCACGCTTTTTCGCCATTTTATTGTAACATATCTGGAAGTACTGTGTGACGTTTTTTGAAGGGAATTTGCGAGTTTTGAGCGCTCTATGGAACGAAGAAATAAGTGGCGATTATTCGGCCGTAATTCTTGATTTCCAAATGTATTTTGGTCTATAGAAACGGAGGAGTTAGCATTCAAGTGCGCAGAGAGAGTAGGCGATTACGATTACGACTCCCTTTGTGGGTGGTTACTGTGAAAAGGGCCACTGTACGAACTTTGTTGGGTTTTCGAGTAGGCGTCCAGTACTTCTCAGCACCATTCCTGTATTAGAATGAAGATATTATAGCAATCTTGAGAATATTTATTCGAAGGAATGGACTTTGCTAATTTTTGCAGACTATCTCTACTGTTAATTTCAACCTCCTGCATTCATCCAGTTAAATATGAATTAAACCATTTGTGCACTGTCCCACTCATGCCACAATACTTAAGCTTAACTAGAAGGATTTCATGATTCACACAATCAAAAGCCTTTGAGAGATCACAAAATATCCCAATACGTCATGTTCTGTTATTCAATGCATTTAATATTTGATCAGTGAAAGCATACATAGCATTGTCTATAGGTTAAATTTGAAATTAGCATCAGGTTCCCTGTACACTTCATCCCTAAAAATTTTCAATTGTTAAATCATTAATTGAATACACTGTTTTGGAGGACTGTTTTGCATTACTGTATGGAGCTATGTCATGTACTGTAACTAGCTGTGCATCATCATCAGACAGACCATTCTTAACAGGAAAAGTTTTTATTTGATTAATTTTATCTTGGTCTATAAAACAATTATCTATCAGCGTGGTGCTTTCCTGTACTACCCGAGTAGGAAAATCAATAACTGACGTCAAATCGAAAGTACCAAGTAATACTTCAAGGTCAAGCTTTCTATCGGACTCTTTCAGAAAATCTACATTGAAATCCCCACAAACAATAATTGCTTCCCTCTGTGTAACAGATAGCACAACAAAGAATACAAGTTTTTCAAAAATAGCTGAAAATTTCCCAATGGGGACCTATACACAGCTACAATTATAGAAGACATCATTTAGTTTAACTGAAGTTTGTGTTGGGGAGGGCACTCAGCTTAGGTAGTTCGTGCAGCAATGTTGACCATTCTACTGCGGTGGTGTAATGGTTAGCATTTCTGCCTAGCAAGCAAGAAGACCCGGGTTCGAGTTCCGGCCACCGCACAAATTTTAATTTATTTCGTCCGCTTCGATCATTATCATTTAGTTTAAGCTCACACGCACATACTTCTATATGTTGCTGTACACAAAATTTTTTAGTTTCCAAATTCCTCATATTATGACAAATTTTAACGCCTATGGCAACTCCTCTCTCCGTAGTGTCTCTACTTACATGTGCTGAAAGCTTATATCCACCAACCTTTACCATTTCCATACCTGTGACTATATGATGTTCAGACACGCTAATACATCTATTCCACTCTTAGTTTCTAAATCTTCTAAACAAACGAGAAGCTCATCTACTTTGTTTTTTTACTCCCCTGATATTCTGATGCAATATACTAACATTATTTTCCACTGTGCTCTTATGAGAATCTTGTGACACGCTAACATTATTTTTCACTGTACTGTTATGAGAACTTTGTGATATTTTAACATCTCTAGTATCTGCCTGTCTGAGCTTCTCATTAAGCTTAATTTCAGTCAATGGTGGCTGATTGAACACTAAACTTAACCTAAAAAAGAGGTACACTCATGAGTTTCAGTGCCCACCCCCCCCCCCCCCTCCTTAAAGATTTTGCTAGTATCCCAGCCAATTTACCCTTCCCTTTTCTATTGAGATGCAGGCCATATCTTGTGAAATCCTAGCTACCAATACAATCAACAGGAACCAAACCTATGCCTGACAAAGTAGCCACCCGAAGCAGCTGATCTAACGCCGTATTGACCCTCCTCACAGAGCTGTTCAATTGGGGCCGATCATACCGTATCAAAGCAGGAACCAAGTCGACATTTGTATGGTTCGTCGCTATTGTAGCCCTGATCCCCATCAATACTGTTTCCCGCTTCACCCACAACCACTACATGGTCCTGCTTTGTAAAACCCTTGCACAATGAACCAACACACACACAAACCCAGTCCCAAGCGAATAAGATCCCCGATCCGGCTGGGAATCGAATCTGGGGCCTCATGATAGAGAGTAGCAACGCTAACCACAAGAACACGAGTTGCTGACTCAAACATTAATAGGTTTTCATTTTCTCGTTTAGTTGTGGTCCAGGTTTCTGAACCATACAGCGGTGATTGGGGAAAGAACCGACTGTGCTCTTCCATTGCAACAGTCCTGCCATTCACCTTAAGCGATTCAGGGAAATCAAGGAAAACCAGACTCCGCATGGCCGGAGAGAGACTTGTTCCTCTGCATGGCCGGAGAGAGACTTGTTCCAGCCCTCCGTCATATGAGTCCAGTATCTTCTCACCGCACTATGTCGCTCGGTTCGAAGAAATGACTTTGGCTAGGTCGAATAAATTGACAACTAGCTGTGCTCGTTCTGTGAACTAGTGTTTATGATACCGAATTATGCAAAAGGCATTGACCAAAATCAGCTGGAGCTACAAACGTCATGCTACATCTAAGAGTGCCACAGAGCTCAGTCTTGCTGCACATTTGCCCCACCGCCGAACTATGCAGTCTGAATGCGTGGTAGATGTACAGGGGAAAACTGTGAAAACTCTGCGCTTAAATGACAGTGCAGTGGCACTTCATATTACTTGGTTTTATATTTCACACTTCTCAACAACACAGATCAGAAACAAAACAAGTTTTCAGTATTACTTAATTATTTTTGGTGCGCTAAAGCCGTAACATAATTTTTATCTGGTACAGACTGGTGGCATACGGACAGAAACATACAATTTCACATATTTTCGTACTCAGGTTTCCACGTAATCATGACTTACTTAGTTTCGTAATCGAAAAAGATCTTCCACGCACTTATGTTGATCGCAGTACTCTAGTATTTTTGCAACCAAATTAGAGAGAAATGGAAACTCAAAATGAGAAAAGTAACTATGCGTCCTGAACAATTTTAACGTAAAATGGTATGTCTTTAAAATGGGAATTGCCTTGCAAACTAGTCAGTTACATCCGCACATGCACAACGGCGCTTTCAACTGAAATGGTAAATGGTTTCAAAAACAGCACGAAAGCAGATACACAATTGGCAGTTTCCTCAAAACTAGACTTGTAACTTTTCCAAGGTTCAAATGGCTCTGAGCACTATGGGACTCAACTGCTGAGGTCATTAGTCCCCTAGAACTTAGAACTAGTTAAACCTAACTAACCTAAGGACATCACAAACATCCATGCCCGAGGCAGGATTCGAACCTGCGACCGTAGCGGTCTTGCGGTTCCAGACTGCAGCGCCTTTAACCGCACGGCCACTTCGGCCGGCTAACTTTTCCAAGGTCACAATGAATTCTTTAAAGCTTAGGGAACTGGACAGTGTTTGCCAAATTGTGTTCCTTCTATAACGCGGTTTTCTTTTTAAGTACATCGCCATAAAATGAGTAAGAAGTTGTTTCTCACCCTGGAATGTCTTACTGTGGACAGTCTGCAGCCAAGTCTGTTAAAAATGCAAGGTCTGCAATCCGTTTCGGATATTGTAATTTTCATTCCTGTACTCCTTTCTCCTTCGAAGATTCAATAATAGCGAATTTTAAATCGAAAAATCGTTCCTGGCATGCTGCTTGACTTTACCAACGTACTTTGCAGTAATACAAAGTCTCCATACTCTTCGCTGAATGCCACCAAAAACTGTTGCAACTGACAGTGGAATCATGAGTGCGTGCTTATAAAGTTTACTATTTGTACCACTTCACGTGCTGCATGCCTGCAAATTTTGCACAAAGTGCTTCTTGAAAATTAGATCAATCATCCTATCCGTTGTAATCTTTTGCTCTTACATTGTCAACTAAATCCTTAAATTCTTTCTGCCCATTGCTGTTCCTTATCTATATAAACGATTTGGGAGACAATCTGAGCAGCCGTCTTCGGTTGTTTGCAGATGACGCTGTCGTTTATCGACTAATAAACTCATCAGAAGATTAAAACAAATTCCAAAACGATTTAGAAAAGATATCTGAATGGTGTGAAAAGTGGCAGTTGACCCTAAATAACGACAAGTGTGAGGTCATCCAGATGAATGCTAAAAGTAACTCGTTAAACTTCGGTTACACGATAAATCAGTCTAATCTAAAAGCCATAAATTCAACTAAATACCTAGGTATTACATTTACGAACAACTTAAATTGGAAGGAACACATAGAAAATGTTGTGGGAAAGGCTAACCAAAGACTGCGTTTTATTGGCAAGACACTTAGAAAATGTAACAGACCCACTAAAGAGACGGTCTACACTACGCTTGTCCGTCCTCTTTTAGAATACTGCTACGCGGTGTTTGATCCTTACCAGATAGGACTGACGGAGTACATCGAAAAAATTCAAAGAAAGGCAGCACGTTTTGTATTATCGCGAAATATGGGAGAGAGTGCCGCAGAAATGACACAGGATTTGGGCTGGATATCATTAAAAGAATGGCTTTTTCGTTGAGACGGGATCTTCTCTCGAAATTCCAATCACCAACTTTCTCCTCCGAATGCGAAAATATTTTGTTGACACCGACCTACATAGGGAGGAACGATCACCACGATAAAATAAGGGAAATGAGAGCTCGTACGGAAAGAAATAGGTGTTCATTCTTTCCGCGCACTATACGAGATTGGAATAACAGAGAATGGTGAAGGTGTTTTCATGAACCCCCTGCCAGGTACTTAAATGTGATTTGCAGAGTATCAGTGTAGATGTAGATAGATGGTATTGTAATGTCGTTTCATAGCAAATTTGTAGTACCCTTCTGCGACTGCGTAATAGATATTAAGAAATGTCATCCCCCTCTTCTGTCATTCCTGTTCTTTTTTAAAGGCTCGTGACGGTAGTTCGGTAGTCTGCCTCTTTTTGTGCAATCATCCGCGAACAAATAGCACAGGATGAACAGCGCTGACACGACGATTCTTCCGAACTGAAGAGAGGTCTGCCGACCTAAAAATGCCACACCGCAATATAAATGAAATGTCGCGCTGAACTGGGGGTACTTCTGAGGAGGACAGAGCAAAACCAAGACAGACCGAGCCGTGACCTGCACGCGGTCCGCACCCCCGACACGCGTGAAGTTTGGCACGCTGCGGTCGGCCCTGGTCTACATCAATGGTCAGTGCAAGTGTTCTCTGAGAGCGTACAAATACCAGCAGGGCTCAGTCTGGTGGCACACGGACAAGGACTAATAATTAATTCTCTCTCTCCCTTTGTTTAGCCTTAAAGCAAAGACAGTATATCCTACTGAAACAAACTGATGGTTATAACAGTGGAGGAGAGGGTTCGTCAGTTAAATGTCTTCTTTGTCGCGGTTGTGTTATTACACCGCACAGTTTGATGGTGCGTGTTGCACCATGTCTGGCTGGATGGGAGCGAACATTTTTCGATTATGCTGAAGTATAGGGGAATTCATATTCTGCCAGTAATATTGTCCACATATTGTCAGAAACTGAAGGTGGCAGGGTCAAATACAGGGAGCGAAAGGCTATTTACAGTTTGTACAGAAACGAGATGGCAGTTATAAGAGTCGAGGGACATGAAAGGGAAGCAGCGGTTGAGAAGGGAGGAAAACAGGGTTGTAGCCTGTCTCCGATGTTTTTCAATCTGTATATTGAGTAAGCAGTAAAGGAAACAAAAGAAAGATTTGGAGTAGGAATTAACATTCATTGATACGAAATAAAAACTTGAGGTTTGCCGACGACATTGTAATTCTGTCAGGGACAGCAAAGGACCTGCAAGAGGAGTTGAACGGAATGGACAATATCTTGAAAGGAGGATATAAGATGAACACCAACAAAAGCAAAACGAGGATAATGGCTCTGAGCACTATGGGACTTGAATTCTGTGGTCATCAGTCTCCTAGAACTTAGAACTACTTCAAACTAACCTAAGGACATCACACACACCCATGCCCGAGGCAGGATTCGAACCTGCGACCGTAGCGGTCGCGCGGTTCCAGACTGTAGCGCCTATAACCGCTCGGCCACACCGGCCGGCCGAGGATAATGGAATGTAGTCGAATTATATCACATGATGCTGAGGGAATTAGATTAGGAAATGAGACACTTAAAGTAGTAAAGGAGTTTTGCTATTTGGGGAGCAAAATAACTGATGATGGTCGAAGTAGAGAGGATATAAAATGTAGACTGGCAATGGCAACGAAAGCGTTTCTGAAGAAGAGAAATTTGTTAACATCGAGTATAGATTTAAGTGTCAGGAAGACGTTTCTAAAAATATTTGTATGGAGTGTAGCCATGTATGGAAGTTAAACATTGACGATAAATAGTCTGGACAAGAAGAGAATAGAAGCTTTCGAAATGTGGTGCTACAGGAGAATTCTAAAGATTAGATGGGTAGTAACTAATGAGGAGGTACTGAATGAAATTGGGGGAAGAGGAATTTGTGACACAACTTGATTAGAAGAAGGGATCGGTTGGTAGGACACGTTCTGACGGATCATGGGATCATCAGTTTAGTATTGGAGGGAAGCACGGAGGGTAAAAATCGTAGAGGGAGACCAAGAGATGAATCACTAAACAGATTCAGAAGGGCATACGCTGCAGTAGTTGTATTGTATTGTATGCTAACCGGGGTCTAGAAACGACGGAGAGGCTCCGTCCCCGCCGCAGCCGCAGTGGTCCACAACCCCACGACGACTACCGCAGTCCACGTCACCCCTCCGCCACCCCACACCGAACCACTCTTTCAGGGTTATTGTGCGGGTCGGCCCCCGGTGGACGAGTGTAACCCCTATGTTTGCGTGGTAGAGTAATGCTGGTCTACGCGTACGTGGAGAACTTGTTTGCACAGCGATCGCCGACATAGTGTAGCTGAGGCAGAATTAGGGGAACCAGCCCGCATTCGCCGAGGCAGATGGAAAACCGCCTAAAAACCATCCACAGACTGGCCAGCTCACCGGACCTCGACACAAGTCCGCCGAGCGGATTCGTGCCGGGGACCAGGAGCTCCCTCCCATTCTGGAAAGCCGTGCGTTAGACCGCAGGGCTAACCAGGCGGGCTTGCAGTAGTTACTCGGAGATGAAGAAGCTTGCACAGGATAGAGTAACATGGAGAGCTGCATCAAACCAGTCTCTGGACTGAAGATCACAACAACAACATCGTCAGACAGGCGAATCACATGCATTTAGAAAGGGAGACTTCCTTTGATAGCTTCGTAATTCCGCAATTTTAATTTGATCTATGAAGCAATTATTAGCCTGAGTTTCAGTTAGTTCTCCCAACCGTATGCGCCCGTGAAACTGGAGTAACAATGCAACAATTATAATAATCTAAAAATACAAGGAGTGATTTATTAAGTTAGTATCATTTTTAAGTGGCCAGTGCAGCACAGCGCTCGGCTATCCACGCAAGGAAGAAAAGGAAGATTACAGTTTAACGTTCCGTCCACATCGAGGTCATTAGAGATGAAGCACAAGCACCGACTAGGGTAGGACGGTGAAGGAAATCGGCTATGGCCTTTCTAAGGAAACATCGCGGCATTTGCCTGAAACGATTTAGAGAAATCACGGAAAAGTAAGTCTAGGTGGCCGGACGCGGATTTGAATCGTCGTTCTCTCGATTGCGTATCCAATATGCTGACCACTGCGCTACCTCGCTCGGAGAATGCTGACTAGATGCATGAACTGGTTATTCACGGGCGCCATAACGGAAGCATTCGTCTGCGTTCTTTTATTTGTGACCTCAGCTGACTAGAAAACTCGCGAAGTGTGAATGCGCGCAGTGATACATTTTTTGTGTGCTAAAGATGTGAAAGCAGTCGAAATTCATAGGCAGAATAGGGAAGTTCATGGCGAAAACTCTTTGATTTACGGAACGTGTAATTCCACAGTTTATTATCATCGTCACAGCTTCCCGATCTCAGAGATATGTCCTTTGGCTTCTTTTCACTCCTCGTAGCCGTCTTAGTGAACGGATGGAATAAGAGGTGGTGTCTTATGATGTTATTTTAAATACGCTCAATTACACTAATATGAGTATTTACTTCATTCATTAGTATTATTCATTTTATCTTTGTTCTCAACTGATAATTTTTAATTTTTTTCAGCAAATATTCGTTGTTGGTCGTATTAATACGATGACGCAATGGATCGCCGGCCGCTGTGGCCGAGCGGTTCTAGGCGCTTCAGTCCGGAACCGCGCTGCTGCTACGGTCGCAGGTTCGAATCCTGCCTCGGGCATGGATGAGTGTGACGGCCTTAGGTTGGTTAGGTTTAAGTAGTTCTAAGTCTAGGGAACTGATGTCCTCAGATGTTAAGTCCCATAGTGCTTAGAGCCATTTGAACGCAATGGATCGGCCCCCATTGTCGCAGCACGTGCCAGAAAATAAAACAATCTTCATTCCGTTACATTATAACGAAGCATGATGGCCACTTATGAGCGTCATTTTACTGCAGAGTCAATTGTGACGCCCAAAACGGATTATACATCTTCCCACGGTCAAGTATCGTGTCAAAGACTGGCCTACAGGTTTTGAGGATCTTCGACATTTCTCTCTTTTGCTTTTTATATTCACTGCAATCGATAGAAACAACTTACCAAATGGAAAAATTGATTATAAACAAACGTCAACAGAATTGTCTACATTCTGAAAATATTTAAAATACAGAATTATGAAATGCGAAGTGGACGCTTATTAGTCAAAACTGAACACTTGGGGCAGAGGGTTAATTAAAACTTCCTAGCAGATTAACTATTTACCGTAGCGGGTCTCGAAGACAGGACCATTGTCTTCGCAGGAAAGTGTCCTACCGACTGTGCTGACGAAGCAAGACTTGTGTAGTTTCGCCCGTAGAGCACTTGCCCCCGAAACACAAAGGTTCCAGGTTCGAGTCCTGGTACGACATACAGTTTTAATCCGCCAGGATGTTTCAAATAACCGCACACTCCGCTGTAGAGTAAGTATTCATTCTGGAATTGATTAAATGTTGAAAGATATACAGCTTGTTGTTAGTACTTGCGTTAAGAACGACGGGATCACGCAGATGAGGCCAGTTTTCATAATGTACAGCATCCTTTATTTTAATAATTATATTAGTATTAGACAAAATGTAATACACGGAAATTAATCTGATACTGGTCTGTAGACCCTGGAAGTATTGGCAGTATGACATTGGCTGACAAAAAATGGGAATCATTCAGAATGCAGTCAGATGTCAGTGTAACTTCGTACACGTACACACAGTCGACGATACGTAAATGATTACATCTGCAATTCTCTGTACTGGTAGAACGGCCGCCACAGTGCATTAGTGTGTAATGGTCTGCCAAAGGGAGCTCTGCCGAGTTGTTGTTTGCAACCGAAAGCATATACACTGAAGCGCCAAAGAAACTGGTATAGGCATGCGTATTCAAATACAGAGATACGTACACAGGCAGAATATGGCACTGCGGTCGGCAACGCCTATATAAGACAAGTCTCTGGCGCACTTATTAGATCGGTTACTGCCGTTACAATGGCAGGTTATCAAGATTTAAGTGAGTTCGAAAGTGTTGTTATAGTCGGCGCACGAGCGATGAGACACAGCATCTCCGAGGTAGCGGTGAAGTGGAGACCATTTCAGTAGTGTACCGTGAATGTCAGGAGTCCGGTAAAACATCAAATCTCCGACATCGTTGGGGCCGGAAAAAGATCCTGCTAGAACGGGACAAACGACGACTCAAGAGAATAGTTCAACTTGACAGAAGAGCAACCCTTCCGCAAATTGCTGCAGATTTCAGTGCTGGGCCGAAGACCTACTCGTGTATCCTTGACGACTGCACGACATAAAGCCTTACGCCTCACCTGGGACCGCCAATGCCGACATTGGACTGCTGATGACTGGAAACGTGTTGCCTGGTCGGGCGAGTGTTGTTTCAAATTGTATCGAGAGGATGGACGTGTACGGAAATAGAGACAACGTCACGAATCCACTGACCCTGCATTTCAGGAGGGGACTCTTCAAGCTGGTGGAGGCTCTGTAATGGCGTAGGGCGTGTGCAGTTGGTGTCATATGGGACCCCTGATACGTCTAGATACGACTCTGGCAGCATTCCGAAGGACTTGGGCAATTCCAGCAGGACAATTCAAGACTTCACACGTCCAGAATTGCTACAGAGTGTCTCCAGGAACACTCTTCTGAGTTTAACACTTCCGCTGCCACCAAGGCATGAACTTTATTGAGGATATCTGGTATCCCTTGCAACGTGCTGTTCAGAAAAGATCTCCACCCCCTCATATTCTTACAGACTTTTGGACTTCCCTGCAGGATTCATGGTGTCAATTGCCTCCCGCACCACTTCAGATATTAGTCGAGTACATGCCGCGTCGTGTTGCGGCACTTCAGCGTGCTCGCGGGAGCCCTACACGATATTAGGCAGGTGTACCAGTTTCTTTGGCTCTTCGGTGTTATTAAAAATCACGCCGACAACACCTGAGAGACTGCATTAGTGCTGTTCGTGTTAAGAGCTAATAACAGGCCTGGCACGGTATATATGGGGAGTAAACAGCGACAGATGTCGAGTGACCATTGTGAGCGATACAGAAATGTTACCTACTCGTGTGAGGCCACGTGTCAGCACCTGACAGCGTGGGCTTTCATTTGGCTGGCTATATACATTTGTGGGGCATTTGGATGTGACCGTAGCGGTCGCGCGGTCCAGACTGAAGCGCCTAGAACCGCTCGGCCACACTGGCCGGCTTTATGTTCTCAAGAGTCTCTCTACCTGTGGGCATTTACTAATGAGCATTCATTTTGAAGTACACTAAATGTAATATGGCTGCTATCTAAAGCCATTGGTTGGGGCAATTGTTGCTTCTGTCAGTTTTATGTATGAAAAGAGCCGCTCGGCTTCAGCTATTCTAATGTACCATCATGTGGCGTAACAAGTGAGTACCCCTACCTCACAAATATTTTTCTATTAATATTTTGTTATGTTTATAAAAATAATTTTTGTAACTGGTTATGTACATTTTTAGGGCCCACTCCTTCTGAAGAAGATATTTTTAGAAATATCAAAATCTAGGTCAAGGGTTAATAAAGTTTTGTTTTGCAACTGGCTGGCTGATTTCTTCAATCTCTTCATAGTAGCGTTGTTACTGTATAGGCTACGCAGGTGACATCCCTAATGCTTATGTACGTCCTTATCTCGGTGCAGCGGGTGTTGCATTCGTTCCGTAAGATAGCAGTTGTCGACCACGCGGTGTTCCTCTTGCGGTGAGTATCTCCAATAGCAAATAGTTTAGCGCATGAGTGGCCGCCCTATCTCCCGACCTGAATTCCAGAGTGGGTGTTGGCAGAACACTCCGGACGCCTGTTCCTGTTCGCATTCCGCGTCCCCAGCAATGGTATTCTCTTCCTTTGGAGCCAGTATAAACAACTCCACTCATTTCTATGTGCGATGTATTTGAACTCGGAGCAATCACACTTTATCTCTGTGTGCTGTTCTGACACAACACAGCCAAATGTTTCATTCGAAACATTTGCATACGTTGAACACAGTTCCGTACCTGTAACTGTGATTCTACATTTTCCTTATGCCGGGTCGGATGTTCAACATTACAGTTAATATGTACTGTAGTCGTAATGTGAAAATCAATTTATTTGCCAAGGTGGCTATGTTAACACAATTATTGTACACTACTGGCCATTAAAACTGCTACACCACGAAGATGACGTGCTACAGACGCGAAATTTAACCGACAGGAAGAAGATGCTGTGATATGCAAATGATTAGCTTTTCAGAGCATTCAAACAAGGTTGGCGCCGGTGGCGACACCTACAAACGTGCTGACATGAGGAAAGTTTCCAACTGATTCCTCATACACAAACAGCGTTTGACCGGTGTTGCCTGGTGAAACGTCGTTACGATGCCTCGTGTAAGGAGGGGAGATGCGTACCATCACGTTTCCGACTTTGATAAAGGTCGGATTGTAGGCTATCGCATTTGAGGTTTATCGTATCGTGACATTGGTGCTCGCGTTGGTCGAGAACCAATGACTGTTAGAAGAATATGGAATCGGTGGGTTCAGGAGGGTAATACGGAACGCCGTGTTGGATCCCAACGGCCTCGTATCACTAGCAGTCGAGATGACAGGCATCTTATCTTCATGGCTGTAACGGATCGTGCAGCCACGTCTCGATCCCTGAGTCAACAGATGGGGTCGTTTGCAAGACAACAACCATCTTCACGAACAGTTCGACGACGTTTGCAGCAGCATGGACTATCAGCTCGGAGACCATGGCTGCGGTTACCATTGACGCTGCATCACAGACAGGAGCACCTGTGGTGGTGTACTCAACGACAAACCAGGGTGCACGAATGGCAAAAATTCATTTTTTCCGATGAATCCAGGTTCTGTTTACAGCATCATGACGGTCGCATCTGTGTTTGGAGACATCGTGGTGAATGCACATTGGAAGCGAGTATTCGTCCGGCGTGATGGTATGGGGTGCCATTGGTTACACGTCTCGGTCACCTCTTGTTCGCATTGACGGCACTTTGAACAGTGGACGTTACATTTCAGATGTGTTAAGACCCATGGCTCTACCATTCATTCGATCTCTGCGAAACCCTACATTTCAACAGGATAATGCACGACCTTATGTTGCAGGTCCTTTACGGGCATTTCTGGATACAGAAAATGATCGACTGCTGCCCTGGCCAGCACATTCTCCAGATCTCTCACCAATTGAAAACGTCTGGTCAATGGTGGGCGAGCAACTGGCTCGTCACAATACGCCAGTCACTACTCTTGTTGAACTGTGGTATCGTGTTGAAGCTGCATGGGCAGCTGTACATGTACACGCCATCCAAGCTCTGTTTGACTCAATGCCCAGGCGTATCAAGGCCCGTTATTACGGCCAGAGGTGGTTGTTCTGGGTACTGATTTCTCAGGATCTATGCACCCAAATTGCGTGAAAATGTAATCACATGTCAGTTCTAGCATAATATATTTGTTCAATGAATACCCGTTTATCATCTGCATTTCTTCTTGGTGTAGCAATTTTAATCGCCTGTAGTGTATTACTAATTTCGGCAATTGTATTGCCTTTTCAGGTCTCCAAGAAGAAAATATGCCGAGGTTACAGGCTTACAGTCATATAAGAATTTAGCGGGGCATGCATAACAACTGAATGACAAAAATTACATATCCGTAAACCGAACAGTGGTAGTTACATCACACAGTACTTAAACCACTCTGTCACATTAGGACTATACAATATGCTGTCAAATAACTCTTATAAAGTTCTGCTCATATGGACGAGTACAATCCAAAGTCAAAATGTAATAATAAGTAAAATTTAAATAAAAATATACGATAAGAACGACAAGACATTACAATGACATGCCAGGTGTGCTACCATAATTTGTGTAGAACTTGGATTACGAATGGCATGAACAAGACAGACAAATGCTGCATCTTGCCGGTTCGTGCTATAGTGCCATTCTGGCTGCGAGGAAATAACTGACGACTGGATTTGTTGTATAACGGAAGCTAGAGCTGAGAGGTACCACCAAATGACCGTCGGCACCGCATGATGTCAATTACAACTAACGTTTAACACTGAAATTAACAGAGGGAATGTAACGTCAAAGTATTACACACCAAGTACTCACAACGGCAAAGTTTACACAAATTGTATATAAAGGAAAGTGTCATGAGTGGCTGCCTACGCGATCAGATAAAAATTGGAAACATTTCGTGACGTAACGATGACATAATATATTGAATACATTAACAAATTTACGACATACGATATATATGTAAAAGAGTTCGCCTTAGGGGGAAGCTGAACAGACATTTACAGAATTGTGAAATAGGATTTGACATTATTGGTAGGTTCGCTGCAAGCGAAGGATGACAGTTAACAGTTATGTAATAGGAAACTGTAAAACAAGCGCCTACACAGTGTAGGATAGCAATATAAAATACAATTCATGTATAAAACATTTTAATAGAATAATGTGCTAGTAAAAATTACACATAAAATATACGTTTCATTTTTTTTAATATTCATCTTTACATCAACGTGCCATCACTGTATAACTGTAGACGTTTAATAATCATTTCTGAGAACACAAAGTAGGACTACTTATGAGTTATACTTCTGAGCCAACTAAGCTATATATCTGCAGTGATACCTTACTTTCAAATCGTGAATCACTCGGCATCAACAGCAAAATACTTTTCTATTTAATATTCGTATTTTATCTATGATATGTCGTGAGGTTATCAATTACGTACGTATCAGTACTCTGCATTATAAGTATAATGTTATTTTTATTGTCATAAGATCTACGACATGTTGTTGTTGTTGTTGTTGTTGTTGTGGTCTTCAGTCCTGAGACTGGTTTGATGCAGCTCTCCATGCTACTCTATCCTGTGCAAGCCTCTTCATCTCCCAGTACCTACTGCAACCTACATCCTTCTGAATCTGCTTAGTGTATTCATATCTTGGTCTCCCTCTACGATTTTTACCCTCCACGCTGCCCTCCAATACTAAATTGGTGATCCCTTGATGCCTCAGAACATGTCCTACCAACCGATCCCTTCTTCTAGTCAAGTTGTGCCACAAACTTCTCTTTCCCCAATCCTATTCAATACCTCCTCATTAGTTACGTGATCTACCCACATATGCAACTTAAAAACTTGTTATTAATATTTAGGTGTAATGTACATCACAAGATTACATTCCTGCAACATGCTGATGATTTGGCGAAATCGGAGTGACACTTTTTAGCTCCTGGCCTATGCCCTGCATTAAATCCCAAGAGAGTTCTTATGATAAAGTTGAACGTGTATCACAAATGGAGAATATTAGTTTCATATTTGAAGCAACCGTATGCCGCTACCGGGAAAATAAAGTAGACTTTCTAAGTAACAAGGAAATGAATATTGAAGTGTTCAAAACTGTATGTGCAGCTTATCTTAGCAAATTAGTTTTCACAAGAAGACTACAGTACAAATTTATAGATCGCCTGCTGCACTTAATGATCTTGTCAGGTTACCTCTTCAGTTAATTATTTGACACAGAACTTCTGAGCTACGGTTTTCATGATATTTTACTTAATTTTGGAAACGAGAATGAATTAGCAACATTGTACATCTTCTGATTCCTAAAAGTTATTAACACCATGGCTGTAATTACAAAACACTTTGTACGCTGAAGATACGCATTGCATTTAACATAGAGGTTTCCGACTTCCACAATAACTGATACTCCTACAGTCATACCTCCTGTGTTTTGTGAGGCTAAATTCTGGAACGTTTATATCGAACGCCTTTTGCACAGCATATGAGAAAAACCCGACCAAAGGTTAAACCAGGGTACAACTAGAAACGAACGTAAAAGTGCTGCTGGACATGGTTCAGGAATGGTGCAGACTAAGTAAAGTTTCTATCGCACCTCAAAGTCTACGTATACAGAGGATATCATAATTAATAGCCAAAATTGACACGGGTGGAATTATACCATGACAGAAACAAAAACGTTCTGCAAACAAGCCGTTTGCGATATAACTTCAAATGTGTGGTTACGAAATGCCATTGAGTTCGGTATGAAATATGATCCCAGTTAGTGCTAATGTAAACTTTTCGATTAAGTCCTCATCTAACCGGGCTCAAATAACGCCCATCTCCTACCTTAACAGGAAACAGAAAAAGTAACCTTTAACTGAGAGAAATGTTTGATACATTACTGAATGCAGTATATCTTCAAGAGTTATTCCCGCCTAACACTGTTATTTCCCAACGTTCACGTTAGGTGGCATGTGTAAAGGAATTATTCAAACAGTCATGATGGAGTCGTATAATGGTGCAGAGCGTGCACAATGTTGTTTATGGTCTCGCGAATTCAAACCCGCTATTACAGTTCAACGACAACTCAGGACTAAATATCCCAAGCCACCACCTCAGAGACGAACTGTTGTTATTTGATGAAGCATTTATTAACGAATCTGTCACAGCTGCAGTACATATCTTTGGCGACTAGTTTCGAACCATCTGGTTCATTCTCAACCCTGCCCTGCTTGAGACTGCACTGAATGTGTTTGATCTTAATAACAAACATAAAAAAGGGCAATACATGCTCTATAAAGTGTTCGCAGATGGCTGTCACAATCAACATGTGCCTACGTAGCAGGTCGGAATCAAACTCACTTAGCAGGTACATATTGATTGTGACAGTCATCTGAGAACATTTTATGGAGCATGTATTGCCTTTTTGATGCTTGTTATTAAGATCAGATACTTTCAGCGCCGTCTCAAGTAGGCCATGTTTGAGAATGAACCGGTTCTTTCGAAACCAGTCGCCAAACATATGTACTGCAACTGAGACAGATGTAAGTGGGCTGCTTCTGTGTTGGCAGCGCCGTGTAGCGGTTTGCATTGGATCTCTGACTGCGCTTTCTTTGTAACAGACTCTGTGGCTGGTCGGACTCGTTGTTGGAAGTTAATTGCCAGTACTGTTGGGCAGTTGGAAGTTAGTCGCCAGCAGTGATGGAAGTACTGTTAGGCAGTTGGAGGTGAATAGCCAGCCAGCCAGTCAGCATTGAAATATAGCAATACGCAGTCGTCGTCCACGCTTCCCAAGTAGGTGCATCATATACTAAAAATAAAGGTCAGTTCTATGCCTTAAATAGGCGAACAGTGCAGCCAGGAGTGATATGAGTGCCCCGTACGTACAAAGTCCCATTTTTCTTCTTAAAAAGAGTCTCAGTGTAAATGATATTTCAAAAATAAAAGTACCAAAAGATGTGAATTGTAAGAAGATAAATAATATTAATATTTTTAACGTATCTTTTACATTGCGACTGTTTTTTTTTACAAAGAAAGAAGAAACATTGTACATAGGGGACACTCTCATCACTTCTGACCACAATCTGCATCTATTTGAAAGGCAGCATTGACCTTTACTTTCAGTATATGACTCACCTACGTAGAAAGCGAGCATGACGACTACGCCAGTAGGGTAAGGGACTGAGTATATTTTGAGATTATACTCTATGCCAGGCGCAGTTAGCCTTTTTCACGCACTGCCCGCTTTTGTGTCTCTGTTAATAGTAAAATTGTCTAACTGTCCATTGGTTTCACAGTAATGGTGATTTATAAGGTAGGGAAGTAACTTTACCTTATAAAAATGATAAAACTGAATTACAGCAAGTTAAAGCTTAATTACTTGGCAAATATCTTATTTCAAAATTTTGTAAGAACTTAACTGGAATGTTTTTAAAGCCCCTACCGCCTACAGCCCACCATCAGAGCTGCAACGCACACTAGTAGGCGGTAGCGATCAGGTTGAAACTTCCTGGCAGATTAAAACTGTGTGCCGGACCGAGACTCGAATTCGGGAGATTTGCCTTTCGCGGGCAAGTGCTCTACCATCTGAGCTACCCAAGCACGACTCAGGCCCCGTCCTCACAGCTTTACTTCCGCCTGTACCTTGTCTCCTAGTTTCCAAACTTCACAGAAGCTCTCCCGCGAACCTTGCAGAACCAGCACTCCTTTCTGCCAGGAGTGCCAGTTCTGCAAGGTTCGCAGGAGAGCTTCTATGAAGTTTGGAAACTAGGAGACGAGGTACAGGCGGAAGTAAAGCTGTGAGGACGGGGCCTGAGTCGTGCTTGGGTAGCTCAGATGGTACTCAGCATGTTCGGTCAGAGGGTTACCTGCCCTCTGTAATAAAAAACTTAGTTAATGGATCAACGACGAACTGAAACGGGTATAAAAAAACCAACAAAATGAGATTTAAAAAATGGTAGAGCACTTGCCCGCGAAAGGCAAAGGTCCCGAGTTCGAGTCTCGGTCTGGCACACATTTTTAATCTGCCAAGAAGTTTCATATCAGCGCACACTCCGCTGCAGAGTGAAAATCTCATTCTGCCAGCTATCAGGTTGACTATCACTGCTCTACACCATGTGTTTGCTGTTATAAAGATAAAGAATATGTTGTAAATGTTTTGTAAATAATAATTTTAACTATATATCGAGATCTTTTTGGTCACAGGATGACTTGATGACGGTATTTGAAACCGAAAAAGGTAGCCAAAAATGAAAGTGCGACTATATGTTAACGCAAATATTTTTATTTTTCTGATCTGCAACTCTATCTGAAACTCGTAAGGAATGTCTAATGACATTAGCTCCCTGTACACAAGAGAGACGCTACAGACGTTATCCGCCAGGTCATTTGAGTTCAGCTAGAACAGATGTGGCTCAACCACACTGGATGAGTCAGCACACAGGCGAAGCTTTCCTTCCGTTGGAACAGAACAACAGTTTAACATTGCCGTTGAACAATTGTTGCATCGCCGGCGCCAAACTGTCGGGCGGAAGACCTTGATGCGGCCACCACACGAGCAGTCGTCAGAATTATTTCAGTAACAGTTCCTGCAAGCCAGGCAGTGCGCGAGGAATACCCAGTTGGCGGGCAGCCAATCACCACGCACCAGGTGCTCGGGCGAGGTGCAGTCCTTGGGGCCGCTAATTGAAGTCTAGACGCCCAGTGTCCATTTCTCCTAACCTACATAGCTGGAAGGCAAAAGAGTGGGAAGGCCGCAGAGAGCGAAAGCTAGCAAACACTCTACTCCGAGCACTGACGCACCTGCGACAATAGTGCGACAGCACAGACTTTTCCCTGGCCATGGCTGTACCAGATAGCAGACAGTGTGAAGTACTCTGCATGAGTACTAAAAAGATTCGGATAAAATTTAGTTACATGACAAGTAACACAAATGTAGAGGTTGCAGATACAACTACGTCCTAGGAATTACAATTACAAATGACTTAAGTTCGTATCATCACATGACGAAATTTGTGGATAAGGTGAACCGAAGACGGCGTTTTATTACCAGAATGTTTAGCAGACGCAACAAATCTAGTAATGAGACTGCCTCTATGAAACGTTCCTTCGTCCGTGCCTCAGACCTTTCTAGCGTTACACGAAGTCTAGACTAGGGGGCCGCGGGCATGATCCACGTATTCTTGGCGTTGTGCAACGCGAGACAAACTGCGGAACGTACATTAATTACGCGAGCTCAAAAATGAGGGGAGGAAGAGAGGTGCCGCAAAATCTCATCAAATTTCATTAACAGGGGGAGAGGGGAAGCATAGGGTACAATTAAAACCTCACGTCAGTTTTTTAATTCCAACAATATTATACATTATTATAAAGGACAATATTGGAGTGCTCATTAGTCGTTATGGTACGTCTGAACTGAAGTGAACTAATGCTTTGCTGGCCGTTTTGGCTGAGCGGTTCTAGGCGCTTCAGTCCGGAAGCGCGCTGCTGCTACGGTCGCAGGTTCGAATCCTGCCTCGGGCATGGATGTGTGTGATGTCCTTAGGTTAGTTAGGTTTAAGTAGTTCCAGTCTAGGGGCTGATGGCCTCTGAGCCTCTTTTTACAGAACAAGTCAGCCCTTACTAATCCGCAACAGCCGCAGTGGAAAACAGAAAAGTGTTTCAGCAGAATTCGATGCTTAGAGCCATTTGAACTAAATGCTTTACGAGTGTGCATGCCTGGTATTGCCCGATCTGAAAAAAGTGCCGTGCAAGTGTCAGACTTCATTTGGGGAGTGACAGTCAGTGAGTCAGTAATGATATTCTGCACCGCATATAAAGCCGATGTTATTGTGGTGTCACCGCCAGACACCACACTTGCTAGGTGGTAGCCTTTAAATCGGCCGCGGTCCGGTAGTATACGGCGGACCCGCGTGTCGCCACTATCAGTGATTGCAGACCGAGCGCCGCCACACGGCAGGTCTAGAGACTTCCTAGCACTCGCCCCAGTTGTTCAGCCGACTTTGCCAGCGATGGTTCACTGACAACTTACGCTCTCATTTGCCGAGACGATAGTTAGCATAGCCTTCAGCTACGTCATTTGCTACGACCTAGCAAGGCGCCATTATCATTTGCTATTTATCTTGTGATGCATGTACCGTCAGACCGATGTTCACCAATTATGGATTAAAGTTAAGTATTCCAGAAGCTACGTACCTTTTTTGCTAGTCTCAATTCTTTGTCATTTTCCAGACCTCACGCCAGCCTGCGTGAGTTTAAACGCGTGCCCTTCGGCCTCCCGGCCTAGTGGATTGGCTGTCTTGCCAGTCCACAAAAGTTATTGTGTTCAACAAGACTTTGGATCAAAACGTTTACAATGCATATGTTAAATGGTATGCCGACAAGTCGAAACATATGTGGAAGAGATAGATTAAGCTTCAATCGAAGGACGATAAAGTGAAGTTCACTGACAAGAACTCTCTTAGTGGTCATATCAATAAAGAGATTGAAGAGCTACATAACCATACAGTTAAAAGAAAGGTACAAGCAATGTTGTCTTTCATCTGTAAAGCAAGAAAAGTTCAATATTTAATGTATATAATATACCAATAAAAGGTAAATCTTTTATATCAACAACATCTGTCGGCAGCTAAGGGTTTCGTTTTAATTATCATTTCATTCTAACGAAAGCTGCACGGTCATCAATGATTCTGTTCTTTCGGGAACAGATACCATCTTCATATAGTTAAAGGCTACCCGGCCATTGACCTTCTGTGCGAATGCGCACTCTTTGCCCGAACTCTTACGGGACTCGTCAGCTTAGTCTGGCGCGAGTAATGAGTGAATGGGAAAATGTCTATTAGGAACGCTATGAATGTAGGTTGTGGACAGTTGGGAATGTGGGTCTTACGGGAAGCGTGCAAGGGATAAGTCGATTTAGTCGCGCTATCCTCTGTGTCCTCGGTGGTTCAGATGGATAGAGCGTTTGCCATGTAAGTAGGAGATCCCGGGTTCGAGTCCCGGTCGGGGCACACATTTTTCAGCTGCCCCAATTGATGTGTATCAACAACATCTGGCGGCAGCTAAGGGTTTCGATTTAATTGTCATTTCATTCTAGAGAAGCTGCACGGCCATCAATGGTATCTGTTCTTTCGGGAACAGATACCATCTTCATATAAATCTTTTAGGTATCCGTCATACGGTTAATTCGTTTTGTCCGTCTATCTCTGCGTGTCTGTCTGTCCGAGTACTGCTCATCGTTGGCGTGTTTAAAATGTTGTTTTTACTAATGTGTTCTAAAACACAGTTTAACACTTTCTAAATAAAACATAATTTTATTGAACTGTTGTAATCAATTTTTGAAGCACAGATGCTTTCATTTTTACATACTGTTACCTGATTACTGGGTAAGCCTCATGGGAGGGGGAGGGGCGGTCCCATCACATCTCACCAAATTTCATCAAGAGGGGTGGGAGGGGGTCCAAATTTTAAAAGGAACCCCTCAGGTAATTGACGGACGTCCCCTTACGGTACATGGATTTCATCGAGAAAGTTTCTGGCGGACCCAGATTAATTTTGTGCATTGCTACACATGTAAAATCAGTTTAAACAAGGGTCACCAGTCTCACTCTGACCCGAGAGGCAGGGTTGAACTTTCCACAATGCCAGAGTCAATAACTGAAAGACCTGTAGCTATCTACCATCTTTCGGGTAAAATTCCGAGATGTGGCCGTTGGACTGGAATATGTTCGCTGCCAACAGTTCAGTATACCGCATCCAACTGGCTACAAGCCACTTCTGCCGAAACAGGAATAAAGTTAGAACGTTATGTGAATAAAGTCAGAAGGCAATACGGACAGAAGCACATAAAACACGAATCTCAAATTTACACGGAAGCAAATGAAATTTACTGGTGTCAGTTAACCTAGACAAGTCCGTCACTTTTATCTAATAACACATCCAACTGGCTGAGGACTTCCCTCTCTTCTCTGAGCCTCTTTTTACAGAACAAGTCATCCCTTACTAATCCGCAACAGCCGCAGTGGAAAACAGAAAAGTGTTTCAGCAGAATTCGATGCCCGTCCACAGGACCACACTTTTGAATGCTTTGTGGGCTTTGCGCACTGGAAAAGTAACCTCGTTGATCACGACGGATCACTAACTGTGCAGTCTTCCGGAATGCTAACCACCTAAAAACACAATCTTCGTTCTAGATCGCCCACGAGTTGCGACGTCAGCCCCGCGACGGCCTACTCACCGATTCGGCGAGCTTCAAAATGTTATTAAACATACAGGCCTTCCAGCCAATCAGAAGCAGCAGCAGAATGTAGGCATTCTCACTGGACATTTCCCGCTCCTGCCTACAGCGCACTTGTAAGGTGGTGCCTCCTGGCGGAACATTACGAACTTTTTCTGGAACCGACTGCAAACCACCCACCGTTCCGACTACCACCATTTAAGAGGATTAGGGAAAGCCCTACTCATCACATTCAGCCTTTCCCCCTGCAAGCGGAAACTGGACGAGGCGACTACAAAGCGAAACACGGCTAGCACACATGGGTAACCAGGAAATGATATGTTCACCTTAACTAAACTTATCCGTATTGCTGCGCGGTATGGAACCCGTACCTGATAGCATTCACAGCGGGAAATCGAAAACATTCAAAGAAGGCCAGCTCGTTTTGTATTTTCACGAAACAACGGAGAGACTGTCATGGATTTGATAAGCGAGTTCGCGTGGCAGTCATTAAGAAAAGGCGTTTTTTCACTGCGGCAAGATATTTCCATCACCGACTATCTCCTCCGAATGCCAGACAGGTTTTGTTGACTCCTTCCTTCATAGGGAGAAATGGCAATCTTAATAAGGGAAACCAGAGCTCGCGCGGAAAGATTTAGGTGCTCGTTTTTCCAGCGCACTATTTTACAGCGGAAAGATCGAGTAATGGTCTAGGTGGCTCGATGTACCCCCTGTCAAACACTTATTTGTGAACTGCAGAGTAATAATGTAGATGCAGATGTAGGAGGACGAAACAAGGTGTCGACTGGTTCTGAATTTCTGGGGTGGTTTACGTCAGTGCTTGTGATGACTAGAGCTCACTTATCAGCCATTTATCTTTGCTTGCTATCATTTGATAGAGAGAAAGAGACGTGGCTGTAGGGCTATTAGTTTTTGAGGTTATGACCTAAAATCACGTTTGCGTTGCAGAGGATAAAATGTCACAGGACTATGTCGATTTGGTCTGCTTCATCACCTGCCTTTTCGATTGTTTGGGTACAGTATTTCTGCTTATAAAAAGAAATGTACAATTTAAAACAGTAACTAGCAACTACATACGCTATTTTTATGCCTTTCTGAAATATGTTTTGCAGCTACAGATGAAAAAATACATACGGACTTCAAACAGATTGTCATGGAATGCAAGTGCCTTGAAATCTTCCATTACTGTCATTAGAAGGGAGACGACGAGTACCTTCAGACAATACTAGGAGCAATTGCATGCGGCAAGCAGGGCAACATATCAGCCACATTCCGTAACAGACCAGTCTACGCTACCAACACATGAAGAACTCGTAGTTAACAATAAATAAGGCATAGAGGATACAGAGGCGATCGTGAAAACTTATTTCCTGTTGCGTTTTGTGTCGTGATCTAGGATTATCGTTTGTATAATGAGTTTTAAGACGTTTCAGCAGCGCGATTGGCTGTCATTGTCACTAAGCAAACGTCAGCCCAAGATCCCGAGACAAAGGCCAAGAGGCAGTACGTCATCATATGGCCACGAAAGCCTCAATAGTTGTTGAAGAACGGTTTTTCCAAATCCTTCCCGTTGAAATGCGACATAAGGGTGTAGAGCCGACAAGGCAGCGAGCATCTTATTTCTGTACCAAGTCTACCAACACTGAAAGAAAAATGCAACCGAGCAGCTGTGAAGCGACATTTGGTCGTGTTCTAACGACATGATGATAAGGAAAGGACATATATAAATATTTCCATTAATGACGAAGAGGATGTAGCATGAGTTTACTGCTGAGATTCATTCAGCCGATCAAAAGGCAGAGATGTATGCTTGAAATGTATAAGCTATTCAAAACAGAGCCAAGCAGTTTGCACCTCAGCAGACAAAAATAAATAAATAAATTACAAGAAAATCGAGAGTTCCTCCGTCAGTCTAAAAAGTTTCGAGACTGGATTAATAGAAAATAGTGACAAGATTTTACGGTGGTTTCCATGTTTCAGTTGTTCTACATAGTCTCTCTCTACTTGAGTACGACGCACAGAACATGCATATACGCAAGTAAAACTAAAACTAAACTCCTCCCGAACAGGCCAAGAAGGCCCAACGGTACCGACCGGCCGCCGTGTCATCCTCAGCCCATAGGCGTCACTGGATGCGGATATGGAAGGGCATGTGGTCATCACACCGCTCTCCCGGCCGTATGTCAGTTTCCGAGACCGGAGCCGCTACTTCTTAATCAAGTAGCTCCTCAGTTTGCCTCACAAGGGCTGAGAGCATCCCGCTTGCCAACAGCGCTCGGCAGACCGGATGGTCACCCATCCAAGCGCTAGTCCAGACCGACAGCGCTTAACTTTGGTGATCTGACGGGAACCGGTGTTACCACTACGGCAAGGCCGATATAACCAAGTGAAACTGTCAAAAAAGTTCTTCTTTGGGATGTTGTTCATCTCGTGCGTCACACTGGCTTCAATGTCGGTTATGTCGTGACCCTTCGAGTGAATTTCTGCACTTTGTGGTAGGTTCGTGTTGGTAATACCAAGTCTCATCACCCTTATGATTTTTGCAGAAAAGAATTGTCCGCGTTTTGCATTTCAGTCAATTCGCTTTCTGGGGAATGTCTGGAACACTTGATTTAGAGATGTCGCTCCTTTGCGATTTGTGAAACAACAACGTTGGCACACTACGGCCACACGTCCACTACTTAACACTGCCTGCTCATAACAGAATGGTTCAAATGCACGCCGCGCTCGATAGCCGCGCGATCTCAGGCGCCTTGCCACGGTTCGCGCGGCTCACCCCGTCGGAGATTCGAGTCCTCCCTCGGGCATGGGTGTGTGTTTTGTCCTTAGCGTAAGATAGTTTAAGTTAGATTAAGTAGTGCGTAAGCCTAGGGGCCGATGACCTCATCAGTTTGGTCCCATAGCAACTTACCAAAGTTTTCCAGATTTCCAGATCGAATGCACACCTCTTGTTTGTGTTTGTTGGTTCAAGCTACCACCTTAGTTACTGCACTGACATCGCTTACACGCCAGGAATAAACTCAGTCTCGGAACTTTTTGGACGGACGTTGTATGTCAATAAAATAATAGTTGTCTCATTATCTGAATTGGAAATGCTGTCCAGGACTCGTAGATAAATGAAATTTTAAACCCGAGTCGCTTTGAATATAGTTAATGAACACTGTTACTTTCTTAGGATCACTGTTCTAACCTTTAACTCAGGAATTATTTGCTGCAGTTTTATGCCATCGATTTAATAGTAAAGAAACGAATATCTATGTTAAGAAGAAATGTGCATCATTTTGCCACTCGGGGTCGCCAAAATTTTTTGAAATAGTGAATTCACGGGGATACTAATTACTTTATGTTAAACTCTCTTGAAGACGCTATTCTAGCAATATTGATATGATATAAAATTGTATTAACAAAATGTGAACTGCCCTAAGCCAGGTTTGGAATATAAATTATGTTTTAATATTGAATTTTCTCATGTTGAGAAATCAGAAGAAGCGATCTGTTTTACTTGGTAAAAACTTTTTAAAGCGAAGATCACATATATATTTCTTTATTTAAACAAGCCATTTCGACAGACTTTGCTGTCATCTTCAGGTCTTCATAAATTTTTGTTATAAAACGTATTCATTTTGAATTGCAACCTCATGCCACATTGTCATGTTAGTGGCTAAAATGTAGCACATTTCATAAAGGTTTGTCATAAGCAAAACATTTAAAATCAAAAAGCGCCTTTGTATAATGTGCTACATTTTAGCCACTAACATGATAACTTGGCGTGAGATTCCATCTCAAATTGAACACGATTTATAAAAAAAATTTTTGAAGACCTGAAAATGACAGCAAACGCTGAGGAAACTGGTTGTTGTAAGTAAAGATATATTCGTGCGATCTTGGCTTTAGAAAGTTTTTACCAAGTTTAAGTATGTTGTTTTGGGCCGTGTTCCAGTTTTCCTAAGACCACAGTGTTCGTATCTGCATCAGCCAGTTCACTTCGATTGTTGGGTAAAGGCATTCTCCAGACTTTTTCACGCATTGCAGTGTTCAGCTTTACATACCCACGTTGCTCCAACATTTTTTTTTTCCACCTTAGAGGGGTCGTCGACTCCGCCTTTCTTTATCTCTTGGAATCCAACAGCGAACTCATTGGCAAATTCGCGTCATTACATGTCAAACCAATGTTCGTGTCATTTCCATTACAGTCACAGTAACGCCTCCTTATCCATTTGTTACTATCGCTGTCTCCCCCGGTAGTTCTCAATTCGCATCTCTCTCTGCTGCCTGCTGAGCATCACTACATTTGAATGTTTTCCGCGTTGAACGCTATGTACCACTGTCAAGGTCGCAACCGGTCATACACACTGATTATAAAACTTCCCTTTAACACAAGCTGGACTTTTAGTTTTGAAGACTCTGTTTAGCTTACCTAATTCAGTAAAGGCAATTTTTCTTTTCTTTTTACTTTCTTCTGTCCATCAAGTTGTTGCATACCACTCCCCTAAATATAAAAACTCCAATTGGTTCGATGACTTCACGGTCAATTTTCACAAGTACAGTTACCATTATGATTTTTTCGTTGTGAATTATTTTAATCTTCTTGTAACTGATTTTGAAGTCATCTTTAAAAATTACTCTCTTTAGTTCTTCCACTCGTTGTTGAAGTCTATTGCACTAGATGCAAACGCTACAATGCTAGAAGCAAAGCGAAGGTGATTCTAATATGTTCCTTTAACAAGTATTCTTTCCTTTTTTCATAGTTTCCGGGTTTGAAAGTTTCCTCTAGGCAGGGCTATTGAGAATAGGGCCCTGACTCTTTCTTGTGTTTACCATTGACATTTCATCAGTAACATTGCCAGATGCCAAGTTTCACTTCTTTACAGATGATAAAAACATTACAATAAATTATAGTTTTAGAAATATCGCTTAGCGAATTTTTCATGGACAATAGTAAATGGTTCCTATCTTATACTTTGTCACTAAACTTTGAAAAAAAGAAGTTATATGCGTATAGAATCGTCAGAGATATCCACCGCAGCACATGCCTAAAATTTGAACGCAAGCACATAGAAGAAGTTGACAGTGCTAAATTCTTGGAATTACAGATTGATAACAAACTCAGCTGGGAGGAACATACCACATAACGGCTGAAGCGCTTAAATAAATCTCTATTTTCAATGTGGATGTTGTCAGACATAGACCATGCAAAAATAAGAAAGTTAGCCTACTTTTTAAAGTATGATTTGCTTACTTTCATTCCATAATGTCATATGGTATCGTATTTTGTGGTAACTCAACAAGACAAGCTAAAGTTTTAATACGAATTTTTACTGGTGTGAACTCAAGAACAACGTGCTTCCTTAAGGAATGGGGATAATAACTACTGCTTCTCAATATATTTATTCCTTAAAGAAATTTGTCGTTAAAAGTACATCTCTTCTTTAACCGACAACTCAGTTCATGGAGTAACTACCAGAAATGAAAATAACCTTTACAAAGATTTAATGTCATTTACATAGGCCCAGAAAGATGTCCATTATTCAGGAACACACTTATCAATAACTTGCCAGAAGCCATAAAGAGTTTTAACTACTAATAAATTTCAATTTAAGAAGAGCCTAAAGGATTTATTGAAGCCAACACCTTCTACTCCACTGATGACTTTTGCAACAGAACCGACTGATGTGTAAATGTTACTGAAATTTCAAGTGATGTGAGTGTTACGCACAATTTAACATCTGTAAAAATTCAGGGCAGTAATATTGTCAATCAACAGCCTAAGAATTATCATATGCACCACAGTGTGGTGAACATGTACATGTTTTGTGACATGTTTGTTACTGACTTTTAAGTGAAAATATGTTTAAGAGTTTGTGACTTTTCCATATCCATGAGGGTTATTTCCTGTGGGATATGTGGAACGTACAGTAGCATATCTTTTGTTTTCTTTGTAAATATGTATTGTGTATCCTTGTTTTCTGACATGTTCTGCATCCTGGACAATCTCCTTCTTATGGGTCTTTTGCTCTTTTGCAACGACAAGTTCATCTAATCTGTTCTAATTCAGTCTAGAGAATCGCCTTGCCCAAGTTTTCGACTAAACTTTACGAAGGGCCATCTACACGCTGCGTTTGTTTATGGGACAGGGCAGTTGTTGGCCATGCGACTCCGTGCCCAAATGGAGTCAGACAATAGGAGAATAGTACTAGTATGTGCTTAGCCAATGAAGAGCTGTTATAACTAGGTACGTCTTTATGCCGCTAAGATATGAATTACTCATATTTTGTGGCGGCCATTCTTTCACATTCGGTTTTTGAGGCATATTGATGACACATTTCACTGGCTTCCTCTGACAAGAGATACAACCTAATCCTTCTGGACCCAGAATGTCGCCTTTTCTGTGCACTTTATTCGTCAGTTTCTAGAACTTCTCTTTTTGTTTCACTGCCCTGAAACCTGATAACCTTACTACATGATTGAACGTTATTCTGTTCACTTTATACCTGTCTTGAGGCGACAGAATTTTCTCCAGCGAAAAATACAAAGCATTTAAAACAGAGCTAACATAATTTAAATCCACGCTTTTTGTTGGATTCTTTCACGAAGAAGTGCTTGACTAGTCCTTTTGTAGATCTTCACGGTTTCCATTGCCTGTACACGGTGACAGTTACGATAAAACAGTGGATAACATCAGAGTTTAGTGACATATGTGCTGGGATGGAATACGCTGACATTTCTGCGGAGCCCAACAGAGATCAGGTAGTTTCTTGTTTTCGCATTCGTTGGCTTCACCAGCTCACAAACTGTCAGCTTCGAAAATAACCTAGATCTCGGGCTAAGTTACAGATCAGTTTTTCATCAGAACCAAGTTTTCTGCTGTTCCTTTCTTTGGCTTCGCAAACTCACAACCAGACTATCACATACTAACGTAGCCTAGACTTCGTATGAAGATAGGCACACCATCCTGACACTGGTAAAGGCAGGATAAGTTATCACAAGAAATGACTATTCACAGTTTTTTCAATCTTTCATTGCATATTAAAACTAATGCCTAGAATCACATTCCGTGGACTACAGCCCGCTGTGCTACATTGGTACACGATAAACAAAGCCGGCCGGAGTGGCCGTGCGGTTCTAGGCGCTACAGTCTGGAACCACGTGGCCGCTACGGTCGTAGGTTCGAATCCTGCCTCGGGCATGGATGTGTGTGATGTCCTTGGGTTAGTTAAGTTTAAGTAGTTCTAAGTTCTAGGGGACTGATGACCACAGCAGTTAAGTCCCATAGCGCTCAGAGCCATTTGAGCCACGATAAACAAATTCTTGGTGTGCCTGTATGCCACCTGCGAAAAGCCGTTTATCCCAGCAAGAGCGCCAGGCTCCGCAGAAATGTCTCTCCGTTGAAGTATCACTCCACACAAAGGCTTCAACGCCTAACCTCATTATCCCGACACCAGATTGCTGAGTAATTCACCTTTTTTTATGCAAAGATTCTCTAGTCTTCTAAGGGTGATGTATTTCGTTTACCAAGATGATCATGTGACTAGAACTGAATATGTTTCGGAACACTAGATGGTCTCTTCCCTTACAGTAAGTGTCCAGGCACAGAAACTAGGCACCTTATATACCTCTGGCTCCAGGAGGTTATACGCACCCCCTAATCGGCGACAATGTGTAAGTAGTATGTAAGTAGGCTGTTCAGGTTTTTATGTTGGTAACGCCACGTGGTGATCTGTGTAAGTATTGCTGAGTGCGCTGTGTGCAGTCTGTGGCTGGTTGGACCCATCGTTGGAATATTCGCTTGAGTAGTGTTAGGCAGTTGGATGTGAACAGCGCGTAGCGTTGGGCAGTTGGAGGTGAGCCGCCAGCACTGGTGGATGTAGGGAGAGAGATGCCAGAGTTTTGAGCGGATGATCTGGACGTGTGTCCGTCAGAAAAAGGAAATTTGTTTAATTGGATGTCACAAAGTTATGTATGTATTATGACTTTTGAACGCTATTAAGGTAAATACGTTGTTTGTTCTCTATCAAAATCTTTTATTTAGCTGGCAGTATTGGCGCCGCTGTATTGCAGTAGTTCGAGTGACGAAGATTTTTGTGAGGTAAGTGTTTCATGAAAGGTATAGGGTATTATTAGTCAGGGCCATTCTTTTGTAGGGATTATTGAAAATCAGATTGCGTTGCGCTAACAATATTGTGTGTCAGTTTAGTGACGAACAGAATAAGTAAAGAGAGAAATGTATGATTACGTTCAGCTTTGCTCAGCTGTTTGAAAATCGAATAACGTAGAAGTTTACAGCACAGTCATACTTAATTTTCAAAGGGGACGTCTCAAAATGGAATATGATAGTTGCTCAATAAGAATAAAAAAGACCCAACATGAATGGGACGGAAATCGGTAGATGTGATGTACGTATGTAGATAAAAAGATGACAGTTTCAGAAAAATTGGATGATTCACTCAAGAGAAATAGCTTCACAAATTGAGCAAGTCCACTTCTGGATCTTATGAAAGTAGTTATTCGGCTTGGCATTGACTGATAGAGTTGTTGGATGTCCTGAGTAGCGACAGCAAAAAGATTGAAAACAGTATTACGATATCTTACACTGTTTCAGAAGTATTTGACTCATGCTGTGTAAGAATAATGTCTGTATACAGACACGTTTCCCAACGTGTGTGTATAATGCCATTTAGCATTGACCTTACATTCTAATAATGCGCACAAAACGGAAAGAATGAGAGAATTAATCGTTGTAATGAACTGATTATACCATCGAAGCAATTCAGATACGGGCTGCTAGATTTGTTAACGGTAGCTCAAAACAACGCACAAATATTACGGAGATGCTTTGGGATCTCAAATGGGAATCACCGAAGGGAAGGTGACGTTCTTTCGAGGAGCACTATTGAAAAAATTTAGAGAACCGGCATTTGAGGCTGACTGCAGGACGATTCTACTGCTACTAAAGTACATTTCGCGAGAGGATCACGAACATTGGGGCTCGTATAGAAGCATATAGACAGTTGTTTTCCCCTGTCTATATTTGCGAGTGGAACAGGAAAAAAAATGACTAGTGTTCCCTCCGCGATGCACCATATGGTGTCTGGCGGAGCGTATGTACATGTAGATTCACAAAGGCTCGTAAATGAAAATTATCAACCTTGTTTTGGAGCGCTATTCCATTACAGAATACATTACAGTTTTCACTGATACTACTGTGTCTGTATTACGCAAATACATCTTAAACTCTTCAATTGCATTTTAATTTTTTAAGCTTGTAATTTAACGGCAAGTATTTTCTTAAGAACTCTACAATACCGATATGTTTATAGAAATGTTATCAATTGCAGCAATGCCAGTTTAATAAACTCTTGTCGAGAACTGTATGAGGGAGAGTTACAAAACATGATTGGCAAGGGATTTAACTAAAGCTACAGAATAGGTACCGGTACGCCCTTAACATTTAAATTAAAATAATCGTTTAATATTACTTCATTCTTTTTAGAAGTTAAAAACTTTAACAGTGTGTCTAGTTGTTCCAGAACTCAAAAGCACTGGCTGGAGCCAAATACTTCGTGATTATTACTATGAACTTCGCATGAATTTCTACTTCTATGCCACAAGTTTCAAATGCTCCTTACTGCAAAATCTTTGAGTGTCAACCTTCTTAGATTTTTACTCTTTCTTCATATAAGTGGCAACTCCGCCTTCAACTTTGTTTTATAGAGTATCTCGAACTCCCTGAATGGCTATAAATTGTAACGTATTGTACTTTCTCCACGTGACCATACCGAAACGAAACAAAACTCCACAACCATACCCAACAGCTAGACTACACAGTCTCAGCCAGGCAGCCACGTAACGACTAGTCGCATGCGATTTATCAGACTCTTTGGGAGTTATGCGCGATCAGTGATCGATTGTGCTGTAATCTGCGATGTCTCCAGACTTGTGTCATCTACGAAATGATCGCGCGACCTGGCGGCGGACATCTGCGATTTTTCAGATCATCGACTATAATACCAAAAGCAGCTGCAATGAATTACCGCGCGGTTAGAGGCGTCATGTCACGGATTGTGCGGTCCCTCCCCCCGGAGTTTCGAGTCCTCCCTCGGGCATGGTTTTTGTGTGTGTGTGTGTGTGTGTGTGTGTGTGTGTGTGTGTGTGTGTGTGTGTGTGTTGTTCTTAGCATAACTTAGTTTAAATAGTGTGTAAGTCTAGGGACCAATGACACCAGCAGTTTGGTCCCTTAGGAATTCACACACATTCTGCAGTCAATTGACTAGAGTCTTGACGAAATAAACACGAGATGTATCCGGGAAGTTGTGTGTGGAAACTACCGATAGTAAAATAGAAACGAACGAACCATTGTCTTCGGCAGTGTACTTACTAACCCATATGGCAACTCAATCCTCAAGCAGAGAACCAAGAGATAAACGACGTGCGACAGATGTGTATCTGGTTTCCCTGCTGCCTTCACTTCGCGATATCTGAGCAGGCGACTGGACAAAGCATTGCCACCAGGTGGAGTGTCGTGACTCAGGCGATGTCTGCGTGAGTCACGCCCCTCTACAGATGCCAAGAGCCAGCCACAGCCGTTCTTTCAACTGCACGCAACACCAGTTATAAAGTCAACTAACGAAAGAAACATTGTACTAGCCGCAACGAACAGAGCGTAAATCATACATCACGTATAGATGGTGACTGGGAGAAATAAATCGCTGCACCTGTCCCGTGTCACCTAACAGGGGAAACCCCTTCGATTTAGTGAAAATGGCACAGTGGATAGCCCGTCGAAAACTGAACACAGATCAACCATGAAAACAGGAAGAAGGTGTACTGAACTGTGAAAAAAGGAGCAAAATAGAAACAGTGAACGGTCCAAGCCCATGATGTGCAACAGTGAGCAACTCGCAAGGACCACGGCGTCGTGGCTGTGTGGTGACGGTGTGGACTGCAAAGCGAGAGATCCATGTTTAAACTTCTCTCTGCCACCCCCTTTTTTTACAAATTTATGAACTGTCTGTCCGGTTATTGGAGTGTTTGTAGCCTTGGCAATTGTCATACTATACACTGATTACAGAATAAGAGTCACGGGGTATGAATGTATTATCATCGCAAGTAAATGTGATGAATAGTTCAAAAATGGTTCAAATGACTCTGAACACTATGGGACTTAACATCTATGGCCATCAGTCCCCTAGAACTTAGAACTACTTAAACCTAACTAACCTAAGGACATCACACAACACCCAGTCATCACGAGGCAGAGAAAATCCCTGACCCCGCCGGGAATCGAACCCGGGCGCGGGAAGTGAGAACGCTACCGCACGACCACGAGCTGCGGACTGATGAATAGTGAGAGCGGGTGAGAAGCCTCTACACCTCTCACAGAAATGGAAACAACAAATAAACGGGTGTGATCTATGTCATAACGAAGGAATTCAAGAGACAAATCTTCCAAAACGGAACATGTGTCACTTGTGTAGAGCTTGTAGAACAAACAGGACGTCTGGAGATACTTTACACATCGCTGTTGCAAACGGACGCTACACCGCGATACAGAAACAAATTTGAATACAGCGAACAGACACGTCAATGAGCAGACCGACAGTTCATAATTTTGAAAAAAAAAAAAGTGGGACATTAGGGAGATTCGAACCCAATTGTCCCCTTCGCAGTCCAACACCATGACCACATGACCACAACGCCACAGTCAGTCAACGTCGTTCGAAGTTGCACATGCTAATCTTGGACGGTTCACTGTGTCTATTTTACTTCTGTTTTCTGCAGTTAAGTACACGTACACCTTCTTCCTTTTTGGTCTATGTTCAGTTTTGATGGGCTATCCAATGGGCCATTTTATCACTAGATCTGAGGGGTGTGCGATGGGGAGTTCCCCTTGTAAGAATTTCTTGTCGTCGAAGCAGCTAAGTTTTGCTTTTGGTGCCTTCGGTTATGCTTAAGGAGAAAGCGACATTACAGACTACAAGGAGCTAATAGGCTTTACTCGTTCCCTGCGAAACATGCCCACTTTTTAGAGGTGCTAAGCCTCAAGTAATGATCCGATAACATCTATATCTACGTCTACTGATGGGTCAGAGCATTATGACCACCCTGCTTATTAGCGTGTGCTGGGTCTCCCACGAAACGCAATACAGCATGTGTGGTATGAATTCGACAACTCCTTGGTATGTTTCCCGAGATATATGGTACCAGATGCCTACGCATAGGTCACGCAATACCAGTAAATTACAGGCTGGTGGCTGGTGGGCGTGGAACTGGCGCCCATAGCGGCCCACATGTGTTCCACTGGGTTCAAATCTGGCGAATCTGGTGGCCAAGACATAACGAGAGTTGGCTATCACGCTCTTCAAACCACTGTAGTACGATTCTGGTGGGGTGACACCTTCTGCTGGAATATGCCATCTTGGTTTGGGAAGACATCGAGTATGAAGGGATGCAGTTGGTCCACAACAAGGTTCCCGTAGTCCACAGCTGTCACGGTGACTTAGACTACTGCCACAGGTCCCATGGACGCCCAGATGAATGTACCCCATAGCACAGTACTGCCTCCATCGGCCTGCATCTGTGGCGTGGTCCATGTTTCGAGCAGCCATTCACCAGGTTGAGAGTGTATCTGGAATGGCCATCGACCTGGTGCAACAAGAAAATCGATTCATCCGACCAGACGACGCGTTCGCACTGATCCACGATCCAATCTCTATGATCCCTTGCCCACTGCAATCATAATTGCCGATGTTGTTGGGTCAAAATGGGAAAACGAAGAGGTCACCTGGTCCAGAGGCCCATGTGCAACAGTTTGCTCTGAACGGTGTGCTCCGTCGTTTCCATCTGCACCAGCATCGTAATGTCTCGTCAGGTCGACCCATGTCGCCTCCAGTACTGCTTTACGGAGCAGGCAAACCTTCGGCTTCCACGTTCTGTGAAGACGCGACGTGGACGTCCAACACCCTGTCACCCATTCGTGGTTTCACCGTCCTTCGACATCTTCCCATAAGTGCTCACGACAGCACCAGGCAAACAGCCGACCAACTTCCCTGCTTCCGAGATGCTCGTTCCTAGGTGCCGGGTCACTACAACCTGCTCTTTCAAGTCACTTACGTCAGTGGATTTCCCCATTTGTGGCCCGATCGGCGTTAGAATGATTCACCGTTCAGATCTTCTCCGCACAAAGAAGCACAACTCCAACAGATGGCAGTCAGTCTCGCAGTGCGTTTTGGTCGTAATACGAGTTCCCAGCAGATATACTGAGACACGCTGCCTCTATAGCCGTGCATAATTGCGAAAATGTTGCCAGTGAAGGATTTTGTGTACGAACTGACCTCTCGATTATGTCCCGTAAATGTTCGGTGAGGTTCATGTCGGGCGAGCTGGGTGGCTAAAACATTCGCTCGAACTGTCCAGAATGATGTTCAAACCAGTCGCGAAAAATTTTGGCCCCCTGACGTGGCGCATTGTCATCCATAACATGAAGTCCATGAATGGCTGCAGATGATCTCCATGGAGTCGAACATAACGATTTCCAGTCAATGGTTGATTCAGTTGGACCAGAGGACCCGGTCTATTCCATATAAACACAGCCCACACCATTCTGGGGCCACCTCCAGATTGGACAGTGCCTTACACCTTGGGTCCATCGTCACGTGGACTGCGCCAAATCGAACCTTACCGTCTGCTCTCATCAGCTGAAATCGAGGCTCGTCTGACCAAGCCACGATTTTACAGTCGTCTAGGGTCCAGCTGATACGGTAACGAGCTCAGGAGAAGCGTTGCAGGCGATGCCATGCTGTTGGCAAAGGCAATCGTGTCGGTCGTCTGCTGCCATAGCTCATTAACGCCACATTTCACTGCACTATCCTTTACGTTGCTCGTACGTCCCAGATTGATTATTGCGGTTATTTCACGCAGTGTTACTTGTGTGTTAGCAATGACAACTCTACGCAAATGCCGCAGCTCTCGGTCGTCAAGTGAAGCCACTGTGTTATCCATTGTGAGAAGTAATACCTGAAGTATGGTTTTCTCGACGCACTCTTGACACTATGGATCTTGAATTCCCTAACGATATCCGAAACGGAATGTCCCAAGCGTCTAGCTCCAACTACGATCCCGTGTTCACTGTTAGTTCTCGTCGTGCGGCCATAATTAAGTCAGAAACCTTTACACATAAATCACCTGAGTATAAATGACAGCTCCGTCATGCACTGCCCTTTTATACCTTGTTACGTGATACTAGCGCCATCTGTATATGTGCACATCGCTGTCCAATGACTTGTCACTTCTCGTCCACGAGATTGCATTTAATACTGCTCCATTTGTTTCGCATTTGTTTTTCCAGCAGCGTTAGTTTACTTTTACAGAGAGGCAGAGCATTACGGACAGATTTACCGTATAAGAGTTTACCGATATGCACCTCGTGAGTCGGTTTACTGAATACAGGGGATCAACAGCACAACAAAGCGGTTGCTGAGTTGCTCATGCAGTGACAGTAGCCACATCACAGTACCTTAGCATCTGAACGTTGTTTCACTGCTCTGTGTTGTACGTTTTGGTGATAGCATACTACAGGCTTATTGCCAGCCGGGGTGGCCGAGCGGTTCTAGGCGCTACAGTCTGGAACCGAGCGACCGCTACGGTAGCAGGTTCGAATCCTGCCTCGGGCATGGCTGTGTGTGATGTCCTTAGGTTAGTTAGGTTTAAGTAGTTCTAAGTTCTAGGGGACTGATGACCTCAGAAGTTAAGCCCCATAGTGGTTCAAAAATGGTTCAAATGGCTCTGAGCACTATGGGACTTAACATCTGAGGTCATCAGTCTCCTAGAACTTGGAACTAATTAAATCTAACTAACCTAAGGACATCACACACATCCATTCCCGAGGCAGGATTCAAACCTGCGATCGTAGCGGTCGCGCGGTTCCAGACTGAAGCCCCTAGAAGCGCTCGGCCACATAAGTCCCATAGTGCTCAGAATCATTTGAACCAGTTTTGAACAGGCTTATTCACAATTTCACTGAAACGTAGGTAATTGTCATAACAATTTTTCTGTGAAAGGAGCCATCGGAGACCACAAGCCCGTAGTAACAAAATATGTCTCAACAATCTCAGACCTTTTGTCAGCTTTACCCTATGCATATATTGTCAGACACTTGAGATCGTCCTGTGCGCCGGATTACGCGTGTGGAAAACACTGCCTCCCGATATTTAAGATCTATCCTAAATATTGTTGACCTCAGAAAGCCAAATCCTTGTGTAATCTCCGATTTGATTAGATCAGATTGTATTATATCTCCGGGTGATCCGTTGCAGTAGAAGATTTACACAGTCCAGCTACATTAATGTGATCACCACCCACGTTCGACGCCAACGTGCAGCAACCACTCACAAACAGCAGGTGGCAGGACTAGCAGTGGAAAGTATACAGAGTGGTCCATCTGAAGTTTCGGATGAAATTATCTCGAAAACTATACATCGGGTAAAAATAGTGGTTAAGACAAGTTCATCAGCTCAGACGGGGACATCAAATGATACTACACGTGACCCCGAGCCCCCGCCCCCTTGGGTGGGGTGGGGGGAAACTTTTAAATCTTAAACAGAAACACTCATTTTTATTGCAGATTCGTATACTCCATGAAAAAGGAATCAAGTTTTGTCTGAAAAATTTTTTTTAAACCATTGACAGATGGCGCTGAAATAGAGAAAAATTAAAATTAGGGGAAGAACTCCAATTTATTTAGAATGATCCGAGAAGGACGCATCAAATCGATACAAAGTGTGCACCAATTCTTTCATTACGCCAAATTAAGCTATTTTTACAAAATGTATCCTACCCGCCACAGTTTTTGATGGAGGGAGGCGGAATGGTATTAAAATCTCGTTAGGGAACTCTTCTCATTTGACTGTGTCGCTATGCAAATACGTGTGCATTTCTGCCAATGGCCCTTGGAAGTGATAAGAGGTGACAATGAGTTTTTGGATACTTTATGTTCACCGATGAAGCCACATTCAAAGACAATGGCGAATTAAATCGTCGGTTACTTGATAGGACTGCATTTTTTTTGACCGAAATGTTACTGGGGAATCTTTTTTACAACTTCTCCGCGATGATTTGTTGGAGCTAATGGAAGATGTTGATTAAGAAACTAGGCAACGAATGTGGTTCCAAGAAGACGGAGCAGCTTCCCATTACGCTAAAAATGTGCTGAACGTTTTAAATTTACGGTACCCTGGTCGGTGGATAGAACATGGAGAACCAATTCAGTGGCCTCCACGTCCACCAGACCTAACATCTGTTTTTTTTTTGTGGAGGTATTTAAGAAATATTGTTTATGAAAGACAGCCCACAACCAGAAATGATGTGGAGTAATGCATTCGAAGAGCGTGTGCAGCCATGCCACGAGATGTGCTGCTCAAAACTGTGGACGACTTTCGCAGACAGTGGACTTTATGCATTGAAGCAAATGGGGATAATTTTGAACGATTTCTTCGTGGCTAATTGCATTAATTAAGCACCGCAAATTGTGAGAGGCATGGGGACTCACACCAATGAAGCACCCCATGGGAAAATCATTCTAGGACGTCCATGTCGTTGTTCCTGGGTAACGCTAAAAGTAGTACACCGACCTTTATACTGAGCCATAGTTCGCAGTTTGGCCACGGTAGCGCCACAGTCGGGTGAGTAATGCAATTGTGAAGAGTTTCCTAACGAGATTTTAATACCATTCCGCCTCCCTCCATCAAAAACTGTGGCGGGTAGGATACATTTTGTACAAAAATAGCTTAATTTGGGGTAACGAAATAATTGTGGCACATTTTTTATCGATTTGATGCGTCTTTCTCGGATGATTCTAAATAAATCAGTGTTCTTCCCCAATTTTACTCTTTTCTCTATTTCAGCGCCATCTGTCAATGGTTTAAAAATTTTTTTCAGACAAAACTTGATTACTTTTTTTATGGAGAATCAGAATCTGCAATAAAAACTGAGTGTTTCCATTTAAGATTTAAAAGTTGTCCCCCGCCACACCACCGAGCGAGGTGGCGCAGTGGTTAGCACACCGCACTCGCTTTCAGGAGGACGACGGTTCAATCCATCCTGATTTAGGTTTTCCGTGATTTCCCTAAATCGTTTCAGGCAAATGCCGGGATGGTTCCTTTGAAAGGGCACGGCCGATTTCCTTCCCCATCCTTCCCTAACCCGAGCTCGCGCTCCGTCTCTAATGGCCTCGTTGTCGACGGAACGTTAAAAAACACTAACCTAACCTAACCTAACCCCGCCCCACCCAAGGGGGCGCGGGCTGGAGGTCACGTGTAGTATCATTTGATGTCCCCCTTTGAGCTTACGAACTTGTCTTACCCACTATTTTTACCCGATTTATAGTTTTCGAGATAATCTCACCCGAAACTTCAAAAAAATGGCTCTGAGCACTATGGGACTTAACTACTGTGGTCATCAGTCCCCTAGAACTCAGAACTACTTAAACCTAACTAACCTAAGGACATCACACACATCCATGCCCGAGGCAGGATTCGAACCTGCGACCGTAGCACCGAAACTTCAGATGGACCACCTTGTATACAGGGTGTTACAAAAAGGTACGGCCAAACATTCAGGAAACATTTCTCACACACAAATAAAGAAAAGATGTTATGTGGACATGTGTCCGGAAACGCTTAATTTCCATGTTAGAGCTCATTTTAGTTTCGTCAGTATGTAGTGTACTTCCTCGATTCACCGTCAGTTGGCCCAATTGAAAGAAGGTAATGTTGACTTCGGTGCTTGTGTTGACATGCGACTCATTGCTCTACAGTACTAGCATCAAGAACATCAGTACGTAGCATCAACAGATTAGTGTTCATCGAGAACGTAATTTTACAGTCAGTGCAGTGTTTACAAATGCGGAGTTGGCAGATGCCCATTTGATGTATGGATTAGCACGGGGCAATAGCCGTGGCGCGGTACGTTTGTATCGAGACAGATTTCCAGAACGAAGGTGTCCCGACAGGAAGACGTCGAAGCAATTGATCGGCGTCTTAGGGAGCACGGAACATTCCATCCTATGACTCGCGACTGGGGAAGACCTAGAACGACGAGGACACCTGCAATGGACGAGGCAATTCTTCGTGCAGTTGACGATAACCCTAATGTCAGCGTCAGAGAAGTTGCTGCTGTACAAGATAACATTGACCACGTCACTGCATGGAGAGTGCTACGGGAGAACCAGTTGTTTCCGTACCATGTACAGCGTGTGCAGGCACTATCAGCAGCTGATTGGCCTCCACGGGTACACTTCTGCGAATGGTTCATCCAACAATGTGTCAATCCTCATTTCAGTGCAAATGTACTCTTTACGGATGAGGCTTCATTCCAACGTGATCAAATTGCAAATTTTTACAATCAACATGTGTGGGCTGACAAGAATCCGCACGCAATTGTGCAAACACGTCATCAACACAGATTTTCTGTGAACGTTTGGGCAGGCATTGTTGGTGATGTCTTGATTGGGCCCCATGTTCTTCCACCTACGCTCAATGGAGCACGTTATCATGATTTCATACGGGATACTCTACCTGTGCTGCTAGAACATGTGCCTTTACAAATACGACACAACATGTGGTTCATGCACGATGGAGCTCCTGCACATTTCAGTCGAACCCCAGTACCAAATGAAGAGACTCTTCGTGCTCGTATTGTGGACGGCTGTGATACAATACGCCATTCTCCAGGGCTGCATCAGCGCATCAGGGATTCCATGCGACGGAGGGTGGATGCATGTATACTCGCTAACGGAGGACATTTTGAACATTTCCTTTAACAAAGTGTTTGAAATCACGCCGGTACGTTCTGTTGCTGTGTGTTTCCATTCCTTGATTAATGCACCAGAATGACTTTACCGTACTTCGCTGGCCACCAAACTCTATAGATTAAAACCCAGTCGAGAATCTGTGGGATCACCGCGGTCGGGCTGTTCGCGCCATGGATCCTCAATCGAACTAGGGCACTGAAGTCGGAGAGGCTTCACATCCCTGTAGGTAACTTCCAAATCCTCAGTGATTCTCTTCCTGCACGTCCGCGCTGCAAAAGATGGGCATTCACGCCTTTTCGAGGTGATTACATTAATGTAAGCGGACCGACTATGCAATATTTGTTTTCGTGTGCCTTACGATCTACGATGAAAGAGTAATTTCGAGGGGCATACGGCAAATAGTATAGACACTTATACCATACGTGAATTTCCGGACTTATACTCCCTCTCTTTTATTTTTTAGAAACTTTAAACTTCATTCTTGTTACGATTTACACTACTGGCCATTAAAATTGCTACACCAAGAAGAAATGCAGATGATAAACGGGTATTCATTGGACAAATATATTATACTAGAACTGCCATGTGATTACATTTTCGCCGCGCGGGATTAGCCGAGCGGTCTAGGGCGCTGCAGTCATGTACTGTGCGGCTGGCCCCGGCGGAGGTTCGAGTCCTCCCTCGGGCATGGGTGTGTGTGTTTGTCCTTAGGATAAATTAGGTTAAGTAGTGTGTAAGCTTAGGGACTGATAACCTTAGCAGTTAAGTCCCATCAGATTTCACACACTTTTGCACTTTTTTTTAATTACATTTTCACGCAATTTGGGTGCATAGATCCTGAGAAATCATTACACAGAACAATCACCTCTGGCCGTAATAAGGGCCTTGATACGCCTGGGCATTGAGTCAAACAGAGCTTGGATGGCGTGTAGAGGTACAGCTGCCCGTGCATCTTCAACACGATACCACAGTTCATCAAGAGTAGCGACTGGTGTGTTGTGACGAGCCAGTTGCTCGGCCACCATTGACCAGACGTTTTCAGATGGTGAGAGATCTGGAGAAAGTGCTGGCCAGGGCAGCAGTCGAACATTTTCCGTATCCAGAAAGGCCCGTACAGGACCTGCAACATGCGGTCGTGCATTATCCTGATGAAATGTTGGGTTTCGTAGGGATCGAATGTAGGGTAGAGCCACGGGTCGCAACACATCTGAAATGTAACGTCCACTGTTCAGGGTGCCGTCAATGCGAACAAGAGGTGACCGAAACGTGTAACCAATGGTACCCCATACCATCACGCCAGGTGATACGCCAGTATGGCGATGACGAATACACGCTTACAATGTGCGTTCACCGCGATGTCGCCAAACACGGATGCGACCATCATGATGCTGTAAACAGAATCTGGATTCATCCGAAAAAATGACGTTTTGCTATTCGTGCACCCAGGTTCGTCATTGAGTACACCATCGCAGGCGCTCCTGTCTGTGATGCAGCGTCAAGGGTAACCGCAGCCATGGTCTCCGAGCTGATATTCCATGCTGCAGCAAACGTCTTCGAACTGCTCGTGCAGATGGTTGTTGTCTTGCAAACGTCCCCATCTGCTGACTCAGGGATCGAGACGTGGCTGCACGATCCGTTACAGCCATGCGGATAAGATGCCTGTCATCTCGACTGCTAGTGATACGAGGCCGTTGGGATCCAGCACGGCGTTCCGTATTACCCTCCTGAACCCACCGATTCTATATTCTGCTAACAATCATTCGATCTTGACCAACGCGAGCAGCAATGTCGCGATACGATAAACCGCAACCGCGATAGGCTACAATCCGACCTTTATCAAAGTCGTGATGGTACGCATTTCTCCTCCTTACACGAGGCATCACAACAACGTTTCACCAGGCAACGCCGGTCAAGTGCTGTTTGTGTATGAGCTATCGGTTGGAAACTTTCCTCATGTGAGCACGTTGTAGGTGTCGCCACCGGCGCCAATCTTGTGTGAATGCTAATCATTTGCATATCATAGCATCTTCTTCCTGTCGGTTAAATTTCGCGTCTGTAGCACGTCATCTTCGTGGTATAGCAATTTTAATGGCCAGTAGTGTAAATATTGCCAAAATTAAAAAAAAAACAAGCCATCTTTCAAAGCTTACACATAGTAGTAGCTTTGTAAAGAATCGATGTCAAATGAGGTATTTTTGTATCTACGAGTGAGCTGAACAGTTTCCGAGATATGAAGTGATAAATTTGAAGCTATTTCCCAGAGGGGAAAATTTCAATCGTTTAAAAGAAAATAACATAACTCTGTCTCTAATTAAAATTAAGAACAGCTTTTTCACATGTGACAATGTAGACATCTATACCGTACGTAAATAGAGCGTTTTGCGTGATTTTTCTTGAAGGTACAGTCTTTAAAACGATTATCTACAGCAGAATCGTATCGAGGTGATCGTGCGCCCCTGGCAAAACTGCTAAAGCTGCATCAGCCCCCTCTGCTCGTTCCCTTCACCGTGTAAGTATCTGTCCAGATTTAGAAAATTTTATAATTTTGTAAGTAGGTTTAATGATAATGAACCATCACTGAAAAATTTACTTCATGAGTTATATTGATGAAAATATTGCATATAACGTCTACCTCTACGTCTATGTATTACTCTGCTACTCACAATAAAGTGTCTGGCAGAGGGTTCAATGAACCACCTTCAAGCTGTCTCCACCGCTCCACTCTCGAACCGCGCGCGGGAAAAACGAGCACTTAAATTTTTCTGTGCGAGCCCTGATTTCTCTTATTTTATGGTGATGATCATTTGTCCCTATATAGGTGGGTGGCAACAGAATGGTTTCGCAATCGGAGGAGAAAACTGGTGATTGAAATTTCATGGGAAGATCCCGTCGCAACGAAAAACGCCATTGTTTTAATGCATGCCACGTATCATGTCCGCGGCAGTGTGTCCCCTATTTCACGATAGCAAATTAAATATATAATTACAAATTATATAAATTTCCTTAACAACTTGAAAGTAAGGCAAAATCTGTACTAAATCTTATTGTTTACGGCCACTACTTACATTGGTTTCAGTATGATGTATAACAAAGAAAAGATTTTATTTGCTCCTCATATGTTATGAACACTGCATTATTATTAGAAATAAAAAATTTTGAAATTTGTGGTAAGATCTTATGGGACCAAACTGCTGAGGTCATCGGTCCCTAAGCCTACTACACACTGCTTATTCTAACTTACGCTATGGACAACACACAGACCCATGCCCCAGGGGGGACTCGAACCTCCGACGGAGGGAGCTGCACGGACCGTGACAAGGCGCCCTTGACCACGCGGCTACCCAGCACGGCTTAGAAATAAAAGAAAGGGCTATAAGTGAGAATTGAGAAATTATCTCTTTCCAAGAAATGTCTTTTTACTGCAGTTTCAATTTTCATTTCCTTGCCGTAAGCGAAGCAAACTCGTTGATTGCGTCATTGTAACCAGGTGATGTACCATATTCTATCGACGAGGTCACCAAATTTGACAGCCTACTCGATGTTCGGTAGTTTTTATAATCTTTCATTTGCTGAAACAACGTTGACAAGATGGTGCAGCCAATAACGGCATCAAAAATATCCTCAAAACTATTTCGATGTTTGGATAACTGAATAAGCATCTCTTAACCCATACCTCGAAAAAAAAAAAAAAATGGAAAGCCATGTCAGTGCCCTCCATCTTCATTTAGGGCGTATCACAGCAGGAAATTAAAGTTAGATGAAAGAAGAGATACAAGTGAGAGCTGTTTTCCATACCTGCTACAGCAACCATTCCCTAACTTTCGAGATCCTACAATACTGTAGTGAAGTAGCAGCGAGCACTCCATTGTCGAACAAGAGCGGACTGTGTAGATAGAAGCAATACGATCCAAGCGCACTGTTCCCATCTAAACCATGTTACCGCGAGGCGTCTGCTAGATAGCATTCGTTCCTTGATGGCGCTAGTTGGCCGAAATGGAACTGTGGAAATCACTGTGTGACAACATCGTGCGTTGGCAGTCGCAAGACGGGATAAGGGCTTCTTTTCGTAAGCAGGACTCAGGAACATGACGGATAGCAGAATTCACGTACCTCGCCCGGTTAATTCTTCAACCGTCTTGAGTTCTCGTTTTTCTACAACCTTTTTTCTTTTGAGCGGTCCCTCTTGGCGGGAGCCTATCTCGCCACCGCATCGGTGCGGTCTACATCTACATCTACATTTATACTCCGCAAGCCACCCAACGGTGTGTGGCGGAGGGGACTTTTCGTGCCACTGTCATTACCTCCCTTTCCTGTTCCAGTCGCGTATGGTTCGCGGGAAGAACGACTGCCGGAAAGCCTCCGTGCGCGCTCGAATCACTCTAATTTTACATTCGTGACCTCCCCGGGAGGTGTAAGTAGGTGGAAGCAATATATTCGATACCTCATCCAGAAACGCACCCTCTCGAAACCTGGACAGCAAGCCACACCGCGATGCAGAGCGCCTCTCTTGCCGAGTCTGCACCTGAGTTTGCTAAACATCTCCGTAACGCTATCACGGTTACCAAATAACCCTGTGACGAAACGCGTCGCTCTTCTTTGGATCTTCTCTATCTCCTCCGTCAACCCGACCTGGTACGGATCCCACACTGATGAGCCATACTCAAGTATAGGTCGAACGAGTGTTTTGTAAGCCACCTTCTTTGTTGATGGACTACATTTTCTAAGGACTCTCCCAATGAATCTCAACCTGGCACCCGCCTTACCAGCAATTAATTTTATATGATTATTCCACTTCAAATCGTTCCCTACGCATACTCACAGATATTTTACAGAAGTAACTGCTATCAGTGTTTGTTCTGCTATCATATAATCATACAATAAAGAAACCTTCTTTCTATGTATTCGCAAAACATTACATTTGTCTATATTAAGGGTCAGTTCCCACTCCCTGCACCAAGTGCCTATCCGCTGCAGATATTCCTGCATTTCGCTGCAATTTTCTAATGCTGTAACTTCTCTGTATACTACAGCATCATCCGCGAAAAGCCGTTCCTGTCGCGGAGCGCTGTGGCGGATGCCTGCAGACTGTACCTGTCGCGACAACGTCGCAACTTCACACACTAAACGTCAGATGTCGTCTAATTTAAACTATACTGGCTAAATAAGCTCTCCGGTCGCGCTTTGTAGTTTTCAGGATTACGGTGAGCGACATTACGTTTTGTTTAGCCAGTTTCCGTGTGGTTTTCGAGACTCTTGACAGCGTCCGCGGGTGACAGGCACGTTGTTGTGGGTGGGGACGCAGGCAGCCGGTGCAGGGCCAGTGGCGGCTGTCCTGGCTAGGTGCCCGGGCCGGCGTGTGGACCCCGTGTTGCCGGATCTCCGTGAACCGAAATACACCTTCCGACCACGGCTCCCGCGCTAATGCTCTCCAGTTTTGACTGCCTCCAGCCGTTTTTTGGCCCCCACATTCGTGGAGATTCTCCTCGCCCACCAAACGACCCCTCCGCGCGCCCGCAAACAATGCAACTACTGGGAGTGGCTTCTAGCCCAGAGGTTCTCTCGACGCAGAGGAAAACATACCGTGTACGTGGGCTGACAGGCGCCGGGATTGCTTGTTGACCGACGCGCGGGTGACTCAACGACGCAGCCACCTCTCCAGCGTCATGTTTCAGCTGGACAGTCGGATAGCAGGAAGCGCCCCCGATGCGTCACGTAACACAGCTGTGGATCTACACGCAACTGTTAGATTGCTGACACATCAAGTTCTAGTGCAAAAAAGGGCAGCTCGTTTTGTATTATCACGTAATAGGGAGGAGAGTGTGGCAGATATTATACGCGAGTTGGGATGTAAGTCGTTAAAGCAAAGACGTTTTTCGTCGCGGCAAGATCTATTTACGTAATTTCAGTCACCAACTTTCTCTTCCGAATGCGAAAATATTTTGTTGAGCCCAACCTACATAGGTAGGAATGATCATCACAATAAAATAAGAGAAATCAGAGCTCGAACAGAAAGGTTTAGGTGTTCGTTTTTCCCGCGCGCTAATCGGGAGTGGAATGGTTGGGAGATAGTATGATTGTGGTTCGATGAACCCTCCGCCAAGCACTTAAATGTGAATTGCAGAGTAATCATGTAGATGTAGATGTAGATGAGTCAAGTCAATTCACTAACTACCGGGTTGTTATAATTAAACTTTTCTTATTTAACACGTTATAACACGGTAAAATAATTACCGTACGAGGACCAGACTTCGCAGCATTAATATCAAGAACACGGGGAAGAGAAATAATCCAGACTCACTTCAATTTAAACACTTTTAACGCACTGGTACGGTAATCAGACCATTACATACCGGTACCATTACTGCTACCAAAGGGGCTCAATGTGGCGTCCATAGTCTCCAGAAATGTTCAAATGTGTGTGAATTCCTAAGGGACCAAATTACTGAAGTCATCGGTCCCTGCCGGCCGCTGTGGCCGAGCGGTTATAGGCATTTCAGTCCGGAACCGCGCTGCTGCTACTGTCACAGGTTCGAATCCTGCCTCGAGCATGCATGTGTGTGATGTCCTTAGGTTAGTTAGATTTAAGTAGTTCTAAGTCTGGGGGACTGATGACCTCAGATGTTAATTCCCATAGTGCTCAGAGCCATTTTAACCATCATCGGTCTCTAGACTTGCACACTACTTAAACTAACTTATGATAAGAACAGCACACACGCCCAAGCCCGAAGGAGGACTCGAACCTATGGCGGGTCCACAAGAGCCTGAAAGCGCAGGACTGCATTCTGCACAGCAGAACGAAGCATGCCCGTAGGTATGCTGGCTACCTCTCTTGATACTCAGCACTTCAGATCAGCACATGTGTGAATGTTCCCCTGGTAAACCCTGAACTTCAGGTAGCTCCACAACCACAAATAACAGGGAGTGAGATCAGGTGTTCGTGCCGGCCAAGTATTTGGAAACGATCGGCTGATAATTCGATAGTTTCCAAATGTGTTTCGGAGAAGGAGGTGAACTTCACGAGCAATGTGACGTGGGGCCCCATCTCTCCTGAAAACTGTTGAGTTCAGTGCGTCTCTCTACCGTAGGGCGGGTATGACAAACTGGCGAAGCATATCGCAGTAACGCTGGCCAGTCACACTGCACGTCTTTGGTCACTGAGTGCCAACCTGTTCAAAAAGGAATGGGCCAATGATGAACGTATCCGTGAAGCCACACCATACGGTGACACGTTCAGCATACAGAGGCACTTCGTGCACAGTGACTGGAGGTGAAGATCCCCACACTCGGCAGTTCCGTGTGTTCACCTCACCCGTCAAGAAAAATGAGCTTCGTCTGTCCATAGGATGGTCCAGGGCCAGCCCTCGTCAACTTCAGTCCTTGCGAGAAAGTGGAGAGCGAAGTCAACACGTCCTTGTGCGTCCTGTGGTGCAAGCTGCTGTGTGATATGGATCTTGTACGGATACCGTTTGAGAATACCTTAAAAAGAAATTGATGATAAAATGGTTCAAATGGCTCTAAGCACTATGGGACTTAACATCTGGGGTCATCAGTCCCCTAGACTCAGAACTACTTAAACCTAACTAACCTAAGGACATCACACACATCCATGCCCGAGGCAGGGTTCGAACCTGCGACCGTAGCAGCAGCGCGGTTCCGTACTGAAGCGCCCAGAACCGCTCGGCCACAGCGGCCGGCGAAATTGATAATAATGAGCCCCATTTAATTTCTGGGGTAAGGTGTATGGCTCTAGCAATTTATCATCAAGAATGTCTGCCCCGTTGATGGATAAACGATTTTGTTGCCCTCTTTCTGCAACCGGATAGGGATTTTCATCAGCCTACACATGCTGATTATAAAAGTTCACAACGCGATCTTTTGTGAATCCCGTCCCGTTGGTAAATAAAATCTTCGACGAAAAAAAAAAAACAGTGGATCTGCAGCACACTTCTACAAGAGCCACTCACAGAGCTGCACTCTGCTGCGGTGTATGGAATTGTTGAAGATGGTATGGACACAGAAAGTGTTCATGTGGTACCGCCCAGATAAGAGGACGACTAAAAACCTCGGCTGCCGCCGCCAGCCGTCGCGCACTGGTTCTTTCGTCTTTCGTCTAGTAAATATATCACACGCTCCTCCCTCTGACGTTTGGACCGACTTAGGAAGTGCACTTTTCACCTTTTGGGCTACTAGAGAACCTATGTGCTCAAGACGTTGAAAAAGTCGGGCGAACACCTTATCGAATACTACTCTTGCGACATGGCTATTACACTACTGGCCATTAAAATTGCTACACCACGAAGATGACGTGCTACAGACGCGAAATTTAACCGACAGGAAGAAGATGCTGTGATATGCAAATGATCAGCTTTTCAGAGCATTCACACAAGGTTGGCGCCCGTGGCGGCACCTACAACGTGCTGACACGAGGAAAGTTTCCAGCCGATTTCTCATACACAAACAGCAGCTGACCGGCGTCGCCTGGTGAAACGTTGTTGTGATGCTTCGTGTAAGGAGGAGAAATGCGTACCGTCACGTTTCCGACTTTGATAAGGTCGGATTGTAGCCTATCGCGATCGCGGTTTATCGTATCGCGACATTGCTGCTCGCGTTGGTCGAGATCCAGTGACTGTTAGCAGAATATGGAATCGGTGGGTTCAGGAGGGTAATACGGAACGCTGTGCTGGATCCCAACGGCCTCGTATCACTAGTAGTCGAGATGACAGGCATCTTATCCGCATGGCTGTAACGGGTCGTGCAGCCACGTCTCGATCCCTGAGTCAACAGATGGGGACGTTTGCAAGACAACAACAACCTGCACGAACAGTTCGACGACGTTTGCAGCTGCATGGACTATCAGCTCGGAGACCATGGCTGCGGTTACCCTTGATGCTGCATCACAGACAGGAGCGCCTGCGATGGTGTACTCAACGCCGAACATGTGTGCACGAATGGCAAAACGTCCTTTTTTCGGATGAATCCAGGTTCTGTTTACAGCATCATAATGGTCGCATCCGTGTTTGGCGACATCGCGGTGAACGCACATTGGAAGCGTGTATTCCTCATCGTCATACTGGCGTATTACCCGGCGTGATGGTATGGGGTGCCATTGGTTACACGTCTCGGTCACCTCTTGTTCGCATAGACGGCACTTTGAACAGTGGACGTTACATTTCAGATGTGTTACGACCCGTGACTCTACCCTTCATTCGATTCGTGCGAAACCCTACATTTCAGCAGAATAATGCACGACCGCATGTTGCAGGTCCTATAATGGCCTTTCTGGATACAGAAAATGTTCGACTGCTGCCCTGGCCAGCACATTCTCCAGATCTCTCACCAATTGAAAACGTCCGGTCAATGGTGGCCGAGCAACTGGCTCGTCAGAATACGCCAGTCACTACTCTGTGGTATCATGTTGAAGCTGCACGGGCAGCTGTACCTGTACAAGCCATCCAAGCTCTGTTTGACTCAATGGCCAGGCGTATCAAGGCCGTTATTAAAGCGTGAAAATGTAATCACATGTCAGTACTAGTATAATATATTTGTCCAATGAATACCCGTTTATCATCTGCATTTCTTCTTGGTGTAGCAATTTTAATGGCCAGTAGGGCATTACGCCTAAAGGGAACGGTATCGCATGTAACTTCCAGTTACTAACCCCGTAGCAGAAAATCATATCAGCCACATCACCTATAGAGTAGTATGCTTCCCTTGGTAACAGGTCCAAGGGAAAAGAAAATTTATTGAACCATTCGTGTACAGGACAGTACAAAATCACAATAACAGTAAACATAGAAATCAAGCGATTGTTTATAGGCAGATACGACAACACGATACGTACCCAGCGTTGGAAGTAATTTACTGCGCAATAGCACACACTAACAAGATCGAATTACAGTACTTACAACACGACGCAAACAACACAGATGGTTGTAGACTACGCAATGCTCAGACTGGTGCATACACCAGAGTACTTCGATACAGAGAGACCTGAACATTAGTGAACCCTGTTGGCGGATCACCGAGGCTTTGACTGTGGCCTTACAGTACTTGTTTATTCTATGTTTACCTTATCTGTCATGAGGCAGACACATTCACAATCCAAAGGCTGTAGCCATTATGGACTAGCGTACAAATCACGCGAAGTATGGCTTACCGCGCACATATTTATTGGATTTTTCTTGTTTTGATGGTTACTACCACCTCTCAAAACATGCCACACTCTTTTGAACATCCTGTATGTAACATATGCGCACGCGGACGAAGCCACAAGTAAAAAGGTAGTAAAAAAATAAATCAGTACCTGCTCCAGCTCGGTAAAAAAAACGCACATTCTCCTTACAGACGGTCAGATTTTTTTATCCTTTCCCTGTCCTTCATTTGTGTTGTCCGCCCGGTGAAGCCGGGGCACCCTTTGTACACAGAGAACGAAGAAAGATCTATTATATCTACAGAATTGTGGCACCGACATTTTTTTAAATTGAATCATATACTTTTCCTGTGACAACGGCAACAGGCTTTGAAGACTACTTGAACGAGATAACATGTAAGTGGAAGTTGATGAAGTAGTAACGAGATGACAGCGCCATAAACCACCGTTCAGCCATCAGGAGGAAGAGGTCCCAGAAACATCTTCCTTACCGCACAAATGTAATCAATCACTTAACTCGAAAAAAGAAAATTTCAGAGTAAGTCGTTGTTGAACTGTGGGTACACAGCACAAACAACCGTGTTAACAGCGGAACACCTCGGTGGAGAAAAAAACAAGCGAGGGACGATAGTTGCAAAAATTATTCGAATAATAAGGGTTAAAAGAAAAGGAAGGGTAGTCCCGTTGAGTACAAGCTGATTTGGAACGAAGCACATGCGACACCCAGTTTTGAAATCACTCTCTTTGCTTGTGGGTGCCCGAAGAAAACATTTTAGACACACCGTCGCACAGGACTGGCATAAAGGGCGTCAATGAAACCACCCACTGCCCACCAGGGCACACATTTAACGGTCGAAAGCGGACGTTCGCAGTGCGATGGGCAACAGGAACATGTTCCTGACGACCTTTGACACTTCTGGTACACTCCGAAGTTTCAACCCTTCTCTAAGGGTATTATGGGGTTGCATCCCCATTTAACATGATCGCACCCCTTTGGTGTGCAGCGCGACCGCAATTTTTGGTCTCATGTGCAGGTTGGAACCACTAGGTACCGTTCAAAACGGTTCGACAAAATTCGAACGTGATCCAAAGTAGCAAAGGGTACTCACGGTTTCTTAGCCCTCCTGTTCCGCGCCCTGATGTGGCATAATCACGCAGGACTGCAACGTAAATGTGTGCGTGAATAAAACCGTAAACGGTCCGAGTGAGAACCACTAGTTCAGCAACACCTTCGATGCCACCCACGCAAATTTGTTGAGCACGTCACGAGTGTACATGGTGCCTGAAGGTAGGCAAACCCCACCAAAGTGGTGTCGAACAGGTTGCCTAGACCTCAGACGCTAGAGGAGCCGCCAGGCTGAATTGGTGTCGAAGTTTCTGACAGGTGCATTTGTAACGTGATAAACAAAGTTGCGTTGGGGCACCGTCGGTGTTGCCGAACTGAGATGTCATATAGGGACCCTCTGCAGTTTTATTCACGCACTTGTTAATGTTGGACTCTCGCGTGATCGCGCCACACAAGGACGGAAAACACGAGGGTTGAAAAAGCTTGCTGATTCTGTGGTGTCACCGCCAGACACCACACTTGCTAGGTGGTAGCCCTTAAATCGGCCGCGGTCCGTTAGTATACGTCGGACCCGCGTGTCGCCAGTCAGTGATTGCAGACCGAGCGCCGCCACACGGCAGGTCTAGTCTAGAGAGACTCCCTAGTACTCGCCCCAGTTGTACAGCCGACTTTGCTAGCGATGGTTCACTGTCTACATACGCTCTCATTTGGAGAGACGATAGTTTAGCATAGCCTTCAGCTACGTCATTTGCTACGACCTACCAAGGCGCCATATTCTCCAAGAATGTATTCTGAACAAATAATATTGTGAATCATGTACCGTCGAGAGCGACGTTCATCATTAATGGATTAAAGTTAAGTATCGAACTAATTACGGCCGCTTTCTGAATTCTAATTCCTTGTCATGTTCCACACCTCACGTCAGTATGGTTCTTCCTTCCTCAGGCCAGCCTGCGTGAGCTAAAACGCGTGCATTTCGGCCACCTTTAGTAACACGGTGTTGGCTCGTCTGCCAGCACAACAGATTCGATCATGCTTAAATTTCATTGAATGGTTTTGATCCGTCTGTAGTAGTTCCAGCCTATTTACTAGACCAAAAATAGCGGTCATGCTGAACTCCAAAGGGGTGCGATCACGTTCAATGGCGATGCAGCCCCACAGGGTTCTTAGACACGGGTTGAAACATCCGAGCGCATCAGCAGTGCCAAAGGCTGTCGCGAACATCTCCCTGTTGCCTGTCAGACTGCAAACTGTAGTTTTCGACCACGAAATGTATGGGGAACAATGCCACAGGGAAAGAGGTAGTTTCATTGAGGTCCTTTATGCCACCCCCTGAGGTCTTTTCTTGTTGATTCTGAGCAGCGGTGTGTCTGAAATGTTTTCTTCGGCTACCCGTAAGAAAACCGGGTGATTTCAACACTGGGTGTCACAGAGACGTCAAAAGAAGTGATGAAAAGTGGATAAAAGGGGCTGTAACGGCCTTCTCATGGTGTGACACGTCCACGGCAGCTTTGGTAGAATTTTGGTTTGAATGTGGCATCATTAATCCACCTTACAGCACCCGTCAACTTCTGAGCTCTGGCCCTTTTCTTCACATGTGACGACACCTTGCTGTTTAAACCCGAGGGTGACGTCGCAGGGCGCCACGCTTTGTACCATTACAGAAGATGACTTCAGTAACATTTCAGGCTAATTCCAAACTTATGCGTCGGAATGGGAGATAATTAAGTGGCTTCCAATTCTGTTGCGCAGTGCAATTCACGTTTAAGAAAGTTGGTCCTCAAAATAAATTTAAATCGTTGAGCTGTTGCTATTTAGCTTGTAATATTATTGGGATTTCCGTAGTATGAAAGCTGTGAGTACCCTTGGAAAGGCATCCACCTATCTGTATATTAAATGATCAACTCATGAGATGAGACCTATTCTTTGAAAGACATTTGTTTTATATAATTTACGTAACTGTAAAGATGCGCACCTAGCGCGGACGCCTATACATCGATTGCGCAGTCAACAGAAGCTGAACTGAACGTTCCGCTTCGGTCTAAATAAAAGATGACAGTAAAAACTTTTGTAGATCTTCAGATTTTATCGTACATCTGCTTGTAATGTGAAAGCGTAAAGAAGGTCGTCTTTAAGCCATAAAAGTGAGCGGTCTTGCCAGCGTGCAGACAACATTATTAATTAATAAAATTCGAGTAATTTATGTTCGATACTGTAAACCGGCGAGTTATTGTCATGAAGGTGTTGAACAGTGCAAGAATTCTCTTTAAGGAAGGAGAAAAGTAATGACTGTAATTTGTGACAAAAGCATGAACCAAGGAGACAGCACACGACAGGCTGAAATCTGATCGCACCATACAGTTAGAAAAGTACTTATGTAAGTTATACTGTTTATAAATAAGCCCTAATTGCTTGTGAGAATTGTTTGAATATATTTAGTGTTTATCAGATTTCTTATTCTATTCTTTTCCTTTATTTTTTTTTTACCTCCATGTCATATTATTTTTGTAAATATCAAACAGCCTTTACTACAGCAGAGAATACTTCGGCATCCCGGTCGTAAACAGAAGGCCACTCCTTGACTTCTATACAACTCATAGCTGCCCCATTTATTAATGATTTCATTTGCAAATGCAATTATTTTATTGTTTATTGTTAAAGGTCCCTTAGGTAATTATAAAATTCATACTGATTACGTAAAGGAATCCGGGTCGTTCTTTTCCAAATAATAGAAGCCTTTGCGTAATCAAAAACTTGCCTCCTTCTGACAACAATCAGGAGCCACCCAGAAGACGGACGTCTTCGACCGCTTTTGTGTTTCCTGTGGCAAAGCTGCGCCAAACTGAGAACACGACATTCTAGTATGGAACACAATATATATATATATATATATATATATATATATATATATATATATATATATATATATATATATATATATATATATATATATATATAAGCAGAACACAACGCTTTAAATATGTTCACACCCGTCCGCATTTGGCGTTTTCTTAAGGAGAGTAACTAGAACACATCCTAACCACGAAAAACACCCCTACACCATCTACTCTGCATTTCACGGTTGCCACCATACATGATGACACATAACATTTTCCATCTTGCTATCGGATTGGCGCTGGTTACAGCGCGGTTTATACTCCAAATTACTCGTTACCAGTCATCAATTGCTCAGTAGCGTCGCTCTTTACAACACCTCAAGCGTCGCTTAGCACTGACTACAGAAACGTGGGGCTTATGAGGGGTTGCTCGACCACTGTACCCCATTCTTTCAGCTCTCTACAGTCATTGTGCTAGCTGGACTGCTAGTAGCACGTTGGAACCCCGAGTGATTCGTGCCGCAGATTTCATGCGATTTTTTACAATCACCCTTGGCAATGCTGGACTCTTCGTGTCCGTCAGTACATGAGGTCTGCCTTGTCTTGCCTTAGCTGCCTTCCACTTCACAATCACATCACCAACAGTCGACTTCGGCAGATTTCGATGGGCTGAAACGTCCCCGATGGATTTGTTACTCAGGTGTCATCCAATGACTAGCCCACGTCTGAAGTCACTGAGCTCTCCTGAGCGACGACCCATTCCACTGTTACTGCTTCTCTTTTGACGACACAATACTCTCCCCCCTCCTTTAGTTGGCTCGTTGATTTGGGGAGAGAGGACCAAACAGCGAGGTCATCGGTCCCATCGCATCAGGGAAGGAAGTCGGCTGTGCCCTTCCAAAGGAAACATCCTGGCATTTGCCTGAAGCGATTTAGGGAAATCACGGAAAACCTAAATCAGGGTGACCCTGATTTAGGTTTTCCGTGATTTCCCTAAATCGCTTCAGGCAAATGCCGGGATGGTTCCTTTGAACCGTCGTCCCTCCGAATGCGAGTCCTTTGTGCTAAACGCTGCGCCACTTCGCTCGGTCTCCCCTCCTTTTATTTTGGTGGTTCTGCCTCTCGTGACATCAATTCCGAAATTACACAGGTGTGTCCGCATACTTTTGATCAGATAGTGCATCTGGATTTTGCATTTCCGCAATGGAATTTTCAAGCATTTCCTTATACTAATGGACACGAGGTTGTGTTTGAGCCTTCGGTCAAATTGTGAAAAATTTGTGGGGACAGAATTTATTTGCGGCTAAATGTTCGTGCGAAATCGAATATGATGTGTCTTCGACATCCCCTAAGGAGAGCTACACCGCGTCATAAGACACGTGCCGATCCTCTTTAGTTATGCTGCGCACAGAACGATGTTTCTTTGATACAACAACCTATTTTGATCGACCTTCAAGAAATTCGTCTCTGACATGACCACAATCTCGACTAAATTCCGCAAACTTACTGTGCACACTCTTTTCTGAAGGTGACATATCACCAAAGTTTTTTCAAAAAATTTTTAACTCCTTTCGGTTATCACTCATACAGTCTTACAAAGATATTTCAACATTTAAATGCGTTTTCAACGTTTAAATGTGTAACTGCTCGAAAAATTTAATTATCACTTACCTTCATTTAACCTGAATTAAAATACGTTCAATTATACTGATCGTAGGAAATCATGCATCAAAACGATCACGTGAAATTTTTTCACAAGACTCGAAACTGGATGGGGTGGGGATTGGGTGCGAGGTTCTTTCAGTTAACTTCAAACAGCAGTTTGTTGAGTTTGCCCACAGTGCTCAACGAAATCAAAGTCACAATGAGTACGTAGATATACAATTACAACAAAATATATTTCTTATTTGTGGGTTGCCTGGACAAGGAAAAGTTGTAGGACAAATTCAGGGATATTAAAATCTGTGCCAAGTCTGAGTGCAACAATTTTTATTTGCTCTTTGTGATATACAAAATTCACATAAAATTGACAGAGAGCAAAGTCCTCTAAAATCTCAATGGAAATTACACAAAATAACTAACACTGGGTGAGGGGTGTACCAAATTATGTGGAAGACTGTATGGAGAAAACCCAGCAAAATTCTTCATCTGTGGAGCTCCTGAATTTAAAGTTAATGAGGCAAACGAGACCAAAAATTATAATCAAACAACACATGCTGCATGGCACAACAAGTATGTCGCGAGAGGTTTGGCATATGGATCATGGTACTGCAACGCAATTGTAACGCAATTCTCCAAAAATCAGCCAGGGTGCACCAACAAGCGCCAGATAACGGCCAGGAGACGAATAGCCCAGAAACTTCCTTTTCTGCTCTGAACTCTCAAATTAAAAAAAAAAAAAAGAAAGTCCTCCACATGTAGGGGATGACTCAATGCTATTGACAATGTGACGAAGTAGAATATCACATATTTCATAACGAAAGAGGGGAACTTCCAACTTTTGTGTACAAAATGCATACTGACATACAAGAGTTGGCACTGGCCTGAAACAAAGTCCCACCAATTAGCCAAGTTCTTCAGACCAAACAACTCACTCGACTGGATACAGCAAATATTTGGAGCAAAAGCAATCAAGTTTCTCACGCTGGTCACTTGGCGTCACGGTGTCCGTACATAAAAGGCATAAATGTCATACTTAATTATTCTATTGGGACTGCAGTGGCAGTATGGTGGTTTCTAACCTCGTCGAGGACATGCGCCGTCTCAGCCAACAAAAGCATGGAGCGGGTCAAGGCTTCACTTCTGCTCAACATCCCAGGGAAGATCGTCCCTCCTAATGAGACTCACTGACTGCCTGCTGCCGACAAACAGGAACTAGAGACTTCCCAGCAAGACAAATGTAAATCCTTCCACCCAAGCAAACATGCCCAGCTCTCTCAATATGATAACCACAAAACAGTGGCAGAAAAATGAAACAGTATCACATAGCCATGTTACAGACTGTTTCTTCAAACGCTCACTGTAAACAAACTATTCGGCCATTTTCTGAGCAGCCATTGTGTTAGCAATGACAAATGATAAATATTATAATAATGGTAAAATCGCATTACACCAGCACCATGTTGTACTCTAATATAAAAAATTAAAAGGCGATTCCTTTACCAATCTCCAAAAGACTGGAGCTGATCGTATAGTATACAAATGATTCTCGTACACTATCCTGCAACTCAGGGGCCTACACCACAAAGATCTAAAACAAAAGTTTTTGGTTTCACTACTGTGCTGCGGGACCTCTCATTATCGTTTTAGATGCAGACTTAATTATGTTGTACGGGCTTATTCGGCTGAATTTTTTAGTGGACAGCTGGTACGAATTAAGTCAGCATTCAACTTCCATGCCCTATGCTACCTCTCGTCGAATTCCAACGGTACCAAGTCAAAAACGTGGCACTTCTGTTACCAAAACTGTGGCGACTTTTAAAAGAAACAAACTGAATTTTGCTAGTAGTAAATGAGTTACATTTCTCAAAGGCGAACTCTTCCATACTTCATTTCATCCAATACAAGACCCATGAAAAAAGATTTTTCTAATATGAAGATCGGTCTAAGGCTGTACCTTTCACTTATTATCAAAAACAACAGAATTGAAGTTGATCCAAAACAGTCTTCAAACCTCAGTATTAGAAAACAGTCTAGCAGTACAACCACATATGTTAACTCAAGGTTGATACACTGGAAACGTTTGCTGAGTAACGGAAGAGAGACAGAAAACGGACAAAAATCCTTGTATTAATGTTCGTGAAAAATATGTTTCATATCACCATCAAAGAGTGCACGAGGCGCGTCACGGCACCACATACTGGAGAACATCGTACCCAGCTGATCAGCGTGGATGAGTGCAGGCGCGAAATCATCATCAAGGAGCAAGCTGTGCTACACAACCTGTCTGCCGCTGTTTCTTGCAGAATGATGGGCTATACATGAATGTATGATAACAAGGAGAATTCCGATAACATCTGGTAAAACTGGTTCAAATGTGTGTGAAATCTTATGGGACTTAACTGCTAAGGTCGTCAGTCCCTAAGCTTACACACTACTTAACCTAAATTATCCTAAGGACACACATACACACTCCCATGCCCGAGGCAGTACTCGAACCTCCGCCGGGTCCAGCCGCGCAGTCCATGAATGCAGCGCCTCAGACCGCTCGGCTAATCCCGCGCGGCTGGTAAAACTGTTTTATTGATACACAATCGGCTTCGCGGCCTGAAGCCGCATCATCGTGTGCAATCTACAAGGTAAAGAGTAATATACAGTGCTCAACTTTGTGGATATCAAAGTTAATAACGGCAATATCTAAAATGTACCCAATGTTAGAAGATAGGTGTACACATCGCTCCTAGTCAAATTATATTATTCAGTGAATATTGTCTACATTAAATTGGCAAACGAAGGGTGACAAAGACTTGATCCATTAATTTCGTAAAAACTGCTTGTGAGGTCTATAACTACACGGTCCACCGACCAGTAGTTTTTACGAAATTAATGAGTTAGCTCTTTGCTACCCTTCGTTCGTCAATGTAATGTAGACAACACTCACTGAAGAATACATCTCAGCTAGGAACTATGGGAACACCCATGACCTTATAATATTATATTTTAGATATCACCTTCATCAATTTTAATATCAACAAAGTTGAGACACTGTATATTCCATTTTACCATGTACAGTGCACCTGATTATGTGGCTTTAGGCCGCGAAACCGGTTGTATATTAACAAAATAACAATTTTACGAGCTGTCAGCGGAATTCTTCTCAACATCATGCCTTTCGACAGCTATGGAAGTCCAGAATATAAAATATATGAATGTATTGCAGTCAGTCTTTACCTTGCGTCCATTCCTGACTGATGTAACTCACTGAATTTCACTTAAAGGCGGACAGTTAGATAGCATGAAGCGAAATAGCTATATATCTGTTTTCAGAATACATATGAAAGATTAATTTCAACAGTTCACTGTTCCTCTTTAACGTGGTGTGAGGATTTGTGTGACTGTGTGAATTACTATTTCCACTAGAATACGGTACAAATTTTCTTTTAACTTAATAAATATTCCACGTTTAGGGAGAAATAATTATTCTTTGCGTGTGGCGGATTATTTCTTGGAACTGTTATACGCATGGAGCAGCGGAACTATCATTATTATAGGAAGTACGTGATAATAGGCAGACAGAAGCAAATTTAGGGCCTTAGTAATGCTGTGTACTGTATATTTTGCTATATTAGTCTTTTTGGGTGTTAGGCCCCTTTTTATGAACGATTAGCAGTACTGACATTTAGGTTGAAGCGAGCACTCGGTAACTGGAGACTGAATTTTTGTGTGCTAAACCCCAACCTGTTCGGCTATTAAATACGAGAACCGCCACAACAGGCTAAACATTTTCGTTTCCCTCAGTAATGAAAGTAATATTTTAAGTACTGTGGTTTAATTAGTATTAAGTGAAGCTGCAAAAGAATTAGCCAATTTGATTAATTAAAATTTTCATTTTAATTACGATTATTTCAGAAAGTATTAGATTTGAAATGAATGACGGTAAAAATCTGTTTCGTCCTTTTGTTGTCTTGCATTTGGCTAGCAAACGTGGGAGTTATATCTCTTAAAACTGAAGTTTGCTTGGACATATATCTCAAAACTTTAATCTTTTTTAAAAAGGAATAGTTGTTGATGGCTGTGTTTATAAATCTTCTTGAATATTTTAACGATTTTAGTTTTTTGCTCTCATGAATTCATTAAAACCTAAATGTATACTAACTTTAGTGCAATTAAATAATAAAATTTAAATATAGTGTAACAGGATTTTTATTCTAAACTGCTAGGATGCTGTTTGTGCAGGTAAGCTAACACAGAATTTCTCTAGGTAGCGACCCAATACCAAGAAGTTAAACCTAAAGACCTATACAGCCTAAATACGGCCCTGCGCATACGTACCATACTTTAGTGAGCCTTATCATGTTCAGATACTTCCGGATGTCCCACTGTCTCGGGGGCTCCCATGCAGAAAGACGTTGTTTGGACAGATCTGTGGAGGAGCTGCGCCCGATAGCTATGCAGTCAGCAACGCGCTTCAGCGCACAGCAGCTTACATGGAAACGAATACAGCTTGATCTTACTGTGTGTGATTCCGCGCGGAACAATACATTAAATTCTACAAGAAATGTGAAATAACAGTTAAAAACATAACCTAAACGCAGGTCCATCTCTACCAGTTTCCGAGTAAACATAGTGAAGACAACAGAATGTCATAGACATTTGGGGTGGGACACCTTCAGACAACCGAATATTTACAATTTCAGAAAAATTGGATGACTTGTTCAAGAGAAAGAGTTTGATAAATTGAGCAAGTCAATAACGCGTTGGTACAGCTATGCCCCTCATGCAAGCAATTATTGGGCTTTGCTTTGATTGATAAAGTTGTTTCATGTCATCCTGTGGGATATTGTGCCAGATTCTGTCCACCTGACGCGTTAGATCGCAAAAATCGCGAGCTGGTTGGAGGGCTCTGCCCATAATGCTCCAAATGTTATCAATTGAGAAGAGATCCGGTGACCTTGCTGGCCAAAGTAGGGTTTGACAAACACGAAGGCAAGCAACGGAAACACTCGCCGTTGGAGAGCGAGCGTTATCTTGCTGAATTGTGAGTCCAGGATGGCTTGCCAAGAAGGACAACAAAACCGGGCCTCGAACGTCGTCACCGTACCGCTGGGGGGGGGGGGGGGGGGGGAGGGGGTGCCGCCGATGACAAGCTAAGTGTTCCTGCTACGAAATGATGAAATGACATCCCAGACCATCACATCAGATTATCGAGCTGATGGCGGGCGACAGTCAGGTTGGGATCCCACTGCTGTCCAGATGGTACCCAGGCACGTCTTCGGCGTGCACTCTCATTGTCTTCACTGATGAGTCCCGTTTCGAATTGAGCCCTGATGAGCAGCGAAGACAGGTCTGATAACGCCCTGGACGGCGGGAAATTCCAAGCTGACTGTCGCTCGCCATACGGCCCAACAAACAGGAGTGATGATCTGGGGTGTCATTTCATTTCACCTTTGATTGTCATCTGGGAGACCATTACAGCCCAGCGGCACAACAATATTCTACGCCCCTTTTTGTTACCCTTCATAACAAGCCATGCTGGGCTTACATTTCAGCAAGATAATTCACACCTGCAAATTGTGAGAGTTTCTATTGTTTGTCTTCGTGCTTGCCAAACTATATCTTGGACAACAACGTTAAGCAATCTCTCCCCAACTGAGAATGTTTTCAGCATTAAGGGCAAGGTCCTCCAACAAAATCGGGTTTTTGACGATATAACGCGCCAATTGGACAGAGTATGGCACAATATCTCTCGGGTGGACGTCCAACAATTCCTTCAATCAACGCCAAGTCGAATAACTGTTTCCAAAAGATCCAGAGGTGAACCAACAGGTTACTGACTTTCTCGATTTGTGACGCTCTTACTCTTGAATAAATCATCCAATTTTTCTGAAATGCCGGCCGGAGTGACCGAGCGGTTCTAGGCGCTTCAGTCTGGAACCGCGCGACCGCTACGGTCACAGGTTCGAATCCTGCCTCGGGTATGGATGCGTGATGTCCTTAGGTTAGTTAGGTTTAAGTAGTTCTAAGTTCTAGGGGACCGATGACCTCAGATGTTAAGTCCCATAGTGCTCAGAGCCATTTGAACCCAATTTTCTGAAAGAGTAGTCATTAGTTTCCCTACCCGGTTAGCCGAGCGGTCTAACGCATGGCTTTCCGGAGTGGGAAGGAGCGCCTGGTCCCCGGCACGAATCTGCCCGGCGGACTTGTGTCGAGGTCCGGTGAGCTGGCCAGTCTGTGGAAGGTTTTTAGGCGGTTTTCCATCTGTCTCGGCGAATGCGGGCTGGTTCCACTTATTCCGCCTCAGCTACACCATGTTGGCGATTGTTGTGCAAACAAAAAAAATTCTCCACGTACGCGTACACCACCATTACTCTACCACGCAAACATAGGGGTTACACTCTTCTGGTTTGAGACGTTTCCTGGGGGGGGGGGGGGGGGGGGGAGCGAGGGGGGGAGGGAGGGGGGTCCACCGGTGGCCGAACTGCACAATATCCCTGGGTTCGTTGTGGGGTGGTGGAGGGGTGAAGTGGGCTGCAATAGTCGTCGTGGGGTTGCCGACCACTGCGGATGTGGCGGGGACGGAGCCTCTCCGACGTTTCTAGGTCCCCGGTTAACATACGTACAATACAATACAATCATTTGTTTGCCTGTACGTGTACGTCTCATCTATCGACGTCTGTCCCTTTCGGATAATTGCTTCGTGGTGCGTCTTCTTTGCCTTAGAGTGTAGCTTCATCTCTTCAACGTACCAAACAACACAGAATCTGAACAGTAACTGGCAAGAAGAGTGTAGTGTGATTCGATGAATCGTGATTTGGCCTTCATTCAAATGATGCAGGTAGTCTATTGCAGCAACGGCCCAATGAGGCGATTAACCCGCAGGGTGTGGACGTTGTAGTTCAGCCCAGAAGTGGTTCGGTGAGGTTTTGGGGGTACCATGACTTGAGCGCACTCATTAGGTTACCGCGAACATAAACTATTAAATTTATCTGAGCATTCCCAGCAACTAAGTGTCGCCCTCAGTCTCTGTCGGTCCATTATGGCCAGGGGACATCGGCTAGTATGCACTTTTCAATTCAATAAACTTTACCAAAAGCCGTATACTTTAGGTTATTTTATTTTATTTCATTTGGAAAGCAACCAGCTTCGGCAATTCATTTTGCCGTCTTCAGGCGCCATACGCTGTTTTCGAATCAACGAGCTTATCGTATAGCGCCATAAAACTGGATCCCGTGAATCCCAATCGTTCTTTCACGCTTTCGTATGAATCAGTTGCACACCGATTAGGATTCATAATATCCAGTTTTATGGCGCTATACGATAAGCTCGTTCATTCGGAAAAGCATATGGGGCCTGAAGATGGCAAAATGAATTGCTGAAACTGGTTGCGTTCTAAATGAAATCAAATAACCTGAAGTAAACGGTTGTTGGTAAAGTTTATTGAATTGAAAAGTGTCAGCCTTTCTACATCTTCACGATGAGTGTGGTGTAGAAACTCCCGTCTTCCTGGGCGACAACAGTCGTATAGGGCTGCACGCAATCGCCCCTGCTCTGACGAACACTCTGACACCTATCGAACTCCAATTAGCTCGATAAATCGCCCGATCCTAATCCTATAGAAAAGTCTGTGGCTGGTTGGAGCAGCTGGTGAAATGCAGCAGTCAACATCGCCGTAATCTACTAGGTCCACGAAACCAATTTAATAGAGCGGCTTCAGCCAATATGTCATATGCGAAGAAACCCTCACCGAACAGAAGCCATTATCAGGGTGCGGGGCAATGGGAGGATGGTGTTACATGCTGTTGTTGATATCTCCAGGGGTCATTAATTATTTCTTTGGTGTGTTTATGAAGAAGAAAATCCAAGGAGACAACCGTCGGCCGATCCGGATATGCTCTGCAACGTATAACTTCCCCAGTGTTGTGCGGATGTGCTATTCACAAAAGTGTAGCGGGCTGCATACGGGACGATTTTACGGAGCGCACCTCTCGAACACTTGAGAGGGACTTGCTGTGGCGTCACAAAGTCATTTGCAAAACTATTTTGCACCAGCGACCAACCAATTTTATGTACTATGGATTTTTACAAGGTTTATTATGTTTCAAAGTAGATGTGCAGGTGGTGGATATCCCAAATTCACAACATATTACCATGCCTAATACAAAGTACGAAAGCCGTTGGAATTGAAAACTGGTTCCAGTTGTCTCCGAGTGGATAAATACATGTCCTATATGGTTTTAAATGGGAATCCTATACCATTCTTGCTACATAGTGGCAAGCTCAGGTAACGCTGATGGAGGTGGATAGCTATCATGTATACGTCTCTCCACAACAAGCCGCAAAGGCTCGACAATACTGAGATCTGTTGACTGGTGGCGAGGGGAGATGCGACAGTTCATTCTCGAGCTCACAAGACCAGTCCTGCGAGCTGTGTGAACAGGGGCCCTCTCGTCTTCTAACACAGCATCATCATTGGGGAACGTACATTGTACTAGGGAGGAAAAATGATCACCTAAAATGGCCACATAACCCTTGGCAGTAATGCGACGTTGCAGGGTAACCACGGTTCCCGTGGAATACCGGGATATGGCTGCCGAAATCATGGCCGAACCCCCGCCATGTTTCGCTCTTGGGACGTAAACTCGTCCAGATATTCGAAACAGAGTTAAAAAAGCGTCATCCGGCCAAATAACTTTCTTCCATTCCTCAGTAGTCCAGGTTTTATGTCTTCGGCACCACGATTTCCTGTTACGAAATGATAATTAAATCGACACCCTAGCTGCAAACAGGCGTTGATATACATCATTGGGGACATGTTGAAAATGTGTGCCCCGACCGGGACTCGAACCCGGGATCTCCCGCTTGCATGGCAGACGCTCTATCCATCTGCGCCACCGAGGGCACAGAGGATGGTGCGCCTGCAGGGACTTATCCCTTGCACGCTCCCCGTGAGACCCACATTCCCAACATGTCCACACCACTAATTTGTAGTGCGCCTAGCAGATGTTTGCCCATCACACTCATTACTCGTGGCTGATTAATCTACCAAGTCCCGTACGAGTTGGGGCATAGCGTGTGCGTTCGCACAAGAAGGTCAATGGCCGGGTAGCCATATTTTAACTATATATGAAGGTAGTATCTGTTCCCGAAAGAACAGATACCATTGATGACCTTGCAGCTTCTCTAGAATCAAATGATAATTAAATCGACACCGTAGCTGTAGACAGGAGATCCCGGGTTCAAGTCCCGGTCGGGGCAGACATTTTAAACATGTCCCCAACGATGTATATCAACGCCTGTTTGCAGCTGCAGCTGCAGACAGGAGATCCCGGGTTCAAGTCCCGGTCGGGGCACACATTTTAAACATGTCCCCAACGATGTATATCAACGCCTGTTAGCAGCTCCAGCTGCAAACAAGAGATCCCGGGTTCGAGTCCCGATCGAGGCACACATTTTCAACATGTCCCCAATGATATATATCAAAGCCTGTTTGCAGCTAGGGTGTCGATTTAATTATCATTTCATTCTAGTGAATCTGCACGGTCATCAATGTTATCTGCTCTTTCGGGAACAGATACTACCTTCATATATATATATATCCCCCCCATGAACCATGGACCTTGCCGTTGGTGGGGAGGCTTGCGTGCCTCAGCGATACAGATAGCCGTACCGTAGGTGCAACCACAACGGAGGGGTATCTGTTGAGAGGCCAGACAAACGTGTGGTTCCTGAAGAGGGGCAGCAGCCTTTTCAGTAGTTGCAAGGGCAACAGTCTGGATGATTGACTGATCTGGCCTTGTAACAATAACCAAAACGGCCTTGCTGTGCTGGTACTGCGAACGGCTGAAAGCAAGGGGAAACTACAGCCGTAATTTTTCCCGAGGGCATGCAGCTTTACTGTATGATTACATGATGATGGCGTCCTCTTGGGTAAAATATTCCGGAGGTAAAATAGTCCCCCATTCGGATCTCCGGGCGGGGACTACTCAAGAGGATGTCGTTATCAGGAAAAAGAAAACTGGCGTTCTACGGATTGGAGCGTGGAATGTCAGATCCCTTAATCGAGCAGGTAGGTTAGAAAATTTAAAAAGGGAAATGGATAGGTTGAAGTTAGATATAGTGGGAATTAGTGAAGTTCGGTGGCAGGAGGAACAAGACTTCTGGTCAGGTGACTACAGGGTTATAAACACAAAATCAAATAGGGGTAATGCAGGAGTAGGTTTAATAATGAATAGGAAAATAGGCATGCGGGTAAGCTACTACAAACAGCATAGTGAACGCATTATTGTGGCCAAGATAGATACGAAGCCCACGCCTACTACAGTAGTACAAGTTTATATGCCAACTAGCTCTGCAGATGACGAAGAAATTGAAGAAATGTATGATGAAATAAAAGAAATTATTCAGATTGTGAAGGGAGACGAAAATTTAATAGTCATGGGTGACTGGAATTCGAGTGTAGGAAATGGGAGAGAAGGAAACATAGTAGGTGAATATGGATTGGGGGACAGAAATGAAAGAGGAAGCCGCCTGGTCGAATTTTGCACAGAGCACAACATAATCATAACTAACACTTGGTTTAAGAATCATGAAAGAAGGTTGTATACATGGAAGAACCCTGGAGATACTAAAAGGTATCAGATAGATTATATAATGGTAAGACAGAGATTTAGGAACCAGGTTTTAAATTGTAAGACATTTCCAGGGGCAGATGTGGACTCTGACCACAATCTATTGGTTATGACCTGTAGATTAAAACTGAAGAAACTGCAAAAAGGTGGGAATTTAAGGATATGGGACCTGGATAAACTAAAAGAACCAGAGGTTGTACAGAGATTCAGGGAGAGCATAAGGGAGCAATTGACAGTGATGGGGGAAATAAATACAGTAGAAGAAGAATGGGTAGCTTTGAGGGATGAAGTAGTGAAGGCAGCAGAGGATCAAGTAGGTAAAAAGACGAGGGCTAGTAGAAATCCTTGGGTAACAGAAGAAATATTGAATTTACTTGATGAAAGGAGAAAATATAAAAATGCAGTAAGTGAAACAGGTAAAAAGGAATACAAACGTCTCAAAAATGAGATCGACAGGAAGTGCAAAATGGCTAAGCAGGGATGGCTAGAGGACAAATGTAAGGATGTAGAGGCCTATCTCACTAGGGGTAAGATAGATACCGCCTATAGGAAAATTAAAGAGACCTTTGGAGATAAGAGAACGACTTGTATGAATATCAAGAGCTCAGATGGAAACCCAGTTCTAAGCAAAGAAGGGAAAGCAGAAAGGTGGAAGGAGTATATAGAGGGTTTATACAAGGGCGATGTACTTGAGGACAATATTATGGAAATGGAAGAGGATGTAGATGAAGATGAAATGGGAGATATGATACTGCGTGAAGAGTTTGACAGAGCACTGAAAGACCTGAGTCGAAACAAGGCCCCCGGAGTAGACAATATTCCATTGGAACTACTGACGGCCGTGGGAGAGCCAGTCCTGACAAAACTCTACCATCTGGTGAGCAAGATGTATGAAACAGGCGAAATACCCTCAGACTTCAAGAAGAATATAATAATTCCAATCCCAAAGAAAGCAGGTGTTGACAGATGTGAAAATTACCGAACTATCAGCTTAATAAGTCACAGCTGCAAAATACTAACACGAATTCTTTACAGACGAATGGAAAAACTAGTAGAAGCCAACCTCGGGGAAGATCAGTTTGGATTCCGTAGAAACACTGGAACACGTGAGGCAATACTGACCTTACGACTTATCTTAGAAGAAAGATTAAGGAAAGGCAAACCTACGTTTCTAGCATTTGTAGACTTAGAGAAAGCTTTTGACAATGTTGACTGGAATACTCTCTTTAAAATTCTAAAGGTGGCAGGGGTAAAATACAGGGAGCGAAAGGCTATTTACAATTTGTACAGAAACCAGATGGCAGTTATAAGAGTCGAGGGACATGAAAGGGAAGCAGTGGTTGGGAAGGGAGTAAGACAGGGTTGTAGCCTCTCCCCGATGTTGTTCAATCTGTATATTGAGCAAGCAGTAAAGGAAACAAAAGAAAAATTCGGAGTAGGTATTAAAATTCATGGAGAAGAAATAAAAACTTTGAGGTTCGCCGATGACATTGTAATTCTGTCAGAGACAGCAAAGGACTTGGAAGAGCAGTTGAATGGAATGGACAGTGTCTTGAAAGGAGGATATAAGATGAACATCAACAAAAGCAAAACAAGGATAATGGAATGTAGTCTAATTAAGTCGGGTGATGCTGAGGGAATTAGATTAGGAAATGAGGCACTTAAAGTAGTAAAGGAGTTTTGCTATTTGGGGAGCAAAATAACTGATGATGGTCGAAGTAGAGAGGATATAAAATGTAGGCTGGCAATGGCAAGGAAAGCGTTTCTGAAGAAGAGAAATTTGTTAACATCCAGTATTGATTTAAGTGTCAGGAAGTCATTTCTGAAAGTATTCGTATGGAGTGTAGCCATGTATGGAAGTGAAACATGGACGATAAATAGTTTGGACAAGAAGAGAATAGAAGCTTTCGAAATGTGGTGCTACAGAAGAATGCTGAAGATTAGATGGGTAGATCACATAACTAATGAGGAAGTATTGAATAGGATTGGGGAGAAGAGAAGTTTGTGGCACAACTTGACCAGAAGAAGGGATCGGTTGGTAGGACATGTTCTGAGGCATCAAGGGATCACCAATTTAGTATTGGAGGGCAGCGTGGAGGGTAAAAATTGTAGAGGGAGACCAAGAGATGAATACACTAAGCAGATTCAGAAGGATGTAGGTTGCAGTAGGTACTGGGAGATGAAAAAGCTTGCACAGGATAGAGTAGCATGGAGAGCTGCATCAAACCAGTCTCAGGACTGAAGACCACAACAACAACACACACACATATATATATATATATATATATATATATATATAGGGTGAGTCACCTAACGTTACCGCTGGATATATTTCGTAAACCACATCAAATACTGACGAACCGATTCCACAGACGGAACGTGAGGAGAGGGGCTAGTGTAATTGTTTAATACAAACCATACAAAAATGCACGGAAGTATGTTTTTTAATACAAACCTACGTTTTTTTAAATGTAACAACGTTAGTTTTGTTAGCACATCTGAACATATAAACAAATACGTAATCAGTGCCGTTTGTTGCATTGTAAAATGTTAATTACATCTGGAGATATTGTAACCTAAAGTTGACGCTTGAGTACAACTCCTCCGCTGTTCGATCGTGTGTATCGGAGAGCACTGCAATATACATTGCGTTTCTACAGAATGATCTGCCAACGTTGCTCGAAAATGTCCCACTGGAAACGCGTCGACGTATGTGCTATCAGCATGATGGTGCTCCTGCACATTCCGCCATTAACACTAGGCTGACCCTTGACAGGATGTTCTACGGGTGTTTCATAGGACGTGGAGGACGCATAAATTGGCCAGCCCGTTCTCCTGATCTTACACCTCTGGACTTCTTTCTGTGGTGTACGTTAAAGGAGAACGTGTACCGTGATGTGCCTACAACCCCAGAGGATATGAAACAACGTATTGTGGCAGCCTGCGGCGACATTACACCAGATGTACTGCGGCGTGTATGACATTCATTACGCCAGAGATTGCAATTGTGTGCAGCAAATGATGGCCACCACATTGAACATCTATTGGCCTGACATGTCGGGACACACTCTATTCCACTCCGTAATTGAAAACGGAAACCACGTGTGTACGTGTACCTCACCCCTCATGGTAATGTACATGTGCGCCAGTGAAAAAGACCAATAAAAAAGTGTTAGCATGTGGACGTAATGTGCTGTTCCAGTATCTTCTGTACCTAAGTTCCATCACCGTTCCCTTTGGATCCCTACGTAATTCGGTGCTCTCCGATACACACGATCGAACAGCGGAGGAGTGGTACTCAAGCATCAACTTTAGGTTACAATATCTCCGGATGTAATTAACATTTTACAATGCAACAAACGGCACTGATTACGTATTTGTTTATATGTTCAGATGTGCTAACGAAACTAACGGGGTTCCATTTAAAAAAACGTAGGTTTGTGTTAAAAAACATACTTCCGTGCATTTTTGTATGGTTTGTATTAAACAATTACACTAGCCCCTCTCCTCACGTTCGGTCTGTGGAATCGGTTCGTCAGTATTTGATGTGGTTTACGAAATATATCCAGCGGTAACGTTAGGTGACTCACCCTGTATATATATTTTCGTGTTACGGGCATTTACATGACTGATGCGCGGTTTTGTAATTCCAGCTCACCCTGAAATTCGCTTCTTATGGAGCTCCATTCGTATTGTTTTGGTGCTGATGGGGTTTGCGAGTATGACATTCAATTCTCCAGAGACTTTTGCGGCTGTCGTCCCGTTATTTTTGGTCACAATCCCTTTCAATGACTGTCTGTCGCGATCCCACAACACACGCTATCGTCCACGTTGCGACAGAGCGGATGGCGTTTTTCCTCTTCCTCTGTATGCGGCATAATTCCCCAGTACGGTGCCAAACACATCAGCTACCTTGCTTACGGTAGCACCCATCATACGAGCACAACAATCTGCCCACCTTTGAACGCACTGATCTCCGACATAATGAACTCGCAACTACACACAACAGTTTTCTGACCACTACTGAAACTTACAACGTGGTGAGGACATTTCACAGCTGCCGTTCGTTGGCAAATACAACAGCGCAACCTGTCGTCTTGGTTAGCCCCTGCATTTATGTTCAAGCAAGCATTTCTCGTGGCGCCTCAATACTTTTTGTTCAAATACTGTACATTACCAGCGGGGTGGTAGCGTTGATATCTCGCGACGTTTTGGGAAGTGTCTTACTACCCATCTCTTCGTTAGAAGATGGGTAGTATGATACTTCCCGAAACGTCGCGAGATATCAACGCTACAACCCCGCTGCAGACCCGAGAAACCTTCATCAACAGTTTACCCGGGAAAGCCTACAGTTACATATCCTGTAAGTTACTTTCGTAACTACATTCTTTTTTCCGTGTAATTGTCTATCGACGATAGAATGTGTGACACCTCTGAAGACCGAGCTGTATCGTGTGCCTGGTCACCAGCTGCCAATGTGTCGAAGACCGTCGTACGTCAGAGTAGCACTCATGTATTGTCCTTGGGAGTTCCGTTTTCAGTTAAAGCTTGAGAACTTTTGTTCCTAAAAATGAACATGTATAATTTCTGGTTCTATGACGTATGTATGTTATTCAGTGATTACTGTGAACTTGTGGAGTTACGACCAGCTTTACTGTGAAGTTGTCCGCCCCGGAAGCTGTGTGGTCAGCGCGACAGAATCTCACAATCCTAAGGGCCCGGGTTCGATTCCCGGCTCGGTCAGAGTTTTTCTCCGCTCAGGAGCTGGGTGTTGTGTTGTCCTGATCATCATCATTTCATCTCCATCGACGCTCAAGTCGCGCAGTGGCGTCAAATCGAAAGACTTGCACCCGGCGAACGGTCTACTCGACGGGAGGCGCTAGTCACACGACATTCATAATCACTTTGAAGTGAATAAAAGTTACTGTTGGATGAAGTTGGATGAAGTTTGGCCGGCCGTTGTGGCCGAGCGGTTCTAGGCGCTTTAGTCCAGAACCGAGCTGCTGCTACGCTCGCAGGTTCGAATCCTGCCTCGGGCATGGATGTGTGTGATGTCCTTAGGTTAGTTAGTTTTAAGTAGGTCTAAGTCTAGCGGACTGATGACCTCAGATGTTAAGTCCCATAGTGCTTAGAGCCATTTGATTTTTGATGAAATTTGCAGATCTCATTTATGTGCAGTTAAATATTATCTCAGATTTACTGATTTTTGAGAATAATTTATTTGTATTTTTACAATCTGCGAAGAGAAAATTTCTGTAGATTATTTGAAATAGGAGATGATGTTTGGTTTTTCGAAAAGTTTGAATGTATTTCACACGAGCAACGAATTCTAGTTACTGTGATTTATGGAACTAGATATACAATTCAAAATGAATTTTTCACTCCACAGCGGAGTATGTGCTGATATGAAACTTCTTGACTGATTAAAACTGTGTGCCGGACCGGGACTCGAACCCGGGACCTTCGCCTTTTGCGGCCAGTTTTTTCATTTTGTTCAGTAATGTTCGTTGCGCTTGGTCTGGGCGGACATCACAGGACATCCGTTGAAGTTAACAGTTGAGTGACTTTCTCAGTTTTTTTATTACAGAGGGCCAATGCCTCTCTGACCGAACATGCAGAGCTACCGTGCCGGCATCCATCTGAGCTACCCAAGAACGCGTCACCACCCCTCCTCATAGCTTTACTTCCGGTGGTACCTCATCTCCTACCTACCAAACTTCGTAGAAGTCCTCCTATGAAACTTTCAGGATTAGCAGTCCTGGAAGAAAGGATAATGCAGAGACATGGCTTACTCCCAACCTGTACGATGTTTCCAGAACGAATTTTTCACTCTGCAGTGGAGTCGGCAAAGAAACTGTATGCGTAGCACTTCCTGGCAGATTGAAACGGGGCGTCGGACTGGGCTCGAACCCGGGACATTTGCCTTTTACGGAAAGTACTCTACCAACGGAGCTACCCAAGCACAACTGCTTCAGTGTTAGTCACGCAAATCGCGGGAGAACTTCTGTGTAGTTTGGAAGGTACGAGATGAGATACTAGCGAAAGTAAAGCTGTGAGGACAGGTCGTGAATCGTGTTTGGGTAGCTCAGTTCCTAGAGCAGTTGCTCGCAAAAGCCAGAGGTCCCGCTTTGGAGTTCCATTCCGACACACCGTTTTAATATGCCAGGAAGTTTCATACATACAATTTCTTCGCCGATCTGAGACGGATACGTTAATTTATTGCAGAATGTGTTGAAGAAGTCAATCGCTAGCGCCGTCCCTGCTGATCTGCTACCAGCTTCTCTCTCTTGTTGGTAAAAAAGCTGCAATAATACTTCACAATTAATTTCTAAACCAGTAGACATCAGCGAGCTTGGATAACAGCAGAGAGAGTATCTAAATAATGAAATTATTGAGCTTGCTTGATAGATGGAGAAATCTTTATGTGGATTACAAAACACGGTAAATCGGCAAATACATGAATAAATGAACTTAACGTCATATTGCGTATCTCAGGCACTAGGCAGGCAGGCGCTATGCGGGGCTCTGGTCACAATCTTAAGACTGGTCCATACAAGGAGCACGACAGCGCCTACAGTTTATCGGTCCGTACCTTGTGTCGCTTGCGGGCAGCATATCGTCCACTGAAAGCAAGATTGCGAAGCCGCCGCCGGGTAGCCTTAGTCCTAAGAATACATGCTGGTACAGTGCAGGAATAGTTGTGGAAAGACATACCTTTCAGCTGCATAGGCCACTTGAACAGCTCATATTCCGGCATGACCTTAGCGATGGGAACCAACAGGCCATGCTTCGGCTCGCAAGTGAAAAGGTGTCTGTTTCCCCAGGTTCCATCGATGCCACCGTACGGCAGGGGATTGTCCTGAAAAAACGAAGTAACCTTTAATGGGCTTGGTCGTAATACAGGTTGGGCAAAACAGTGCAGGAGTTCGAAACAACATCAACTGATAACCAAGATACGATCACGCGTAGTGTCTTAGAAGATTTGTTTGATGAATTTGTGGCTTACCTAACCCGGCAAGGACGTTCAACAAAAACGAAAGTAGCATCGAACGTAACTGATCCTCTAATGTTCTCAACATACGTGAACGATTAATTAAGTAGAGTCGGCAGCATTACACAGTTGCTCACTGAAGAGGTTCTTGGTTGCATCCAGTATCATCGTGGACGATCGAAAACAGATTCCGGTAGCCTTGAATAAAACCTCCACTTCATGGAATCAACGACAGCTCTCTCTAAATGTACCAGGTGTAAAACTATGAAACCGGAATTTGGTTGCAATAATTACACGTCTGTTGTATGAAACTGATAAACAATATTTTATTCAAAATAATCTCCATTGCTATTTATATATTTCTCTCACCTCTCCGGCACGCTATGAATTCCACAGCAAAAAACAGTTCTTCTTTTGAAGCGAACCATTCAGCGAGCCATGTTCGTACATTTTCACACGACTTAAAGCGTTGTTCAGCGAGAGCGTGTCCGAGTGATGCAAACAGATGATAATCGGATGGACCCAAGTCTAGACAATAAGCCGCATGCCCTAGTGTTTCCCAACTGAACACCTCGATCGTTTCCCTGACCCGTTTTGCTGTGTGTAATGGGGCGTTATCATGGAGCAATATGACTTTGGTTGCCTTTTTCCATATTCCTGTAGTGTTACACGTAATGCTCGATTTAAATCTGCCAAGGGAGAGGTGATCATAAGAAAAGGACTGAATAACCAACGAAAGGATAACGTTCTATGAGTCCAGGGGTGGTGCCCTGTATTGAGCTGTCAAAGAACTAAGGCGATACTTTTACCTCCTGTGTGCAATGCCGTTTACTCTCTAACCCCACAGACTTCAAAAAAACTCTTAGTTCTACCCCTAAATATTTAAAAGCTGTGACATCCTACTAATGGTGTGCCGCGCGTGGTAGCCGTGCGGTCTAGGGCGCCTTGTCACGGTTCGCGCGGCTCTCCCCGTCGGAGGTTCGAGTCTTCCCTCGGGCATGGGTGTGTGATGTCCTTAGCGTAAGTTGTGTGCAGCCACACCAAAGGTCCGAAAATGAGTCATGCTGTGGCATATATATATATATATATATATATATATATATATATATATATATATATATATGTATGTATAAAATGTGACCCGTGGTCGGGGGGGTAGCGTCTTTGAATAATAATCAAAACGTTCTCGGTCCCGGGGTCGAAACCCACCACTGCATAACTTTTCATTAATATTCAGCATTGGCGGCAGAAGACTTCCGGCATAAGAAGTCACCCTTATTCTACCAACGGCCTTGTCAAAGAGGGTGGAGGACCGGTCAGAGGTTCGGAGCACTCTCTTGTCCTTGGGATGGGAAACTGCCCCTCAACGCAGAAGAATCAGCAACGATCAACAGCATGAGGATGCAGAAGGTAATGGAAACCACTGCATTAAAGACAAATACGTGTATCCGTAGGACATGGGCCCTGTAATTGAAAAATTGTCATGATGATCTCTCCATTGGCAAAAGATTCCGGAATAGTCCCCCATTCTGATCTCCGGGAGGGGCTGCCAAGGGAGAGGTGACCATAAGAAAAGGACTGAATAACCAACAAAAGGATAACGTTCTATGAGTCCAGGGGTGGAATGTCAAAGGCTTGAACGTGTTAGGGAAGCTAGAAAATGTGAAAAGGGAAATGCAAAGGCTGAATCTAGATGTAGTACGCGTCACTGAAATGAAATGGAAAGAAAACAACGATTTCTGGTCAGAGAGTACAAGGTAATATCAGCAGCAGCAGAAAATGGTACTTCGGGAGTACGATTCCTTACGAAGAGGAACGTTCGGCAGAGAGTGTCTTTTGCGAACATTCCAGTGATACGGTTATTCTTATCAAAATCGTCAACAAATTAACACCGACAACGATAGTTCAGGTATACATGCGGATGTTGCAAGCTGAAGATGACGAGATGAAGAAAGTATATGAGGATGTTGAAAGGGTAACCCAATACGTAAAGGGAGAGGAAAATATGATAGACATGGGCGACTGGAAAGCAGTTGTAGGGGAAGGAGTAGAAGAAAAAAAATGGTTCAAATGGCTCTGAGCACTATGGGACTTAACATCTACGGTCATCAGTCCCCTAGAACTTAGAACTACTTAAACCTAACTAACCTAAGGACATCACACAACACTCAGTCATCACGAGGCAGAGAAAATCCCTGACCCCGCCGGGAATCGAACCCGGGAACCCGGGCGCGGGAAGCGAGAACGCTACCGCACGACCACGAGCTGCGGACTAGAAGAAAAGGTTACAGGGAAATATGGACTTGGGACAAGGAATGAGAGAGTGAAATGGTATAATTGTAGGAGGATTCGTTATGAATATGAGGATAGGACATTTCAGTGATAGGGTCGCTCTCACCAGAATCGACAGCAAACTAACACAGACAACAATAGTTCACGTACAGTCGTGGAAAAAACGAGCGAGACCCCTCGCCTTTTCGTTATGCTGATCCGCACAGCTTTAAAGTCTGCCTCACAGCATAACAGGCAAGGCAACGAAGTGCTACCAACATACTATGCACAGGCGTGAAATTGACAAACTATCCAAACTTTGTCAGACTGTTTCCAATCATGCGTAAGACTGTATTGATTGTGATAGTATGTTAAACACAACACGTAAATATAACATATAAATGAAAGAAGAAACGCTAATTAGTATAAACTGTACTAATAAAAATTAATTTCAGCTTATCGAGATAACATAACTGTTTTAGTAAGACGAAGTACCCCAGATCGTTACGAATTAGCAAAATATTATGCGCATTCGGCCGCGAAACGGTCTGTGTCAACGTTCAGACCAGTCATACTGGATTACCGTTGCTGACCTAACATGAAAGTGTGGAAATTTAGCAATGCGTGAAGATTCATAACGAAATTCAGCTAATAATCATCCAGTGTCACACTAAAGTCGATTCAATTATTGACTGAAGTAGAAAAAGTAGGCAGTGACAAGTATGAAATTCTACAAGAGTTTCATATTGACATCCACAGGGCGCCAGTACAGAATAATGGTAGCAATAAAACATATTGGGGCGCGAGAATTTCTTAAAATTGCTCTACTGATAGTCTATCTGCCTCCATCGAGATTAAAACCGAAAACAAACCAGACCTCCCTTGCAGGAGCAAACACCTTTCACTAAGTTAGTAGACAACCCAGGCAAACAGCCCTCTATTATTACCCCATACATGAATAAGCCGGCAATTTCGTATTGAAAATGGCAAAATGATCTGCAGTTTCTGTTGCATAGATCTTTCTGGACTAAAAAAACATGAATTTTCTACCTTTATGTCACCGCTTATGTGACAATCATTCGGGATATTTATCGATATAACAAAATACTGTTATTAGCGAGTAAATTTAGGAGGATAATTCTACACCACCCCAGGAAATAAACGGCGATATAGCTGCCAAACGTATTCTAGAATGTTTCGAATTCTCCACTAGACTCGCCACAGCCAGAAAACATTGATTAGCCGAAGTGTTTCTTAAGCTAGCAAGCAATGGGAATGATCGCACTTCTAAAACGCGGTGGCATTAATACTGGGATCTGAATTACCACGTGTATAGGCAAATGGATTTTATTTGCATTCCTGTAAACGTGATTTGGATCGAAAGCGTAGCTACGATTAATATGCTGATGTATCGACTGTAACTAGAACATTTGAGTAAAGAGTAGGGGGAATTATTTATGCGGCCCTCATCTTCAGTAACTGTCGTAGCTGTTTTCGTTGTTAGGATTTCGTCACCTAAATCGGTAAAAATGCAACCTTACTACTCTCACTTTCTTGACCGCCTATCTGTCTACCCAACCCTTAAAACCCGTTCACCTCGACTACGGATAGACATAATAAGCAGAAATGTTTCGGACTTCCTGCGGTATACGGTCCCTTGGTGGTGTAAAAAAGTGAGCTTCTATGTCAACGCAATCTAAAGATACGGCCGTTTATGTAAAGAAGATTTACGCGAAAGGTCAAGAAATGGCTCTAAGAACTATGCGACCAAACTGCTTACGTCATCAGTCCCCTGGACCTAGAACTACTTAAACCTACCTAACCTAACACACATCCATGCCCGAGGTAGGATTCCAACCTGCGACTGAAACAGCCGCGAGGTTCGTGACTGAAGTGCCTAGAACCGCTCGGCCGCCACCCCCTGCGAAACCCTTTTCAAGTCATGTATAATGATAATATACAGGGTGTTACAAAAAGGTACGGCCAAACTTTCAGGAAACATTCCTCACACACAAAGAAAGAAAATATGTTATGTGGACATGTGTCCGGAAACGCTTACTTTCCATGTTAGAGCTCATTTTGTTACTTCTCTTCAAATCACATTAATCATGGAATGGAAACACACAGCAACAGAACGTACCAGCGTGACTCCAAACACTTTGTTACAGGAAGTGTTCAAAATGTCCTCCGTCAGCGAGGATACATGCATCCACCCTCCGTCGCATGGAATCCCCGATGCGCTGATGCAGCCCTGGAGAATGGCGTATTGTATCACAGCCGTCCACAATACGAGCACGAAGAGTCTCTACATTTGGTACCGGGGTTGCGTAGACAAGAGCTTTCAAATGCCCCCGTAAATGAAAGAGGGTTGAGGTCAAGAGAGCGTGGAGGCCATGGAATTGGTCCGCCTCTACCAATCCATCGGTCACCGCTTGAACCACATGTTGTGTCGTACTTGTAAAGGCACATGTTCTAGCAGCACAGGTAGAGTATTTCGTATGAAATCATGATAACGTGCTCTATTGAGCGTAGGTGGACGAAACTAAAATGAGCTCTAACATGGAAATTTTCTTTATTTGTGTGTGAGGAATGTTTCCTGAAAGTTTGGCCGTACTTTTTTGTAACACCCTGTATACTGTCTAGTGACTGTATTCGCCAGCAACTCAGATCGTTTGATCACGGAACTTTTACGGAGCTACATTCAAATTTTGTTGGAAGTCGTCTGCAATATCCACTTATAAACACCCTAGGAACGTCGTATGTGATATCCACTCCTGAAGACGCTGGCAGATACTGCAGTACCACAACAAGTAGTAATTAATTTATTGTTATTGGTCGATGCATGACACTTTATTTCAGTATCAGTTTAACGCACCTAAGTGTTGTCTATGGATGAAAATAATGAACAAAAAATAAATAAACAGCAAACAACTTCGATGTTCAAATCAAATGTAACTCACATGTAGCATATTACAACATAATTTCGTTGTTACGTCTACATGACTACATCTACAGGATTTATTTGCAATCCAGACTTACGTGGCTGGCAGAGGGTTCATCGAACCGCCTTCGGACTATTTCTCTACCGTTCTACTCTTTAACAGCGTGCGGGAAAAAGGACCACTAAATCTTTTCTTTCGAGCCCTGAATTACATTATAACTATGGTCATTTCTCCTGTGCAAGTTCAAGAGGAAATAATGTTTTGGCATTCAGAACACATGTTGGTGAGTGAAATTTCGTGCAAAGATCTCGCGGCAAAGAAAAACGCTTTTGTTTTCATGAATGTCACCCCAACACGCTCATCAAATCTGGGAGTCTCTCTCCCCTATTTCGTGACATTACAAATCGTGCTACCGTTCCTTGGACATTTTTGCGTGCACCATCAATCACGTCTGTGAAGGTTCCCATACCGTGCAGGTATACTATAGCAGTGGAAGGACAAACGTAGTGTAGGCAGCGTTTTCACTAGACTGTTGCGTATTCTTAGCGTGCGGCCAATAAAACGCAGTCTCTCGTTTGCCTTCCCCACAAAAGTATGTTTGCGATCGTTACAGTTTAAGTTTTACTGGGTACTGAGATGAATAGACAGTATTTCGACTTGTGTTTTGTCATGTAACCGAAAGTTAATTATTGTTACTGGACGCAGATTTTGTGTTTAATGTATTCCTCATTCAACAGAGTACAGTTATGTGTGGTATACCACACGTAACTGTTTCAAAGTATTAAATTGTTACTGATATCATCAAGTTGCGAAATATGGCAACTAAGAAGCGGAATATCAAAATAAACAAACATTTCCGGTTCAAGTCGTTACAGTAGGTCTACTACACAGTTACGTAAATTAAGAGCAAAGCCCATTAGTAGATCGTTATCAGGAAAACCAGCCATAATAATGCAAACTGCCACTACTAGAACGAAAGTTTCGAAACGTGTCAATGAGTAGTCGAGGAAAGTGGACGCATTCTGTCTTCTGAATCGCAACGCACGCCACTTACGAGGGGACCCGCCAAGTGTCATACCCCGATGTTGCTGAAGCTTCGCTCAGTGAAAGAGGGGACAAAAATTTGCGAACACGTGTCTCGGCTTATCTCCAAACACTCGACCGCTTCTGGGAAAACGACGGTCAAAGTTTTCAATGCGCTGTTGCTATAGTGTAGATACCTTTTAGCAGCTGAGCCACCGCTTCAATTGAATCCTTACACGCTAAAAGGTCTGGTTTGTTTTCGGTTCTAATCTCGATGGAGGCTGACAGACTATCAGTAAAGCAATATTAAGAAATTCTCGCGCGCCCCAATACGTTTCGTTGCTACCTTTATTCTGTACTGGCGCCCTGTGGATGTCAATATGAAACTCTAGTAGAATTTCATACTTGTTACTGCCTACTTTTTCCGCTTCAGTCAATATCTGAATTGACTTATGTGTGGCACTGAATGATTTTTGGCTGAATTTAGTTATGAATCTTCACGCATTGCTAAATTTCCACACTTTCATGGTAGGTCAGCAAAGGTAATCCAATATGACTGATCTGAACGTTGACACAGATCGTTTCGCGGCCGAATGCGCATAATATTTTGCTAATTCGTAACGATCTGGGGTACTTTGTCTTACTAAAACAGTTATGTTATCTCGATAAGCTGAAAGTAATTTTTATTAGTACAGTTCATACTAATTAGCGTTTCTTCTTTCATTTATATCTTACATTTATGTGTTGTGTTTAACATACTATCAGAATCAATACAGTCTCACGCATGATTGGAAACAGTCTGACAAAGTTTGGATAATTTGTCAGTTTCACGCCTGTGCATAGTATGTTGGTAGCACTTCGTCGCCTTGCCTGTTATGCTGTGAGGCAGACTTAAAGCTGTGCGGATCAGCATAACGAAAAGGCGAGGGGTCTCGCTCGCTTTGTCCACGACTGTACATGTGCCGACGGCGCAAGCACAAGATGAAGAGAGAGAGAAAGTATATGAGAATATTGAACGGGCAGTTCAGTACGTAAAGGGAGATGAAAATTTAATAGTCATCGGGGATTGAAATGCAGCTGTAGACCGGGGAGTAGAAGAAAGGGTTATTGGAAAATATGGGCTTGATGACAGGAACGAAGGAGGAAAAAGACTAATTGAGTTCTGTAACAAATTTCAGCTCGTAATAGAGAATACGCTGTTCAAGAATCAGAAGAGGAGGAGGTATACTTGGAAAAGGCTGGGTGATACGGGAAGATTTCAGTTAGATTACACCATGGTCAAGCAGAGATTCCGAAATCAAATATTGGATTGTAAAGTGTACCCAGAAGCAGATGTCGACTCAGATCACAATGTTCTGATGATGAGCAGCAGGCTAAAGTTTAAGAGATTAATCAGGAAGAATCAATACGCAATGAAGTGGGACACGGAAGTACTAAACAGTGACGAGATACGCTTTAAGTTCTCTAAGGCTATAGATACAGCAATAAGAAATAGCTCAATAGGTAGTACAGTTGAAAAGGAATGGACATTCCTAAAAAGGGCAGTCGCAGAAATTGGAAAGAAAAACATAAGTACAAAGAAGGTAACTGCGAAGACACCATGGGTAACAGAAAAAATACTTCAGTTCATCGATGAAAGAACGGAGTACAAAAATGTTCAGAGAAATTCAGGAATACAGAAATGCAAGTCGCTGAGAAAAAAAATAAAGGGGAAGTGCAAGGAAGCTACGACGAAATGGCGGTATACAAAATTTGAAGAAATCGAAAAAGAATTGGTTGTCGTAAGAACTGAATCAGCATATATTTGGTGCAATTAAAAGCAAGGGTGGTAACATTAGGAGTCAACGGGAATTTCACTGTTAAAAGCAGAGGAGAGAGAGGATAGGCGGAAAGAGTACATTGAAGGTCTCTATGAGGAGTAAGATTTGTTAATAGAAGAAAAACCAGGAGTCGATTTAGAAGAGAGAGGTGATCCAGCATTAGAATTAGAATTTAAGAGAGCTTTGAAGGACTCAAGATCAAATAATGCAGAAGGGATAGATAACATTCCATCAGTATTTCTAAAATCATTAGGGAAATTGGCAACAAAACGACTACTCCCATTGGTGTGTAGAATGTATGAATCTGGCGACAGACCATCCGACTTTCGGAAAAATATTATCCACAAAATTCCTGGAGATTGCGAGAACTGGCAAGTGTGAGAATTATCGCACACTCAGCTTAACAGCTCATGCATCCACGTTGCTGACAAGAATAATATACAGGGGAATGGAAAAGAAAAATGAGGATGTGTTAGATGACGACCAGTTTGGTTTTAGGAAAGGTAAAGGCACCAGAGAGCAATTCTGAAGTTTATGTTGATAATGGAAGCAAGACTAAAGAAAAATCAAGACAAGTTCATAGAATTCGTCGATCTGAAAAAAAGCTTTTGACAATGTAAAGTGGTGCAAGATGTTCGAAATTCTAAGAAAAATAGGGGCAAGCTATAGGGAAAAACGGGTAATTTACAATATGTACAAGAGCCAAGAGGGAATAATAAGAGCGTATGATCAAGAACGAAGTATCCGGATTAAAAAGGGTGTAAGACAGGGATGTAGTCTTTCGCCCTTATAGTTTAGTTTGTAAATTGAAGAAGCAATGATGGAAATAAAAGAAAGTTTCAAGAGTGGAATTAAAAATCAAGGTGAAAGGATATCAATGATACGATTCGCTAATAACACTGCTATCCTGAGTGAAAGTAAAGAAGAATTACGTGATCTGCTGAATGGAATGAACAATCTTATGAGAACAGAATATGTTCTGACAGTAAGTCGAAGAAGGATGAAGGCAATGAAAAGTAGCAGAAATGAGAACAGCGAGAACTTAACATCAGGATTGATGGTCACGAAGTAGATGAAGTTAACGAAATCTACTACCTAGGCAGCAAAATAACTAATGACCGACGGAGCAAGGGCATCAACAGCAGACTAGCTCTGGAAATATGGGAATTCCTGGGCAAGAGAAGTCTGCTAGCATCAAACATCGGTGTTAATTTGGGGAAGAAATATCTGAGAATACGCGTTTAGAGCACAGCATTGTAAGGTTGTGAAATATGGACTGTGGGAAAATCGGAACAGAAGAGAATCGATGCATTTGAGATGTGGTGCTACAGACGAATGTTGAAAATTAGGTGGACTGATAAGGTAAGGAATGAGGAGGTACTGCACAGAATCGCACAGGAAAGGAATATGTGGAAAACACTGATAAGGAGAAGGGACAGGATGATAAGACATCTGTTAAGACATCAGGGAATGACTTCCTTGGCACTAGAGGGAGCTGTAGAGGTCAAAAACTGCAGAGGAAGACACAGATTGGGATACACCCCACAAATAGTTAGGAACGTAGGTGGCAAGTGGAAGGCCTGCACTCATGTCTATTCTTGTGTGTAAAGAATTCAAAGTAAACTAATGCTTTATGGACATTGCATGAAGAACAAAGGTTTCTTCTGTTGTGCTGTGAAAGAACTAAGGTGGTATCTTTCACCATCTGTGTGTAATGACACTCACGCTCTTACTTATCAGACCGTATAGGGACAGCAAAACAACTGCCAATGGCTGAAGTAGATAGGGTAGTAAATGGAGACTGGCGAGAACAAGAAAAACATTTAGCCAAAAGAAAGGGGAAACATGTTAACGTCGAATATAAATTTAAATGTTAGGAAGCCGAGCTCGGTAATGTCTGTCGGTAGCGCTTGACTCATGTGTAAGCCGTTTTGAATACTCGTGGTGGATGGAGTGTTCACTGCCAGTATTTGCCAGTATGTGGAGGACACGTAGTGACGTAAAGTTCCTGATCACAAGACTTTGCGCCAATGTTCTGGATGAAATTCCAAACCTCTCAGTAATGTCTCGTGAAGTGAGGGTATGTGACACTGTTGGTGGCGATCCGTTCGTCAGGTGGGGACATTAAGCTTGGCAGCTACCTTGTGCTGTTCGAAAGGAGCAGGCTACGCGCTGGCACCGGGTTTCACTATCGCCCTTCCCTTAATTCATAACAACACAAACATTCCACCCTATTGTACAAGCACTCGTCACAGTAATGCACACGACACACACAGAAATGCACATTTGACTCTTCATAGCAGGTCGGCAGAAGGCAACGGCAAGCCACCTCAGCTAGGATCTTGCCTCGAACGGCGGTGCAGGATTCCTACATCTGCTCCCCTACGCTCATTCCATGAGTATGGGAATACTTCAACTAAGAGTTTTGTCATTTAGGCAGCAAGGTAAGTTGTGGTGGCCGAAGTGGGTAGATTAGTAAATGTATACTGGCAATTACAAGTAAAGCATTTCCCAAGAGGAGGAAATTTGTTAACAGCGAATATGAATTTAAACATTAGAAAGCATTTTCTGAAAGCATTTATCTGGAGTTCAGCCTTGTACAGACACGATAAACGCTTCAGAGAAGCTGAGTGTAGAAGACTTATAAATGTGATGCTATTGGAGAATACTGAAAATAAGATGGGTGGATTGAGTAACTACTTCTACATCTACATCTACGTGATTACTCTGCTATTCACAATAAAGTGCCTGGTAGAGGGTTCAAGTGAACCACCTTCAAGCTGTCTCTCTACCGTTCCACTCTCGAACGGCGCGCGGGAAATCGAGCACTTAAGTTTTTCAGTGCGAGCCCTGATTTCTCTTATTTTATCGTGATGAACATTTCTCCCTATGTAGGGGGGTGCCAACAGAAGGCTTTAGAAATGGGAGGAGAAAACTGGTGATTGAAATTTCATGAGAAGACCCTGTCGCAGCGAAAAACGCCTTTGCTTTAATGATTACCACTCCAATTCACGTATCATGTCTGTGGCACTATCTCCCCTATTTCGCGATAATACAAAACGAGCTGCCCTTCTTTGTACTTTTTCGATGTCATCCGTCAGTTCCATTTATATGGATCCCACACCGCACAGCAGTACTCCAGAATAGGGCGGACAAGCCTGGTGTAAGCACTCTCTTTAGTAGACCTGTTGCACCTTCTGAATGTTTTGCCAATGAATCGCAGTCTTTGGTTGGCTCTACCCACAACATTATCTATGTGACCGTTCCAATGTAGGGTATTTGCAATTGTAATCCCTAAGTATTTCGTTGAATTTACAGCCTTCAATTTGTGTGACTTATCGCGTAGTCGAAATTTAGTGAATTTCTTTTAGTACTTATGTGAATAGCTGCACACTTTTCTTTGTTCAGGATCAATTGCCAGTTTTCTCCCCGTACAGATATCTTATCTAAATCATTTTGCAATTCGTTTTGGTCATCTGATGACTTTACAAGACGGTCAATGACAGCAGATGGCTACTGAGTTTGTCTGCTATGTCGTTAATATAGTTCAGGAACATTAGAGGGCCTATAACACTTCCTTGTGGAACGCCGGATATTATTTCTGTTTTACTCGACAACTTTTCGTCTATTACTACGAACTGTGACCTTTCTGACAGGAAATCACGAAATCAGTCGCACAACTGAGGCGATATTCCATAGGTACACAGTTTGGTTAGAAGTCGCTTGTGAGGAACGGTGTCGAAAGCCTTCCGGAAATCTAAAAATATGGAGTCAATTTGACATCCCCTGTCGATAGCACTCATTACTTCATGAGGAGGTACTGAATCTAATGGGTCAGGAATGAAATTTGTGGCACAGCTTGACCAAAAGAAGGAATCAGTTGATAGGACAAGTCCTTGGGCACCAAGAATGTGTCAGTTTGGTAATGCAGAGGGGGAAGTGTTGGGGATAAAGACTGTAGAGGGATACCAAGACTTGATTACAATAAGAAGGCTCATATGGACGTAGTTTGCAGCAGACTGGCGTGGAGAGTTGCATCAGTCCAGTCTTTGGACTGAAGACCACAACAAACACAACAACTAAGAAGCGGTATGAAACGGGACGATCGCGCGAGGGGAATGAAACATTTATACTGTTTGGAAGGGTTCCGGGCAAGACCTGTGTGAATCGTATACAAGTCGATAATGTGTTCAATTCTTGACTACTGCTCTTGCGTCTTTTTCGAGTAGGTGTGACAGCAGGTATAGAAAGAATTCAGAGAACCGCTTGTAGGATTGTAATAGGTCTGCGGCACACTAGAACCCTTCCATCACCTCTTACCATCTGAAATCGGGACTATTCGGACCAGGCCACAGTTTTCCAGTCATCTATGGCCCAACTGATACGGTCACGAGGAGGCGCATTGCAAGGAAGCGTCGTGCTGTTAGCAAAGGCACTCACGTCGGTCGTCTGCTGCCATAGCCCATTAACGCGAAATTTGCCCCACTGTCTTAACGGATTCGTTCGTCATACGTCCCATATTGATTTCTGCGCTTAGTTCATGGAGTGTTGCTTATCTGCTAGCACTGACAACTCTACGCAAACGCCGCTGTTCTCGGTTGTTAAGTGAAGGCTGTCGGCCACTGCGTCGTCGGTGGTGAGAGATAATTACTGAAATACTGAACTCGCTAACGACGTCGGAAATCGTAATCAAGTCGAAAAGCTTTTCACATGAATCAGCTGAGTACAAACGACAGCTCCGCCAGTGTACTGCGTTTTTACACGTTGTGTACGCGATATTACTGCAATCTGTATAGGTGTATACCGCTATCCATGACTTTTGCCACCTTAGTGGATATACATTGCCTGTAAAAAACGGCACCCTAAAGGGATGGAGGAAGTGAAATGAAACTTCGCGGATTAAGAAGGAATGTGACGTTATTTAGGTCATTACAAAATTGTCTCAAAAGCTACAAAGAACCTGGTAGCTTCAGCCCACTTGTCAGTATGGCATTACACCCCTTCTAGTCGGGAACCATGCACTGATGCAGTTGGAAATGGTGCCACAAAGCCATTGTATCCTTTCCTAAGGTAATCTGGCCCCAACCGTAGAGTTGTCGTCGGAGCTGGGTCCACACATATTTTGTAGGAGACAGGTTTGGAGATGTTTCTGGCCACAGGAGTACCTCAACACCACGCAGACAGTTCGTAGAGATTCGTGCCGTGTCTGTACGCGCATTGTACTGTTGAAGAATGGCACTAGGATATCGTCGCATGAGAGGTAACACATGAGAACGCAGGATGTTCGTGACATACAGTTGTGCCGCCAGAGTACCCTTAGTCACTAGCACCGTAACCTGAAGTCACACTCAATGGCTCTCCACACCATGACACCAGGACTAGCACCGCTGCGCCTCTCCAAAACGTTGGAAGAATGGGCTCAGGTCGTCGCCGTACTTGCTGAAGATGGTCATCCGCTGTAATGCAGAACCACGATTCATCGCTGAACACAATGCGACGCCACTCGTCACCAATCCATGCTTCCCGATCACTGCACCACTACAAATGCGGCCATTTGTGTTGTGGATTTAATGGTAGCCTTCGCATGGGACAGTAATTCCCTAGTCCGGCTGCTGCTAGGTTCCGACCAATGGTGTTGGATGACACAGAGTGTTGTAGGAAGTCCATTACTTATTCTCGGATGGCAGGTGCAGATGCGAAGGGTTAAGATCTGCTTGGTCCACAATACGGCGACCCTCCCGTGTGATGGTCAGACGTGTTCGATTCGAACCTTGATGAAGAGTACGCCCGCCCTCAAGTTTCCACGCCGTCCAACATGAGGTCACTCTCAAGTTCGTTACACGATAAATCACATAAATCTAAAGACTGTGAATTCACCTAAATACTTAGGAATTATAATTACTTATAACTTAGACTGGAATGATCACATAGATAAATTCGAGGAGAAAGCGAACCAAAGACGGAGATTTATTGGCAGAACACTTAGAAGATGCAACAGGTCTACTGAAGTCACTGTCTACACTACGCTTGTCCGTCCTCCTCTGGAGTATTCTGAGCGGTATGGGATCCGCATCAGATAGGAGTGACGGAGGCCTCGGAAAAATTAAAAAATGGCAGCCAGTTTTGAACTACCGCGAACTAGGGGAGAGAGTGCCATGGATATGATACGCGAATTTGGGTGGCAGTCATTAAAACAAAGACATTTTCGAAAATATTTCGTTAGCGCCAATAATTTTGCGCCGTTAGTGTAATCAAACAAAAGCTGGCCTTTCCGCCCATTTGTATACAACACACTACATTTATGCTAGATGATGAGAGGTAGTTTGTATGTCTGAACGGATGGCCAGTATGACAAAGTGAAGGTAATGTCACCAATAGTGAAGCAATTAAGGACGTGTGTTCATCACTGGAGACTCAGGATCCACCTCTGTTTCATATTCAAACTGCACTGAGAACTCGTCCACATCCATACTCGTAATCGCTCTGGGGCATGTCAAAACTGTTTACACTTCCGCGCTCATTGTACGCCTTTCTTCGAAGATGTTTTGGTGTATGTGATACCTTTGTCTTCATAATTTCTCTGTATACTTTAAGAAGTTACTAGATATGTCTAATACAAGTCTTTACTATCAAAAACAGTCATGATCACAATTTATTTCTTACAGTGACCGGTTTCGACCACTACTGTGGTCATCTTCAGACCAATGAGTAAAAACCTCCTTCTGCTTGAGTAGTGACTCTCCAGCAGGAGGAGGTTTTTACTCATTGGTCTGAAGATGACCAAAGTAGTGGTCAAAACCGGTCACCGTAATAAACAAAATTGTGATCAAGACTGTTTTTGATAGTAAATATTTGTAACGCATTGATCACTGTTCACTCCCATAATGTATTCAAAAGTAATTAATATAAGTATGCCTTTTAAACGTTGACATTTTGTAGGAAGGTGTAAAAAAGAAAAAAAGAGAAAAGAGAAAAGACGCACACGAAGGAATTATCCGAATGGAACGGAAATCGATAGATGTGATGTACATGTACAGACAAACAAATGATTACAATATTAAAAAAAATATTCAGGAGAAAGAGCTTCACAAATTGAGCAGCTGGTTTGAAAACAATGAGTCAAGGTTTGCTGTTATCCTTCACACATTTAAATGACGAAAGTCATGGACCAGAGATATGCACATGTACAGAGGGCGATAGTATCGCATACACAAGGTATCAAAGGGGTGTGCATTGACGGAGCTATCATTTGTACTCATGTGGTCCATATGAAAAGGTTTCCGAGCTGGTTATGGCAGTATGACGAGAATTAACAGACTTTCAAAATGGAATGGTAGTTGGAGTTAGAAGCATGGGACATTCCATTTCGGAAATCGTTAGGGAACTGAATATTCCGAGATCCACAGTGTCAAGACAGTGCCGAAAATAACAAATTTCAGGCATTAGCTCTCACCACGGACAACGCAATGGTCGCAAGCTTTCACTTAACGACCGAGAGCATCGGCGTTCGCATAGAGTTGTCAGTTCTAATAGACAAGCAACACTGCGTGAAATAAACACAGAAATCAATATGGGAAGTATGACGAACGAATCTGTTACGACAGTGCGGCCGACTGTGGCGTTAATGGGCTAAGGCATCAGAAGACCTACACGAGTGCCTTTGCTAACAACACATCGCCTACAGCGCTTCTCCTGGGCTCGTGACCATATCGGTTGAAACCCTAGATGACTGGAAAACCGTGGACTGGTCAGATGAGTCCCGATTTCAGTTGGTAAGAGGTGATGGCAGGGTTCGAGTGTGACGCAGTGCGCCCGAAGCCATGGACCCAAGTTGTCAACAGGCCACTGCGCAAGTTGGCAGGGGCTCCATAATGGTGTAGGCTGTCTTTCCATGGAACTGACTGGGTTCTTTGGTCCAACTGATCCGGTCCTTGACTGGAAATAGTTATGCTCGGCTATTTGGAGAGCACTTGCAGCCATTCACGGACTTCATGTTCCCAGACAACGCTGGATTTTTATGGATGATAATGTCCCATGTCACAACTGTTCGCGATTGCTTTGAAGAACATTGTGGAAAATTCGAGCGAATGATTTGACCACCCCGATCGCTCGACGTGAATCCCAACGGACATTTAGGGGACGTGAAAGAAAGGTCAGTTAGTGCAAAAAGTCCTGGACCAGCAACAATGTCGCAATAGTGTACGGCTATAGAGACAGCATGCCTCACATTTCTGCAGCGGACTTACAACGACTTTTTGAGTCTATGCCATTCCATTTGCTGCACTACGCCGAGCAAAAGGAGATCCGACACCATATTAGGAGGTATCCCATGACTTTTGAAACCTCAGTATAATGACGACCGTACATAACGGAAACGATCAAAACGACCTGATAAATGAACGTCAACAGAATATAGAGTTTTACAAATACTGGCTAAATAAACGTTATTTAAGGTCACACTTGAAAGCTTTTGGAAACGAGCAGTCTTGTTGTTGCTGCAGTCTTCATTCCGAAGACTTGTTTGACGTAGTTCTCCACGCTAGTCTGTCTTGAGCAAATCACTTCAACTTTGCATTAGTAGTGCGACCGACATCCATTTGATTCTCCTCGGTTTTGCTCTACAATTTTCATTCCCAACAATTTCCGCCGTTGCCAAATCGACTATTCCGTGATACCTCGGGACGTATTCTATCATCCGATGTCTTCTTTTAGTCAAGTGGTGGCACAAATTTCTTTTTTCCCCTTTGCGATCCAGTTCCTCTTCAACAGTTATCTGATCTCGTGTCTAACCTTCAGCATTCTTACGGACGATCATATTTCAAAATCGTTTATTTTCCTCTTGCCTGAACTGTTTACCGTTCACGTTTCACTTCCGGACAAGGCTACACTCCAGACAAATACCTTCAGAAAAAACTTCCTAACTCCTAAATTTATATTTGATGTTAACAGGTTTCTCAGAACCACTTTTCCTCCTATTGCCAGTCTGCTTTTTCATCTCTGCTTCATCCATCATCACTCACCAAATAACGAAACTCGTCTACTACTTTCAGTGCCTCAGTTTCTAATGAAATTCTGTCAGCACAGCCTATTTAATTCGACTACATTCCATTAACCTTGGCTCTGAGCACTATGCGACTTAACTTCTGAGGTCATCAGTCGCTTAGAACTTAGAACTAATTAAACCTAACTAACCTAAGGACATCACACACATCCATGCCCGAGGCAGGATTCGAACCTGCGACCGTAGCAGTCCCGCGGTTCCGGACTGAGCGCCTAGAACCGCTAGACCACCGCGGCCGGCTCATTAACCTTGCCTTATTTTTCTTGTGTTCGTCTGATAATCTCTTTCCAAGACAATCCCCATTCCGATGAACTGCTCTTCCAAGTCCTTTGCCGTCTCTGACAGAGTCACCACGTCATCGACAAAACGCAATGTTTTAAATATTGTCCTTCAACTTTAATTCCATTTCTAAATTTCTCCTCACTTTTTTCTAATGATTGCCCAATAAACAGATTGATTAGCATCAGGAAGAGGCGAGAACACTATCTCACTCACTTCTCAGCTACTGCTTTCCTTTTACGTTCTTCGACTCTTATAACCGTAATGTAGTTTCCGTGCAGTTCTAAATAACATTTCATTCTCTGCACTTTATGCCTGCTACCTTCAAAACTTTAAAGACTGTACTCCATTCAACAGTGTCGAAAGCTTTCTCCAAAACTACTAATGCTACAAATGTAAGTTTCATTTCTTCAGCCTATCTTCTAGTAAGTAATAGGGTCAATATTGCCTCTCGTCTTCTACATTTCTCCGCAACCCAAACTGATCTTCCCTGACGTTGGCTTCTACGAGTTTTTCTAGTCTTCTGTAAATAACTTGTGTTATTATTCCGCAACCATGACTTATTAAATGTTGGCTTGGTAGTATTCACACCTTTGAGCACCTGCATTCTTTGGAATTGGAAACGGGCATTACGCTACAGCAATGAAAGTCGCTAACAAATGTTTCGACAGCCGAGACGAAGAATCGAGCTCTCGAATCGAACTTTAGCAAATTGTGCAGAATGCTAGGGGGGAAGTCCTCTTAGTCTGGGACACTTGGACACGAGGCTTAATGAGAGACGCCACACTGCCAGGTCTGATGTAAGGCACTTCAACTACTGCTTGCGTCATTCGGCACTTTGGTTGTGAGTGGAAGTCTGTCAGTGGAAACTGCTGCTGGTAGACACCTGTTCTAGTTGTACCTAGCCGTTGGACCCAGTCTCGTCGTCGTCTGTACGCTATTTTCGCAACGCCCACCGCCCGGAAATGCTTCCATCCCGAGCATGCCACGCTACGACTTCTCGTTTTATTTTTTCAGCACATCGTATGAAACGCCTGCCAACGACAGGCATCAAAGCATTCTAGTAAAACAGCGCTTGTCAATATTTCAGTTGCCTCATACTTGTAACGAAAATCTGGAAAGCGATCTGAGATTTTCGTTAACATAATGGGCATCTTATTGTTTTCTTTCTCAATTGTAGTATGAGAAAGAAATATATTAACGGCCCCAAAATAAACTTTGAAGACAACAACTGCTGTCAGCCTAGCCACGGTCCAAATTATGTGGAATCAAATGATTAATTATAATATACCCTACTTATTAAGAACTATAATATACAGTATTGATGCTTCACAGTAATATTTATTTTATACTTCGTTGTGAACCGTCTCTCGGCTTTCTAGGCCAGCCTCAGACAACTTTAGGCTAAACAGATATTAAACACAACATCAGCTAGAGTTTATAGCTGTACAAAAATGGTTTTTCCAAATATATGTGGCCTTTTACTATAATATATCTAGAAAAAACACAAGCATAATGAAATTCACAAAGAAGGTATCAACAAATAAATCTTATATTACATTATAAAGATTGAAAGTTTAAAAATATATAGGTAAAAAATGGTACACAAGTGACTACTGGAACATGCTAATATATTATATGGATAAAATATGAGGTGAATGTGATGAACAGGCAAAAACAGTGGGCAGGAGACAGCAAGGAGTCAATGGAATGTTGTCAGGAAATAGTTATACTTGTTACATTATATTATGGTGAGAAAAATAATAGCTGGCTGGTGTTGCTTTAGTAAGGGTGATAATGGAACTGTATTTGATCGCTAAAGGATTAAGTCAGGATTCAGTGATAGATGTTTATTGATAGCCAGTTCTTCAAGTAATGTCAGTTTTCTGGAGAACGTTTCATATCATAAGAATGCTTGTTCAGCAGAGGTGCAATCTTCCTTTTGTTGTCTCCAACGTCTTTCATGTCCAGTCTAGTAGTTATAGGGCTAACTGATTCACCTGCCTGTAATTTTCCACGCAAACTACAGGAAATGCTAAAAATTCCACTGTGTTCTATGTGTGAAATCTGTTTTTTACTCTTGAACAGAATGTGGGCAACAATATTCTTAGCATAAAAATTTGGTGTACATTTCATGGATTTTAATTTGATACAAGTACCTGTGAAGTGCTACCTACATACAGTATTGGGGTGCCATTTGTTGTAGGTGTGATTTAGTACCTTCTGAGGGGGATATAGAATTTCTGTTATCCTCTGCCTCCTCTTTGTACTAACATAAGTATGTTATCAGTTAAGGTGGGACTATAACCAATACTATGTGCAATTTCTTTAATTATTTTTAATTCATTCACAAAACGTGATCTGATTTGTGGTATAAATATGGGGCGAGTTGGGTATCAATGAGAGAACTGGCACAAAGCGTCCATTATTCTCCACAAGGTTACATAGACTTTCAAGAACACCCCTTCCCTGGACACGTGGCGATGTCACTGCACCACTGTGAAAGTTCTGGGACAAATAAGCTAGGGTAAGGGCACTCTCCCCCCGCCCCCCGGGCCAATAAGAATAAGGCTCGCCACCCTCCACCCTCACCCACTTTTATTATTGGAGCCTCGTCACTGTTACTTCAGACTCTTTAAGTGAGGGAAAGCAGAGGAGTTATCCTACTTAAAAAATGGCTTCACTAAATGGAAAAAAGAGTGGTCTAGGGACCGACTTTCGCAGTCATGCAGTGCAGATATGCTGTATACACTCCTGGAAATGGAAAAAAGAACACATTGACACCGGTGTGTCAGACCCACCATACTTGCTCCGGACACTGCGAGAGGGCTGTACAAGCAATGATCACACGCACGGCACAGCGGACACACCAGGAACCGCGGTGTTGGCCGTCGAATGGCGCTAGCTGCGCAGCATTTGTGCACCGCCGCCGTCAGTGTCAGCCAGTTTGCCGTGGCATACGGAGCTCCATCGCAGTCTTTAACACTGGTAGCATGCCGCGACAGCGTGGACGTGAACCGTATGTGCAGTTGACGGACTTTGAGCGAGGGCGTATAGTGGACATGCGGGAGGCCGGGTGGACGTACCGCCGAATTGCTCAACACGTGGGGCGTGAGGTCTCCACAGTACATCGATGTTGTCGCCAGTGGTCGGCGGAAGGTGCACGTGCCCGTCGACCTGGGACCGGACCGCAGCGACGCACGGATGCACGCCAAGACCGTAGGATCCTACGCAGTGCCGTAGGGGACCGCACCACCACTTCCCAGCAAATTAGGGACACTGTTGCTCCTGGGGTATCGGCGGGGACCATTTGCAACCGTCTCCATGAAGCTGGGCTACGGTCCCGCACACCGTTAGGCCGTCTTCCGCTCACGCCCCAACATCGTGCAGCCCGCCTCCAGTGGTGTCGCGACAGGCGTGAATGGAGGGACGAATGGAGACGTGTCGTCTTCAGCGATGAGAGTCGTTTCTGCCTTGGTGCCAATGATGGTCGTATGCGTGTTTGGCGCCATGCAGGTGAGCGCCACAATCAGGACTGCATACGACCGAGGCACACAGGGCCGACACCCAGCATCATGGTGTGGGGAGCGATCTCCTACACTGGCCGTACACCACTGGTGATCGTCGAGGGGACACTGAATAGTGCACGGTACATCCAAACCGTCATCGAACCCATCGTTCTACCATTCCTAGACCGGCAAGGGAACTTGCTGTTCCAACAGGACAATGCACGTCCGCATGTATCCCGTGCCACCCAACGTGCTCTAGAAGGTGTAAGTCAACTACCCTGGCCAGCAAGATCTCCGGATCTGTCCCCCATTGAGCATGTTTGGGACTGGATGAAGCGTCGTCTCACGCGGTCTGCACGTCCAGCACGAACGCTGGTCCAACTGAGGCGCCAGGTGGAAATGGCATGGCAAGCCGTTCCACAGGACTACATCCAGCATCTCTACGATCGTCTCCATGGGAGAATAGCAGCCTGCATTGCTGCGAAAGGTGGATATACACTGTACTAGTGCCGACATTGTGCATGCTCTGTTGCCTGTGTCTATGTGCCTGTGGTTCTGTCAGTGTGATCATGTGATGTATCTGACCCCAGGAATGTGTCAATAAAGTTTCCCCTTCCTGGGACAATGAATTCACGGTGTTCTTATTTCAATTTCCAGGAGTGTATTTCCGCCTGCGGAGCGCGCGTACTTGCTGCTATTTACTTTCAGCGGCCGCCACTTGTGTCGCTTACGTGTACTCGAACCATGGGCAATCCTTTTCGAAACCCCACACTACGATTCACCTTGTGTAATGATTACAACCGACCAAAGGCTTTAGAAGTGAAACGCTTCCAACGCGACGAAGCTAAGATCCCAGCATCTGATATTTTCGGCATCTATTTGTCCATCTTGAGCAATACGATGTACATCAAAGGCGTCAGTGACGTGGCATGTGAACGAATATTTCGTGACACCAAAATGGAGTACGCTTTTGCCACGCCAACGGCAATGTCAGCGCGGTCACTGTCGACCACGCAGGCTAGAGCATATGTACCATACGAGTTTTCGAACTATCGTCTGAGCTCCTGGCAGAAGACGTTGTCGCGGCTTTCTGCCCCTACGGCATTGTATATGGTCATACTGCCGAACGCCGCATGCAGTTCCAAACGTACCCCATTCTTAAGGACGGCCAACACAAGACCTATTCCAGATGTGGCAAAGAAGGCCATCTTAGGTCTGATAGTCTTCAGTGGCGCATCACCCAACTGCCAGCTGCTATCATGGCTCTTCCGACTCTGAAGACGGTTTTACCGATCACCTACACGTCGGCACTCTCTTCTTCTTCCACCGACAGTCGTCAGCCGGACCACATACCAGTGTCCCTTCGATCTGCCATGGATAACACTGGGGTCAATGCATCATGCTCATAATCTGAAGCGACTCTGGCGCTACTACCAACAGCAACGACTGCCGATCCCTTCCCAGCTGATGATATGGACGTCACATCTCTCATCGTCCCCACAGTGGGCTTCATCCCAGACTTTCGCAACTCCCTCACCTCTCCCGACACGAGGGCTGGACATGTAAACAACGTTCATCTAAATGGCACAACAGCAGTCGTTGTACAGTCTCGGAACACAAAATAACTCATCCCTCACCCCTCCCCCCCAACGCTTTCGAGGCCGTCCGTCCGACGAGGCCTTGGAGAACCTACACGACTATAAGAATGACGACAAAGCGATATAGGATCTGGCTGCACTAGTACCTACTCTGCCTGCTCGCCCAGGTGCACCTGTACCAATGGACTCCACCGTTATGACTGCTGCCAAGACGTCCTTGACTCCCACGGACAATGTGGAACATATGGACGCCACGATGGCAGCGCCCTCGATGCCGTAGTGTGACGATGTCGATGATGACCCAGACGGAGCTACCCTAGATTGAGACCTAGTTACGCAGACGCCAACACTGGCATGTGTCATACAGCATGGCCACCACTGCCTCGTCCCACCTCATCTCCCATTGATAGTTACCCTTCACAGTGAGGCACAGCTCCAAATGCACCGAGTAGCAATCATCAACACTAACAACATTAGCTCCCAAGTGAAAATCCAACAGTTGCGAGAGACGATATGGGCGTCTAACATCAAAATCGCACTACTGCGGGAAGTACACTTGGCCACACTTCCAGATGTCATGAGCCATACCACTTATCCCTCCCCTGGTGACCATCTCAGACATGTACCTGATGTCACATACTTTCTGTCTGCTACAGAGTGGCAATCACTATCACGGGGACGTGTATCATCGATGCTTACACCTTCCATCTGCAGAGATGAGAGAGCACACTTCTACTCAGAAGAAATCGACTCTTTATTTCTTGGGCGCCGTGACCATTATTTGCTTGGAGGTGATTAATTGAGTCCTGCACTAAAGGATAAAATGCCCCTCTACAACACCTGTCAAGAACTGCGATATGTCATCTGTGATCTGTTGCTCCGTGACACATGGGAAGTTCGGTATAGTAATGTACCTGGACATAAAAGACAGGTCACTCTGCGCGCCGCCCTGACAGGATTTCTCACACGTGCACTCCAAGGTGCAACTTTGGCCCTTGGCCTTTTTGGACCATTGTGCTTACATCTGCAATATTCTCCTCTCACAACACGTGGTATGACGGAATCGTGCACCGTGAAGTTATACATCTCCTACTTCCACGATCCCGACTGTCTTCAAGACATTACCGAGACGTGGGTGAACAGTGAACGTCGCTTGTAAGTACTGCGCATCCTTGACTTGGTGGGTGTATTGTGCCAAACTTGTCATTCGACGTACCTTGATTCAGTATGGCAAAGAAGCAGCTGCGTGGTACGAGCACACTATCGACTATTTCTACGTCGTTCTCCGCGACCTAGATGCCCAGCCGCCCACCCCTGAAACTCAGAGGGTACACAGTTAAGACACAAATCATGACACTGACACGCCGTAGACTGCGGGAGGGGGGGAGGGAGGGAGGGGGAGGTGGGCGGGGTGATGAAGGCCAGACGCCAAGACTCGGCGGAACAGGAACAACGTCTCTGATGGGAAACAACAATGACAACGACTCATCACCAAGATCTACACCTGTCGTGCCCAGCGCATTTACTTGTCAGACGAAATCGTCAATGCCTTTGTAGACCACTACCATACAATGTACCAGGAGAAGTCGACCAACACCTTTGGAGCTCGTGTTATCACACGTCACAAGCGTCGTCGCTGGCGACGAGGTAAACGAGCTGACGAAGCTGGTTACGTGCGACAAGGTCAACGATGCTATGCCGATAGACATTTATCGCGTCTTGCTTGCGCTAATGGCGCCGCGGGGACGACAGTGTTTCATGAACTGCTGACGATCGACAACGCTGTACTATGAGCCTTTGTCAATAGAATTATTACCCCCATCCACAAACCGACACGGGGAGCGACAACCACACATTACCGCACCCCTAACTCTGCTTAACGCGGACTATAAAATTTTTGCATGTGTCTTGGCGACGCGTTGCGTCAAGACATTCCCTTACATTCTATTCCCGGATCAGACAACTCCGGGTGGCTCAGTTAATATACAGATGGCCAAAGGGGAATGTCGCATTTTAATTGCACTAGCGCCGCGGTGTTTGCCATTGATTTAGACAGCGCATTCGACAAGATGCGCCACAGTTTTCTATTCTCCGTAATAGGCCGAACAGGTTTTGCATCAGCCTTTATTGCTATCATCCGGTGCCTGTACAGCAGTGCTGAATCCTTGATTCAGGCGACCATACGCTGCTCCATTAGGCAAGGCTGCCCAATTTCGACACTACTCTGAGCCATAACTCTAAAGCCACTCATCGGAAGACTGACGACTCACGTTACGACAGCACACTTTTCGTTGTCACGCATATGTGGGCGACTTCCTCCTCCTAATCTGCTCATGGATCGAAACACAGATGGTACTCGATTTGATGCTGCTGCAGTCGTGTGGCTAGGGCCTCCCGTCGGGTAGACTGTTTGCGGGTGCAAGTCTTTCGATTTGACGCTACGTCGGCGACTTGCGCGTCGATAGGGATGAAATGATGATCATTAGGACAACACAACACCCAGTCCCTGAGCGGAGAAAATCTCCGACCCAGCCGGGAATCGAACCCGGGCCCTTAGGATTGACATTCTGTCGCACTGACCACTCAGCTACTGGGGGCGGACACTCGATTTGATAAAGAGCGCAACTCCAGCGGGCAGTACCATGAGTATGATGGCTAAATCCTGAGTGATGCCCATTGGATGTGGCCTCTCACAAGGTGGTTTGGCATCCCTCCCGATACCTTGGTATCATTTTCGCTTCCACCGTGTGCCGTCCCACTGCCATCAATTTTCGGTGTACTCTTCAACTTACCCGCATGGCAGTGCAACAAAATCTCCTCTGCTAACTAGATTCTTTACAATGCTTTGAATACCTCAATCAACATGTGGCTTCCAAGATGGTCCACATGGCGCAGATGCTCCCACTGCCATCGACTGTTGGACACAGCCTCCTGGCTGAATACTTTCCTATGGCCGGTTGGCTCTTGAAGGTCTGCCATGAAACGCCCCTCCTGCTCCCACGATCGGGGGTCCTCGGCCTTCTTTGTACATGACCACCATTTACAAGCAGTGGAACGGGGCCAGGGCCACTTCTCTTACGCGCAATTTGCTGGACATTCTTATGCTCAAGTCCATATCCTAACAGGTGGCAGAGGACACATCACGTCCCGTCTGACGCACATTTCTCATTTCATCTTCGACTTTAGTTACGCTCCCACTCACTAAGCGAGCACGCGCTTTCTACACTCCACTACTGCACTGAATGTCCTACAACGACGTCGAACTCAAACGTCCAACGACGTGGTGGCCCATGGTCTGGCGTCATGTCCACCAATCTTTCCTTCCCTCCAGCATCCAGGAAACAGGGTATCATGTCGCAAGTGGAAAATTTGCCAGAAATCAACGTCTTCACGCAATCGGATTGTCCGACACTCTGACTTGTACGATTGCCCACCCCGTGGACGATGATGCCCACCATCTGACTTGTGCTGCCAATGGCGCCGTCTCGAAACTGGGTCGACAATTCGTCGCCTCCTACCTCCGAGTTTCGCCACACTCGACTGACCCTAGGACTTTTACCCGGTGTGAGGACACCCATTTCAGGATGTTGTATGGGTCAAGGGATGGACGATTCATTACCCCTATACTGATGGCGATAATTCACGCCTTGACTTGTGGCAGTACTTACAAACTGCCACAATGAAACGAACACTGACCAAACTGCCGCACATTCTTTGCCAATTACATTTGGGAGATTTTTACGTCACCTACCCTCAGCAGAATCATGTCACAAGCGGTCGGCACTCCTCCGTCCCCAGCCGACGTCTGAGACTCCCCGCACTATATTTCTATATCATACATCACAGCAGGGTAGGCGCATGGACACGCATGCCTTTCTTTTATGCACTACACCAGGTCAAGCTTGGCATTCCCTCGACTCTGCTGTCCCATCCTCCTTGGCTTCCGCCCTCCTCTCGTGCGCTTCTGCCCAGGGGTGGTGTCTGGGACACCGTGACCAGGCTTCGCATGTTGACCCTTGACCACTCTGCTCCTACGCCGAGCAGGAGGATGCCTCGAAGTCTTACTATATACCTGCCCCTTCTCCCCTCTTTATCCATGGCATCACTCATCTAATCTTCCAGTTTTTCACGTTTGCGGATGCACGTATTTTTATTGCCCCCTCCAAATCTTTATAATGAATCGAAGGGAAAATCATCAGAATGGGACTTCCGGCATAAAAAGTCACCCTCGTTCTGCCAACGGCCTCGTCAAAGAGGGCAGAGGAGCGGACAAAGGTTCTGGGCACTCTCTTGCCCTTGCTGTGGGGAAGTGCCCCTAAAAGGTGGAGGAATCAGCAATTATCAACGGCTTGAGAATGCAGAAGGCGATGGAAACCACTGCAAAATGTTTCAAATGGTTCTGAGCACTATGGGACTTAACTTCTCAGGTCATCAGTCCCCTAGAACTTAGAACTACTTAAACCTAACTAACCTAAGGACATCACACATATCCATGCCCGAGGCAGGATTCGAACCTGCGACCGTAGAGGTCGCGCGGTTCCAAACTGTAGCGTCCAGAACCACTCGGCCACTCCAGCCGGCACCACTGCATTAAAGACACATAATGTGTATCCACAGGATATATAGCCTGTAATTGAAAAAGTGTCATGATGATCTCTGCAATGGCAAAAGTTTCCGGACTAGTCCCCCATTCGGATCTCAGGGAGGAGACTGCCGATGGGAAGTCACCATGAAAAAAAAAGATGGATTAACCATCAAAAAGATAACGTTCTACGAGTCGCGGCGTGGAATGCCAGTAGTTTGAACGTGGTAGGGAAGCTACAAAATCTGAAAAGGGAAATGCAGAGGCGTAATCTACATACAGTGCGTTTGAGCCAAGTAAAATGGAGAGAAGACAAGGATTTTTAGTCAGACGATTATAGGAAAATATGAACAGCAGCAGAGAATGGTATAGTTGGAGGGGGATTTGTTATGAATAGGAGGGTAGGACAGAAAGTGAGTTACTGTGAACAGTTCAGTGATAGGGTCGTTCTCATCAGAATCGACAGCAAACCAACACAGGAAACAATAGTTCAGTTATACATGTCGACTTTGTAAGCAGAAGATGAAGAGATAGAGAAAGTATTGAGATCATTGAACGGGTAATTCAGTTCGTAAAGGAAGATGAAAATCTAATAGTTTTAGGGGATTTGAACGCAGTTGTATGCGGGGGAGTAGAAGAAAGGGTTATGGGAGAATACGGGCTTGAACGAGAGAGGAGAAAGACTAATTGAGTTCTGCAATAAGTATCAGTTTGTAATACTGAATACTCTATTCAACAATCACATGAGAAACGGTATAACTGGAAAAGCCCTGTAGATATCGGACAATTCCATTCAGATTACATCATGATCAGGCAGAGATTCGGAAATCACATATTGCATTGTAAAGCTTACCAATGGAGCAGATGAAGTATCGGACCACAATTTTGGAATGTTGAAGAGTAGGCTGAAATTTAGGAGGGTAGACGGGAAGAATCATAGTGCAAAGCAGAGGGATATGAAAGTACTAGGAAATGAAGAAATATGCTTAGAGTTCTCTTAGCCTATAGATACTGTGAGAATGAATAGATCAGTAGGCAGTTCAGTTGAAGAGGAATGGACATCTCTAAAAATGGGGATCACCGAAGCTGGAAAGGAAAACGTAGGTGCAGAGAAGGCAACTACGAAGAAACCATGTGTAACAAAAGAAATACTTCAATTGATCGATGAAAGAAAGAAGTACAAAAATATTCAGGTTAACTCAGGAATACGTAAATACAAAACGCTTAGGAATGAAGTAAGTAGGAAGTGCAGGAAAGTTAAGGAGAGATGGTTGCGTGAAACATGTGAAGAAATCGAAAAAGAAATGGTTGCAAGGACTGACTCAGCTTATAGGAAAGTCGAAACAACCTTCGGTGAAATTAAAAGCAAGGGCAGTAACTTTAAGAGTACAGTGGAAAATCCACTGTTAGACGCAAAGGAAAGAGCGGATAGGTGGAAAGAGTACACTGAGGGGGGAGACTTGTCTAATGACGCGATAGAAGAAGAAACAGAAGTCGATATAGAAGATATAGCGAATCTAGTATTAGAATCAGAATTTAAAACAGCTTTGGACGACTTAAGCTCAAATAAGACAGAAGGGATAGATAACACACCACTAGAATTTCTAAAATCGTTGAGGGAATTGGCAATTAAACTGCTAAGTGTAGAATTTATGAGACTGGAGATATACCATCAGACTTTCGGAAAAATATCAGCCACAAAATTCCGAAGATAACAAGACCCGAAAGAGCGAGAATTATCCCACGATCAGCATAACAGCTCACGTATCCAATCTGCTGACAAGAATAATATACAGAAGAATGGAAAAGAAAACTGAGGATCGGCTAGATGAGATCAGTTTAGCTTTAGGAAAGATAAAGGCACCAGAGAGGCAGTTCTGACGTTGCAGTTGCTAATGGAAGCAAGGCTGGAGAAGAAAAGACACGTTCATAGAATTTGTCGACCTGGAAAAAGCCTTCGACAATGTAAAATTGTGCAAGATGTTCGAAATTCTGAGAAAAACAGGGGTTAGCCATAGGGAGAGACGGGTACCATACAATATGTCCAAGAGCCAACAGGGAATAATAAGAGTGGACGACCAAGAACGAAGTGCTCGGATTGAAAAGTGTGTAAGGCAGGGATGTAGTCTTTCGCCCCTGCAGTTCAATCTGCACATCGAAGAAGCAATGATGGAAATAAAAGAAAGGTTCAGGAGTGGAAATAAAATTCAAGGTGGAAGAATATCAATAAGATCCGCTGATGACATTAATATCCTTTGTGAAAATGAAGAAGAACTACGTGAGCTGCTGAATGGAATGAACAGTCTAATGAGTACAGAATACGGACTGAGAGTAAATCGAAGAAAGCCGAAAGTAATGAGAAGTAGCAGAAATGAGAACAGCGACAAACATCGGAATTGTGGATCAAGAAGTAGACGAGGTTAAGGAATTCAGATACCTGGGCAGCAAAATAACCTATGACGGACGGAGGAAGGAGGACATAAGAAGCAGACTAGAGATGGGAAAAAGGGCATTCCTGGCCAAGCGGGGTCTACTGGTATCAATCGTGGGATTTAATTTAAGGAAGAAATTTCTGAGAATGTATGTTCGGAGCACAGCATTGTATGGGAATGAAACGTGGGCTGTGGGAAAAGCGGAACAGAAGAGGATCGAAGCATTTGAGATGTGGTGCTAGAAAAGAATATTGAAAAGTAGGTGGAATGATAAGGCAAGTAATGAGGAGGATCTTCGTAGAATGGGCGAGGAAAGAAATATATGACAAACACTGGCAAGAAGAAGCGACAGGATGGTAGGACATATGTTAAGGCATCAGGGAATAACTTCCATGCTACTACAGGAAGCTGTAGAGGGTAAAAATGGTAGAGGAAGACAGAGATTAGGATTCATCCAGCAAGTAACTGAGGACGCAGGCTGTAAGTGCTACTCTGAAATGAAAAGGTTGACACAAGACAGGCATTTGTGGCGGTCCGCATGAAACCAGTCAGCAGACTGATGACGCAAAAAAAAAAGAAAAAGTTAAAAAGGAGGAGCCCGCTCCCTGATCGGCCAACACTCTGCCGCCATCTCTATGGAGCTATCCGTTATCGCGGGTGTCAGCCACTGCTCTCCATGCTTCGGCCCGGCCGGCGTCATTGAATAAGTGATAACCAGCCCAGTGCCCAAGGCATCCGACAGCAATGTAAAGAAATGCACTTTATTAGAAAAAGTGCGTGTAACAGTCCCTAGTGTCCACTCGTGACGAGTCAGAAAGCCTAAAGTGAAATGACGGAATCTGGGGCTTTTGCTACAGTGGGCACCTCCCACCCACGTGTGACCCCCCAACCAGGCTCCCGTCACGATAAAAAGGCAGCAGCTCGACGACACGAGACAGGACCACAGTCAGCACCTCTTGGTCAATTGTGGGCGGTTCTAGCCCAGAGCCGGCCGCTGTGGCCGAGCGGTTCCAGGCGCTTCAGTCTGGAACCACGCGACCGCTACGGTCGCAGGTTCGAATCCTGCCTCGGGCATGGATGTGTGTGATGTCCTTAGGTTAGTTAGGTTTAAATAGTTCTAAGTTCTAGGGGACTGATGACCTCAGACGTTAAGTCCCGTAGTGCTCAGAGCCATTTTGAACCAATCTATCCCAGATAATGATCTAAGACTATGTCATCCTCCCCCTTCCCTCTCTGGTCCAATCAGTACCAAGCTCCAAACCCTCTCCCCAGCCCCGTTTTCTCTCTAGAGCATCGTCATATGCACTCCGTAGTGAAAGGGCGAAGAAAGTTAACCTACTAAAGTGATGGCAAATATCCAGTTGTGATGTTCCTCACTATCGATGAAAAAATTAACCACCATAAAATACGTAGGAGATTGTAGCTGGAGTAAGCGAAAGCACAGTCCAGGTTTGGATTAATTTGCAGCAATCGTAAGAGAACGTTCTTATCGTCCTCGAAGGAACTGGGCTACTAAACATCTATTTGGCCGATCTTTTTTAATGGTAGTTGTACGTCGGCCTGAGACCCTTCGTTTTATCGTTATGTATTAACAACGATATTAAAATACAAGAATAGATACTACCCCAGCATAGCAAAGCGCTAATATATGCTTCCCAATTCGATCCTCTCAATACAACACCCACCCATACACCAATTACATACTCTAAGTTTATAATAACCTTAACATTTTTTCTCATTATAACACCTTACAGTTCTCTACGTAAGTATCTAGACACACACTAGAGGCCGTTAATTTGGGAGTGTCCTCCAGTCGACACGCAGATCGTATTAAAAAAAACAGAGAGAATCCAGAGAAAATTGTCCGTTACAAGCCAAGGACACGTGTGTAGGATTTGCAAGAGGAGTTTGCCTGCAATGATTTTATGTTGCAACTCTTCCATTTGGTCCGTGTTTGCATAGAAAAACAGTAATATCAGTAAATTGAGTCCGCCCTGATGCAAAACACCTTGTTATTCGTTTATTTCTTTATTCTCCCAAACTAGTTTCGGCGACAAATTTCATCATCATCAGTGTTTTTTTTTTTTTAATCTACAACATGCAGAAAATAGCAATGTTATACAAACACCGTAGCACATTATTACATTTTTACTATTCGTTTTTTGAAATGTAGTTTTCTATGGATACTTTCATACTATCTTATCTATTGTATGTTATAGCATGTTTTAAGCAATTATTGTCGCTCTTTGCGACATATTTTCTGTGCGCTTTTTTTCTGTTGCCGTTTTTTACTTAGCGATGACATGATGTTCGCTAAGTAAAAAACGGCAACAGAAAAAAGCGCACAGAAAATATGTCGCAAACAGCGACAGTAATTGCTTAAAACATGATGTAACATACAATAAATAAGGTAGTATGAAAGTAGCCGGCCGGGGTGGCCGAGCGGTTCTAGGCGCAACAGTCTGGAACCGCGCGACCGATACGGTCCCAGGTTCGAATCCTGCCGCGGGCATGGATGTGTGTGATGTCATTAGGTTAATTAGGTTTAAGTAGTTCTAAGTTCTAGGGGACTGATGACCTCAGAAGTGAAGTCCCATAGTGCTCAGAGCCACAACCAGTATGAAAGTACCCATAGAAAACTATATTTCAAAAAACGCATAGTAAATATGTAATAATGTGCAACTGTGTTTGTATAACATTGCTATTTTCTGCATGTCTTAGATTTAAAAAAAACTACTGATGATGGTGATATTTGTCGCCGAAACTAGTTTGGGAGAATAAAGAAATAAACGAATAACAAGATGTTTTGCATCAAGGCGGACTCAATTTTCTGCTATTACAGAAGTTTGCCTGTTTCACGGTTCAGTCTTATAGTTGTCCAGACAAGTCCTTCGACTTGTTACCCGTCTCCACAGCAGTACTCTTCAATGGAGGAGGGACAACATAGATCCCAAGAAATTCTGCAGAGTAAATTTTATGAAACACGAGTTTGAGGTGAGCTCCACGATAATTCTACATCAGCCAACGTATATCTCGCATATAAGGCATGGGAATAAGATAAGAGAGATATATGGTTAAAAAAAAAGATTTAACAACTTGAAGTCTGTATTGCTTAACAATATTACACGCAGAACAGCAATATATGTGAACATTTCCCGCTCTGTTGACTTCCTCCCATGGTATTCGAGAGCGGGCTTAATGGTAGGGCAGCATATATCTCTCCTGTCTGCTTCACTAACCTGGAAGCGGTTCGTAGTTCTCCTGATTGATTGTCAAAGAATCCTTTACCTATATTTAACCTGTGCTAAACACAGTACGTGCAATATATCAAATTTCGACTCAAGTAGAGTATATCCTAAGCTTCCCACCCCACACAGATACTCTGCGAACTTGTCTCCCAGTGTGATCTACATATGTATTTTAGGAATTTAAGCGACAGTCGAAGTACAAGAGCTTTCTGAGACAATTCCAGAGTAAATATATGTGGCCTGTGCCGAGAAATAAGCTTTGTAACATCATTTCATGGAAAGAATAGTTGTCAGTAAATATCCATAAGAGACATGTGCGCAAGGAAGTCATATATATATATACTGTCGAAAAAAAACTAGTACAATTGGAAAGACGACGTCGATTTTGATCCGATGACGGCATATCTCACCTGGGGGATAGTAGATAATGGTTTTAACGTCGTCCGCCAACAGACAGAGTAGTGGTATAGTTATTAGAGCGCCGTCTGCGTTTACCCTTTAATAGGGAATGCTCACAGCCAGAAAGTTCAGTGTGATGCAAACGTGTGAAGGAAGATGGCAACCATGCCACGGAGATGCAGTCGTGCTTCCTACAACTAACTGAGCGAGTTTGAAAGGGGTCAGATTGTGGCCTCCCAAGTGGCAGGAAGGTCCTTTCGGAGAATTGCCATACAAGCTGGACGCGCTGCGTCAGTTGTGAAACGATTCTGGTGTCAGTGGTCACGTGAACATTCTCACACCCGCAGATGAAGTTCTGGACGTCCACGCATTACAGACACCCGCCAGGATCGTCGTATTGCAAGGCTAGCATTGGCAGCCCATACAGCTACCACAGTGCAAATAAGAGGGCTTGTGAGCCCAGACGTGTCAACACGAACTGCTGCGAACCGGTTATTAGCAGTGGGACTACTGGCACGCACACTTCTAGCCCGTCTTCCACGCACGCCACAGCGCGATTCAATTGGTGTCTTCAGAGGATCACTTGCAAGATGGAATGGCGCGCCATGGTCATCAGCGATGAAAGCAGATTCTGCCTGCAAGCAAGTGATGGTCGCTTGCGCGTACCACGTGGACCTGGTGAGCGCTGCCTCCTAGACTGCATTCGTCCAAGACACACTGGACCCAACCCAGGCCTTATGGTCTGGGATGTGCAGTACTACGTCACTCCGTAACAAATGTTCCATTAAAAAAGTATTGTTTTCTAGTACATAATCGCCAGTACTCCAGCAAAGTAATAGCACATGGTGGGTAACGTAGATTTCCACCAAAGAGATAATCTACAGAAAGACCCGTCGCTACAGTTTTCTAAGGCATATACACACCCTGCTAAAATATACCACTGATGTATAATATCTTTTTCGTCTGTGCTACCAACCTCCTTCTATTGTGTAGACTTTTTCAATTAAAAAAACTAAATGCAGACAGAGCACTGCTTACAGTCTTTTCTCACTCGTGATAGTCCGGAAGGTGTACCCATACACCAGGCAACTCTTCTGTATTCTTATCATTACTGCAGAACAAGCATAGTGCTATATATAAGTGTTACATTCGAAAGGGGCCAATGCTATTTTGGTAATATACACATTTTTACTTTAATGTGGTGAATAACTTACTGGACTGAGAAGAAACATGTAACAATATGAGATTTATGTGTAATACCTGTGTCGCCTACACAAAGTTGTTGCAGCCAGTCCACTAGAACATCCGTTTGTTTAACATCTCCCAGATCCAAATTGCAGCAAGACCGGACTTCATGCACTGCTGTAGTTGTTAAATTATGGGACACTGACAGGCACGTGCCGGCTTTCTGTCAGATAACTTTCTTGCGTGATCGCTGCAACAGCAGCCCTAACAATACGGATCAATTGTGTCGTGACAGAATTTGATATTTTTTCTATACAGCATACCCCGATACAACACTGAGTCACTACTGGATTACAGGAGCGTACATGTTGCCTCGGGAGTGCTATCCCCACACTGGATAGCACTTGTTACCAGATGACATCGACCCAAATGAATGTATAATACATACACCGCCTGCAATATAATTCGCACCACCACATGTGGGGTGAATGGTAGTAATTCAGTAGTGTGTCAGGGTTTACTGCATGGGAAAAATATCTGATTATGTCATAACACAAGGCATCTGTAATATGCAATTATAATTTCTTGCTGACACCAGTTTATAGATATCCTTAGAATAAGCATTATACAAAGGGAGTAACTAGAATTTGTGGCACAAACTCTATGACTTTGGCTCTGAGCACTATGGCACTTAACATCTGAGGTCATTAGTCCCCTAGAACTTAGAACTACTTGAACCCAACTAACCTAAGGACATCACACACATCATGCCCGAGACAGAATTCGAACCTGCGACCGTAGCGGCCGCGTGGTTGCAGACTGAAGCGCCTAGAACCGCTCGGCCACACCGGCCGGCTGTATGACTTTAATGTAAGCACTAGATATATGGGAGGGATGACCTCACATATGTGTGCTTTAACAGTTGGAAGGAAATCACACTGTAGAGATATGGTTGTTGTTGTTGTTCTGGTCTTCAGTCCTGAGACGGTTTGATGCAGCTCTCCATTCTACTCTATCCTGTGCAAGCTTCTTCATCTCCCAGTACCTACTGCAACCTACATCCTTCTGAATCTGCTTAGTGTATTCATCTCTTGGTCTCCCTCTACGATTTTTACCTTCTACGCTGCCCTCCAATACTAAATTGGTGATCCCTTGATGCCTCAGAACTTGTCCTACCAACCGATCCCTTCTTCTGGTCAAGCTGTGCCACAAACTTCTCTTCTCCCCAATCTTATTCAATACTTCCTCATTAGTTATGTGATCTACCCATCTAATCTTCAGCATTCTTCTGTAGCATCACATTTCGAAAGCTTCTATTCTCTTCTTGTCCAAACTATTTATTGTCCACGTTTCACTTCCATACATGGCTACACTCCATACAAATAGTTTCAGAAATGACTTCCTGACACTTAAATCTATATTCGATGTTAACAAATTTCTCTTCTTCAGAAACGCTTTCCTTGCCATTGCCAGTCTACATTTTATATCCTCTCTACTTCGATCATCATCAGTTATTTTGCTCCCCAAATAGCAAAACTCCTTTACTACTTTAAGTGTCTCATTTCCTAAACTAATTCCCTCAGCATCACCCGACTTAATTCGACTACATTCCATTATCCTCGCTTTTGTTGATGTTCATCTTATATCCTACTTTCAAGACACTATCCATTCCATTCAACTGCTCTTTCAAGTCCTCTACTGTCTCTGACAGAATTACAATGTCATCGGCGAACCTCAAAGTTTTTATTTCTTCTCCATGGATTTTAATACCTACTCCGAATTTTTCTTTTGTTTCCTTTACTGCTTGCTCAATATACAGATTGAATAACATCGGCGAGAGGCTACAACCCTGTCTTAATCCCTTCCCAACAACTGCTTCCCTTTCATGTCCCTCGACTCTTATAACTGCCATCTGGTTTCTGTACAAATTGTAAATAGCCTTTCGCTCCCTGTATTTTACCCCTGCCACCTTTACAATTTGAAAGAGAGTATTCCAGTCAACACTGACAAAAGCTTTCTCTAAGTCTACATATGCTAGAAACGTAGGTTTGCCTTTTCTTAATCTTTCTTCTAAGATAAGTCGTAAGGTCAGTATTGCCTCACGTGTTCCCTTATTTCTACGGAATCCAAACTGATCTTCCCCGAGGTCGGCTTCTACCAGTTTTTCCATTCGTCTGTAAAGAATTCGTGTTAGTATTTTGCAGCTGTGGCTTATTAAACTGATTGTTCGGTCATTTTCACATCTGTCAACACCTGCTTTCTTTGGGATTGGAATTATTATATTCTTCTTGAAGTCTGAGGGTATTTCGCCTGTTTCATACATCTTGCTCACCAGATGGTAGAGTTTTGTCAGGACTGGCTCTCCCAAGGCCGTCAGTAGTTCCAATGGAATGTTGTCTACTCCCGGGGCCTTGTTTCGACTCAGGTCTTTCAGTGCTTTGTCAAACTCTTCACGCAGTATCGTATCTCCCATTTCATCTTCATCTACATCCTCTTCCATTTCCATAATATTGTCCTCAAGTACATTGCCGTTGTATAGACCCTCTATCTACTCCTACCACCTTTCTGCTTTCCCCTCTTTGCTTAGAACTGGGTTTCCATCTGAGCTCTTGATGTTCATACAAGTGGTTCTCTTATCTCCAAAGGTCTCTTTAATTTTCCTGTAGGCAGTATCTATCTTACCCCTAGTGAGATAAGCCTCTACATCTTTACATTTGTCCTCTAGCCATCCCTGCTTAGCCATTTTGCACTTCCTGTCGCTCTCATTTTTGAGACGTTTGTATTCCTTTTTGCCTGCTTCATTTACTGCATTTTTATATTTTCTCCTTTCATCAATTAAATTCAATATTTCTTCTGTTACCCAAGGATTTCTACTAGCCCTCGTCTTTTTACCTACTTGATCCTCTGCTGCCTTCACTACTTCATCCCTCAAAGCTACCCATTCTTCATCTACTGTATTTCTTTCCCCCATTCCTGTCAATTGTTCCCTTATGCTCTCCCTGAAACTCTGTACAATCTCTGGTTCTTTCAGTTTACACAGGTCCCATCTCCTTAAGTTCCCACCTTTTTGCAGTTTCTTCAGTTTTAATCTACAGGTCATAACCAATAGATTGTGGTCAGAGTTCACATCTGCCCCTGGAAATGTCTTAAAATTTAAAACCTGGTTCCTAAATCTCTGTCTTACCATTCTTACCACCAGATGTGGTGTCAAGACGAAACTGTCATATCCCCTACATGTAGACAAAACTGTGGCATCAAGATGCATAAATTTGGAAAAACTGGCAAAGAGACGCTGGAAATATGCCTATGTCCATGTCATAAAAAAGTGTAGTGGTTCGACGTTAAAATGGAATATTGCAGCATCTTTGAGTAGAGGACAGGTAGCTTGTGTATTTGGATAAAATGTAAAATTTTGGTAGGGAATTTTAACAGAATGGTGATGTGTGACTACATAACATGAAACCACAACTTCGCTGTGAAAGCGGAAAACTACCAGGGAAGCAGTAATGTTATTGTAAACAGCGATAAAACTGTTACATCTTTCTTGGCTAAAAATCGTGATATTACCATACTTGAAGCTTCAATTTCAAACCAAGGAATGTACAGTGTGTTTACCCTTGTAGAAGTCTGTATAAATGCATTAAATACCAAAAACTATTGAACAACAGCCTCTGTGGTCCACTGCAAAACAGGATCTGGGACTGATAATGAAAGATATGTTTGTGTGGCTTGCTATTACACATATATTTTGGCAGTAACACCATCAAAGCTTGGCAGGATCTGTCCCACAACTGACTTGCTACCACACACGTGTTTTGGCAACAACTCCATCAAAGTTTGGCAGAATCTACACCACAACAGGAATTGATGGATACGGATATGACGTCATTTCATTCAACTTCTCTGACCACCACGTCATGAACATTAAAAATGTAAAAGGTTTACCTCACCCGAAATTAGCTTGCAGAGAAAGCTGGAAATTATATTTGTAACACATTCCAACTAGCATGGGTACGATTAGACTTTGGTGCTCATTACCAATCATGGGTCAAACCGAAACGTTTCTTTCATGAGGCGGTTGATTTGTGGGAAGATCTCGAGAAACCTGGTATCTGGAGACTATGTAAAAAAATTTCTTCCGACTAAACGACCACAGGAGAAAGAATATCGACTATTACCACCTTTACACTCGTGAACAGCATTTAATAGTATATAACAGGGCAGACCGGGCAAGCGATTTGAAGATAAAATTTTAGAGCTGCAGCAAAGATGATTAAAAGGATTAAGGGGACCTGCCATATGAGACGTGGACGGTTCAAATGACTCTAAGCACTATGGGACTTAACGTCTGAGGTCATCAGTCCCCTAGAAAATGGTTCAAATGGCTCTGAGCACTATGGGACTTAACTTCTGAGGTCATCAGTCCCCTCGAACTTAGAACTACTTAAACCTAACTAACCTAAGGACACCACACACATCCATGCCCGAGGCAGGATTCGAACCTGCGACCGTAGCTGTCACGCGGTTCCAGACTGTAGCGCCTTTAACCGCTTGGCCACCCCGGCCGGCCAGTCCCCTAGAACTTAGAACTACTTAAACCTAACTAACCTAAGGACAGCACACACATCCATGCCCGAGGCATGATTCGAACATGCGACCGTAGCAGCCGCGCGGTTCCGGACTGAAGCGCCTAGAGCCGCTCGGCCACAGTGGCCTGCTGAGACGTGGAGCACTTTAACACCTTACAAGAGTGCGAATATGATGGACGCAGAATAAATATCCGAGGTAAAAAAAAATCTCATGTCAGTCTTCTATGAATTTAATAAATACTTTCTGATCAGCCATCAGGAAAGATCTCATGTAGAGAGCAAGGGAGATACTACGTTGTGGACACCTAAACCCTGGAAAAACCGTACTCGTTTCCCCAAGAAAAATGCTTAACGAATTTCAGGCGTTTAACGTTATTTTGCACACACTCGAAAATCATAGCGTCAGGATTAAAAATAATACCGTCCAGATATCCACGACACGGAGCGAAACCAAAAAAGCATTGTAGGCTTGATTTGTGCACAGCCTCCTTCTCATGGCAGCATAAGGCACAACCATTAGTGCTACCCTGTATCACACTTGCACACCTAAAGAATTTATATGAGGAATTGCTTAAGTATGTACTCGTAATCCTGGTCCGAACGCTAGGCGACTTTATGCTTACAAGTTGGCCGCGTGATCATGATCTCGTTTCCGGTTAATGTTCCTAAATTCATGAACACAACTACATCTGCATTTACATACATCCTTCGCAAGCTGTCATAAGGCGCATGGCGGAGGTTATTTTACACCAATACGAGTCATTCCCTTTCCTACTCGCAAATAGACTGAGGGGAAACGACTGTAGATAGGTTTTCGTGCTCGTCATACTTTCTACCTTATCTTCGCGATCCTTACGCAAAATCTACACTGGCGGTATTGGAATCATTCTGGCAGTTGCCTCAAATCCCGGTTCTCTTATTTTCTCATAAGTGTTTCGTGGAAAGAAGGTCGCTTTCCCTACAATGATTCTCACTGAGTTCACGAAGCGGTTCCATATTACTCACATGTTGATCGACCCTAACAGTAACGTATCTAGCTGACACTACTGATGAAATCGCATTACATGATTGGTTGTTTTATGATGTGTGTAGGTGCTGCCTTCACAGTAAGGATGTGTACGCCTTTGCTCAACATTTCTCTTCTCCAGTTCTGAATTGCCCGTTTGAGTTTTTTCAGAGTCTCACAGTACCTGTCAGCGTTAATTGTACACATTCTCCATGACAACGCTCGCTCACACATCGCTCGGCAAACCGTTGCTCTCCTGCAACAGTTTCAGTGGAACATAATCGCCCACCCATCCTACAGTCCTGACTTGGCGCCCAGTGACTGTCACCTGTTCCCTAGGTTAAAAGAACATCTGGCCGGAAAGCGATTCAGCTCCGACGGCGAGGTGAAAGAAGAGGTTCATAACTTTCTGAACAGCATGGCGACGAGCTGGTATGACATGGGCATACAAAAACTGCCACAGCGTCTACAAAAAAGCGTCGGCAGAAATGGTGATTATATAGAAAAATAGCTAAATCTTCAATCTGTAAACTGATGTAAACCATTGTAGAAATAAACAGGTCTATGTACTTATAAAAAGATAGGAGACCTTACTTTTGGGATTTCCCTCGTACTTCGTTTTCTTAACTTGTGCGCATAACTCTTGTGTTTTCTTGTTCCTTCTCTTTTTTATATACTATACTTTATTAACTAGATAATCTTGCTCATGCACTGGTACGGGGTTTTATCACTCTGTTCTCGGAACGGGGTGCCGCAGGGTACGAGGGACCCTCTGGCGGTGACGTTCCTCTAACCACTTCTCGACTATGCGGCGTTCTGGTGTTATCGCCAACAGAGGAAGCAGATTATATGCGGCAGTCTGTATCTCCCTTTATTTTCCATCGTACAATTATCACTGAAGAACATGTGTACGCCAACAGTAGCGACTTCTGGCGAACTTGCAACACAAACATATTGCGGTTACTGTACAGTAATTTGTTTCGAACAGTAGTACTGCTGACAAGATGAAATCTAGTGTATACTATTATTTATATATGTTTGACGATACTGGCGCTGATTTTGTGTTTAGCATTTGACGATGCCACCATGGGTCCAGTATATTAGGACACGTTTTTATATAACAGGCACGCCTCATCATATTTAAAGCGCACAAATGCACATGTATATCAGTAATATTTCTCATCATGGTCTATTTTATTGTTTTAAGCCGTAGACAGGCTGCTAGTTGTATCTGTGTTTATCCCATATTTTACTGTAGCTCTGAAGATGGTCTTTATAGAGCGAAACTGGTAGCCTGATAACATAAAAAATTTATGGCCATAGACGTGAAGTAAAGGAAACATGTAAACGATGCTGTGTCTGCCTATTGTTTTAGTTATTTGAGTGTAAACTATGTGGATCATTATTGATGTCCTTGACGGTCCCACTATCCTATGACAAATAGAGCACAATTCTTTTATTATTCCAGCATGGTAAGAGTCTCAAGCCGATAGGCGAAGAGTCGTTAAAACACTTACTGCTGATCAAATCTGGGAGCTTATATATACGTATATAGGGTGACTGAACTGCCCCTACTACAGCAATTTGCAAACGCCTTCCAAATCGACATACAATATTTTTCATATTCTCTCGCTCACTAAGCTAAAACATTAGTCGTACAGAGAAAATGAGTAGGCGTTTCTATAGGAAATTTAACGTAGTTAACTTTTCTATCGGGATACATTTCCGCTAGATGCCGTAGTTTTCGAAATATTCAAGAAAATCGTACAAAAGTGACCTTCAAACGCGTTTTTCTTGAACAACTCGAAAACCATGGTCTCCAACGAAAACTACCTCAGTATAAAATTTAACTACATTAAATTTCTTACAAAAAGGATCCCATTAATTTTCTGTAGAACTAATAGTTTGCGTGTAGTGAGAAAGAGAATGTGAAAATCATGCGAGTGATATCTGAAGGCACTGCGGGTTGCACAAAACCCATAGACAGGGGTGTGATTCTGTACACACACACATACATACATACATACATACATACACACACACACACACACACACACACACACACACACACACACACACACACACACACACACACACAGACAGACACATTGATCAGCCAAAACATTATGAATACTTGCTTAATAGCTTGTTTGTCCGTCTTTGTAACGAAATACAGGAATCCGACACTTTGTTGGTATGTTTGTGGAGGTATATGGCATTAAATGTCTACGCATAGGTCATGTAATTCGGTAATTAACGGGCCGCTATTTGCGTACGCGGTGATAGTGACCAATAGCGACCCAGATGGATTCCATAGGTTTTACATCAGGCGAATTTAGTCGCCGAGACATCAATGTGAGTTCACTATAATGCTCCTCAAACCACTGTAGCGCAGTTCTGTTTCAGAGACACGGACAGTTATGCTGCTGAAAGATGACCTCGCCGTCGGGGAAGACATCAAGCATGAAGAGATGCGGGTGGTTTGCAGCTGTCGGTGTGTTTTCGAGTACTACCACAGGTCCCATGTAAGTGCAGGAGAATGTCTCCCATAGCATAATACTGTCCCCACAGCCTGCGTCTGTGGCAGGCTGCACGTTTCGAGCCGCCATTCACCTCGATGACGGCGTTTGTAGAGACGACCATCGACCTAGAGTAGCGAAAATGTGATTCAGAGCCGACACGTTTACGTTGATCGACGGTCGAATCCCGATGGTCTCATGCCCATTTAAATTGCAACGGATGATGCTTTTGGGTCAACGTGTGAACATGTAGGGGTGGTCTGTTGCAGAGTTCTATATTCAATAATGAACAGTGAACGGTGTGCTCTGAAATAATTGTGCGTGCACCAATATTGTGTTCTTTCGGCAGAAATGACACAGATCACCATCTGTCGTACTTTACAGAGCAGGCACGTCTCCGAACCCCACGTTCTATGAACAGTTGTGGACATCCAACCATTTAGTGCCCAGTGGTAGTTTCACTGTCCTTCTACCTCTTTCCGTAGATGTGCACGATAGTAGCACGTGAACATTCGACCAGTTTCGGCGTTTTCGAGATACTCGTTCACAGGCTCTGCGTAATGACAATCTGCCCTTCGTTCACCTCAATGGATTTCCCCATTTGCAACCCACATCTTTGCTAGGGTGGTCCCCCGTCCGTGTCTGCTCCGTTCACATATTTTTGTTACTACGTCACTTGCCTGCGACACCACCTAGCAGCACCATGGCAGTGGTCATAATGTTTTGCCTTATCTGTGTGTGCGTCCGCATGTATATATGGTAAGGTGGGGTAAATACGATGGGTGGGTAAACCCGACGGACCTCTACTTGTGAGAAACGGCAAAGCGGAGCGATTTCGCATTAGCGTACCATATAGAGCATTCGAAATAATGAAAATGTCGTCTTGACAGCTTTGCCGCATTTGTCATTTAGACATTCAAAAGACAACAAGTGTGTTTTCGATTGTTTCAATTTAATTTTTGTGCAAATTGCATCACTAGATTTACCTTATTAAATAAAAGGATCGCAAAACAGACGGTACGTGATTTGGTAGTGCATTTAGTGACCTATTCAGTGTATGCATCGTTTTTGTTGGAAATTTCATGTAAATTGTTTCTATGTGTGTTAAATGAAAAATGGCATGGTGGGGTAAATCCGACCGCTAAATGGTGGGGTAAATCCGACCGCATATTTGTTATCGTTTATGTGTATGGAATTATTTATTTATGGAAACGAAGTGACTTTTTGTTTATTTTTTGGAAAATGGTACCAAATAAACGAAAAACGGCAAAACGCAATCAAAACGATATTCGCCGAGCAGCTGCTGCAATGCAAATGGGAATGTCTTTATGAACTGTCGCTCGTGATTTTAACATACCGAGATCGACATTGCTGTTGCACCGCCATGCAATGAAATCATCTTTTTTCAATTAAAATTTACATTCGTTTAACTTTCAGTACATTTAGTACTCCAAACATTGTTATTTTTTGAATACATTTTGTTCATTTATGTAAAAAACATAATTGCTTATAATTATTTCCCAAAAAAACCGTTCTTTTAGAACTATTTCTGTGCAAAATCAGCCAACAAATAGGGGGTCGGATTTACCCCACCATTTTTGCAAATGGCAAAAATGGACGTTTCTTAAAATACGGATATCTCAAAAACTATTGATGGTATAACAAAAAGAATTTTGCAAACAGTTGCTCCTTTGTATTACCTATAATTTAACGTATATAACGTTAAGATCCGACTTCGGATAAGCGTTATATAGCCACAAGAAATTACTAGGTTGGATTTACCCCATCTTATCATATACTGGCTGTTCTTTGTGTATTTTCTGTACCAGTTGAAATATATCGCACTTAAATGAAGGGTCTCAGGCCAACGTGCAATTACTCGTAAAAAAAGAAGTCTTGTTGGTGTTTAGTAGATCACTTCTTTCATGGATGGTGAAGTACATTCCCTTAAAACTGCTGCAAATCAATCAAAACCTGGAATATGCTTGAGCTCACTCCAGATGCTTACTCCTATGTATTTTTGGTGTAAATTAAATAAACGTTCAAATAAAACAATTATCTGCGTCAGTTACTCTTTTAATTTTACTTCACGACGCGTTTCCAGGGTGGAACAATGATATTGCAGCTGGATGCAGCCAGTTGTTTCTTCTTGTTTTATTTTTAATGTGTTCCAGTGCGCGGAACCCTGAGGCTCGTGAAAAGTATACATTTTTAACTTAATTTTCTCACAGAACACAAAACAATAACACAAACAAACTAAAGATGATCATTGAAACATATCTTGTGGCGCTTTTCCTGCTGCGTGCAAGGGTGAAAGCAGAGCGAGCAGTGAGTGCACCAACTTATACTAAAACCACTGACACAAACAATGTCAGGATGGCAAACAATGAACATTCGATATAAACGTATAGCTGATTCACTTTAACAATAACTAGGTTTGGTAATGGTGCTTATCAGAACACTTGACAGTGAATAGACACTTGGTACGTTGCAAATGTGGGTATTAACAAAATCAACACTACATAAAGTAACTTCATAATGTGAGCCTTAACTAAATCCATCACTCTCTCTTTCCTAGCATCGTAAGTAGTGCACTGTTTTCATGAGTGGACAAATAATTGTATTTTACTTTGCGATGTCCTGGTCACCACAGTCGTCAGTTAACCCAAGGGAAGGGAACCATGTGCGACATCTGTCTATGAACTGTGTAAACTTCGAAACTTTCTGGCTGATTAAAACTGTGTGTCGGACCGAGACTCGAACTCGGAGAGCATCTGTGAAACTGGAAGGTAGGTGACGAGGTGCTGGCAGAACTGAGGCTGTGGGGACGGGTCGCGAGTCGTGCTTGGACATTTAGCCAGCACGGTAGCTCAGAGTAATCGGTCGGAAGGTTAGCAGCCCTCTGCAATAAACAAACTGAGTGAATAGATCATCGATGAACTTGAAGGGCTGTCATGGGACATCCACCCCGAACAAGTACAACGAACAATATAGAAAAATGAGACCAACGAAGACATACAAAAAAGCAAAAAATAGCTCAGTCGGTGGAGCACTTGCCCGCGAAAGGCAAAGGTCCCGAGTTCGAATCGCTGGCACACAGTTGTAATCTGCCAGGAAGTTTCACATCAGCGCACACTCCGCTGTAGAGTGAAAATCTCATTCTCTGTAAACTTTGTTCGATGTGTGATGGTATTTTAAACTGTTTGTGTATCATACTTTCTGAGGAAGCAGTTAGGGACCAGCCCAGCGTTTACCTAACCCAGCTTGAAAAACCACATAAAACTCGCACTCTGGCTGATTGGTGTACCATTAATCCAGCACCCAGACTCGATACGGGTCTGACTCACCTTAACCTCTCTCAAGCAAGCATGCTGCATGTTTAGCTGTACGAACTGGTCACGAGTAAATCAGTCAGTCCAAACACCTTAATACAAAGTTTTATGTAAGACACTTACAAGCTCCAGACCGACTGCCCAATCGGGGCCGATCTCCGGGAGTTTGCCGATCCACCTGACGATGCCACCTTGAGGTAGTCCCGTACCACTGCCCAACCACACGACTCGTTCACCCACCAGAACGGGCGGACGGAACATCCACTTCTCCATCTTAAGCCTGTGGACGGCGAAAGACAGTGAAAGTTAAAAGCGGCTGTCTCAGCATCTAGTACTAACACTGATACATCAAAATATTATCACAGAGCAGAGAGACATAAGAGACACTGTACCGTTGTAAGTCTATGGAGCACTAGGTACGAAATCCCTGAAAGAAATTATTATTTATTTGTATGTATTGCCATAAACTTTTTGACTTGTTACCTGGGCTGTACAACAGGTTTAATATATTACAGTTATGGTGTCACTGATTCGTAGTTAATTTTACAATTACCATCTCATAAAGTTGTTACTTTGTTTGCAACATTTTATGAAAATTCTGTAACTTATGCTAAATGAGAATTAGGAAAGGTACTAAATTAACAACGGTGATTGGTTTTAAGAAGAGAAAATAAAGAACACAGGAAAGGTAGAAGCTGTACGGTGTCCCACCGCCAAAGTAGACCAGATATAGAGAGAGGCCTCAGAAAAACTGGATGACATGTGCTGCCTATGGACCAGACAGACTGTTGTAATACCTCATTCAGGTCTCCACAACGCTATAGCGTATCTGATGTTTACTTATAAGTTTAATTTTTTTTTTTTTTGAATGTGTCCTTTTGGTATACAGTAACCAGGCACGATCTTATTCTAATTATCTACTGTACACTTGCATCTGTATTTTGTTGTACAATACCTGGTAAGAAGTTTGATTTAAAATGTCATGTTCTTTTCATTTGAGTTGAAGAAACCCTGTTGTTGTTGTTGTGGTCTTCAGTCCTGAGACTGGTTTGATGCAGCTGTCCCTGCTACTCTATCCTGTTCAAGCTTCTTCATCTCCCAGTACCTACCGCAACCTACATCCTTCTGAATCTGCTTAGTGTATTCATCTCTTGGTCTCCCTCTACGATTTTTACCCTCCACGCTGCCCTCCAATACTAAATTCGTGAGCCCTTGATACCTCAGAACATGTCCTACCAACCGATCCCTTCTTCTAGTCAAGTTGTGCCACAAACTTCTCTTCTCCCCAATCCTATTCAATACTTCCTCATTAGTTATGTGATCTACCCATCTAATCTTCAGCATTCTTCTGTAGCACCCCATTTCAAAAGCTTCTATTCTCTTCTTGTCCAAATTATTTATCGTCCATGTTTCACTTCCATACATGGCTACACTCCATACAAATACTTTCAGAAATGGCTTCCTGACACTTAAATCTATACTCAATGTTAACCCTATATGTGTGTAATTTACTCTGTCTTTGGTTATACATGTATGTTCGCATAGTCATGTTAGCTTTTGCTTAGCCTGAAAGGGCCCACTTCACTTGGTCTTTAGTTTCATTTATTTTCTGAAAACATTCCAGATCACGAACTAATTTGAAATATTCTGCAATCTTTTTTCACTTTTTATCACTTTAAATTTTCATTCATCCACTCTAATTGATTTCCTAAAATATACAGAAGCATGCATCTTCTCATCACCTATATACACTCTCCTGAGCTGAAACATATCCTCACCACAATACGATAATGGAACTTGCGACACATTCGCGAACATCCTGGAACATTTGGAACATTTTCGAGCGCTCCGGAAAATTCTGGAACTTACTATAATATTCTTGAATATTTTCGAACCTTCTGGAAGATTCTATAACATTTTCCAACATCCTCGAAAATTACATAACATTCTGTCTGGAATATTCTAGAACATTCAGGAGCATTTTGACCAGTCTCGGTCATTTCAACACTATATTCTCAGGATGCTTCACCGACTTCCTATAAGAAGTCCATTGGTAGGATGCTGTCTTTTGACTCACGTTTTGGAACCCAACCCTTGCAGTTCCAAACCGAAACCTTCATGGATGAGGGATGGAGGGCTGCAAGGGGTGATCGATGGAGTTATAGGGGCACACACAAACAAGAAACCCTTGTATTTATTACATAACGGCAAACCCAGAAATGCTACACAATTGCTAAATATGTGTGGCAATAGGATAAACATCCTAAACTCCTTCCCTCCCCCTTCCCTTCTCTCTGCCCATCTCCTCATTGCCCCTATCTTTCTCGATCTTGTCTCCCCCCCGCTTTCCCAATTCACTTCCTCTACCACCTTTTAATATCGACTCCCCATCCGCACCACCCTCCACGTACGTCTCTCTGACCTTGAGCCTTGTTTTCTTTTACTGCAGATGAGACCTTGATTGGGAATTGTAGTCGCTTAAAATAAATGGGTAATTCCGTTTCGGTCATTGGTGTACGGGGTATCAGAGCAGGAGAGTGGATTTTTTTTTCCTCTGGAGGGTGGGAGGGGTCGTTCGCTTCTGTTCCAGTGCAAGACGGCCCTCAGGTCAGTATCCCAAAATATCAGCCTCTGCACTGTCATAAACTGTTTCAAGGTTTATAATTGGAAAACAGGCTGCAGCTACTGAAAATTATGATAGAGAAGAGTAGAAATGATAGCACTGTAGTACACAAATTGCAACGCACATTGATACTGACGTAAATCACTGCGTAAATCGTGAGTATTTAGCGTCTATAAACTGCATGTTACGTTAGAGTAGACTTCAAATGATTTCTTCCCTAGCATAGTTACTCATATATTGCTTACTACACTGCTGGCCATTAAAATTGCTACACCAAGAAGAAATGCAGATGATAAATGGGTATTCATTGGAGAAATATATTATACTAGAACTGACATGTAATTACATTTTCACGCAATTTGGGTGCATAGATCCTGAGAAATCAGTACCCAGAACAACCGTAATAACGGCCATGATACTCCTGGGCATTGGGCGTGTACAGGTACAGCTGGCCATGCAGCTTCAACACGATACCACAGTTGATCAAGAGTAGTGACTGGCGTATTGTGACTATCCAGTTGCTCGGCCACCATTGACCAGACGTTTTCAGTTGGTGAGAGATCTGGAGAATGTGCTGGCCAGGGCAGCAGTCGAACATTTTCTGTATCCAGAAAGGCCCGTACAGGACCAGCAACATGCGGTCGTGCATTATCCTGCTGAAATGTAGGGTTTCGCAGGGATCGAATGGAGGGTAGAGCCACGGGTCGTAACACATCTGAAATGTAACGTGCACTGTTCAAAGGGCCGTCAATGCGAACAAGAGGTGACCGAAACGTGTAACCAATGGCACCCCATACCATCACGCCAGGTGATACGCCAGTATGGCGATGACGAATACACGCTTCCAATGTGCGTTCACCACGATGTCGCCAAACACGGATGCGACCATCATGATGGGTAAGCAGAACCTGGACTCATCCGAAAAAATGAGGTTTTGCAATTCGTGCACCCAGGTTCGTCGTTGAGTACACCATCGCAGGCGCTCCTGTCTGTGATGCAGCGTCAAGGGTAACCGCAGCCATGCATGGTCTCCGAGCTGATAGCCCATGCTGCAGCAAACGTCGTCGAGCTGTTTGTGCAGATGGTTGTTGTCTTGCAAACGTCCCCATCTGTTGACTCAGGGATTGAGACGTGGCTGCACGATCCGTTACAGCCATGCGGATAAGATGCCTGTCATCTCGACTGCTAGTGATATGAGACCGTTTGGGATCCAGCACGGCGTTCCGTATTATCCTCCTGAACCCACTGATTCCATATTCTGCTAACAGTCATGGGATCTCGACCAACGCGAGCAGCAATGTCGCGATACGATAAACCGCAATCGCGATAGGCTACAATCCGACCTTTATCAAAGTCGGAAACGTGATTGTAAGCTTTTCTCCTCCTTACACGAGGCATCACAACAACGTTTCACCAGGCAACGCCCGTCAACTGCTGTTTGTGTATGAGAAATCGGTTGGAAACTTTCCTCATGTCAGCACGTTGTAGGTGTCGCCACCGGCGCCAACCTTGTGTGAATGCTCTGAAAATCTAATCATTTGCATATCACAGCATCTTCTTCCTGTCGGTTAAATTTCGGGTCTGTAGCACGTCATCTTCGTGGTGTAGCAATTTTAATGGCCAGTAGTGTATTTCAAATCAGTCATCATTGTTAAGCTACTTCTATCAACAAACAAACAAATGTCATTTTTAGAGTTCCGTGCCTCAGTCTGTAAAAACGGAATCTTTATAAAATCGCTTTGTTTTCTGTCTGTCTGTTTGTTCTACTGTTAAGAACCCTTTTTCTCAGAAACGCGTAGACGTACGAAGTTCAAATTTATATCACATAATCCCTTGGCAGTGTTAAAATTAAAAATTTTAAGCTTCTAAGTAAATTCAATCAAAAGATACGCCCATTTATGTCATATTTTGATACTCGAAAACTCACTCATCAAAACCTACAGGGTTCTTACCGTTGACCTAGCATCAGGAAGCAAGAAGCAAGGTTACACAGTAAAAGAAAACGAAAAAATCCGACAATTGTTAATTTGTAATTATGTAAAACGAAAAATAGTTTTTTGTCATTTTCCATCCGTCTGTCCGTCCCTCTGTTAAAACCCTATTTTGTCTGTAACGGATTGGCTTATCAAGTTCAAATTTATGTAACATAGTAAAGTCTATGATCCCTTGGCGGTGTAAAACATTTAACGTACTAAGTGAATACAATCAAAAGATTCGGCCATTTACGTCACATGTTTTGAAAATCGCAAAGAAAGTCACCAAGACCTATAGGGTACTTCCAGTTGAAGCAATGTTTCACACTACAAGCAAAGCGAAATAATCTGAAAATTGTCGCATTGTAATTGTTGTTGTTGTTGTGGTCTTCAGTCCTGAGACTGGTTTGATGCAGCTCTCCATGCTAACTCTATCCTGTGCAAGCTTCTTCATCTCCCAGTACCTACTGCAACCTACATCCTTCTGAATCTGCTTAGTGTATTCATCTCTTGGTCTCACTCTACGATTTTTACCCTCCACGCTGCCCTCCAACGCTAAATTTGTGATCCCTTGATGCCTCAAAACATGTCCTACCAACCGATCCCTTCTTCTAGTCAAGTTGTGCCACAAACTTCTCTTCTCCCCAATCCTATTCAATACCTCCTCATTAGTTACGTGATCTACCCACCTTAGCTTCAGCATTCTTCTGTAGCACCACATTTCGAAAGCTTCTATTCTCTTCTTGTCCAAACTAGTTATCGTCCATGTTTCACTTCCATACATGACTACACTCCATACAAATACTTTCAGAAACGGCTTCCTGACACTTAAATCTATACTCGACGTTAACAAATTTCTCTTCTTCAGAAACGATTTCCTTGCCATTGCCAGTCTACATTTTATATCCTCTCTACTTCGACCATCATCAGTTATTTTACTCCCTAAATAGCAAAACTCCTTTACTACTTTAAGTGTCTCATTTCCTAATCTAATTCCCTCAGCATCACCCGATTTAATTTGACTACATTCCATTATCCTCGTTTTGCTTTTGTTGATGTTCATCTTATATCCTCCTTTCAAGACACTGTCCATTCCGTTCAACTGCTCTTCCAAGTCCTTTGCTGTCTCTGACAGAATTACAATGTCATCGGCGAACCTCAAAGTTTTTACTTCTTCTCTATGAATTTTAATACCTACTCCGAATTTTTCTTTTGTTTCCTTTACTGCTTGCTCAATATACAGATTGAATAACATCGGCGAGAGGCTACAACCCTGTCTCACTCCTTTCCCAACCACTGCTTCCCTTTCATGCCCCTCGACTCTTATAACTGCCATCTGGTTTCTGTACAAATTGTAAATAGCCTTTCGCTCCCTGTATTTTACCTCTGCCACCTTCAGAATTTGAAAGAGAGTATTCCAGTTAACATTGTCAAAAGCTTTCTCTAAGTCCGCAAATGCTAGAAACGTAGGTTTGCCATTTCTTAATCTTTCTTCTAAGATAAGTCGTAAGGTTAGTATTGCCTCACGTGTTCCAACCTTTCTACGGAATCCAAACTGATCTTCCCCGAGGTCCGCTTCTACCAGTTTTTCCATTCGTCTGTAAAGAATTCGCGTTAGTATTTTGCAACTGTGACTTATTAAACTGATAGTTCGGTAATTTTCCATCTGTCAACACCTGCTTTCTTTGGGATTGGAATTATTATATTCTTCTTGAAGTCTGAGGGTATTTCGCCTGTCTCATACATCTTGCTCACCAGATGGTAGAGTTTTGTCATGACTGGCTCTCCCAAGGCCATCAGTAGATCTAATGGAATGTTGTCTACTCCCGGGGCCTTGTTTCCACTCAGATCTTTCAGTGCTCTGTCAAACTCTTCACGCAGTATCTTATCTCCCATTTCATTTTCATCTACATCCTCTTCCATTTCCATAATATTTTCCTCAAGCACATCGCCCTTGTATAAACCCTCTATATACTCCTTCCACCTTTCTGCCTTCCCTTCTTTGCTTAGAACTGGGTTGCCATCTGAGCTCTTGATATTCATACAAGTGGTCCCCTTCTCTCCAAAGGTCTCTTTAATTTTCCTGTAGGTAGTATCTATCTTACCCTTAGTGAGACAAGCCTCTACATCCTTACATTTGTCCTCTAGCCACCCCTGCTTAGCCATTTTGCACTTCCTGTCGCTCTCATTTTTGAGACGTTTGTATTCCTTTTTGCCTGCTTCATTTATTGCATTTTTATATTTTCTCCTTTCATCAATTAAATTCAATATTTCTTCTGTTACCCAAGGATTTCTATTAGCGCTCGTCTTTTTACCTACTTGATCGTCTGCTGCCTTCACTACTTCATCCCTCAGAGCTACCCATTCTTCTTCTACTGTATTTCTTTCGTCCATTCCTGTCAATTGTTCCCTTATGCTTTCCCTGAAACTCTCTACAACCTCTGGTTCTTTCAGTTTATCCAGGTCCCGTCTCCTTAAATTCCCACCTTTTTGCAGTTTCTTCAGTTTCAATCTGCAGTTCATAACCAATAGATTGTGGTCAGAATCCACATCTGCCCCTGGAAATGTCTTACAATTTAAAACCTGGTTCCTAAATCTCTGTCTTACCATTATATAATCTATCTGATACCTTTTAGTATCTCCAGGATTCTTCCAGGTATACAACCTTCTTTTATGATTCTTGAACCAAGTGTTAGCTATGATTAAGTCATGCTCTGTGCAAAATTCTACAAGGCGGCTTCCTCTTTCATTTCTTCCCCCCAATCCATATTCACCTACTACGTTTCCTTCTCTCCCTTTTCCTACTGACGAATTCCAGTCACCCATGACTATTAAATTTTCGTCTCCCTTCACTACCTGAATAATTTCTTTTATCTCGTCATACATTTCATCTATTTCTTCATCATCTGCAGAGCGAGTTGGCATATAAACTTGTACTACTGTAGTAGGCATGGGCTTTGTGTCTATCTTGGCCACAATAATGCGTTCACTATACTGTTTGTAGTAGCTAACGCGCTCTCCTATTTTCTTATTCATTATTAAACCTACTCCTGCATTACCCCTATTTGATTTTGTATTTATAACCCTGTAATCACCTGACCAAAAGTCTTGTTCCTCCTGCCACCGAACTTCACTAGTTCCCACTATATCTAACTTTAACCTATCCATTTCCCTTTTTAAATTTTCTAACCTACCTGCCCGATTAAGGGATCTGACATTCCACGCTCCGATCCGTAGAACACCAGTTTTCTTTCTCCTGGCATTGTAATTATATCATATAAAAAACGTCTTTTTGCCATTCTGACATACGTAGGATTCATCATCTCTCAAAAACATAATAGACGAACACTACTGCATGCAAACATAAAATTTAATTTGTAGTCATGTTTTTGTAAGTAAATAATAAAATACTTTATTAAATCTCCTATGAGTACACATGTGAACTGAAGTCCACTGTTCGTTTCTTCTTGTATGCCCCGGCTACATCGAGGAACTACTGTAGAGATTTTGATACGGTCTTGAAATTCCCGGGACCCATACCTTGCCAGTTTCTATATCGAAAACGGGCAAAAAATGTTGAGATTCTCCATTCACAGTGTATATAAATATACACTGAAGACCCAAAGACATTGATACAGCTGCCTAAAATATCGTGTAGGACCCCCGCACGCATAAATGCCGCACCACGAGTGGCATGGACTCGACTTACGTCTGGAGCAGTGCTGGAGGGAACCAAGAACACTGCAGGGCTGTCCATAAATCCGTTAAGACTACGAGGGGGTGCAGATATCTTCTGAACAGCACGTTCCAAGGCATTTCAGATATGCTCAATAATGTTCATGACTGGGGAGTTTGGTGGCTAGCAGAACTGTGTAATTTCAGAAGAGTGTTCCTGGAGCCACACTGTAGCAATTCTGGACGTGTGGTGTGCCGCATTGTCCTGCTGTAATTGCCCAAGCACGTCGGGATGCACAATGGACATTAATGGATGCAGATGATCAGACAGGATGATTTCGTACGCGTCACGTGTCAGAGTCGTATCTAGACGTATCAGGGGTCCCATATCACTCCAAACGCATATGCCCCACACCATTACAGGGCCTCCACCAGCTTGAACAGTCCGCTGCTGCCATGCAGGGTCCATAGATTCATGAGGTTGTCTCCATACCCGTACACGTCCATCCGCTCGACACAATCTGAAACGAGACTTGTCCGACCAGGCTACATGTTCCCAGTCATCAACAGCCCAATGTTGATGTTGACGGGCCCAGGCGACGTGTAAAGGTTTGTGTCGTGCAGCCATCAAGGGTACACGAGTGGGCTTTCGGCTCCGAAAGTCCATATCGATTAGGTATCGTTGAATGGTTCGCACGCTGATACTTGTTGACGGACCAGCACTGAAATCTGCAGCAATTTGCGGAAGAGTTGCACTTTGTCACGTTGAACGATTCTCTTCAGTCGTCGTTGATCCCGCTGCTGCAGAATGTTTTTCCGGCCGCAGCGATGTCGGTGATTTGATGTTTTACCGGATTCCTGGTACTCATGCTACACTCGTGAAATGGTCGTACGGGAAAATCCGCGCTACATCGCTGCCTCGGAGATGCTGTGTTCCATCGCTCGTGCGCGGACACCAAGAACGCCTGAAGATGGCAAGAGGTCAGCTTGCCGAAATATCGCGCTTGTTGGACGACGCTACCCGACTGAATACCCGAGAAATTTTCATGACTTAAGTCTTGATAACCTGCCATCGTTAACAGCAGTAACCGATCTAACAACTCCGCCAGACGCTTGTTGTATTATACAGGCATTGGCGTATTCTGCCTGTTTACATATCTCTGTATTTGAATACGCATGGCTATACTAGTTTCTTTAACGCTTCAGTGCATATATGTATATATAATTACGTTTGTACGAAACCCTCAGTGCGCGAGTAATTGAGAACAAGAAGTGAAACTAGAGCTAGCTTGCTGTATTTTTAACAAATGTTTACCACTTTTTTAGCTCTGCATTGGCTGATTCCAGTTTTGCTATATTACTTTGAAAAGCTGATTTAATTGATGTTCATGAATTTCTTTTTTGAGCTGCTCGATCCATGGCAGTTTCTAAAAGGGGCCGGCCGATGTGGCCGAGCGGTTCTAGGCGCTTCAGTCTGGAACCGCGTGACCGCTACGGTCGCAGGTTCGAACCCTGCCTCGGGCATGGATGTGTGTGATGTCCTTAGGTAAGTTAGGTTTAAGTAGTTCTAAGTTCTAGGGGACTGATGACCTCAGATGTTACGTCCCAGAGAGCTCAGAGCCAGCCTAAAAAGGAGCAATAAACATGTGAAATGTTCAGTGCTTAAATGTTGAGATACAGTAGGGCTAAAACACTCTTATATATTCTGTTTTAAAGGAAAAGAGTGAAAATAGACTAAGTAAGGTGATTTTCTAGAATATGTGTTTTCTAATACGTAATCTGAAAAGTGAGGTTAATACATCGAATGAAATGATTAAAATTGCCGCAGACTGACTATGGTAATTCTTCAGACTGACTTTGGAATACTTCAGACGACAGACCCATTCAAAAAAAGCAGATGACCGCAATTTTTTACTCATTACAACAAGATAACTAACATCTTTTAAGGTATTAGTATGGCAGTCAGTAGATTAATTTTTTTTCCATTACTTAAATAGCTCCGTCGGCTAAGGTGAACCGTGTGATCGGGATTTTCCACTTTGTTTCTATGACTTACACTTACACTTTTTGGGTTTGAATTAAAAAAGTGATTTCCATAGTATAGTTCATGAATAACTCGCAGTTTTTTAATTTAAAATCAAATAGCTTCCCTATCTGAGTGAAAGTAGTGGACATCAACTTACCATTCCCATTTCTTTCACACTCATGAACTGGAGTTCTAAGCAATTATCGAACTATATATGTAAATGTTTGTGTCAAATGCCGTTGCAGTTTCTTACTTCGTCCACTAGGAGTCACTACATTCACATATCATGACCATATTATACAGGGCTGTCAGTAACAATCTGTAAAGCTTGTAAGGGTGTTGCTAGGCAGATTGTGATAAGAAATAATTTTTAAGACAAAAATTGGATACGTTGCGTCGGTGCCGAGTTAATTAGCATTGAATTTAGTCTATCAGACCATTGGGCGCACCAATTCACGTGGCTCCCAGAGACGATGTTGTCAAATGTGTTCTGCACTTGATTTCCTAAATCCGAAGACAAGAAAGATACAAAAATTGGACATGGAGTGTTAGTAAGGATCGAACCCGAGCCAAAGGCTGAGCAGTCTCGTGCGCTATCATCTACACTTATAACTGGTGGGTCTCTCGAATTTCTGCGCGTAACGGCCTGATTGGCTATTAACTCCGAAACGGCGCAACGAATCGAATATAGAAAATTACGCATAAAGTTTATGACGTGCAGTCGACTCCCAATTGATGAGAACTTTAGACAATTGAAAATTGAGCATTTTCATCAACTTACATGGGGTCCGTAAACGCATATTTTCCTAGAAATCGAGCAAAGAATCTTTTCCGATTTTTGTCTCACTTTATCTGGGTGATTGTTCCAATTTAAATTTTTCGTAATTGTAATTCCTATGTATTTAGCTGAATTGACAGCCTTTAGATTTGTGTGATTTATCATGTTTGAAATTTAACGGATTTCTTTTAGTACGCATGTGGATTATCTCATATTTTTCCTTACTTAGAGACAATTGCCACTTCTCGCACGGTACAGCCATCGAGTCTAAGTTGTTTTTGATTTTCTAATGACTTTACTACACTGTAAAAAGAATCCTCTGCAACCTAAGGGGGCTGCTCAGATTGCCTCCTAAATCGTTTATATAAGACAGGATTAGCCGAACGCTATTCATTTTTCAGTTGAAACACACAAGTTCGCCGCACTACTATAGTGCTATAGCTGTTACATCAGTGATGTTAGCAACAGTGATAAAGATAAGAGAGTCGACAAAAAACGTACCAGCAAGAACTAGGGACCCGAAGCTCAACCTAGCATAGACAACTTAAGTATAGACTTTGTGCCACTTCTCGCTCCTGCCGAACTTTGCAATCTAACAATCACTGTATGTGTTCAACAGGCAAAATTTAATCTCATATTTATTACTACTAATACCTGCCATACTTTAAGAGAACGACTTTAAAATCACAAAAAAATTATTCTTTTCGTTGGAGCAGGGGAGTGAGGGGGGTCAATCTACGCCCCTGTACGAGAGGCAGTTCTAGCTGCTGGGTACATGAAGAAATTAGCTTCAATGACACTGTTTTGCGTAGCTATAATCAGTGAATGGGTAGTAGTCTAATCACAAACCAATAAACCATATATTCAACTTTTCTGTTTTCTGTAAAATCCACAGCGAGGTGGAAAACAAAACAGCACATTGTGCATACAATTTTTGTTTGAAAATATACGGGGTAGTCAAATGGTTCAAGTGGCTCTGAGCACTATGGGATTTAACTTCTGAGGTCATCAGTCCCCTAGAACTTAGAACCACTTAAACCTAACTAACCTAAGGACGTCACACACATCCATGCCTGAGGCAGGATTCGAACCTGCGACCGCACAGTCTCACTTTATCTGGAGCAGGGGAGGTGGAAAACAAAACAGCACATTGTGCATACAATTTTTGTTTGAAAATATACGGGGTAGTCAAATGGTTCAAGTGGCTCTGAGCACTATGGGATTTAACTTCTGAGGTCATCAGTCCCCTAGAACTTTAGAACCACTTAAACCTAACTAACCTAAGGACATCACACACATCCATGCCTGAGGCAGGATTCGAACCTGCGACCGCACAGTGGGCCAGAATCTTGAAAACGTGGCCAAAAAGGAAAAAAAAAAGTTTAAAGATGGGGATTATGGACTATCAGGTTGGCAGCAGCAATGCTGGGACAACTGAATGCCGGCTGTGCGGACGACCAGATGTTCATTTGTTCGGTAACATCTCAGGTCAAATGCGGCAGTTCATTGTTAGCGTGCGCGCAGTTGGCTAGGCTACAAAAACAGTCGTGTTGTTGAAGGAAGTTATTTATGTTTTGTGCAAGTGAAACCAATACTTTCAATATGGAATGTATTCCAGGAGGTATGTACTAGTGAAAAAACACTTATATCACTATTAAATCATCAATTATGCACGTTTACATTTCAATTAACGTACTACAGGGAAATGAATGACAAAATCGTAAAATGCGCTTAAAAAATAGAGATAAGTTACGAATTCCACGACATTCCGCTTTCTTTTGCGTTGTGTACGCAAGTATATATTATTACCTTTGTAAATTAAGCTTCAAATCCCGCGACTAGTTGCGACTCTGGCTTTGAGCCACGTTTTAAGCGCCACTTGCAAAATGTCATTGTTCAGACATCTTCAAAAATGACAGTAGAATCAATTAATTATGAGTTTTATTTGTAGAATTTAAATTACAATCGACACGTAGAAGCATTGTAAAGAATAAAATAATTAGAAAAATGACGAAAAGTGTAACACAGATTTTTTTTTTAAATTTCAGTTTCATCTGATCCAGCGTATACCAGAATCGGATTTTCGAGGGAAGATATTTTTCTAATAACAAAAGAGTATTAGTCAAATGATTTGGAAGGGGTCATAGAACATTTGGAAAGGTCGTTGACACAAAAAAGTGGACATACAATTAAAATTCCCTATGATATGAGGCCTACCATTTCGATTTTGTTAACAAAGTTAAGAAGCAAGTATAAGGAAGCAACTGGGCGACAAGGATATTTTTTCAAGAAGAACGAAACCTGGTTAAATACAATAGTATATATTCCGATTGATTCGAAACCTGCAAGTGTGACTAAATCAACAGGCCGACCTGCCACAAAATTTGAAACATTATCTGATAGGTCTAAAAGAAGGAGAACTGAGGATATTCGTACGAAGTTCAGTCCTGTCGAATTATCGTTCGCCGCGCAAATGAGTCTTCGATCCTTGGGGCACCCAGATGCTGCGAAGATTGTGAAAGACGTCACACTCTCAAGTCCATCCAAGGTGAAAAAATACAAGGCAGGCTTGCGATTTTCAACATCATCGCCATCCTCATATGATGCAAATGAAGGTCTAGCACTCCTTTTCGACTTCAAATAGTCAAAAGAATCTTACCAGCATTTGAGAAATGGGGCTAAAGGAAAAGGCTTAAACACACTATATCCACCGTATTCAGCTGTTTTGGTAGCAAAAAAAGCTTGCTGCCCTCCATACGTAACCCTCACTTTTACCGAATCAAAAGCTGAGGTACGGTTGCAAGATTTGTTAGACCACACTGTTCAACGTGTTCTACTGCTGAAATGAGACGATATTTTACATATGAGTGATTCTGAAATGTCTAATATGGCCCTTATTTGTAAGTGCGGCTTTGACGGAACCTCCGGGCAAAGCACGTATAAAATGAAGTTTTCAGATTCGAGTATTTCAGATGCAACTTTATTTTTCACTTCGCTTGTTCCTCTGAAACTTGCAGGTGTAAATGAAGAAACTAAAGAAGAAAAGATCTTATGGATTAATCCGAAGCCGTCTTCAACCCTCTTTTGCAGACCACGGAAGTTAGAATTTACAAAGGAAACAGAGCAAACGACTTTAAATGAGAAAGCGTATTACGACAAACAGATCGAACAACTCCAGTCATTCGAAACAGTTATTCATGGGAAAGACATTTCCATTAAATACAATTTAAGCATGACCATGGTAGATGGTAAAGTGTGCAATGCTATCACCAACACGAAATCTGCGCAACGGTGCTGTCTCTGCAAGGCTATGTCTGCCCAATTTAATAACATTGACGATGTTTTGAAAAAACACGTTACCGCCGATTATCTGCAGTACGGACTATCAACTCTTCATGCCTGGATTCGATGTTTTGAATGTTGTATTCATTTTGCATACCAAATGAAAACAAAAAAGTGGCAGGCACGTAAAGCAGAAGATAAAGAGGAAAAAGCAATACTGAAAGCCAACATTCAAAAAGCTTTCAAAGAGCAGCTTGGAATTGTAATTGACATGCCGAAACAAGGGTTTGGCAGTACGAATGACGGAAACACCGCTCGACGTTTTTTTGAAAACACTCCAACATCAGCGCTGATAACTGGAGTTTCCGAAGAGCTAATCCACCGTTTCCATATAATTTTGCAGACGATTTCGAGCGGACGTCAGATCGACGTTGAAAAGTTTCGAGCATACGCCTTAGCAACTGCCAAGCACTACGTGAAAGAATACCCCTGGTACAACATGCCAACAGCAGTCCATAGATTGTTGATTCACGGTCCAGACATTATTTCTTCGGCCATTTTACCCATCGGTCAACTATCGGAGGATGCTCAGGAATCAACCAGTAAGTTGATAAAGCAATATCGCCTGAGTTTTTCTCGAAAGTTTTCAAGAGTTAAGACTATGGAAGACGTGTTCAGGAGATTGTTGGCAACGACAGACCCCTACGTTTCTTCCTTACGCAAATCTTCGCCGAAGAAACTGAAGAGTTTGTCGCCAGAAGCCGTTGCCCTCTTAGTTCCTGTGGCGGAAGACTATGAAGATTCAGATGCAGATAATGAGGAAACAGTGTTTGAGGATGATGACGATTCAGTTGAAGCAGAAGATGAAAAAGGATAAGAAAATGAAAACTTGTAAATTAAGTTATAAAAAATTTACAAAATAAATAATTGTAATTAAAATGAAATAATTTTTTGTAATATTTTACACCATCTTGTAACCTATATTTGGTCCTTTCTTCGAGTTTTCCACTTTTTTGGTTTATTTTTTAAGCATTAACTACAATAACCCCTAAATACTGACTTTTATATGAATAAAAATATATAAATATAAATAAATAAAAAGACATAGATTTTGACCGCCATCTTGGATCCACCATTTTTAAATTTTTTGAACTCTGTCATCATCAGTAACCTCGATAATTCCCTAAAAATTACTTTTATACGTGAAAAATGATTGTAGTGTACATAGAGCCTGCCATCTTGGGTCCGCCATTTTGTTTTTTTTCACTTTTTGATATCATATTCTGCTCGGCCACTCTGGCCGGCTACAGGGTAGTCAGTTGCAGTCGGAAAAGTTTGTAAGGGTATTGAAGGGTAAGTTGTACCGAGAAATAATTGTTACGAAAAAATTCGACACGTGTGCCGTTTCTGAAGTAATTGCCATTGAAATTAGCCAATCAGGCAGTTCGAGCGCAAACTCAAGCGACCCGCCGGAGATGGTGGCGCCATACTTGTTCTTCGTTTGATATCCTAAAACTGAACAAGACAGCGATACAGAAACTGTAAACTAGACGGTAATAAAGAACTAACGCGTGCCAAAGGGTGAGTAGCTTCGTGCGCTATCATCTACACTATGATAACAACAGACTTGAATTGTATCTGGCACGGCGCTTGCATTGGTTAACTTCAATGGTAATTAACTCGGAAAAAGCTCAACGTATCGAATATTTTTTCTTAACAGTTATTTCTCAGCTCAACCTACTCTGTAATAGCCTTACAAGCTTTTCAGACTCTTTCTAAACACCTTGTGCATAAGAAGAAGGAAGATACACTGAAGCGACAAAGAAACTGGTAAAGGCATGGGTATTCAAATACAGAGATATGTAAACAGGCAGAATACGGGGCTGCGGTCGACAACGGCTATATAAGACAACAAACCTCTGGCGCAGTTCTTATATCGGTTACTGCTGCTACAATAGCAGGTTATCAAGATTTAAGTGAGTTTGAAAGTGGTGTTATAGTCAGCGCACGAGCGATGGGACCCAGCATCTACGAGGTAGCGGGGATTTTCCCGTATGACTATTTCACGAGAACCGTGAATAGCAGGAAGCCGATAAAAACTCAAATCTACGACATCGCTGCGGCCGGAAAAAGATCCTGCAAGAATGGGGCCCAAGACAACTGAAGACAATCGTTCAACGTGTCAGAAGCGCAACCCTTCCGCAAATTGCTGCAGATTTCATTGCTAGGCCATCAACAAGTGTCAGGGTGCGAACCATTCAATGAAACATCATCGATATGGGTTTTCGGCTGAAGGACCACTCGTCTACTCTTGGTGGTTGAACCAAACAAAGCTTTACGCTTCGCCAGGGCCCATCAACACCGACATTGGACTGTTGATGACAGAAAACATGTTGCCTGGACTAACAAGTCTCGTTTCAGATTGTATCGAGTGGATGGGCGTGTACGGGTGTGGAGACAACATCACGAATCCATGGAGCCTGTATGTCAGTAGGGGACTTATCAAGCTGGTGGAGACTCTATAATGGTGTAGAGCGTGAGCAGCTGGATTGATATGGGACCGCTTGATACGTCTAGATACGACTCTGACAGGTGACACGTACGTAAGCATCCTGTCTGATCATCTGCATCCATTCATGCCCATTGTGCATTCCGACGGACTTTTGCAATTCCCGCAGGACAATGCGACATCCCACACGTCTAGAATTGCTACGGAGTGGCTTCAGGAACACTCTTCTGAATTTAAACACTTCCTTTGGCCACCAAGCTCCGCAGACAGGGACATTATTGATCATATCTGGGATGCCTTGGAACGTGCTGTCCAGAAGAGATCTCCACCCCCTCGTACTCTTAAGGATTTATGGACACACCTCCAGGATTCAAGGTGTCATTCCCTCCAGCACTACTTCAGACATTAGTCGAGTCCATGCCACGTCGTGTTGCGGCACTTCTGCGTCGTCGCGGAGGCCCTACGCGATATGAGGTAGGTGTACTAGTTTCTTTAGCTCTTCAGTGTACATGGGACAAATCAATTTGTCTAATGGCTTACAGTTGAAAATGACTGCGAGAAATGGAAATCATACATTTTCACGGCTCAGCATTTTCTTTCTCTCAGTCAGTTTTAACAGAAACCATGTTCCTTGTCGTTCAAAAAGTGGTTAGGGTATTGTCTAAAAATTTGAAGTTAATCGGTAAAGTACTTTCGAGATTTTTGGTAATAACGTAAACAACGATTGCCTTTAAATAGCAGCATAGAAGACAGATACTGATTTTATTCTATGCTACAAGCATGTTTCAAGCTACACCTAAGAGGTATGACTATTAATGGAATGATAGGTACCGTCTGAGAAAGGAAAGAATTAATAATAATAATATGCATAACTTGTCTAAAAAAGAAAGCCTTTTTTAATTCTGTTGTTTTGTACTGAATTAATACAGTTTCGGGCAAGAACTAAATAATGTTTAAACTTTCGCTACTCTCCGTTTCGCATTTTGTGTAAGAGGAAGTTTTCAAGCTTTTTATTTTTTTGGGCAAATGTACAAGATTCCCAACACATTTATACAAATTAGTTAACGAATCAACTTCCGGGCTGAAAATCAGACATTACATTCACACATCTTATGCTTATTATACACTTCTTTGTTGAATGTTCGCTTGTTTGATGTCATCGCTTCCTCAGTCAACGAATCTGGTCTGGGAGACCCTAGCTACTTTGCGGCTAACTTTTCCTGGTAGTTTTCTTTTCTGGTAACGCTTAAAAAAGATTCAACAGATTTCATGCTGAAACCGCACACGAAAGCTGATTTATGCACAGTAAACAACCAAATTCAAAAACAAACTACCGTTTGTGGAACTGATTAAATTCAAGTAGTACTGTGTGCTAACATGGTCACTTGATTAGAATACAAATGAGGCGCTGAGAAACATATGGACCAAAGGCACATTTAGGTGGATATCAGGGAAACCAGTGAGACAGCTGTTCGTGAATATTCACATATATATTATGGGCTTACAGCACAGATAAACGTGACCCCCCATAAAATCAACAGATGTCATGAGCATGAATAAGTGCTACAGTCTCACAATCAACGATGATGGGCTTTATGGTTCTCAGCGCCTCAAATAGATTACTACATGATAAACTCCAAAACTTAGTATATTCTATCTCATTCATAATCTCACAAAACAGATTTCTCTATCAGTATAAATATAACATATTTTGAAGTCCGATCTAATTTTACTATGTAGTGAGTGAATTGGCATATCTGAGGAATGTGCTAATGTCTTGCGGGATTTATGCCGAGCGGACTGAGATAAAATTGCTGCAGTGTGCTACCATCTGGTGGCCTTGAAGTAAACTTGTAGTAAAATGGTAAGTGATAGCTGCACTGTGCTAACACCCATTAGAATTGAAATAAAACTTTAGTAAAATGTTTACTGTGCACGTTGTTTATCAAATCTGTATGTATTTGGCCCATATGGCAATTGCGTCATAACAGTCGCGCATGCGCAAAAGGTCCGTAAAACGTGCACTACTATACGTGTGCTCGCGACCCTGATGCCAAGCTTCACAGAGTCCAGAGGAGTAGCAATGTAGCGTAGCGCGGTAGATTTAGCGCCATGTATTTCAGGTTACCGCATCTACATTACGTTTACCAGCATTCAAAGAAAAATAACCAATAAACCCGCAAGTTGTTCACATGCTCTTGTGCTCTTATACAACAGCAGCCACTGCTTGCTGCCACATTAAAATTGAAGCCAAAACGAGTGTAAAGAGAATAATGAGAGAAGTGTTCAGTGAATGCAAAAGTGAAAATCCAACGAAATTATGGTCTTATATGTACTCAGTTTACTTGTCAACGTAAGCTACTCAGGTGCTAAGTGATCACAGTGACATAGAAACGAAAAATGATACAGAGATGGCTGACTTGCTGAATTCAATTTCATAAAATTATTTCAATGACAATGAGGAATATCGTACAAGAGTTCCTGCTTTAAATTGTATCATGAATAACAAAATGACAGATGTAGGGACATGTGAGTGTAGAATAAAATCAATTGAAATCACTCAACACAGGATAGGCAACTGGTCTTGAAGGGATACCTGTATGATTCTATATAGATTATGTGAAAGCAGCATTTTATCGTAGGACACTGCAAGAACGAAGTGTTCCAAGAGAGTGGAGAAAAGGGACACAAGAGTGTCATAGGAAAATATACACTGTGCCCCACAAGCGGCTTTTTGTGAAATTGCTTGCTTATGGAATATCGTCTCAGTTACGTGACTGTATTTGTGACTTCCAGTCAGAGAGATCACAGTTCGTAGTAATTGATGGAAAGTTATCGAATAAAACAGAAGTTATCTCTGGCGTTCCCCAAGGTAGTATTACAGGCCCTTTGCTGTTCCTTATCTATATAAACGATTTGGGAGACAATCTGAGCAGCCGTCTTAGGTTGTTTGCAGATAACGCTGTCGTTCAGCGACTAATAAAAGTCATCAGAAGATCAAAGCAAATTGCAAAACGATTTAGAAAAGATATCTGTATGGTGCGAAAATTGGCAGTTGACCCTAAATAACTAAAAGGATGAGGTCATCCACATGAGTACTAAAAAGAATTCGTTAAACTTCGGTTACACGATAAAGTCAGTCAAATCTAAAGGCCGTAAATTCAACTAAATACCTAGGAATTACAATTACGAACAACTTAAATTGGAAAGAACACACAGAAAATGTTTTGGGGAAGGCTAACCAAAGACTGCGTTTTATTGGCAGGACACTTAGAAAATGTAACAGATCTACTAAGGAGACTGCCTACACTACGCTTGTCCGTCCTCTTGAATACTGCTGCGCGGTTTGAGATACTTAATAGATAAAATTGGCGGAGTACATCGAAAAAGTTCAAAAAAGGGCAACACGTTTTGTATTATCGCGAAATAGGGGAGAGAGTGTCACTGAAATGATACACGGTTTGGGCTGGACATCGTTAAAAGAAAGGAGTTTTTCGTTGCGACGGCATCTTCTCACGAAATTCCAATCACCAACTTTCTCCTCCGAATGCGAAAATATTTTGTTGACACCGACCTACATAGGGAGAACCTGTCACTATGATAGAAAAAGTGAAATCAGAGCTCGTACCGAAAATCATAGATGTTCGTTCTATCCGCGCGCTATACGAGATTGGAAATAATAGAGAATTGTGAAGGTGCTTCGATGCCCCCTCTGCCAGGCACTTAAATGTGATTTGCAGAGTATCAATGTAGATGTAGATGTAGGATAATTGTTCCTTTAGATGATTGACGTCAGTGTTGTGGAAATGTGGAAGCAGTCCTCTGATTAACTTCTAACCACTGACCAGTTCTTCCTACCTTAAATCGTGCCATGAATAACAAAATGATAGATATTGGGACATGTGAGCGTAGAATAAAATCAATTAAAATCGCTCAACAGACGACAGACGCCTGGTCTTGAAGGGATACGTGTATGATTCTATATAGATTATGTGATAGTAGCATTTTATCGTAGGACTCTGCAAGAAAGAAGTGTTCCCAGCGAGTGGAAACAGGGACACATGATTCCTGTTTTCAAGACGGTCTTAGGAAAGACAGAAATAATTGTTCCATTACACTGTTGACGCCAGTGTTGTGGAGTTATGGAAGCAATCCTCTGATTAACTTCTAATCACTGACCAAATCTTCTATAAAGGATTCTGTTCGGGGAAAGCAATGTACGATCAGACAAACTCAGTACTGATGGAATTAAACAAAAAGTATTACCATTTTATCATCTTCTCTGACCTTGTCAACATCTTCGACTGTGCAGATCATAAAATATCCATATAATCGAAACAAAGTAAAAGAATACCTTAATAACCAATTCTTCTATAATTTTTCAGAATTTTGGATTGGTGTATGCAAATTCCACTTAATACTAATGCAATGTACTAAGAGCATATGATGCAAATGTTGAAAGAGAAGCAGAGTTCTTCTTTCCCGAAAAAAAGGTATCTAATCAGAAACTTTTAATTGCAGTAATCTACAAATCGCCCAAAATCGGTGCTTTATCATCCTTTAAAGTCAGCTGTGTCCTCGCTTGTGTCGTAGTACGAACATGCAACCGTTACAGGAGACACAAATATAAACCTGCAATTAAAATATCGCTCTGCCAAGATTTTAAGGAGACTGTTTCATTCTAATAATACGAGTATTGTGCCTCTGGATCCTACCCATCAAACGCCACACGGCCACACCCTGAAAGACGTAAAATAAAGAAAGAGGGCAGATAAAGTTATTCATGGCACACTTCCACTCAAGAACTTTCTGTTCATCGTGTGATATTCTTAATGTACCGATTGCAGATCACCAGAGAAAAATCTCATCTGTCAACATGCAGAAACGTAAAGCAAGTTAACTATATCTCCCACAGAGGGACTGTTAAGATATCCCATGAGAGGATATAAGAAATGAGCCGACACTAGGCGGTAAAGTCAGGGAATTAAGTCGCAGACTTACAGGATTATATGACAGACATGTCCCTAAACATTCTTTCAAAGTAAAGAGTGCTTCTGCTCCATGACTGACTATAGAACTATACCGTATAACGAAGACACATATATTGCACATAAAAGATTCAAGTGCAATCCAACTCCTGAATTATATTAAGTACACCGGAAACAGCGAAACAAAGCGAAGCTAAATGTTTGCAATCCCAAAATCAGGTATGACCGCTCTTAAATGCAGCATGTCGAATCCGGCAACACTGTGGATAAAACTATGCAGCTTTGGCATGGAAAAGCAAAATCTGATACTTTTCAAGACTCTGTAGAAATTAAACGATTTATTCTCAAACGCATTCATTTCTTAAGTTGCGATAAATTATCATCCACGAGATAACACCTTCTCAACAGACGTATGTTACGGTTAGAACATATTTCTACACAGACAGTACAGAAAGCAAACATGAGAATCCCTTCTGAGGATGGATGGAGATAATGACGGAGTGCACATAGGTATAATTAAAAACTTTGTTGATCCTATTAATCAGAACTCACAGACATCATCAATCTTTGCCTTGTTAGTGGTACATGTTCTACACAGTGGAAACAAGCTTAGATCAACAAATACCCAACAATGATGTGAATGACAACCCAAAATCACCAGATGACTGTACGCCAGTCAGCATATTACATGCGGTCTCTAAAGCCTTGTAGTACATTGTTCATGGACAGTGACAGATTACGTCAAAACTTACAACATTCACGACAGATATCAATCAGGCTTCCGATAATACCATATTAGAACACCTGCATTAATCAAAGTGACTGATGGTATCAAATATGCCACGACAGTTATGAAGATACCACTTTAACAGCACTTTATTTCAGGAAGGATTTTGATACGGTTGATTTCAGTATATTCATTATTAAAATGAAACAGCTGAATTTCTCAAACAGTGCAGTACTGTGATTAAGAAGCTATCTCATAAAAAAAGTCAACGAGTAACCTGTAAATTTGGAGAAGTTATCAGAGAGAAGTGTGCTCTCTGGAATCTGCAGGGCTTCAGCCTTGGTACATTTATTTTATCGTTGTATATCAATGATATGTCATCTATGCTCCCAGTTACTGTTTCGAAAAATAGTAAAAGACGTTGGCCTTGGAGGAGCATCTAAACATGCAATCCAGAAATCATGAAACATATATCCACTTTAAATTATGCACAACAAAAAGTCCAGTATTTAGCCCTCCCAAATCTTTATGACTATGGTGTAGTTCAGCGTGGCAGAAATAGTTAAAAACCTGACAACTACAGCTAAATAATGAATTCTTGCGTGACTATATGTGCAACATTTGTTTATTTCATATCAGTCCTTCCTACATTTAGGTTGGATGGGAAGGGATAAGCGACGTGATTTTCACACACTTTGTTTACTTCATCGGTTTCTTAGTCAATAAGGTTCTCAATACCTCTCTTTGCATATCAAATATCAATCATTATTTCACTACAGCAATACCAGAACAGATATGTCCCGAATCTTGATTGTACCTTTGCAGAACACTATTCCTTTTTCCATCTACTTCTTCATTTTAGCCATACAACTATGGAATAACTACAGTGTAACTTGCACCTTATTCAAGACTACTCTGCTTCAACAGGAGATTAAAACTTTATCTTTTATCATTGATTTAGTTTCTCTCTCTATGCTTTTCTCATCACTTTCTATTTGTTTCCTTCTTTCCATTCCTTCTGCTAATCTTACCTTATTATTACTTGCTCCTCCTCTGACCACTCAAGTTGATCTCCATATCGGTTCCTTCTGCACTACTATCATACGTTTCTGTTAGCAGTTTCTATCCACATTTGACAAGAAGATCATAAGGAAATTGCTTAATGTTAATAAGAGTAACATTTCTTAAATTCTACATAATCATTACACCATGTGTCATTATTATTATTATTATTAACAAGGTGATTCAGAATTCCTGTTATGCAGTTATAGTTATAGTTATAGTAGGTTATCAGAACAGCAACATATGGTGATAAATCCATGTCCGGAAATGCGCCGTTTGGAAGATAAACGATTTTGAAAGAATGTCAAAAGATACGCTGCACACGCATAAGCCGATATTTACCTCTATGAACTATACAACACATGCTTGAAGTGGCGATCCACAATTTCGTTGCAGAGAGTGTACCTTTCAACAATGTTCACATACACTAAGTCCAAAACTTCTGGAGTGTCCTGAAAGACTTCTGCTACAGTTATTACACTGGCAAGGAGATCCTCCTGTGACTCCATAGGAGTCTTGTAAACAACTCTTCATCAGTCCTACAGGTAAAAGTCCAGAGGTCTTAAATCTGACCATCTTGGTGGCCGACAAATCGGTACACCACTACATATCCACCTGTCCCTGAATGTTTGGTGAAGTGCTGGTGGATATCGCATCAGAAGTGGCTGGCACACCATCACGCTGTAACCACATCGTGTGACGGATATGTAATGGCACGTCCTGCAAATGCCGCACCAATATGTCTTGCAAGAAGACCAAACAGCTGTGACCTATTAGATAGAGTGGCAGAATGCCCAGACCAATCAGATGACCACTGATAACACCAGCCCACATATTAATACCAAAATAATGCTGAAATCCATTGGGATGTGTGGTATGAGGTTTGTCCTCATTCCAAATGTGGGTGTCACGATGGTTGCACAGACCCTCGTCTGTGAAATTTACTTCATCTGTGAAAAGAATGGTCTGAGGAAAGTCTGGAACGTCAACACAACGGTGTAGGCACCATGTGCAGTAATCGGCAGTCGGCACAAAATCAGTTGGACCCACGGACTGCACCCTCTGATGGTGGTATGGGCGAAGTTGCTGTTCATGGTGAAATCATCAGATATCTCTCTGGGATATATCCATAAAACCTGCGATGTTGCAGGTGCTCATTGACAGCTTCTGGTCGACCAGTTGGACGACTTCTTCCACAACATCACTGGTGTGGTGCGTCTAGCCACATCCACAGTTGGCCCCAATAGCCTTGAAGGTGTTAGTTTCCTGAAGGCATTGTTCCAATCTTGCAAAAGTGGTATGTGATAGACGGGCACAACTCAGAAATCATTCTTGATACAGCTATTGTGCTAGTCGATCATTTTGTCCACTTTCACCATAAATGAGCACCATGTTCAGAAACGTGTAAGCACCGACTTTCTCAGTCACTCAATGGCAACTGATGTACATGCACACATTATAAAGGACATCATGTGATGCAGGACACCAACCTCTGTCAATCTGTATTGTATTCCATCATTCACAGTCGTTTATCTTCCAAATGGCGCATTTCTGGACATGAGCTTAGTACGGTACCAGATATTGCCGTCCTGAGTCCTCTCTATAGCACCTATAACTGTGTAAGAGGAATTCTGAAACATCTTTTACATTACCTGTGGACCACGCAGATTCTAATGTTAGATGTAATAGAGGGTCTGAAGGCCTTAACCTTGCCAAGTGGAATAAATAAAAATTAATAAATATTATTGGGCGAGTCACATAAGATGCGACAACTCCTATTTCGTAAATGATTCAAGAGGGAAATAAACCAAATATTGAAGGAAATATGTTATATTTTAAACAGAACGATATTTTTAACAACATAGAGAAGCTCTCAGGAGCAAGGGGGGACAGGCAACTCGCACATCGGATGATATGATAATGTCGTAACTGATAAGCAGTAGGTTATCAGAACCAGTCTGGCTTATCTCAAGGTCACTTATCTTAGGGAGGTAGGGCTTATGCTTCTGGTGTCACGGCACACACTTTGGTGACTTACAATCGAGGACGCTTCAACTCCCCTCCTGCCAGGGAATCACCGGCATTTAATCATGGTCATCCAGGAAAACTACCACGTTAGGCAACTGTGCGACATATATTATAGGTTATACAGGGGAATCCTTGTCCTACCTATACACTTTAAGCAATTCTGCAAGGCCATGACGTAACTTGATACTGGTCATATGATATAAAATTGATGGGAGACCTCTGGACCAATGGGAGCAGATTAAAATAAAGGGAAATGCTACCCTTCCCCTGGACCAATAAGATTCGAACTTCCCCTCCTCCCCCTTCTTATCCTTTGTAACTATCTCAACTCTGAAGGCCACTTGTAGGCGTCTGCATTGGAGGTCTGTGCCTCATGGGCAGAAGTTTGTTGTAAGGAATAATTCTTTACTGATAGGGTTTGGAAATAGTAACTATGAAATAAAAAATTAACTAATAGTTCATTATAAACAATTTTGTAACTTTTTGCAATATGTTTTTACGATAATTTGTTGCTGATTAACAATTCTTTTATTTTACAAAGCTGTTCTTATACAGACAGTGTGTTCTTTATTTACAGTCATTTGAGTTTATATCAATAGCTGCACTTGCACACTGTTCACACACACACACACACACACACACACACACACACACACACACACACACACACACACACACACACACACACACACGACTCTGACAAGTGATTCATCCAACTGTTCTACACATGCTCGCACATACATCCACTATTTACAAATAAAAAAAATCATTCAGTGCTTGGTTTGAAGACAGGAGGGTTCCAATCAAATCCTCACAGATGAACCGTTTATCATCATGCCGTGAGAGCCCTACTTTCAGCTGCAGTGCAGAACGTACCCAGTACCTTGCAATCGACAGATCACCTCGCACATCATACATGGAGCAGCCCAATGCCCTCAGTTGCCAGAGGCTTTGAAACTGCGTGATCCACACCAACAGCCAACCTCTAGGTAGCACCTGCATCTATATAGCATGCATAGATTTTCTAACTGCACCCCACAAACTCCACAATCTGTGTATCATTCGCCTCGTCTTTCATCAGGACAATGAGCTTCTTGTTTTACAGTATTATTCCAAATGCACTATCGGCCGCATATCCAGACGTATTAAATTCGGCATGATTGTACCTAATTACTTCATACAGATTGCAGCCTTTCACCCAGTACATAACACTGTCTGTATCCATATAAAGTAATTTGGGATTGGAGAAGTTTGGCTTCACAGACTCACAGTGGAATTTGTACATCTGGAGTCTGGAGAGGTCCAGAACATACATACTGATACAGACAGGCTTCGTGAACTGCAATGAAACATTTGCCATCTCCACAGCAACTAGTCCTTCACTGAAGGTGGTGGTCTGGTTCAAATTTGGCCAGGAAACGTAATCTCTTGTGCCAAACGCCCATTCCACCAATAAGCAAATGAATTTCGCGATAGTCTACATTATTTTCCTTTGTTTTTCCAAAAATTGAATTATTCATTAATTTGTGAAAATCTTTTTCGAAATCACACACAATGAACTCCTTCATCCAGAAATGCTAATTGAGAGAAATGCTGCAGGTGATACTAACAAGTTCCATCCCAATCCTGAGATGTTGCTGCAGATTTCTGTAGTGCTGATATATCTCTGCTTAATCCACAGCGCTGTCAACACCTTCAAGATGGAACCATTTCGTGGAACTAGGTGCTCCAGACACAGCAAGAAGTCGCTGCACGCATCATATGGGATATGCCAGAACATATAACTCACCAACATCCACAACCACATCATGGATCTTTTCCTTTAATCTGGCGATTTCCTCTTTGCACATCCATTGGAACCCTCCAAATGATATACTTTGTTGCGTGGTTTACTCATAAATGTTGTTTACATCCAAGTAAAGATTGAACTTCAATCATCAAATGACTTGTACTCGTCCTCATTTATTCGCAGGATATTCGCCTTGGCATACCTGTGAATCCCGCTTTTAAAGAGAGTAACCTGTTAACACTGGTCAATAGTTTGATGTTGGCAAGTGTCTTCCTTAAGAATGCATCCCACAAAAGCCCTGGCATGGGGAAATGGAAGGCAGGATTCAGACAGTATGTGCCCAGGCATACTTTCCAGAATTTCTTAAAGATGTCTGTGAGCAGCTTTACACTGGTGATCATATATAATGTAGTATATTCTCTTAACTCAGGGCTGTCGAGCTCCTGCCAAACATTTTCTGTAAGCTCATACTCCGCACACACCATGGCGGTGCCTATTACTTTACTGGAGAACGTGGTTATGTCTGGCAATGTGGTTTTCTGGAGTCTCTCCATCGAATCCAAGTATTGGTATAGAAAGACCCCCCTTCTTCATAACAAGCTGAAACTTTGCACCAGTGGAATATATGGCTCTGCTGATATCCATAGCCTCCTGATGCATCTTCTCAGCAAGTTTTTGAAGAGATGCGTGCATGAAGCAAAGTGAGTCCAGGAAACGGACAGTTATGTTTGACGTGATTCTCTTGGGTAAAGGAATGTACTTTAAAATGGTATCAGAAATAACACTGGCCATATCATCTTTCAAAGCGAAATCACCCAAGTGCTGAATGAGAAACTGGGAATCATACCCACTGAAATGGTAAAAGACAATGCGTATGTGATGTGGCAGTTGGTACTTCCAAGTTGCATGCATAGTGAGCTGCACCATGGAACTTCCCCATAAAATGACTATGGTCTCTAATTAATTTTCCGCTTGTCTATCCAATGGCAGCCCGCAAATATGACAGTCAACTGCCTGCCCATACAAGGCATCATTCTCATGCGAGTTGGTCATGAGGATATTGTTGTGATCAATTCCATCAGTTTCCCACACAACTTTTTTTAGCTCAGAGAGCACCCATCTCGTGGTTCCTGGCTTGATCAGTCAATGAGATGCCTTTCTAGAACCTCAGTAGTGGTAAATGGTTGAGGCATCTACAGCAAAAATGTTGTTTATGGTCTTTTTTACTCAATTGGGAGGAAAGTAGGCAGGGCATGATTTTGATCCACATGTAGTGTTGTTTCTCACCCTTGGAGAGTAACAACAAATCTACAAGTTTGGGACGTTCCTGGCCAGGTATTTTAAAAGACAGAGAGGTTCAACTACTTCATGCTTAACTTCTTTTTTCAGCACAACGTGCTAATGGTCTTCATTGTATTGCTTGCTACCATCAACATCCCCACTACATACTTGGACTGAATAATCAGGGTTCTGCCTCAGGGTACTGCAGGTCGTTGACACTTTTAGGGAGCGCCTTCTCCAAAACATCTTGATCGGCATTGAGAAAAGTTGCAGGATCTTGGAAGTTTGCATTCAAGTTACCTGACACTTGAATCAAGTGTGTACGTCAAAAAATTTCGATTACTTCCTACATATTAATACAGGTCTCTTGTATGACGATGTCATATCCAGATTTTACGGTATTTTTGACATTTTTATTATTCTTCCATATTTTCAGATGTTTGCATGTTCTAACGTAAATGTGCAAGTGTATATATAGGGGATAAGCACAATAATGTGAACACCTGTACTTACTTGTGAATGGTTTATTAATAAGGGGTTGGACCCCCGTTTGCCCATAATACAGGTGCGATTCTTCTTGGAATACTGGCATAAAATGATCATATAGTCTTCAGTGGAATGTTATGTCACTCTTTGACCAGAGCCTCTTCTAACTCATGTAGTGACGAGGGAGGGGGTTGGATAAATGTTGAAGTCTGGGGACTGAGCTGGCAGGGAAGACGCTGCAGTTCAGTTTCATGCTCCTCATAATACGATTGTACTGTACAGGCTGTATGGTTGGGTGCCTTATAGTTCCGAAATATGACATCATTGTTGAGGAACAACATTTGAAACATGTTCACATAACTGTTGGCTGTAACACGGCCTTTGAGCGTAATGATGGGAGCACCAGAATCAAGCAATCAGGATTGTAGGCTTCTTTTGGCATTTTCGAGACGTAAACCCGACCCGATGTTGGAAATAAAGAAAACGTTGACTCGTCGGACCACATGACGTATTTCCATTGATCAGCTGTCCAGGATTTATGGTACTGACACCATGGTTTACGCTTCTTTGCGTTGGTTGTCGTCACTAGTGGTTTTCTATATAGCAGCTCGGCCATGAATATTCGCTTTGTGGAGTTCTCGGCGGACAGTGTCAATAGCTACGGGGTCTTGAAGATGGCTATTGAGTTTTGCACTTACTTTAGCCACCGTAGTTTTGTGTTGTTCGACACGATTCGTTTTAGCATACGACAATCTCTGTCATTTAGTTTTGATTTGCTCCCACTATTACATTTACGCGATGATGTCTTTCCATGTTTTGTGTACGCTGTCTTGACTGTTCAAACAGTTGCTCTTGAAACATTGAGTAAGTTGGCTATCTTGGTTGCTGGTGCTTCAGCTAAGCGGGCCTCCACAGTATGCCCTCTTTGAATCTCTGTTACGTCTTTCATTGCACACCGACCTCGGCCTCTGAATGCAAGTACGAAATGCACACTGCTCGTAAACAGCCCACTTCTGACGCCTCGTCTGTACTGAACATGCACAGTACAGCGTGACACGTGCCTTACCTCCACTGTTGACCATCAAACACAACCATCCCATTATACCACTATTCACATTATTTTGCCTATCCCCTGTATGCTCTTAACGCTTACATTGTCAGGTAGGGACTGCTATTTTTACCATCCAACTGAGAACAGAGTCCTAGTCCAGGCAGCGTATCTACTACCTATACTTCTTCCAAAGTCAAAACACATATCATTAAGTGCCAAAGACAACGTTAAAATACATGCACATACATGGATGGCTGTGGGAATAGAGTGTTAATGTATGTTATTTTGTTGTAAACACACACAGTTCAGTTATGCTGTTTTGCGTGACACCTTCCCAGGGGAACCCACCCTACCTCCCGGATTTACTGGAGGTGGATCCATTTCTAGACACAACTCTGGATCATATGTGGGTGGATCCATACTGAACATTTTTGCACAGATGGATCCTCCCTGAATATTAACAAACGGATGCACCCGCAATACGTCTGGGAGGTAGATACACATGCATACAACCTCCTCCCTTCATTCAGCCCCTTGGAAGGCATATCAGGACATGCTGCATGGCTTGAATTCACTTCAGTTTCAGGCTGAATATTAGGTGCTATGAAGCAGCCTTGTGATTGATCTGGCGATAGTGAAGAGGGCCATAGACATCTCTGTCAGGATGACGACATTGTGGGTATATGTATTTGTTTAATATAGGCATCATTTTGTGATTTTTTTTTGTTACAGACGACAGCAAGCCGACCACACTGATGGGAACAATACTTTAAAGTTCCTTATGTAGATAACAAGCACTCTGGAGGCAGTGGGCAGTTTGCAATGGCTGAACCAGCACCAAGAAAGAATAGGGCTGGGATCATAAATATAAGTGTTTATAGACAGTGTGATTATAGTTAAAGTTAAACTTTCAAACCGCTGTAGATATAACACCACTGGTCAAAATGACGTCAAATTGCAACGGAATATATTGGAGAAGGGGGAAAACGTATGGCATAAGAAAAATAAATAGTACAAAATGTAGCAATAGATGACGCTTAAGCATCATAATTTAATAGTAGTCGACTACAAATGACAAATGAATCCTACAACAATGCCTAAGGCGTACTTTTGACGTTAAACAAACTGTACTACTCAGTGTGCATGGGTCTACAGGTGTGATAGTGTTATTTACGTAAGCCCATCCACCGTGGCAAGGTTGTATCACATTGAATGGGAAAAATGGGTTATTAATTGTCTTGACGCCACAAACCCATAAAAAGCATCACTCACATCGATTTTTAATTGTCCTGAGGCCAAAAACCACGTAAAAAGCATCAATCAAAATCAAATCGGATTATTAATTTCCGTGTGGCTGACGCAAAACATGTTCAGTATGCTGTCCCGTTTTCTGCAACAAGTTGAAATCGAGAAGCAGCATGTTCCACAACTGATCGAATTGTTTCCAGGGTCACGTTCAGAATATGTTGTTAATGTGTGCCTTCAATGCAACTAAGTTTGCAATCGGAACACTGAATCCAACATCTTTCAGATAGCCCCACAGCCAGAAGTAACACGGATTAAGATCAGGTGATCGTTACGGCCAGGCTGTAGGGAAGTGGCGGCTGATAATTCTAGCATTTCCCACATGCTCTTCAGCTGCTGCTTAACTAGATTTGTAATGTGCGGAAGTGTACCGTCTTGCATAAAAATGATCCCATCCACACATCCACGCTGTTGGAGAGCTGGAATGACGTTGTTGCGCTAAAGACACCCATAGTGCTTACCAGTAACGGTACAGGTAAGTGAGGATGAAGTGGTACTGGTTGTGTTGCGTGTGGATTTTCCGTGGCCCATATTCGACAATTCTGTGTATTGACATATCCTGTCAAATGGAAGTGGGCTTCGTCTGTCCACAAAATCTTCCACAGCTAATCATTATCCACTTCCATGCGAACAATAAATTCTAAAGCAAAGGTCTGTCTCGCTGGCAGGTCAACATGCAGCAACTCGTGCACATGGGTAACTTTGGATGGATACCAAAGAAGGATGTTTAGTAGGATTTTATGCACCGTGCTCACAGGTATGTCCAATGTTTGGGCAATACTCCGTGCGCTTAACATTGGTACACCACTACTCGTCTCCTGCATTGCTGTAGCCACTGCTCCCACTGACGTCGAATCGTTTCTTTTCCTCCCTCTACGTGGTTGCAAAACAAAAGAACCCCTCTTTTCGAATTTCGGAATCATTTTCTCCAGACTCACGGTAGTCATCGGACCAACGCCTTTTTTTCAAACACTTCAGTGTCCGGAACTTCTGTAGAGCGACGTGTGCACAGTCATCATTCTTGCAATACAGATTTACAAGCAGAGTGCGATCCTGCACTGAGACAATCATGGCGAACATCGCGGATGTGAAAGGAGGAAAAGCCGTGTACGTGGCATGTTTATGCCAACTTCAATGGGTCGTGCGCATAACAGGTGTTTACATTTACGTATTCTGACACATACAGCGCCATCTATTGATCAATTTTCTCACTATTTTTTTCTTCTGCCATACGTTTTCCCCCTTCTCCGATAATATTCCGTTGCAATTTGACGTCATTCTGACCAGTGGTGTTATTTCTACAGAGTTTTGAAAGTGTAACTTTAATTATAATCACCCTGTATATATGTAGCAGTGTGGTTGGTTGGTTGTTTTGGGGAAGGAGACCAGACAGCGTGGTCATTGGTCTCATCGGATTAGGGAAGGATGGGGAAGGAAGTCGGCCGTGCCCTTTAAGAGGAACCATCCCGGCATTTGCCTGGAGTGATTTAGGGAAATCACGGAAAACCTAAATCAGGATGGCCGGACGCGTGATTGGAGTAGCAGTGTGTGACACAGTCAATGACATAGATAGTGATGCTGAGCTGAAGTATACAGGGTGGTCTATTGATAGTGACCGGGCCAAATATCTCACGAAATAGGCATCAAACGAAAAAACTACAATGAACAAAACTCGCCTAGCTTGAAGGGGGAAACCAGATGGCGCTATGGTTGGCCCGCTACATGGCGCTGCCATAGGTCAAAGGGATATCAACTGCGTTTCTTTACGTACTACACGAATATGTAATAAAAAATGGGAGTTCCTATTTTAAAAAACGCAGTTGATATCCGTTTGACCTACGGCAGCGCCATCTAGCGGGCCAACTATAGCGCCATCTGGTTTCCCCCTTCAAGCTAGACAAGTTTCGTTCTTCGTAGTTTTTTCGTTTGACGCTTATTTCGTGAGATATTTGGCCCGGTCACGATCAATGGACCACCCTGTATAGTCTACAACATACCAAACAGCCAACCTCTTGATGAGGAGATGAAATCAGAGTGATACAGTACTGACATTCGTGAAATCTTACAAAAGTACAACAATTATTTTCGTTTGCATATGGTTCTTATCTACTGTGTTTGGAATTATCGCACAGTAATTACCTATTTGGTTTTTTTCCACAGGAATATTTGAATCCTCACAAGGTGGTTTTGCAGCAATACCACGTCAGCCAGGTCTATGACAATCATCCTGTCCTAGATTGACAACAGCACAATTGCCTTAGCCATGATCATTGACATTGGCTACTAACAGTAATAAACCGACCAGCAGTCAGTTTCTTGGCATATTCTTTTAGTGTCAACTAGCATCAGGTATACCGTGCACCAGCTGTAGGTTACTCTGCGATTCGAGGTGCATTTGGGGATAGGATCTCACATGCCTGCATTGACAATTCTATCGCCAGCGACCAATATCCGATATCTTTCCCAAATGAGTGTCTACCCATTCTGGAACGGGTGCTTCCTAAAATCATAAATGATCTGCAGTATGCTGCTGTTAAGTGTAGTGCAGTGCTATACTGTAAACTCACGCAGCAGCCTCAAAACAGGACGGCGAAGAACAAACAATTATGCATATTTGGGGGCGGGGGGAGCAAATATCGTGATATCGCTGGGCACCTTGCTTCAAAGTTTTCATTTTGAGTGTCACACAGGCCCAATTCCCTGGAACGCAGGAAAGAGGGTCCGGCAAGCCACTCAAAAAAGTACTTCACCTTGACGTTCACTTGCAGGTTTTTGACACATTAAATGGGAAATCTTCCTATATCCTATCTTCCAGAGGATAAAGCTACAACACATGTCATTTTAATGTACAGAATAATGCCAACTTTTTCTTCACATTGTGCAAGTAAATACCAAGTGGATGATAATATTCATGGATATTATAACTTTGGTGGTATCAGTCCCCCCCCCCCCCCCCCCCCCCCCATTATGCCTACTACTTGGGGGAAAACTATTCAGGAAAGAATAAACCTGTCCAATCCCTTCACTTCTCCGATTTCGCCGAGTCACAATCTGAAATATGTAGATCTGTTATTATTCCGGCACTGTTGAGCACGTTTTGTAGCAGTCAGTCGTGGCATGCTGGGTAGGGAGGAAGATGACCGCCGCTTCTATGCACGTGATGTGTTGGAGAACCTTGAGTGAGGTCGGTACTGTTCTGTGGTGGTCTCCTAGACAGGACATTATGGATGCTGCTGCTCTGTGCTCACACGTTGGGTAATCTCAGAAGGGGTGAGTTTCGTTTAGAAACTGTCTGTCAGTTCGGTGTGCAACATGGCTGCCTGTAATATGTAGTGCCAATGGTTGCAGGGTAGGCCCTCTTGCAAAGCATATATGCAATCTGCTAACTGTAATTTATGGTCCAATGGGTGTCCTTTGTTGCATATTAAAACAGCTTGGATTTGGCGTGGCAGTTTGCCAGAAATGTCACACATTAATGAGGGTTTCACAGTCGTCCAACTGCCCAGGTGGGTGTCCCTTTAATTGTTCTGCATGGATGGCTTGAAGTACTTCTTGGTCAAGGGTCTTGCACAGTCTTAGGAGCAACGCTTGTTGGGTTCCCTCGAACTTGTTGAATTTAAGTGAAGACAGAACGATGTCGCTGATCATGGTGATGTGTTTGCGTAAATGACAAAATAAAGTCGAATACTTCAATGCTTCTTCAAACGTGTTGTGTGTGGTGAATATTGGTTCAGTGAGTGATCCAAGTATGGAGTTCATCCACTAAGAATGGAGACAGTCTAGGAGGTGTACATGGCACTGTCGAGGTATTTTGGGGGGGGGGGGGGGGGGCGGGAGGGTATTAGTGTTTAACGTCCCGTCGACAACGAGGTCATTAGAGACGGAGCGCAAGCTCGGGTGAGGGAAGGATGGGGAAGGAAATCGGCCGTGCCCTTTCAAAGGAACCATCCCGGCATTTGCCTGAAGCGATTTAGGGAAATCACGGAAAACCTAAATCAGGATGACCGGAGACGGGATTGAACCGTCGTCCTCCCGAATGCGAGTCCAGTGTGCTAACCACTGCGCCACCTCGCTCGGTGAGGTATTTTGGAGAAGGTGTCTGTAGGTTACTATTTAATTATATCATGGGGTAGTGATGTGTGGAATCCCATTGTTCGTATGTGGCATGGTAGGGAAACTGTGAATGATCTGTCATGGCTTGGCCAGCAGGGCTCTGCCACTAGGTAAGACTGGATTTGTTGCCTGAGAGCCTGATGTGGTGGTCCAAGTCTCATTGCATGTGAACACAGGCATCCAGTGGAATGGAAAGGTGACCTGCATGTGTTGGCTCCAGACAGTGCTCTCTAAGGGGTGGGTTGATTTGATCAATTGAGTTGTGTTGAGGCAGCTGGTGCCACAAAGGACAAGGGTTTCTAGAGCACACATGGCAGAATGGAAAAGTCACTTCGCTCGCTTTCTTGTTTGATGTGTCCCGAATTGTTCGTTGCACCATGTAGTTCATGAAGAACACTGTTGGGCCCAATGAAAGGTTCAAAAATTTCCTGTTGGTCACTGGTATTCATTATCCTGGCGTCGTTTTGTGTTTTCCTTACGTATGCAGCAGATATACTGTGGTCTTGAATAACCAATATGGGATTAACATGTAGCTGGTGTCGAGTAGAACGATGTACAGACACATTGGGGAAGTACTCCACACTTCATTGCTGTGAAAATAAACTGAACATGTACAAGAAATGTTATCACATAACCACTGTTCAAGGAACACGTGGAAACTGGCGATCAAAGATCATGAACTTAGGCTAAATGTAAACCATATCCATAGCTGCTGTGGTCAATATGTCAGCTGGTATCGATACTGGTGGTGGATGTCACCACAGATCTATGGGAATGACAACAATGAAGATGTAATGATATCAAAGAAAATCGAGGAGAAATGCTAAACCTACAGTGTAATGAATGTTTAGTGAAAATTTATGCCCAACTTGGTCTTGAATCCAGATCATCTTTTTGAGAGCAGTAGCGTTAAACATTTTCTTGTTCAATATTTGGGTGTCCATCCTCTCCTTCAGCTCTCTCTTGCACCCTCCAAAATCTGCCTTTGTTAGCTTGGCTTCATAGCCATTGCGCATTGAGGGTTTCCGCTTTGCATTACTAAAGAAAACACTTAAAATCCAAGAAAACCAATATGCTGTGTATCTCTACATCTGCCTCAAACTTCCGTTGTGACTTATACTTCCGCCTATTGTTTTTGAAACCACACCAGATGTTCTCCAATGGGGTATGTGGGAATAGCATCACTGGGGAACGGATTTGGTGGAGCACTGTGGCTTACCCTGCCACAAGGAATATAAATATCGGTTGAAATACATTCACTGAAATGAAATGAATACATGACTGAGGACGAAACAATGAAATGACATGAAATATCAGTGAAAACTGATCATAAATGTTGAACTTGCAATGTAACGTGTATCTGTGATACATGGTTGTAGCATTCCAAGACAATAGGAAGAAATCAGTGACAATGAAAATTTGAATCAGCACTCAGATATCGTATAGTTAAGGCGACTCCTCATAAAAAGAAGGAAATTTAGGTGAGAGACCCTGTCCAGCACAAACAGTCATTAGTTACGACGTACTGGACCTGTCCCAGAGCCCATGTAGGACAAGACGGAACAGCACCAGTTCTGCATTCCCTGCTGCATCTCATGAACAATAAGGGCAATAGAAGTTAGGTGGAACCCTTTATCCCAAGATGCTATGTGGCACCTCTACAGTTGATAGCAAATCTGTAGATACAGAAAACTACAAAAGCTACAACAAACGTTCTACCACACAAGCTGTCTGTAGATCTATTATCCTGTCATTGTGATTATAGTGTAATATGTGCATAAAACTGCATCACATTGACCACAGTTTTAGAGCATTCATTTTTCATTTCCCACTAGCAAAGCCATGGGAAAAGAACAAAGTGGTTGATGTTCTAGATTTAAGCTGCACTATACTGTGTTCCCACAGTAAACACCTGAGATGTATGACCTTCGTAGGCTACACATATAGCCACAAAGACCATGATCTGCAGAAGTGATCCTGTGTATCACTGTACTCTGAGGATCGTCACTTTCCTGGTTGTTGATGAAAACGATCATCAGTTAAGTAAAGGTACACTCTGTGCTCATCACAGACACAATTTTGAATCATTCACTCCTCCAGCTGCTTCTTTTGATGCACCATTGGAAGTGATGAGACATGAGAGAAAGTGGTATCCATGCATATAGTACAGTTTCTAGTAGTTTGTTCATGATGGTTCCAGCTGACATTCTGGGTGGAACATAGTCATAATTTGTAATGCAGGCACCTTAAATCAACAATGGCTGCTTCTGCTTTTCTGATGTGGCACTTCATACATAACAATGTGTACTGTTGTAATTCTTCAGGCTTTCCCAGCGAGGCGTTTTCATGTTGATTAATTGAGTTTCTGCTAGTTATTCAAATCTTACTGCGCGTGTTAAGACGTGAATAACCGGCAGAAACCGGAATAACCAACATGACATTCTGCTGTTGCTATCTAGAGCAAGGACATTATGCATATGCAGTTTCGTTTGGATACACAAGACACTGACACCGCGGATTCAACTTGTTGAACAGTTTCTCCGATGGACTACCTAACTTTGTGTATGTCAATGATTCAATCGCACAGAGCAAGAGGTCTTTGTAGTTAAGGCATTGGTCTGCTACACTGGAGCAACAGGGTTCAAACTGCACCTGATTATCGAGATTTAGGTTGATTGCAATTTCACTATACCACAGCGAATGCTAAGATTGTTCCCATGCGCTTGGTTTCACGCTTCATTACTGCCCAGACAGAGCTTTCACTCAGTCTCTAAAGACCTATTCAACGATGAGACATTCAATGCTAATCTTTGCTCCTTTTACAATTAGACTTCATTGAAACTTGACTAAATTGTGCTCCTCGACATCATCATGACCAGAGGATGGAGTTTTAGATGTATTTCATATGTTAGATAATAGATGTATACTGTCTCCATTAATGCATAAAATACGTATTCTATGAACTTGTCCCATTCTTTGAGTAAATATTAAAAGTATGGCATTATATATCAAATTGTCTCAATTGTCCACAGAGTCTTTCGTGGGGGCATGTGTCAATACAGTCTTCTTGATTCACAAGTGATGTCAATTCGAATAAAGCTCTCATGCTTCAGATGGCGATCTTCATTATTGTTGGGAGTAAAACCACTGACTGCTCGGGCTGGCACAGCTAATGGCATATATAACCAATATTGTAGCTTTTGGCACCAAACAGAGAGGGTTGAAATGATGCAGATGCGGAAGGTGAGTTGAGCACCTCATAGCAGCTCCGGTCTGCCGTGAGACCAAGCGACATCAAGTGGCATTAGAGGCCAGTGCCACATTTGACATTGCCGCTCCTTCCTTCCTACAAGTGTCAAACAGTCGTTGTCGCTTCTTTTCGACATCCAAAACCTGTCCCCATGCCCTGCTAAGTGCTTATACCTGGTCTCTGTTAAAGTTGTTGGTGTTCATTCTAATCTCAGCCACCTCTTTTATAACAGAATCCCAGTATGTTGACACCTGAGCCAAGCCCCTCGTGTTTTCAAACTATGTTTTGTGTCCGTTCTCCAGGCAATGCTCAGCTATAGCCGATTTGCCAAGCTACCTTTGTTAAGTATGTCACTTGTGCTCAGTACAACACGCTGCAGCTATGCATAGTAGGCGGGAAAAGTGGGGTCTGGGGTGCTTGTTACTGCAGGTTGCATACACTCAGGGACAAATTTGACTGATTTATGGCCCCCTTCCCTTAACCTATTGTTCTGTTCTGACTTATGACCCCCTGGGGGTTGATTTATGACCCCATGGGGATAATCTGTTCTTCTGAGAACCCTCCAATCCATCCTCCTCCACCCCTCTGGGAAACCCTCTCGCCAATGCAAGCACACTTTTGACATAAAATTAATTGACTAATTAGTTAAATCGATTAATTAATTAACCCTCCCCCTGTAGGAAATTCCACAGCCCTCCGCCTCCCCCATTTCGAAAATGGTAGGAAAAGGACTCAGTCTGTGCTGGAGAGGAAGAATCTTGTGACAGGAAATTCAAATCAGTGTCAATTACATAGCAAAGGATATACTGTTTATTTATAAAATTCAGTTCGCAGGGGTTGGATCTCTCTTTTATTTGGTGAGGAAAGCTCATCATTCTCTGCTGTTTGGGAAGATGAGGGTCTTGTAAAATACATCAAAAAGAAGTAATTAAAAAGATTACTTTTTCCCATCATGCAAGGAATGCTGTCAAGAAATCAATGTCAACATAACTCATCACATGTAATTATACTTTCCAAAAATTTTTTACCATATTTGCACCGACCGCTGGGCAGACATCCCAGCCGGGACATTGTGCACCCACCACTTTGCTGGGCTGCACCATGCGCCAGTGTCTGAGGGGCCGCACTATGCCCACTCTGGCCCCATAACTGCTGTCTACCTGCAATCGTTGACAGCAAACCTCTCCCTACCACTGCCAGTAGAGGACTTTCAATGCAAGTGTGATGACTCAAGTCCATCAATGGAAAACCTATTTAAACACCCTCCTCTACATGAACGAAGACGTATCTGAAGAATTCCATTTCTCTGCCACATCTTGGACATAAATTGAATCTCCTGTTTCATAACTGCAAGGATTCTCAGTTAGCAACAGGGATTTGTGAGGTACTGCAATCCCTGTGTACACATCTGCTTGAGAAATGTTGTGTGTGTGTGTGTGTGTGTGTGTGTGTGTGTGTGGAAGAGAGTGTGTTCTGTTCACAGAGTTAGTGTTCTGTTCAAAGAGTTAGTGGAGCATGGATTTTAATTTCACATATCAAATACTGCTGATATGCACTTGTGCTTATGTTCTACAATCATTTCGCTCTTCCTGGCCCCTTCTTGTTATGAAATTCAGAAACAACAACAATTCTACAGAATTGATAGAACAAGTGATTTACATAAAACGTTTCAAAGCCCTCCTGTCTGAAGCTCCATTATTCATTACTTAAACGTTTCTTCTTCTTCCGTTTCTGTTATATCACTACACTCAAATGTATAAGGGTTTCTTCTGCTGTACACCAATAAGAAGTGATAAATTCCTCAACATGCAAGCATCTAGAGAGATTTTGTGTAATTGGATGGGTGACGTAAATTTTCGTAATTTTATCGATTTAATGTCACTACTGCACATGCAATCATCACATCACTTCTTGCCACATATTCTAAAATTGCATGTAAATGTAAACACTGTTTGTTAGGGTTCAATACACCTGAACAGTCTTGCGCAAACTCATGATCCATTTTGTAGCTGTATATTGCAGTCCCCCAGCTGGTAATAAAAAACTCTTTGGCTAAGGAACAGTCTTTGCAGAACATTAGTTACAGCAGTGGAATGAGAAAACTGGTGTATATCACTAACACTGGTCAGTATAAATTTGTAACATGTGTTATACTCTTTGCAAAAGTAAAATATCAAAGTGTATTGATTATGTGGAACTCAGCTCATTCTGTTCCTTCATGAGACATCGAATTTAGCAGGTATCGTACTCTCCTACTACTGTTCAGTTTCAAATTAAATTGGAGACAGTGTTGCAGGGAGGATGGTTAAAGACAGCGGAAGAGTTACGAGATGCATAGAGAGAGGCAATATAGTTTTATTCAGGGTCTTTAGCCTATTAAAGTTCAGCGAAGCGGTAGCTCATTTCCAATTAGAAGGATGAGTGATAGAGCTCTGAATCTGTGACTTCATCCCACAAACGCGAGAATACTTCGTGACTCCATCCGTATGCGGAGAGGGGGATCGCCAATCTTAATAAAATCTTATCAAATTTATAAAGAGTTTTGGTTAACTACTTCTTCCTACACTACAAAACAGTATTTGTTTCATGTGATGTAGGCTGTGTAACAGAGTTTGCGATACGTCCATATGTATAAGACCTTCACAGAGTAATGGAGGGAGTGGTTTAGCGATGGTACAGGAATTGAGAACCACACTGCACTGTCGTTGGCTGATAGGATCATGAGATCAAGGTGATGAAATGTTTTGTTGACATGACAGTTTGTCGTGAGTGGTGGTTTGGACTTCGAGTAATTGAGTAAAATGCGTTGAAATTACGAAACCCCTGTTAACTTTACGAAAATTTATGGAAAATACGTAAAATTGATGAAAATACGACAAAAAATGTAGAGGGATGAGGGTATTTACAATGCTCGCCTAGATGTATGAAAATCATTTCATTCCTCCACTGGTGGGACTGACAACTAATGCTGCGTACTATCTGCTGTCTATGTGTTTAAGTCCTTCAGAATACCCCCTTGTTCCAAGTTACATACTGTAAGAATGTAGTAACCCAAGGAAATTCTGGTCTTACGTAAAATCGGTAAGCGGGTCGAAGGCTTCCGTCCAGTCACTCACTGATCAGTCTGGCCGGGCAACGGCAGACAGTAGAACGAAAGCTGAAATTTTACATTTAGCATTTGAGAAAGCTTTCACGCAGGAGGATCGTACAAACATACCTCCGTTTGAGTCTCGTACAGATTCCCGTATGGAGGACATAGTGATAGACATCCCTGTGGTTGTGAAGCAGCTGAATGGGTTGAAAATAAATAAATCGCCAGGTCCTGATAGGATTCCAATTCGGTTTTACAGAGAGTACTCTACTGCATTGGCTCCTTACTTAGCTTGCATTTATCACGAATATCTTGCCCAACGTAAAGTCCCGAGCGACTGGAAAAAAGCGCAGGTGACGCCTGTATATGAGAAGGGTAGAAGGACGGATCCTCAAAATTGCAGACCAATATCCTTAACATCGGTTTGTTGCAGGATTCTCAAACATATTCTCAGTTCGAATATAATGAATTTCCTTGAGACAGAGAAGTTGCTGTCCATGCATCAGCACGGCTTTAGATAGCATCGTTCCTGCGAAACGCAATTCGCCCTTTTTTCAGGTGATATCTTGCGAACCATGGATTAAGGGTATCAGACGGATGCCATATTCCTTGACTTCCGGAAAGCGTTTGACTCGGCGCCCCACTGCAGACTCCTAACTAAGGTACGAGCATTGGGATTGGTTCCCAAGTATGTGAGTGGCTCGAAGACTTCTTAAGTAATAGAACCCAGTACGTTGTCCTCGATGGTGAGTGTTCATCAGAGGTGAGGGTATCATCTGGAGTGCCCCAGGGAAGTGTGGTAGGTCCGCTGTTGTTTTCTATCTACGTAAATGATCTTTTGGATAGGGTGGATAGCAATGTGCGGCTGTTTGCTGATGATGCTATGGTGTACGGGAAGGTGTCGTCGTAGAGTGACTGTAGGAGGATCGAAGATGACTTGGACAGGATTTGTGATTGGTGTAAAGAATGGCAGCAAACTCTAAATACAGATAAACGTAAATTAATGCAGATGAATAGGAAAAAGAATCCTGTAATGTTTGAATACTCCATTAGTAGTGTAACGCTTGACACAGTCACGTCGATTAAATATTTGGGCGTAACATTGCAGAGCGATATGAAGTGGGCAAGCATGTAATGGCAGTTGTGGGGAAGGTGGATAGTCGTCTTCGGTTCATTGGTAGAATTTTGGGAAGATGTGGTTCATCTGTAAAGGAGATCGCTTATAAAACACTAATACGACCTGTTCTTGAGTACTGTTAGAGCGTTTGGGATCCCTATCAGGTCGGATTGAAGGAGGACATAGATGCAATTCAGGGGCGGGCTGCTAAATTTGTTATTGATAGGTGTGATCATCACGTGAGTGTTACGGAGATGCTTCAGGAACTTGAGTTGGAGTCTCTAGAGGAAAGGAGGCGTTCTTTTCGTGAATCGCTACTGAGGAAAATAAGAGAACCAGCATTTGAGGCTGACTGCAGTACAATTTTACTGCCGCCAACTTACATTTCGCGGAAAGACCACAAAGATAAGATGAGAGATTAGGGCTCGTACAGAGGCATATAGGCAGCCATTTTTCCCTCGTTCTGTTTGGGAGTGGAACAGGGAGAGAAGATGCAAGTTGTGGTACGAGGTACCCTCCGCCACCACCCTATGGTGGATTGCGGAGTATGTATGTAGATGTATATGTAAATGTAGATGAAGTCATAAAAATGAATGATGCAGTGTGCAAAGATTTCGAGGTCAGGATGTCTACCACATAGGACACCAAAACATCAATCATATACTTTGGTGCAATATGCATCACAAATACGAGGAATCAATACTCATGGTCTCTTCAAAAAATGGAACACCAAGACATCTGCTGCCCCATCACTGTAGAAGATGAAATTAAATGTAGAGATCAGCACTTTTGGACAGCTGCTTGGAAATGCTCCACAATGCTGCAAACTCTTCCAGCTTCCGTATGGTGTAATTTCCTTCACAGTTTAGTCAATAGGAAGCACTGTCTCTGTCTTTTATTTCAACTATCCTGTGTGTTGTGGGAGCAGCATAGTTTACACTACGCAATGTCCAGCTTTCTGAGACAGCTAATAGATCAAAACGTGTTACTGTCAGTTTAACACCATACACAGTCCTCCAAGTTGTGGTGGAAAAACAAAATGTATGGCAGTGTACAAAGCTGTAGTCATACACTTCTTGGGTGTGTTACAGAGAAACAATGTATGAAACTGCTTATGAAAGAATCTTCTCTTGTGATTGATAGTCTGTGGGATATGGTTCTCCTACAATACAGGTGACGAAACTTCGCACTGGTCTGTCTGTGCATCACTGGCCACCTGCTCCAATGGACCAATACCCTTATATTTAATAGGAAGACCACGTACGCTCAATGCCAGCATGCAGACAGTGTTTGTTTACGAAACATCGGAAGTGATTGACGCAGTAATATCTTATCGAGTACTCTACTGGACGACGATGTGAAGTTTTTATAGTTGTTCTCTGTTGGATGGTACAGAATAATGAGCGACAGATTGTTTGGGTGACAGACATGAATACACGCTGAGAGATGCAAAACTCTTTTGGACTGCCGTACCTGTATGTAGTTCGGAAACGTACCACAGTGCAGTAGTAGACTCTTTGTCTTTCTTCCACTTCCCGTATGATGTGAAGTCTTTCTAATTTTCCTGATTAAAAACACCGCTGTAACTGCTCATACTGTCTTTTCTACTCCCTCATGTTGCAGGAGAAAGCTTTGTTTGCTGCTGGCCTTACACATTGTAAATGGTTAGCGGAGCTACGACATGTTCCCATTTCCACTGAATGGTCAAAACACAGTCCTGTCACATTAACTCAGCTCATCTTGTTTCTCCACAAGATGCAAAAGGTAATAGATATAGCGTGCTCTGACTTCTGCTCAGTTCTTACTTAAATTGGAATGATCACTTGGAATAAGCTGCATGTGGGGTGGGGCAGAGACTGAGGAACACTTACAAGATACAGAGAGACAATCTAAAAACATGCTGGAGTTTTGCTTTACGGGGTCCTCATCAGACAGATTCGAAAATGGTGACTCATTTTGATATATGAAAGTGCCACAGATATGATTCACCAGTGGCTGTAATCATTAAAAAGACATCTCCATAGGATCCAATGCAAGTATGTGACTGAATGGAGAGACTTGATTCCAAACTGCATACAGAATTTCAACCAGAAAATGTGACACTATAGATCTGAAAAGCTGACTTCACTCTAGCATTGCATTTTTTAAGTGATTTATCACACAGCACACCGTCTACTGTATGTGATCATTCTCAGCAAACATGTGCCCCCCCCCTCCCCCACCTATAACTCCGTGGATATATTGCAGAACCTCTGTTACACTGTCTACATTGCATCAAGATGGAATGCGTTACAAATACTGATTGTTAGTGTGGGAAATATCTAACAGCGGTGTGAGGGAGTTGCAAATATCAGCTTAATACCACGTTCCTTAACCAAATCACTTTCTAAATTTGATGAGAAGGGTGATTTTATTACGAGTTTACACCTCTGGCAAGGTGCACTGGCACTTTGGAACTGATAATACACACCCCTGTGGTCACTGACTATATTCAGCGTCAATTGTGGAGGAAGAGCCTTCGTTTGCAAGAAGTACCATACCTCGATTTATAAAGCACATATAGTTTTTAACATGGATATCATTAGTGATACTGCTGTGTGCCTGTAGAACCAAGACTGCTTTTTAATGAAGGATGACAGTAACATAGTTATTGTGTTTTTAATAGCTGCTCACTTATAAAATGGTTACATCTCTCTTACGAAGACACAGTGGTGCCACTCGCAAGAAAAACAAATGAGACCCATCCATCCATCGGGGATTTTCGCTCAGTATTGTTTGGTGGCACCAGCATTCAGTTATTGGCGATGTATTATACGTAGTAGGGGATATGTAATAGATTCGCTGTGGTCGACAGGCTTATAAAATGTGTGTTGAGATTTAAAGTTACTTTGGTCAGTGTTCTGACATGTACAAAGAAAATGACTTTGTGCGGTCATAAAGAAAGTATGGATTTGATGTGGAAAATTGTGGTTTCAGTGCTTCGATAGCCATAAGGAGGGTGGAAGATTTTATGTGGAAAATTATATCCAGTCGTAAGGAGGGTACAGATATTGATATTTCAACATGAGTTTCATCCCAGAGCCTCAGCCATCAAGAGAAGATATTTCCTATACTTTGCTCATTGTCGAATGTCACCAGGTTGGGGCTGCAATCATGATTTAATTGTAATTACAGTGATAAATATGTGGCTAGTTTCTTAGGACGACGCTGCTGGCTGTTCGGGTGTGTGGCAGAGGTAGCCGGTTTCTGGAATGAATTGACATTTCCGGCTTAAGGCTGTCGAGAGTGGTGGGTATAAGGAAAAGTTCCAGCTGGCCAGCTAGTTCGTTCTTGCCCGTAGTTGCAGGCATAATCCGCAGCGGCAGCCCTCTGGATAGCTGAATAGCGAACTAATACTCGGTATGGATTGGGCTATCTCCGTGATTGCGTGTTGCACGTATTCTCTGTGGAAAATTGAATGATTCAATATCAATCACTGCCAAGTGTTGGCGCTGGAAATATTGATAAAATCTGAATTCATACCACTACACTCATCCCTTGATACCCTCTATGTCCGGGTGTGCACTCTGGTGTACAGGCTCGTCCACGGCTATGGCTCTGATCACGGCGGGAGTATTCTCCGACCTCTAAGCACTGGTGCTGCACAACGGGACGTATGTGTGAGTGTTTTCAGTTATCTCAGGCATCTAGCTGTAACAACTACTAGAACTGTGGTTTAGTGCTTCTCAATGTATTGCAGTGCACTCTGTCTTGTACTGCTATTTGTTGTTGTTACTATCTTATCACACAGTAGATCCTTTCCCCTTCCTTCTTTGTCCTGATGTAGCTGAGAGAACAAACTTAGGAATTCTATAATGCTTTATAAAATACAGGGTGATTCAAAAAGAATACCACAACTTTAAAAATGTGTATTTAATGAAAGAAACATAATATAACCTTCTGTTATACATCATTACAAAGAGTATTTAAAAAGGTTTTTTTCACTCAAAAACAAGTTCAGAGATGTTCAATATGGCCCCCTCCAGACACTCTAGCAATATCAACCCGATACTCCAACTTGTTCCACACTCTCTGTAGCATATCAGGCGTAACAGTTTGGATAGCTGCTGTTATTTCTCGTTTCAAATCATCAATGGCGGCTGGGAGAGTTGGCCGAAACACCATATCCTTAACATACCCCCATAAGAAAAAATCGCAGGGGGTAAGATCAGGGCTTCTTGGAGGCCAGTGATGAAGTGCTCTGTCACGGGCTGCCTGGCGGCCGATCCATCGCCTCGCGTAGTTGACGTTCTGGTAGTTACGGACAGATAAGTGCCAATGTGGTGGCACTCCATCCTGCTGAAATATGAATTGTTGTGCTTCTTGTTCGAGCTGAGGGAACAGCCAATTCTCTAACATCTCCAGATACTGTAGTCCAGTTACAGTAGCACCTTCGAAGAAAAAGGGACCAAAAGCTTTATTGGCTGAAATGGCACAGAAAACGTTCACCTTAGGCGAGTCACGTTCATACCGAGTTGTTTCCCGCGGATTCTCAGTGCCCCATTTACAGACATTGTGACGGTTGACTTTCCCGTTAGTGTGGAAAGTTGCTTCATCACTAAACACAATCTTTGAAACGAAAGATTCATCTGTTTCCATTTGAGCAAGGATAAAATCACAGAAATCGATTCTTTTAACTTTATCAGCTGCAGACAGTGCTTGAACCAATTTCAGACGATAAGGTTTCATAACTAACCTTTTTCGTAGGACTCTCCATACAGTTGACTGTGGAATTTGCAGCTCTCTGCTAGCTCTGCGATTCGATTTTCCTGGGCTGCGAACAAATGCTTGCTGGATGCGTGCTACATTTTCATCACTCGTTCTCGGCTGTCCAGAACTTTTCCCTTTGCACAAACACCCATTCTCTGCAAACTGTTTATACCAACGTTTAATACACCACCTATCAGGAGGTTTAACACCATACTTCGTTCGAAATGCACGCTGAACAACTGTCGTCGATTTACTTCTGCCGTACTCAATAACACAAAAAGCTTTCTGTTGAGCGGTCGCCATCTTAGCATCAACTGACGCTGACGCCTAGTCAACAGCGCCTCAAGCGAACAAATGTACAACTAAATGAAACTTTATAGCTCCCTTAATTCGCCGACAGATAGTGCTTAGCTCTGCCTTTTGTCGTTTCAGAGTTTTAAATTCCTACAGTTGTGGTATTCTTTTTGAATCACCCTGTACATTCAGCAGACCTGTAGTGGTCGGGAATTCCACAGCTGTGATGGTATACATTCACACCAAAGTTTGAAATTCCAGTTATCATTTTATACTGCACTACTTCCAATCAAGATGTCAAATCCCCGATTGGCCAATTTATTGTTTCAATAGTAGTGCTAAGAGCACACACATCAATCCAACCCCTTCACAGATTGTTTAAGGATTTAGCATGCAACTGAGCTGAAATTTGAAATTCTCAGCTACCTCCAATGTAATGGACCTTCTGCTAAATGACCTAACTGTGCCATTATCCACCACCATGAGGCATGAGGAAAAAAATATCCAGAATGGTCTGGAAACCGGGTAGTTGCATCATCAAATCCAGCCGTACATACCAGTCCTAGTAACCACCAGTAGGATACAAGGAAAAACTGCCCACATAAAATGGGTATTGATTGAATTAATTAATTAGTCAATCATTCTGATAGAGTGAGGGAATATTTCCAAGACATCCACAGCCGAGGATTGGAGATTTAATAGGTATACATCATTACTTTCTTCAGGACAAAGGAGTGGGGTTAATGTGGGCACATGACAGACACTCATTTGACAGGAAGCAGCCATCTGAGAGAGAAGGGGGGGGGGGGGGTATATGTTTCAAAAGGAATTTCCCAGGCATCAGTATCAAAGAGTTGCCGCCACCTGATGCTTTGTCCGACTGGGAGTAACTGGAGGGGTGAGAGGGAGGAGATAAGGGAATTGAAGGTGGGGGGGGGGGGGGGGTGATGGGGGTTGCTTCTTCCAGTGTCCTCTGCTGGTGGTATTGTGAACTAACTGTCAGTACCTGCACAGCAGGGTGACCACATAAGCAGCTTCTTCCACTGACCTGCTATGGAAGGTGTGTGTGTGGGAGCGGATTGTGCACATGCTGCAACCATAAGTAGCCACTTGAGGTGGCAAAGGACATTGCTGTGAACAAAGGGGACCACAGTTGTGGGGGTGACCTGGCTGCTGGATGGTCACAAAAAAATGAGCGGAGTATTCTGAGACGCTATGGTCTGCTGCATTGGCCAAGTTGGTTGGAATTCGCTGCCTTTTGGACTCTGGTGCATGGTGCAGCCTGTCAAAATGGTTGGCATGTGGGCATGGAAGGTCCCATCCAACATTTCTGCCCTGCAGTCAGTGCGAAAACGGGATCAAAAGATTTTTAACACAATAATTATATGCCGTGAGTTATGTTGATGTCGATTTCGTGATGGTATTCCTTGCACCATTGTAAAAAAATTAATCTATTTAATTACTCCTTTTTGAAGTATTTTACATGACCTGCATCTTCCCAAACAGCAGACAATGACAAGCTTATCCCACCAAATAAGAAAGAGATCCAACCCCTGTGAATTGAATTTCATAAATAAACTGTATATCCTCTGCTATGTAATTGACAATGATTTTAATTTTCTGTCATGAGATCCTTCCTCTCCAGCAGAGACTGAGTCCTTTTCCTGCTAATTTCGAGATGGGGAGAGGTTAATTACTTGATTGAGCAATTTAATTAATTAGTCAATTAATTTGATATCAAAACTGTGCTTGTATCAGCGAGAGGATTTCCCAGAGGGGTGGGGGTGGACGAGGATGGGGTTTCTCAGAAGGACAGATTATCCCCAGGGGGTCATAAATCAATTAACAGAACAATAAGTTAAGGGGATGGGTAAGGAGTCATAAATCAATCAAGTTTGCCCTTGAATGTATGCAGCCCGCACATACAACACGCCCCAGAACACACTTTGTTCCCCTGCTAATATGCTCAGTACAATGCTCTGTGACTGTGCAGTCGTACCTGCCGCATTCAGGCACATGAAAGCTATGTTGTCTTTAACAGGGCGCAGCATATCTTGTTATGTTGGGTGTGGGCCAGAACACTGGCCTCAGTCCATGTCTGTGCACCACACATCCTAACTTGCTGCACCTTGCCACACAGTATGGCAGGAAATCAGCTGGTTTGTCCTCTTCTGCCAATTCACACGGCTTCTTACTTCCTTTGCTATGTTTCTTCTGCTACAACCATTCTCTCTGAACAAGTGCTGCAATTTAGATAATGAAAAATAACTTGTGCTTGGTGTATTCAGGTGTTCAGGACTGCTTTCTTGTGTAGAGCATGGTGAAAACATTTGGCATTCAAGTACACAAGAAGCTAATCCCGAACACGTTAATACGAAGAGCAAATGTTATTTCTAATGGTGACCATCTATAATCTGAATTGCAGCACTTGAGACATGTTCAGAGATAATGGTTATAGCAAGAGAGGCATTGCAAACATTTTCAGGTGCCACCAAAGGAGGATGCCTTGTGAATCGGCAGAAAAGGCCAATCCAGCTGCTTTCCAACTATACTATGGGGAAACGCGCAGCAAGTTAGGACATATGCTGAAGATACATAGACTGAGATCAGTGTTCTGGCCTGCCCCCAACATACAAGACATGCTGCACCCTGTTAAAGATGTAGCTCTGTGTGCCTAGTGTGTACGATGTCCCTTGCAAATGCAGCAGTATCTACATTGGTCAGAAAATTCGCACAGTTGCACAGCATTGTACCAAGCACAAATGACATGTTAAACACAGGGAGCTTGACATGTTGGCCATAGATGAGCATTGCCCAGAAAACAGACACAAAATACAGTCTGAAAACATGAGGGTCTTAGCTCATGCGTCAACGCACCTGAATTCCATTATAAAAATGGAACTGGGATTAGAATGAACAGCAACAATTTTAACGAGACCACAGGCACTCACTCAGTAGGGCGTAAGGGCAGGCTTTGGATGTTGAAAGGCAGCAATGATAAATGCTTGACAGTCGTAGCGGGACGGGAGCAGCAGTTTCAAACATGGCGCTGGCCCCTCATGCCACTCAGTCCAGCTGCTTTGAGTTGCCCAGCTTACTTTTGATGGCACGTGTTGTTTCGGTCTTCTCTGATTGGTGCCATGACCAAAATCGTGGCTATATAGGTGGAAAACTGTGCCAGCCTCAGCAGACAGTGGTTTTACTCCTCACAATGGAGGAGATGGCCATCAAAAGCTTGAGAACTTTATTCAAATTGACATTGGATGAAAACCAAGAATATTTTATTAAAATTATCTTGTTCTCATTGTTCCTATGTGAGATACGTTACGGTGACAGGAAATTGTCATAGTCTTTCTCCAGTGGTGGTTCTCTGACATATACAGTAATCCCAAGAACGTGGCTGCTTATTTACAAAAATACCCATTTAAGTTCACAGAACATCTCTGTTCCACATTAGTTTGGGCTATATTGATCTGTTGCAATATTAACAATCTCTCACAGAATTGGTGCAATTTCGGTTATTGGGCTTCCTTGTTTAAGACTTCAAATGTCGTCCATGCAGGGCATCATTCATAAATAGCTGCCACAAAGGTGGTTTGAGAAGAACTGGTGTAGATGTTAATGTTAAGGTGCCAACATGCATGCAGTTAAGTGCACAGCTTATAGCATTTGACATTATGTCAGAGGGATAAACTGTACAAATATTGGTGACAACTATACAACTCAGGTACGCCATTCGCATGTGCGAGAGATGCGTCATTTGTGATGATAAATCACACAGTTGTCTTTGGAATCATGAAGTTTGCACATTCTTGACATTGCCAGTCACCATCATAACAAAATTTTTACCCCAATTGCCTGTTTACAGGGCTGCTGCTCATAAACTTGTCAAGAAAAGTGCAATATACAAAGACTACAAATAATAGAGAATGCTGAAAAAACAGGGTAAAGCAATGTGTTCCACAATGCCAAAATCAGGCCCGATCATTTCTGTGTGTGCTGCAACATGACTCCCAAAATTCAGAGGAAAAATCTCTGTAGCTTGGGTATTCAAAACACAAAATCAGAAACTTTTTTCCCTGGTCTCTGCTGACAAATTGAATGAATTTTTCTCAGCACCATTCAGTCCCCGTACTATAAAGCACTATCACCCACAAAAATCCACAAATCACATAACTAGCCACACCACTTTCCAACAAAAGCACGTAACAGTAAATACAATAAGAAAAGCAATAATGTGAATCTCCTTTGAGGCTACAGGCAATGACAGTATCCACATACCCGTTATAAACAATGTTCCAGGCAGTTTCGCACCTGTCTTAAATGACATATGTAATTTTTCTCTTGTGAATGGAACATAATCCACTCTACGGAAAAGAAGTACAGTCCAACCTACCCAACCTTACGAACGAAAGCCCAACATTACATCGTGATTATCGACCAATTAGGATAATATTCATTGTATCCAAAGCCCTGGAATATATTGTGCTACACAACCATGACTCACGACCTGCTATCAAAGATTCACTTCCACCAGTACTTCATTCCTATCTTCCAAACCTCACCGAAATTTTCCCGCAAACCTTAAGGCACTATTACTACCAAAAGTGCACTCCAGTAAAGGTATATTTGCCCTGAGGAAGCCACGCCTTTGTGTTAGTAGCCTGTGCTGAAAGTTGTCTATTAAGCCTTAATAGATAGTCATCCACCATATGTTACCATTCTGCGGGACAAAAACAGTGAGGATAATATGAAGCATGGCACCTAGAGTTCACTGTAGATATAGATTCACAAAACTAAGGAGTACGACTCTTGCAGTGCGTAATGCTGATCAAGAAGACTATTGTAGATACCAGCAGTATGTCATGTGCCATAAATGCAAAACCAGGAACAAACATGCTCTATTTCATTCTGCTGTTACTATTTTTTAAAAAAGACAAGTGCTTTGTGCATAAATTAGTTAAACTCTTTAATGTCATATGCCAGTGTTTCAAGGAGGTACCAGATTTACAGTTCAAAAGAAAAAGTAAAGAATTTCTGTTAGAACTGAGTCCTTATTAAATTGAAAAATTTTAATTAAGACCAAGAAAATGGTGTGGCTGTAATACATTTGCTATTGTACTCCTACAATTAGGATGCAAGTCATCAGTAAAAGTAACATAATGCAATGTATTGTAAATATTGGATCAATAATACATTGGTGTATGTGTGCATATCATAACTGTATTGACACTTATAATGCCTCAGATAACTTCTGAGGTCTTCAAAGTGACAAAAATTCGATTTGTTTACTGGCACTTAAGTGAACAAATAATGATTAGGACCTATATGACTGACTGTTATGTCCTGAATAATTTTTAATGTCATATTGGATTTGCCATGAGCAATGAATATTGTGGTTTTGAGCTTTTTGCTTATTCCTCCCCCCAGAACTATCTACTTTCTTCTGCTATTAATGTAAATAAGTTACTGGGCCACAAACAAAAGTGATTTGGCTCTACTTGGCTCTGAGCACTATGGGACTTAACTTCTGAGGTCATCAGTCCCCTAGAGCTTAGAACTACTTAAACCTACCTAACCTAAGGACATCACACACATCCATGCCCAAGGCAGGATTCGAACCTGCGACCGTAGCAGATGTTTGGCTCTACTTAGGGTCAGGAGTAGTAAACAGATTAGCATTGAAGATCATTGCAATATTTTCACTAAAAAGCCTTTAAATGTCATAAAAATAAATGCATAATTAGTCACTTACAATTACAGTGTATTGAGTAATGAGACACCATCACCCAGTCATCCACCGGAGTCAAAACCATCAATTATTTTTTGTATGCATTGTAATCTACGCATTCTACAATTATCGCCCTCTACAGCTCCCTCTACTACCATGGAAGTTATCCTCTGATGTCTTGACACACATCCTGCCGTTCTCCCCTTCTTCTAGTGTGTTTTCCACATATTCATCTCTTTGTCAATTATGCGAGTCACGCAGTTGAAATATCTTGCAGGAAAGACGCTAATAACCGGTAGAAACCTGATTAATCAATATGACAAATTTTATTTTGTTGGGACAGGGCATTCCAACTCCTCTTACGAGGGAATGCATGAAATCGCTACCAAAAATTTCATTTCTTGATATTGTTTGCATTCAGTAGTAAATTTTATTGACTACTATTTCTGAAAGTTTCATTTTTGAAATCACATGGAAAGCAGTGAATAGGATTTGTTTTTCAATGTTTTTGAACCATGTCCCATTTCGCTAGTGTCTGTGGAATAACAATTCCTATAACAACAAGAAATGCATTCCTGAATGTGTAATGAATGCTATCAAGCCCACAATTAAGTTCCTACCAAGTCCTCTCCTACTAAGGAAGTGTGTTCATGGTAAAACTCAAAATTTCTAATTATGAATCTCTAAATGTTCTATTTGGAAAAGTTGTCCCAAACATCATTTACATCATCTACAGTTGTAAAATGTTTTAACAGTTGATGCTCTACCTGTTTTAATGATAGAAACACAGGGAGAGAATAAATGCTGTGTCTGGGCTTCAGGGCTGGTGCATTCACTTCATCCATTCGTGAGGAAATTGAACGTTGTTGTGTATCTAGAGCTGAAGTGTCTGTTCAGGACCTATCAGAGGTAACAAGAAACAAGAAGTTAGAAGACAAGTGTTTAGGACACAAACGATCCTAAGTACAGTCTTTGATCACTCTGTGAAGGTATAATTGAAGAAAATATAAATTTAATCTTTAAATTCATTTTCTCGGAAACTACACTTTGTGACACTTATTTGCCTTCTCAGGACACCTGTAATGTAATGCCTATATATTTGGCCCATACATTTCTCACAGTGCAACAAACACACAGAGCGAAATTTTCAAGTGTTTTGTTTAAGCTGAGATATGAAGATAAAGGTGCTGAAATTCCTATACTGTTTCATACCAAAAGACATAAAATGATATAAAATCTTTTCTTTTTTTTAACAAAGATATCCAAAATTGCTCAAATATAATTCTGACATGGATGGAGATATAACACAGTTCAACTTTGGCAGTGATTGGTTTAATAGGTTATGAGGAAAAGGAGCATTAATAATTATAGAGATATTAAAATTGATAATGTTGTAATAATTTCTAAATTCAAATAAAAATTTTAAAAACTGAATTTAAAGTTGCATTATACTATTACTAACCAGCATGCAAAATTATAATTGTTAATCTTTAATACCTTAGGCACTTCATTTGATAATTAGAGTATGTTTTCACACACATACCCCCTTAAAACTTTCATGGACCCCTCTACTACTACAAGCCCAGCACAACACGGTAACACAACATCCTAATTCACAGAAGGACTTAAATGATGACAATCAGAAGATAAAATGTTTAGCACAGCTTGGAAGCCATTCACAACTTAATTTAGCTATATTGACAATGGATAATAAGCACAAAGTATGCGCACAGCGTTCGGAACCGCCGCAGCAAGAAGAAAATGCTACAGCCGCTGCTATTGGTCAGCGCACACCGCGGACAAGAGTGCCAAGTCGCGGAGTGGACCGCAGAGGGAACGCCTAGCACAACGTAGGCATAAATACCAGGCCCGTTCCACACTGGAATCAGTGTCGGACAGCACCCGAAGAAGACTGAGTCACGCAGTTGAAATATCGTGCAGCAAAGATGTGAATAACCAGCAGAAATGCGAATAATAAACATCACAATGCCTCGCCGGGAAAGCCTGAAGAATTACATCCCTGTATTTCTGGAACCACTGTAGCCATTGACATGAAACTTATACAGGACATTAAACTGTATGTTCTGAGTCTAATGAACTACAAAAATTGCATTTCAGCCACTGTTTTCAGAAATACAATTTTTTAATTACATGGTTAAAATTTTGTGTGTTTTTTTGTACATTATCCTAAATAATTTTAATTATATATAACATTTTGTTCTTCTTTTAGTTCAGTTGACTCAGTATATGTGTGTTATTACTCCCCGAAAATTTGAATACTCTACTCAAAGTGGTTTCTGATATTTGGAGGAAAATGCAACAGAAAATGTAGATTTTCAGGAACGGCTTCTAAAGTTTCAAAAGGCTGTAACTCTCTTAATATATGCTTAATTTCTTATTTTTAGTCACTCAGAAGCACCCTGCACAATACTGTATGTCATCCTCTTGATCTTTTAGCAAGTTTTTTCTTCTTTCCTTCTTTCTGGACTCCTTAGTGGCCAACTGCGCTGCATAGTCTGCTTTATCAATGCAAACCTTGTCCATCCATTCAAGTTCTCTGACGCAGTTTGCTCCAGGATTAATTCCCAAATGCTGTAGCACTTTCACCCTACCAATTTTGCCATCATTAAAAGCAATAACAGCTTCACTGACCCCCCGCCCCCTTTAGTGTCTTCATTCCAACAAAAACATTTTTTTGGTAAGCGAGTCCATATAAGATTATTGAACGACTCATTGGGATTTTGAGTCTGACCATGCAGACACTTCTCAGTAATTCAGGATTTGCCAGGTCTCTATAAATAGGTTTTATGATATCCATGACTGCTGCTGGGATGGAATGTTCATGTCTGTATGAACTGTTTGAGTACTGGGCATTACAGTAATTGCACCATGAATCAGGTCCAGGAGGGCAAAGATGGTGTAATGGTTTTTCATCAGTTGACAGTGTGTGGAAGAAGGTAGCCTATACTGGCTGCTTCATTTTCAACAAATCCTCAGTATTATTTCTAATGGCCATCCCATAATGCTGCTGTAGTTCATCAATAATTTTGTCTGCTAGCCTGCCTCTTATGGTTTTACCATCTGAAAGTTTCTTGTCTCTCAAACTTTGTTTCAACTTCCTCACCCTGGTGCCCATCCTCTTCTGGACGTGACAAACACATTCCAGTTTTGTGATAATCTTCTCACCATAAGGCTGAGCAGCTACTACACTGTTATATGCTTTTCAGTCTCCATCACCTAAGAACTTAGTGTAACACATTCCCCCTTCATTCACAGAGTGACTAAAAATTTCAATAGCTGCAGAGGCCTCCATATCACCACTTGTTCGTTCATAATTTCTGTCACAGATATGCCTTTCTTCATTCCCTGATTTACACTTATAACAATATTTGGTTAAAAAACTGGAAATCTATAACCTTTCCAGTATCCACACTGGTCACCTTAGCAACAGAATTCTTAGAACTATAGCCGCACTTCTGCCAAGTGCCGTCAAAAGCTACTCGTATGTCAGTCATATCATCATTTATTTCAACAGCTTCATTTGCAGCACCCTTCATTGACTCACATGCAACAGATTCCACAGCAGCTCCAATAAATCCTGCATGCTTGTCGATTTTACAAGGTTTGTGTGGCATATTCATCACGGCACACATTGTTTCTGCTGAAGTGTGTCCTTTGCCAATAGCTCTGTCCACAGAACCCTCTAACATTTACTTAAAAATAATTATCTTTACACATATCAGAATTTAAAAATGAATGAGTATATTTACTATATAGTGCTTATTACATGTGGTATAGTGTACATCATTGGATCCAACAATCCTACAACACTAAACCCATACTGGTGACCCTGAATTTATTCATGAGTGCTACAATGAACTCTTGTTCCATCAAGCAGTATACAATGGATCGCTTGCTGCCTACTACACCGCACATGCGACAACTAGGTTTTCCAATGGATGCTCCGGCACTGTTTTCCAATTATACACCTTCTGTTCACAATAGTTCGGTGCAGTTTCCAAACACACTGACTAGCTGTACTCAACAGGACAGTGCTTCTACATTCCCACAGCCATGTGTGCCGGCATCAGGTACAAACAATAACTTTTCGTTATCATACATGAATCAGCAGTCGTGTCGCAGTGTCCGATACCAACAGAACGTTTTTCGTGCACAAAACTTCCCAGGCGAACATTTTACATCAAATGTGAACTTTCCACTTATTCCGAGTGCTCAACAACAGCTGACACAATGTGCTCATACACCAGTGACTTTGTTTACAGTTTCCCCAGGTGACAGTGTAAAAAATCACGTGGGTCAGTGGTGGTACAAATCGAGCCAGACACTCAGGACAGGAAATTTCATGTTTATCCCGGAACTCAGGATTATGCACCAGCACCCGCGCTTGACCCTCCCCACCCCCACACTGCTTTATGAGTGTTTCCAACTGTACATGCCGTTCCTGCCGCGTCTACTGTATGTGTTCCACAAACATTAGGTGATTTTAACAGTTTTAATGCACCTGTAGGGGAGGGGCCCAGAAGCTGTACTCCATCATTTCCTGCACATCAGTCGACTATGGCCACTCTTCCGCGCCGGTCCACTCTACACCTGCCGGCATTACTCCGTCAAACGCCAGATTTGTTGATTTCTCGGGCACGGTTGAGAAAGTCGTGCCTACCGTGCTGCGTGCTACTGACAGTGTTGTGTACTGGTACACTGCTACTGCACCTGAGCCAGTTATGCTGCAAAACTATGGACAAGGAGCGATAGTTTCTGACAAACCATTTCACCAAGACCTCCACATTCATTGGCCTAAACTACTGGCCATTCACAAGGACCACCCAAGCACATGGTATGCCTTGGTGAACCATGTCCTGCAGCTACATGGCATTGCTGATGACAGCTCTAAGTTCCTTTGCTCGCTATGTTATCTCCATGATGAAGCAGACCTGATCTGCGATATTGTGGCTTCGCCTCTCACTACAGACAAATATGCGTTTGCACGATGCACCATCCTCAAGCACCTATCCAGATCTACAGAAGAAGCTATCTGCCTCATCATCAGTCACGAGTTGCTGGGTTCCAGATCACCGTCGCAGTTCTGGTGTCATCTTCACGCTACGATTGACACACATCATATGCCGGACAGTACACTTTGGATCATCTGGTTGCTCAAAATTTCTCTGGAAGTTCAAATGCACCTTCTCCATCTAACTTTCGCCCCACTGGACACTAAACTGAAGATTGCAGACTAGGCTTACAACATCCTGCCACCCTCACATACCACCCCCCCCCCCCCCCCCACGGGGGCCCTCAGGCCTCAGGGGTTGGCACACCTGCACTGCAGTTTCCATCGCTTGGTACAGTGTGTGCATGACATGCTCCGCACATGTGTGTGGACCCAACGCCGCCTGGCAGCCACTGCCGTAGCTCCTCCCCTACTGCAGGGCAGCCGTTGGAGGAATCTACAAACATGACCCCCATCACTGTCGCATTGGCCTCAGACAGCTTGACAGACGATGATATGCTTGGTGTTATTTCCATTCCCGATTTGGCAACGCAGCTAAGAAATGATGTTCCCAAACTTACACTGGGACCCCACTCAGGCGCTACGGGCCACGCTGCATAGCACAGATGCCTATCACTAAATACTTCTTCACCTCACACTCCAGGACGCTTGTACGCGAAGGACACAGTGTCTTGCCTTTTGTTTCTAGCCGACACAGGGGCTGAGGTCAGCGCCATACCTTTGTCCACAGGCATTAAATTTGAGCATCAACCTTGCCCCCCACTTTGGGCCGCCAATAATTCCTTGATCCAATCTTATGGCATAACTAATTTAAACCTTAAACTGCAGGACAATAACACTCCCTTACAGTGGACGTTCATTATTGCCGATGGGTAAGAACCCGTGCTCGGGGTAGATTTTCTCTTAGCTCATGCTCTTTTTAACGAACCTACAACCAGGTACACTAATCTTTAACTCCGTATACCGTACCATAGGGTCCGATATTTCTTCCCTATCATCTGAGAGCGCCATTGTATTCTGCGAGCTAGCTGAAGCCGCCATTGCAGTGCTCTCTCTTAAATCACACACTGATGAGCTTCGGGGCAACAACGAAGCTCTCTGCTTACGCATCGCCACCATGCAAGCCAAGCTCACAGATGCTCGTAAGCAGGTCACCCAGCTGTCACAAACGGCCATGCCCCCAGCCCCCGTGACGCCTCCTCGTGCCCGCCGTTGACACCGTGTGACTTTTCTATTGCCCAACAGAAGCTATGTTCGCGACACCACCAAGTACCCCACCAAGCACCACAACAAGGACTACCAGTGGATCACTGCCACAGCTGCTGTTCTGCCAGCCTGGGACACAAAAACATGTACATTACATGTTAGTATTACTTCATCAGGTGCGGGTCCATCATCCTGGCCAGCATTTGCGATCAACAACGGTACTGTCCGCAGAATCAATACCACTGAAGGTTCACTGGTACGCACAAAGGCTAGGCATTTAAACCCGTAAAACCTGAAACATGCCAAAGAAATTATTCAGGAACTTTTGACACTAAAACTATTCGCCCTTTTTCTAGTAGTTGGTTGTCACCGATTCTTTTCGTGCCTAAGAAAAATGACACATTTTGCCTCTGCAGTTACTATTTGGTACTTAACACCAGAACAATTTTAGATAATTAGTTGGAAAACTGGACTTTGTGTATGCGTACCTGGACGATTTGTTAATTTTCTCTTCCTCACTCGAGGAACATGAACTCCACTTAAATACAGTTTTACAATTATTACAAGCAAATGGTGTCATAGTGAACAATGCTAAGTCACAACTCCACTGCACTAGTGTCACTTATCTGGGTCACATGGTTTCTGTCGACGACATCCACCCCCTTCCCAGACAGGTCGAGGCTATTAGTACGGTGCCTTTGTCCATAGACTTTCAGGGCCTCTACCACTTCCTAGGAACTGTAAATTACAACCGCAAACACATTCCCCATGACACCGACATAGAAGCCCCACTGACAGATGCTCCCGCAGGCAAAAACACTTCAAGGTCTCAGGCGGTCATGTGGACTCCAGATATTCACCATGCATTTGATAACCTCAAGTCAGCCTTCCAGATGGCCGTTACGCTTGCCCATCCCATCCCTGATGCTCCTGTCCCTCTTACTACAGATGCGAGTGATACAGCAGTAGGGACAGTATTTCAGCAATCCATGGATTCTGTTGTACAGCCGCTCAGATTTCTCTCCCACAAGCTGTCCACTTCCCAACGTAAATGGTTGACCTTCGACCGGGAACTATTAGCTATTTACGCCACTATCAAATATTTCCAAGAAGGTATTGAAGGTCGCCATCTTGTGGTATTTACTGACCACGAATGACTCGTATACACTTCCCGCAACGCAGGCAAGGACTCATCCCTGAAAGGTTTCTGTCATATGTACCTCATATGCCAGTTTACGAACAACATATGTTACATCAGAGGGGTAGACAACGTTGTTGCCGATTTTTTATCTTGTGTGTCAATATTATCTTCACAACTGGACCTCAGCGAACTTCCTAAATTGCAAACAGATGATACTGAACTTGCCGCATTGCGCTCCGATACTAAAAAAGGACTCAAACTCGAGTTACGGGTACTTCATGGGTTCTCGTCACCCACCTGGTGCAAAATTTCGACAGGATGCATACATCTGGTGATTCCTGCACTTCTCTGCCGGGACTTTTTTAATAGTATTCATGACTTGGCACACTTTAGCATTCTGCACATCTTGTATCCGAACGTTTCGTTTGGTTCGGGGTGATAAAACAATGTCGCAGTTGGGCGCAAGCATGTGTGGCTTGTCAGTGAGCAAAAGTAGGACGTCATGCACAGCCTCCCATGGGTACGTTCGACATGTGGCAAAATGAAGATTTCAACATATACACATTGATATCATTGGGCCCTTACCACCCTCAGGCCCCTTTCATTACATACTGTCTGCCAATGACAGGTTTACCTGCCGGGTAGAGATAATTCCCCTCACTACTATCACAGACGACACAGTGGCCTGAGCCCTTTTATTAATGTGGATCTTGTGCTTTGGCTGCCTCGCTTATATCACCACCGACCAGGGGCGCCAGTTCGAATCCGCCCTCTTCCAGCAGCTTTGTGAACTGTGCGGGCTGAAACGATTTAGGACAACAGCACACCATCCCCAGAGCAATGGGCTTGTCGATCACTGGCACCTAACGCTTAAAGCTTCACTGATGTGCCATGGAGGCGAGTGGGCCGATGCCCTACCATGGGTAATGTTAGGCGTTCGGGCTGCATACAAAGAGGACCTTGGCGTATCTGTGGCGGAAGTACTATACGGAGGACCCTTCACACTTGCAGCAGAGCTAGTCGAGCCTTCACTCCCGCCAGATCAAATCTGTGACTCTACATTCATCGGACATTTTAAGCAGCTAATCAAGAACATTCGCGTGCCCCTCCTCAGACGCACTCATTTCCCCCCATATTCCTCCATAAGGACTTGGCATCATGCACTCATATCATGGTGCGTGATGATACTGTACGACCAGCACTCAGCCCTCCATACTCGGGCCCGCACAGAGTCATCTTGTGGTGTAACAACATCTTGGAAGTGCTCATAAATGACATGCCTCAAACTATATCCGTCTGCTGCCTCAAACCAGTCAGTCCCCACCTTCTGCTACACCCGCCTTGCACGAGGTATCTACCAATAGTCGGCACGTGCCAACCATCCCCGCGCATGTGACATCACCCTACAGAGTGACGCATGTGATGACTCACCCTCCTACAGGCAGCTCCCTGCCTCTTCCCTGTTAGGTTTTAGTGACGTATCAGGGGCCAGCCTCAGCACGTGTGACATCGGCGATGATGATACGTGTGGAGATTCTGTCATCCCTCTACGGAAGGGGTAGTTGATGCCAACACTGATTTCATTTGCAGTTCTAAAGTGTTTTTTTTGTTGTGCATCATGACTATGTGTTTGCATTCTATGAACAAGCCAGCTTCCCCAATGACAACTTGACCCACAATCACCTTCTCCAGTCTGTCCCCTTGCCTGTTGGCACTGACCCATCAACGGTAAGAGTCCTTCATACCGCAACAGGCATTCAGGTTCACTACCCCGGTTCCTCACAATCCACCATCTCCTCTCCGGATCCCTCCCGTGCTGTACAAGGATTCACCCGGTCGGGCAGGACCATCCACCCCCCACACTGGCTTGATGACTTCATTTACTAATGTAATGTATTGTTTCTGTTTAAACACCCTTTTCTTCCCCCCTGGGTGCTCCCTTTACATGTATGCCATCATATTTGTGTTTGTGCTCCACACTCTACAGGAAGGCTAAAGTGTCGACTATTGACCAAGTCGTGTATAATATCTTTGTTTTTCAAGCTCTTTGATATATCATTTTATTCGGAAAATTGCAAATTTTATGAGATAAAAATCCGAAAAATGAAAAAAAAATTCCGTTCCGTTCTAACTCTTAATCACTTACACTTGTTGCCTGCCATATAATAGGAGAACAGACGGGTATTTATTAACCCTGCTTATCAATGTGAAAGGGTTAACCTGCCTGACATATTTGAGGGGTGGGGGTGGGTGGGAAGGGGGAGGATTTCTTGACCAAAAACACGTCAATTACTGGCCAGCCTGATCAGAATGCTTGCTGGAACATTTACAGGATGTTACAAAACACCTTCATTGGATCCTATCACAAATACCCTGTCCTGTTGTACTCTCTCTGCTCAGCAAAACAATCAAAAAAATCAGTAACTGGCACACCTCACATTAGACTCAGCTAAATGTATCAATTATCTATGACTTCAGTAGGGCAAACTAGTACTTTACAAATTACGCAACTCAATTCTACATAGACATTTCATACCAGTGGCTGCATAATGAGACGTATCATTCTTCTCCCACATTGCATGTTTTATACTGTTCGTGATACAAGCTACAATTTATCACATCAAACTGTTTCCTGCATTACTGAGGGTTTAAAAATTTCTTAGCAACTTACTTAATTTACAATGAACCAACATCTGAGATAAATCTGGCTCAAATTATTTTTCAGTAACCTTTACTGTGATTTTGACATTGCTGAAATTGTTTCAGGTGACTGTCGGACAGCCAAGACTGGTCCCCTACCAGAATATCAGCTTAATATTAAACTCCCGTATTTCCAGCAAATAACTGTATCCTGGGGGAAGAATTCTAGATTGCTTAAACTGCCTGTATGGTTTCTATACAGACTGTCACCTGACATTTTTACATTATCTTGTTGTTCTCTTCTGTCCTAAAACTGGTTCGATGCTCTACAATAGTCTATCCTATGCAGGCCTCTTCCATTGAATAACTACTGCAACCTACATTCACTTGAACCTGCTTGCTGTAGTCAAACCTCTGTTCAGTGTGTGGTGGAGGTAGGTGGTGACTGGAACGAATTGTCATTTCTGGCTTCAGGCTGTCGTGAGCGGTGGATATAAAGAAATGTTCCAGCCGGCCAGTTAGTTGGTTCTTGACTGCAGCTGCAGGCAATAGCCCCAGCGGTGGCCCTCTGGATTGCTGAATAGCGAACTAATCTCAGTATGCATTGGGCTGTCTCCGTGATTGTGTGTGTTGCATGTATTCTCTGTGGAAAATTGAGTGATTCGATGACAATCACTGCCAAGTGTTGACACACAAAATATTGATAACATCTGAATTCATACCACTACACTCATCCCCGGGTACCCTCCATGACTGGGTGTGCATTCTGGCATACAGGCTCGTCCAAGACTGTGGCTCTGGTCACAGCGGAAGTATTCTCCAGCCTCTAAGCACTTGTTCTGTATAATGGGACGGGCATGCTGCGTATGGACATCTGTAGAGTGAGTGGGGTGTACAGTCCCCATCTAACCCTGTTATGGATAGCTCGTGATACGTGGCAAATGTGGGTTCAAGTCCTGGTTCAGCACAAATTTCCATTGGCATCATTCAATTCTACAGCTGATGGTTGTCCTTATTCGCAATTGTGAATACATTTAATGTAAAAGGAAGATTGGTTAATTAACTAAGATTTATGACAAGGTCATTAGGTATGGAACATAATCTGAGATTGGGAAATGATGGGGAAGGAAATCTACAATGCCATTTGAAAGGAACTGTCCCGGCATTTGCCCTAAGTGATGTAGTAAAATCACGGGAAACCTAAATCTGGATGGCCAGACAAGCATTTGAACTACTGTTCAGAATGGTCAGCACTATCACCTCATAATTTATATAAGTTTACTCCCAAAACTAATTGTGTTACCAACTGCTGTTTCATTTAGCCTTACAGTCATGCATGAAACGTGGTTCATGAACTGACAGTGTAACCCATTAGCAGCAAGTATTACAAAATATATGACAGGTATCAGAGGATACTCCAGATAAACCACTTACAACTGCAGGAGTATAATGAAGAGCATAATCATTCGTCATTAGCATTGGTCAAACATAATCATACATAAGAATGTGAGCCCCTACAATAAAAAAACAGCATAATAAACCTTAACAGACTTAACAAAATACAGAAAATCTACCTATGCTGAAAAGTTTGACAAGTGTGAGTTGTCACTGCTTCTTGATGGCCTTTTACTGAGAATCAGATTACTTTTTGCCACTGACGATGTCTTCCTTTATTAGATCCAGTTCAGTACTGTACACAGATAAAACAACTTTTCTACACCACAGCCTTAAAGCTTGTGTTGAAAAGACAACCATACAAGCATCCTATTGGTTTAAAGAAAATGGATTCTTGCTGAATTAAAAAACTCAGCAGATCGTTTTTATTCTAAAAGACAAGTTTCCCTCCAATTACCCAAATTACGTTCGTTTTAGGGGTGTATTTAGACGATAAATTACCTTAGGGTCAACATATGAAATTTATTGCTGGTAAGTTGTCTGGCGTAATTTACTTGTTTCGGTGATTTATGGATTGTGTACCTGAAACACGTGTCAGAACATTCATTTTTTCAATGCATAATATCTTATGGTATTATTTTATTGGTAAACTCTTTTTGTGTCCACATCTTAATATTGCAGAAGAAAGCTATCATGGTAATTTATGGTTCTTTAAATATGGCACATTGCAAACCTTTTGCTTGGGGGGGGGGGGGGGGGGGAGACTGTGATAACATATATCCATGATGTAATTTTGCTAAATGGGAAAAAGTGCAGAAAGTGCAGGAAATAAACCCTGGGAAGATATGGAGGCAAAAAAGGTCATATGGACATATGGCCACAAATGTGTTCCAAAGGGAGTTGGAGATCAGGGATCTTTGATAGTGTAGGTTGCAGTGACTGAAATCACACATGAGAACACACCAGGCAAGTGGGATTTTCTGTCTGTACCAATGGTTTACCTCCATCCTCAAGAATGCTGTGTGTTGGAGCATCATTATATCATAGCCACATTACCTTTCACACCACCAAAGGCATGTCTTCCAACAGGGGAGAGAGAGTCAGCTGCAGGAATTGCAAACATGCCTCACCTGTGAGCCATTTTGGAAGGGTGACTGGTCCCACAATTCAGTTGCCAATAATCCCCACCCACACAATAAAGCTAAACAGGTGGTGATCATTAACTGTTACCATATTATGGGGATTCTTCACAGCCCACAGGTGCATGGTGTGAAGATTGGCTTGTCGTAAAGGCAGACTTATTTGTAAATAGGATGTATGATAGAAACCCCAGCACCTTTATGGTCTATGGAATGAACCAGCAACGAATCTGCCACTGCAGGAACAAGTCCATAGGTAAAAAACCTGCATGCCTTGTAACTGATACAGACAGTGATGGCTGTCAATGTTCCAAACAGTTGTCTGTCTGATCCCACACTGGAAAGCCATCTGCCCAGTGTTCATACTGAGTCAGTGTCTATACCAGGATCAAGGTCAAAGATCTTTTGTCTCCAGCTTCAAGCAGGTGTGCCAGCCTTGGAATGCCTTTTCAGCCATTTGTTCTTACAACATTTTTTGCTCCTTAGCCTCTCAGTGACTGTTTTTTGCAGTTTGTTCCTATTTATCAAAATCACTCTGTACACTATGTTTTAATTTATACAAGAAAGAAGCTACCAGAAGCAAACCACAGAGAAAATGTACATTGTTACAACACAAGAAGCAACAGATGCATTGATACTTCATATCGACTGTCAAAATCCATTGACAGCTATGACCTCTTCAGACACAAATTATTTAATAAGTTTTCAAAAATTACAAAAGATCTTCCTGATCATGTGTTCAAACAAACACTGCATGAATGGTTATTCTACGATGTATAGCAATGAAATGAAATGATTGTATGGCATTATTGTCTGAAAGTCCCTATTTAGGGTTCTTTGAACACCTAGTACTAGTCTTTTTATTTTACATCAATTTGGTGACTTGCACATTGATAACAATGAAATGTTATTCCTACTCCTATGGGCGTATGAGCACTTGAGATGGGAAATGCGTCTAGAAGTTTTGAATCAAAAAACCAAGAAAATGTTTTCGTGTGTTAATTCCCCGTAGAAAGGGTACAATAAATAAAATCCACTTTTAAAAATTTAAAATAATATTTCATAAAACAATTACATTACATCTTGACATCCCGAGTGGGTAAAATCTCTGATCCAGCTGAGAATCGAATCTGGGCTGCCCCCAGGGCAGTCAGCCGTACTGACCACTCAACTACAGAGGCAGACATATAAAGTTATTTATTAATTATAATATAACACTGTCAATAAATAACCCACTGTAATTTTGAATTGTCAACTGCACTATACTATGTATGTGGTGTTGTCTATTGCTGTAGTGCCCTAATGACAATAAAATTATTCCATGAAGTTTCGGGATTGCAGCTGGTAACGTTGACTTCCTGCCAAATATTTCTGCTGACAATCATTCAGCCATCTTCAGATGAGTGTTTTGCATTGGAGATTTCTAGTCCACACAGCCTCCTTTATACCACAAAATGGCGTGAAGGCGCTTGCGTAAAAGCAGCCGCTACTACAGCAACCTCTGTCTGTTATACACCCTTTTCAAATATTGCTCCACCTATGGCATGCAGGCACATATGTACTGTTATACTACATGTGCACTATCTGTCTGAATGTGCACTTGTGGAGTTAAAATTCAGATGTAAAAGTTAATACAATCAAATGTCAGTAGACATGTCTTTAGTCATAAAATGTTTGCTTTCTGAAGAAATTAAAGAAATCACAGGGTCCCATGGCTTCTCCAGTTGAAAGCCACCATCGTGATTAATAGTATTTTGCGCAAAACATGTTTCCACCAATTCATTAATAATCAAATCCCAGAAGGATCTCATGGAGGCCAAGAGTAATCCATAAAATGTCCTGTGGAGATATAATGCTCAGTAATGGGTGATTCACTGGGCTGCAAAAGGTGAGTGTGGCGATAATGTTCAATGCATCTTTCACACACTGTGCACGTTGCCTGACCAATGTAAGCTTTGCCACGCTAACAAGATATTCTGTAGATTCCAGCCTTCTGCAATCTCAGATCATCCTTCGTCAAACCAGGAAGAGCAGAAGTCTTTGTAGGTGGGCAAAAGATTACTTTGACATGATATTTTCTTAAGAGTTTGCCTAATTTCAATGAAATACTGCCTGTGTATGTGAGGAACACCCTGGAGTTAAACTTCCTTCTCCTCCTGATCTTGTGGGGTCAAGTTCCTTCATCCTCAAAGTTGTGCTGAACTGATGTGGAGAACATCAATTTTCTTTGAACACTGATTGCACGTGCAGCTGCCTTCCAGCATGCATCTTCGCACCAGTGTTTGGTATAAAGGCAGTGACATGAACTAGCAATCTCCAGTGCAATACACTCACCTGAAGATGATTGAATGGCTGTCCTGTATTTTCCACTGTTTGACATAATAAGCTTCATCTCTTGTACATAATTACGGGAATATAGTCAGACATTTTGAAATTTAACATATCATGTTAACATTATGCACATCAAACAATCAAAGATGCTAGTGTTATGTCACGCAAATTTAACTATGTTACTCTCTGTCTGAAAGAAATAAAACAAAGTGTATAGATATCAATCAATGTTTTCATTAAACAGGACATTTTTTTTCAAATACCACTTAATTTAATGATTGTTTTTGTTTCCCATTGTAACAAGTTAGGAACATTTATGTCTTAGTTACTTGAATGACAGGTATGTATGAAAGCTAATTGTATGTAAAATTCAGGAACTAACATTTTGTTTAAATATGACAACTTTCTAACAGTTAAAGTTGATAAACAATAAAGCAAATGTTAAAACTCAAAATGAATAAAAAAAAAGGTCTTAATACTTGACAACAATATTCTGACAGATGATGAAACTGAATCTGTAAGCAAATCAAAAGCTAAGTAACAGTACTACTTGCTGGCCAATGTAATGTAAGGCTAAATATGTTTATGCACTGCAAACCCAAAACATGTTACTTATTTTTCTGTTCCAAAGAACAACATCGAATTAGAAACTATCTTCATTACAAATGAATGTGGCACAATAGGGAGGCTTTCAGATATTGTGAAATTTCTGCCACACACGCAAGCACCAGAAAAAAATACAACCCATGTGTGGTCACTTGCTGAAGACAGATGTTGCAGTAAAAACATCACATATATGCGACATGTTCAAAGGCATAGGTTATTATTAGGACTATTTAAGAAAAATATCTGATGTGTTACTTTATAAAAAAGTGAAAGGAATAAGAATGTTTCATCTCTGGTACATCACATTAATACTTGTTCTACAGATCACGAACATGGCATTTCATAATGATGTGGAACACATCAGCCTAACAAAATAAATCAGTAACAACACTGCTTCAATATAAAAATATCATGTACCATTTCACATGAAAAAACATGAAAAGTACTACAGAAAAGTTTGATGTTAACAGAATCTTCATCAAGTGGTACAATGTAGCAAGCTTGAACAAAAGCTGTGAGACATCTGATCTAATCAGCCATGATTTACTGCTTATAAAACTAGATTGTTAAGGGGTCCAGCAGCGACTCTTCAAATGGTTCAAGTCTATGTTTCTGATAGACAACAGAGAGTACAAATATGTCTTTAAGGCAAGGAAAATCTTTCAGATCATTTAAAAAAAAGAATTAGCTATGGAATGCCCCAGGTTTCAATGTTAGGCTTATATACATATACAAGATTTTACAAACAATTAGATGGCAGCATATACAGGAAAGCTCAGAGAATGATCAACAGCAGAAAGTCTCAAAGACAGGGATAACACTGGTCATAAATAAGGAAAAATTGTATGAAGGGATGAATTCCAGTAATATCAGAAGTAAAGTTAGAAGCAGTATAAGTGCTGTGTTTGGGAACTACACCTTTGCACAAGCTCCAGGAAAAAAAATTCTACTCCTATGGGAGTATGAGCACTTGAGATGGGAAACGCGTCTAGAAGTTTTGAATCAAAAAAACCGAGAAAATGTTTTCGTGTGTTAATTCCCCGTAGAAAGCCATACAGGGAAATATTTTAAGAATTTAAAATAATGACACTTCCTGCTTTCTGAAAACATGCCAGGAATTTTCAATGTTGAACAATCCAGTTCATTAGAACAAAAAAAAAAAAAGAAAGATGATTTTTCAGTCACCCAACAAAAAAAAAAAACCTTTACCAAAACAGCGTATATTACCAACCCAAAATTTGCCTCCTACAGTAAACAAAAGTAAATAATCTGATACATTCAATGCAGAACTAAAACAATTTTAGACAACACACGGTCTCTATTTCACTGTAGAATGCCAGTATATGAATATGAAAAAATAAAATTATTTACATATATCGACATGAGATGATTGTATTTATATCTAAGTTTGTAAATAAATATGAGAAGTTTTATTTAATTAGTCCTGGATACAAATAGACAAGATCCATACAAAGTAGGCCTATACTGTTAATCATGAGACTCAACTGAATTACTTATAAACTTTTTTTTTTTTTTTTTTTTTTCGTTAGTAATTGCCACCTACAGCAAGTATATGTATTTCAGCACACAAAGTACAGTCTGTGCACATATTAGGGCAGTATTATCAGTTTAATGTTTGAGCCTTACTACTTCAAGCATTACGTCTAAGAGTTTCTATTATTTAAACACAAAGCATTTTTTGGGTACACCGATAACGGTTTACCCCTGAAATATCATTGTACTCATACATACAATACCCTTACTCTGATCGTTGTCAGCATTGACACAATGATGCTCCTTGTTCATGAATGGGAAATAAAGAATATATTCTGTATCAAAGCATAGACCGGGTTCTATATGGCACCTAAAAGGTTTAATCATTTTCTTTTGTTGGGCCGCGAACAGAAAGAGTTTACGTTTTGTATCATGCATGTGTCACAAATACTAATGAATCACTGACCTGATATAGAGTTAGTAAATAAATCAACGTAAACCACCCTCTCGCCATTTCCGCAACTAACGCTTTTGGCACTGATATAAGGTATTCTGAACCATCTATTTTTGTCTACTTTTTCCCGCGCCCCAACCACCGCTACAGCTTCCACTGGTTGTTTATTTGTTTACCGTCTTGTATACAACCGTAGTGTATACATCTGAATCTGAACTTTAGCAACATATCTCGCTACGTTTTCGTTCTTCAACCATAATTACTGAAACATAATTGGCGGTGGTCCAACAGAAGACTATGAGTTCGGTTAAAGCTGGCGACAGCCCAGGAGACATTTAAGTCTTACGTCTTCAGCATCTAAATGAATTTCAGTAGAAGACAAGTACACAAAATTATTTACTACGAAATTCTTCGAATAAGCAGTCCCAATACTATTAAAGATACACATCTTTGTCACAAAACTACTGCGTAGAGTTTACATGTTGGGGACGAACACACAATCAACATAACCGATAATCGGATAAAATATCGCATTTCTACGCCCCATCACAAACTCCATCGTTTGCGCAATAACGCTGTTTTTGAAACCCCGTTTGACGAGAATTCCATTCGTCGCACCAACATAAAAATATTAACCGCATTTTCTGAAAATCAAATTTATGACGTCCTGTAAAAATCAGTCTCATCCGCACATTTAAAAAGAATTTATAAGCTATATTTCTGATATAACTGAATGACAAACTTCATAATCACGCCTAGATCTGGAAGAATATAACTGATTGCAAGCAATATTTCGATATGGTTGTTGGTAGCTCTAGCTGTAGCTGCGCATCAAGGCTAAAAAAAGACAACATTCGGCAGCCATTACGGTTTGAAGGTAGAAGTTGTCAAAAGTTGCCTGTTTACAAACAAAAAGTTGTTGGTTTAACGATGATGCTGTGACTGAAAACTGTGTTGTGTGGTGCTTTCCGACTAATCAATTACTTATGTTAATTTGTATGTGTTAGGAAACAAAATTTTGTTGTGAATTCAAAGGACTTTGAGTTTTGACAAGGACAATAGGACGCTACAAGAACAAGTCAAATTTGGACGTTTGTAGTGTTCTTCAGAAGCAGCACACGAGATGCTGTGATTCTGAAGTGCACTGAATAGTGAAGCACTTCTTCAAGTATTAATTCTGTGGACTTCTGGGAAACCGACCTTTAATTTGCATTCTGCGTGCTTCACTGTTGAAAGGACAGAACAGATAATCAAGAGGGAAGTGCTGGAACGCAGACAGTTTCGCTCCATTGTAATGTGCCCATTGGAAGCATCGTACGGAAAATCGAAAATAGTGAATCTGATGATTGCTTCCCATGTACCATTTCATTCAAGACGAAAAGGATACTTCAGAAATTCAAGTAGAATGTTTATAAACTCTTATTTGCTCCGAAGTCAAGCTAGCCAAGGGCATTGTTGCTGAAGTGTATTCAGATACTGAGTTTTTTTAATTTTTGAGTACAAACTTGCTTGTAGTAACAAAATCAGAATACATATTTGAATGTATTTAGCGTGTTGATTTTGATCAACATCAGGAGAGAATTCAGTTTCACTGTACACTGGTCAACAATACTAACGAGGATGAAGCTGTTAGAAAGCACACGTTTCGAAGCAATCAATAGTGCACTCTGCATTGAAACTGGAGATAGTAAGATTCTTGGAAGGTAAAGGAAAACAGTTTCCTCAGTGGTTTATGTGCATTAATATTTCATATGAATTTTAATTCACTCTTGTTTTGTCGATGAATGTTTCCATGTTGACATGTTTTTTGAAATTATCTGTGAGTGTTCTGTATATTTATTGACCTGTGTTTCTTCATTGCAAACCACGATAGAAATTAGTGGAAAACTTTGTTGTGCCCCCCCACACACACAGATATATTTTAAGACCATGAACGAATTGTAGCACATCAGGTTGATTATAGGTCAGTATAATTGTTTTGTGTTCCTGCTTGATCTTTCCTATTTTGATCCTCAGACCAAATATATTGTTCAAAATACTTTATTTTTCCCTACTCAAAAATTATTGTGTCCTTACTGAGAAGGAGAAGTCGTATTCCACCATAAATTTTATAAAATACACAAATATTTACGCCATATATTTCCCAAATACTGCTCCTGTGTTTGTTCTAGTTTCTGAGATGTTTATCGACAAGTTGTCTCCTAGATGATGGAATAGACACACTGTTTGTAGGTGCATTGGTTGTGATGCAAGATAACAGGTTTCTCTAACAATGAGTACCTGACTCATTATTCCTGATTATTTATTTAAAAATAAAAAATAGGGATAATGGCCTAACAATAATTCCTCATAATGTAGAGACTGGGATAACTGCTATTCAGACAACACTTGAATGCCAACCTAATTCACATAAAGCTTTCTTCAGCCAAAGGTTGGTGTGCACTGCAGTGCATTACTGGGCACAGTCCTATGGGAGGTGGTACACCCATACCTTCCCCCTGCATTTAACCAATTTACCCAACCAATTATAGGGGAATCTGCATATTCAATTTGGACTCCGATCCATGGTGCAACTTCATTTTCGTCACATTAAGGAATCTTTGCCAGAGTTAAAGGGAGCTAAGAATGACAGTTAAAATCCTAGGAGTGAATTGAGATCGAATTCCAAATCTTAGGACGTTAAGTCCGACAATGAGTTGCATATGTTTTATTACATTTTGAATAGTGCTTCATGTTATATATCAATTGATGGGAAAGAAGGCGGTCTCCTTGTTTATCCTTGGTATATAGGCTTGTTTGTGATCTGCCTCCCAAATTAGTTTAGAATCTAGTGAGAACACGTGTGGTCTTGTAGGTACTGGAGATGAGGAAGAGTGTCTTAGGGAAGTCTCTTTTCATTATGATTCCTGCTCCTCCTCCAAGCAATTTATAGACAGACCTGCTGACAAAAAAACTGATTTGTGATCCAATCAAGGAGTCAACATAGAATTTAAGGGGTCAAGGCTCTTACTCAGGACTTGTATTGAAATTCCTATATCCTGCTGTCTGGGGCAGTCTAGCATAGCTTCTGCAAATCTCTGAGTGAGTCCTTCTCCTGTCCTTGCCCATCTGAGCTGTTGACTCACAATTTGAAGGAAGATGGTTCAAACATTTGCCTGGCTATCCTGTTTCAGCTTTTCCATTATTACCCAAAATCACTTGCGGCAAGTGCCAAGTTAGTCCCTTCAAAAGGGTATTACTGATTTCCTTCTCTATCCTTTCCCAATCTGAGCTTGTCTCCATCACTAATAACCTCGTTGTCGATGTTAAAGACTAGTCTGCTGCTCCACCCACCTAGGTGTAACATAATGGGATAATTTTTGTATCATTCTTCTTCAATATACAGAGTAGAGGAGTCAGTTTTCCTTTGTAATAGTTCACATTAGAATCCAAGAAAAAGAACTAAGTGCCATAGTGGCTAAGGAAGCCTGCTGTCAGCACAGAGTTCAACACTGCATATTACCTGCCACCTGCCACCCTTGCATCTTCGTAATAGATGTACAACATGTCTAGGCCATACATAATGTGCACCACAATACTCATTGGAGGTTTGTGTATTATGCAATACAAGCCTAGTACGTAAACAATTATTTGGCATCTATATTCGTTGGCGTCTCTAACTCCCATGCAAAATGTCACATTCAAAAGCATCATACACCTTGGGGTACACTATAGATTAGTGTATCACCACAACTAAGGTTTCATGGGGAGCTACAATCACATTACAGCTGAACATTATACCATTCCATTATGAGTTGTAATGTTTGTTGGAAAGAAGGTCTTGCAAGAGTAGGAGGAAGATTAACTAGAAGTGAGGGACAGGAAACTAGTGGATAAAAACTAGTGTTCCCTGTGACATTCTCCTCCAAGGATTGCATAGAAGTGCAAACTTTTATCTGGCTCTACGTAGGTTGTTTGTCAGTAATATTGCGTTTTGCTCAGGCATTTTGATTGGTTGGTTCACCAGTTAACCTATATTTAGGAGGTGCAAGTTCATAATTCTACCTGCCTGCTCAGGCATTTTGATTGAGGTGTTTCATGAGTTCCCTAAGAAAATTTCAAAATTTCAGAACAGTTGTCTCTGTGATGCTGTCTGTGTTCCTCCTTGATCCTTTCTGTTAAGCTAGTGCTCTGTATCTTAATTACATTTATTTTGTTGGGCCATGAATTCAGTTGCTTGTAGTGACAGAAGTATTTCAGCTTGCCACAGTTTAACAGTTCCATCTTGTATTCTGCCAGAGACCAGCTGTTTATCTGATTAGAGTTATGACTATTATTTTAACTGAAATCAGTGTGTTATACATTTTAAAATTTGGTGTTATCTGAACCTTGGCCTAACTCTGTATTTGAGATTTTATTATGTTGAAGAATGGCCAGCTCATCCAATTTTAGTTTCAAATTGAGCAAGTTGGCGTAGTGGTTAACATTAATCCAGTGAGAACTACATTCAAACCCTTGTCCAGTTATACCGATAGTTTGCTTGAATCATGTAAGGTTAGTTGTGCAATGGTTTCTTAAGCAAAGCAACAGCCAGATCCTTCCTTCATCCTTGTCAAGTCTGGCCACAATATTTACAGGACACCGAACTCTTTATCTTCCATTTCTTTTTTGTATAGTGATCACTGAGCAATATGTGTGTATGCTTACTTTCTGTCTTAGTGTGCCATAGAAACAGCCATGACACTCATCAGTAAACATTTGACAATGTTTCGAAGGACCACAAAACTTTCATGTGTGCCTTCCCCAACCCCATGTACTATATCTTTTATTGTAGTTAATTTCCTCATTTGAGTTGACACATACATGTAATATATGATCATACCTTGTACAGAAGGACAATACATACATAATAAAGCCGTGCAGTGTTTGTACCAATATTGTGATTTGTGGCTGTTTACAACATTTTTTTCTCATTTTTTTCTGTCATTCTGCCAGAATTTTGCCTGTCAGTAAGTACGTACACTGACGGATACCTGACGCAGCTAACTTGGGCCAGCAGTTAGCAGCTCTGGTCCATTCACATTTTTGCGCCACAGCTGCCACAGACTGACATTACTGTTGAACATTTAAACCTTTTGGAGAACTACTGCTTTAAACTATAGTTTGCCGTTTTTATTCCACTGTGTTGAAATAAACTCTTGGACCTCCATTCCTATAGCTAGATGTGTTAACCGCTTGACCACGATGCCTTTGTTTGGTCATCTACATGTTGCAGTTTTTGAATTATGTTAATTTGATCTTTATACCTCTGCTTGTAGTTTAGTACACCATCCCTTTCAGTCAGTTCCCTGGTGTGTTAAATGAATAATAAAATAATATAATAGTAATCCATTTCACAAATCTTTTGTAACCTTGACATCAATGGTTTGTTCCTGTTTGTTCATGGGTCCAGTAACGTGGTCTATTTGATTATTCTAATACTTGTTGGAAGTCTAGTCTTGTGAAGTAATTGCTAGAGATTATCAACACGAGTAACAACTGAAACACTGACTCTGTCCTTGAACGATATACCATTTGTGATCAATGGTTGATGTGTGAAAATTTCTGATAATTTCATCTGTGCTTTACATCATGTGTACCACGTCTGCATCATTTCCTGTGAGAATTTTAACATCATGATCCTGAATTTTATGAATTTCATATTCAAAAATTTTAAGAAAGTGCTCTGAGTGCTCACTCCCCCCACCCCTCTGCCACCTGCCACCTTTCAGATCAAAATGCTGAGAAATGATACTGTCTTATTGTGTAATGAATAAACAGTCATAATCAAGAAATGAAGTTTATTGGTGTAGTTTCCTCATTTCCCATTTAGAACATGGAAATAAGTATGATGTTATGGTATTCATAATTTTGGAGAAAAGGAGCTCATTCACTGAATAACAGAATGGTTGAATCAACATGCTCAAACTTGCTAGCATTCGGAGTAAACACACACACACATACCTGTGCTTCTATATTGTGCGGGCTGGACACAGGGTGCCGGCATTAAATTTTGGCAGATGGACTAGGATGGGATAGGGGTTGTGTCAGGTGAGGTGGGTAGAGGGAGAGAGAGGTGGGAGGCAGGAAGAAGGGTTGGGGATGGGTCGTTATTGCTTTGGAAGTAGGCATTAGAGTTGCTGACTGGAAGGGCGGGAGGGAAGGGTGACACGAACACAGACTAGGCATGTGCCACACGGGTACAGAAGCAGCTGAGGTGCAGTGCACTATGTAGGTGAGATGGAGTTGTAGATTGGGAGGGGGTGGCAGGACAGAGGAAGGAGAAACTGGTGGGTGAAGTCCAGGAAGGTAACAGGAGCAATGCATGTATTGTAAGGATAACTTCAGTCTGCATAGTTTTGAAAAGCTGATGCCAGATGAAGGGATCCAGATGGCCCTGGTTGTGTTGCAGCCATTGCATTTGAGCATGTTCTGCCCAGCTGCATATTATGCCACTGGCTGGTCAACATTGTTTGTTCGATAGATGAAATGGCTGCTTTCACAGGTGGCCTTGCCTCTGATATAATAAGATAAGCCTGTGACAGGACTGAAGTAGGAAGTGCAGGGTGGATGGATTGTGCAGCCCTTACACCTGGATCTTCCACAGGGACATGACCCCTGTGGCAAGGGGTGGACCGTGATGTTGTGTAGGTTGGACAGATGGCTGAATACTACTTTAGGAGGGGTTGAGAGGATTTGTGGTAGGATGTCCCATGTTTCTGAGCATGATGATAGATAATCAAAGCCCCAGTGAAGGATATGGTTCAGTTTTTCCAATCCAAAGTGATATTGGGTGATTTTGGGCGACGGGGGTGTTCCTTCATAGCTAATTCTTTGGGATGGTGGTAGGATTAGCAGTGTGTGAGCATATGGCACAGGAAATCTCTTTGCAGACTAGGTTGGGGCTAGTTCCTGTCTGTGAAGGCCTCCGGGAGACCTTCAGCATACTGAACAAGGGAATTCTCATCACAGCAGATACGCCATCCATGGTTGGCTAGGCAACATGGGAGCGATTTTTTTGTGTGAAATAGGTGACAGCTGTCGAAATGCAGGTAGTGTTGGTGGTTAGTGGGCTTAATTTGGACAGAGGTGTAGATGGAGCTATAAGAGATGTGGAGGTTAGTGTTCAGAAAGGTGTCGCGTTGGTTTGAGGAAGATCAGGTGAAGTGGGTGGGAGAGAAGGTGTTCAGGCTTTGGAGGAATACGGATAATGTGTCTTGGCTCCAAGTCCTGATCATGAAGATATCATCCATGAACCTGAACCAGATAATGAGTTTATGGTTTTGGGAGGCTGGGAGGGTTTCCTGTAGTAGGTGTTCCATGAAAAAGTTGGCATAGGAGGGTGCCATGAGCATGCCTATGGTGGTTACACTGATTTGTTACTATACCTTCCTCTCAAAGGAGAAGTAGTTGTGTGAGAGGATGTACTTGGTAAGGTGTAAGAGGAATGAGGTAGTGGGCATGGAGTCTGTAGGACATTGGGAGAGTTAGTGTTTGATAGGGACAAGGCAAAGGGCATGAGGGATATTGGTGCATACGGAGATGGCGTAAACTGTGATGGGATGGGGATGGTGAAAAGTAAGTGAAGGAGTGGTTACTATGTTTGATGTTGAGAGGCTAGGTTTTAGGCAGTTGGTTGGAGATGTTAGTAATGGCAGATATTCTCTCAGTAGGAGCACAGTAACCAACTATAATGAAGCATCCAGGATTTTTGTGTTTGAAGACTTTGAGGGGCCTGTTGAAGGTGATTGTCATTGGGATAAGGAGGAAGGGACTCGAGGGAAAGCTTCTGTGATGAGCCTAAGGATTTTCGTAGGGATTGGATGTTAATTTGGACTTCTGGTATTGGGTCAATAAGGCAGAGTTTGTAGATGGAGGAGTCAAGGCAGTTGACGGAAGCCTTCCTTTGGGTGGTCACTGCGACTGATCGCGGCAGCCGTGGGGCCTTTGTCTGCAGAGAGGATGTTGAAATTAGAATCTGTTTTGGGGTTTTGAATGCATGTTCTTTTTTCTGTTGGATGTTAGTATAGTCAGGAAGGATCCTGGGGAAAGATGAGGAGGCCAGGTTGGAGGTAAGGTATTGCTGCAGCGTGACCAGAGAATGGGTAGGTGGGAGGATCGTGGTTGGTTGGTGTTATGAACAGGGAGTGGTAGGGTTCAGTGTAGGGAATTTGTCTGGGTTCAGCTCGAGGGAGTGGTAGCAAGGAAATGTTCCCACTGTAAGGATCAGGTGGAGGAGAGCAGGTCGTTGATGCATTCCCTTACATAAGCAACGTACACAACACATTGGTCCATCCCTATCCCACTTCCACTCCAAATCCCTAGCCACAGGTGTCATATCCTGTGGACGACTCAGGTACAAGACCTGCCTAATCCACTCACTCAGCATTTCCTAGTGCAGGCATATTCCAGGCTTATCTTATCCCATCAGAGGAAGGGCCACCTGTGAAAGCAACCATGTCATCTACCAGTTCTGCTGCAATCACTGCGCAGCTTTTTATGTCGGCATAATAACCATCCAGCTGTTTGCCTCGAATGAATGGCCACTGCCAAACTGTGGGCAAGAACAGTGTTGACCATTCAGTGGCTTAACATGCTCAAATTCAATTTCTGCTTCACAACCAGGGCCGTCTGAACCCTTCCCCGATACCAGCCTGTGTGAACTACACAGATGGGAGTTATCCTTGCAACATTTGCTTCACTCGCATAACCCTCCTTGCCTCAGCCCATTCCAGCCCATTCCTGTTCCACTGACCTGTAATCCCCTCCCAGTCCATGCCTACACGTCATCTCCATCGTGTGCGACACCTCACCTGCTCCAGTACTCATGTATCACAGGCCTAACCTGTACACCTGACACCCTCCCCTCCCACAGTTCCAGCCTGTATTCCTGCTGCATCTAGCAGAGCTGCTAGCTACCCATCCCCAACCTCTATTCCTGCCTCCCTCCTCTCTCTCTCTTAACCCACCCCACCTGCTACAACCCCCACCTCACCTTAATCCATCTGGTGAAATGCAATCTTGATGTTGTGTGTCCAGCTGGCACAGTGTAGGAGCACAGGAGTGTGTATGAAGGGGGGAGGGGGTGCATGCTCTAGCTCAGGATATTCCATATTCAAAAAGTAGCAAATTTTCTTTCTCTTTTGCTTGTTGGCAACTCAGCGCTTCTGCTGTTCAATGAGTGGTCTCTTTACCTGTAAGTTATTTACATTCAGCATTAATTTTCCATACTACATTCACTATTTTATGAGCTGTATGCTGATTGAATTGTGAATAAACTAGTATAGTATCAGTGTAACCTCTGAAATTTATATGGTTAGGAATTCCAGCTAAAGTAATTCAATAATTTCAGGATTGAAAGTTATTCCTGCAAAATGGCGGGAAATGCAAAACAATTGTACAAAAGGTACAGAGCAGAAACAGGAGCACCAACTGATCTGCAGGCATTGTCTCCACCGCAAACATCATTGGGAGTTTCTCCAGGACAGTGCCAGTACAGGTATTCCAATAGCGGAATTTCTGCTATTTGCCTATTTTTAACGTGTTTGTGATTGGTATGCAGTTGTGTTGTGTTAATTCTGGGAAGTTTTGCCCTTATGGCTTATAGGTCTTGGGTGTAATTGTGAAAGCAAATGAGTATTTGTCTGTAACAGGGTTTTCAGGCTGTGTATCCTGGCTCTCAAGGGCATAGTAGCCTTACAGGAGGGGTGTCGCAGTATGTCCATAAAAATAATATTTTGGTGTTTTCTGAGTAAATGAATAAGCATAGTATCGATCAGTTCGAAGGTTAGTTTTGTCAGATGCAGATCATTTTTGATTATTGCCTGTGCCTGTGATTTGTCTTTCTCTATCAAAATGGACAATTTTTTTTAAATATGAGTACAGTGTTACATGAGTGTGTTACATGCAGTTTACACACGTCAGCAAATTTCATGGAGATCTTGCTTCCAAGCGTGGTATCTCTAATGTACTATGTGGTTCAAAAGACATGAAAAGACGAAACTGAAGGAAGTATGATGACCATTAATTTTGGTTTTATGTGTACTACTGTTGGGAATGATGAATGGGCATACTGTATCATACGTATCAAAATTGTAGCTACTGAAGGCATGCTTTCTAATAAAATGAAACAACATGTGGAGTTAAGTCACAATAGTTGGTGAACAAACTCTGAGAATACTTTTCCCACAAGGTCTTTTCATTTCCTTTTTCTTTTCCTCCTAAAAAGATCTTACAAAGCAGGGTACAATTAATACAAAGACTCTTCTTTTATCTTAATTTTGCCTGTCATGCAGGAAAGAGTAAGCCAGTTCACATCATAGTGGAAGACCTTATTTTAGCAGCTGCTCTTCAGATGAAGAGTCAGTTGCCAAACAACTGGCAAGTGTGATTTTGTCAGACAAGACAATTAGCCATTTAATATTCAATGTGGCTGTTGGCATTAATGATCATTTGATTGTAAAGCTCAAAGGCAATGTTGATATCGCTATTGAGTTGGATGAAGCTACAGACAACCACACCGAAACTCATTGAGTGTGTTACATGCAGTTTATACATGCCAGCAAATTTCATGGAGATCTTGCTTCTAATCAGTAAATAACTCTTGGAACAAAGGCAGCAGATCTGTTTCAAATATTTACTACACTCTTTATGGAAGAAAACAACTTTAATTGGGAAAATTGTGTAGGTGTGTTTACAGATGGAGTCCTTAGCGTGGCTGGCTGTTATGCCGGATTGCGAGCTCTGATTCGCAAAGAGGAGCGTCTGCAAAAATGTTTCTAAGAGGTGGCAATATTGAAAAGTTTCCAGTTTTAATATAGCTGGTTTAGTGAGTTTGAAAATATGTCGTGCCTCAAGAATTTGACAAGAACTACACAAAACTTGCTTATCTCAAAAGGTTGATTGTTATCTACGTAGTATTTTTAGGGTAGATTACTTTGGTACCTAAGCAGTAACCATATTTAAGTAGTATTAGTGTTATTAATAGGAATACACATACCACCTTTTTCATCCAACAATATGAAATTGTATCCTCATATAATTAAATTCAAAATATCCAACGAGATACGAAATAAAACTAGAAATCATTTACAAAATAATTTCACACTTCCATAATATTAGGTTGAAAGTGACTATTGAAAATCTAAAATAAGAAGAAAGGTGAGAGTAGTTAACAAAATCTTGCTGGAGTTTAACAAAAATCCCGCTGTTTGAAATGGAGAAACATGGAATAAACTTTCAAAAAGACTTCTCAACTTTGATTCCATCTATAATAATTTCTTTGCTTGTAAAACGTCACAGCTGTTCATGTTAATGGATTTGTTGCATTGCTTTCATGACAGTTGACTGACCTAACTGAAATTGAACAAAATGTGTTTTGAAAGCCTCATTTCTTTGGGTTAGTTTGGTAAAGTGTAATGTTGAGTCAATATATGACAAAGTGAATGTGGGAAATCTCCTGGATCACTCTTAGATTGACTGGTAGAGTCAGTTTTTAACACCCTATGACTGCACCAAGACAATCCTCACCTCTTGAGTTTGTCATATTATAGTGTAGTGTGTTAACAGGAATGCTGAATTCTTATAATTGTGACTGTTATGGTGCTGTATTGCATCCATGGGGTTAGAGAAGGTTCCAGTCCTGGTGAGCACATTTTTTCGATCTGTAAGTTTCACAGTGTTTTTCCCTCTCATATACCACATAAAGATTGTATTTTCTTTTTTCGAGTGATGTATTTGGATTAAGTATACTTCTGCACACCAACAATATAGCAAGGCTAGGTTCTTTCCAGTGTACTAAAATAGCTCTGTTGTGCAAAACTTTATGTAGACTCTGAAAGCCATCATGGGTTTCATTTTTCCCACAGATAAAAGTTAAACTACATTTGTGATTCCGTTTTGCATCAAATGAAGGAAGCATTTTTGTTACTGCTACCATGTTTATGTGTTGAGAATCGATGATGTAATCTGTGTGCCAGTGTGTTAGACTGGTTCCTTTCTGTATGTTAGCGAGGGCTGAGCGAGAAAGTGATAAGTAGTTTATTTAAATTAACTCGGTGGTTACATTCTGATGTATGTACAGAAATAAGTTGTGCAGCATAATTGGATCAAAGAGCCTTTCAGTACAGAACTTCAGTCAGTACTTAACCACTGAATAACATGAGCAACTTTTTGATATTTCTTCAAATTCCACCTTCAAACTGAATTTTGTTTCCTCGTCATTGCTTATGTTTTGGGTTGGTAGAGCAGGAGTATCTAGTTGATAGAGCAGGAGTATCTACAGGTAGGTAACAAGCCCCTGAGTTGAGTTTTGCTACTTTTTACAACATCCTGGTGAAGTGAGGTAGAATTTTTAGCATTGTCAGTCAACGTAAAATATAGTCACGAATGAATATAGAGAAAAAGATTAACACTAAAGGGGGAAAATGTAACATTGCTACTATACCATCATACATTTTACTACTCCATATTTTATTCAAAGGAGTAATATTTTATAGTTTATCCACTAGTTAATTATAATTATAAGTTCTACAAAGGTACATCACATACAAAGAAGTACAAATTGTCCTGTTGTACATCCTATACTGACAGTACCAGATTGGCAGGAACCACAGATTGGTACAAACTGCTGTCATACATTTTATGAGGGTTTAGTAATCCAGGGTTCAAGAACTGATTATAAGAACAGAGCTCATCCTTCACGTTGATTTCATTGCAAGAATAAACAGTAATTAAGATCTGTTATGTCAGTGGTTAATATAGAAATAACTACTATTATTTTATTTTTTGCAAGTTAAGTACTATACATTCTGTTGAGCATTGATTTATGGTAGACAAACTTATATGCCATGGAATTCTGTTGATTCAGTACGTTACTTAATATTTTAAGTGATTGCTGTATGTTTCGCATTATAGTAGCAATCAGTATCAAAGCTATATGACAAAATTACTATCATTTTGAGGTAAAATTATGTCAAACTTTATATGATACTCAAGTTACTCAACAGCTTATAAAGTTTTGCTAGTTAATTACGACACCATTTCTTTAAGAAAAGTGCGTTTGTACTCATTTCAGTTGCAGTTATGCCTTTTTCTTTGTTATCTTGAATGAGTGTTATTTGGTTAATTAACAACAATTTTAAGTGTTTTCTGTATGCCCACTTTTGTTTCTGCTTTCATCCATTTATAGGGTCTTTTGGAACCCTGAATCCCTCTTGCAATTGAGAATGCATCACATTGCCTTGTCCATTTTTCATGCCAAATTTTGGCTTCTTTACCTCCCCATTGGACTACCACCTTAGCGTGGTGGGGAGGTTTGTGAGCCTCTGTGATCCGAAGAGCTGTGCTGGCGGGAGCATAAGCTCCTGGTAGGGTCACCCATGCCAGATTGGTCTTCCGGTGAGGGGCCAGACAAAGTGTAGTCCACCATCCTCATTGAGTTTCAATGCACAAACATCTTTTGCGACACATTATCCGTTATGGCATTTTGAATGCTTCCAATTTGTGCAGTCGTCAGTTAGTTCAGTTATAAATTCCTTTTGAAACAGATGTAGATTCTCTCTCTTTGGCTTTATGACATCAATAACAATTTATCATTGTTTTCAACTTCAATTCAGTTTTAAAGAAGTTTAAAAAACAGTTGAATATATATTGTCACATAGAGGAAGGTGTAAGTAGATGAATGATGAACACTAACTTCACTTAATGAAGGTTTATTCAGCACTTGCACATACAAGCGCGCGGAGCGAACTGCCTCCGGCCAGAACACGTACGGTATATATTCAGCTACAGAACATTCCAGTATAATGCTTTTTCCCATTTGTGGATACTTCTAGAAAGTACTTGAACCGAATATAGAAATTAAAATTTTTCAGTTCAGGTGAGTTTTGAACTCACGACCCAACATGCAACATTCTAGTATCATAATCACTACACTACAGCGACTGCGTTACTCGGCTTCTTCTGCGACATTGTTCCCTCCTTAAGAGAACAGCGTCTTGGTGTTATGTCTTCCTAGTCCAGGAACGATCATCGGTCCTGCATACTCCGACTCCCGATGCTTGGTGTTCGCCCTGGGGGTGATCTTGTTAGAACATCCCTTGCCACTATGTTCTTCGTTACCTTACCGATTGTTGCCTGTCACTGGAGCTTCCAATTTACCCTGGGTTGCAGGATCCTTATAGGGCTTCATTCGAAGGACGAGGACCATGTTTCTGATCTTTTGTCATTTTGAGTCGAGATTGAAATCTTCAACTTCATAAGATTGAAATCTTCAACTTCATAATTAACATCAGGAAACGGTCTTACAACCTTATAAGGTCCAAAGTAGTGCCTGAGGAGCTTCTCAGAAAGACCAACCTTCCGAACAGGAGTGAAGATCCAGGTCACTGGGCTGGTAGACAACAGGGCGGTTGCTCGCGTCTTACCTTTGGCGATCATTTTCTTGAGCCTGCAGCATGGGGAGTCGAGCTAACTGCTGAGCTTGCTCAGCTCTGGTTAACACCTGGCCGATGTAGTCGTCGTCCATGTCATCAGGATGTAACGGAAAAACAGTGTCCATCATCATCGTCGCCTCACACCGATGCACCAGTTAAAATGGTGTGAATCCTGTGGTGTCTTGTCTTGTTTGGTGGTGTAGTAGGCATGTCACAAAAGGTAGCACCTCATCCCAGTTGCTCTGCTCAACATTGACGAACATTGATAGTATGTCGGCCAAGGTCCTATTACGGCGTTCAGTGAGCCCGTTAGTTTGTGGATGGTAGGCAGTCGTCATGTGATGAGTAGTGTTGCACCAACGGTTTATCTCTGTCACAAGATTCGATTGAAAAGCTGTCCCTCGATCCGTAATTAAAAACCTTGGGGCAAGGTGTTTTAATTCAATGTTTTCTACAATGAATTTGGCTACCTCGAATGCTTCGGCTGTTTTCACAGCTTTTGTAATGGCATAGTGTATCAGATAATCAGTGCAAACAATAATCCATCTGTTGCCACTAGCAGATGGAAATCGTCCGAGGAGATCAATCCCAACACTCTGTAAAGGCGTTTTGGCTGGTGGAATTGGTATGAGTCGGCTAGGTGGTTTCTGAGGAACTGCCTTTTTCCTCTGGCACTCTCGACAGTGCGACACATAGTGATGGAAACTCCTAAATAAACCTGGCCAGAAAAATCTCTTGCGGATCCTATCGTATGTCTTAATAAATGCTAAATGTCCAGCCTTAGGTTTGTCATGGAATTTCTGTAGAACATGTTAAGCGCATGTGTTTAGGAATCACTGGTAGCCATCTCTTTCCAAACGGATCAAAGTTTTTCTTGCAAAGTAATCCATTAACTAGCTTAAATTGTCGTTTCACATCCTCTGACCAATTTAAGACAAACATATTTGAGATATCTTAGCGTCCTTCTTCTGCTCAGCAGAGAGATCCTGAAGTGCTGCGGGCCAGTCACTCTCTTCATTAAAGTCTTGATGGTCTTGCACAGGGTTTCTTGAGAGACAGTCAGCATCTTGGTGTTTTCTCCCACAATTGTACACTATGGTACTGTCATACTCTTGAAGACGTAGTGCCCACCTGGCAAGTCATCCTGTTGGATCCTTAAGAGCTGTCAACCAACAAAGTGAATGATGGTCTGTAACAACTGTGAATGGTTTTCCATAGAGATACTGTCGAAAGAGTCGAGGGACATGAAAGGGAAGCAGTGGTTGGGAAGGGAGTAAGACAGGGTTGTAGCCTCTCCCCGATGTTGTTCAATCTGTATATTGAGCAAGCAGTAAAGGAAACAAAAGAAAAATTCGGAGTAGGTATTAAAATCCATGGAGAAGAAATAAAAACTTTGAGGTTCGCCGATGACATTGTAATTCTGTCAGAGACAGCAAAGGACTTGGAAGAGCAGTTGAACGGAATGGACAGTGTCTTGAAAGGAGGATATAAGATGAACATCAACAAAAGCAAAACAAGGATAATGGAATGTAGTCTAATTAAGTCGGGTGATGCTGAGGGAATTAGATTAGGAAATGAGGCACTTAAAGTAGTAAAGGAGTTTTGCTATTTGGGGAGCAAAATAACTGATGATGGTCGAAGTAGAGAGGATATAAAATGTAGGCTGGCAATGGCAAGGAAAGCGTTTCTGAAGAAGAGAAATTTGTTAACATCCAGTATTGATTTAAGTGTCAGGAAGTCATTTCTGAAAGTATTCGTATGGAGTGTAGCCATGTATGGAAGTGAAACATGGACGATAAATAGTTTGGACAAGAAGAGAATAGAAGCTTTCGAAATGTGGTGCTACAGAAGAATGCTGAAGATTAGATGGGTAGATCACATAACTAATGAGGAAGTATTGAATAGGATTGGGGAGAAGAGAAGTTTGTGGCACAACTTGACCAGAAGAAGGGATCGGTTGGTAGGACATGTTCTGAGGCATCAAGGGATCACCAATTTAGTATTGGAGGGCAGCGTGGAGGGTAAAAATCGTAGAGGGAGACCAAGAGATGAATACACCAAGCAGAAGGATGTAGGTTGCAGTAGGTACTGGGAGATGAAAAAGCTTGCACAGGATAGAGTAGCATGGAGAGCTGCATCAAACCAGTCTCAGGACTGAAGACCACAACAACAAACAACTGTCGAAATTTGCACATGGCCCAGATCACAGCAAGATATTCTCTTTCTGTAGTTGAGTATTCTCTCTTGGCTTTAGTAAGTGTCCTAGATGCATAGGCTATAACCTTCTCTTTTCCATCTGAAATCTGCACCAGAACAGCACCAATCCCATACCCACTGGCATCTGTGTGTAGTTCTGTAGGTGCTCTCTCATCATACAGACCAAGTACAAGGTCAGTCGTCAGAGTTTTTCGTAGCACATCAAAAGAATCTTGTTGAGCACCATCCCAGATAAATTTAGCATCGGCTTTTAACAACTCTTGGAGTGGCCTGGCTTTGATACAAGTCTTTGATAAAACGACGGTAATAAGAACACACTCCGAGGAAGTTTCTCACATCTCTTATACTTTTAGGAATAGGAAATTCTGTTATAGCTCTCACATTTTCTGGGTCTGGTCACACACCTTCATTTGACACAAGGTGTCCAAGTATTTTGATTTCTTTTGCCCCAAAGAGACACTTTCTTGGATTAAGTTTCAGTCTGGCTTGTTGGAGACACTTAAGAATGCCCCTCCCTCTTTTTCTGTGTTCATCAAATGTCTCTGAGAACACTATAATGTCATCTAAATAACAAAGACACATCGTCCACTTCAGGTGCCGTAGAAGATTATCCATCATTCGTTCAGAAGTTGCTGGTGCATTACACAAACCAAATGACGTTACCTTAAACTCTTACGGGCTCTCAGGGGTGATGAATGCAGTTTTCTCATGATCAGCCTCATATACTTCGATTTGCCAGTATCCCGAGTACATGTCCATAGTTGAGAGAAACTTAGCCCCCTTCAGATAATCTAGTGTATCGTCAATTCGTGGAAGAGGGTTAATGTCCTTTTTAGTTATCTTATTAAGCCTCAGTGTAATCAACACTAAAGCACCCGCTGCCATCCTTCTTCCTGACAGGAACCACTGGTGATGACCATGGGCTCTGTGAAGGCTGAATGATGCCATTCTTTGTCATTTTCTCTGCCTCGTCGTGAATTATTCGATGTTCTGTTGCTGACAGACGTTATGCTCTCTGGCTTATTGGTTGATAGTCTCCAGTGCTAATTCGGTGCTTTACTGTTGATGTGTCTAATTTGCTCTTCACCTGTGGGTTGAAGTATTTTAGAGAACTCGTGAAGAATGGCAAGTAACTTCTTCTGTTGTTCCTTAGTGAGATCTGGTGATAGTCGAGCTAGAAGATCTTGTTTCGTAGTGGTACCGCGAATTTCGCTCACAGACTCAGCATGGGAGGTTTCTATGACACTCAGGTGTTCTACAATTAATGGCTAAGCATTTGCTATGCACATGCGTCTTGGAAGGATCTGCGATTCTCGGCAACAGTTAACTATCCACAATCCACCAAATCTGTTCTTAAACAAGACAACAGAGGCTGGGATGACCAAGTTATTCTTCAGTGGTATGCTTCTCTTAAATTCCACTACAAGATCTCTGGTTTGATGCATGGCATGACACATGACAGCTACCTTTCTAGTGCTGACTGCAGGAATGATCACTTCATGCACCACACATAGTCTCCACGCACTCGGATGTGCATCTTCTTGTCCACAGTATCTTATCTCATCTAGCATAATCTTCGAGCAACCACAATCTATAATTGCTTGAGAAGCTTTCAAAAAGTCCCATCCGAGAATGACGTCATGACTACACTCTTGTAAGATGATGAATTCAAAGGGCTATGTATGGCCACTTATACCCACACGAATGACACATCTTCCTGTAGGTTTTACATATTTCCCATTAGCCACCTTCAGCAGAGATGTTGTGTTGTCGACGAATACGGTTTTCTGCAACTAGTGTCAGTACTTCTCCGAAATGACTGAATATGATGCTCCATAGCCCACAAGAGCTTGGGCTAGTCGGCCATCCACATCCATGAGGATATCGACGTCGTTTCCGTCATTTTTGTAGTGATCGATGGCTGATGATTTTTCTCTTCATTGGCTTCACTTCCAAGGAAGGTCGCACCCTTTAGTTTTCCAGATTGCAGCGGCTAGGTGATCGGCTGGAGCTTCTAAATGGCGATGGAGACCTTGACCTGCATGTTGGGGAGTGTCCTCTCCAGCGACTAGCTTGCAGCGATGGTGACCTACGTTGTGCTGCACCCACATCTTCTTGTTCATCTTTGTTGTCCCAGAGTTGGCGCCGGCTAACATTGGTCTGCTGTCTTCTGGTGCGGGCGTCATCAAATACCCGCCGCCTTTCTCGACAATAGCGCACCACATGTCCTGGTCGTCCACAGTGGAAACATACCAGTTGGTTATCCTGGGTCCTCCAGACATCAGTCTTCCTTGGTGTCCAAACAGGTTCCTCATGCAGCATTGTAGGAACGTAACTTTGTCTGGGTCTTGACTTTTTCACTGTTTTAAAGGGAAATGAAGGGCGAGAGATTGGGTTCAATGTCTGTTCCACTTCCTCCCTTATGACCTCTTGAAGCGTCTCGGTTTTTTGCTTGCCATGCGATCCAAGTACCTTCTGAACTCCCTCTCTCACTATCTGAAGAAGAACATGTGTGAAATCAGTTTCTTCCTCCATCACATACATCGATACGATGTTTGGAAGCCATTCAAACTTCTTGCATGTAGTTCTCTTTTGATGCATTGTCTTGATATACTGGCACCATTTTATGAAGTCGTCTGCTGTCGAAACCTCCTTCAGGAGTAGGGCTTGATACATGTCCTCAGCAACACCCTTCATGAGATGTGAAACCTTATCTTCGTCCTTCATTTGAGGATCCTCTATTTTACACAGCTCCAAGACATCTTGAATGTAAGATGCTGTTGTTTCTCCTGGACGCTGTGCCCTGCACTTTAATTTATCTTCAGCCTTGCACTTCTGTTGTTGTGTGTTTCCAAAATACTTGCGCAGTTCCACCTGGACTACTTTCCAGCTTGTGAACTTCTCCTCGTTCTCATACCAATACTTGGCAGTTCCCTCCGAGCAGAAAAATACGTTAACCAAACACATGGTGTCATCCCATTTGTTAAATTTGGCGATACGCTCATATACCTTCAGCCACTTGTTTGGATATTGGCCATCGTTACCAGAGAACCCGGAAGGATGTCTCATGTGGTGGCACACAGTTGCTGTCATCGTGACGTTCTCTTCTTCTTCTTCTTCCTTCTTCTTCTTCTTCTGTCTCCAATAGATTGCGATCTGTTGAATATGGCTTGAACTTGGGTTTCTCGCCACGTAAACGGCGGCCCTGTCGTGGCCTGATGGGAGCCACTGTGTGGTCCATAATGTGCGGTATCAGAAGTTCCAATACCCAGCGCCTCCACCAGAATAATGTCACAGAGAGGAAGGTGTAATTAGATGAATGATGAACACTAACTTCACTTAACGAAGGTTTATTCGGCACTTGCACATACAAGAGCGCGGAGCGAAATGCCCTGGCCAGAACACGTACGGCATATCTACAGCTTCAGAACATTCCAGTACAATGCTTCTTCCCATTTGTGGATATTTCTAGAATGTACTTGAACCAAATATAGAAATTAAAATTATTCAGTTCAGGTGGGTCTTGAACTCACGATCCTCCATGCAACAATCTATTATCATATCCACTACACTACAGCTACTGCGCTACTCAGATTCTTCTGTGACAGTATTCATAATTAATAGTGTGTTGTAGTATGCACAACAGACCGTGCTATGCAAATATCTCTCCGTGAAGTAAGACTGGAGAAACCTGTGAGTATGATAAATCTGTTCTCCCCAATAGCATAGGTTTCATTTTAAACCCAAAAGCATGGATGCATTGTATTTGTGTCGCTTTGAGATAAATGTCTATTTGTAGAAAAGATTAAAATACGGCATATTTGTGTATTTTAATTAAAGATTATATCTAAAAATAAAGATGCTTTTATTTACCAAACGAAAGCGTTGGTATGTTGATAGGAGACTATAAAATACACACAAAAGATTATAGTGACAAGACCTGTGACTGTATCACAATTGGTGTATTAGTTCAAACATTAATTGTAAGCATGTGTAATAAGATCTCCATAAAGAAAAGAATAGCCAAAAAAAACTTGTCAGCTTTTGACACCTGAGATCCATCTGTCTTGCAATGGAGAGAGGAAAATTTTGGAGAATAACAGCTATTTGAAGTTTAAGAAGCAACAGAGAAGAGCATTTCACTAATCTCACAATTGCTTAGGGAACGCAGTGGTTCCCACACTGGACTTGCATTCAGGAGGAAAGTGGTTCAGTTCCTTGTCTGACCACCCATATTTAGATTTTCAATGGTTTTTTCCTAAATTGGTTAAGGAAAATGCTGTTACAGTTCCTTTGATGAGGGCATGGCCCTGGTTTCCTTCACCATCCTTTTCTAATCGAAGCTTAACTTCATCTCTAATGAGCTCATGGCTGACGGACAATAGATCTCTATTCCTCCTTCCTTCTTAGTCTTATCCTAATCTCCCTGTCTCTATTGCCAGGCAAAGGAACACCGTATGGGGAATGCCATCGAGTCTGCATGCATTTGAACAGTTGTGTGTGTGTGTGTGTGTGTGTGTGTGTGTGTGTGTGTGTGTGTGTGTGTGTGTGTAATGCATGGTAAGTAGTTGTCGTCATCTTTATTTAGTAGTAGTATTAGTAGGAGGAGGAGGCTACAAAAAGATTATTTTCTACATTTTTTAGTGCAGTAATGGCAGCCTGAAGTCACTGTGCTAGCTTAACATTCTTAATTCACTAGTATTTTGATACTATACTATAAGAAAATGAAGACAGTTCCTCATCCACCTGTCACTATGTTCTTTCGGTGGGAAGATGAGTGGCTGAACTTAGCAGTAACATAAGGTAATCAGTCAACCCAGCAGTATGACCATATTGTAGTTCCTACGACTGAAACAAGTGAAGTGCTCTTTGACATGTCTCCATGCAGGAAAATGCTGTTCTGAGGGATGACTTCCTCTTTTGGTGAGACAAAACACCTGTCTCTTGCTTGTGGCATATGACATTTGGTATGCCACACTTCGGTAGGGTGCACCAAGCATCTTAATGTCTGGTGGGGCTTACCCTCTGTTTTAGGTGGTGATAAGCTGTGTCAGATGCATATTAAATTTGTGTTTATCTTTCCAGCTTTTATACATCTTTCACAAACCAGTTGTTCACCAATTTCAAAGCTCTTGGGAATTTTACACCTTTTTTGTGCATGTCCCCCTGTTTTTAGCATTTCCACCAAAGAATTCCAGTTTTGAATTTTAATTGATAATGATGACACTAATGAAACTGACACACTATGAAACTGACACACTAGAGACACTAATGATCATACTGTTGTGCTCTCCTGTCCCTAAGAATGACAACAAACAGTGTTACCTTCTGATTTAGTTGTTGAGAAAATAGACTCTCGCATTTGCCAAGCTTGTCAAAGATAGTCATTGGCATCTCATGCCATCATTCTTGCCACCAGTCAGCACAGCCTTTGGGGACTTCATCCTCGTCAGTGATGCTAAATTTGAGTACGTTGGAATATAATGGACATGTGAAAACAAGACAGTGGCAACAGATTGTTTTTAGATGATAATAGCCTAAACATTGACTACACTGATAGGTGATACACTAAGTGTCGTGTAGAATAAATTTTGAATTACAATACAACTGTTTGCTGTCTTCATGGCTTCCTTAATTGTAGGCACATATTGTGATAGCACATTTGTGATCTGTGCTGTATTTATAACTGTTTCATCCTTCCTTCCCATATGTTCTCTGCCACTGCATACCAAACTGTGGATTTTTGTCAAAACATGCAGTACTGCACAAACACATTCAACACATTTTTAATCCAGTGCCGCAGTGTGTAGTGACCTGTACTGCACCAGTGATCACTTCCATTTTGTGTGTGGAGTAGACTGACTTTCACTTAAATATAATTGTTACTGGTATCACTATAATCTTGATACAGCATAAATATAATATTTTAGTATGAATCCTTCACAAAATTGCAATTTTCACATGCAATAATCCTGTTTGCCAATCTGCTTGTGTGATCTCTCTCACACTCTTGCTACAGCAGGATCCAAGAGCTGCTGCAAAACGAGGGTAGGTGGCTATGTGAAAGGGAGGGGAAGAAAGGTATAGGTGATTCCAACAACTGGTTGTTAATTAGTCTGATGTGACAGACCACTGTACATAGTAGCGGCTCATTAATACATTTTGTGACAAATTTGTTTTGTTTCCAGAGAATACAATGTCAGTCACATTATAAAGCAGCTATTTGTGCCTTGTTAGTGTGCAATTGTTAGGCATGGTGGTTAGTAGTGAAGCATGTGCCTGGAAACCGAGGGGTTGTGGTATCTAATCTCAGTCGGATCATGGAAGTTTTCAATCTGCCTTTATTCTAGCCTTCACTTACATGCAAGTTGCCACTGTATAGACTTGAACTCTTCCACTGAGCTACACTTAATTATTTTTCTACTGTTCTTTTGACCTTGCACTTTATTCTTACTTAGCTATAGATTTAATTTGACTGGCCAACTCAGTGGCAGTAGACAAGAAGTTTACTGCACATGTGAACTTGCACATTGGAAAATGTAGAGTCTTCAAAGCTCCTGCAAGTCTCTTTAGAAACAACATGTAGAAATAGTGTAAAGCTCTTGGGTTTCCAGCTGACTGGCATCATTGAAATGGTGGGACATTTCAGTAGATGTCACTTTCATCACCTTCACTAGAAAATAATGAGATCGATACTTGTTGAAATGTTGCATCATTTCAACCAACTAACTCAGCTGGAAACTCAAGAGTTTAATATTAGCTAAAACCATCTAGAAAGACAATGAAATCATAACTTGTTGGAATATTTTGAGCAGTGTAAGAAATGGATGCAGGTGCATGTTGGCTCCAATGAGTCCTACTTGCAAGACACTATTGCTAATTGAAAATACTTACTAAATACTCATTTTTGCAGCATCAGTCTCATTTTCTTTGTTTAAGACCTCAAGTGATGAAACTTATCACAGTGTAACTACTCCGTTCTAGGTCGAAAGAGAATCTAGCACTAATCTGTCATGACTTACAGTTGCTTAGTAATGTGAGAGATCTCATTTATGTCTTCTGGTGTTGTGTAAACTGACTTTATTGCCAGTGCCAGTGCAAGGAAGCTATTTGTAGAAACATGATGGACCTAATGTCTGATGCAGGTTTGAATTGAATGATGCCTTTCTCTGGAAGTATTTACATCTTACTGATGAAAAAGTTGTGTATGTATGTAAAAGAGTCCAGACACAATCATGGGTGCAAACTTGTTAAGTCAACGAAGTTTCAGTTGAGAGAAAAATGGGAATGAATTAGACTGATCCAAATCAACATAACAGGGAAGTAAAGACAGGTTCTCTACTTCCTGTAAGTCCCAGAAGTGAATATCAGATGTACAGTAGCTAGAGAGAGAGAGAGAGAGAGATAGAGAGAGAGAGAGAGAGAGAGAGAGAGAGCCCTTATTGTAGTGTCTTTTATTACTAAGTCCAATAATAATTCAGGATGTACCCAGTGCCAAAGAAAAAGTAATAAATTTTGGTCCAGAAGCACAACTTTCTCTGTAATGTTACAGGGTGTTTCTTGAACTTGGTGTTGTGTGATTGAACAGAAGACACTAACCATCTGAGATAATTTCTGTATACATCTCTCTTCAGTTTTACAGTATGTTTTTACAATTTTTTTCTCTGTGAAACTGCATTGAATTTTTGCAATATCCTAACTTTCTCGGACAGCTGGTACTCATTGTGAGTGTGTATAGTATTTGTCGCGAGAACAAAGAAGAATTATTTTTTGTCACAAATACATTTTTGAGGCCTGGGTCCAACATTTTTCCCCCCTCGGCTCCTCGTGAAGTACTGAAAACATTTGAATCATTTAACAAAGATTTTTTTTCTTTTCTTTTCTTTTTTTTAATGTAATTTCTGTACAGCTTTCCACTCTTGATGATCCAAGAGCCCATAACCTTTGTACTGAAGATAGTCTAATGCTATTGAGAAGGGAACTAGTTTATGGTCTTTAAAATTTTGAAATGTACCAAACACATACAAATTCAGATACATACTATACACTGGTACGTATTTTGTGGAGAAATATTATAGAGTTAACTGTAAAATCATGAGACTGAGTTTCTGACCAGTACCTACCTTAAGAAGAAATGTCAGTACTGTTGATAGACACACATATATAAAAGTAGGTACTCTGTGTCTCTTGGCGGTACTGACATATCTCTAAAGATAAGCACGGGCACCAATTTTGTATCATAATTTTATGGTTTTCTCAAGGGACTTTTCTGTTTGATACAGTGATATTGTAGTTATGGTGGTATGTATGTTCTTTTCTTAGAAGATTCTGTCTTTTCCATAAGGTCACTTGTTATTAACATAAAATGAGAAAAATATTTACTCTCTTAACTGTGTGATGAGTAATTTTGTTAACAATGAAGACTACATTCAATCTAATATGTGGTGATAGCTGAGAAGGCTGTGTACCATGTGGAGTTGTCCTACCCCCATACTGTTCTAGCTCAAGAGGCTGCCTCAGCTGGGTGCCTGTGGGCAGTAGCGTATGTGGCCATACTGCTCTGGCCAAATGCCTGTGGTCAGGGGTGCCCAAGTGGCTCCGCATGCACAGTACACATGCAGTAGGGCTGTCTTACCATGAACTCTTAACTGCCTGATCCTGCTCACAGGTGAGTTGGCAGGCAGTTGCTGGCACCCTTGCCACATGGGGCAGTGTTGTAATAACTAATCCTGTGTTCAGAATGAGATTTTCACTCTGCAGCAGTGTGTGCGCTGATATGAAACTTCCTGGCAGATTAAAACTGCCGGACCGAGACTCGAACTCGGGACCTTTGCCTACTAGAGCACTTGCCCGCGAAAGGCAAAGGTCCGGAGTTGATGATACACCTCAACAGGGCTGACGCACAGCACACACTCGATGCTATTTCTCATTATGAGAGGGTTCAATGTTTTGCCACACTGAACAAGATGACCCAAAGAAGCTGTTATGCACCATGTCAGCATTGTAATCTCTTGGCAATTGATCTATTGCGATTCTTCAGTACTGTACAAGGCATTCCAAGAGGAAAGATCAATATTCAGGGATATGACAGGAACGATCATTTGAAGCATAAAACTTCATATGCACATATGACCTATTCCGAAAGGTTTCCAAGATAGAACACTCCGTAACATATGTTGTTATTTGTATTCTCAGTTATTCAGTAAATTGCCAGGTTTACAAATGTACACATGTACAACAGTTGTAAACTTTACAATATGTGTTTTACAAAGTATCAATTGGAAAAAAAAAACATATTTTTAACACATTCATCCCCAATCATTGTTGTACGGTTCAGAATAAATGTTTGAATATCTCACTGTCAGCAGCAGCAGGTGCACTACCACTGTAGAAGCCTTAAACATACACCACACCTGCATATTCTTCATTAGTGCAGATGTGTGACATTTTAGTCATTGTATTTATAAACACAGCTACCCAATACTTGTCTCTGATACACCATCAGTTGCTTTATTTCTTCACTCGCAACACACAATGGTCAACTGTGTGTTCAACCAGCTCGTTTTATGGCAGAAAGATAGCTCAAGCAAAAACATTTAAAGCAACAAGATAGGTTGGGCTAGCATAAAATGTCAAAGAGGTTGGGTGTGTAAGATGTGTGTGCAACTAGCCCAAAAACAAACGTACATTAAATGTGCTGCAGCTCAGAAATCATTCGGAATAGAGCATATGCCCATATGCAGTTTTTATGAGTGTTCCTGTCATATCCCTGAATATTGGCCATTCCTCCTAGGACACCCTTTATATTAAAGAACAGTGACCTCCAGTTAAAGCTGGTCTGTAAACTTTATGCCAAGAATTCATCCAGTGTCTCATATTCATTGTCTTTATGTATATGAACTCTGTTTTTTTGCTTAAAAAATAAAGTCTTTAGTCCTAAAGTTATACATTGAACAGTGAGAACATTGTGAATATGTCCGTCAAAAGTAGTTTGTAAGATCATGTGGTGCCATGGTGCCATATGTAAGACATGTAACAAGTGGAAGGATTTGTACTCCTTTTGTATGCTGTTCACTTAATTAATTTGAACTCATATATCAACATGTGGCAAACCGTGAATAAACCCATCTTTAGTGATAAGATAAATATTGCAGACAGTGGTGATGAGGCACGTGGCCAATTTGACAAAACCCAACAATGGAAAGTCCACCAAGTAAAGCACAGTTGCGCACTCTCTCCTTTTAGTCGGTCCATATAACTGTCCAGCAAGGGCATTGTATGATTCTGGCTGTGCCTCCCAGGTACAGATACTTATGCGGAACTAGCAACATAGCACAGTGGTAAGACATATGGCTTAGCTATGTCTATGAGAGGACACCAGTTCCGGTAACCCATATTGGGGTTTACAGTATTCCTCAACCACCGGAGTCAAATTTTGGTGTCATTCCTTTGATCAATCTTTTGCAACCAAAGCTTGAGCTCTGTCCCAAATGACCTTATTGACAAATTTATTGCATGTGTATTGTACTTGTGGAGCCACTTGGAAAGTCCTACCCTCGGACATTGCTATTGACATGGTATTAGACTGTAATATTCCTTCTTTCTTTCATTTATGTGTAAAGTTTCCATTGCTTTTGGCAAGCTACTTCATTGTGTATCACTACCACTGAGCCATGCGGCATGAATTCATTAGTCAATTTAGTGCCCACTTAATGGGGATATACAGGGTGTTACAAAAAGGTACGGCCAAACTTTCAGGAAATATTCCTCACACACAAATAAAGAAAAGATGTTATGTGGACATGTGTCCGGAAATGCTTAATTTCTATGTTAGAGCTCATTTTAGTTTCGTCAGTATGTACTGTACTTCCTCGATTCACCGCCAGTTGGCCCAATTGAAGGAAGGTAATGTTGACTTTGGTGCTTGTGTTGGCATGTGACTCGTTACTCTACAGTACTAGCATCAAGCACATCAGTACGTAGCATCAACAGGTTAGTGTTCATCACAAACGTGGTTTTGCAGTCAGTGCAATGTTCACAATTGCGGAGTTGGCAGATGCCCATTTGATGTATGGATTAGCACGGGGCAATAGCCGTGGCGCGGTACGTTTGTATCGAGACAGATTTCCAGAACGAAGATGTCCCGACAGGAAGACGTTCGAAGCAATTGATCGGGGTCTTAGGGAGCACGGAACATTCCAGCCTATGACTCGCGACTGGGGAAGACCTAGAACGATGATGACACCTGCAATGGAAGAGGCAATTCTTCGTGCAGTTGACGATAACCCTAATGTCAGCGTCAGAGAAGTTTCTGCTGTACAAGGTAACGTTGACCATGTCACTGTATGGAGAGTGCTACGGGAGAAACCGTTGTTTCCGTACCCTGTACAGCGAGTGCAGGCACTATCAGCAGCTGATCGGCCTCCACGGGTACACTGCGAATGGTTCATCCAACAATGTGTCAATCCTCATTTCAATGCAAATGTTCTCTTTACAGATGAGGCTTCATTCCAACGTGATCAAATTGTAAATTTTCACAATCAACATGTATGGGCTGACGAGAATCCATACGCAATTGTGCAATCACGTCATCAACACAGATTTTCTGTGAACGTTTGGGCAGGCATTGTTGGTGATGTCTTGATTGGGCCCCATGTTCTTCCACCTACGCTCAATGGAGCATGTTATCATGATTTCATACGGGATACTCTACCTGTGCTGCTAGAACGTGTGCCTTTACAAGTACAACACTACATGTTGTTCATGCACGATGGAGCTTCTGCACATTTCATTCAAAGTGTTCATACGCTTCTCAACAACAGATTCGGTGACCGATTGACTGGTAGAGGCGGACCAATTCCTTGGTCCCCATGCTCTCCTGACCTCAACCCTCTTGACCTTCATTTATGGGGGCATTTGAAAGCTCTTGTCTACACAGTCCCGGTACCAAATGTAGAGACTCTTCGTGCTCGTATTGTGGACGGCTGTGGTACAATACGTCATTCTCCAAGGCTGCATCAGCGCCTCAGGGATTCCATGCGACGGAGGGTGGATGCATATATCCTCGCAAACGGAGGACATTTTGAACATTTCCTGTAACAAAGTATTTGAAGTCATGCTGGTACGTTCTGTTGCTGTGTGTTTCCATTCCATGATTAATGTGATTTGAAGAGAAGTAATAAAATGAGCTCTAACATGGAAAGTAAGCGTTTCTGGACACATGTTCACATAACATCATATTTTCTTTCTTTGTGTGTGAGGAATGTTGCCTGAAAGTTTGGCCCTACCTTTTTGTAACACCCTGTATAGTGATTTAAACATCAGTTACAAATCACAAATTATGGTTGTCTTTGTGATGAGGAACAGGTAAAATGCAAATAGTGAATCTTGTTGGATGTTTATATATTATCAGTAGTATCTATGGCAACTGGATAAATTATGGTAAAACTGCTAGTGTATGGCAGGGTGTTTGATTGTCATGCTGCACCCTAAAAAGGAGATATGTAAAGTAAAACAGGTGGTGCAACTACTGGCAGCTTACTGTGTTGGAGAAGGAACAAAGAATTTGTTGCAGGTTGCTTATTGCTCGCTCACATCCTTACCAAATTCCACAGACATCTGATGGTATATACCTCAATCCTTGTACCAATAATTTGTCGATTTTGTGCCATAATCTACAGTGCTTTATAAGCCAGAAGTTAAACAAGATACCTTTCAGTAGATGGTTATAATGTTTTGGACATTTCTGTGACAGAGGATTATTATTCAGATTTAGAAAATCCCCTTGATGTATAAACAGTTACTTTATGGTGTGATAATTTTTTTTTATATCAGTAACAGTTATATGTAACACTATTTGGATCATTAAGTTTGTAAAATTATCTTTATTGGTTGAATGAACACTTTCCAGAGACCATTGTCTTATGAGAAACACTAAAGTTAATGTGATCCATTTTACATTTTAAAGCTGTGATTTTAATACTGTAGTCTGCTACAAGGTATCTTGATATGTTAAAGAATTAAACATAGCAGAAATTGTCTTACAGTGTTGTTGTACAAATGTATTCAGTAACAGCATATAGGTTATTTTCATTTTTGAAAAGTCGACTATGAGCAATAGACAAATTTTTAGGCTTAAATAAAACTGTGTCTTCATTTTGTCATTATTTTCTGTTGTATAAATGGCACTTGAGATTTCTGCTTTGTTTATGAGTGGTACTAAAATAGTATATACTTCTTGCTTCACCTACTGTATATCCATTACACAATAGACTCTGTGTGTTTTAGCAGTATGTCGTAATTATCAGTTGTCTGTAAGTTATTCTTTTGTAATATTTCCTTTAAGTGTGAGAGAAATATTAGTAATTTGATGATGAAATATATCCAGTATATCATTAAATGTTTAATATCTTTTCTTCCACTTTGTCAAATAATTTTTTTTTTCTTGGACTTCCTCTGAATCCTTCCTCTCTTTAGTCAGAGGAAGACATATGTAACTCCACAAGGTGATATCTCTATCACCTTTTATTCATCTTTGCTGCCATGTGGTAAGTATAAAATTTTCTGTCAGTGTTTGACTGTGCTTTCATTTTGGATACTATTTTCCATTCAAAGCATATTATATGGCTAGGATTCCAAAGAAAACAGTTATGTAACTAATAATGTATACTATTAATAGTATGGTATTTGACCTTCATTGCTATATTTGACACACTTGAAGGAAGACTTTATTTTATTTTTCGAGAAGCATGATGAATTATTGTTCAAGAGATTGAGTTGGTTTGCAGCTAATAGTGTAGTTCTACTAATGTAATGTTCATGCAGCCAGGTAATGCCCTTGACAGCCAGCGGCAATCCTGTAAGTTATTTGCACATTTGATAGTTCCTCCTGTAAATATTTCATAGCATACCAGATGGAACTTTGGACAGGAGTATTTTCATGGTGATACAATATAGGCCAATCTCAAACAACTGCCTCAATGTGGTAAGCATGCGGTTGTCTGAAGAATTTTCACAGCCACATATTTGTACCTTTTTGTCAACTGAACTGAACAGTCAACAGTTCAAATCAGGGGATACAGGTTGGACCATCACATTACTTCTACTGAATTTTACTCACAGCACCACACACAGGTAAATAATACTCACCGGGTGTCGACTAGGTAAACAAGCAACTGGGTGAATGTCATGTGTTCCAGGACTCGCCACTTGAAACTTTTCTCTACTGTTACATAGTCCAATAAAAGTGTATGAAGCAATCCAAGTGATTTTGCACTTTTCTTGTTGCAGTCATTGGCTTCAGAGCAATTGTACAAGATTAAAAACACGGTCTTAGTTTACTCGTGACAGATTGTGTTTGCATTCTGTCTGCATTTCCTGCAATTTAAATTCTCTGCGATTTGTGACACAAAACGATCGCTGCAGTTCATACAGTATGGGTTGGAGTTTGGTAGTCGCTATTTGTTGCTTCTTAAACCTACAAAAGTAGTGATTGGGATTAATCCCCGTTCCATATTTCCGTTGACTCCTCCTTAACAAAAATTGTTTTTGGTGTTGGTACGACGTATGTACAGTGAGTACTGCATCTCACTCAGTCGGTGTTATCAGAGTTGTCTGGAGGCTTTTGCCACTTGTCGTTACCTTTTTTTATTTGTGATATCCCTGTTTTTTAAGGTCACAAGATAGTGACACCAAATGTTGTAAAAACTTGATTTCTATGTTGTACAGAGGCAAATGTGGGTAAGAAACTTGTAGTATAATTTTTAAAAGAAAGCTAAAATGCAAGTAATGGGAAGATGTTGATGTAAGTTAGTGTTTGTCTATTTTAGCTGCTGAAAAGTAAACCAGTTTGTAAAAAATTACTGACTAAGCATTATTTTTTCTGAGAGGTAAAATGAAAGTGTTAAGAAATAAATGCTTAATGTTTGGAAAAATATTGCATTATTTTTGGAATTAAGACACATTTTGAAATACCTGTAAATTTATTTTGTGTTGTCGACAGCCGCAGCATAAGTGGTGATGAAGATGGCCCATTGTGTGACACGATTAGCAGAAAAACTTTATTTTATCTAATAGCAACCTTGAATGCAGCATTTTATCCAGATTATGACTTTTCTGATGCAAAAAGTCATGAATTTAGTAAGGAGCCAAGTCTGCAGGTAATTTTGACACTGAATTAACTTTTTGTCATAGGATTGTAATGGAAGTGTCAGTTCTGTTAATTTTTCATTGTGCATTTGATTATTTTGATACTGAACTGTTATGATAAATACAGACTTCATAAATCGTTGTGGAGCAAACATTATGTGCATGTGTTTCTATAGGTTATCAGTCTTGGGCTGACGGCAATCGCATTAAGAAGAATTACACCAGATGCATTTCGCTTTATTTACAAAGCATCTTCCGTGGTTATTCTGTAAATTGGCTACATATATTTACACATTTTCTGATTGTTTTAGGTTAAAAAAAGTGTTTCCTTTACAAAGTTGATAAGCAAGCTACTTACTCCTTCCTTCCTTGCTAGCAGTAGTTGGTGTCGACAGGCTTCATTTCATATCTGCACTTCGCAGTTTCTGCGCTGCATTATTTACAATTGACTTTCTTAACTGTTTTTCATTATACACTGCCACAGTGTTTACGCCTATTTGTTTGTTTTTGTACGTGTTGTGAGTGTTGCCAACCTATGAAACGATTTGTGTGTGTGTGTGTGTGTGTGTGTGTGTGTGTGTGTGTGTGTGTGTGTGTGTGTGTAGACAGAGAGAGAGAGAGAGAGAGAGAGAGATAGTGAAATTGTCTTGTATGTAGGTAGAGACTGAGAGGAGTGGTGCTGTTTAATTTTTTTTAATAATTAGATTGCAGTAAGCTCAAGATGCATAACCTATAGTAACATATGTTAACAGCTGCTGCAGAAGATGGCCACCCAAACAAATGTATTATGGACACCTCGTCAGGCATTTCCAAGTGGCCTCCACATGAAGTTTACAAGTATTGTTAAACTATCCAACACATAAAGTTTAATAATACTTGGAGATCAAATAATATTATACCTAAAAATATTATTGTACAGGTTAAAAACAGTTCTCCCAGAGCACATAAAACTAAACAAATTGCTCAAAAAATTTGGCTAAACAAGGAAATCAAGTATCTTTACGCCAAAAAGCAAACCCTAAATTGGGAACTATATAAAGCACATCTTAAGATTAAGAGTGTTCTGAATAATACCTCTGTCTTCTCCCATTTGTTAGCAAGGTTGAAAATCATACATATGCAGTGATAGAAAAAATGAAAAAAAAACCTCACAAAAGAAAGGTTGCAAATTTAAAAGCTAATCAAACACCCAACACAGCCACAAATTACACCCAGTCTAAGGAAAACATCACTTCTATCCAAGACTGGTCAACCTCACTGATACTATTTCGTATACAGAAGAAATAAAACTACTCGAAAAAGGTCTGAAACACAAAGTCAGCACACACATAGATGATAAATACATACAAAAACCCCATAGTGGAATCAGAAAGCATTCTTAAGTAGGAAAACAGAAACTAAAAAAGTGAGATAAATGTTGGTCTGACGAGAGAGCTAGTCAGTAATGAAATCAAAAACATAATAACACAGATGAAAGAAAACAGAGGAAACCGAAACAATACAGATTCTACAACACTGACAAAACTTAGGAAGAAACTACAGGAACACAACACCATCATCACAAAGGCAGATAAAGGAAACACAGTGCTTCTCATGGATAAAGAGCAATACATCAGTGAGACACAAGAGTTCATCACAAAAAATAAATATAAAATCAGATCCAACAGATACCAAATGAAGCTGAGAAACACTCTGAAAGACATTGAACATACAATAGAAAAGAATGAAAAAGGAAAACTGATACAAACAAATCCCAGTGTACCTGCCCTCCGATGCGAACCAAAGCTACACAAGAAAGATCTCCCCGTCACAACTATTGTGAATTATAGAAATGCTCCCACTTACCCACTTGCAAGATACATGTTGAAAATCTTATCAGGAAACTAAAAATTACAAGAAGACAGGACTATAAGAAACACCACACAATTGATTCAGTACATAAAAGACATACAAGTTCCAGGCACAACCACCCTCCTGCCATTTTATGTAGAGAATATGTATTCCAATATACCAATAACTGAAACAATAAACATTATAGAACAAAATCTTAAGATACACAGTACACTTCCACATGAATACACCAAAGAAACAGTCAGGCTTCTAGAGCTAATAACAGAACAGAATTATTTTCAGTTCAGTAATGAATTATATTTACAAAGTGAAGTATTATCAATGGGCTCTCCAGTGTCTGGAACCATAACAAACATTTATGAACCATGTGGAACAGATTATATTTAACAAAATAGTGTCAAATAGGTGCAACATCCTATACTGGATTAGATATATGGAGGACATGTTATGCCTGATAGATGAACCAAACAATAAAATTGACCAGTTACACAGACAAATTCTGTTCGTGATAAGATACATTTCACAATAGAGAAAGAGCAACATAGATAGTTAAATTTTGTGGACATCACCATAATGATTCAAAACAACCAACATCCATTTGCCATATACCAAAAACCGACAACAACCGACAGAATTATATATGAGACATCACAACACCCCAATTCTCAAAAGCAGGCATCACTTAGGTACTTTCTCCACAGACTAAACACAGTACCATTAGATACAGACAATTACAAAAAAGAAATGAATATTATAATACAAATAACCACTAACAATGGATATGAAGAGAACTTAGTAACAAAGCTGAACAAGAAAATAAAGAAACAGAAAAGAACAAACACCCAACTGTCACCAACACAAGGACAAAATCATACACAATTACTCAAAATACAAGAATAGAAACAACACAAAATGTGAAAGAAACAGAAAGTAAAAGATGGTACACAGTGACATACAACTACAAATACACATACAGCATATCCAATATTTTCAAAAAATAAGGCATAAAAATAGCACACCGGACCAGCGATTCAATTCAGAAATACTTCCCAAAAACAATAGGGAAAACTGATCTATATCAGAAATCAGGAATATACCGACTAAAATGTTGTACATGTTATGGAAGACACATAGGTAAAACCAGGAGGACATTTGACACCAGGTACAAAGAACATGTAAGAGCATGGACGTATAGGACAAATCACTCACCTTTTGCAGAGCACTTACACCAACACCAGAATGAAATTACAACCAGAGACATAGACATGGAAATCATAAGGATAAACAACAACAAAAAACACCCTTCACCTTACAAGAAAATTGCCTCATCCGAAAAACCATAACAGAAAAGAAACAACTCATAAATGAACAGATCAACTTGGCAAACCACACACTCACTTAACTGATTGACCCCGTAATGTAACATTAAAAGTACACATGTAACCACATGCTTCATTTACCACTACCATTTCCTCCCAGATTCTGCTCTATAATCACTGTCTAAGCCCTGGTAATCTCTAGTCCCTGAACTCCCTGCTAGGAAACACTTTTCTCTCCCCCCATCCATACCCTGTTATCCCCCCTTCCATGACCCATTGCTCTCCATCTCATTACAGATTGCTGTTCACGTGACAATCACATTCCAATCTAAGTTGCCAGTGGCCGTGGCCATATGTGTGTGAGGTGTGCTTGCTTGTGTGAAAATTTGTGTGTGTTTTCTTCGCTGAAGAAGGCTTTGGCCAAAAGCTATAACGTGTAACAGTCTTTTTTGTTGTGCCTGACTGCAACTCAATGTGTCATCTTTACAGTAAGTAGCAGTTTTTCCTTTTCCTAATATTGTTGTTATTTCCAGTATTGTGAGAAAAGAAATGACTTGTACCTTATGTTATTGTCTAATTTTTTTGGTTGTTGTTGGTGGTGGGGAGTGAGGAGGTAGGGTTTCCTTGTGAATAGCTTGCAAAAGACCAAGGCCATAAATATTTATTTTTAGAGGGAAATGAAGGTGAACAGATGTTCTGTTTTTTTATTGATTTCATAAGACTGTAAGTTTCCATTCCTGTATTGACGGGCAATGCTGGCTTCCACTGCCTCTGAGAAAAGAAGAGTAACAATTGTGAAATTATGACATATTGAAGAATTCTCACCAAATAGTGCAGTGTAATAATAATGATGTTGTGTTCAAATTGTACTTTATAAGTGGACAGATTTGCACTATCTGTGCATCTTGTGACATTACTACATTGTAGACAGAGTAACTGCAATGTCTCTTCTGAAAGAGCTTGGGAAAATAGACTTCAACACCATCATCTTCTCATCATTTCCTGATGATTTTGGCTTTTTGTAATTTCCAAATTTGCTACTTTGTTAGGTGTTATGATCTGCCGCTACTATTCTCATTTTACTCAAAATGTTACCTTTAAACATTTGCAGTGTGTACCTTAACCTTTACTGTAGATGTAATTAGGTTTTGGTAATAGCCAAGATGATTTGTTGTCCACTTCTGTGTACTAGTCATGAGTCTTCTCCTTCCTCTGTCAGTTTAAAAATTTCTTCATTGGATATTTTATTTGTTTAGCTTTTCTTTGTTAGTCTTCTCTACAGCGATACTGCCACCACTCCAAAGAACTTCTTGTCAGTTGTCAACAGCATCCAGCTGCCACAATCTGCAAATATAATGTTCCTCGGATGAAATCTGTAGTAAAATATTTTTTTATTTTCATATTAAGTGACTTGTTTACCAGTACATGTGTTCTTCCTGTAAAAAAAATATGGTTTGCTGCTACAATTCTTCCTCTTGTGTGTGCAGCATTTGTTTTTCTTTTTTTTTAATTGATACTGTGTAAATAAACAATGTTATTTCAGTATCGGCCACTACAGCAATATCATTTGAAAATCTAGTACAGTAGGTGGTAGTACCCATTTACTTCACTTTGGATGTCTTTGTTTTGATAATATTCTTTGGTATAAAATAAATAAATACCAAATATGTATTCCCATTTAGCTCTAGTACCCAGTCGCCATTTATTACCTAAACCCAAATTTGTCATAAATTTTATGCTCAATTTTTTAATATATTTCACTTACCGTTTGCTGTTTTCTTTTTAAATTCTAGGCATATTTACACTGCATGTGCCACTATACTTATGTCTTCTGTTAGTGAAAGAATCTGCTGTATCCTCTTTTCGTGGGTGACAATTTTTTTTAGTGTGTTCTTTGCTGTCCAGTATATTTGCAGTGTCATAAAGTGACTTGCAAATTTGAAAAAGTTCTTCTTTCATCTGTTTGGGGCAGTATGATCAGTAGGATGTAATTTCACATATATGCAGCTCTCTCTCTAATGTCGTGATACTGTGATTCGAGATAGGGTCCACTGTTGACAGGCAGAGAATCTACACTGCTTTATAGAAGGGTGGGATGGTGTGCAATCAGATTAGGTAAAAGACAGCAAAATACGACAGGGATATGTCCGTCGCACTATTCTTATACCAGTGGGGAAGGAAAGCACGCTGGTTCTGTGTTGTTCTGGGTAGAGTGATGGCCTATGCCAAGTCATGTTGAGAGAAAAAATTAGCTCATATGGTGCTATTTCGTGTGTTGAAGGATATGTTAGTGTGGGGAAATAAATCTACTGTGATTACTTTAGGGCTTATATAGAAAATTATCTACACATGTGATTGCACGTCATATTCTGAAGAAATAGTAGGGCATTTGATAGGAAGAATGTACATAATGTTGTGTTTCCTGCTGAAGTGAACACAGTGTTGAACCGTTATCAGTATGACCTGACTTAACATGTAGCAATTTCCACATTGTTTTTCTGAGATTTTGCATCTGGTAGAGTGCTGTCATGAGAACTGAGTTCCAGCATTCTTGACATTGAATTATATACCTTCTTCAGAACAAAGTGTTAATTATGCTTTGTCGTGTGCATGGAAAGAAAATTTTGGTCAGATTTGTGTGAAAGTGTCAGAAATTCTGTAGCCAAGTAATATTTTTCCTCAGTATCAAAGTAACTCTGGAACAACCGTTTTCTTCCATTTGATTTTGAATTCTGTTAACTTCCTCTCTTATTTAACACTTTAGCTCTTGCAAGGCAAAGAATTTTTCTGGGGAACCCAAAGAAAGTAATTTAATAAATACTCTAATAAGAAAGTAAGGAAGACCATACAGATGAAGATCCCTAAAGGGGCTTAAAGCAAATAGTTCTTACAATAGACAGAAAAATTCCTTTTTTTCTTTTTAATAGTCTAGACTTGTCAGTAGCCCCTCTTAAGTAAGCTTGTAATTTGTGTGTGTTACACTTTATTACTTTTTTATGTTATTTTGTTTGTAGTGGGTGATGAACACAGTTGACAGCAATCTGAATGCAACAGCTGGTGAACAGTATCGTACATTGCGAGCTCAGCTGTGGGCTGCTGTTGATGATGAGATATCATTGAATGAGTGTGACATTTACAGGTTAGAAATTGAAATAATAAGGTATCACGAGTTTTATACTCTACTAATATTTTTTTCTCCTCTGCTAGTTAAAGCTTTGTGTACAGAAAAAGTTTTTGATAGTTAGTTCTTAAGTGAAATATTTATAATCCAAAGTTAAAATCTAGTGCATCATTAATAAAACTGTGATCTTAAGATTATGCCAAAGGCTGAGAGAGTGAGTCACTGATTTACTTCATGAATTTGCATAAGACTGTCATTTAGATTAGTTATTTTTATTTTGTGCTGTGCACATTTATGTATTACATTGTAACTACTGAAATCATTAAGAAAGATAATTGTGTATCATAAAATACGTGACTTGAGTCCCAATAGACACTGTGTGTGTGTGTGTGTGTGTGTGTGTGTGTGTGTGTGGGCCGGTGGGGGGGGAGGGGGGCTTTATGAAAAAAATAAAATAAAGGTGGATAAATATATTGTGACTCTAGGTTTTCTAAGTGTGGTAATCCAAGGTGTGTTTGGCTGGTTTGCTGCTCTCAGCAGAGCCAAGAAATATACCACGGGATATACCGTATTTACTCGAATCTAAGCCACACCTGAAAAATGAGACTCGAAATAAAGGGAAAAAAAATTTCCCGAATCTAAGCCGCACCTGAAATTTGAGACTCAATATTCAAGGGGAGAGAAAAGTTTTAGGCTGCACCTCCAAATCGAAACAAAGTTGGTCCATTGTAATATGAGACACAATTTAGGTCGAATGAATGACGATACAGCTACAGTAGTTTGGTTCGAGTTGTAAGCTTAGCAGTTAAACTTTACCAGGTAGCCATTGCTATGCGTCAGGCGCTCCGTCCGTATTTATACGGGTACCCTTCCTTTTTTACGTGCTTCGTCTGGTTTGAATCGATTGCTTATTTTGCTTTGATCTGATAAGTGCCGTTTTCTTTGTTATAGGTGTTTACGTCACTCTAAGCTGAAAATGCATACTGTACTGTGTCATGCATTGTTTGTCGCATTCTGATAGTGCGTGTTTACAACCTGCCGCCGCTCGCGGCATGGCTTGCTTTTGTGTGCGCTACCGCCGCTTACAATTTTTTTAAAAAAGAGAGGAATCGTCTCATTAGTGAAACAATGGCAAGAGACTGCTATTTGTTGTTACTTACACTGCTGCTTTCTTTGATAATGATCAACAAGAACCAAATAATAGACTGCGTATGATAGAACATGTTCTGATTGAGAGTTAGGCGAAAATTTTTCTCCATTTGAAAATCTTTGCGGCCGCTGCTTTAGTACATCAAATTCTGCACAGAAATTAGAGTCATCTTAGATTTAAAAATCTAGTCAGTTGCCGTGCTTCATTTCTGACTGTATCACTATTAGGCATAAGAATAATACGAATATAAACATGACACAATACGTATATTCTTCCGCGTTTGCTGTTGTCTCACTCTATGTTCGTAGTTTATTAGGCAGACAGGATTTAAATGAGATAGCAGCAAACACGAAAGAATACATGACAAAATGTTTATATTTGTATTATTCTTATGGTGAAGAGACTACTACATGTGATTCACATTTGATCAGGTTACTATTAGCAACCATCTCTTCTCACCGGTAGTAAAAAATTCAGAACGTAGAGTTGGCCATATTGACAAACATCCCAAACAGTCTTGTCAGTCGGATTTTCGTAGTACATTGAAATTCTGCTACATTTGAAGATGAACAATACGGAATTTGTATTTACTTCGTTGGATAATGTATGAAAATGCAGTGGTCGAAACTCGGGGCGGAGAAAAAAAAAAGGCTCGTCTTCCACCTTTTTTTCTTTTTTTTAATTTATTTACTGACGCCGAGGTTTTGGCGCCAGTATTTATCTTTGTGCCTACAAAGCATGTCTGTGTAGCACTACATATATTTGACGGCAGAAGTTAGTTGTGACGGCACCTACCAACATTGTTCAGTACTTCCGCTTGCTTTGCACTTGATTCTAAGCCGCAGGCGGTTTTTGGAATTACAAAAACCGGAAAAAAAGTGCGGCTTAGATCCGAGTAGATACAGTATACAGTATTATTTAGTTTTGAGATTTGGATTTCAGTTATGTGTAAAACTAGCTTCTGGTTAGCAGACTATGTTGAGATAGAAGCAAGATTATTCGTTGTCATTTAAACCTAACATTCCAGTCCTTTGGAATGATTACTGGATAATAACCTACAATGGTAAAAAGGTATATGATTTTACTTCATCAACAAAGTTTTTACTGATGTTTGCCATATTTTTCGTTTCCACACAATCTGGGGATTGAATGAATGTACACACATTAAACTGGTGCTTGTACATCCATAAACATTCCTTATAATCGAAACTGAAAGTGTGCAACACGAGTTATTGTAGGTTGTCTATGACCGTTGAATTGAAACAAGAGAGGACACATAATGTCCCACTGTATAGTTTTTTCTTATGGACTAACTTTTTTATTGTGCTTGAATGATTCATAATTTTTACATTATTCTATATTTGTGAGAAACCTACAATAAAGTTCAGATTATCCTTTTGTTACGATAATCACATTCTTTGCAACAAAATATCAGAGTATCTTGTATCTTTCTCTGATTCATATTTTGCAGTAGTTAACTAGCTACGTGTCACCAGTGAGAGACAAAAGTTTCAACTTACTTTCTTTTCTTGTTATGTTTATTTATGCAAAATATGAAAATGAAATTTAGTACAATGTATCACTTCAGCAATGGTGTGTGTGTGTCTATATATATATATATATATATATATATATATATATATATATATATATATATATATATATATATATATATATATAATGGAAGGAAACATTCCACATGGGAAAAATTATATATAAAAACAAAGATGAGGTGACTTACCGAACAAAAGCGCTGGCAGGTCGATAGACACAAACAAACACACAAAATTCAAGCTTTCGCAACAAACTGTTGCCTCATCAAGAAAGAGGGAAGGAGAGGGGAAGACGAAAGGAAGTGGGTTTTAAAGGAGAGGGTAAGGAGTCATTCCAATCCCGGGAGCGGAAAGACTTACCTTAGGGGGAAAAAAGGACAGGTATACACTCGCACACACGCACATATCCATCCACACATACAGACACAAGCAGACATATTTAAATATGTCTGCTTGTGTCTGTATGTGTGGATGGATATGTGCGTGTGTGCGAGTGTATACCTGTCCTTTTTTCCCCCTAAGGTAAGTCTTTCCGCTCCCGGGATTGGAATGACTCCTTACCCTCTCCTTTAAAACCCACTTCCTTTCGTCTTCCCCTCTCCTTCCCTCTTTCTCGATGAGGCAACAGTTTGTTGCGAAAGCTTGAATTTTGTGTGTTTGTTTGTGTCTATCGACCTGCCAGCGCTTGTGTTCGGTAAGTCACCTCATCTTTGTTTTTATATATATATATATATATATATATATATATATATGAGTGTGTGTGTGTGTGTGTGTGTGTGTGTGTGTGTGTGTGTGCGAGTATATACCCGTCCCTTTTTCCCCCTAAGGTAAGTCTTTCCGCTCCCGGGATTCTAATGACTCCTTACCCTCTCCCTTAAAACCCACATCCTTTCGTCTTTTCCCTCTCCTTCCCTCTTTCCTGATGAGACAACAGTTTGTTGTGAAAGCTTGAATTTTATGTGTTTGTTTGTGTGTCTGTCGACCTGCCAGCACTTTCATTTGGTAAGTCACATCATCTTTGTTTTCAGATATATATATATATATAAACTTATTTTTAAAAAATTAACTGTTACTATTGCTGTATTTCTCAGATAATGGTGAGCAGTTACTTTTTATTTGCAGCTATAACCCAGATTTGGCTTCAGATCCTTTTGGGGAGGATGGTTGTTTGTGGTCATTCAATTATTTCTTCTATAACAAGAAGCTGAAACGTATAGTGTTCTTCACATGCAGAGCTATTAAGTGAGTATTTTGTAAACACCAAAAATTTATGACTTTGTTTTCTATGTTGTAACAGTGGGTTGAAACTCTTAAAAGCTTTTGTTACTTTAACAAATCAGTTACTCCAAACAAATGAAGCATAACTTCTGCTTTAAAATTGTGTACTATTCAAGGGACAAACTTGAAAATGGATTATTCAAGAGTACCATTTCCTTGTTGAAAAAGTTTTTTGCCCATATAGTTTGATAAGAAGAAAAATGAGTGTGAAGAGTAGTGAAAGAAAACTATTCATCCTCAGCCATGTGGTCACAGAAATACAATGAAACACATTCAAATAAGACTTCTCACTACTTAACTCTAGTTTGACACATCTGTCCATTAATTTACTCTTAAATTCTTACTCCCACACTCTTGCCCCATGATCTCCCTCTTCGTCTGTCAATGTTGCCATCCCCAAATTCACTCCTGCATTTCATTGTTGCCGCATGCAGATTGTCTACCTGAACCAGGTTGGACTCATTGGTGCCCCATACCCTTGCAACATCTCCTCTCCTAGCTGTCACCTTTCCTCTTCCTTCTTCCTCCTCTCAACCACTTCACATGAGGCAACTTCACTGTACCCCATGTGGATCGTAGTTCAAGATAGTGTGCTTGTTTAGTGTGGGCGGGGGGTTGTCAACTCAACCATAAAGTGAATACTTAAATTCAATTAAGAAGTATATAGACAGTAAATATTAAGGCAAATAAAACTGGGGGAGTTATAAGATGCAGCTGAAATGGTTACTTACATATGCTGATCCAGTCACAGAAGCAGTGTTCTGTGTTTTGGGTTCTCAGTATTATACTGATGTTCCAAAGGAAAGAAGAGAGGTTAGGATTTAACATTTAGTTAGTGATGAGGTCATTAGAGATAGAGCACAAGCTCGGCTTAGGGAAGGGCGGGGAAGAGAATCATACATGTCCTATTTAGAAGAACCATGGTGACATTTACGTTAAGCAATTTAGGGAAACAACAGAAAGCTTAATCTATATGGCAATATGGGGAGTTGAGAGTTGAACCTTTGTACCTTCATTATCCTGAATGTGAATCCATTGTCTTACAATTTCGCCACCTCACACCCTTTGGTATTTCAAGGTATATTTCTGTCTCTGGTGACCTTGATGTCAATGAAATGTTAGACTCTAACCTTCTTTCCAAGGAATGCTTGTTACATTGCTGACAGATTTGTCTTATACTGGAGCACTACCTCACTTCTCTCAATTGCTCTTAAGCCTCTGTGTTAAGCTAAATATCCTAAGCTTTTTTTTTATTTTTTTACATTACTTTTATTGTATGGAGTTCTACCATGCTTCATATTTCACAGTGAACTGTAATCCTTGCATAACTGGTAGTATTCCAGGGTCTCACTTCCCTATAAGCTGGCCAGGTTCCAGCCCTTTTCGGCATTAAATACAATACTGAAAGTACAGTTTTTTGAAATTTGCTTTCAGAGGCTATGAGGAACAAGTGAAACACATCTGCTCATTTTGCAAAGTCTTAATTTGATCCTATGTGAACTATGGAAGTAAGTAGTGTGGGTTTTATAGACCATTGTATGGCTGCTTGTGTCTGTAAATGTGGGGATGGATATGTGTGTGTGTGCGAGTGTATACCCGTCCTTTTTTCCCCCTAAGGTAAGTCTTTCCGCTCCCGGGATTGGAATGACTCCTTACCCTCTCCCTTAAAACCCACATCCTTTCGTCTTTCCCTCTCCTTCTCTCTTTCCTGATGAGGCAACAGTTTGTTGCGAAAGCTTGAATTTTGTGTGTATGTTTGTGTTTGTTTGTGTGTCTATCGACCTGCCAGCGCTTTCGTTCGGTAAGTCACCTCATCTTTGTTTTTATATATAATTTTTCCCACGTGGAATGTTTCCCTCTATTATATTGTATTGAAAAGTATAGATGCATTCACTTGGGAGGGCATCATACTGGCCACTGGTGTCTGTAGGTTCAGTCTAACTCCCGACATCTCTGCTTTTGCCTCTGTGCAATAAGCTTTATAAGATTTTTTCGAAATGATGCTTTCACTCTAATGCAAAGTGTGCACATATTTGAAACTTCCTGGCAGAGCAAAACTGTGTGCCGCACAGAGAATCTAAATTGGAACCTTTGCCTTCTGTGGGCTAATGCTCTACTTAGTGAGGTATTTGGCACAACTTGTGATCTACCCTTACATACTAACATAAGTATGTCTCCCCTACCTTCAAACTTCACAGAAATTTATAGTATGTCTTGTACTAAATGCAATGTGAGGCCATATATTACAAAATCTAGTAAGTGTAACTCCTTTTAAAGGATTAAGTGACGGTGATCGTGCATCTGAAGGGGTAAAGCAGTCAGATTGTTAACCTCTCTTCCTTAACTAGCATTGTGTTAAAAAAAAAAGAGAGGGAATGAAAAACTGTAAACGGGTCTTGAACTGAGGTTCATCAAGCAATAGTAATAGTATGTGATCAGATAAACAAAGTCGGTCATCAGTCAAATCAGACAGCTAATTTCAGAGTAGCTGTCAATAACTTTAAGAAATCAGAAATAAATATAAGCTCATAACCTTGGAATTAAACAAGAACAAGTTAGTGGCATCAGTAAAGCTCCCTACTATTAAGCATCAACAAAGTAAATAAACATTTTCATACAGCCATGTTTACTGGCTGGTCACCAAAACATCTCTGATGAACAACAGAATGCTTAGGATATCAGAACCTTAAAAGTGATTTAACATTCAAAAGCAATTTTTGAAGCACTGATCATACATATAAATGTACAAATAAATTTTGTATTGATAATTTAAGCAAAAGCAATTTCAAACCAGAATGAAAATTTAAACTAACTATTTTAAGCAGCAATTCCATTTTCAGGACACACGGACCCAATTATGTTCTGCATTATCTTTTAGACTAATTGAATAATTTGATTCAAGTCATTGAACACTTTGAGTATTAATGGTATTTAAAAAGTCAAATAATTAATTTTTTGCTTGTATGGATATATTCAGATTTTCAGGATTAGAAACAGGACCCTAACATGGGCTGCATGACGTAGGTCCATGATGTTCTCCTAGTACGTGTGCATTGAAATTCACACATATATTGAATCACCACAGTAAAATAATTGATTCGTGCAGTAGTAGAGCCTTAAACAATCTATACATTGCCTGAGAGGTGACAAAGTGATAATATACTGTGGCAGTTATGCAGGGCTGTGTTAACCCTTTAACTGCTCTGGACGTATTAACGCGCGCGCCTTTGTACCTATCCCCCTGTGTACTCTGAACGTGTTTACACGTGCCACCAGTCCTCCTACCTGGTACTCTGAACGTGTCTGCTCTCATAAATTTATTACTTTCACTATCAGGCTTTTTAGAACATTCCACATTGTGGTGTGATGCAATATGCAGATAAATCTCCCATCCAAGGCTCATTTATAATAACATGCTAGTAATTTTGCCTTGCTTTCCCTCCACGACTTTTACTTCTCAGTAGTTAGATAAATATTGACTGTGCTATTCTTGGCGCACTAACTTGTTGCCCTCACACTTTTCCTTCAGCGTTCTAACACCTCCAAGGCATAGAAGGACTTCCCTCCTCCTTTCCTAACCTTTGCAGTTCTAACTAATTATTACCGACAAATGAATCAGTGAAATTACATTTTTTCCTCAGTTTTAATATGAAACATGGGAATTTTTTCATCTAGGAAAATCCCAGAAATTTTGAAGAATTCCGGGAATTTTTCATTGTTTTAGTTTTCAGTTAAATTTTTGTAATTTTGAGTGGTAAGATCTTATACTCTAACAAAGAATTTTACTTTAGCCTGCTACTGCAGAAAATAACTGCAGCAATAAAGCATAAATGAGAGAATAACACCAAAATAAAACATGAGTTGCAAAGAACATGCGCTGTTTGCAACAACAAAAATTGGTGCACGCACAAGCATCTGCTGACAGCAAAATGTGTGTCAAATGCTTTAAGACAAAGCCTATGCAATACTTCATAACAACAAACTGCTTCTGATGAGCGTGATGTCACAACTGTTTACATTTATAACAGGTCACAGGAAATTATTGTGGGAAAATATTGCGAATGGTGGTTTGAGAAGCGTTACTTGCGCAGTGATTAGTGCGATGGACTAGTTCAAACTCGCGTCTGGCCACACTGATTGAAGTTTTCCATGATCTCCCTAAATAATTTAAGGCAACCGCCGGGATGGTTCCTTCAAAAGGGCCGGCGGCTTTCCTTCACCATCCTTCCTTAATCTGAGATAGTGCCCTGTCTCGAATGACCTCATTGTCAGTGGGGCGCTAAACACTAATCTCCTCCTCCTCCTCCTCCTGAGAATCATTATTTTCAAAGTGAATTTCCTGTTACACAAGATAAGTTATGTTACCTGTGAGAATGTGTGATGAATTTCTTAAATCATCAAGTGTTTGATTCTCATTTGAAACTTAATTCTTTGAGGACCAGCCACTTAGAAAAACTTCAGGCGCAGAAGACCAGTCATGTATGCCATTATGTAAAATTTTGGTGGCACATTTTTGTTTAGGGGGTAAGTGTAACCACATTTTGGCATAGTTCAACTTTGACACCAAATTGCCAACTTGTTATTGAAGATATGATTTTGAAATTTCTCATGCCTAAAGTTTGACTTATTGACTTTTAAACAATATACATTTTGTTTTTGAAAAAAAAATTACATGGTCAAATAATTGTTTTCAAAATTTTGTGTTGTGAGGTTACACTGGCCCCATAGTTCGGGGCAAGTGTAACCTCGCATTGTTGTACCCATACAGAGCATTGTAAAAGAAGCTTGGGGTAAGTGACCTGATTACCCAATTTTTACTGAATTTGAGGATTTTTAAATTATTAAAATATTTTAAATTTTACTCAAGATATGAACTTTTTTGCACACGCCTCTTTGTATATTATGAAATACACAGAAAATGTTAGCTGAACTAAAAAATAAGTGTTAGCCTAAACCATAAAACACTGAAACAGAATGCTTCATAGATGATTTATTTTTGTTTTAGGCCAGTAATTTATTAGTTCAAATTCTACAAAAGTAATATTTTTTCTTTAGTAGGCAATTTAACAAAAATAATAAAATATCTAGCATCAAGAGAAAAGAAAAATTCACTTTATAAGTTCACTTTCTATTATTTTTCATGGTAATTGAACTAAAGTTGTTGGCAATTTGTGTTTAATGCTAAACTGCCCTTATTCAACTTATTATATTCACACTTAGGCCCTAACTATTATTTAGTCACTGAATGTTGTATGAAGCAAATGTAACACCAAATGTCTGGTCTCCCCTGCGACCCAAAGTAGGCTCAGGCAACACTGAAATGACATCAGAGGATGGAACTTCCGTCTCATCTCTTCTATCAGGCCAGTAGAACGTGGTGCCATGCTTTGTCTTATTTTTGCGTCTGAGGAAAACCACTTCTGGATCTCCTAAAGCACTAATTTTGGTAACTTGGCCAATAAAATGAACTTTCTTACATTTTGTTGCAAAAGCTAGCAGAACATAGTTTACAACTGTAATTTTGTCTTTGGCTTCAAAAAAGTTTGCCTCTTTTTCTTCTTCTTCTTCTTCTTCTTCTTCTTCTTCTTCTTCACAGTTTATCATTTCTTTCCTGAGATCGTCCAGTGTTATTATGGTCCCATTTTCTTCATCACTACTTATTAAAGATAGGCCTCCTTCAGTTTCACCTTCTTCACTTGTTAATTCAACTTCCAGTCTTTTTTTCTTGTTACCCACATGAGCAATCAGGAATTTTTTTTCCACAACAATCCGAGATGCCATTTTGGATAAAGTAACAGCACTTTGTTTGGAAGATTTACTTTTCATTACCAAGCCCTTTTTTATGTCGATAATGCTTTTTTGTTTTGCTTTCTTCTTATTATTCTTGTTTCCTTTAAAATCTTTTTCTTTATAGATGGCATCTTGAAAAGTGATAACTTCAGCTGCTGGTGCAATCCTTTTCTTCTTTGTTTTACCAGTGGGACTGTTTCCAATAATAAGTTTCCAAATGACAAATCAGAAGTTCCAGAACATAATGAAACATTGGTTAGCTCGGGAATGGTTGAGAAAGAACTCTGTCTGATACTGGGAGAACTGCAGGGCTCTGTAGATGTAGGCCTATAAAATTCTGGAGGTTGTTCAGCTGGAAGCTTCCCAAAAATCTGAGTACTTTCTGTTAGAGACGTAGCTTCCACACAGTCTATGGCTGCATTATCGTGAGCTGGCAATGGATTTGTTTCTGCCAAAGATTTTGTATGAGCTACATATCTTTTATATGCCTCCGGATCATATTTAGTTTTATCAATTACTTCTCTACTGTAAGGGAATATTCCTGCTTTTTGAAACCCACTTTTCAACAATTCAGGTGGTGTTTCATTCCATACAGCAGTGAGGAGATTGGAAAAGTCATGTTTGTTAATTTTTTACTCCTCGATGATGTCTCTGGTGACGAGTTAACTTTTGGTCCCAAGTAGATTTCACACTCTTAAACACTGCACATCCATTGGCTGCAGGATGTGACTTGAATGAGGGGGCAGCTTTATTATTGTAATATCATTTTCAATAGCACTTTTAATCACATGGTCATCAGTGTGTGTAGTGTGGCCATCATAGATTGGAAGGATAGGTCTATGTGGACCACAAAATTTCAAAAAAGATTTTTCAAAATAATTTTAAAAAATGTCTGACTCCATCCCTTTATTGAAGCAGCATAGCAGGTTTCAGGAAAAGGACGTTGTGGTGGTGGTACCCTTGAATACTATTAAGGCAGGCAGCTTGTCCCCATCTGCATTACCACCAAGCAACGCAGTGGTAGTTTCCCTAGCAGGTCCCGCTGTGATTCTTGGAGAGGGAGAATTAGTTTTACCAGTAACTTTGGTTTTTGTTGGGTCTAGAGAGAAACTAGTCTCATCAATATTAAACATCTGCTTTGGTTTGTTTTCAACGTCTGAGTCTCTGGGTGTTTGTTTTCAGAATATCAAAATACCCCTCAATGATGAAAGGATCAGAGCCTGCTTTTTTTGTGCATATTCAAGGGTCTGTGGCTTTTTTATAGGCAATTTATGCCTTTTCTTGAACCCCAGGAACCAGTCTTCTCCAGGTATACAATTCTTGAACGCGTTTGGTATTTTATTTCTTCTTACATACTTCCCAACCAATTCCAAAACTTCCTTCCTGCTTAGGCCCCACCCCCACTTTTCTAAAGTTGTCAGTTGATTTGCTGATTGCTGCTCTTTTTCATATGGGATTACTGTAGATCGTCCTTGAGAAACACTTTTAACACCATAAGAATCTTTTATGTGTTTCTGAAGTGTTGAGTAGGGTATTTGATATTTAGCACTAGCCTGATGTATTGTACAAATTCTTCTTTGTATATCATCAGTTGAACTGGAAAACTGTTCTTTTGTGTAGGAAGTAGCATGGTTAGTCTTCCTCTGGTAGTTCCTAACCATTTTGGCACTTTATGTTTCACAGATAAAACTTGGCCTACCACACTAAGTCACAAATATGAAATAAAACAGATTAACAATGGGATAGATAAGTTATGAAAGATTAGGTTTACTCATGTGTAACTAATTTTTCTAAGAGAAATACCTTCTAACCTTGCTGATGAGCGCTCAGTAGTCCAACCTCTCAATACACCGGCACACATATGAAAGGACAACACGGAAATGAATTATCATGCTCAACATTGTTGCAGTCAAACAATGCTTCACATACTGTACTACAGTAATTGAAATTGTGGCATTCTTCACAGTTCTGTGTCGTATTTTATAAAAGGAAAAGTGGTTTATAAATATAGTAGACTTAAATAAAAAATAATATATATCTCACACAAACTCAGTAGGCCTACAAATCCAGCACATCAAGTATTCTGGTATCCATATGTACAGGAAGGCCAGTTTTGTTGATCTAGTGTGATAGCAAAAACAAGGTTACGGCTTAAATAAATAAATCTTTTCCAGCAAGTTTGTTTGGGGCAAGTGTAACCCCCCCCCCAGTTACACTTGGCCAACCGATTGGTTACACTTGTCCCACATGGGAAAAAGTTGGAGTAAGTGTAACCATGCCTGGCATATCAAGAGCTTTATCAGTAGAGTAAAACAAATCTCATATTTGAAATTATCATGCAAGAGTTAGTTTGTAACCAAAAAATTGCGCTGTTATCTTTAAAACTGCAAAAATGACAGACCACCAAATTCTGAGCATGTCACTAACTCACAGAGTGAAAATGTAGACGTCAATTCAAGTCCAAAAATTAATTACCAATTTATGTCAGATTTGACAACTTATGGTTAAATATAACAAAGACAGGAGTAAATTAACATGTGTGATAGGTCAGAGGTAAAAGTACAGCTTCTTTAAGGCACCATAAGCCGTGGTTACACTAACCCCATGGTTACACTTACCCTACTTCACCCTAATTTATCTTAAAGGGTAAGATACACTAAAAGGGCCAAGCAACAAGCTTAGTTTTTCATATTTATTTTAAGAGATTTTCTTCTGTAAAATATTTTCTCAGTTTTTAAAATCTTTCTTTTTATATTTTTGGGTTTTTAGGTTTTAAAATTTTGTTCTTGTCTTCCTTTATTTTAATACTTGATTAATTTCTTCAATTTGGTTTGTTTTCTAAACATTCTTTTTTATCATGACAGATGCTGTTCGAAATGTATGTTTAAACATATTTAGGAATTAGCAGGTTAAAATAAATTACTCTTTAATATTCATTTGTTTTAAAAACATTTTCATTAAAGAAACACTTTAGTTATTGTTAGACAATACAACATATCATTAGGAACAATTATTACAGTTTAGGAATTGACATTGGTGAATAACTCACTTCGAGCTTTTTGTGATAACATTGATTCTTTCTGTAATATGTTCTTGGTCTATCTGAGCATTTTGAATGGTCCCCTCAAGTTTTGCCTTCTTCTCTTTAAGCTCTCTGATTTCAGTGTCAGAAATCTTCCTTTAAATCAGATCATCCTTTTCTTCTGGACTCCTTGTCTTTTCGCTTTGTGAGATCTTCAACTTAGGGATCTCACGAGTTTCTTCTGTAGTGAATAAAGGACTGTGTTATAGGCACTTGTTGGACCCCTCCGTGTATCTTGACCATGTTGTACGCTTGGCTGCTGAGAGGTGGGATTGGCCCAGGGCAGGATATATGATTTGGCCTCATCTTCAGATATAGAAAATCAATTTAATTGTTATTTTAAAGAAGGTTTGGCATTTTTTAGATGTAACACGATTTGTGGAGTATTCAAAATACACAAAAAATACTCATTGGCATGAAATATGGAGTAAGTATGAGGTTCATTCAAATGAAACCTGGTCAGTGCATTGCAAGATCAGAGGTTAATGTAAGCACGTGATAAGCCATTGCGAATGTGAAATGCTGGTACATTAATAACTGGCATAACTGCCAGAATGTTTAATGCAAGCAAGCAAATGGCAGGCATTGGGTTGTATAGGTGCTGGATGTCAGTTTTTGGGATGAAGGTCCGTGCCTTTTGCACTTAGTCGGTCAATACAGTGACAGTTAACGCTGTTTATGAATGGCTGTAGAGTTCTCGTCTGATGATGTCCCATACATGCTTGGATGATGTCCCATATGTGCTTGGATGATGTCCCACATGTGCGTCAATGAAGACAGATCTGGTGATTGACCAGGCCAAAGCAACATATCAACACTCTGTAGTGCTTGTTAGGTAACAACAGTGGTATGTGGGCGAGTGTTAGCCTGTTGGAAAAGTACCCTCTGGAATGCTGTTCATGAATGGCAGCACAGCAGGTCGAATCACCAGATTGGCACACAAATTTGCATTCTCTGTGCATGGGATAGCAAGGAGAGTGCTCCTGCTGTTACATGAAATCATGCCACAAACCATAACTCTAGGCATAGGTCCAGTGTGTCTATGTAGACAAGTTGATTGCAAGCCCTAAACTGGCATCCTCCTAACTAACACATGGCCATCACTGGCATTGAGGCAGAACCAGCTTTCATTAGAAAGCACAACAGATCTTTGCCCTGCCCTCCAATTAGCTCTCGCTTAATGCACACTACAAGGTGTCTGGTTCGGAGCTTTCCTTGAAGTAACCAACTTGTAACACTTTGTTGTGTCACTGTGGTGCCAACTGCTGCAGCAGATGAAGTATGATGCGCCAGAGTCATACGTCAAACACTGTGGTCTTTCCTCTTGGTAGTGCCAAGTGGTCATCTGGAACCTGGTCTTCTTGCAACCATACATTCTCACGATCACCACTGCTAACAGTCACGTACAGTGGCTCGATTACTGACAAGTCTTCCTGCCATGTTGCAGAAGGAGCATCCAGCTTCTCATAGCCCTGTCGCATGACCTCATTCAAACCCAGTGAGGTGTTCATAATGGCGTATTTATCACCTGGAAGGCATTCTTAACTAACATCAGCTCACCATATCCATTTTTCAGGGATAATTAATGCTCAAGGCTGTTACACTGTGAATTTAAAGCAAAGTTGATTTGCTGCCTCATAGTAGCACTACCAACATCACTGTACATTTATTTTCATGCTCTCTGTTATTTCAGAAAACCATAACTAGTTGTTATAATACACCTTGTATAATGTTCTGTTGCAGTCTAAATCTTTTGCAATATAGGGAAACAAAAACTGTCATAATCCTTGTCTCCAGTTTTGCACTGCTGCTTTGAAAGAACGCACCAGTCAGATGGTATCTTGCACGAGTGTGCAAGGTTAAATACGAGCATATCGAGAAAGGATACCAGTGCCATAATGCTTTCATCGAGCAGCAGACTGAAAGAATAGTAATGAATATTGGTTTGAGAGGTAGTGATGAACACAGTTATCAGGAGCCCTGGACCACCTTAGCTAGGGAACTGGATTATAGCTTGACCGAGACTGTCATGGCAAGAGGGAAAACTGATTCGGCTGATGAACTTATAAGTTTAACTTTAGATGCTACTCAAGAATAAATTATTGTAATATGTATGTACTCACCATTTAATTTTATTTTTTAGATTTGTTTAATTTACTTTAGCTTCACTTTAAAACAAAAGGCTTAGTATTATATTGCTTTTTACATTGATGAAATTTCTGTTGTCAGTAACTGTGTGACATGGAGTGTTCTGTCCCCGTTCGTACCCTGGCATACCCACAGATTTCAGTAAATAGATATCAGTGCGGTTGCATATAAACCGCAATGAGTTGCGCAGTGGGTAGCATACCATAACGTACTTGCCTATAGTACTATTAATGGCAGTTTGTGAGCCTTTCATTCACCAAATCTGTCGGACGTTTTTGATGCACCTTTTATCTGACTCAGTTTTTAACACGAGCCAGAGTGCTGAAAGACTTCAGCTACAGCCATGGGAGAGTGTAAACATGTGCATAGCTATACATAGGTTCAGAAATGAGCTTGAAATTTGAAGCTCATGCATCTTACACAAGAGGTCTAATTGTTTCAAAGCAACTATACATATTTGGATGTATGAATAGTTTTCAAATATTTAATTTCTTCTAAATCTGTCATGACATCATTACGGTATTCCTTGATAAATAACTAGCCTCAGTGATCTCATCATCAGTCATCTTTGTGTGTTTCCATAAATCCCAAATGTGTCATGGTAATCTTCACTGTTTCACATCAGGTTTTCAAGTTTTGACAGTGAATTATCTTGAATAAATCCTCATATTTTTACATTTGCCACTTCATACCTGGTTTCGTAATGAAATAATTTCCTCTTCTTAGTGTGCACCTCTGGAAATTCGGGATGTCTGGCAACAACTTTAGATTCAGGAAGAATAGTATCCTAATATTCAAAAGATATTTTAAGTTATTAAATAAGCCGGCATGGTGGCTTACCTTAATATTGATGGTAGTATTTCAAGGTTGTAATTTGATTCTGTTGTCAGTTAGTACTAACAACTTTAATGGAATCGATGTCAAGATTAAACATTTAAAAGATCTCCCATAACCCAAAGAAACCTGTACTGCAAAATGTTTTTCAAATTTAACTTAACTTATTGGGAGTTTCAACAGCAGTGGCAACCTTATCCAAGTCAGCTGCAGTTGGGCTTACAGTGTCAACCTGAGCACTCCAGTGGGTATCAGACATGGAATATGAAGAACTTCTGACACATTGTTTCAGAATACCCAATCGTACCGATACAGAATATCCCATTGTTGTTGACTGCAACTGAAGCGGTCGTAAAGAAGTTGAATCACTCTGAAAAAAGTATCTGCTTCGTGACATCTCTCAGCTGCATGCACTCCAAATAAGTTAAGGCTATGACGAGCACACAAAGAGAATTTTGAAAGAGGACTCCACCGAAGGAAACATGTCAGATCTCCTTTATAACACCCTCTCATATTCCTGTCCGCAGCATTCACTGATAGGAACTGAGTGTTTAACAAGTATTGATCAAATTAAATATGCAATAGCAACTCTCGTTTTCTGGTTACAATCTAAGAATTCCAAAGTCGTTCATTTATTTCTTGTTTATACTCATTGCATGGGTTTATTTATATTTTAATTTACCACATTGTGATTGTCAGCTTGGAGTAGTTTGCAAACCCCCGACTTGTTAAATATTCTTATTGATAGAGTAATTTAACTTTTACTAAGAACCAGGACTTGACAACTCTGGTCTTTCAAGGCTTTTATTGCACCTTTACATACAGAACATATTAGATGATAAATACCTTGTTTCATGAGATCTTCTGTGTAACAAATAACAAGCATTTTTTCAATATGTACATATATACATTATTGATATAAACTTCTGGTCAATGTTATTCCTTGACAGCATGGCTGGTGCAGAAGACTCTTTGCTGCCTTTGACTACTTTGCCTGTTAAAACTCCAAGTATGTCTTCAACTCTCTTGGAACGGCATGGAGACTAAGCGAAATACATTATGCAAATAATAAAATACACAAAACAGGACTTGTCCCCTTATAATTCTCCTTACATAACAATTAAAACTTTATTTTCTCAATGATTATTCTGAATAACAAAAACGCATCAAGTCTACTAATAAAGATTGTTCATTTGTATTCAAAATCAGTATGATATTTCACTTCCACTCAACAAAATAATTTATTTCGAAACTTTGGCTGCAAAATATCTGGAAAATCTCACATATAAATTTCCTTATTGAGGTAAATATAACACAGGATGAATGTTGCCTGTTCAGCATCATTTGAATCAGGAGTTGCATCAACAACAATAGAGTAATATTTCACATTTTCCATCTGTTCTAAGATGGCACTACTGAGGCGATGGACGCAACTAGAAATAATTATGAGTATCACTGGAAAGTTAATGCACTTGTATCACTTTCCAGCTTCTTGTCTGTCTCTGACCTGCTACTGTATTTTGCGACAAATGGGTCATAGTGATTCGAGCTCTAATGTTCTGAGGAAATTTCTAGTATGTCGACCTCCAGTTTTCCGACATGAACCTCTGAAAGCCAAACTTGTTTTATGACAAATAATGTTGCATGAAGTAAAGTGAGGGTTCTCATGTAAGTTGGTTCCTCAGTGAATGAACAAAAGAAGAACATTACCACTTTACTTCCTGCTATTAGCATGGCCAATGTACCTCTTTCATGTAATTTCATTTCTTCACTTTTATGATTCATGCAGGACAACTACATACGCCTAGAGATATTTTATTTTCTGTGTGCTCTGGAATGCAAAATATTTTCTCCATATTTTGTGTAAAATCACCTTGTGATGGAATCAGAACTGCCTTATCTTTGAATGTTGTTGGCAATCCTACCAAATTATAACATCATTTACAGCTGTTGCCTTGTACATTTGGTAGGGAAATGTTTTGGTAAGTTTTCTACCAACATTTAAAGAAAGTGCATTTTAGACTCCATTACAAGGAAGGTGGTTTTACCCACAATGTGTAAAGAAAAGTTGTGCATTCAAAATTAAGCAAGAAACAATTGTATGCAGCTGACCTGTAAGAATCGTAACAGTGAAAAAGCAAGAGTTTTACTGGTTAAGCAGGTGCTGGAATAATGTTCTTTTATTTATTATATGATAAAATATTTATTTTTCAGCAGCAATCTGATATTTGTCCATTGAGCACACTGAGGGATATGAAACCTTGAGGCCCTTGCCCCCCCCCCCCCCCCTCCCCCTATGAGGCTTGGGCACCAAGAATTTTGCACCCCAGCCTCCCTCCCCCCACTAGTCGGGCCTTGTGGGCCATTCTTCAGCTTGCCATAAATTCTTCCCTTGTAGTCTCAAAGTAGTTATCAGGAAAAAGAAAACTGGCATTCTATGGATCGGAGCACGGAACGACAGATCCCTTAACCGGGCAGGTAGATTAGAAAATTTAAAAATGGAAATGGATAGGTTAAAGTTAGATATAGTGGGAATTAGTGACATTTGGTGGCATGAGGAACAAGACTTTTGGTCAGGTGAATACAGGGTTATAAACACAAAATCAAATAGGGGTAATGCAGGAGTAGGTTTAATAATGAATAAAAAAATAGGAGTGCAGGTAAGCTACTACAAACAGCATCGTGAACGCGTTATTGTGACCCAGATAGACACGAAGCCCACGCCTACTACAGTAGTACAAGTTTATATGCCAACTAGCTCTGCAGATGATGAAGAAATTGAAGAAATGTATGAGATAAAAGAAATCGTTCAGGTAGTGAAGGGAGATGAAAATTTAATAGTCATGGGTGACTGGAATTCGAGAATAGGAAAAGGGAGAGAAGGACACACAGTAGGTGAATATGGATTGGGGCTAAGAAATGAAAGAGGAAGCCCCCTAGTAGAGTTTTGCACAGAGCATAACTTAACATCATAGCTAACACTTGGTTCAAGAATCATGAAAGAAGGTTGTATACATGGAAGAATCCTGGAGATACTAGTAGGTATCAGATAGATTATATAATGGTAAGACAGTGATTTGGGAACCAGGTTTTAAATTGTAAGACATTTCCAGGGGCAGATGTGGACTCTGGCCACAATCTATTGGTTGTGAACTGTAGATTAAAAATGAATAAACTGCAAAAAGGTGGGAATTTAAGGAGATGGGACCTGGATAAACTGAAAGAACCAGAGGTTGTACAGAGTTTCAGGGAGAGCATAAGGGAACAATTGACAGGAATGGGGGAAAGAAGTACAGTAGAAGAAGAATGGGTAGGGATGAAGTAGTGAAGGCAGCAGAGGATCAAGTAGGTAAAAAGACGAGGGCTAGTAGAAATCCTTGGGTAACAGAAGAAATATTGAACTTAATTGATGAAAGGAGAAAATATAAAAATGCGGTAAATGAAGCAGGCAAAAAGGAATACAAACGTCTCAAAAATGAGATCGCCAGGAAGTGCAAAATGGCTAAGCAGGCGTGGCTAGAGGACAAATGTAAGGATGTAGAGGCTTATCTCACTAGGGGTAAGATAGATAACTGCCTACAGTAAAATTGGAGAGACCTTTGGAGAGAAGAGAACCACTTGTATGAATATCAAGAGCTCAGATGGAAACCCAGTTCTAAGCAAAGAAGGGAAAGCAGAAAGGTGGAAGGAGTGTATAGAGGGTCTATACAAGGGCGATGTACTTGAGGTCAATATTATGGAAATGGAAGAGGATGTAGATGAAGATGAAATGGGAGATACGATACTGCGTGAAGAGTTTGACAGAGCACTGAAAGACCTGAGTGGAAACAAGGCCCCGGGAGTAGACAACATTCCATTAGAACTACTGACGGCATTGGGAGAGCCAGTCCTGACAAAACTCTACTATCTGGTGAGGAAGATGTATGAGACAGGCGAAATACCCTCAGACTTCAAGAAGAATATAATAATTCCAATCCCAAAGAAAGCAGGTGTTGACAGATGTGAAAATTACCGATCTATCAGTTTAATAAGTCATAGCTGCAAAATACTAACGCGAATTCTTTACAGACGAATGGAAAAACTGGTAGAAGCCGACCTCGGGGAAGATCAGTTTGGATTCCGTACAAATGTTGGAACACGTGAGGCAATACTGACCTTACGACTTATCTTAGAAGAAAGATTAAGGAAAGGCAAATCTATGTTTCTAGCATTTGTAGACCTAGAGAAAGCTTTTGACAATGTTGACTGGAATACTCTCTTTCATATTCTAAAGGTGGCAGGGGTAAAATACAGGGAGCAAAAGGCTATTTACAATTTGTACAGAAACCAGATGGCAGTTATAAGAGTCGAGGGGCATGAAAGGGAAGCAGTGGTTGGGAAGGGAGTGAGAAAGGGTTGTAGCCTCTCGCCGATGTTATTCAATCTGTATATTGAGCAAGCAGTACAGGAAACAAAAGAAAAATTCGGAGTAGGTATTAAAATCCATGGACAAGAAATAAAAACTTTGAGGTTCGCCAATGACATTGTAATTCTATCAGAGACAGCAAAGGACTTGGAAGAGCAGTTGAACGGAATGGATAGTGTCTTGAAAGGAGGATATAAGATGAACACCAACAAAAGCAAAATGAGGATAATGGAATGTAGTCAAATTAAATCGGGTGATGCTGAGGGAATTAGATTAGGAAATGAGACACTTAAAGTAGTAAAGGAGTTTTCCTATTTGGGGAGCAAAATAACTGACGATGGTCGAAGTAGAGAATATATAAAATGTAGACTGGCAATGGCAAGGAAAGCGTTTCTGAAGAAGAGAAGTTTGTTAACATCGAGTATAGATTTAAGTGTCAGGAAGTCGTGTCTGAAAATATTTGTATGGAGTGTAGCCATGTATGGAAGTGAAACATGGATGATAAATAGTTTGGACAAGAAGAGAATCGAAGCTTTCGAAATGTGGTGCTACAAAAGAATGCTGAAGATTAGACGGGTAGATCACATAACTAATGATGAAGTATTGAATAGAATTGGGGAGAAGAGGAGTATGTGGCACAACTTGACAAAAAGAAGGGACCGGTTAGTAGGATATGTTCTGAGGCATCAAGGGATCACAACTTTAGCATTGGAGGGCAGCGTGGAGGGTAAAAATCATAGAGGGAGACCAAGAGATGAATACACTAAGCAGATTCAGAAGGATGTAGGTTGCAGTAAGTGCTGGGATATGAAGAAGCTTGCACAGGATAGGGTAGCATGGAGAGCTGCATCAAACCAGTCTCAGGACTGAAGACCACAACAACAACAGTCTCAAAGATGCACTCTTTGTTGACTGAGAATCCTCGTTCCATGCTGCTTGCCCATGTGACAAAGTGAGTGCAATTTCTATTGCCTGCTGCAGTCCATGGAGTGTTTTTTGCTTCCTGTGGTACTTCATCCAAAAGTTATCCAACCTTTCCTCTTTTTGAAACTTCCTCGCAGATTAAAACTGTGTGCCGGTCCGAGACTCGAATTTGGTCCCAAGTTTGAATCTCAGTCCAGCACACAGTTTTAATCCGCCAGGAAGTTTCATATCAGCACACTCCGCTGCAGAGTAAAAATCTCATTTCCTCTTATTTGTTGAATGTCTCGAATTTTGTCTTGCCATTCCTGTTTACAGCAGAAGCATATTGTGCTTCTGCTTTTTCAGCACATTATCCATCCATCCAGTTCCTCCCTACCAAAATATATGGAAAGAAATGGAATCATTTGGGACCAACCTCCCTGCATGCTATGGTGGGCTGAAAGCAGCTAACAGTTTTTGTCAACCCAAAGTATTGGGGAAATTTCTTGATCGAATTTAATCATTCCTCTTCTACAGTTGTTATGGAACTTACTGATCTTAATATCATCACACGCAAAAGATTGGATTGTTTGTCCAAATTAACTGATGATGAGACATTTGTTGTCTAGACAAATTGTCATTGTTGTCTCCATTATCTCTGTCAAAGAAGAATGTTTGGATGTGCTAACAGCCAATTGGATTGTGGATTCCTTAGAAAACGTGTCAAGTCTTCAGCAAGAGTCCTGAAAAAGATGATCTTCCGGTCACGTAGATTGTTCCTGAGGGAATTTTCGACTACCGTATAGCTAGCAAATGTTGATTTGCTTTTGTCTTTCAACTTTGCAGCAAGTATTCTCATAAACAGAAGCATTACAAGAGCTCACTCAGCCAGTGGATCATGCCAAACTTTAAGGGAAACCGTTCTGATTCCGTTGTCAAACTATACAGAGCTCTTCTGGCAGGGGTGTCCTTAGAAAGCTTGTGCAAGGCATGTAAATTCTGAATTATCATCCAGTGTGCTTCCTGTATTGCTGACTTTGAAAATGCCGTGAACAACATGAAGCCCACATGTTCCAATTTCCAATAAAACAGTGTCTACCTGTTCACTTTCATTCAAAACTTTTTTAAGCTCTGTTGAGAATTCAAGGTTGATGTTACGGCTGTCTGTTGGTACTTCTAAAAGTTTTTTTTTATTTTCATCGTTTCACCAGAATTTTTTTCTTTAAGGCCTTGACAGAATTTTTTTCTTTAAGGCCTCGAGTATCTTAGTTGCCACCAAATTGGCTAGAAACCCGAAGCATAGTAATGAGTGCACACTAGTAAAATTTATATTTTTTAATTGTCCAAAACAGCACTAAAACGTCCATCTGTGTTCTCTTGCATACCTTGTTCAGGAATTGATCAAAAGAAACAACAACCAGTTATATATTTATGAGGCCAAATCAAAAAAGGGAGGACAGCAAAAAATTTTTGGTGACCAATATTATATGTGAAAGCTTAGCATTTCTTGTAACTATGCTGTATGTATATTAATTCAAACCATTAAGTTTTCATGTTTGTGTGTTCGCACTACTTAACATTGATGTCCTATGCTCTGAAATCCAGTGTCATTGGCTGGCGAGATCACATCACACAAAAGCGCGTTGCAATCTTGATTTCAATGCTTCGGAAGCTACCATTCTGTATTTTGTGGAATTCATATTTATACTTTATAACACCAAAATATGCAGTGTACATGTTGCTGTGTGTTAAACATATTTGCAAAATGCATTATTTTTTGCTGGGTTTCATTTCCTAAAGTGAATAATGAAATTGCAGCACAGCAGGTAACATTTAAGTTGCAAGATCACAGGTTAGTGCCATTGCACTTGGTCACTCGATACAGGGACAGTTAATTATACTTGTGGATGACACTGGCATTGTCATATGTTCTCGATTGCAGACAGATCTGGAACGCTGTTCATGAATAGTAGCAAAACAGGTCGAATTGCCAGATCGACATACGTCATGGCGTGGGGGTAACCATGAGACTGCTCCTACTGTCATACGAAATTGCACTCCAAACCATAACCTCAGGTGTAGGTCCTGTGTGTGCAGCATGCGGACAGATTGGTTGCAGGCCCTCAGCTGGCCCCTTTCTAACCAACACACATCCATCATTGGCACTGAGGCAGAACCAGCTTTCATCAGAAAATACAACAGACCTTAACCCACCCCTCCAATGAGCTCTTGCTTGTCACCATTGAATTCGCAAATGGCGATGGTTTGGGGTCAGTGGAATGCACACTGGAAGTCATCTGGCGTGGAACTATCCTTGAAGTAATTCATTTGTAACATTTCTTAGTGTCACTGTGGTGCCAAATGCTGCTCAAATTGATGTTTCAGATGCAGTATGATGCGCTAGAGCTATACGCCATACACGATGGTCTTGCCTCTCGGGAATACCAGGTGGGAGCTGGGTCTTTTTGTGACCTTACATTCTCGTGACCACCACTGCCAGCAATCATATGCAGTGGCTACATTCCTGCCAAATGTTTCAGCAGTATCATGGAAGGAACATCCAGCTTCTTGTAGCCCCAGTACACAACTTGTTCAATGTCATTGACGTGTTGATAATGGCGTCTTTGTCACCTCAAAGGCATTCTGGATTAATGTCAACTCACCATGTCCAATCTCAAAAGTAACTAAACCACACGATCATTACAAGGTGTATTTAAAGCGAACCTGGTTTGCATCCTCTTAGGGGTGCCACTAGCACTACTCTCAAGCGACAGGTGCGATATTCAAATAGACTTCCACTTTCAGATGTAGAAACACAAATACCAACTTCCGTCTATGTCACACAACTCCTCCTCAATATTGCAACTTTTCCCCATTAGTGTATACTGTCACTTAATGTGGAAAACCTGTACTTTCCTATGGGGTATAGTGTATTTTCACCAAGGGTAAAAAAATGTACTTTTAACTAGGAAAGACACAGGATCGTAAATTATATATATAATGAGGGAAACATTCCACGTAGGAAAAATATATCTAAAAACAAAGATGATGTGACTTACCAAATGAAAGTGCTGGCAGGTCGACAGACACACAAACAAACACAAACATACACACAAAATTCAAACTTTCGCAACAAACTGTTGCCTCATCAGGAAAGAGGGAAGGAGAGGGAAAGACGAAAGGATGTGGGTTTTGAGGGAGAGGGTAAGGAGTCATTCCAATCCCGGGAGCGGAAAGACTTACCTTAGAGGGAAAAAGGGACGGGTATACACTCGCGCACACACACACATATCCATCCACACATATACAGACACAAGCAGACATATTTAAAGACAAAGAGTTTGGGCAGAGATGTCAGTCGAGGCAGAAGTGCAGAGGCAAAGATGTTGTTGAATGACAGGTGAGGTATGAGTGGCGGCAACTTGAAATTAGCGGAGATTGAGGCCTGGTGGATAATGGGAAGAGAGGATATATTGAAGAGCAAGTTCCCATCTCCGGAGTTCGGATAGGTTGATGTTGGTGGGAAGTATCCAGATAACCCGGACGGTGTAACACTGCGCCAAGATGTGCTGGCCGTGCACCAAGGCATGTTTAACCACAGGGTCATCCTCATTACCAACAAACACTGTCTGCCTGTGTCCATTCATGCGAATGGACAGTTTGTTGCTGGTCATTCCCACATAGAATGCATCACAGTGTAGGCAGGTCAGTTGGTAAATCACGTGGGTGCTTTCACACGTGGCTCTGCCTTTGATCATGTACACCTTCCGGGTTACAGGACTGGAGTAGGTGGTGGTGGGAGGGTGCATGGGACAGGTTTTACACCGGGGGCGGTTACAAGGGTAGGAGCCAGAGGGTAGGGAAGGTGGTTTGGGGATTTCATAGGGATGAACTAAGAGGTTACGAAGGTTAGGTGGACGGCGGAAAGACACTCTTGGTGGAGTGGGGAGGATTTCATGAAGGATGGATCTCATTTCAGGGCAGGATTTGAGGAAGTCGTATCCCTGCTGGAGGGCCACATTCAGAATCTGATCCAGTCCCGGAAAGTATCCTGTCACAATTGGGGCACTTTTGTGGTTCTTCTGTGGGAGGTTCTGGGTTTGAGAGGATGAGGAAGTGGCTCTGGTTATTTGCTTCTGTACCAGGTCGGGAGTGTAGTTGCGGGATGCGAAAGCTGTTGTCAGGTTGTTGGTGTAATGCTTCAGGGATTCCGGACTGGAGCATTATTTTGAACCCAACATTTACGTTTGTTATTGTCGCTGTTGCATTTCGAAATCTTTCCTGTTGTCTTTTTCTCTTTATTTTCTCCTTCTGTTTTTACCAGTAGTCTCACTTTGTATTCACCTTCCCCTTTTTACCGTAATCTACTGTACAATTTTATCCCACCCATATATACTCAATAATACGTAACCCACTTCCAAACCATAACCATAAAAATTTTATTTTCCGCGTTCAACACTACCGCTGCTATAAAATCCACCGTTTCTAGTTCAATAACAGCTGCTTTCACGTATTAAACAACCATTTCGGCTAGTTCTAATAACTTTCACTTTATTTCCACTTCCGTTTTTCGCACATCACTGATCATTTTAGCCGCTCCCCACAGGTTTTAACGTCATTATTTCTTCGTCAGACAATTGTTAGCCCCATTTTCGTAATCTTTCACCACAACACCACTCCTTTTAATACGTTTTTTCGAAATTTTCCCGAATTTCTCCGTCCTTTAACGTGTTTTAGCGGCAACACAACCACCTAACCTTTATGCACATCGCTGTCTACCAACCCAAGTTCACCACAGGATCAACTTAACCAACACTTTTTCGCCTTTTTTCATACCAGATCTCCAGTTGCTTTCTAGTTCACCTTTATCTCTCCCCATATATTTTTATCTTTCATTTTCATTTCAACCTCATGTTAAACTTTCCACCTTCTAATACCATGTCACCCTCACAACACCCCCATAACGACCCCATTAAGTTTTATTTACACTCCCTCTGCAAACATGCCTTCACCCTAGCCAGATTACACTCGCATATTTTATTTTCTCAGGCTTGTCTGACATTGGGCATAACCCCCAAAGGCCTCACACTTAAAGTTCCCATCTCCGGCTGCAACCCTTCTTTCCATCAGTCCCTATACCAGTTCCAAACTGAACAATCCATTGCCCTCACCCACCTAATCCTTCACCTACACATCAACTCAGCCAATGAACACACCCGTCAACTCCTATCCTTAATAAAAGTCCTCAATCTTTCCTCTCCCACATCCACACCGGCTATTCAGAGCATCCTCCTACAGGCCAACCGCAAATTAGAACAGCATGCCACCCTTCACCTCAAAAAACTATCCAATCTCCTGGTTTCCCACCTCCGGAAAGGCAACTCACTCACCCTTCACAACCTTTCCAGCAAACCTCAACCACCTCTCATTGCACACAAACCCAGTCTCTCCCATCTACTCAATCTCCCACTTCCAGCTCCACTCCCTCCAAAACCTCAAAATTCCAATCAACACAATCTGGTACCACAACACCCTAATTCAGTAGTTAACCTTTCCTCCAAACCTCTCTCCCAATCCGAAACTTCTGTCCTATTCAAAGGCCTCACCTTCAGCCCCACTCCCAGATTCAACCAAACGGCCCTCGTCAAAGATTTACTGTCCTACTCTCGTACTCTCTGCTGGAAGTATCACTTTGCCACGAAGAAAAATGATCCTAATCCTACCCCTAATGATCCAACTCCCCAAGACACTATCCAAATTGAACCCTGCCTGGAACAGTTCCGTCCTCCGTCACAGCTGGACCCACCTCCTCTTCCTCAAAATCACCCTCTCCAAACCTTCCAGGAATTTCTGACTTCCAGCCTTGCCTCTCAATCCTTCTTAAAAAACCTTAATCCTACTCCCAACATCACCACTGCTGAAGCCCAGGCTATCCGTGATCTGAAGGCTGACCGGTCCATCGTCATTCTTCCGGCGGACAAGGGTTCCACGACCGTGGTACTTGATCGTCGGGAGTATGTGGCTGAGGGACTGCGTCAGCTTTCAGACAACACCACATACAAAGTTTGCCAAGGTAATCCCATTCCTGATGTCTAGGCGGAGCTTCAAGGAATCCTCAGAACCTTAGGCCCCCTACAAAACCTTTCACCTGACTCCATTAACCTCCTGACCCCACCGACACCCCGCACCCCTACCTTCTACCTTCTTTCTAAAATTCACAAACCCAATCATCCCGGCCGCCCCATTGTAGCTGGTTACCAAGCCCCCACAGAACGTATCTCTGCCTATGTAGATCAACACCTTCAACCCATTACATGCAGTCTCCCATCCTTCATCAAAGACACCAACCACTTTCTCGAACGCCTGGAATCCTTACCCAATCCGTTACCCCCAGAAACCATCCTTGTAACCATTGATGCCACTTCCTTATACACAAATATCCTGCATGTCCAGGGCCTCGCTGCGATGGAGCACTTCCTTTCACGCCAATCACCTGCCACCCTACCTAAAACCTCTTTCTTCATTACCTTAGCCAGCTTCATCCTGACCCACAACTTCTTCACTTTTGAAGACCAGACATACCAACAATTAAAGGGAACAGCCATGGGTACCAGGATGGTGCCTTCGTACGCCAACCTATTCATGGGTCGCTTAGAGGAAGCCTTCTTGGTTACCCAGGCCTGCCAACCCAAAGTTTGGTACAGATTTATTGATGACATCTTCATGATCTGGACTCTCAGTGAAGAAGAACTCCAGAATTTCGTCTCCAACCTCAACTCCTTTGGTTCCATCAGATTCACCTGGTCCTACTTCAAATCCCATGCTACTTTCCTTGACATTGACCTCCACCTGTCCAATGGCCAGCTTCACATATCCGTCCACATCAAACCCACCAACAAGCAACAGTACCTCCATTACGACAGCTGCCACCCATTCCACATCAAACGGTCCCTTCCCTACAGCCTAGGTCTTCGTGGCAAACGAATCTGCTCCAGTCCGGAATCCCTGAAGCATTACACCAACAACCTGACAACAGCTTTCGCATCCCGCAACTACCCTCCCGACCTGGTACAGAAGCAAATAACCAGAGCCACTTCCTCATCCTCTCAAACCCAGAACCTCCCACAGAAGAACCACAAAAGTGCCCCACTTGTGACAGGATACTTTCCGGGACTGGATCAGATTCTGAATGTGGCTCTCCAGCAGGGATACGACTTCCTCAAATCCTGCCCTGAAATGAGATCCATCCTTCATGAAATCCTCCCCACTCCACCAAGAGTGTCTTTCCGCCGTCCACCTAACCTTCGTAACCTCTTAGTTCATCCCTATGAAATCCCCAAACCACCTTCCCTACCCTCTGGCTCCTACCCTTGTAACCGCCCCCGGTGTAAAACCTGTCCCATGCACCCTCCCACCACCACCTACTCCAGTCCTGTAACCCGGAAGGTGTACATGATCAAAGGCAGAGCCATGTGTGAAAGCACCCACGTGATTTACCAACTGACCTGCCTACACTGTGATGCATTCTATGTGGGAATGACCAGCAACAAACTGTCCATTCGCATGAATGGACACGGGCAGACAGTGTTTGTTGGTAATGAGGATCACCCTGTGGCTAAACATGCCTTGGTGCACGGCCAGCACATCTTGGCGCAGTGTTACACCGTCCGGGTTATCTGGATACTTCCCACTAACACCAACCTATCCGAACTCCGGAGATGGGAACTTGCTCTTCAATATATCCTCTCTTCCCGTTATCCACCAGGCCTCAATCTCCACTAATTTCAAGTTGCCGCCACTCATACCTCACCTGTCATTCAACAACATCTTTGCCTCTGCACTTCTGCCTTGACTGACATCTCTGCCCAAACTCTTTGTCTTTAAATATGTCTGCTTGTGTCTGTATATGTGTGGATGGATATGTGTGTGTGTGCGAGTGTATACCCGTCCCTTTTTCCCACTAAGCTAAGTCTTTCCGCTCCCGGGATTGGAATGACTCCTTACCCTCTCCCTTAAAACCCACATCCTTTCGTCTTTCCCTCCCCTTCCCTCTTTCCTGATGAGGCAACAGTTTGTTGCGAAAGTTTGAATTTTGTGTGTATGTTTGTGTTTGTTTGTGTGTCTGTCGACCTGCCAGCACTTTCATTTGGTAAGTCACATCATCTTTATATATATATATATATATATATATAAAATGTGACTTACCAAATGAAAGTGCTGGCAGGTTGACAGACACACAAACAAACACAAACATACACACAAAATTCAAGCTTTCGCAACAAACTGTTGCCTCATCAGGAAAGAGGGAAGGAGAGGGAAAGACGAAAGGATGTGGGTTTTAAGGGAGAGGGTAAGGAGTCATTCCAATCCCGGGAGCGGAAAGACTTACCTTAGGGGGAAAAATGGACGTGTATACACTCGCACACACACACATATCCATCCACACATATACAGACACAAGCAGACATATATGCATATTGTGGAGAAATGGCTTAACCACAGCCTTGGTGAATTTTCATGTTGTGCCCAGAAAGGTCAGCCAGCAGTAGCATTGCCCACGAAAGGCAAAGGTTGCAAGTTCGAGTTTTGGTCCATCACTCAGTTTTAATCTGCCATATAGTTTTACAAGACTTCATTAATTTCTCTTGAATCTGCATTTCATATTGTTGCTGGTCTACCTATTCAGAATGACCTAGTAACTGCCTGTGAGCAACAAAGCATTTAGCCATTTGTATAAGAAAATACTTTGTAGAAATGAATGTGGCAAATATATATTTTATGCCGTCTGTAGCTGTTGCAGCTCTTGCAGCTGGTAGAAAGCATGTTTGGAGTTCAACATGCTGTTAACATAGAAACCACAAGAGATTGAGTATTAGTGTGAATCGCTAAGGGTGGGTAAGGGAACGTGGAATGGCCTTGGTTTAAGAACCATCCTGCAATTCCCCACTCACCTTGAGTGCTTGCAATGTGGATGAGGTGTTGAGGTTTCAGCATTGCTCATTCTAAAAATGCAGCAGTTTTTTAACTACTGCGCTATGTGTCTTATAAGCTGGCAAGTAGATTCAAGCTCATCATGTCATATTGTAGCGTGTATATGCCCTGGAACAGCGAGAAGATCTGGGAAAAACTCAGGAATTTTTTCATGCGGGAGAAAACCTGGAATTTTTTAGAATTCTAGGAATTTTTCATTGTTTCAGTTTTGAGTTAAATTTTAATAATTTTGAGTGGTGAGAACTGATAGGTAACAAAGAATTTTACTTTAGCCTGCTACTGCAGAATAATACTGGAGCAGTAAAACGTAAACAAGAGAGAAAAACACCAATATACTTGCATAGAAAATGTGCCTTTTACAATGACAAAACACAGTGCGTACGCAAGCGTCTACCGACAGAGAAATGTATCAAACACTGTAGGATGAAGACTACGCAGTACTTCGCAACAACAAACAGCTTGCGATGAAGTTGCATATGAGCAGCACATTCTCCTGCTTCTAGCTATTTGATGTGTGGCTGTCAGATGTATAAATACTAGCTGCAAGCAGCCAGATGAAACCCGGAAAAAATTTTCTGGCTTGCCCGAGCTGCCAGACTCATGCGTGCACAGAGCAGTCAGAGTTGTAGTGGAGAATAATCACCAAGTGACAGTGTTGTCAAGTCAGTGGTTTTCCCACTAAAACTAGTTGTTTCTATACATGTCTAGTGTGCAGATTTTGCATCTAGTGACTAGTGGAAATTGTGGTGCATTTTAAAAATGTTTTAGCGGAATTACAGTAAGATTATTTAACAAAAAAAAAAAAAAAAAAAAAAAACAATTGATCCATTCAGTATACAGCAAACAGCACTATTTGCTAATGTCTAGCAGCTTTTAAAGTTGTACGGTCTAAACATTTTTAATATATGGTATTATATCTTTTTTCCCGTATTGTTATGCTTTCTAGTATTAATGCATCTGCAACAGCTTTCATAGTGCATATCTGTAGTCCTGGTGATAATGTAATGTTTTGTATGTCAGTGGATATTGTCTTAGTGTTAGACATCGGTAAAGTAATGGCACAGTATAGCTAAATAATTTATGCTGAATGGCTACACGATAGTAAATTTGCAGACTGGCTAGAAAGAATTCAAGGGATGACACAAGAGCATATTGTAAAGATTGTCGTAGTACTTTGTTAGCATATTATGCCAATGTATTAAGCCAAAGACAAAAATACCTTTCAAAACCTGAAAGAATCTTTAGAAGTGAATCAAGCTGAAAGTTCCCTTGCATTATTTGTTTCCAACATTGTGGGCTCATGCCATGCGGGCACTAAAGTGATTTTTGCAAGAGTAAATTCACAGACAGTGATGTTGCCGGAAAACTTCAGATACATAGAACAAAGTGTAGTGCGGTTATGAAACATGTAGTAAGGTCCAATTCCATTTTGTGGAAAATTTGTGGCAATGTATTGGTGACAGCAGTACATTGTTCCAACTGATGAATCAACAGCCATCATTGTGACAAAATTTTTAGTAATAACAGTAATATATTGCAATGCTATTACCAGTGGAATCATTTCAACATTTTTTATCCTTAAATTAGACTATCTCCAGCATTGTAGTGCACAGTCTATTGTAACAGCAATTGCAGAAATGCTTCAAGAATTCAAATTGGATCTAAACAAGGTGCAGGGTATAGGCACGAACAATGCAAATGTAATGGTCGGTGTTATCAGTGGTGTCCATCAAAATTTGAAAAAAAGACATTCGTCATTTGATTCTTATAAAGTATTTATGCCTAGTTTTACCATGGTCAAATGTGGAAGTGGAAAGATTTTTTAGCCAGATAAACATTTTTCGTGATTTTGCTGTTCTCTCTTCGCTTAGCACAAAATGGATTTCTGCGGCTGGGAGTTATCAAATGAATTAAAATACGCACACATAATTACAGAAGACTGAAATATGTTAATAGTTTCAGTTTTCTGATTTGATTTTATTTCCACTTTATTGGCAGTCAAGCATTACTTGCTTTGCAGAACAGTGACATTATTTTTCTCAGTTTTTGGAAGAAATTTGGCTTTTACTAATCTTTCCTGCAGAGGCAATCAGTTTATTTGAAATGAATCATTCCACACTATTAGCTAGTCTTAGCTGTTCACTGAGTTTCAAGTGCACATTTTCATGTTCTGGCGTGTATAGCATTGTGCCATAATAACGAACGAAACGAGATAAAACAGTGATGGTACTCAAAGAAAATTGTCTTCCTGAAACCCATACCAAAAAGCTTGAACAGAATTTTACATATCTGCCTTCTGTGGAACACAATGTTTTTTGGTCACAAGACATGTTTCAACATTTGTCTGGCACCTGCTCTATGCTTGGCTTTATTTCTTAATTTGTGTTGCTTACATCTTAAATTTATAGAAAGCCATTCTTCATTAAATTATGGACTAGCAACACACCATGTTTTGTGATTGTAACTCTCTCCAAGGCTTTACATTTACTCATGGAGCAGAATGTAAATTGCCACTTATTATACAGTTTCTTGGCTTCACAGATAACCTTGTTAATTTTTATACAGTTTGAAAAACTCATGAAAAGCTTACTGTTATTAGTTATGGTGTATACAAACAACTGTTTTCTTTTATTTTTGTGGGAAATCTGTATTGCTGCTTACTAGCTTTTTACAGTGTTGTGTCGATATAAATTTGACTAGAACTGCTACATTGCAGTAATGCAGAGGGTGGAAAAAAAGTAAGTCTATGTTAAAGTGATTGCTTACCAAAATATTTGGGTTCTTCTAGTTGTAGAGTCTAGTTTTGAAATGAATGTTATGCCCAGGACTGCTTTCTAATTTTGCTTTCCTTAAGTGGATAAGGTATGATAAAGCAATTGCCCTAAGTACCATAACTCCTATGTCGCTCTGCCACACTGCTGCAAATGGTCATGTGATGCCACACTACAAACAAAATTGCAAACAGACGTGCAATGAGAGGTGTACGAGCAGAGCAAATATCTAGCACAGGCTTCCTATGTCATTGCAGCTGCACATACGCAGTAACATCTGTCTCCTGGCACTCTCTGGCAACTGCTCAAATGAACCTAATTAACAGATCACAGGAAAATATTGTGAATGGTGGTTTTAGAAGTATTATTTTCAAACACTTTGAGGACAAGCACTTAAACAATTTCGGGCCCAGAAGACCAGACATTTATGTCATCATCTAAAATTTCAGTGGCGCATTTGTGTTTGACATATCTTAAAGGGAAACATATGCAAAAAAAAAGGGGGGGGGGGCAATATTGCTTTTGAAAGCTTAACTTTTGTTGTAGCAATACTATACTTAATTTAAACCATGAACTTTTCCCGCGTGTGTTCATGCTTCTTAACAGTGATGTTGCTATTGGCTGACTGCACCATGTATCCTGCACTCTGAATATCTGCTGTCGTTTGCAGGCAAGACAATATGATGTGTGCTGTGATTGGCTGAGAAAAGAGCATCACAATTTCGATTTCAGTGCTTCGGAAACTAATGTGCTGCAGTGGATGGAATTTGTATTTATACTTTCTTAATATCAAAAATATGCAGTGTACATGGTGCTGCATGTGAAAAATCTTTCCGAAACGTGTTATTTTTTCCTGCATTTCATTTCTATGCTGGTGAATACAACCTATACCAATCGAAGCATTGGTAAGTTTCACAGTTCCAAGGGAAAGTATACAGTCACTCAACATGCAGGGAAATGTTTATTTTCAACCCAGTGGAAGTGTATTTCTAACAGAGAAATCCGGGAATTTTTTTTTTCTTTGGCCGCGCTTACACCTTGCATTGTCAAGTTTTGGAAGCCCATACCATTCATAGGAAAATAATATTTTGCATGGTCCTATGAAGTGGAAGGGAGCCATTTATAAGGGAAATGAGATGTGATCAGTTTGCCTTCACAGTTTTATTATCATACCTTCTACTTTTTATAATTGGTCTGCTAAACTATTGAGAAAGGTTTTAAAAGTTAACAGATACCTAATGAATAATTACTGTGTTCTTATTGGACTGTATTGTTTTATCATCAGACTGTTATATGAATTTCATGGGGAACTGTGCTGCATGTCTTCAACTTCATCTTCTTTTTCTTTTTCATGTTGATCTCTCCGCCACTCCCTCCATAAGTTCCATCTAGCATAATCCATCTGGTGTGTAAATTTTATTTCTGATCATCCAGAAGTGCTATTAAATGTACGCAATATGTTTTAAGTAGAAATTATTAAAAATTATTTTTAAACCTTTCAGCTGACATTCTTAATGTATGAACTATCATAATTGTTTGTTTATGTTTGCAGTCCAATTTATTCGCTGGATTCTGGCTTCGGCAGTGATTTTGCTATGGACGAGGAGGATGAGATTGACTAAATCTCAAACAAGGTAAATTACATGTAAAGGTAAATTGTTAAAATCACATGCTAAGAAGTACCCACGTTTTATGAGTACAGAGGGAGTCAAAAGCAGCAGCGAGAGGGTACAAGGTCTAATATAGTTCAGAGATATTAAAACACAGTGAGAAATTAAAATAAATTAGAAGAGAAACAGAAAATGAAAAGTGAAAGGAATAATCCAATGACAAAATGTTTCTTCAGTCAGTTTCATGTTTACCTAACTATAAGATGAGGATTTTTCCTCGGATGCATCATTCGAAATGCAGAGGGTTGTCTTATATTTATAGATGAAACATTGGTAGGCAAGGTCCATGTTTTTTACCTTGCATAGTAGCTTATGTTGAACCAGACAGTTACTATTCATTGTTGTTTTGATTTTAAATTAGTTGAATTTCAGTGAATGTCACAATCACATTTCACATGTTCAGCGATAACCTTTGTGAAAATTAGTGCAGCATTCATTTTCCTTCCATTGCCAAAGCTTTCAAAAGCAGTAAATATTAACGGTTGATAATTGGTACAAATAATACATGAATCTACATGTTTGCCATTCACACAGACAATACACATTTTAAGATAATATTACATAGAAGGAGAGGCCACAACAGCCTTAACATAAGAAAAGTAACTGGGGAGAGAATATGTTAGAATATGTCTCAAAAGTGAGATGGACAGGAAGTGCAAAATGACTAAGCTGGAATGGCTAGAGGACAAATGCAAGGATGTTGATGCATATATCACTATGGGTAGAATATGTCTCAAAAATGAGATCGACAGGAAGTGCAAAATGGCTAAGCAGGGATGGCTAGAGGACAAATGCAAGGATGTCGATGCGTATATCACTATGGGTAAGATAGATACTGCCTACAGGAAAGTTAAAGAGACCTTTGGAGAAAAGAGAACCACTTGTATGTATATCAAGAGCTCAGATAGAAACCCAGTTCTAAGAAAAGAAGGGAAAGCGGAAAGTTGGAAAGAGTATGTAGAGGGTCTATACAAGGGCGATGTACTTGAGGACAATGTTATGGAAATGGAAGAGGATGTATATGAAGATGAAATGGGAGATACGATACTGCGTGAGGAGTTTAACAGAGCACTGAAAGACCTAAGTCGAAACAAGGCCTCGGGAGTAGACGACATTCCATTAGAGCTACTGGTAGCCTTCGGAGAGCCAGCCGTGACAAAACTTTACCATCTGGTGAGCAAGATGTATGAGACAGGTGAAAATACCCTCAGAATTCAAGAGTAATACAATCATTCCAATCCCAAAGAAAGCAGCAGTTGTCAGGTATGCAAATTACTGAACAGTGAGTTTAATAAGTCTTGGCTGCAAAATACCAATACGAACTCCTTACAGACAAATTGAAAAACTGGTATAAGCCGACCTTGGGAAGATCAGTTTGGATCCCGTAGAAATGTTGGAACACGTGAGGCAATACTGACCTTACGACTTACCTTAGAAGATAGATTAAGGAAAGACAAACCTATGGTTTTTGGCATTTGTAGACCTAGAGAAAGCTTTTGACAATGTTGACTGGAATATTCTCTTTCAAATTCTGAAGGTGGCAGGAGTCAAATACAGGGAGCAAAAGGCTATTTACAATTTGTACAGAAACCAGATGACAGTTATAAGAATCGAGGGGCACGAAAGGGAAGCAGTGGTTGGGAAGGAAGTGAGACAGGGTTGTAGCCTATCACCAATGTTATTCAATCTGTATATTGAGGAAGCAGTAAAGAAAAAAAAAATAATTAGGAGTAGGAATTAAAATCCGTGGAGAAGAAATAAAACCTTTGAGGTTTGCTGATGACATAGTAATTCTGTCAGGGACAGCAAAGGACCTGAAAGAGCAGTTGAATGGAATAGACAGTGTTTTGAAAGGAGGCTATAAGATGAACATCAACAAAAACAAAATGAGAATAATGGAATGTAGTCAAATTAAATCAAGTGATGCTGAAGGTATTAGATTAGGAAATGAGACACTTAAAGCAGTAGATGGGTTTTGCTATTTGGGGAGCAAAATAACTGATGATGGTCAAAGTAGAGATGATATAAAGTGCAGACTAGCAATAGCAAGGAAAGGGTTTTTGAAGAAGAGAAATTTATTAATATCGAGTATAGATTTAAGTGTGAGGAAGTCTTTTCAGAAAGTATTTGTATGGAGCGTAGCCGTGCATGGAAGTGAAACATGGACGATAACGAGTTTAGACAAGAAGAGAATAGAAGGTTTCAAAATATGGTGCTACAGAAGAATGTTGAAGATTAGATGGGTAGACCACGTAACTAATGAGAAGGTACTGAATAGGATTGGGGGAGAAGAGGAATTTATGGCACAACTAGACGAGAAGACGGAATTGGTTCGTAGGGCACCTTCTGAGTCATCAAGGGATCACCAATTTAGTTCTAGAGGGAAGTGTGGAGGGTAAAAATCATAGGGGTAGATGAAGGGATGAATACACTCAGCAGATTCAGAAGGATATAGTTTGCAGTAGGTACTTGGAGATGAAGACGCTTGCACAGGATAGGGTAGCATTGAGAGCTGCATCTAACCAGTCTCTAGACTGAAGACCATAACAACAACAACATGTAGGGAAGTGTCTGGGGAATAATTTTACAATAAAAATAAGTAAGTCAGTATTTTCTTTTGTAAGGTGTCTAGGACTGATTAACTTCATCATAAAAACAATGAATGAGAGTAAGAATTGTGAGAGACATTTAAAGTATATATTGTTAAATATGTTTACAGATTATGGCTCCTCAAGGACAAGAGGCACTGAGAAGCAAAGAACAGTAAAGTAATTAATTCACACATGAATAAATTGCTTAGTTTTGAAAGTTGTTCTTCAGAGATGTGGACTATCCAAGCAAAAGACCATTTGCGTACGTCTTCCTACTGGCACCCATTCTAACACTCCTTTGCATTTCTTATTCTATGAAATAGAGGGTCACACATGAAATTTCGCACACCTTGTACCAGTTAAACCCTGGCTTTTTATATGGGAATGAGCCCCTTTTCCTAAACCTCACCAGTCCTTTGCCTTCATCCTTCTTCCTTTCCTTTGAACCCTTCTGCCAGAAGGAGCAGCCACTGGCTCCAAAAGCTTGAACGTTTCCTTAACTTTTTTATATGTGTTTTCTCCTGCTGCCACTTGCTGAGTAGACTTCTTACATATCCATTATATCATACGAGCCTTTCCCCTGTGGCTTCACTTGAGTATTGGTTTGACAAATATATGGAGCACACTTCCTCCGCCCCCTCTGTGTACACCTCTTCCTCCTCCTGCCTGTCCAGTTCATCCTCCCATCTTTATCTATATCCTCCTCCACATTTTCTCTAACTCGTCATCTTGTCCTCCCCCTCTCATTGTCCATTTCCTCCACTCCCTCTTCCCTCTCTACCCATATCTTCCTCCCCCTCCCTCTGACCATATCCATTTCCCTCTCTTCCCAACTCCATCTCCCCTTCTTTCCATACCCACCTCCCCCTCTTCCTTTTCCATGTGCCCACTACCCATTTACACCTTCCACCCTGCCCCATGCCCACCCTGCCCCATGCATCTCCCCTTCCCCCCCTCTGCCTGCCCATTTGCTCCTCCCACCCACAATTTCCATCATCTCCTCTGTCCATCTCAACCTGTCTCTGGCCATGTTCTTCGGTACATGTAGCCCCTACAATACAGTTTAATAAAGCAGATTGATACTACTCCCACTACAGGCCAACCTGCATGTCGGGTCCCAGAAAACAGTTTATTGCCTCTGACATGTACGCTGCCCTGCAAAGCTGGTTGATTTGGCAGGCCAATACTGTCCCCACACAATACATCTGTCGTGTAGGGCAACCGTATGCCAGGAACTGTAAAAAAACATTTTTGGCTGTATCTCTGCTCTGAAATGTTTGGATAGATCATAATTGTGAGTATGGTGCATTTAGTATCTATTCTTTATGTTCTGATTGTAGTTTCACATTAATTACAAACTACACTACAGTCAAAAAGACACTATTGTCACTAACCTGTCTATGAAATTTTTGTGGATTAACATTATTATTAATAATAATAATAATAATAATAATCGTAAATATTCAATAGAATTTCATATTTGATGGGTGCATAAGTTCGTAGTGTTTTTATTTTGCATGTTGGTATTCTGGCTGCTGTGGGTTTGTTTATTGATTGTCATTTTTTATTTGTAGTTCACTGTTGCTATTTGAGTTTACACATGGCTATTTTGTCATTTGGAGATACTGAGTGGAGCTGTGGATGCTAGAAAATGGAGCACTAAGTGGAGAAATCAAAAAATTTCTGACATGCTCTTCTGTTTGACTTCAGTAGGGAGATGACATCAGTGGCAGCCAGAAACATTTGCACTGTGTATGGGGATAATGCCATTGGACAGAGTATGGCAAGAAAATGGTTTTCTTATTTTAAGGCAGACCGTTTTGACTTTGCTGACCCTCCACATACAGGAGGACCTTCAGGGTTTGATGAAAATCATTTAAACACATTGATCCACGATTATCCACATCAGTGTAGTCATGAACTGACAAATGTGATGAACTGTGGTCATTCCACCATTGTGTGACATTTGCATCAAATGGGGAAGGTTCAAAATAGGGTACTGCATGCTCTTAAGTCAGAATCATAAAAATAAGCAGTTGGGCATAAGTACATCTCTGCTTGGTCATCATCAATTGGCATGTGAAGAACACCAACCATTCCTATCCTTTATCGTTATTGGTGATGATAAATGGCGTCTTCATTCTAACTAAAGGAAAAGAAAGGAATGATTGAGCCCAAACAAAGTAGCAACTCCCCTTACAATGACCTGTGTGTATCCACAAAAGTTAATGTTATGAATCTGGTGGAACAGCGACAGTGTGGTGTACTATGAATTGCTTCTCTGAGGTATAACTATCACTGACAAAAACTGCTATACAGGAATTGGGTTGGCAAGCTGTTCCACAGTCACATTCTTGATCTGATCTTGCACCATCAGATTCTCATCTTTTCCACTTTCTATCAAACAGCCTTCAAGGATCTTTCTTTCTGGATGAAAATGTGCTCTGAACCTAGCTCGGCAAGTTCTTCATCTCAAAACTATGTGATTTCTACAGCCACGGAATTGAAAAGATACTCCATTGTTGCAGACTTTTCTAATAGTGAAGGAGAACATATTATTGATGACTAAAATCTCTGTTGTGTATATCTGTGTGTGTTCATTAAACTTATGCAAAAATGATATGAACTTGTGCACAAGTCCACACGGCTAATTTGCCTGCAAATTTGTTTTTCACAAACGTCTATTTTTCTCAAATCTTTGTTTCTGTGCTTTGGGCCCTTGCGGTTCTTCATGCCTTAATTCGTTCGTGAAATACGTGTAAAATATCTGGTTAATATGTATTGTGTTACAGGATAAACAACTAATGCTGCTCTTCATTGTTGACATCAGAGAACACTTTAGAAGAAGAGACAGAAGCTTTTTGGCAGTAAAATAATAAATTTCAACTTTTGTGAATTGTCAGAGTGGCTATCCTGTTGTTTAGCATATTACAGAAACATAGCTTACAATTTTTGGACTAATTTTAATGTAAATTTCATGTTGTGAATGCTGAATAGTTTAATTTTTATGGTTATTCTGATGAAGTAAACTTTGACTTTCTGAGTCATTTTAGTGCTAGACAATACAGTACTAGTAGATGTAATCTGTAACTTGCACAAGAGTTTAACTGATAACCTAGGGAAAGATTTGGTATTTGCATTTATACTGAATGACAAAAGCTGTAAAGAATTTGTGTGGAGTGTAAGACTTAATTTCTTCATTCATGTGTTTGTTATCTGTACTTGCTGTAAAAATATGTTATTAATTTGAGTGTTCCATAGCTGCATGTACAGTACCAGAATTTATAGTTCAACATTTACTTGTACTGCAACACATCTCTGTATAAGGTTGTCTTACCTGTATCTCATGTCTTTTTTCCTGTTTTATGCTAAACGACCTGTTTGGATATATCAGAATTTACAACATAACAGCACATGTTAATAAGTAAAACACTGTTCTTTTACTTTGAAAAACTCACGAACTTTTTTAAATTGTAGTAAGTGTTCTTGGTCTTTGTTTTTAGTACATACACTCTAATAAGAATTTCTACATTTGTCAATGGCAGACTTGGTAATTTGTGATCTTGCTACTTGTTACATGTAGCCTGCTGTGCTGTATGTATCTGAGTTATACATGGATCTTTGAACACAATGTTGAAGACAGATACATTTGGCATTGCTGAAGCAGAAGTGAAAGATACAACAAAAATATTTTTTTTTCAGCTGCACCAGTGTGTGGAAAAGTTGATTTATTATTTCATTATTGTATGTTCTGTTTGTATGTAGGTTATAGATATGTTTTCTTATTGACCCAGATGAAAGCAGCAGACTTATGCTTTCCCAATTTGTTAAATATTTGTCAGAATGTAATTTGAATGTAGTAGATAGGAACATTTTCTTGATTTAGTAACATGACTACATATTGTGTGAAGTCATGTATTTATCACAGTTTTCAACAACAAAAGTGCTTTTTATGCGATTATGTCAACCTTTTTTGTTCTAAAGAGGCTATGTAATAAAATCCTTTATTGTAAAGAATAGTAGCGCCTTTGATGATAGCAAAATAAGACTTTATTAGTAGGCTGCTATAATGTTACATTCATGAAGAAAAATGGGAGTTCACTGCTCATATTTGGAGAAACCATAGCCACCCCATTACTTGACCATGGTGACATGCTTTCTTGCTTTGTCTATAATCCTCTCTGGACTGAGTTACTTTTGTGGAAACTTGATGGTATTGTATCAATAATTTAAGGCTCTAGCTGGGCGGGCTTTCATTTATGTTGGTAATGAACTGGCTCATTTATATGTCATTATTGTTGTTTTTGTGTCTTCTTATGTCAGTCTTTATTTAAGGGACAAACAATATAATCTCCATAAAATAAGTATCTTGTACTTATTCTCGCACTTAGGTGTGTGTTAAAATAGTGCTATTGCCAGTATTAGGTATAGAGTTCACAGTACTGCAACAAACTTCACTATCTGTCCTGTATTATTGCTTTGTCCTTTTACTATTAATAATACATAGAAAACTGACCACCAGTATTTTATTAACACTTTCATTATGAGAACTGTGTAGTAGTTATCATCACCATATGATCTGCTGCAAGGTATAGCTTTAGATCAGACATAATTTCATCTGTTGTACGGTAAGGTAGGTTATGTATTCTGTGTTTGGTGTAGAAGTCGCTCAATCCTTTGCTAAGAAAATTTTGTAGATTGTATGATATGAATATACTTTAGTCAGTATCACTTATCTCACAAAAACACAACATTTTTATTTTGTATACTTTCTGAGTCTGACTCACATTGTTAATAAGTGCATAAAATGCTTATGGTAAATCTCCAGTGAAATTTACACTGACTTAAGGTTTATAAATCAAGACTTTGTTAACCTAGTTCAGTAGCATGATAAGCAAATGTTTTATTATTATTATTTGGTTAGAAATATGTACATAATGTAGATAAATTCGTTACTTACATTAATATATGATGCACATGATTAATATATGATGGTAATTTTGATAATTACCTTCCAAAAAAAAGTTAGTACAAATACAATTGCACTGATGTCTACTTTTGCGAATAGTATTGTTATCTAATTTAATTTATATGTACCACCGTATTTTTTAAAATTAAAGTTGTTTTGATTGTACAACTGAAAGAGTTTTATCACACTCATCCCTCTGTCCATTTATGTAAATTGCTGTGCTTTCTCCTTTCTAAGTATTGAGAATATCAACAAACAAAGAACTCTTTTCATTAATACCGTAGATAGTGAAATAGAATCTTGTTTGTTTGTTTGCCACATTCCACCACATTCCAGAAAATGTGTTTTCTTTTGAAGTGTATATTAAAAGACTAAAACTAAACTTGGACAGTTTGATGTAATTTTTTTTTTTTTTTTTTTTTTTTTTTGGTTCGCCATGATTTCCATAAATCACTTGAGATGAATGCTGGAATGATTCCCTTGAAAGGTCACAGTGGATTTTCTTCCTGTTCCTTTCCTAATCTGAACTTGTGCTCTGCCATTGATGACAACATTGTCAGCAGGATGTTAAATTCTAATCTTCCTTCTCTATTATTTGAAAGAGAACATTTATCTAACAGTGATACAAAGTATCTGTGGAGAAATAATAATGTATAAAGACAGTAGTCTGTTATTTACCCACTTGAAAAGTGTAGTATTGCATAAAAAAAATATTATTGTGGTCTTAAGTGGGAGACTAGTTTAATACAGCTCTCCTTGCTACTATATCCTGTGTTTTTCTCTGAATAACTATTGCAACTTACAGCCATTTGAACCTGCTGCTATATTCATCTCCAAGTTATCCTCTATAATTTTACCACCTATAGCTCTCTCCAAAACTATGGTAAAACGGGTCTACTTTAACACCTTTTAAATGCGAAACATTGAAGCAAGTAATCCAGAAATCTATGCAGCTTTATTATGAGAAAAAGATAATTACATCAGGCAACAAAATAAAAATTATGTGGGATATAGTGAACACAGAGTTCAGGCAAAAAAGGAAGAGGAACATATAGCTCTAAAAATTAATGAGACAGTGGTAACAAGTGCATGTAGTGTTGCAAACCTCTTAAACAAGTACCGTATTTACTCGAATCTAAGCCGCACTTTTTTCCGGGTTTTTTTGTAATCCAAAAAACCACCTGCAGCTTAGAATCGAGTGCAAAGTAAGCAGAAGTTCTGAAAAATGTTGGTAGGTGCCACCACAACTAACTTCTGCCGTCAAATATATGTAGCGCTACACAGGCATGCTTTGCAGGCACAAAGATAAATACTGGCGCCAAAACCTCTGCGCCAGTAAATAAATTAAAAAAAAAGGTGGAAGACGAGCTTTTTTCTCCGCTCAGAGTTTCGACCACTGCATTTTCATACATTATCCAACGAAGTAAATACAAATTCCGTATTGTTCATCTTCGAATGTAGCAGCATTTCAATGTACTACGAAAATTTGACTGGCATGACTGTTTGGGATGTTTGTCAATATGGCCAACTCTACGTTCTGAATTTTTTCTTTCCTGTGAGAAGAGATGGTTGCTAATAGGAACTTTTATGAACTGTGAATCACATGCAGTATTCTCTTCATCATAAGAATAATATGAATATAAACATTTTGCTATGTATTGTTTCGTGTTTGCTGCTATCACATTTAAATCCTGTCTGCCTAATAAACTACGAAACTAGAGTGAGACAACAGCAAACGCGGAAGAATATACGTATCATGTCATGTTTATATTCGTATTATTCTTGTGCCTAATAGTGATAGTCAGAAATGAAGCATGGCAATTGACTAGATTTTTAAATCTAAGATGACTCTAATTTCTGTGCAGAATGATATGTACTAAAGAGGCATCTGCAAAGATTTTCAAACGAAGAAAAATTTCCGCTAAACTCTCATTCAGAACTTCTATCATACGCAGTATATTATTTGGTTCTTGTTGATCATTATCAAAGAAAGCAGCAGTGTAAGTAACAACAAATAGCAGTCTCTTGCCATTGTTTCGCTAATGAGACGATTCCTCTCTCTTTTTTTTTTTAAGCAGCGGTAGCGTGCACAAACGCAAGCCATGCCGCAAGCGGCAACAGGCTGTAAACACTCATTATCAGAATGCAGCAAACAGTGCCTGACACAGTACAGTAATGCATTTTCAGCTTAGAGTGATGTAAACACCTATAACAAAGAGAACGGTGCTTATCAGATCAAAGAAAAATAAGCAATCAATTCAAACCAGATGAAGCACATGAAAAAGAAAGGGTACCCGTATAAATACGGACGGAGCGCCTGACGCATAGCAATGGCTACCTGGTAAAGCTTAACTGCTAAGCTTACAACTCGAACCAAACTACTGTAGCTGTATTGTCATTCATTCGACCTAAATTGTGTCTTGTCTTACAATGGACCGACTTTGTTTCGATTTGAAGGTGCGGCCTAAAACTTTTCTCTCCCCTTGAATTTCGAGTCTTCAAGTTTCAGGTGCGGCTTAGATTCGGGAAAATTTTTTCCCTTGATTTCGAGTCTCATTTTTCAAGTGTGGCTTAGATTCGGGTAAATACGGTACTTTGTTTCTGTTACTGACAGCTTGGGCTTATCAGGTTCAGTAAACAGTGCAGTGGAATATCTGAGACCAGTCTTGACAACTAACTTTAGTAAAATTAAATTCCTTAAAATCAGTGTATTCTAGTGGTTATGATATCATATCAATGAGTACTCAATGAGTTGAGTCCTATCTTAAGCTACTTTTGTAATCAATCTCTTATTAGCAGAACATTTCCAGACTGTCTGAAATATGCTGAAGTTAAGCCCCTTTACAAGAAGATGAATAGAGAGATACTGTCAGACTATTGATCAGTTTCACTTTTGCTGGCTTTTACAAAATTATTTGAAAAGGTTGTGTTCAAGTGTATTCTTAAGCATCTAAATAATATATTGTCCAAGTCACAGTTCAGGTTCCTTAAGGATTCCGATATAGAGAAGTCTATTTACACAAACAGTGGGACTGTACTTAATTCATTAGATAACAAATTAGAGGCTACTGGCATTTTCCATGACCTGTCAAAAGCCTTTGACTCTGTGAATCACAGCATCCTCTTAAGTAAATTAGAATATTGTGATGTCCCTGGTACTGCAGTAAAGTGGTTCGAGTCTTACCTAAGTAAAAGGAAACAAAAGGTGTCATTGCATAATACTTGAGAAGTAAGCATTCAGTCTTCATCTTATTGGGAATTAATTACATGTGGTGTTCCTCATGGTTCCATCTTGGGTCCACTGCTTTTTCTTGTGTACAGTAATGACCTCTCGTCTGTTACATTGCCAGATTCTAAGTTTAGTTTGTTTGTAGATGATACAAACATTACAGTAAATAGTACGTCAAGTAAAGATTTAAGAAAGGCTGCTAATAGAATTTTCACTGGCATTAATAAATGGTTGAAAGCTAGTTCACTGTCACTAAATGATGAAAATACCCACTATATGCAGTTCAGAAACTGTAAGAGATTTCCTTCCAGAACTTGTATAACATTTGAAGACATGCCGATTGAAGAGGTTGACAGTGTCAAATCTTTGGGTTTACAACTTGACAATAAATTCAGTTGGGAAGGGCATACCACAGAATTGCTGAAGCCCCTAAACAAGTCGTATTTTCAGCGAGAATGATGTCATATGTAAGAGATATAAACATAAAAAAAACATGCATACTTTGCTTACTTTCATTCTGATATGTCATATGGGATTATGTTGTGGGGTAACTCATCAAATCAAGCTAAAGTTTTTACCCTGTAATAAGACACATTCATGGTGTAAGTTCAAGAACGCCATCTAGAAACCTGTTCAAGTAACTTGGTATTCTAACCACTGCTTCTCGGTATATTTATTCCGTAATGAAATTTGTTGCAAGTAATGTGTGTCTATTTCCAACCAATAGCTCATTACATGAAGACTTACCTTTATCCAGAAAGGGGTCCAATATTCAGGAATACACATTCTCAATAAAATGCTAGCAACCATTAAAAACTTGGTTTCAGATAAAGCACAGTTTGAAAAGAATGTTAAAGATTTTTTGATATGCCACTACTTCTACTCTATACATGAAATATCTTAACAGGGACTGTTAGACCAGCTTAAGTGAATATGTGTGCTGGATTTCAGTTTTGACAGCACTTAGTCACAACAGTCAAGATTCGGTATTTTGTGTGTATTAATTAAGGTAAATATTAGCAGTTCCAGTTTACTGTACTGTATACACATATTTTGACAATCTGAAAAATGAGCAGGGTACTGAGTATTATATTCAAATGTTTTATGTTATACTTTCTGACTTGTTCACAACCGTGACAATCCTCATTTTTGGGTGTATGGAACGAAAACTGAATCTAATCTAAGTGTGTCTTTTTATCTGGCTCGTTCAGATTATCATCGTGAGAATTTTTCAAAGAAGTTCTATGTTCTGATGTAGTTCATATCAAAATTAAAAAATATGAAAAAAGTTATTTTTTTGGATGTCGAAATAACCCCGTATTAGGGGCTACTTGATGAAAACCTTGCTTTATTTCATTTGAAAATAAGTTCTGTACTTAAAGGCTGCTCATGTTACCCCATAATAAAGTAGAAACATGCTTCTTGGGTACATTTTAATTATTCTCAGAAATTGTTTAACAACATTTAAAGTAGCTAAACAAACACAATAGCCATAAATAATGAATTTGACCACAACACCATATAAAATTTTATGTAAAAAGATGAAGAAGCAAACCAGGTCCCCAATGAAAAACACAGACAAACAGGAACAGAAATTGTGCAGATTACCTTTTATAGGGAAAACAGCATAGTGAACGCATTATTGTGGCCAAGATAGATACGAAGCCCACACCTACTACAGTAGTACAAGTTTATATGCCAACTAGCTCTGCAGATGACGAAGAAATTGAAGAAATGTATGATGAAATAAAAGAAATTATTCAGATTGTGAAGGGAGACGAAAATTTAATAGTCATGGGTGACTGGAATTCGAGTGTAGGAAAAGGGAGAGAGGAAAAATAGTAGGTGAATATGGATTGGGGGACAGAAATGAAAGAGGAAGCCGCCTGGTAGAATTTTGCACAGAGCACAACATAATCATAACTAACACTTGGTTTAAGAATCATGAAAGAAGGTTGTATACATGGAAGAACCCTGGAGATACTAAAAGGTATCAGATAGATTATATAATGGTAAGACAGAGATTTAGGAACCAGGTTTTAAATTGTAAGACATTTCCAGGGGCAGATGTGGACTCTGACCACAATCTATTGGTTACGACCTGTAGATTAAAACTGAAGAAACTGCAAAAAGGTGGGAATTTAAGGAGATGGGACCTGGATAAACTAAAAGAACCACAGGTTGTACAGAGATTCAGGGAGAGCATAAGGGAGCAATTGACAGGAATGGGGGAAATAAATAAAGTAGAAGAAGAATGGGTAGCTTTGAGGGATGAAGTAGTGAAGGCAGCAGAGGATCAAGTAGGTAAAAAGACGAGGGCTAGTAGAAATCCTTGGGTAACAGAAGAAATATTGAATTTAATTGATGAAAGGAGAAAATATAAAAATGCAGTAAGTGAAACAGGAAAAAAGGAATACAAACGTCTCAAAAATGATATCGACAGGAAGTGCAAAATGGCTAAGCAGGGATGGCTAGAGGACAAATGTAAGGATGTAGAGGCCTATCTCACTAGGGGTAAGATAGATACCGCCTACAGGAAAATTAAAGAGACCTTTGGAGATAAGAGAACGACTTGTATGAATATCAAGAGCTCAGATGGAAACCCAGTTCTAAGCAAAGAAGGGAAAGCACAAAGGTGGAAGGAGTATATAGAGGGTCTATACAAGGGCAATGTACTTGAGGATAATATTATGGAAATGGAAGAGGATGTAGATGAAGATGAAATGGGAGATACGATACTGCGTGAAGAGTTTGACAGAGCACTGAAAGACCTGAGTCGAAACAAGGCCCCCGGAGTAGACAATATTCCATTGGAACTACTGACGGCCATGGGAGAGCCAGTCCTGACAAAACTCTACCATCTGGTGAGCAAGATGTATGAAACAGGCGAAATACCCTCAGACTTCAAGAAGAATATAATAATTCCAATCCCAAAGAAAGCAGGTGTTGACAGATGTGAAAATTACCGAACTATCAGCTTAATAAGTCACAGCTGCAAAATACTAACACGAATTCTTTACAGACGAATGGAAAAACTAGTAGAAGCCAACCTCGGGGAAGATCAGTTTGGATTCCGTAGAAACACTGGAACACGTGAGGCAATACTGACCTTACGACTTATCTTAGAAGAAAGATTAAGGAAAGGCAAACCTACGTTTCTAGCATTTGTAGACTTAGAGAAAGCTTTTGACAATGTTGACTGGAATACTCTCTTTCAAATTCTAAAGGTGGCAGGGGTAAAATACAGGGAGCGAAAGGCTATTTACAATTTGTACAGAAACCAGATGGCAGTTATAAGAGTCGAGGGACATGAAAGGGAAGCAGTGGTTGGGAAGGGAGTAAGACAGGGTTGTAGCCTGTCCCCGATGTTGTTCAATCTGTATATTGAGCAAGCAGTAAAGGAAACAAAAGAAAAATTCGGAATGGGTATTAAAATTCATGGAGAAGAAATAAAAACTTTGAGGTTCGCCGATGACATTGTAATTCTGTCAGAGACAGCAAAGGACTTGGAAGAGCAGTTGAATGGAATGGACAGTGTCTTGAAAGGAGGATATAAGATGAACATCAACAAAAGCAAAACAAGGATAATGGAATGTAGTCTAATTAAGTCAGGTGATGCTGAGGGAATTAGATTAGGAAATGAGGCACTTAAAGTAGTAAAGGAGTTTTGCTATTTGGGGAGCAAAATAACTGATGATGGTCGAAGTAGAGAGGATATAAAATGTAGGCTGGCAATGGCGAGGAAAGCGTTTCTGAAGAAGAGAAATTTGTTAACATCCAGTATTGATTTAAGTGTCAGGAAGTCATTTCTGAAAGTATTCGTATGGAGTGTAGCCATGTATGGAAGTGAAACATGGACGATAAATAGTTTGGACAAGAAGAGAATAGAAGCTTTCAAAATGTGGTGCTACAGAATAATGCTGAAGATTAGATGGGTAGATCACATAACTAATGAGGAAGTATTGAATAGGATTGGGGAGAAGAGAAGTTTGTGGCACAACTTGACCAGAAGAAGGGATCGGTTGGTAGGACATGTTCTGAGGCATCAAGGGATCACCAATTTAGTATTGGAGGGCAGCGTGGAGGGTAAAAATCGTAGGGGGAGACCAAGAGATGAATACACTAAGCAGATTCAGAAGGATGTAGGTTGCAGTAAGTACGGGGAGATGAAGAGGCTTGCACAGGATAGAGTAGCATGGAGAGCTGCATCAAACCAGTCTCAGGACTGAAGACCACAACAACAACAACAACAGGGAAAACATCAAATAGCATAAGTAACATCTTGAAGGCAAAAGGTTTCTCTGTGTTTTTCTATGTCCCTCAGACAATTGGTGGTTTTTTGTTCAAATTAAAAGAGAAACAACGAGCTATCACAAAAAGTGGGGTTTATAAAATCACATTCCAGGAGTGTCAGTCTTACTACATTGGACAGACAGGAAGGTCAATTTGTACCGGGCTTAAGGGACACCACAGAAGCTGGAGATTGAGGAAGCCTGATTCTGCCTTTGCAGAACATTGCCTGAACAATAATCACAAATACACAATAGATGTACAAGTCCTACACACAGAGGAAAAGGGGGCCAAACTCACCTAATTAGTAATTTTAGAAATTAAAAAAAAAAAAAAAATGCAGATGTGTATATTGCCACAACTAGTATTAAACGAGTAAACCCAATTCAATTATTCATCTCATTTAGATGAGATCACAACCCCAGGATAGAAGCAAAACTTTGGGCTCCAGTCCATCATAGTTAAAAATATCTTAGCTGATGCATAACTTTAGTCCAGTCATTGTAGAATAATTGGTGAGTGTGTAATAATGGATTCAATTTGTTAAAAAAATGGTCATTGATGTAAGTGTACATTAAGCTGTGGATCAATACCTAAGTAGTTGAGATTATCTTTGCCTCGATCATCGTTGGGAATCAGTAATGTACTTGAAAATGCAATAACATTAATAATAAATTGTGAAACAAGGCTAAAAAGAGTGTTTGTTTAGTTAATTTACGATGTTTCACCAAGAACCTACAGTTGATTCATTTAAAGCTTTACATGTATTGAACAAACAAAAATAATAATGAGGATTAAACACACTTGAAATAAATCGAAAGAAATTTGTAATACATAAATGTCAAATGAAGTCAAACTGCTGAAAATAAATCAAAATACTAAAATTCATTAATATTAGGAAACTGTTCAAAGAACTAATATCTAAGAGCCATTAAATGCAGGCACATTGGTGCTCTTTTTGTGATTTTCACTCTGGTATGTAGGCTTAATCCTAGTCACTATTGCCCAAAATTTCATCATATGAATTCTCACAATGGGGGCAGCTGTAGCACAGTTCAGTACTTCCACCACTCCATGGGCCACAAAACTGTCCCAGGCATTTTACACATTCAATCCAATCACATTTGCTTCTATAATATTTCCAGTATATGTGGCAAATACTGTATGTAAATGGTTCGACAGTTCTGCAGCTTACACAAACTGGTCTGTATTTGTGAAGATTTTGAGCACTTCAGGATGAAAGTCATTGTGGCAGGATAATGTCAATGTTGACACACAAAACCTCAGAGGAGGTTCGATTTCAATCTCCCGCACTTACATAGCAGATGCATTTTTTCCTGGTGCTACCTTGTTTCCGTGCTTTTGTGTCTTCTCACAATATCTTCAGTGTTCCTTCAACAGTTGTACCAAACTCTTATTTAAATTTCTTTGTATTTCCTTACTGTCACCATCTAATCCATCAAGAATTCTTTTCAGCGCCTCTATAGGGTTCGGTGAAGACTGGTCAGTAGCTTTAAAACCATACTAACTTTTTCCTCTTGTCATTATGAAATACAAACAGAATACCTGCCCTCCTTTTACCATTGGTCCAGAATTTCTCTCCATTTCCTTTTCATTGGGCAATCACGCAACATTGAGGGGTTATATGAGACGTGTTGCATTTGGTGGGAATGAAATGATACAAATTTTGCCATACCTGCTTGTGTCAGTCACTACAGGAGAAAAGTGGCTAGCAAGACTGTCTCGTAATAACACCATTGTGTCTTCAGGATCACAGGTGGCTTCAACAAGTGGCAACAAAATTTTAAAGAACCGTGTTAGGAAGAGGTTCACATCAAACAAACCACTTGGGTTGCTGGCATATTTTATAGCAGCTGGTCCACCTTCAGTCCAGTTGTCGTACAGATTCTGTGCCTTATACACAACCATAGGAGTAAGTAGATCTTCATGTGTGTCCCTGCATACTATCGGGCTAATTGAACATTGGGAGTGCTCTTTTACCTTTTCTACCCTTTTCATGTTTCTAGGAAGCACAATCTTTCTAGACCCAGGGTTGTCTGTAATGTTGGTCTCATCATAATTGCAGAGATACGTGCTTTTCACTTCCAGAAGAACAAATTCAGCATTACTAAAGAAGTTCAAAATGTCTTTACAATTGAAAGGATCTAGACTGCTTTATATTGGAAGCAATTCTAATGGACAGGTTGTTTCAAGCTATGATGGATCAAGGAAATCTGAATCAGGAGCATTCTCTTTGAAGAAAGGTAACTACTGTTCCCTGTCCATCAAGGTAGTTTTTGACAACATCCCTAACGTCTATCCGCATTGGCGAACTCCCCACTTTGCTGCCATGGCAAGAGTTTCCGCAATGATAGCTTCTTCAGTTTTGCTCAAAACTGTCGGATGCTCAGCAGACCCAATATTCCTTCCAAACAACCTCCTTATGAGCTTTGGCCAACAAGCTCTGAATTTTATTGCAGCCGCCCTCTCTGACATCCCCTCCTTAAAGGCATCTCTGGCCTTTTCCATATCTTCCTTTTTAAAGTTGGCATTTGGTCTTGACCCCGGATTTTCTTCACATTTTACCATTTTTGATGATTAATTACCTGTAACAATGAAATTCATACTTTAATGATGTAAGAAAATTAATAGGTGCCAAATAATATATATAAAATTACTATAGGTTGGCACGTCCAAGTAGCCCTGTGGTGTGCAAGTAGTCTTGTTTTACAATAATTCATATCTGAGAATGTGTGCTATCAACTGATCCCTCCTTTTAGTCAAGTTGTGCCACAAATTTCTTTTCTCCTTTTTAGTTATGATCTTGAGATGTCTTCTGTAGCACCCCATTACAAAAGCTTCTGTTCTTGTCTGAATTGCTTATCGAAAAGATTGTAACTTCGCGAAGTCGTGTTTAAGGCTTAAATTTTGTAAACGTGTTTGTTTCTTGTTTCACGGTAATTTGACTAGTTTCTCGGTAACAAATAAGTAAACTAGCGTAAATAGCGTATAACTTCATTGTTTTAATACAATTTCAGAAAAACAGTGTAACTTTATATCGGAAACTGCTTATGTACATTTGTTTATAGGCCTAATTCTCGTAACGTTTTTGGAGAATCAAACTTAAAGTATCTCGTTTAATTGTCCTTTTTTTCATTCTATCGAGTGAAATATATAATAAATAGCATATACCTTCATTGTTTTAATACAGATCTCAGAGAAACAGCGGAATTTTAAATCAGAAACTTGGTTATATACATTTGTGAATAGGCTATTATTGTAATGTCTTTTTTGATTTTCGGTAATTTAATTGATTTATTCTAGCTAAAGTATTATTTTTGCCATGAGTGAGAAGTGCCTGACTTGTCGTAGAATTGTTAGTTGCGGGGTTTGGTGTGATGGATGCTGTAGTTTTTTTCATTGGGGGGACTGCAGTGGCATGGGTGTCGGGAAAGTGGATCAGGCTTATCAGTGGTTATGTAGGATTTGCAGCAGAGATAGGAAGATAATGGAACAGGAGGGGAAAATTGCTGCCCTTCAGGCTGAGCTAGATCAGGCTAGGGAAGATCTGGACAGGTTAAGGAGGGAGAAGGGCAAAGAGAGGTGGGAGGTGGCAACGGGTAACAGAAGGAACAGGCCTAGAACTAAGTCTGACAGTTTTGTGGTGAATGTCAAAAATAAGTTTGACCTGTTGCTTCAGTTAGAAACTGAGGAGCCTCAAGCAGAGGTAGGTGTAGACAGGACACAACAAACTTTCAATAGGAAATTGAAAAAGAACGTAGGAAAGTCATCAAAAAGGAAGGAAGTTTTGTTGTTAGGCAGTTCTCATGCCAGAGGTGTAGGCCAATGTCTGCAGGAGGAATTAGGACCAGAATACCAGTTCACAAATTTTGTCAAACCAAGTGCTAGTCTGGATCAGGTGACAGAGGATTTAGGTTCACTCTGTAAAGAATTTACCAGGGAAGGCACCGTGGTTATTGTGGGAGGGCCAGGGAACAGTATTGGCAGAGATCCTGGGTACAGTATAGAGTGTGACCTGGTAAAGATTGCGTCAGAATCAAGACACACCAAAGTTGAATTTGTATCTGTCCTGAGATGCCATGACCGGCCTCATTTGAACTCTTCTGTTGGGAGAGTTAATTTGGAGTTGGAACGGCTGCTTGGGTTGGGTGCGGGGGCTCATATTGGTGTGGTTCCTGTTGATTCTCTCAGTAGGTGGGACTATACCAGGCACGGCCTACATCTCAACAGGAAAGGGAGGGGTAAACTGGCTGGGCTAATAGCAGGAAATTTAAGGGGGGAGGCACTGCCATGAATGGTAAAATACCTATGGTTGCAGGTGTTGTAGCAGCACCTTTTTTAGGATAGGTAAGACAGAAAGATGTCAAGTTCTACGAGAGGTCAGGATTGAAACAAATGGTCAGTCTAGGAAAGAAATTAAACAGCACAATTCTAGCACATTGGATCACCAATCACAGCTGTCAATTATAAATTTTCACCAATCACCAGAAATTTTATCTCCACCAAGTTGTATCTCAGTCCTAGGTAATTGCATTGATGAATTAAAGTCACCCAATCCAGTTGACATAATCTGCCTTTCTGAACACCATGTGACCACTGGTATAGGAACTAGGCCTAAGCACAATGAGAAACTCAGACAGGAGAGTACTGCAAATGTTAGAATAAAGAAAGGTTCTCATAAAAGTATAATTAAAAATAATGTAAGTATATTTCATCAAAATATTGGGAGTTTAAAGAATAAAATAGATGAGCTTCTGGTTTGTTTAGAAGATTTAGAAGCTGAGGATGAAATAGATATACTATGCCTGTCTGAGCATCTTATTGTTACTGGTATGGATAAGGTAAATGTAAGTGGATATAAGCTCTCTGCACATGTAATTAGAGAAAATATGGAGAAAGGAGGAGTTGCCATATATGTCAAAAGTTATCATTGTGCAAAAAGTATAGAAACAAAAAAGTTTTGTGTAGAGAAACATATAGAAGCATGTGCCTGTGAGCTTAAATTAAATAAAGGCACATTTATAATTGTAACTGTATATAGGTCCCCATCGGGAAATTTTCATCTATTTCTGAAAAATTTGGACTCCTTGTTGTGCTATCTGTCAGACAGGGGGAAGCAAATTATTATTTGTGGGGACTTCAATGTAGATTCTCTGAAAGAGGGTAATAGAAAAAATGACCTTGAAGTATTACGCGGTTCTTTCAATTTGACACCCATTATTGATTTTCCTACTCGGGTGGTAAAGGATAGCAGCTCACTGATAGATAACTTCTTTATATACCAAGTTAAGTTTAACCAGATAAATGCTCAGCCTGTTGAGAATGGTCTTTCTGATCATGGTGCACAGCTAGTTACAATATATGACATAGCTCCATTCAGCAGTGCTAAACAGTCCTCCAAAGTAGTACGTTCAGTCAACGATTTAACAATTGCAAATTTCAGGGAAAGCCTACAGCAGTTAGACTGGGATGAGGTGTACCATGAACCTGATGCCAATTTAAAATATAATTTATTTCATGACACTTTTGGAAATGCATTTGAAAACTGCTTCCTCAAGAAAATAGTTAAATATACTCGTAAGAAACCATGTAACAAACCATGGCTTACTAAGGGTATAAAAATATCTTGTAACTGGAAAAGGGAAATGTATCCGACAGCAAGAAAGAGTAGTGACCCAGAAACTATCAAACATTGTAAAAACTACTGTGCTATATTAATAAAAGTTATTAAAAAATCCAGAAGTATGTGTATCATGTCTGAAATCAGCAACTCTGATAATAAAATTAAAACAATTTGGAATATTATTAAAAGAGAAACAGGTCAACCAAGAGCACAGGAAGACAGTATTACCATCAAATTGAATGAAAACTTTACGAACAAAAAGTCAGAAGTTGAAAATATTTTTAATAATCATTTTCTAAATGTTGTGGATATAGTAGGATCCAGGTGTTCATTAGAAGATGCTAGGCAGTTAATGGAAGAGGCCATACCTATGCAATTTGATACAATTGAAATCGCACCCACTTCTCCCTCTGAAAATAGGAAAATAATAAACTTGCTCAAAAGCAAAAACTCACATGGAATTGATGGCATTTCCAGCAAAATACTAAAAGCTTGTTCTCAACAGATAAGTAAGATTCTCAGCCACCTGTGTAATAGCTCTCTGGAACAGGGCATTTTCCCTGATAGACTGAAATATGCTATTGTTACACCTTTGCATAAAAAAGGGGATAGATCTGATGTCAACAATTACCGTCCAATCTCCCTTCTAACAGCTTTATCCAAAATTTTTGAGAAAGTAATGTATTCAAGAGTAGCTTCACATATCTGTAAAAATGAAGTACTAACAAAATGTCAGTTTGGTTTCCAGAAAGGTTTTTCAACAGAAAATGCCATATATGCTTCCATCAATCAAATTTTGAATGATCTGAATAACCAAACACCATACACTGGGATTTTTTGTGATCTCTCAAAGGCTTTTGATTGTGTAAATCATGAAATTCTCCTAAACAAGCTCAAGTATTGTGGCATGCGTGGGACAGTGCACAAATGGTTTAATTCGTACCTAACTGGAAGAGTGCAGAAAATTGAAATAAGCAGTCCTCATAATATGCAAAGATCAGCACATTCCTCAAACTGAGGAACTATCAAGAATGGCGTTCCACAAGGGTCAGTCTTGGGTCCTTTGTTGTTCTTAATATATACTAATGACTTACCATCCTATATTCATGAAGAGGCAAAGTTAGTTCTCTTTGCTGATGATACAAGTATAGTAATCACACCTGACAAACAAGAATTAACTGATGAAATTGTCAATAATGTCTTTCAGAAAATTACTAAGTGGTTCCTTGTAAACAGACTCTCACTGAATTTTGATAAGACACAGTACATACAGTTCGGTACAGTAAATGGTATGATGCCATTAATAAATATAGACCTTAATCAGAAGCATATAGCTAAGGTAGAATATTCAAAATTTTTAGATGTGTCCATTGATGAGAGATTAAATTGGAAGAAACACATTGATAATCTGCTGAAACGTTCGAGTTCAGCTACTTATGCAATAAGGGTCATTGCAAATTTTGGTGATAAACATCTTAGTAAATTAGCTTACTACGCCTATTTTCACTCATTGCTTGCATATGGCATCATATTTTGGGGTAATTCATCACTGAGGAATAAAGTATTTATTGCAGAAAAGTGTGTAATCAGAATAATAGCTGGAGTCCACCCAAGATCATCCTGCAGACATTTATTTAAAGATCTAGGGATATTCACAGTAGCTTCTCAGTATATATACTCTTTTATGAAATTTGTTATGTACAACCAAACCCAATTCAAAAGTAATAGCAGTGTGCATAACTACAATACTAGGAGGAAGGATGAGCCTCACTATTCAAGATTAAATCTAACTTTGGCACAGAAAGGTGTGAATTATATTGCCACTAAAGTCTTTGGTCACTTACCAAATAGTATCAAAAGTCTGACAGATAACCAACAAGTATTTAAGAAGAAATTAAAAGAATTTCTGAATGACAACTCCTTCTACTTCATAGAGGAATTTTTAGATATAAATTAAGAAAAAAAAAAATATTAAAAAATTAAAAAAAAAAAAAACAAAAAATAAAGTTGTTATATTAACTTAATTATGTTGTTAAATTTACTTAATTATGTCATGTATTGGAAAATTTGACTCGTTCCACATCATTACGAAATATTGTATTCATGATCCATGGAACTAGTATTAATCTAATCTAATCTTATTGTCCATGTTTCACATCCATGCAAGGCTATACTCCTGACAAATACTTCCAGAAAAGACTTCCTAACTTTATATTAAATGTTGAGAAATTTCTCTTCTTCAGAAATGCTTTTCTTGCCATTGCCAGCCTACATTTTATATCATATCTACTTTTTTCGTCATCAGTTATGTTACTGCCCAAACAGCAACACTCATCTGCTATTTTTAGTGTCTCATTTCCTAATATAATTCCCTTAGCAATGTCTGATTTAATTTGACTGTATTCTATTGCCCTTGTTGATGTTAATCGTACATTCTCCTTTCAGGAGACTGGCCACTCTGCTCAACTGCTCTCCCAAATCCTTTGCTGTCTGTGGCAGAACAACAACGCAATTGGTGAGCCTCAAAGTTTTAATTTCTTCATTGTGAACTTAATTTCCTTCTCCAAATTTTTCTTTGTTTCTTTTACTGCTTGGTCAATGTACACGTTAAATAACATTGGGGATATGCTGCAACCCTTTCTAACTCCCTTCTCAACCACTGCTTCCCTTTCATGCCCTTTGAGTCATAACTGCTGTCTGGTTTCTGTCCTATTCCAATCAACATTATCAAAAGCTTTCTCTAAACTGCAAATGCTATAAAGTTAGGTCTGCTTCTCTTTAACCTATCTTTGAAAGTAAGTTGTAGAATCAATATTGTCTTTTGTGTTCCTACATTTCTCTAGAACCCGAATTGATCTTCCTGGATGTTGGCTTCTGCTAGTTTTTCATTCTTCTGTAAATAACTTGTGTAAGTATTTTGCAAGTATGACTTATTAAAATGATACTTTGATAGTATTTGCAGCTGTCAGCACCTTTTTTCTTTGCAGTTGGAATTATTACATTCTTCTTGAAGTCTGAGGATATTTTGTCTGTCATATACGTAGTGCAAACAAGGTTGAGCAGTTTTGTCATGGCTGGCTCACCCAAGGATGTCAGCAGTTCTGAGGGAATGTCATCTGCTCCAGGGCCCCTGTTTCAGCTTGGGTCTTTAAGTGCTCTGGCAAATTCTTCTCATGGTATTATATCTCTCATATTATCTTCTATTACCAACTCTTCCCTTACTGTAATATTGCTTTTCCCTTTTTTGCTGAGTACTGGTTTTCAATCTGAGCCGCTGATATTCATACAGCTGTTTCTTTTTTCTCCAATGACCTCTTTAATCTTCTTGTAGTCAGTATCTGTCTTTCTTTTAGTTATACAGTACATGTTTCTATAGCCTTGCATTTTCACTCTAGTCAATCCTGCTTGGCTATTTTGCATTTTCTGTCAATCTCTTTTCTTCTTGCATACTTCATCTGCTGCGTTTTTATATTTTCTCCTTTCCAACCGTTTCTACTAGTCCTTGTCCCCCACCCCCTATATGATTCCTTGCTGGCCTCACTATGTAATTTCTCAGAGCTATCCATTCATCTTCTACTGTATTCCTTTCCCTTTTTTGTCGATTGCTGCCTAATACTCCCTCTGAAAACTCTCAAAAACCTTTGGTCCTTTCGACTTATCCACCTCTTTAATTTCATATCTTTTTGCAATTTCTTCAGTTTTAATCTATGGCTCATAAACAACAAATTCTGGTCAGAGTCCACATCAGCCCTTGGAAATGTCTTACAGCTTAAAACCTAGTCCCAAAATTATCATCATATAAACAGTCTGAAACCTTCCAGACCAAGCGTTAGCATTGATTAAATTATGCTCTGTCAAAATTCTACCAGGCAGATTCCTCTTGCATTCTTTTCCCCCAGTTCATAGTCTCCTACCGTTTTTCCTTATCTTCAGTTTCCTACTATTGAACTCCAGTCCCCAATCACAATTAAAGTCTCATAGGCTGAGGGCATGTAGTGGTGTTGATGGTGATTTTTCTGTCAGATTTGAGATTCAGTTGGTAAGAGGGAAAAAAAAGCAGGTATGTAATGTTCTTCTTCAGTTACAAAAATTGTTCAGCTTAATCTCTACTAATGTCAGTGCATTTGAGCCATTCAGACTCCTTTTTAATTCCATTTAAATAGATATTAACTCTTTGTTTCATAAATATTTATTCCTTGCAAACCATTTTTTAATGATTTGGGTAAAATTTGGTCATAGAAGTATTTTTAATTCCAACTAGTGTGTCTTTATCATTAGAAAAGCAGTTGTTGAACAACTACATTGTGTTAATGCAAGAACACTTCTTTGTGTTAATCTTGGTCACTTGTGTTTCACCTTGCCATCCAAATGCCCCTATAACACTGTAGAATAATTCACAGTCCCTGTTAAATCCCTTGCCAATCAATGAATCTTTGTGGGGCTTTGTGAGTCTCAAAAAACATTTACCATCATTTTTCACACCAACACAGTTATTTACCTTCTTTGATGCACATTTGTCAGTCTGTCATTCTTACAGCATGTATTCACGATGTAATGGTGAATCCATATTACATCTACAGCCTTTTTGGGTTATACTTCAGTTTGTCTATGATGTCTGGGATGCTTGTCATGTCCATGACTTTTGATAAGCTACATTTCAGCCATGGATTGTGCCAAATAGAGAACACATTGGGGAACAAAGCAGATCTAGGCTGGGTACCAATTTTGTGAATGTATGGTTCATGAACTATGGACTGGTGAGTACTACCAATCCTTTGTATAGATAAATGAAGAACTGTCTGGACTGATCTTTTTTCCCCTTAGCTGCTTTTGGGATATCCAGTGATCCTACATATTCCATGTTCTCTTTTATCTAGTCAATGACATGCTTAATCAAAGCTTAAATTGCACCAATGATAGTTTTCATTTTGTGTAGGAGTCAATTAGTGAGGCACTACCATAGATCTGCCATCATATTTATCTATACACCATTTTGTTAAACTGATGAAGTAATTCTTTACTCTAAGACATTTCTAAAGAAATAATTCTCAGACATAATCATCAAATAATTTTATGCTATTATTGGTTTCTTCAACATCAATAAAAAAAAAAAAATAAAAAAAAAATACATTGCAGACTGAAGCTACAAAAACACTATGGAGCATCAGCATACCCAAAGTGCAACAATCACACAATAAACAACAGTATAATCATCATATTTTGGGCTTGGAGCCGGATCACGTTGACATCTTGGCACGATATTTCGGCTAACAAACATGCAGCCGTCTTCAGGTGAGTACGAGACTGAAGATTACTGGTGCGCGTCGTTCTATATATACCGAAAATTTGCGCGGCAGCGCCTGCGCAGTGGAGAAGGTTAATACCGTGCCCCCTATCTAATTTGGTGCGCTCTGCAGCAGAAGCGGGCCGCGCATGCATAGTGGTGTACCTACATTTGCGCTATCTGTCGTAAAGCACCTTCGCGCAGCTGAGGCGCGGAAGTCGAAAGTATAAAATCAATTTTCGTCACCCGTCACTCTAGATGCAGACCAATGTCTCTGTGAAGCAATTAAAGAAATTACAGGATCCCAGGCTTTATCCATCTGAAAGCCGCCGTCTCAATTAATAAGATCTTCTGCCAATCGTATCTCCACGGACTCCTTGATAATGGATTCCCAAAAAGTTCTAGTTGTTGCTAAAATTTTTGTTTCACAACAATCCATGGAGTGTCCCATCGAAATACAGTGTTCTGTTATGGCTGATTTGTTGGGCTGCAGTAGACGTGTGTGGCGCTCATGCTCCACGCATCTTTCCCGTACTGTGCGAGTAGTTTGGCCAAATTAGGATTTGCCACATTGACAGGGGATCTTATAAATACCCGCCTTCCTCAGACCCAGATCGTCCTTCACAGAGCTAAGCAAAGCTGATATTTTCGTAGGTGGTCGGAAGATCACTTTAACACAATGCTTCTTTAAATGCTTCTCCTCTAAAATAGGAAGGATTTTAAAGAAGCATTGTGTAAAAGTGATCTTCCGACCACCTACGAAAATATCAGCTTTGCTTGGCTCTGTGAAGGATGATCTGGATCTGTGGAAGGCGGGTATTTATAAGATCCCCTGTCAATGTGGCAAATCCTACATTGGCCAAACTACTCGCACAGTATGGGAAAGATGCGTGGAGCATGAGCGCCACACACGTCTACTACAGCCCAACAAATAGCAGAACACTGTATTTCAGTGGGATACTCCATGGATTATTGTGGAACAAAAATTTTAGCAACAATTAGAACTTTTTGGGAATCCATTATCAAGGAGTCCGTGGAGATACGATTGGCAGAAGATCTTATTAATTGAGACGGCGGCTTTCAGATGGATAAAGCCTGGGATCCTGTAATTTCTTTAATCGCTTCACAGAGACATTGGTCTGCATCTAGTGCGACAGCTGATGAAAATTGATTTTATACTTTCAACTTCCGTGCCTCAGCTGTGCGAAGGTGCTTTACAACAGATAGCGCAAATGTAGGTACACCACTACGCATGCACAGCCCGCTTCTGCTGCAGAGCGCGCCAAATTAGATAGGGGGCCTTCTCCACTGCGCAGGCGCTCCCGCGCCAATTTTCGGTATGTATAGAACGATGCGCACCAGTAATCTTCAGTCTCGTACTCACCTGAAGATGGCTGCATGTTTGTTAGCCGAAATATCGTGCCAAGATGTTGGCGTGATCCGGCTGCAAGCCCGAAATATGATGGACCAATCAATACGCCGGGAAAACTTCAAGATACACAACAGTATAATCATATTCAACACTCAGCCATAATGAGATGATGCACTGCCAAACTGGACTAAATAGGTAGTGTCTCATCATACTTTCATAACATACTGTGTGTAGCCTCCAGTTGCATCCTATGTGGTGTCCTCGGGTCAGTCACTGGTTACTGAAAGGTTCCTGTAGTGACGGATTCCAACAGTGACATGGAGCTGTCTCTGCCACAGATCGTTTCCTAGTTCCAGCGTGCACCATCAGTGGCACTACAATCTGCAAGCTGTCTCCACAAGAAGTGTTCTGGGAAGAGGCCACACCTCCAGAGCTCACTTCACATCACCTGATGGGGCCCAGTGACCTGCAGTTGGCTGTAACTGTGTGTCTGCCATGCAGAGAAATAATTCCCTTGTGTGCTCACTTGAAGGAATGTTCACTGCACAAGCCCCTGTGTGTTGATGACTTTAGCTTTGATCTTGTATTATGTTTAGACTTCAATATTGGCCAGCTGTCTTCTGTTTGTTTGAGATCAAACTTATAAGTTACTGGCTTTATTATACATTTCTACTGTGTCAGTGTACTAAGCCAAATAAATTGTGGTCATCACGAGTCTTTTTGAATTTGTAGTGCATCAAAATATTGGCAACATGTATGTAGAATTCATGAGCAGTGGCTCCAACAACAGCAAGAACTGTGACTTCTCCATCAATAATTACTGGAACAACAAGCAACAGCAATAGACCTTACAACAGCATTCTCTATCAAGAATGAGATGGCTTCAGCAGTTCCACCACATCCTTCATTTTTGGATGGTGACTCCACCATCACTTCACTGCCTACAAGGTAACCGATTCAGATCAGCAATGGTCTTTTTTTATTTCATGACTTTGTCTAGTGTGTTAGGTATGCTCCATGAGTTGGCCTCCATGAAACATTCTGATAGTTTGTCTTCTGCTATTGGATCATTATGGCTGTCAATTGCATGTGGCATTTTCTCATTTGAAATTTTACCAAGTTTGTTACAACTCCAGAATGAGATTTTCACTCTGCAGCGGAGTGTGCGCTGATACGAAACTCCCTGGCAGATTAAAACTGTGTGCCCGACCGAGACTCGAACTCAGGTCCCAAGTTTGAGTCTCGGTCGGGCACACAGTTTTAATCTGCCAGGAAGTTTTGTTTGTAACAACTGTTGGAAACCTAGAAAGACTGTGTCACTAACCTTGTGCATTTGTATGCTCTGAAGAATCATCCTACTGACTGTATGCTGACTCCTAGATTTGCGACTTGCTTCTCCAACATTTACCTGATAAGAAAGTCTGCTTACAGGCTTAACACCTTGTTGATCCACCCTTAAAATTGCTCAGGCTTTTGAAATCACACAGGAAACCAATAGTCAGTGAGAGGCTCAGTCTACAGTGTCCACTGTCACCACCGGAACAATGGTAAACAACTCCTGTTGGCACAACAGGATATCACATACTCGGGTTGGGCACTCCACCAAACACATTATGATGCACTAGCACAGTGTCCTAGAGCCATCAAATGGGGTAGCAATGCATCAAGTGCCTCCAAATGATCTATTCTCTCATAAATCAATTTCAGTATCTTTTACTGGTTCACCATCTCGGTGGAACTCCAATCTGCATTGTCTACCTTCTTGTCCTCAGTGTCTCCACTGACACCCTTGCTCCCTCTGCCCCCATTGATCAGCTACTTGCTTTTCATTCAGCATTAGGGGTCACATTACTAGAGCATGTTGGTTATCTAACATCCAGAACCACTGGTGCGATATGAAGTCCAGCTTTCCCATTTCGATCCACGCAGGATCTGATCACAGTTCTCTTACTGAAGCTGTCCTCGACTGAAACGTTGACTTATTCTGCTATGGATCAACCTCTCAAACCGGTAATCATGTTATGAATGAATGGTCTGTAAGTCCCTTTTCATGTGAATACTGGCATGTCCTCTTCTCTTCTGAAGAGGTTCTCCTCTGCTACAACATTCCCATTGGAGAATAATGGTGTATGGTGGCCATGAAATACATGTGAAAGGTGTTTTTACTATGGAAGTCTCCTAAAAACATGTTTCAAAGGAACTTCCCTTTTTGGTTGTTATTTCTGATAATGCAGAAAGTATCTTTGGGTTAGACACAGTCACACAGTTTGAGTTTTTTATTTCGAAGATTGCGTGTTTGGTTTCCATGGCAGTTCCATCTTGCAACATTAATGACTTAACTTTCTTGTATTTGGATCTGTTTACCCCTAGGTTAGGATGGGCTGCAGATGTAGTTATAAAAAAATTCATTTGAAACAAAGGTCCGTACCCCTTTTCTCGCGTGTCTAGCTCAATTCTGCATGTCCTGTGGAATGCAATTAAGATAATATTGGACAGATTGGTGGTACCTGAAGATATTACCCCTTTCTCATTGAGCCATTGGGCTTCAGCCCTGACAGCTCTCTGCATCTATGTGATTAATTGAAGGCCTTTAATAATCAGTCCATCATCGATACTTTTCCCATTCTCCACCTGGAAGACCTGTTAAGACACATTACAAAATGATGTCTATTCTATTAAGTTTGATTTGTTGGAGGCATGCTTACAGTTGCCACTGCACCCATAATCATGGGAACTGTTTGTACTTAGCACACCCTTTGGTCTCTATAGTTGTATAACAGACTGCCGTTTGGTATTTCTAACGCACCAGCGGTCTTCTGGCATTACTTGGAGCTGCTGAGAAAGGACATTCCTTTGTGCTGCAATTATTTAGGTGACATCACAGTGACAGGGGCCTCAAGTGATGAATACCTTGAGAACTTGCAGTCTTTGTTTTCTCGATTAATCAAAACTGACCTCAAATGCAGCCTCCACAAATATAAATTTTTCCAGCAGCCTTCTGAGTAGCAAACAGGGCATCCGTCATACCAGGCAGCATGCCCATGCCCTAGAAAACAGTCCCAGGCCCCAGAATCATGAGGAACTGCAACACCTCATGGGACAAATTAGCTATTGTGGGCATTTCATTCCCCTTGTTGCAAAATTGTCCTACCTGCTCAATCATTTGCATAAAATACAGTGCAATGCAGCTTTTCTGCATTTAAACAAGCCCTCCAGTCAGCACTGTGTGTCGTCCCATTTTCGTCACAGAAGCCCCTTCTTCTTGCCACAGATGCCTCTCAGCATGGTGTAGGAATGGTCCTGTCACAGAAGGAGCTTGATGGTTCTGGATATAGTATTGCGTTTGTGCCCAAGATGATCGATACTGCTCAACTCATCTACTTCCAGATTGAAAAAGTGGTATTTGGCATCGTTTATGAAATTAAGAAATTTCACACCCATCTATATGGTGTCAAATTCCAGCTGCTGACTGACCACAAGCCATTACTCACATTTCCAGAATGAGATTTTCATTCTGCACATTGTTTAGACAATGTTCTAGCCATGACATCATCTATAAGCTAACCAGCCACCATTCGAGCACTGGTGCTTTGTCCGGGCTTCCAGTGGGCTGTGATCTGGACTTTGACATCCAGAAAGTATGTTATTTTTCAGCTGGATCCCCTTGATGTTACATTGATTGTGGCCCAGACAAGAGCAGACCCTATTCTCGCCACTGTGACTTAGTGGGTTAAGCATCGATACACATCACATCTCTCAGCAAAGGAACATGGTCAACTCAAGACGTTAACTGGAAAAACCAGCTCTCCCTCAGTGATACTGTTCCCCTGCTGCAGATGGAATGTGAACGGCCTTTGGTCATTATACCCCCACCTATGTGCCCCAGGGTCCAGTGGGGCAGGTCCTGCATGAAACAGCTGGCACACTGCCACTCCTACTGGCCAGCCATCGACAAGGACATGTAGACCATGGTCTGGTCTTACACTGTGTGTGCCCTGGGGATGCCTCCACATAGATTCACTGGTCCTTTCTTGCATCAGAAGTTGTTGGTTATGGTATACTCATACTTCAAATTTCCATGTATCCACCACGTAGTCTCCACATCAACAGCAAATAATGATCAAGCCCTTTTTGAATATCTTTGCCATTGAGGGCCACCCACAAGCCATCGTTTCACAAGGAACCCCTTGAGTCCAAAGTCACAAGTTCAATCTTTAGTAACGCTCATTTGAAAGTGCTGTGTTAACAGTTATGACAGTAAAAACATTAACTGCTAATGACTCAACATGTGCATCAAGAGAGTGACAGAAAATGAATGTCCAGGAGGTGCAGAACTCAACCTTCTAAGGGATGTATGTATTACACTTCACAAAATGGATATTGTCAGCATTCATGGATTATTCAGAACAAACCATTAACTTACTCCATGAACACTCAATGAAAAATGGTGTGCCACAGTGATTGCAAAGGTTTGCACCGTCAAAATCAGTGGATCAGGGTGATGAGCTCTTTATGTTGTTGTTGTTGTTGTTGTCATCATCTTCAGTCCAGAGAGTGGTTTGATGCAGCCCTCCATGCTACTCTATCCTGCACAAGCTTCTTCAACTCCAAGTAACTACTGTAACGTACATCCTTCTGAATCTGCTTAGTGTATTCATCTCTTGGTCTCCCTCTACATACGAGGGTTATTCCAAAAGTAAGGTCCGATTCGCCGTAACTATTGAAATTTGGCGCCAGTGACAAAACACGCATGCGCGCCGACTCCCGGCAAGCCTTGCGCGTCAAACGCCGCCATTCGCTTTGTTACTGTTGCTGAGTGTAGTTCACAGTGTCACTTTACAATGTTTAAGACAATTGATCAGCCCGCCGATTGTGAAGTAAGGGCAGTGATACGGTTTTTGTCTGCAAGAAACAATTCAGCGGCGGAAATCCATCGGCAGATTACTGAAGTGTACGGTCCTAACATAATGAGCGACAGTAAAGTGCACAAGTGGGTGCGAGCTTTTAATGAAGGACGGGATAATGTGCACGATGAACCACGGTGTGGCCAACCATCAGTGATTTCAGACGATTTGGTCAATGCGGTTGACAAAAAAATTCGTGAAGATCGCCGATTCACTATTACAGACGTAGACATGCATTTTCCGAATGTGAGTAGAACAACTTTGTACAGAATTGTGTCTGAACATTTGAAGTTTCACAAATTGTGTGCCCGTTGGGTTCCCAGGCTGCTTACTGAGCCCCAACGAATGAAAAGAATGGCTTTTGCTCTTGATTTTTTGGAGCGATATCATAAGGAAGGTGACAGTCTTTTAGACAATGTTGTCACAGGGGATGAGACATGGGTTTCTCACATCACTCCAGAGTCTAAACGTCAGTCAATGCAATGGCGTCACACGTCATCGCCAGTCAAGGTCAAGGCAAAGCAGACAATCTCAACACGTAAGGTTATGGCGACTGTGTTCTGGGATAGACGTGGAGTATTGTTAGTCGACTTTATGGAGAGAGGAACAACGATTAATAAAGCCGCCTACTGCGCTACCCTGACTAAACTTCGACGTGCAATCCAGAATAAGCGACGTGGTCTTTTGTCGTCTGGAATCTTGTTGTTGCATGACAATGCCAGACCCCACACTGCAAATGAAACGCAAGCTCTGATCAAGAAATTTGGATGGGAACAGATGGACCATCCTCCTTACAGTCCGGACCTGACGCCAAGTGATTTCCACCTGTTCCGTTACTTAAAGGAGTTTCTTGGCGGCAAGCGCTTCGACACAGATGATGAAGTGAAAGAAGCAGTTAAGGACTGGTTATCGTCACAGGCGGCCGATTTCTATAACATGGGCATTCAAAAGCTTGTTGAACGATGTGACAAATGTTTAAATAAATATGGAAGTTATGTAGAAAAATAGATAAAGATGTAAGGAATGTAAATAAAACAATTGTTTTGAAAAAACATTTTAGTTTTGATTTTTTTTTTATAACCGGACCTTACTTTTGGAATAACCCTCGTATTTTGCTCTCCGTGCTGCCCTCCAGTACTAAATCGGTGATCTCTTCATGCCTCAGAAAATGTCATACCAACCATTCCCTTCTTCTAGTCAAGTTGTGCCACAAATTCCTCTTCTCCCCAATTCTATTCAATACTTCATCATTAGTTATGTGATCTACCCATCTAATCTTCAGCATTCTTCTGTAGCACCACATTTTGGAAGTGTCTATTCTCTTCTTGTCTAAACTAGTTATCGTACATGTTTTACTTCCATACATAGCTACACACCACACAAATACTTTCAGAAAAGACTTCCTGACATTTAAATCTATACTCGATATTAATAAATTTCTCTTCTTCAGAAACGCTTTCCTTGCTATTGCCAGTCTGCACTTTATATCCTCTCTACTTCGACCATCATCAGTTATTTTGCTCCCCAAATAGCAAAACCCATCTACTGCTTTAAGTGCCTCATTTTCTAATCTAATTCCTTCAGCATCACCTAATTTAATTTGACTACATTCCATTATCCTCATTTTGCTTTTGTTGATGTTCATCTTATAGCCTCCTCTCAAGACACTGTCCATTCCGTTCAACTGCTCTTCCAGGCCCTTTCCTGTCTCTGACAGAATTACTATGTCATCGACAAACCTCAAAGTTTTTATTTCTTCTCCATTGATTTTAAAAGTTACTCCAAATTTTTCTTTTGTTTTCTTTACTGCTTGCTCAATATACAGATTGAATAATATTGGCAATAGGCCACAACTCTGTCTCACTCCCTTCCCAGCCACTGCTTCCCTTTCATGCTCCTCAACTCTTATAACTGCCATCTGGTTTCTGTACAAATCGTAAATAGCCTTTTTCTTGCTGTATTTGACCTCTGCCACCTTAAGAATTTGAAAGAGATTATTCCAGTCAACATTGTCAAAGGCCTTCTCTAAGTATGTAAATGCTATAAATGTAGGTTTGCATATCCTTAACCTGTATTCTAAGGTAAGTTGTAGGGTCAGTATTGCCTCATGTGTTCCTACCCCCACAGAATCCAAACTGATCCTCCCTGAGGTCAGCTTCTACCAGTTTGTCCATTCGCCTGTAAACAATTCATGTTAGTATTTTGCAGCCACAACTTATTAAATCGATAGTTTGGTAATTTTCACACCTATCAACACCTGCTTTCTTTGGGATTGGAATTATTATATTTAACCATACAGTAAAGCATGCCCTTGGGAAAAATTACAGCTGTAGTTTCCCCTTGCTTTCAGCTGTTCGCAGTACCAGCACAGCAAGGCCATTTTGGTTAATGATTCAAGGCCAGATCCGTCAATCATCCAGACTGTTGCCCCTGCAACCTGCAACTACTGAAAAGGCTGCTGCCTGTCTTCAGGAACCACATGTGTCTGGCCTCTCAACAGATACCCCTCCATTGTGGTTGCACCTATGGTATGGCTATCTGTATTGCTGAGGCACATCTTCCAATTCTATAGCACTGTTTCCCTTGAAATCACTGTAATTTATATCGTGCACAATTTGACGTGCATAATGTTGTAGATCACTATCATGCACATCCTATGCATTGTATTGAGCATCCTTGAAATGTGCAAACACCAGTTTTTATAGCAAGTATGCCTTTCCCTCACTTGAATATCCATATAAAAATGCAAATAATCAATTTTTGACAGTATAACGTAATTGGATAGATAAAAAAATACCCATCCACCAAGGGGTGGCAGGAAAACGCACACATAAAAGAATGTTATACCTATGCAAGCTTTTGGAGACAGTACCTCCTTTATTCAGCAGAAGAGTTGAAGGAGAAGGAAGAGGGGTGAAGGAAAAGGGCTCGAGAGGTTTAGGAAATGTGGTAGATCTCAGACACATCATCCAGTATCCCGGGTGAGGGGAGACTACAAGACAGGATGAGAAGGAAAGACTGATTGTTGGGGACTGCACTGGATAAGATTTGAAAACCTGAGACCTTTAGCTGGAAGAAAGGGTAATACTCAAGACAGAGATTACTGCTAAAACATTGTTCATGAGTTAATAAGAGTGAAAAGCTAAGCGAATTGTACATGTAATAGAGGTGGCAAGGGGTGACAAAAAATAGACAGGTCAGAAAATGAAAGATGTAGAAAACTAAAATTGAGTGAAGAAAAGAGTAGTTACTGTTAAGAAATGTTGAATGAAGAAATTAATGTAAATTAAGGCCAGGTGGGTGGCAAGAACCAAGGACATGTTGTAGCACTAGTTCCCACCTGTGAAGTTCTGAGAAACTGGTGTCTAGAGGAAGAATCCAGAATGCATTGCATGTGTGATGAAACATGCACTGAGGTCACAGTTATCATGTTATAGAGCATGCTCTGCAATAATATATTGTGTTTTGCTGGCATATACCCTCTGCCTATGCCCATTCATCCTAAATGATAACCTGGTGGTAGTCATGATGATGTAAAAAGCTGAACAGTGTTTACATAATAGGTGGTATATGAGGTGTCATTTCACAGGTGGGTCTCCCTTCGATGTTTTGTCGGTTACAGGGTTGGTACAGGTGGTGGTAGGAGGGTACATAGGGCAAGTCCTGCAATGGGGATGGTCACAGGGGTAGGAGCCATATGGTAGGGAGATGGATGTAGAAGGAGCATACAGTCCGACGAGGATATTGCGGAGACTGGGAGGTCAATGAAAAGCTGTTCTAAGTGTGGTGGACAAAATAAAAGAATCAATCTCATTTCACAGCACAATTTTAGGAGGTCATGGCCTTGTTGAAGTAGCTGATTAATAAATCCAAGACCAGGATAATACTTAGTGACAAGTGGTGTTCTCCAAAGTAGTTTTTCTGGGGGATCAGTTGTACTACAACTGGATGTGATGGACTGGCAAATCTGCTTTTGAACTAGGCTGGTGATGGAATTATAGCAGTGGAGGTTGAAGTGAGAATTTTGATGTATCGACGTAAAGGATCTGCATTTGAACAAATATATTTTCTTCAAATGCTCAGGCTGTATGGGAGGGAACGTTTGACATGGAAATGATGGCAACTGTCAAAATGTAAGTACTGTTGTTTGTTAGTAGGCTTAATGGGGATAGAACTGTGTAGCTGGCCTTTGGTAAGGACGAGATCAACATCAAGCAAAAGTGGCATGGGATTTGGAATAGGACCATGTGAAATTTAATTGGGAGAAGGTATTTAGGGATTCCAGGAATTTTAACAGGTCAGCCTCACCATGAGTCCATATGGCAAAGATCTCATGGTGAGGCTACCTCTCTAGTCCTTTTTCTTCACACCTTTTCCCTACTAGCCAAATTTTATGCCGGAAGGAGCCTCTACCTCCAAAAGCTTGAATATCCATAATTTTTCTTTTCCCCTTCAACTCTTTCTTTTCTCCTTCAACCCTTCTGCAAGAAGAAGGAGCCACAGGCCCCAAAAGCTTGAGTATCCACTGGATTTCTTATGCACTACATGGTTATATTGCTGCAGACTTATTCAAAAACTGTTAATAATTGCTCCTTTACTGCACTGCGGATGATCTTCCATGTATGTAATTATGTTTAGTACCTGCACCTTGGACAATGATTGTCCTTTACATTTAACTGGAGATGGGATTTGTGATACCCTGTCCTACAAGGATGATGAACTACATGTTTCAACGTCTGTTTCAGTATCACTTCCCCTTGTTAAGCATGTATCATCGTTATTGTGCTCCTCATGTACATTGTCTACTCAGTTGAGCATAACTGACACCACACAATACACTGACTCATATTACAGTAACACTGATATCTCATCTGCCACTTCTTTCTCACTCTGTGAAATTCCTTGGGTTCCTTCCTGATGAAATGTCAATTTGGCAGCTGTTGTAAATATAACACAATGTTTGGTTTATTTATCTTTGCCATACCTCTCCTTTGTATCAACATAACCAGCACTATTGTGAGTTACTTGTTGACTAAGCAGTTCATCTAAGCTCCACAGTCTGACATTCAAATGGTTTCTTGTCAGACAATGGCCCTCAGCTTGCCTCCAATCAGTTTTTCTGTCTCTGTGACATGCACAGCATACAACACCCTCATACAGCACAATTTCATCCCCAGTCCAATGAGGAAGCAGGACAGAAGGTGTGAAACTTCTAAGAGAATCCACGCCATGAGACGATGCCCTCACCTTGTTTTTGGCTACCTATAGCCCCACCCCAAGTGTGAGGAAGAACCTGACTGAAATTGCTCCACAAATGGCAGCCTCACACTCCTCTCTCTCTGCTTTTACCCCAGGACCCTAATCTCTTCTGGTCCTTAGTCTGTCACTGATACTGGCACCCTGTTATGGGTCCGATCATTTGAATGCTATCCAACCTGGATGCTGGCTGTCAATCCAGGGTGCACATGACTGCCAGATGTATGAGATGTCTGGGAGGGTCACCCATGGAGATGCCACCAGAACCAGCTGCACCCTAGGACACTGCCAACAAGTCCATACATCCTGTGCCTCCGTCCTTATCCACCACTAGCACCTCCTCTCCTCTGCCACTGATGCCAGGTACCTGATGACATGTTGGTCAGGGATTGGGCTCCAGTACACCCATTTTCCTCTGTTCCAATGCCCCACACAGCGGACCTGTTTTCAATGAGTGGCATGGACTCTGTGCTGATGGACTCTGTGCTGATGGACTCTGTGCTGATGGCCCCCGTGCAGCCAGATGTTGTCCATGTGGAATGCAGGACCTTCTGTCTTCAGCTTCACTGGTAGCACCACTGGATACTGCTCCAGCAGTGGCACCCCTGCACCTGTGACTCCGACAGTGACATGGAGCTGTCAGACCTGTTGGAGATCGATTCCTACCTCCAGCACACACGTCCGCAGCTCATGGTATAGGGGCTAGTGTTGCTGCCTTTGGATCATGGGGTCTGGGGTTTGACTCCCGGCTGGGTTGGGGATTTTCTCTGCCTGGGGACTGGGTGTTTGTGTTGTCCTCATGATTTCATCATCATTTGTGAGAGTGACTAGATTGGACTGTGAAAAGAAAAATGGATTGTCTAAAAATTGGGACTCTGTATGGGCACTGATGATCGCACAGTTGAGTTCCCCACAAACCGAACATCATCATCATCCAGCCCACACAACTGGTGGTACCGCATCATACAAGCTGTCTCCATCAGAAGCACTCTGGGAAGAGGTCACACTCCTGAGCTCACATCACATCATCTGGAGGGACCCCACGACTTCTGATAAGCTATAACCATGTGTCTACTATGCAGAGGAGTCATTCCTTTGTGTGCTCACTTGACAGACTATACACTGTACCAGCCACTATCTGTGGCGGCATTAGCTTTGATTTTACACAATATTGGCTGGCTATCTCCTGTTTCTATGACATCAAACTTATATGATATTCAGAGTGAAGTAATGAATGAAAATTTGCACCAAGACTGGGATTCAAACCTGGGTCTCCTGCAAACTAGACAGATGCACTAACCACTATGCCACCCTGACACAGTGGCCTTACACAACCTCATGGACTACTCTAGCATGTCTCTCTCCTCAATCCAAATTCCCATTCATGTCTCAGCCCACTTGGTGTTCCTGTTTGAGTTTAGGGGGAACACTAAGTGGGCTGAGGCTGAACTTTATAATCTGCTGTCAGATCACTATGAGTATCATTCCAGATGGCAGTTGCTCACTTGAAACATTACTGACTTTGTAAACAGCAGTTGGGAACCTAAAAAGACTGGGTCACTGACCTTCGGGGTCTTAATTGTCATTGTGCGTTTGTGTGCTCCAAAGAATTGTGTTGCTGATCAAATGCTGACACCTCAATTCAAGGCTTGCTTCTCCAACATTCATTTGACAAGGAAATCTGCTCACAGGCCTTACAGCATGCAGATCTGTCCTTAAACAAAGTCCTTAAAATTGCTCAGCCTTATGAATCCACAGAGGAAACTGAAAGCCAGTGGGAAGCTCAGTCCGCACTGTCCACCACCACCTTCGGTGTGGAGGTAACCACGTCCCATCAGCACAACACAAAATAACACACTTGTGTTGGCTGCTCTGGTAAACATCTTAAGGTGCACTAATGCAGTGGCCTAGAGGCATGCGAATGGGGTGTCTCAAAATCATATCTTCTCTTGTAACTCAATTTCAGAGCCTTTCCCCAGTTCTCCATCTCAATGGAACTCCAGATTGTGTCGCCTACCTTCTCATCCTCAATGTTTCCACTGACACCCTTGCTACTCCCTCTGCCACCATTGATTGAATACTTGCTTTTTGTTGAGAATTATGGGCCACATTACTAGCATCAATCGGTCATTTGACACCCAGGACTTGTCCCTCATGGCATCTCATCGCAGCTCTCCTATTGAAACAGTGCACTCTATTGCAACGTTGACTCATCCTGCTATGAATCAACCTTTCAAACTGGTAATCATGTTATGAATGAATGGTTTGGAAGTCCGTTTACAGGTAAATACCAATGCATCCTTTTCTCTTCTGAATAGTACTACCTACATTGTGTCAGGTTGTCCTCTGTTACAGTCTTCTCTTCAGTGAGTAATTGTGTATGGTAGCCAGGAACTACATGTGGAAGGTGGTTCTGCTATGGGAGTCCCCATAAAAATGTTTTTAGGAAACTTCCTTTTCGGTTGTTACTTCTGGTAATGCAGAAGATATTTTTGGGTTAGAGGCATTCAAACAATTTGAGCTTTCCATTTCAAAGAATGTGTGTTTGGTTTCCATGGTGATTCCATTTTGCAGAATTAACGACTTAACTGCCTCATATTTGGATCTGTTCACTCTTGAGTTTGGGTGGGTTGCAGATGTAGCTGTACATATTCATTTAAAACGGAGGTCCATGCCTCCCTTCTCATGGGCCCTCTTGAGATTGCAAGCCCTGTGGGATGTGATTAAGTCAGTATTGGACAGATTGGAGCCCATTGAGGCGATACTCACCTATGTGGTGATTTTAATGTTGTTAATACCTAGGTCATCATCAATACTTAAAGCGTGTGCATGAATAATACTGTATGGCACATTTTGACATTTTGTAGAATCATGTGGAGTGATGTTGTATACGGCAGTCTTCATCAGATGATGTTGTAGTTGACCTGTTTACTGCCTGAGGGCAGCACTACGAGAGAGAGGAGAGAGTCACAGTTTACGCACCTGTGTGCAAACAATGCTGTATGGTACAGGAATGACAGAGTATAGCAAGATGACACTTACCACAAGTGGTTTGAAACGTGCAAATAATGCACAGAAAAGGAAAATTATCTTCTACAGTTGGCAGAATATTAAGAGGAAAGGACTTCTGATGCTGGATTGGAACATAAATCACAAAAAGGAAAGGTAGTTCCTGTGAGACAGCTTCCAATGCAGGTGAGTGGAATATTGCAGTATCGGTTTTGTAAAAAGGCACATGTCTATAGAGTAGCATATGTGTCCTGTAGAGTACATGGCTCTAACAGTGCACATTATGTGCATCTGCTGAAAACATTACAGTAAAAATATGCGACATGAATAAAATTAACTACAGTTCTGTCTTTATCATTGACGAAAAAATATAATACACACCCTGAACACTGCTATATTATTAAAAGAGAATGTGAGTATGATAATTTAATAATGTAGTTGAATATTATGTAGTAATATTGACTGCTTGATTTAGGATCATGTGTACAGTGCAGAAGTATGTTCAAAAGACTGATGCAAGGACATAAACCTGGAAATTAAGCTACAGCTGTACAAAGAATATCATGCCTTGACACATGATAAGCAGCCCATTTACTTGATAAACTCCATGAAAATAGGTGTGCCAGCCAGACAAAAGAAAGGTAAGGCAGCCAATACTTCACAGAAACAAGCTACTTTCAAATATGAAGTCCAGTCAAAAGAAGTGTGTCAAAAAACATTGCTTGACATATTTTGCATCACCCAGCCATGAATACAGACTTCTTCAACATAAACTGAAAGGTGGAACGACCACGTCTAAAGACAGTCAAGGAAATTGATGACAGTGCTCTGATTCGGGAACACATTTTGAGATTCCCGAAGCAGATGATCCACTACAACAGGAATAAATCATCTAAAGAATGTCTGTACTCTGATCTCAAACTCTGCAGAATGTATCAATTGTTCATGGTCACAGCTTCAGATGACATAGAAATGCACAACATTGAACTTGACTGTTAGTTGCATCATGCAAAAGCAGACCAAGCATACAAAGTGCTAAAAAACGATACAGAAGTGGCTGAAAGGAATAACAATATACATCTTATATGTGTAGACGTACAACAGGTTTTCCTTTGTTCTACATTGACGCATTCCACAGTATTCTGCCAGAGACAGCTGTCATCATATAATTTCATGGTTCATGACTTTGGTACTGGAAACAACACAATAAATTTGTGGGATGAATCCACCACAAGGAGGGGTTCAGCCAAAATAGTTTCCAATCTGCTTAAATTTGTGACACTTGAAGAAGGTATGGAACACAAACTGATTGTAAGGTCTGACTGCTGTGTCAGGCAGAACAATAACTGGAGAGTTTTAGTGCTTTATTTCTATCTGGTCAGCTGCAAGTACTGTACAGAAATACATCAAAAAAATTATGTTTGAGTTGTAGTTTTCTACCTCGTGACAGGAACTTTGCAATGATTGAGGAAAGTTGTGGTTCCTTTAGAATGGAAGCATGTCATTACTTAGGCCTTTGTCAGTCCTTCAAAACTGACCATTCAGGAGAAGATGATGGAAGACTCCAAGGGCATAGGATCCATTGATTTGGTTTCTTAAACGCCACCTACTTTGAAAATTACTGGTGTGGTCTGGCTAAAGCTATGTAGTGACAATCCTCTAGGCATAAGCTTGTGTCGTTATCACAATGTGCTTTGATAAACTGAGTTCTGGAGCAGGGAAACATTAGTAAAATAATTTATTATGTAAATGGTTGAATTGGAGATGTTGGAGATTAAATCAAACAATGGAAAATCCAGGATGGAATGTAACAATATTATGAGATGAAAAGTTGCCACTTGCCATATAGTGGAGATTCTGAGTCGCAGATAGGCACAACAAAAAGACTCAGTTATAGCTTTCGGCCATTAAGATCTTCATCAAACATTGCTCCAGAAGTCTTGACATTCAAATGGTTCTAAGCACTATGGGACTTAACATCTGGGAGGTCGCAGGATTCGAACCTGCAACCGTAGTAGCAGCATGGTTCCGGACTGAAGCGCCTAGAACCACTCGGCCACAGCAGCCAGCAGAAGCCTTGACGTGAATATTTTGAAATTATTTTTATGTTCTTCTCTGTTTTCACGGATTTTGTTTGATTGAAAAGTCTCAAAATAACTCGTTTCTTCACACAAGCCAAACTGAACACAACAGCACTTCTGTTAATAGTAGTAATAATAATAATAATAATGCCATGTGCCCTGTGGTTGCAGCCACCTTCTCATACACACATTTTGACAATTTAAGCAATCTTCGGTATTATTAGAAGTAGTATTTTAAGTGACTTACATTGAACAATAATCTGTACAAAATCGTTTAAGCATGACTAGACACACGACAGAGAAGACGCCATTAATCTTTTAGGAAAATACAGTCTTTTAGTATAAAATGCCTCATGATGAGTATTTTTAACAATTAATTTTGCAATATGCATATTTTCATTACAATCAAATAAATATTTCATTTGTATACAATTGTACTAGTTTGATTGATCAATTCTAAATAATCTATGTAAAACACATCATCTCATCTTATATGGAAAAACAGTAACTAACACAAGTTTATTTTATAAACAATAAATCTTGAGCAAAATTCTTTTAAAGTATATAATCTCAAATGTCATTAAAGAATAATTAGTGTAAGGTGAAAATAAAGATATCATCAAAAGTATTTACATAACCACATAATAAAATTACTATGTATTGTGTTGTTCATTGCCGGCCGAAGTGGCCGTGCGGTTAAAGGCGCTGCAGTCTGGAACCGCAAGACCGCTACGGTCGCAGGTTCGAATCCTGCCTCGGGCATGGATGTTTGTGATATCCTTAGGTTAGTTAGGTTTAACTAGTTCTAAGTTCTAGGGGACTAATGACCTCAGCAGTTGAGTCCCATAGTGCTCAGAGCCATTTGAACCATTTTTTGTTGTTCATTAATCATAAGCATAATATATTACAATAAATGAATCTTGGTCTGTTACATTGTTGTTGTGGTGGTCTTCTGACTGAAGACTGGTTTGATGCAGCTCTCCACACTACTCCATCCTGTTTAAGTCTCACCATAACTACTGCAATGCACATCCATTTGAACTTGCTTACTATATTTATCTCTTGGTCTCCCTCTATAACTTTTACACCCCCTGCCCCCCCCCCCCCTCCCCAACACACACTTCCCCATCGATACTGAAGCGATGATTTTCTGATGTCACATAACGTACCCTTGATGCCTCAGAAGGTATCCTATCGTATGGACACTTCTTTTAGTCAAGTCGTGTCATAATTTTCTTTTCTCCCCAGTTCTACTCAGTGTCTCATTAGCTATGCAATCTACTCATCTAAACTTCAGCATTGTTCTGTTGCACAATACTTCAAATGCTTCTTTTCTCTTCTTTCCTGAACTTCTTACTGTCCACATTTTATTTCAATACTAAGATGCACTTCCAAAAAATCCGTTCAGAAAATATATCCAATACTTACATTAATATTAAATGTTAAAAAATTCATCTTTTCAAGAAATGACTTCTTTGCTATAGTCAGTCTGCATTTTTATCCTCTCTACTTTGACCATTACCAGTTATTTTTCAATTCAAACAGCAAAGTGGTTCTTTTCCTAATCTAATCATTTCAGCATTGCCTGATTTAATTTGACTGCATTATATTACGTTAAATTCTATGGTGAGCTTCATATCTCAGTGGTGTTAGTTGAAATGTTCCAAAAGCTCACTGAGCCTCTCCCTAACACGTGACCAGATTTCTGAGGAAGCATGTAGGTTTGGGTCAAACTAGAACTGTAGAAGCAATATTATGAAAAGGAAAGTTGCTACTCACCATATAGTGGAGATGCTGAGTTGCAGATAGGCACAACAAAAAGACTATTATAAATAAAGTTTTTGACCCATAAGGCCTTCATCAAAAACAGACGACAGAAAACACACACACACACACACACACACACACACACACACACACACACAGGAAAATGCAACTCACACACACATGACTGCAGTCTAAGACAACTATAGCCACACTGCGAGCAGCAGCACCAGTTCATGATGGGAGTGGCGATTGGATGGTGGTAAGAAGGGGGCTGGGGCAGGTAAGGGGAAGGCTAATAGTGTAAGGATGGCAGACAGTGAAGTGCTGCTAGGGAGTGCGCAGAGATGAGGTGGAGATGGTAGGTCAGCTATGTACAGTCGGGAGGTTAGATGGAGGGCAGGGGAGAGGTAGGGAGAGGGGTAGCATAAAAGGAGAGAAGTAAAAATACTGGGTGCGATGGTGGAATGAGGTCTGTATAGTGCTGGGATGGGAACAGCCAGGCTGGATGGATGAGGACAATGACTAATGAAGGTTGAGGCCAGGAGGGTTACGGGAATGTAGGATACATTGCAGTGAAAGCTCTCACCTGTGCAATACAGAAAAGCTGGTGTTGGTGGGAGAGGTCCGTATGGAACAGGCTGTGAAGCAGCCATTGAAATGAAGAATATTATGTTTGGCAGTGTGCTCAGCAACTGGGTAGTCCACTTGTTTCTTGGTCACAGTTTGTCAGTGGCCATTCATGCAGACAGACAGCTTGTTGGTTGTCATGCCCACATAGAATGCAGCACAGTGGTTGTAGCTTAGCTTGTAGATCACATGACTGGTCTCACCTGTAGCCCTACCTTTGATGGGATAGAATCTATGCTCTCGTAGACCAACACATTCAACCTATTACCCAGAACCAACCCTCCTATATAAAAGATACCAACCAGTTCCTCCACCGACTCTCCACAGTTCCTGTTCCTTTACCACACGGTGCCCTGCTTGTCACTATTGATTTCACTTCGCTTTACACTAATATCCCTAATGCCCATGGCCTTACCGCTATTGAACAGTACCTTTCCCAATTTCCAAAAGATTCCAAACCGACAACCTCCTTCCTAATTCTTATGACCCACAATTACTTCTCCTTTGAAGGCATACCTACAAACAAATCCGAGGTATGGCTATAGGCATTCACATAGCACCATCCTATGTGAACCTATTAATGGGCCATCCAGAGGAATCCTTCCTATACACCCAGAATCCTAAACCCCTCACCTAGTTCAGATTCATTGATGACATCTTCGTGATCTGGATAAAAGGTGCTACATCCTATCCACATTCCTGCAGAACCTCAACAACTTCTTCTTCATTAGCTTCACTTAGACCTACTCAGCCCATCAAGCCACCTTCCTAGATGTTGACCTCCACCTAAAAGATGGCTACATCAGTACCTCCATCCATATCAAACCTACTAACCACCAGCAATACCTCCACTTCAACAACTGCTACCCGTTCCATACCAAGAAGTCCCTTCCACACAGCCTAGCCACTTGTGGCCATCACATTTGCAGTGATGTGCAGTCTCTTTCGAAATACACCGAGGGTCTCACAGAAGGCCTTACAGACTGAAATGATCCTCCCAATCTTGTACAAAAACAAATCTCCCATGCCTTATCTTTCCAGTTTCCCACTACCTCCCAAAGTCCAACTGTCCGACCACATAGGAGCATTCACTCATAACTCAGTACCACCCAGGACTGGAGCAACTGAATTACATTCTCCACCAGGGTTTCAACTATCTCTCGTCGTGCCCTGAAATGAGAAGTGTCCTGTCCACTATCCTTCCTACCCCTCTCACCACAGTGGTATACTGCCATCCACTGAACCTAAACAATATACTTGTCCATCCCTACACAACCCCTGCTCCAAACCCCTCACCTCATGGCTCATACCCCTCTAATAGACCTAGATGCAAGACCTGTCCCATACATCCTCCCAACACCACCTACTCCAGTCTGATCACAAACATCACCTATCCCATCAAAGGTAGGGCTACCTGTGAAACCAGTCATGTGATCTACAAGCTAAGCTGCAACCACTGTGCTGCATTCCATGTGGGCATGACAACCAACTAGCTGTCTGTCGGCATGAATAGCTTCTGACAAACTGCGGCCAAGAAACAAGTGGACCACCCGGTTGCTGAGCATTCTGCCAAATATAACATCCTTCATTTCAAAGACTGCTTCACAGGCTGTGCCATATAGATACTTACCACCAACACCAGCTTTTCTGAGTTGCGCAGGTGGGAGGTTTCCCTGCTATATATCCTACATTCTGTAACCCTCCTGGCCTCAACCTTCGTTAGTCATTGTCCTCACCCATCCAGCCTGGCTGTTCCCATTCCAGCACTATCCAGCCCTCATTCCACCATTGCACCCAGTCTTTTTACTTCTTTTCCACTACCCCCTCTCCCCACCTCTCCCCTACCCACCGTATAACCTCCCGACTGCACATAGCTGACCCACCCTCTCCACCTCATTCCTGTGTGCTCCCTAACAGCAGTGCAGTGTCTGCCACTCCTACTCTACTGTCCCTGTCCCTCCCCACTCCAGTCTCCTCCTTACCCCCACCCAGTCGCCACTCCCGACATGCGCTGGTGCTGCTGCTCGCAGTGTGGCTACAGTTACCTTAGACTGCAGTCATGTGTATGTGAGTTGTGTGTGTGTGTGTGTGTGTGTTTTGGTCATCTATTTTTGACAAAGGTCTTATGGGCTGAAAGCTTTATTTGCAATAGTCTTTTCGTTTTGCTTATCTGTGACTCAGCATCTCCACTTTATGGTGAGCAGCAATTTTCCTTTTCATAATATTGTTACTTTCCATCCTGGATTTTCCATTGTTAGAACTGGAGAAGAATGGTCGGGTGCCATTTCTGGATATACTGGAGAAAAGGAGAGCAGGTGGGTCATTTGGCTACAGTGTATATAGGAAATCAGTTGACACTGATTTATACCTGCAAGTTAGAATTATCAGCACCCAGTTCAGAAGAATAGAGTTCTAAAGAAATTGTTCCTCAGGGTACATGCTGAAGTGTTTCAGGTTAGGTTGGGCTGCACAGTGGTTTCTTATACTTCACTTCATGCACCAAACACTTAAATCAGTTGCCACCTGAATACTCCTTTTATATAAAATGAAAGTTGTCTACTGAATATTCGGTTGCTGTTAAGTATTATTTATCAGGGTCCAGCTAGTCTGTGCCCTATATTCATGTGCCTTCTTCCTCCAACTTTGTTAGACTTTGCCTCCTTACAGGCTGCAGATAAAGCTGCTGAAAATTAACTTCTCATTCTCATTTACTCCACCACATAAATAAGAAGTGAGATTCAATTCACCATCTTATATTATCTTCAGAATTGCAACTCAATACATGGTAAATGCAGACAGCTGCCAACTCGTTTACTGATTCTATGTACTATGCATGTAACAGGTCTGATATTCAACTTGATAATTAACAATTACAATACATTTGTTATCTTTGACATTTCACATTCTTTGATTTCCTGGAGCTCTTTCTTCTGGATGACCCACTCCATGGAACTCCTGTCTCCACCTCAGCAGGTAGGGTCATCTGACTGCTACTCACTTCCATACAATCACTGGATCATTAGCTCTGGTATCAGAACCTACAGTCAAAACACTTCCCAACAGTGCGGTACTCACCACTTATCTACTACTCTCAGTCATGGTCATCTTTTCTCTGATATATGTATTTAAGGAAGTGGTACCCTTCATTCAAGGAATGGGATGTGTTACTGCAACAGCTTGTCAGACCAAGATTGATTGACATCAGAAACAGATCAACTATGCTCAGTCTTGTGCAATGAAATGAATGTATCAAACAGATCCAGAAAACCTTTTTCAGCCAGTCACTCTGCCACACAATAGAGAAAAAGAGCAAGGTGAAGTAAAGATTGTTGGCTTCCTGCACTATGTGTGATCTATTTCTGACAAAATCAACATCATAAAATCAAGTGTGTGTTCTGTCTACCAATCAAAATAAGAGGGCCATTCGGAGCTGTGAAAGATAAACTTGGTTTACAAAAACAAGCAGTTTATTATAAACCTTGCCAATGTGGCATATTGTACATTGGCCAAACAATTAGGGCAGTGAACATCAGGTACCAAGAACATCAGAGGCACAACTGGCAGAGGCAGATAACTGATTCAGCCATTACTGATTTCTGTCTGGAATTTAAACACACTATGAGCTATGAAAAACTGAGAATTCTGTTCCAGCCCCCCAGGTATTGGGACAGTGTTATAAGAGACTCAATAGAGACAAAGTTGTGGAAAACCTCATGACTTGTGACTCTGGATACTGTGACCTACTCCTTGTTCTGTTCACTTCAATAATTGTAGTAACAAAGAAATTAGAAAACTTTTGCGTTTGCACACTAAATACGTATTGGTATGAGCAAGTGCAGATAGAATAATCACAGTTTATTATTTGTACTTAACTTTGTACTTGTTGATTTTGAAGTTATTGTTTGGCTGTTTGTCTAGATGGTACATTCTTCTTCCTATGAGACATAGTTGGGTTGTAACTTGAATATATGTATGTTGAAATAATATTATGATGCAGACTATTTTCTTCACGACAGTTTTTAATGAAAGTCAAACTTGTTAGAAGACTAGACAACACATATTGTAGCTTATTATGTAAGGAGGGTATAAGATGAATATCAACAAAAGCAAAACGAGGATAATGGAATGTAGTCGAATTACATCGGGTGATGCTGAGGGAATTAGATTAGGAAATGAGACACTTAAAGTAGTAAAGGAGTTTTGCTATTTGGGGAGCAAAATAACTGATGATGGTCGAAGTAGAGAGGATATAAAATGTAGACTGGCAATGGCAAGGAAAGCGTTTCTGAAGAAGAGAAATTTGTTAACATCGAGTATTGATTTAAGTGTTAGGAAGTAGTTTCTGAAAGTATTTGTATGGAGTGTAGCCATGTATGGAAGTGAAGCGTGGATGATAAATAGTTTAGACAAGAAGAGAATAGAAGCTTTTGAAATGTGGTGCTACAGAAGAATGCTGAAGATTAGATGGGTAGATCACATAACTAATGAGGAGGTATTGAATAGAATTGGGGAGAAGAGGAGTTTGTGGCACAACTTGACTAGAAGAAGGGATTGGTTGGTGGGACATGTTCTGAGGCATTAAGGGATCACCAATTTAGTACTGGAGGGCAGTGTGGAAGGTAAAAATCGTAGAAGGAGACCAAGAGATCAATACACTAAGCAGATTCAGAAGGATGTAGGCTGCAGTAGGTACTGGGAGATGAAGAAGCTTGCACAGGATAGAGTAGCATGGAGAGCTGCATCAAACCAGTCTCAGGACTGAAGACCACAACAACAACAATTATGTAAGCTTGGGAGGATTTCTTACAACCTCAGTCAGCACACCATCTACTGTATGTGATCATTCTCAATCAGCTATTGCCCATAACCCAGTGGGTATATTGTAGAACCTCTCACGTGGCATTGAGACAGAATGTGTTGCAAATACTGGAGAAATTTCTAGCAGCAGCATGAGGAAGTTGCAAATACCAGCTTCATAACATGTCCCTTAGCTGAATCACTTTCTAAATTCTGTGATTTTATTACAAGCTTACACTGTTGGTGACATGCACTCACACTTTTTGTCTGTTAATATACACTCTGGCAATCACCGTCTATTTTCAGTGTTGTGGTATTTGTGTGGAAAAACCACTTCATTTGGAGATAATGCCATAACTCAATTTATAAGGCTTGTATAGTTTTTAACAAGGATATTGTAAGTGATACTTGTGAGCACCTGTAGAACCAAGACCACTTGTGACAGTAACATGGTTGTTGTGATTGTGTTTTTAACATCTAGTGGCTTGTAAGATGATTGTGCCTCTCTTTCTAAGACATTGTGGTAATGCTCACAAGAAAAACTTATGAGACATTTCCATCCATCGCCGATTTTCCCTCAGTATTTCTTTATATCAGCATCATCCAGTTATTGGTGAAGTATAATACTTAGTAGTATGGGATACACAATAGATTCGCTTTGAGCATCAGGCTTTTGAAGTATATGTGTTGTGTGTTCCAATATGTGCATGTCCAGTCGTAAGCAAGGTATGGATTTGACATGGAATTTTGTGATAGCTGCAGAGAGAATGAAAGATTCTTTTTTTTACTTGCAAAATTATGTCAAGTCATAAGAATGGTACAGATATTTCTATTTCCAGAGCCACAGCTATCAGCAGGGGATGTTTCTGATACTTCACTCATTGTTGAATGTTGTCCAATTGAGACCGTGATTGTAATATGTAATATACAGTGATAAAATATAAATGTAGCTGGTTTCCTAGGATGATTCTGCCTGGTGTGTGAGGAGTATGTGGCGGCTGTGGTCCGTGGTGAGAACGGTTCACACTTTCGGCTTGTGGCAGGAGCCATCCAAATGGAAAGGCTGGTTGGGGTACAGGAATGTAGCTGACCTAACCATGTTGCTCTCTAGGTGGCTGAGTAGCAAACTAATACTCAGTATGTGTTGGAAAGCCTTTATGATCGTGTGTGTTATCTGTCAAAATTTGAGAAGATTCAACATGAATGTCTATTTGCGGTGGACCATAATTCCTTCCCATGAAAATTGTCCTGGTGATTGCTTCTGTATATTTCCCATCTTTATTTGGTTGAGAGAACATCGATTATGGTGTGTGCTGTGTGCATGTAGCAGGTGAAAGACAGGTGGAGGACACATGCTGGTTCTCTAGACATGAGAAACACCTTAGTTGACTTTGTAAATTATAATGATGATTTGGAATCTGTTATATCATCGACATTGGTATTCGCGAATGGAAATATCAGTTTCCTCTTTTTTTTGTGTTTTCCAATAAAGATCTTTGCAGAGGGGATAAGTTTCTAGTTACTCAATGGTTTACAGCATGCTGCACCTCGCAAACATTTTGGGCTTCTAGAGAAATAATTTCCAGTCTGTATCTTCAGAATTATACTGTGCAAGCAATCATTAGCATACTGCTATGTGCTTGATATCGAGAAGTAACACATTAATTGTATGATATTCTGGCAAACAATGTGAAAATACATATGTTCTTGTAATCCTAGAGTCTGGGGATGGGTGTAGAAAGCAAGCAAGCCAGCAGGTCAGGGCAGAAACAGTAGCACCTTTGCTCCGAGGGAACTGACCCAGCATTTGTACAACAGTTCGGAGAGTGACCTCGGTCTGCTGAGGGCACTCTGGTCATGCATTAGGCCACTGTGTGCATGAGGGCAGATGACTCGTGACCGTCGGCTGCAGAGGCTGACCTGCTGAGCTAACGAAATACATCTAGTGCTGTGAGGGCTATATAAGGTCCATGTGCATATGCTGTCTGCCTTCCTGGAATACGTACATGTGTCTGATGGTTGATAGCTATATGCAGGAAGCAAAAGTGATGATTTTGTTTGGTGCAGGATATGAATTGTGTGTTTACTACATCGATACGGTATTTGGTGACGTATAGCTGGGTTGGAAATAAGTTTCACGCTGAAATATTTAAGCATCTGTCATCAGTGGTACAGCAGTGTAATTGAGGAAGTGTCTTTCGGTGTTTGACGACCTATACACGACCTTTGCAGGGTTTAACTGTCAGTGCAATATGGTGATCTGTATAAAATAATTTTGGCACTGAAAGTCTCGTCTGCAGAAAGAAATGGCAGACAGTGCTCCCACATTAGCAGCATCAGTAATTTAGTGGGTAAATTCAGTAAGAGCCAATCAGAATGCTCCATTCATTCACAAGACATCCTTTGTGCTGGGACATAGGAACATCTAGAGACTGGTTCGAACAAGATGGAGGCAAGGTACCTACAGAAAGTTCTGAGAGTGACACGATGTCTTCTTTGTTCTAGTGTTCAAAGACAAGTTGAAGCAGATCATCCATTTCTGGTGGGATGTTGCCCTTCATCCACCATTGGGCATTTGGACATTTCCAGAAAAGTAGATGTGGGACACCGAAAATTCCAGCCATTTTCCTCTTCTGTAATGCTTTTATGATTAATAGTGTTTTTGCGAGCATGCACAGACATGATGAAGGCTTTTAGCACTGATAACATGAGATGATGTTTACTGTTTCTGAGACATATGTTGAAAGCAGGATGTTATGATTTCTGGTGAGGGTAGTACATGATGAAGTGGGTGCCTCATTAAGACATCAGGTAGAATGCATTCAGTGTTATTCTGGGCTATTTTCGTAAACAGGTCTTGTTAGGACAAGAATGTCCATGCAGACAACCTGAAATGTCACGAAAGCTCCTGCAACAACAAAAGCAACCGTTAACTATTTCTGTGGCACTTTATGCTTTTCAGGAAGGGTTGATATGTAATGGATGGGCTGTCCCATTAGGATCACTAGAAAGAATGCATGCTGTGTTATTCTGGGTAAACAGTTTCTGAAAGCATTGCAAAAGATTTCTATAGTGTGTCCGGAGGGAGAGTTGGCTGTTATTTACATAGACATGAGATGTCAGTATATCACTGACAACCTTGTAGTTGTGTTTGTGAGGGTGAGTCACAAGACAAACATCTCACTGGGCCCACACGTATGAAGGCTATGCTCATCTTGCCAGCAACGGTCCCTAGGTAAACACATGTTTTGACAGGAATTGCTCAGGAGTCAAGTATGAAAGGATGCTGCTGCCTCATGCTTGCAGGACCTGAATGGTCACCTGTGCTTGGCTCGGCAGCTGACGGCTATGTTGTTGCTTTTGGGGGCCACCGGTGCACTCCAACTCCTGGCAGTGTGTGCGGTGTCATTCTGAGCGGTCCAGTGGATGGTGCATGCTTCGTGATCAAAAGATTTTTACCAGTGTAATTATGTGTGATAGGACTGATGTAATTATTTCTTACAAGATCTGCATCTTCCCAAACAGCAGAGAATAATGAGCAAGAGAAATCCAACCCTCACAAACTTAATCTTTCATAAATAAACAATATACCCTTTAATTTCCTGTTACGATATCCTTCCTCTCCACTGCAGAACCACCAATTTCTGAATAGAGGGGGAGAGAGGAGGTTGCGGAGAGGGGGGAAGGGATGGAGTTGTTACCAGAGGGGGAGGGGTTAATTAATTGATCAATTTTTTTAAGTAGTCAGTCAAATTGATAAGAGTTAGAGGGGGCTATTCGAATGACTCAGACCTGAAAGTGTACCCGTGCCAAGGAAAGGGAGGAAAGGGTGGTGGGGGTGGGATCGATTTCCTGAAAAATTCTTTAAACAAGTAAATAAACTATTTCTATACACTGCCTTGAACCCCATAAATTGTTTAAATAAACAATATTCCACACATTGTCTAAATTGCTTAAACAATATTTCATACACTGCAATCTAATTCCCTTCAAATGACCAATCAGCAGAGTCTTTTTCCCACCAATTTCCTGGAGGGGGGAGGGGAGGGGATGAGGTTTGCCAGAGGAGGAGGGATTAATTAATTGATCAGTTTAATTAAGTAGTCAATCAGACTGATATCAAAAGTGTGCTTGTACAGCTAGGGGGAGGGCAGGAGGGTTGGGGGTTTCCTTAGGGGTTGGAGGAGGAGGAGGAGAGAGGAGGGGTGGGGAGCGGTAGGTTAAGGACCTGTCAATCAAACGGAAAGATATTCCAGGGGGTCTTAATCCATTTAGCAGAACAATAAGTTTATGACCGGTCAGTCAAAGGAGAACAATAGGTTTGCCCCTAAGTGCATACTTGCCCCTGATGTAGGCAATCTGCACTAACAAAATGCACTGATGCCAGCCTTGTTCTCCTACTGTGGATAATTATGACTCAGATGAAGATCTTGAATATGTTCCTGAACATAAATGTGCTTCAGAAGTTGTTACTAACCACGTAAGTGTGAATATTTTTTAGGGAAGTCTCTTACCATAGTTTGCATGAATTTTCTGACAGGGAGATGTTAGAAATGTAAAGGACCAGCCTTAATATTGTTTGCATGCTGTAGGAAGATGCTTGCTAAAATTAGTTTTATATTGTGCTGAGTCATAGATTAATCTTTGAGGTTGATACACTCTGTTATTGCAGAAATTATCAATACATATCTCAGTATCAAACAATGAAACAATTCAGACATTTTATATTCATGTTTTTGAGAGGTTTCACAGTAAAGCTTCGTTAATTTGTCCAGCAAGGAAACAGAGGTAAGTTATTCTAATTTATATTAAGTGCACTCTGTTTGCAAGTAAACAATGTTAAGTACCCATTCATGAATATTTAACAATAAAATTTAGGGTAGAATTTACCGTTTGAAAATATGTCTTTACAGTAGATATGAATAAAAAATCACATTGCATCCTCTTGAAATACTTTTATTTGTGAGAATTTATTGAAACTTTACTACAAAATTTCTCAAAATAATCAACTTCTCTCTCACCACACACACACATACACACACACACACACACACACACACACACACACACACACATATATATATATATATATATATATATATATATATATATATATAAACAAAGATGAGGTGACTTACCGAACAAAAGCGCTGGCAGGTCGATAGACACACAAACAAACACAAACATACACACAAAATTCAAGCTTTTGCAACAAACGGTTGCTTCATCAGGAAAGAGGGAAGGAGAGGGAAAGACGAAAGGATGTGGGTTTTAAGGGAGAGGGTAAGGAGTCATTCCAATCCCGGGAGCGGAAAGACTTACCTTAGGGGGAAAAAAGGACAGGTATACACTCGCACACACACACATATCCATCCGCACATACACAGACACAAGCAGACTCCCGGGATTTGAATGACTCCTTACCCTCTCCCTTAAAACCCACATCCTTTCGTCTTTCCCTCTCCTTCCCTATTTCCTGACGAAGCAACCATTTGTTGCGAAAGCTTGAATTTTGTGTGTATGTTTGTGTTTGTTTGTGTGTCTATCGACCTGCCAGCGCTTTTGTTTGGTAAGTCTCATCATCTTTGTTTTTAGATATATTTTTCCCACATGGAATGTTTCCCTCTCTCTCTCTCTCTCTCTCTCTCTCTCTCTCTCTCTCTCTCTCTCTCTCTCTCTATATATATATATATATATATATATATATATATATATATATATATATATATATACCTCTGTGATGCCTGATGCCCCAATTGTGGCCGTTTCTGGTGCATAGCGGGCTTCTGGTAGTAGTATTGTAGTGCCTGAGTTTTGCCTGTCTTGAGATGCTTCTCTTATTGTAGTGCGTCTATGTGAGTTTGTACATTTTTCAAGTTTTTGATCCTCCAATTTATATGTATTCTCCAAGAGACTTGAATTTTTCCGCTCTGTTAACCAATCTGTGTTTTTGTGCATGCTTTGCGTATTGTTGTTCTTTCTTTCCATACATTGTGTTTTCTCATATGTTATCTGTAACTCTGTTTTAGCAGAGACTTCATGTAAATATTCCAGGGCTTCTTGCACTCCTTCTCCCTTGTTGCTGAGTACTATCAAGTCACCTGCAAATGCTAGACATTTTTTTATTGTCTTGTTTGCACGTGTTCTTCCTAACTGAATTCCTTTTAATTTTTCTTCCCACTGCTTGATAATTTTGTCCAGGATTATGTCGAATAGAAACTGTGAGAGATCATCTCCTTGTCTGACCCCTGTATGTATCTCAAATGGGTCTGAGATTTCTCCCATAAATTTTATTTTGGATATGGTGTCTGTGAGCATCTGTTCTACTAGTGCCCTAGTTTTTCTGTCTATCCCATATTCTTCTAGTGTGTCGAAGAGAGTCTGCCTGTCAATGGAGTCATAGGCCGTCTTTAAGTTCACAAATGTGACTACAGTGTTATTCGCCTGTCTGACCTTAAAAAATGTTAGCAGGTTCCAAATTTGTGCAATACAGGGTCTTCCGTTTCTGAAACCTGCCTGATATTCACCTATCTTTGCATCCACTTGTGGTTCCAGTCTGTTCAGTAGCACATTGGACGGAATATTGTAGGTGACCAGTAATCATGAGATCCCTCTGTAATTATTAGGGTCTGTCCTGTCGCCCTTTTTGTGGAGTGGGTGAATCAGTGCTCATTTCCATTCCCATGTAATTTTCTGTGTACTCCATTTTTCCAAGACAATTTTATGAATTTTCTTTTTAATATTTTGGTCTGTGAGTTTCCAGAGCTCGGCGATAATGCCATCTTCCCCTAGGGCTCTGTTGTTCTTTAGTTGTTTTATAACCTCCTCTACCTCTGTGATTGTAGGCGGCTTTGAGTCTGGGTTTGGTAATGTTTTTGTGAAGTGTAATTTTTATTTTGGCTTCTTAAAGTTGAGGAATTTATCAAAGTATCCTTTAAGAATATTGCAGTTTCCTGTAGTGTTTGTTTCTAGAGGTCCATTTGGTCTTCTGAAGCAGATATTTGGAGGGTGGTAACCCATTATATTTTCTCTGAATATTCTGTAGAAATTTCTTGTATTATTTTCCTTAAAGTCTTCCTCAATTTCATTTAGTCTATTTTTGTTGTATGCCCATTTCACTGCTCTAATATCTTTCAAAGATTGTTTTTGGACTTTGTGACAATCCTGCCATGTTTCTGTTGTTATGTTGCTGCTAAACTTCTTCCATGCCTTAACTCTTCATTCAACTGCCTGATCACAAGTTGCATTTCACCATCTATGTTTGCGTTTCCTGGGAGCCTGACCCCAATGCATTGCCTTCTGAACAGTCTTCGCCAGGTCTGTCCAGTTCTCTGTTGTATTCTGATTAATTTCTTCAATAATTTTATCTTTGTTTATCTCTATGTATTCTGGATCTGGTCTTATAATTTTGTTCTGTGTTTTCTTTCTATTCCTTGGAACTGACCTAATCTTTACTTGCAGCAAGTGATGGTCGGTCTCGAAGATCCTTTGCTAGTTCTCACATTTAGAATTGCACTTGAATTTTTACTTATTATGTCCATGTGGTCTATTTGGAATTCTCCCCATATGTTTTTTGGTGTTTTCCATGTTGTGAGTTTTCATCTTGGTTTCTGAAATTGTGTCAACATAACTTTTAAGTTAAAGTTTTGACACTAATTTATGAAATGCTGTCCAGTCTTGTTTGTACATTTGTGTGCTGCATGTGGGCCAGTGATTTGATTATACTTCTTCTCTTTGCTTAGCTGTGCATTGAACTCTCCTAGTATAATTGTTACATGTCTGTATGGTATTTTGTTTGTCACTCACTCCATGTCTTCCCAAAAGTCTTCGACTTCTTGTGGTCTCTTGCTGTTGTGATCATTTGTAGGTGCATGTGCATTGATGATTGTGTATCTTTTGTTTCCTGAATATTATTATAGAGACTCTTTCTGATAATGAACTGAAATCTATGATGTTGTCTATGACAGATTTATGTACTGCAAATCCTGTGCCTAACATAGTTGGGGTTCCCAACCTGACAGCAGGTTTTCCTTTGTGTACCCTGTTGTTTTCCATGTTGCAATGGTTCTCATCAGTAAAATACATCTCTTGTACAGTGACGATTTTGATGTGCAATTTTTCTAGTACATCAGTATGCTGTTTAAGTTTGCCTATCTTAACCAGTGTAGTAGTGTTGAGTGTGCCAATAAAATCTTTTGTGTACAGTAGATGTGTCAGAAAATGATCCCAAAAAATTAAAACCTCCATTTGGCATTTATTGATTTATAAAAGGCCTATGATTCAGTGCCAAGGAGGTTACTGTGAACATCACTGGAACAGGTTAGAGCAGATGGTGGATTAATAGAGTTGCTCAAACAGATGAATCTCTGATGTGAGGCCATTGCAAAAGTTGGCTGTAAGAAATCGGAATGTTTTGAAACAATTGAAGGATTAAGACAAGGATGTTCTGCTCACCGACTTATTTAAGTTGTATTTAGAAGTTGTTCTTGGTTACTAGAATAGACAGTGCAGAAGTTTGGGTGTGGCAGTACATTATCAGAGTTTACATTCATTACTGTTTGTCGATGATCAAGTACTTATGGCTCTGATAAGGATGATTCCATGTATCAAATGAGAAAGTTAATGAATACTTATAAACAATGGGGACTATCAGTCAGTATTGATAAAACAGAATGTCTTTTTGTTGAAAGTGGGGAAGGTGAGGATTTGGATTTTGAGTTTGACCGAGTAAGAAATGTGTAGGTGTTCAAGTATCTGGGATCACTAATCGATACGACTGGACTGTGTGACTAGTACATATCCCACAGGTTAAGTCAAGCAAGGGTGGCTATTAGATTTTTAAATTGTATCTTTTGTAGTTGGCTCATATCCAGAAGTACAAAGAAACTAGTGTCATGTGCTGTGGTTGAAAGTGTTCTGACATATGGCTCATTGTGTTGGACACCGGACAAGAGGCAAAGGGAGAAAATGGATGTGTTATGGCAGAGCATGAGAATGACCCGCTTGGATCAACTGGGGAATGAATATCTGAGCATGGAGATAGATGTTGTGTAACCAGTCACATATAAGATTGATGCTTAAGTGCTGAGATGATATGGAGACGCTGGATGGATGGAAAAACAATGATGGCCACAGTATTTGCTCACCTGATCTCCACCAGGGACAAGGAGCTGAGGGAGGCCAAGGGTGACGTGGAGGGGAACTATAGGCAAAGCTATGGAAAAGAGAGACCTATCAGAAGAAGACTGGCAGGACAGAAGTTTGAAGCATCTTAGAACAGGCAACTGCTGAGAGGGAACACCTGCTAAAGTAAGTAAGTAGGTAATTTACACCTCACTTGCAGTGTGTCTAAACAAATGAACTTGGACATTACAGTTTTGTAACACTGTCATAACCGTATTTGTACATATATGTCATATTGGGGAAACTGCTGTTTTCCAGAACCGTGTTTGTTAGGATTATTTGATTGTTTCAATGTCCTCTACATCCGCTTTCATTTTTACTTCTATCTAACAGGCACCATGTATAGGAAAAAGCACGATGTGGCTTACCTTCTGATGATAGATGGCAGAGTTACATGGACTGCTGTGAATGCATATGCACTGTGGGCTGGGTGAAGGTGGAGGTTTAAATAGCATGATACGATCATGCTTTGTTGACTTGCTGTCTGCAAGTTTGCCATCTACTCTGTGATAAGTACAGCCTTATTCGCTGTTGGTGTTGCAGTTGAATTGAATATCAAAATTAGTGAGCAGAAAGGAATTAATTTTTACTCTATTTTTTAATTTTGTGGAGGCACTAGCTTTTATTATTTTTAAGTTACTTTCCAGAATATTACAGAAAAGGCACATAAATGTTGCAGAACACTTGAGTGATCTCCATGGAACCACTGGGTTCCATTGAACACAGTTTAAGGAAGTCTTTGCAAGTCCAATGTTATCAACACCACTCTTTGAACCGACGTCCATTTCGCCAAAGTGGCAGGATAATATACTGTGTATATGATTAGGGCCTGCTGATTGTAGGAAGAAATTCTAAATGCACCTGAGATTAGAAGAAAGCTGTAAAAAAATTTCCTTCTACATACACATTTGCTGTGTGGCAGAGGGTGCGTAATATATCACTACAAATCTCATTTTTCTCCTTCCTATTCCCTTCACTTTGGACTGAGGAAAAGATGGTGCCCCTCCTTATAAGGGTAAACTGCCTTGATTTCAGTGTCTTCATAATTAAATGAGGTGTGTCTAGGGGGAAGTAGTATGTTTCTCCCCTAATTTGCATTGTGGGCTCTCATTATTTTGTAAGTAAGATTTGTAATATAATTCTATTGAACTTGCCTTCAGCCAGATTTCAAGCCATGAGGCCGAGGAGATTCGAATAAGGATTCACCATTTTGTTTATGCTCTCACCTTTTCTGCTTTCTGTTGCCTCCCTTCAGCATGGTGCAATCTGGAATCCTCTGACGATGAAGATTTTGGGTGAAATCTTTACAATTACTTCCCTTGATGACTAATAATAGGTGATGTGAAAGTGTTCTAAATATTCTGACAGTTATTTTGCAATCATTCCACGAGGAGGAATTACAGTGATGATAATATGAGGTGATGTCATTGTGCATGGCAACACAAAGGGTCACAGATCAGTTGTCTTTCTTAAAATGAATCTGATTTACTGGATCAAGTAATATCTTTGCAATCTGTCACAGTATACTGTATGTAATTTAAACTTATCCTCATGAACCTCTTGTCGACTCCTTTTCACCAGTCTGGGTATTTTGACATTGGCCTCTCAATATACATATTCTTTACTGTCGTTTCTTGTTACCAATATCAGCTTATTTCGAAGAATTAGCAGGTTTCACTCAGTTAATACTCGGCAGAAATTAAATCTGCATTTGGATCACACTTCCTTAACTCTTGTGCAGAAAGATGTGCAGTATACTGCTGCATCCATTTTCAATAAGCTACCACAAGAACTGAAAAAACTTAGGAGTAATCCACGCGCTTTCAAATCGAAACTGAAGAGTTTCCTCACGGGTCACTCCTATTCTGTTGAGGAGTTCCTTGAAAAATCAAGCTGATGCTTTTGTTATATTGTTGATTGTGTTTACTTAAACTTATGGCTTTTTTGGGTTCATAAATATTTTATTTTTTATCGGTCAATACTTATGTTGTAATTTCATGTACTGACACGTCCCTTGACCTTGGAGGTTTGCTCCTCAGCTTGGTCCTACGGAACTAGACTTGTAAATAAATAAATAAATCTCCTGCTTCATAAACGGTTATTGTCTTGCTGCAATTCGTACCTCGAGAACATGTAATCTCAGTGCTTCCTTTCTAGATGTTCATTTCATTTTGCTTGTACTAAGAATTCATGTTGTCGTTGTGTTCTGTCTGCAGTGTTTTGAGAACAATATTTCAGTTATTTTTAATATTTCTATTAATTAGTTCGCTATCAATTATTTTGCTCGTTAGGGTAGTTGTAGCAAATGCAGCTACTGTCAAAATTTTATCGGTAAATTGTCGAAGTAGGCTAATCGTAATAAAGTTCCCGAATTAGATTAGATTAGATTAGATTAATACTAGTTCCATGGATCATGAATACGATATTTCGTAATGATGTGGAACGAGTCGAATTTTCCTATACATGACATAATTAGGTTAATTTAACAACATACTTAAGTTAATATAACAACTTTATTTTTTGTGTTTTTTTTGTTTTTCTTTATTTTTATTTTTATTTTTATTATTTTTATTTTTTTAATTTTTTTGTTTTGGTTTTTTTTTTTCTTAATTTATATCTAAAAATTCCTCTATGAGTAGAAGGAGTTGTCATTCAGAAATTCTTTTAATTTCTTCTTAAATACTTGTTGGTTATCTGTCAGACTTTTGATACTATTTGGTAAGTGACCAAAGACTTTAGTGCCAGTATAATTCACCCCTTTCTGTGCCAAAGTTAGATTTAATCTTGAATAGTGAAGATCGTCCTTTCTCCTAGTATTGTAGTTATGCACACTGCTATTACTTTTGAATTGGGTTTGGTTGTTAATAACAAATTTCATAAGAGAGTATATATACTGAGAAGCTACTGTGAATATCCCTAGATCCTTAAATAAATGTCTGCAGGATGATCTTGGGTGGACTCCAGCTATTATTCTGATTACACGCTTTTGTGCAATAAATACTTTATTCCTCAGTGATGAATTACCCCAAAATATGATGCCATATGAAAGCAATGAGTGAAAGTAGGCGTAGTAAGCTAATTTACTAAGATGTTTATCACCAAAATTTGCAATGACCCTTATTGCATAAGTAGCTGAACTCAAACGTTTCAGCAGATCATCAATGTGTTTCTTCCAATTTAATCTCTCATCAATGGACATACCTAAAAATTTGGAATATTCTACCTTAGCTATATGCTTCTGATTAAGGTCTATATTTATTAATGGCGTCATACCATTCACTGTATGGAACTGTATGTACTGTGTCTTATCAAAATTCAGTGAGAGTCCGTTTACAAGGAACCACTTAGTAATTTTCTGAAAGACAGTATTGACAATTTCATCAGTTAATTCTTGTTTCTCAGGTGTGATTACTATACTTGTATCATCAGCAAAGAGAACTAACTTTGTCTCTTCATGAATATAGAATGGCAAGTCATTAATATATAATTTACTGCGCTGCAGGGAAGTTCTCGTGCTCAAATTTTTCTTGGGACCGAGAGGGCTGAAACCCGAAGTGGAAAGATCTGAACTATTTAGTGAGTTGTGGAAGGTATATCAGCAAGACACATTAGAGGCCTTATGAGGGCGAGTGTTCATTGCAGTTGACAAAAATATTGTGCCTATTGAGGTCGAAGCTGAGTGTGACAGTGAAGTTATCTGATCGCGTATAACAAGTGCAGGTGAAACCAAGTTCATTGTTGGATGTTTGTCCGGCCACCCGACTCCGCTGTGACAGTTCTAGGGTCATTCAAAGAAAATCTAGTCAGTAGATCGTGCAGTACTAGTTGGAGGCGACTTTAACCTATCGAGTATAGACTGGGATGTCTGTGGATTCACAGCGGGGAGGTACAGACTGACAGTCACTTTTGAACACGTTTTCTAAAAACTGTTTTGAGTAGCTAGCTCGGCAGCTCACGTACAATGGAAATATCTTAGACTCTGTAGCTACAAACAGCCCAGACCTTATCAACTATGTCAGTACAGAAACGGGGATTAGCGACCATGATGTCATTATAGCAACTATGACTACGAAAGTTAATAAATCAGTCAAGAAGGCTAGGAGAGCGCTTCTGCTACAAAGAGTAGATAAGCGATTGTTGGCATCTCACTTAGACAGTGAACTGACACTTCTTAGTTCCAGTAGGATGGACGTAGAGGAATTATGGGCAAAGTGGAAGCAGGTTGTCAATCGTTGTGTGGAGGATTATGTGCCTACTAAGAGGATTAAGAACGCAAAACGCACACTATGTTTTAATAACCAGATTCGGAAAATGCTGAGGAAGCAGAGTTTGTTACGCTCTCGGTTCAAACCAGAATGCGCAAATGTCGTTAAGCAAAGATTAGTAGAGATTCGTGCGCCTGTGAAAAGATCTTTGCGCCAAGCATACGGCTACTACAACTGTCATACCTTAGCAAAAGATCTGGCAAAGAATTCCCGAAAATTCTGGTCCTATGTAAAATTTTTGAGTGGATCTAACGGTTCCATCCAATCACTTACTGACCAGTCTGGTGTGGCAGTTGAAGCTAGCAAACGAAGGCCGAAGTTTTAAACCTCACTTTCAAGAAATCCTTCACGCAGAAGAATCGTACAAACATACTGTCGTTTGATCATTGCACAGACACCCCTATGGACGACATAGTAATAAGCATCTCTGGCATAGAGAAACAACTGAAAGATTTGAAATCAAATAAAGGCTCATGCGTAGGCGTATAGAGAGTCCTTTTCCCTCGTTCTATTTGCGAGTGGAACAAGAAAGGAAATGGCTAATAGTGGTATGGAGTACCCTCCGCCACGCACCGTAAGGTGGATTGGGGAGTATCGATGTAGATGTGAGAGTAGACCGCTTTCTTTAGTTTTTATTTGTGTTTTGAGAGCTGCGAAGCATTGGTGATTTTTTCTGTGAAGCTGACAGAATGAAATAAATGTGATCTTTTTTGTTGTGATCGACGAAACATTTTTGTGAATAGACAGGTAGGCGTGTACAGTTGAGTAGTAACCTTGCAACCAAACTGAGCTCCTTGAATTGGTCTATATACTCTGACGGAAATAGAGTGTGTTTCACTACGAAGACCTTGAGAGAGCGCGCCAAACTGATACTCGTATTTCCATGCTTTTGAGATACTTGATTAAAATGTCATTCTTACGCCAGCTTATTTTCAGCACAGAAAAAATCAGTTCCAACAGATGAAGAATAGTGTGACTCCACGATGGGTATTAAGTGTGTCTAACGTTACTGGAATTTTTCAGGTAGAGATCACAACACAGTATACCCAGAGAATGTTTGCATGGAGCTTATCGCCATCTTTCGGACTTTGAAAAAAAAGTCGATTCATTGACATAAGGAACATGTTCTCATCACACCAACAAATGTCACCGATGGCTATTGCACAATGACACAGAAAGAGTGATGCTCAAAGGACTCCAGACAACACAGTGGCAAAAAAAAGAAAGAAAAAAGAAAGCACGATTCACAACCCGTCCTGGCAGTTTTACATTCGCCAGTCCCTCACCTCCTACCTTCCAAGCTTCATAGAATCTCTCCTGTGAAAAATGCAAGACTTTCACTACTGGAAGAAAGGATATTGTGGAGATGTGGTTTAGCAGCCTGGGGCATGTTCCCAGAATGAGATTTTCACTCTGCAGCAGAAAAGGTTATGTCGGTGCATACTCCGCTGCAGAGTGAAAATCTCCCGAAATCCAGTGCAGAGTGAAAATCTCCAGAAATCTCGGGCAGAGGTCACAGCAGAGTGTTACCACGAACCATTAAGAATGGATTGCTGGAAGCTGGGTTGAGATCTGGAGCTGTTATGAGTCGCCTACCGCTGACACCATACCACAGGCGGTAGATGCTTGCATGGCGTAGAGCGAGGGTCACCTAAAGCACTGGGTGGAGTTCTATGGTGATGAGCAATGAGTCTCCTTGATGTTTGTGGTAGTCAGATCGACACCTACATATCTATGATGGATCTCGTGAGAGGTTGCAAGGAGCAGGTATTCTCGAGAGATATATCTTTTCTCAGCTCTTATAATCACTGTGTGGGGAGCTGTTGGATATGACAACAGGCCTGATAAGGTAACTGTTGAAGGGAGGTTTAATGCTCAACAATATATGGCAAGAATTAGCAGCGTACAAAATGCTACATTACAGCAAGACAAAATAGTATAAATCGACTTATGGGGAGAAAATTTTGGGTTCTGGAGAAATGTAGGAACAGGCAAGGCAATACTAACCCTAAGTCTACTTTACAAAATCGGTTAAAGAAAGGCAAATCTACATTTTGGCAGTGTTGACTGGACTACACTCTCTGACGTTCTGAAGGTAGTAGGGATAAAATACAGGGAGAAAAATGTTCTTTAAATCTTGTACAGAAACCAGACAGCAGTTATAAGAGTCGAAGAACATGAAAAGGAAGCATTAATTGCAAAGAGAGTAGGACAGGGCTGTAGTCTATTCTCCATATTATTTAATCTATACACTCGCAAGGAATAAAGGAAATAATGAAAAAATTTGGAAAGGGAATAGAAGTTCACAGAGAAGAAGCAAAAGCTTTGAGGTTTGCTGATGACATTGCAATTCTTTGAGAGACGGCAAAGGAACAGTTAAACTAAATGATGAGTGTTTGGAAAGGAGGATGTAAGATGAACATCAACAGATGCAAAACATTGTAATGGAATGTACTCGAATTAAATCGAGCAATGGTGAGGGAATTGCATTTGGAAACAAGACACTTAAAGTAGTAGATGAGTTTTGCCGTTTGAGCAGCAAAATAACTGATGATGGCTGAAGTAGAGAGGATATAAAATGTACAATAGCAATAGAAATAACAGCATTTCTCAAATAGAGAAATTCGTTTACATAGAACATAAATTTAAGTGACAGAAAGTCTTTTCTGAAGATATTTGTATGAAGTGTAGCCTCATACACAAATGAAATGTGAACAATAAGCAATTCAGACAGGAACAGAATAGAAGAGTGTTGAAAATTAGGTCGAAAAACTAATGATGAGATACTGAATGGAACTGGGGCAAAAAAGAATTTTGTGTTACAATTTGAATAAAACGTGATGAACAAGAGATTCTTGATAAATGTTAACTAGGTAGCGGACTAATTACACAATATATTCAGTGTAAAATGTATCTGGAATTCCATCAAGCAGCTCTGAGACCCAGACTCTTGAGTGCAAATATCTTCATTGATAGCGATAAACGAACTCTATTACTGCCCTTCGTGCTGTCAATATTACAGTGAATTGGAACATTCATTCATTCATTTATTGCTTCATCGTGTTCTGTAAATCCCACCAGGAAAGACTAGAGTACTAAGTGGCTTATTCCAGCAGGATGCTGCAGGTTCCCACACAAAAGTTCACAATGCAAATGCCTTTAGGAATGTACAGAACCTTAGTGACCCACTGTTTTAGTTTTTGCGTGCCATTGTGTTATACTGTGCCATAATATATCAGGGTTGCCAGAAAGTAATGCACCGCATTTTTTTTTAACAATTCTTTATTGAACATAGTGAGAATTACGAACACGAAAGAATGGTGTTTTATGCAGGCTACACACCCTATTTTTCCACAAAATCTCCATCTCGTTCTATGGCCTTCTTCCAGCGCGAAACAAGGAAGTGTATGCCGTGTCAGTACAGTTCTTGTCCTGGTGGCGGAGCCAGTGCTTCACTGTGTGAATCACTTCCTCATCGTCCTCCAAATGTCTTCCATGAATGGCATCCTTCAATGGCCCAAACAAGTGGAAGTCCGAGGGGGCTATGTCAGGGCTGTCAGGTGTGACAGCCGTGGATGGTCTCCCCGACTGCTGCAAATCGTGGAGCTCCGGCGAACCCACTTCTGATGACCTCACCCTCCGTGTCCAGCGACTAAGTATACTTCTGTTGACAGCAGATGCTCCATAGACTTTGCACAATAGCCTGTGTATATTCCCCATAGTTTCTTTCTCAGCAGTGAGAAATTCAATAACGGCACGTTGCTTGTAACGTACATCACCTACAGACGCCATTTTGAAACTGTCCTGCAGCTACACTATCTGTCGGAAGTGACGGAAACTTGACGCGCCTACTCAAGGGACTTCAAATAACAAATGCGTAATGTTTCGCAATCGTAGCATTGCCTTCAGCTGAGAAAAAAAATGCGGTGCATTACTTTCTGGACAACCCTCGTAGATTTAAGATTGGGCAGCAACGGCATTTCAGTAAAGTTTTCAGAGATGACAAGAAAGTAGTCTCTTTCACTTGAATACTTGGTTTTATTAAGTGAATGGCTTCTTCAGATCTTGGTTAGCACATTTTTATTAAAATAAGCAATTTACATGAATATATCATTCTTCTAGTTTCAGATTAACTCGGATATCTACCTGTTATCCGCACTGCTCACAGCATCTCGCATGATTGCCGCGATTCGCCGGACCTAGGGTGCATCCACAATGAAGATGCCATGAAATGCCATCAGGGTGTAGATATTACTATTACATGACTGATGTCGGTTCTTTCGGACATGTTCGAAAAAACAGTTACCACACATATAGTAGTAATTCAACCATGACTACTGTGTCTCTTCCCATATAGTGAGAGCAGTAAGAACACTTATGTTCAGAAAAAAAGTACATCTTGAATGACTAGAGATAGTATGTTCATATACACAGGACATGTACATTAGTATGTTCTAGAGAAATGATTAGCATTTGAACCACGTTGGCTTGCTGGTTCAAGGTCAACACCGATATCGCGGAGCAATATTACCTACCGGTTAACATGTGCCTGTGCGGGTTCAAGGTCAACATTCATATCGCGGCACAATATCACCTATCGGTAACAGCGGCTCTTTAGAGCAGGCATAACCTCTTTTCCCTAGATTATATTCCTTGACTTCTCAGAGCAATCAAAATTTATTACTGAAGTGTATTCTGTATAGTCAGATAGCGGAACTGCCCCTGTTCTTTTTTTAAGTCAAACTCTAACAAGGACATCTTTTCAGAAACAAGTGCTGGTTACCAACTCGTACGCAATACAAAACAGAAATTCACAATGATGAAAGTCTTTTAACCACGACCTTCTACAGAATGGTGGCTACTAACCAAAGGCTTTCAAGTTTTAAACAGAGTATTGGAGACATGTATATTTATCGTTTGCCTATAGCCCGAGTTCCCAACTCGCACCACGAATTCAGTGTTATTTCCATTCTCGTCGTCTTTCTTCTGTGGCGGCGCTGCTACAGAAAGATTTACCTTATGCCATTCAAAACTGCCTCTTTCGCTTGTGTATGAATTGTTTCTGTTGCAGAGCGTGTGACATGTACCTTCAATAGTAAATAACTATCTCTTGACGTATCCACTGCACGGGCATTCGTCATTTTTGAGAGAACTGAAAGGCAAGGCACACAGTTAAATTTAGAATTTTTGTTACTTACCTGATTCTTTTGCTGGCCTCGTTGTCTCTTCTCCGGCGTACGACTGCTGCCACTGGTTTTTTACCTGTACGAAGAAAATTTGCTGTTTCCACTGGCAGATTTGAAATATGAAACGAGAAAACGTCTTTTCATTTGAACTCATTTGTATTTCTCAGCTATATGCAATCATATCTCTTGATTTCGACTGGCTTCCAAAACGCGCTTTCTTTCAATTACAACAACTCAAAAAGGACACTCTCCCACAACAACTAAGACGTAACTATCTCTGACAACAACTAAAACATGATGAAGAATTACTGCCGTCAACCACACGAGGGCACTGAAGTAATTCAATGGCTCCAAAAGGAAAATTTGTGCCCGACTGGGAGTCGAACCCAGATTTTCTGTTTTACGCCAGCGGTCGCCATAATAGTTTCTGCTATCCGAGCTCACTTCCCATCCAACTCAAATTCCCAGCTTATTGTACACTACTTCCATAGCCCTCCCCCGTCCATTATCCGCACTGCTCACAGCATCTCGCATGATTGCTGTGATTCGCCGGACCTAGGGTGCATCCACAATGAAGATGCCATGAAATGCCATCAGGGTGTAGATATTACTATTACATGACTGATGTCAGTTCTTTTGGACATGTTTGAAAGAACAGATACCACACATATAGTAGTAATTCAACCATGACTACTATGTCTCTTCCCATATAGTGAGAGCAGTAAGAACACTTATGTTCAGAAAAAAAGTACATCTTGAATGACTAGAGATAGTATGTTCATATACACAGGACATGTACATTAGTATGTTCTAGAGAAATGATTAGCATTTGAACCACGTTGGCTTGCCGGTTCAAGGTCAACACCGATATCGCGGAGCAATATTACCTACCGGTTAACATGTGCCTGTGCGGGTTCAAGGTCAACATTCATATCGCGGCACAATATCACCTATCGGTAACAGCGGCTCTCAGCTCTCATTGTAGGTATAAACTGAAGGTAATGGATCTGTGTGGCTTGAGATGAGATGCGGGATGCCTCGCAAATGTATGTCTGAACCGTACCATCAAGTCAGTGTGATCTAATGAGGACGCATTTTTAGTATGAGAGAATGTGATGCATCCATCTGGGAAACTCTGCTCGTGTGGGTCAAGATGTTTCGGCAGTGGAACTGGTGTGTGTCGAAGGCTGTAGAACACGACGAGATGGGTCAGGTTGCACCATCCAGACCACCCCTGAGCAGATCAACACCTCATCCGAATTTCATTGCAAGATAGTTTTGTGCCTCCTCGGCTCTGGCACAACAGTGGAACAGTGTAGCACATCGCACACTATCAGGGGTGACAGCCCGTCGCCGTTTATTAAGGCATGGGTTACGTGCGTGTCGCTCCACATACCATTGACAAATGTGAAGAAATGTGCTAGACGGCAATGGTGTATGGAACGACATCTCTGGGGACAGGAATGGCATCAGATGATGTTTTCGGATGATTCAGGTTCTGTTTGTTTGAAAATGATGGCCGCATTTTGGTTCGCCGCAGACAGGGGTTGCGGCATCACAGTGACTGCATTCGCACAAGATATACAGCACGAACCTTTTGCGTTATGTTGAGGGGTGCTATTGGATAGAACCACAAATCACAATTGATGCATGTCCAGGGCACTGTGACTGGTGTGACCTACGCGAATGGGGTCCAGGGCACGTTGACCAGCGTGAGCTACGTGAACAGTGCCCAGGGCTCTGTGACCAGGATGACCTACGTGAATGACATCCTGCGAACTATAGCCATACTCTTTATGCACAACATCCCAGACGCCGTTTTTCAACAAGACAATGCACGGCCACATGTTGCTGCATGAATCCGTTCTTTCTTGGTGTCACAGGATGTCAGCCTTTTCCTCTGCCCCACCAGATCACCAGACCTGTCGCCAATCGAAAATGTTTGAGATATGGTGAAATGACGAGTACGGTACTATGATCCAGTGCCAACCACCACAGATGAACTTTGGAACCAGGTGGATGCAGCATGGCTAACTATACCACAGGACGCCATTCACGCTTAAGCGCGTCGATGCCATCACGCATGGAACAAGTTATTATAGTCCATAGCGGACCCTGTGCCTACTAGGCAACAGGGCACTTACGGAACATACGTGAGTGAAATGTTAATCATTTCTGCAGAACATGCTAATGCACATGTCCTGTGAATATGAAAGTCCTATCTCTAGTCGTTGAAGCTATTCTGTTTTTTTTCTGAACATGAGTGTATATATGTAGGTCAAAGAGTTTAATTTATGTAGGTATTCAACAAAACCGTTTAAAAGTCCTAAATAAAGTGAGAGGTAAATATTACAAAAAGTTTTTCCAAACGTTTGTGCAAACGACTTTACAAAACTGGCGTATATACAGGGCTATTACAAATGATTGAAGCGATTTCATAAATTCACTGTAGCTTCATTCATTGACATGTGGTCACAACACACTACAGATACATAGAAAATCTCATAAAGTTTTGTTCGGCTGAAGCCGCACTTCAGGTTTCTGCCGCCAGAGCGCTCGAGAGCGCAGTGAGACAAAATGGCGACAGGAGCCGAGAAAGTGTATGTCGTGCTTTTAATGCACTCACATCAGTCAGTCATAATAGTGCAACGATACTTCAGGACGAAGTTCAACAAAGATCCACCAACTGTTAACTCCATTCGGCGATGGTATGCGCAGTTTAAAGCTTCTGGATGCCTCTGTAAGGGGAAATCAACGGGTCGGCCTGCAATGAGCGAAGAAACGGTTGAACGCGTGCGGGCAAGTTTCACGCGTAGCCCGCGGAAGTCGACGAATTAAGCAAGCAGGGAGCTAAACGTACCACAGCCGACGGTTTGGAAAATCTTACGGAAAAGGCTAAAGCAGAAGCCTTACCATTTACAATTGCTACAAGCCCTGACACCCAATGACGAAGTCAAACGCTTTGAATTTTCGGCGCGGTTGCAACAGCTCGTGGAAGAGGATGCGTTCAGTGCGAAACTTCGTTTCAGTGATGAAGCAACATTTTTTCTTAATGGTGAAGTGAACAGACACAATGTGCGAATCTGGGCGGTAGAGAATCCTCACGCATTCGTGCAGCAAATTCGCAATTCACCAAAAGTTAACGTGTTTTGTGCAATCTCATGGTTTAAAGATTACGGCCCCTTTTTCTTCTGCGAAAAAAACGTTACAAGACACGTGTATCTGGACATGCTGGAAAATTGGCTCATGCCACAACTGGAGACCGACAGCGCCGACTTCATCTTTCAACAGGATGGTGCTCCACCGCACTTCCATCATGATGTTCGGCATTTCTTAAACAGGAGATTGGAAAACCGATGGATCGGTCGTGGTGGAGATCATGATCAGCAACTCATGTCATGGCCTCCACGCTCTCCCGACTTAACCCCATGCGATTTCTTTCTGTGGGGTTATGGTTAAAGATTCTGTGTTTAAACCTCCTCTACCAAGAAACGTGCCAGAACTGGGAGCTCGCATCAACGATGCTTTCGAACTCATTGATGGGGACATGCTGCGCCGAGTGTGGGAGGAACTTGATTATCGGCTTGATGTCTGCCGAATCACTAAAGGGGCACATATCGAACATTTGTGAATGCCTAAAAAAACTTTTTGAGTTTTTGTACGTGTGTGCAAAGCATTGTGAAAATATCTCAAATAATAAAGTTATTGTAGAGCTGTGAAATCGCTTCAATCATTTGTAATAACCCTGTATTTTACTGTTAATATAACTACACACATGTTAAATTTGTACCAGTAAAACGGCAGTTCACAAATTCTGTTGCTATGTACAGATCGACAGTAATACGAATTTCTCATTTTGCTATCATACACGAAGTGATCGACAGCCAGCGGTACCGGAGATTTCATGTTTTGCATTAGGCCTGATTGCACAGCAGTCGTGTAGGGCGCAATTCTTAATCTTATGTCCATTATTCTTGAATGTGCTTCTCCTCTTTGATATTAGTCTATTTTTTGTGGAGGGAGTCATTACGTGATATTGAGTGACAATGCTCTTCCCACTAGCGTCAGAGAATGTTCGTATTTGGAGGGCAGGCATTTCCGACTTTACTTACGATGCTCTTGTCTGGTGCAGACGTTCACTTGGCAGTCCTAGTGATTTCCTGTTTTCCTACTGACTCCACTTTCATCTTATTCAGAGGATCAGTAAAGCTTGGGTGACTGCATGTGAAGCTGAAGAATACGTCTTCTATAGAAAAAAATCTCTTTTGGCTCTTAACGGCCATCACAGATCCTTGAATGGCCAGCCCAGTCCCCTGATATATCATCCATAAGGCATGCCTCGGATTCAATGGCAAGAGACAGACTTTAATATTAGTCTTCAGCCAACAATGTTTACGACACGAAAACTGTTTGCTTCCACGTCATTGTGAAGACAAGAGTGTTTAGATTAGATTAGATTAGTTTTGCTAATAGTATTAGTATATACAATACATCATTTGTTTCTATTAAAAAATTCGTCAATGGAGTAGAAGGAGTTGGCCACTAGTAAGTCTTTCAGGCTCCTTTTAAACTGATCTTTATTTGTAACTAAATTTTTTATGTTTGCTGGCAAATTATTGAAGACGATTGTTCCTGAGTAGTGGACACCTTTTTGAACTAAAGTAAGTGCTTGTAAGTCCTTGTGCGGATCATTTTTGTTCCTGGTGTTGTATGTATGAACTGAGCTGTTTGTTGGAAAAATTTCATTAAGGAGTAAAGATACTGAGAAGCATTAGTTAGTATACCCAGTTCTTTGAAGAGGTTTCTACAGGACGTCCGAGAATTTACTCCACAAATAATACGTATTATATGCTTTTGGACTCTGAAAACTTTTGTTTGACTTGAAGAGTTACCCCAAAATATTATACCATATGACATTGTGGAATGAAAGTAGGCTAAGTATGCAAGCTTTTTATCGCCATGATGTTGATGACGGACGTGATCAGTCCTGAACAGAACGACAATTTAATGATTTAATGCCCGTTAAGCCCGTTTCACACGAGCGACTTCCAAAATCGACTGATCCCGGGTTCATGCCAAACACGTCGCGAGTGGATCGGTGACGTCATTATTCTATTGACTATGTCCAATCTAAAATTTCAAGCATGCTGCGGACTCCGCATGCGCAGTAATATCGCAAATTCGTTTATTTTCGTTGAGCTCACTCGTATTGTAGTAACAGATTTTGTGCTTCTGTGTTTTCTTAATCTTTATTTTGTCGTTCGCTTTGTTTTCGTGACGCCTTACAAAGATTACACGAGAATTTGGTATATTTCTTAGTAGTGTTCTCGCACAATAGAGACAAAATATCTGAAAGCATACAGATATTTATATTTTAAAATACCTGAACAAATGAAAAGATTAACCTACTTATAAATAATAACGTAACTAAATTAAAAAAATAATTTCAACAGTAAAAAGTCAGATCTGTTTAACGAGTAAAATGATTTTTGATGTTATTTTACACTTAGAAGGCTGGTCCCGGCGGAGGTTCGAGTCCTCCCTCGGGCGTGGGTGTGTGTGTTTGTCCTTAGGATAATTTAGGTTAAGTAGTGCGCAAGCTTAGGGACTGATGACCTTAGCTGTTAAGTCCCATAAGATTTCACACACATTTGAACATTTCTTTTTACACTTAGAAAGAAAACAAATAAGGAAGGAATAAAATCACCATTTGCTGCACTGTGAAATCTAAATATTGTCTGATGTGTTTGAAGTATACATATATATTGTCAGTCATACAGGTTTCGACGGAAAATGCAAAATTATAAACCTTGGCGACCGATGGGTGATGTGTGGCGCTGCAACGCAATTCCACCGCGCCGTTTGCAACATTGGTAAACAGGCCATAAAGTCTTGGCGAATTTCATATCGTGCACTCAGTTGGACAGTAATTATGCCTCGCAGACAGGTGCGTCAACAGTATACGCAGATGTCAGCAACTGAATGAGGGCGCGTGGTTGGTTTCAAAGAAGCCGGTTGGGGTAATCGGCGAATAGCTCGACTTTTGAATAGCAGCGATGCTACTGTTCGGCGATGTTGGCAGGAATGGGTGAACCATGGCCGAACGCAGCGTCAATAAGTAAGTGGTCGACCCAGAGCGAAACCAGAGCGTAAGGTCCGAGCAGTCGTCAGAGGCACTCAGAGCTACAGACTCGTAGTTATCATCGATCCGATGTGTAAGTGATGCTTCAGTGACCACAAGAACCTTTCATAGGCGGCTCACAGAAAGGGGGCTGAGGTCACGGCGCCCTTTGCGCCAAGTACCATTAACCTTGCAGTTGTGTCGGGCAATTTCGCCCTGAAATCTCACTGACGGGCGCAGAATTGTATTCGGTGATGACTTCGAACTGCGGCTCGGTGACCAGTAAAGGCATGTCTGGATACGCCCCGAACAGTGACTGTTTACATGCCATACGGCCCGAGAGCTGGAAGTGATACTCTGGGATGCAATTTCATTTCATAGGAGAACCCCTTTGTTAGTCATATGCGGCAACTTCAAGCACAGCGGTAAGCCGACGATATTTTACGACCCGTTTTGTTGCCCTTCATAGCAAGCCATCCTGGCGTTACAAGTCAGCAAGATAATGCTCGCCCGCGCAGGGCAAGAGTTTCTACTGTTTGTCTTCGCGCCTGCCAGACCCTACCTTGGTCAGCAGTGTCGCAAGACCTATCCTCAATTGAAAACGTTTGGAGTATTATGGGTAGGACCCTCCAACCAGCTCGGAATTATGACAACCTAATGCGCCAGTTGGACAGAACTTGGCACTATATCCCTCAGGAGTATGTCCAACAATTCTTTCAATCAATGCCGAGCCGAATAAATGCTTGCATAAGGGCCATAGGCGCAGCAAAGGGTTACTGACTTGCTGAATCTCTGAAGCTCTTTCTCTTGAATAAATCACCAAATTTTCTGAAACTGTAATCATTTGTTTGTCTGTACATATACGTGACATCTACTGATTCCCGTCCCATTCGGATAGTTCCTTTGTGGTGCACCTTCTTGTTTTATTTTAAAGTGTGTTTTCTCGAGAAAAAATTAAAATGTTTGGAAATGTTTGGACTACACTTTTCCTATTCTTTCAGTTCTCAGGAGGGTGGAGAATTTACCAGACGAACTTTGTGGATAACATCCACTTATAATTATTCCATAGTCATTAATAAACGCTACTGGCTGTGCTTCTGCCTACCTTCCTTTACTATACAGGGTGGTCCATTGATCGTGACTGGGCCAAATATCTCACGAAATAAACGTCAAACGAAAAAACTACAAAGAACGACACTCGTGTAGCTTGAAGGGGGAAACCAGATGGCGCTATGGTCGGCCCGCTAGATGGCGCTGCCATAGGTCAAACGGATATCAACTGCGTTTTTTTTATATAGGAACCCCAATTTTTTATTACATATTCGTGTAGTACGTAAAGAAATATGAATGTTTTAGTTGGACCACTTTTTTCGCTTTGTGGTAGATGGCGCTGTAATAGTCATAAACATATGGCTCACAATGTTAGACGAACAGTTGGTAGCAGGTAGGATTTTTAAATTAAAATACAGAACTTAGGTACGTTTGAACATTTTATTTCGGTTGTTACAATGTGATACATCTACCTTTGTGAACTTATCCTTTCTGAGAACGCATGCTGTTACAGCGTGATTACCTGTAAATACCACATTAATGTAATAAATTCTCAAAATGATGTCCATCAACCTCAATGCATTTGGCAATACGTGTAACAACATTCCTCTCAACAGCGAGTAGATCGCCTTCTTTAATGTTCGCACATGCATTGACAATGCGCTGACACATGTTGTCAAGCGTTGTCGGTGGATCACGATAGCAAATATCCTTCAACTTTCCCTACAGAAAGAAATCCGGGGACGTCAGATCCGGCGAACGTAGGGGCCATGGTGTAGTGCTTCGACGACCAATCCACCTGTCATGAAATATGCTATTCCATATCGCTTGAACCGCACGCGTGCTATGTCCCGGAAAGACATCATGTTGGAAGTACATCGCCATTCTGTCATACAGTGAAACATCTTGTAGTAACATCGGTAGAACATTACGTAGGAAATCAGCATACATTGCACCATTTAGATTGCCATCTATAAAATGGGAGCCAGTTATCTTTCCTCCCATAATGCCGCACCATACGTTAATCCGCCAAGGTCGCTGATGTTCCACTTGTCGCAGCCATCGTGGATTTTCCGTTGCCCAATAGCGCATATTATGCCGGTTTACGTTACCGCTGCTGGTGAATGACACTTCGTTGCTAAATAGAACGCGTGCAAAAAATCTGTCGTTGTCCCGTAATTTCTCTTGTCCCCAATGGCAGAACTATACACGACGTTCAAAGTCGTCGGCATGAAATTCCTGGTGCATAGAAATAGGGTACGAATGCAATCGATGTTGATGTAGCATTCTCAATACCGACGTTTTTGAGATTCCGGATTCTCGCGACATTTTGTCTGCTACTGATGTGCGGATTAGCCTCGACAGCAGCTAAAACACCAACTTGGGCATCATCATTTGTTGCAGGTCGTGGCTGACGTTTCACGTGTGGTTGAACACTTCCTGTTTCCTTAAATAATGTAACTACCCGGCGAACGGTCCGGACACTTGGATGATGTCGTCCAGGATACCGAGCAGCATACATAGCACACGCCCGTTGGGCATTTTAATCACAATAGACATACATCAACACGATATCGATCATTTCCGCAATTGGTAAACGGCAGCGCCATCTAGCGGGCCAACCATAGCGCCATCTGGTTTTCCCCTTCAAGCTAGACGAGTTTCGTTCTTTGTAGTTTTTTCGTTTGATGCTTATTTTATGAGATATTTGGCTCGATCACTATCAGTGGACCACTCTGTATATTGACTTTTTTGTCAGAAGGATCGTCCTTTATAAACGCACTTTCATCGCTGAAGTGCCAAATTGCTCAGCAGACAACTCTCACAGAACACGCGGCTTTGGCACCTACTGTAAACGAAAACGACTACTTGGAACAGGCGAATCTCAGAACAGAAATAAAACGGCAGTGGCACCGAAGTCTGCTCCCCTGCCAGGAGTAGTTCATTGAGACAAGAAAGTCGCTCATGAAAAAGAGGGTTTATGTGGCCAACACCTCCACATAGTTTGATAACTATCGCAATGGTGTAAACAGATTCCATGTGATGAATCCACTCTAATTTGTCATCCAGTAGGAACCTAAGGAATTTTACGCATAGCGTTTGATTTAGTGTATGGCCATTAAAGTCATTGTTATTAGGGTTCGTGAAAGTGTTACGTGGTCAGATAGAAGCGACAAATCTTTCGTCTGGTGAGCTTAGCAAGATACCGATCACCATTGTAGAGGCAATGAACTGAAGAATGTACGCTAGGGGTGTACACGCTGCTATTAACAGGGAACCGACGTATAAAAGGCGCAGCGGCGAGTGACGCGCTTCCACAACCGGTTCCTGTCCGCCGTTCGGCGGAAATGCCAGGAGGCCAGGCGCGTAATTCGCGCTTTACTGGGGACCCGAGCTGCTCGCTGAACCATCCGGTGCCACGGGCCTCCGCATGTGGGCCTAATTGAGGCGCGGCGGAGTTTTATGCGAAAGAATGCCGTCAGTGGCCGGCTAAAGATATAATGAGCGGCTATCGGCGTCGCGGGAAGGGGGCCCCTCCGCGGTCACTCGAGGCCAGCGCTGCCAACCTAACCGACTTTAAAGCCACTAAAAGAACGCCTTCCGAGCACACTGCAATCAGTACCCGAATTTTGCATTTTGACGGTCTCTGTGAGTAAACTCGGATCTATGACTGCTCAAATCACAGCATCCTTAATAAGGAACGTAAATTTTACGGCTCTGCAGCCAAGTGATACCGATGCAGCCTGCTTATTCTCCTTAATACACTACTGGCCATTAAAATTGCTACACCACGAAGATGACGTGCTACAGACGCGAAATTTAAACGACAGGAAGAAGATGCTGTGATATGCAAATGATTAGCTTTTCAAAGCATTCACACAAGGTTGGCGCCGGTGGCGACACCTACCACGTCCTGACATGAGGAGAGTTTCCAACCGATTTCTCATACACAAACAGCAGTTGACCGGCGTTGCCTGGTGAAACGTTGTTGTGATGCCTCGTGTAAGGAGGAGAAATGCGTACCATCACGTTTCCGACTTCGATAAAGGTCGGATTGTAGCCTATCGCGATTGCGGTTTATCGTATCGCGACATTGCTGCTCGTGTTGGTCGAGATCCAATGACTGTTAGCAGAATATGGAATCGGTGGGTTCAGGAGGGTAATACGGAACGCCGTACTGGATTCCAACGGCCTCCTATCACTAGCAGTCGAGATGACAGGCATCTTATCCGCATGGCTGTAACGGATCGTGCAGCAACGTCTTGATCCCTGAGTCAACAGATGGGGACGTTTGCAAGACAACAACCACCTGTACGAACAGTTCGACGACGTTTGCAGCAGCATGGACTATCAGTTCGTAGACCGTGGCTGCGGTTATAGTCTGTCGGTAAACTGAAGAGCGAGCGCGCGAGTCCCCACTCTGCCTACCCTGCTACATCACAGGTGCTTCTACAGGCTGTTCCACAACGTAGTACAGTCCCTGCCGCGGCGCGCGCTTTAAATCTGTGACGACGCCGTGTACAGATACGTCCTGTCTGCGTTTATTTTTAGACAAATGCGTTAAGAGTATAAGGAAAACAAAAGACGATAGCTTCTTCGAAACAAAACATTATAGAGTAAATAATAACGGAAATAAGAACGGAAATCAGGATTCTACTACAAACATAGAACCGAATGCCTATTCGTATGAATGTATGTTCCTCTATTCGTAAGACGAACCAGATATAGTGCAATCAGTCTGTAGAATTTAAGGCTTGTTCTTACTTTGTGTTTCTACTAAAAGGTAGAAGAAGTTTTCTTTGAAGGGCTGCATTAACAATTCTTGCAACACGAAGAGTGTTTAAAAAGTAACCAGATATTTATAATTACGTGTGTTGTATTAGTTCGACTCGCACTGCTTTTTTTGTCATTGCCTTCGTAAACATGTCTGAAAAGTGTTTCCAGGTACATCCCATTTCACGCAATGTCTTGTGTAAAACATCTTTCTGCAACGAAAATGTACTTTTTGTTTCACGCCAGTGAGTAATTTCCGTAATGAGGGCATTATTTTTTGGTTTATGTCCTCCATCGTTTGTCGAATGACCGATTTTGTGAAACTGTCTATATCGATGGGTTTCCTCCCTAAATTGTTAGTTTTCCTTCGCGGCGATTACAGTAAACCATGCGCCTTGTTTTAGCGTTCCTTCCTTATGCGTCCTATTGTGGCGAGGCTGACGTTTGTATAAACTGCAGCCCTTTGATTGGGACAGGTAATATTAGCCAACAGTTCTTTTTGTGTAGCCTCCTTAACACACGCTGTAGTAACGTTAGAGACGATCGAACGCTCGTTCTGCGCAAATATCTCCTTCGTAGTCTAACATTTTCTTGTAATGCAGGGCGATTATCCATCACTTCCGGATACTGAAGTATATCAGTGAGTACACAAAGTCAACTGACTGGGATTGGCAACTAAGATCCCACGAACTGAAACGACGTATATCACTGCACGCCGAACTGCACCGCTAGATAGGTAACGGCCAACTGATTTTGGGTTGCTCTGTAGGCCAGTGGCAGGGTTCTTCCGGGAAAGGCCACTTCCCCCACCAAGAGCGCTGCTCGCTCTTGAGTTTACAGACAGACTATACCCTTGACGCTCCATCACAGACAGGAGCGCCTGCGATGGTGTACTCAACGACGAACCTGGGTGCACGAATGGCAAAACGTCATTTTTTCGGATGAATCCATATTCTGTTTACAGCATTATGATGGTCGCATTCGTGTTTGGCGACATCGCGGTGACGCACATTGGAAGCGCGTATTCGTCATCGCCATACTGGCGTATCACCCGGCGTGATGGTATGGGGTGCCATTGGTTACACGTCTCGGTCATCTCTTGTTCGCATTGACGGCACTTTGAACAGTGGGCGTTACATTTCGGATGTGTTACGACCCTTAGCGTCACCCTTCATTCGATCCCTGCGAAACCCTACATTTCAGCAGGATAATGCACGACCGCATGTTGCTGGTCCTGTACGGGCCTTTCTGGGTACAGAAAATGTTGGACTGCTGCCATGGCCAGCACATTCTCCAGATCTCTCAGCAACTGAAAACGTCTGGTCAATGGTGGCCGAGCAACTGGCTGGTCGTAATACGCCAGTCACTACTCTTGATGAACTGTGGTATCGTGTCGAAGCTAGGTGGGCAGTTGTACCTGTACACGCCATCCAAGCTCTGTTTGACTCAATGGCCAGGTGTATGAAGGCCGTTATTAAGGCCAGAGGTGGTTGTTCTGGGTTCTGATTTCTCAAGATCTATGCACCCAAATTACGTGAAAACGTAATCACATGTCAGTTCTAGTATAATATATTTGTCCAATGAATACCCGTTGATCATATGCATTTCTTCTTGGTGTAGCAATTTTAATGGCCAGTAGTGTATATCCACGAAGATGCCAAGCTGGTATATATATATATATATATATATATATATATATATATATATATATATATATATATATTCACTTATGAAATTTGTTACTAACAATCCGAAGGAACTCAAAATTAATAGCACTGTACTTGGCTACAACACTAGGAGAAAGGATGATCTTCACTATTCAAGGTTAAATCTAACTATGCCTCAGAAGGGGGTAAATTATGCTGCCACAAAAGTTTTTGGTCACTTACCTAATAGCATCAAAAGTCTGACAGATAGCCATATAGCATTTAAAAGGAAATTAAAAGAATTTCTGAATGGCAACTCCTTCTACTCATTAAATGAATTTTTGGATATAGTAAGTGGGTAATTCCCTCCCCCCTCCCCACCCAAAAAGAATATTAAGTGTCATGTAATATTTTGTGTAATGTAATACCTTGCACAGACACCTTTCATTAACCTGACACGTTCTACATCATTACGAAATGATCTATGGAACAAGTACTAATCTAATCTAATCTTCATTATGGGGCAGCTAACGACCATATTTAAGTCAATTAATTTAGCTTTATCCTTTCTCCAGTACTCTTATATCTGTTCCTTTTTTCCATCTTCTGTTTTTAATTTATCCCTTCTCCAGTACTCTTATATCTGTTCCTTTTTTCCATCTTCTGTTTTTTATTTCTTCTCTTGCTCTTTGGAACTGTTGTCCTTGCAAACCTTCCCAGCACTTAATTTTCTACCCGTATTTTCTACTGCCTTCAATTTCTTCATTGGTTATGATAGTCTGTTCTAATACGTCTAGCACTTTTCTAAGCAACCGATGTTTTCCCTCAAGGTGTCAAAATGTTCCTCAGGTCAGCTTATAAGTCAGGATGGACTCATTCTTTGGTTTTTCCCTTGGAAAGTTAATCTCCTTTTCTGAATTTCATCTGTAATTCTTTGCACATGTTTGTATATCTCTATGCTGCTTGTAAATTTAAAGGTTTCTATTATTTCCCTGTTTCGTAATATTTTCCTTGCAAACTTACTTTCCTTATTCCTCGACTTTTTCATTTTCTTTTATTGATCCTGAACTTAGTATTCCTGATGTGCATGTGCATTTTCTGGCTGCAGTACCGTTCTGTGGTGATGATGACTTTTTCATTTCTCGAGAATGATTTTTTAATACACCCTAAGACAAAAAAGAAAGACGCACCACGAAGGAATTACCTGAATTCCAAGGAAAGCAGTAGAGTTGACTAACGTACACAGACAAACACATAATTACAATTTCAGGCAAAATAGATGCTTTATTCAAGAGAAGGAGCGTCACAAACTAAGCGAGTTAATAACGCGTTGATCCACCTCTGGGCTTTATGCAAGCAGTTGTTTGGCTTACGACGGTTCAAATGGCTCTGAGCACTATGGGACTTAACATCTGAGGTCATCAGTCCCTTGGACTTAGAACTACGCGGGATTACACACACCTTAATGAGTAGATTATGACAGCAAATGGTTCAAATGGCTCTGAGCACTATGGGACTTAACATCTGAGGTCATTAGTCTCCTAGACTTGGAACTACTTACACCTAACTAACCTAAGGACATCACACACATCCATGCCCGAGGCAGGATTCGAACCTGCGACCGTTGCGGTCGCGCGTTTCCAGACGTAAGCGCCTAGAACCGCTCGGTCACAACGGCCGGCTTTTGGCAGCATTTCAGGTTTGTGTATGAAATACTGAAACTCAAGTTTTTGTTGCCCCAGGAAGCTGTTAGATAGGCAGCCTGCAACGATTGTTCGGATTACAGTTTTATCCGTCTATAAACGTACAGGGTGTCCCAGGAGGAATGGTCGGTATTCAGGGATACGACAGGAAAGATCATCCGAAGCAAAAAGGTCTTGTAAATACGGGCTCTAAAATGCTTACCTTAAGATCCATGAACCCCTTTTTCGTTTTCGATACTATGAAATAAATATCTTGAACCGTAAGGTTTTCGCTTTCCATGTGTCTGGAGGAGATAGTATATATAAAAACAAGAACAAATTGTCCAGTCAATATGCTCTAAAATGCATATTTTAACAGCTATGAGCACTTGTTCAGTAGAAGAGATGTGTTTCAAAATATCGAAGGTGAAGAACTGCTCATAGCTCTTAAGGGGGATAGGACGTCAAACGGGCTGACTTGGAGCAGGAGAGGCACCAGAGGACATTTTAATTTCCACTGTCTATACTTTTACAAGTAAATTCATAAAACTTTGTCAGCTTGACCAGGAAGGATTCAGGATTCACATTCGTAGCAGCGGGAGTTCAAAAACATCACAAAATATTTTTTTTACATGTGAAATTTCATCATTTTTTCACTTATTATTGGCTGCATTTGTTGCTACAGGTACACTTTTCTGTTCGATCAATTTTGCACAGCATACAAACCATACTTACAGGTGTCTGAAACTCTAGAATCTATTTAATTTATGAAAAAATGAATGAGCTGTTACGTTTTAAACTTTATGTTTAGAAAAAAATCAAATTTTGTAGTTAATTATCTCAATTTTTACCACAGTTTTTAATAGATTTGGAAAATATTAGAGTTTCATACACCTGTAAGTACGGTTTGTATGCTGTGCAAAATTCATCACAGAATCTCTCTCATTTGTGAAGAAAAATGTACCTATAGTTAGAAATGCAGCTTACAGTGAGTGAAAAAATGATGAAATTTCATATCTAAAAATATATTTCTTTTGTTATGTTTTTGCACTTCCCCTGCTATGAGTGTGAATCCTGAATCCTTCCTGGTCGTGCTGACAAAGTTTTATGAATTTATTTGTAAAAGTATAGGCACTAGAAAATAAAATGTCCTGTGGCGCCTCTCCTGCTCCAAGTCGGCCCGTTTGAGTCCTAACCCCCCTTTAGGTACCCATTTTAGAGCCCATGTTTAGTAGAGTTTTTTGCTTCGAATGATCGTTTCTGTCATACCGCTGAGTGCTGAGGACTCCTCCTGAGCCATCCTACAAATGGAGATTTGCACAAATGCAGTCTCCAGAGTGATGGTCGCAATCACAACAGTAACATCGGACAGTATGGAGTAGTCGCCGGCTGGCTGCAGCTAGTGCTGGGAGCTGTAACAAGCACAGGCGGAGCAGAAGGGCTGGTGCGGCCGCGGCGGCGTCTCCAGACGCCGACGTGGCCGTCCGCCCACGCAAGGTGCGGCGCGCCGCGGTTCGCCGGGTTGCCGCTCCGCGGCGCGTCTGCACTTGCGTCTGGAGGCCCGTCTGGACCAGTCCAGCGCGGCGTTGCCCCCCTGCGGAAGAGCACATCCCGCGCCCAGGCCGCGCACTGACCACGCGCCTGCACCCACGTAACGGCTGCCTAAAGGCCGATTCATACTAGCCGTCACGTCAGGTCACGTCACGTCAAGTCACTTCACGCCAAGTCACGTCACGTCATGTCAATTAAGTCATGTGGTCTCAACTCGCATTGCTGTCCGCAGCTATTTTCAGTCTCTAACGAAAAACGACGAAGAATGAACAACAGAGACTTAGAATAGCAACTGATGTCAACCACGACCTGACGGAATCACGACAAAGCGAAGTATGAAGGATGAGAGAATGGCTCTGTATTGGGAGGAAATGGGTGGGCTTGTGATCACGTGATGAAGAACGGATTATATCAGCCATCACATGATGCATTATCGCGAGATATGTCCTTCTGTTAACGGTTAACAGACATCTGGTAACCATTATACCAATCATTACGAAGGATTTTCATGGTTATCCTTCTTATATATGGGAATTTTGCTCTAGATTGTGTCGAATCTCATATATTTGGATTGATTCCCCTGGTGTGAAGATTTTTCCGTTTAGTATTGAGTACAAGACAACTAGTTCATGTTTCTGTACTCGTTTATATGTACTGCAGAGGTCACCATGTTGTCACTTTGGTGAAAGAACAAGCCTTCCTCAGACAGAATCTATACTTTGACACATTATCATTTCTCGTTTATACGAGTCAGTGCTCTAATCCAGTTTATCCTAATCATTTGATGTGCCTTTTATTCAGTATAGTTTTACCCCCACTCTCATGATAGTTCTTGTAAATGAGTGGATAGTCAATATGTTTAAACTAGTAATTTTATACAAGAACAGGTTTATAAGGATAGGAGAAATGAGTGAGTACTTATGGTGTAATGATAATATAAATGTTAGACTTTAGTCGTTCAAGTAAGTGGGCGATTAGGCGTTTCAATGAATGTTGTTAACTTATGTCAACCCTTGACTAGATTACGTATACCAATATGAGAGTTATACTTCGTATACCTTACTGTGTACTCTTCTTTAGTAATTAGTTATTAGAGGCACTACAAGTATTTTACATATTTGACGAACTGTTTTGACTGACAACACCCTGTTTACTTCTATTTGGAGCACTGTTATGTACTTGACCGTTCTTTTACTAATGCGGGCTTATTAGAATTATATTACTTTAGACCTGGGTTACGGCCTTAAATGAAGCACCGACATTGAAATGGTACATTTTGGTGACATGTTAGCTTACATTTCTCTTGTTGGAATGAGTAGCTTAATGAATTGACTCATATGTATTTATTTTACATCATTGGCTGCCTTTTAATATATTAACTGGGTTCCACATCATTCTTCCAGTTCCTCCTCACTTGTGTGATGTTGTTTCAATAGCCTATTTCACTTTGTTACTTTATAGTGATGACAATACAGTGTTATGCAAACGTAACTCCTTTCCACCTTCCCCACCTTTCACTATTTATAAACAATGGAATCATGCCTTACATATGTGTGATTGGCAATGCATATGTTCCTTCCTGTTATTTAAACTGTGCACACAAAGGGTTTGGGGTATTATTATTCACTTTAAACACAATTTTAGTACTGTTTCATGCCTATATTATAATCTCTAAGAGTAACGGCAGGCCACCTAGACTTATATATACACCCATTTTTATTCAAGTGTCTGGTACTGATCTGTAACTGAAATAACCGTGTATATTTAACATCATTTGTACTTGTTTGTACCATATAAATTGCTAATGTCAAAGTAAATTGCATCTTAATGAAAATGAACGAAATGTAACTACTTTTAATGAATTCATTATTTATATAATATATGTATAATATATTTATTTTGTACAATAGCTCACACACTACATGTAGGGCCTGAGGATGGCGTTGACGCAACGTCGAAACTAGTAGCCAAATAAGTATAAAATCTTAAGTACAGCTGGGGAAGTTTCATTTTTAATAAAATTATACCAGCTGTGTCCCACCATAATCCAAAGTATACATTGGTGTACGAAGATCAAAACTTTGTTCCTGGGAACCCTTGATGGTGAAGTGACATGACAGCCAGTGTGAATGCACAAATTTGAAATGCACTGTGAAGTGTTTTAACGTGCCGTCACGTGACGTGACAGCCAGAGTGAACTGACGTTAATCGTATCAAGTTAGTATTCCTGAGACATACTGAGTCTCACCTTTATCTATGATAATGAGGTAGGCCAAAGCAATGAATTAAAACTTGTACCAGCGCCAGGATTCGAAATCAGGTCCCCTGCTAATGAGGTAGATGTCCTATCCTCTTTCTTTTATTCTTCATTATTTTCATCATTGTTCTCATCATGTGGTCTGGGTGGACGTCACAGGACACCCCTTCAAGTTCATCGTTGAATATTTACCTTCACTCACTTTTTTTAATTTAATTCTATTTTATTTATTTATTTATTACAGAGTGCAGCCAGCCTTCTGAGTGACCACGCTGAGCTACCTCGCCGCCACCATTCGGCCATAGTGGCGCTACAGATACCACAGCTCCACAGACTTCCCTGGTACTACTACTTCTCCTTACAAGGGGAATAGCAATGATCTGAGGCATGACTTAGAATCTATATAGGTGATGAAGATGTACTAGCATGTGTAGTATCTGTACTGCCATTGTAGCATAATGGATAGCATAATTGCCTGGTAACCAAGAGATGCGGGTTTGAATCCTGGTGCTTTCACAAATTTTAATTCATTGCTTTAGCCCAAATCATTATCATGGATGAACTGACCTTAGCAGCTTCCAACAAGTCATCCATTCCAACTTCGAGGGGTTGCGGGAACATTGGATTCCTCACAACTACACTCCGAAACAGATTCCATAGTACTCGTACTCTGGTATGTTTCCAGAATGAATTTTCACTCTGCAGTGGAATATGCGCCGATCTGAAACTTCCTGGCATGTTAAATCTGTTTGTTGGACCAGGGCTCGAAAATGGAACCTTTGCCTTTTGCGGGCAAGTGTTCTACTGACTGAGCTAGCATGGAATGTTGGTGATAATGTAAAAACTGTGCGGGCAGGTTGAGGGTCGTGCTTGGATAGCTCTGCCTGTAGTACACCTGCTCTCAAAAAGCAAAGGTCCCACGTTCGAATCCCTGTCCGGCCTACAGTTTTAATCTGCCATGAAGTTTTAAATCAGCGCACACTTTGCTACAGAGTGAAAATTCACTCTGGAAACAATCTCCTAGACCGTCGCTGCAATATCATTTTTCTCAGGAGAGGTAAATGAAGGAGAACTTCTGTGAAGTTTCGAAGGGAAGAGATGAGTTACTGGCGGAAGTAAAGCTGTAGATCACTTTTGAAGTGCCTATCTGAAGGAGGAGACTCATTTGTTTTAAATAAAGAAATGAAGGCCGGCTTGTTTTATAACTGGAGCCCTTTTTGATTTAGAAGAGACGCAGTGTTTGTTTCAGAAGAGGAAGCTTATTTGCTTTTAGAAAAGGAATTTTGTTTGTTGTAACACAGGAATCTTTCTTGTTTCAGAAGAGTAGTTTTATTAGTTTGTAAGATGAGTACTGGTTTTTTTCGGAAGAGGTATCATGTTTTGTTGTGCAAAAGAGTTTTCCTTTTTGTTTCGACGAGGAATCATGGTTGTGATAATACGTTGGACGTATGTTACCTTCATCCGGTGGAAGAGAATGAATCACTGTGTACCTTGTTAGGAGAACATGGGTTTTAGGACGAACAGTTGTTGCCCAGAGAAGCAGCATGTGTGAACTGTTCTAGGCAGAATTAGTTGGAGCGTTGTCGTGTAGCAGAAACACCCTCTTATGGTTCAAATGGCTCTGAGCACTATGGGATTTAACATCGGAGGTCATCAATCCCCTAGAACTTAGAACTACTTAAACCTAACTAACCTAAGGACATCACACACATCCATGCCCGAGGCAGGATTCGAACCTGCGACCGTTGCAGTCGCGCGGTTCCGGACTTCCTTCGACTCTGTATCTTCACTGTTCTTTGTAAATCCGCCAAAAGATTTCGATAGTATGCCCGTGTGACGGTTTGTCCCTTAGCAGGACCATCTGTTAATACGACACCATGGCAGTCCTAAAAAAGCATTCATGCCCGATGGAAGCTGTGAATGTACCTTTTTCGGTTGTTCAGTCCACGTCTTCCCTCTGCTTGCTGTGCTCCTTTGTTATGGGCCATGCTGTGTATGTTGACCATTCGGATAAAGAAATCATCTGGACTGACCTGAAACAGCTGCCAACATTTCCCATGCACTCTCGATTTGGTGAACTTTTGAATTAGTGTGAGCAGTTACGAAATCCAGAGGGATCGACCTTTGTTATATTCAAAACGACGTGCAAGGTATTCAAAACCGATTGATTTTTCACTTTTCGCACTATCGCCGATAGTGTGATATGCCTCCACTTCTCTTGTGATTCCAGGTTATTCGCAGAGAGATGGTCTGCCACGTCACAGATTTGCTCAACAGTGAGAACAAGGTCACATTCGATTCACAGATTCCCATTTCAGTTTGCCCATTATCTACGACTGGACCGATGTGCTGCAAGCCTAGGAACGCGTCTTTCACTTGGTTCGTTGTCTGCTGTCATGCCTATTTCATAAGAGTTCCAAGCCTAAACAATAAATGCTATTTTGTCTAAAACTGACACGGTGAGACGGTGGCTGTGTACAATTAATGTAGGTTAATTCTTACAAAGAAGAAGACAACAACCAGCCACTATTAATACAGCTATTTATTTAGGTAAATAGCACCGTTACCTGTTTCGAACTGGCTAGTTCAGCATCAGACTGCTGTTCACATGATTTTCAAGATACACTTTACGTTATCGTCCGTTTTTGATTTTTGTTCTTCCAATGTGGCGAAGTATTTTTGGTGTGTTGTTGCCGTCGAGAATTCCGCGCGAATTTGTTGCTAAGTTGCAGGATTGTATTTTTCGAATATTCCAAAATATATCCAGCACTTAATATGTAATTTGTACATCACCATATTGTGCAAAGCACCACACACACACACATACACACACACACACACACACACACACACACACACACACACACACACACACACACCAAAGCATCATGTGAGCAGCAGTCTGATGATGAACTAGCCAGTTCGAAAGCGGTAACGGCGCTATTTACCTAAATAAATAGCAGTATTAATGGTGGCTCGTTGGTGTCTTCTTCTTTGTAAGAATTAACCCACATTAAACAATAAATGTTGCCTTCTAGTATTTTGTTTTACAGAAGTACTGTACGTTCTTGGAAACTTTACAACAAATCCAAGGCTTCCATTTGCTTTCCTTAATACAGATTTAACGTAGCCTCCTATTTCATGTTGCTTTTTACTACTACTTGTAAATACACTCTGGAAATAGAAATAAGAACACCGTGAATTCATTGTCCCAGGAAGGGGAAACTTTATTGACACATTCCTGGGGTCAGATACATCACATGATCACACTGACAGAACCACAGGCACATAGACACAGGCAACAGAGCATGCACAATGTCGGCACTAGTACAGTGTATATCCACCTTTCGCAGCAATGCAGGCTGCTATTCTCCCATGGAGACGATCGTACAGATGCTGGATGTAGTCCTGTGGAACGGCTTGCCATGCCATTTCCACCTGGCGCCTCAGTTGGACCAGCGTTCGTGCTGGACGTGCAGACCGCGTGAGACGACGCTTCATCCAGTCCCAAACATGCTCAATGGGGGACAGATCCGGAGATCTTGCTGGCCAGGGTAGTTGACTTACACCTTCTAGAGCACGTTGGGTGGCACGGGATACATGCGGACGTGCATTGTCCTGTTGGAACAGCTAGTTCCCTTGCCGGTCTAGGAATGGTAGAACGATGGGTTCGATGACGGTTTGGATGTACCGTGCACTATTCAGTGTCCCCTCGACGATCACCAGTGGTGTACGGCCAGTGTAGGAGATCGCTCCCCACACCATGATGCCGGGTGTTGGCCCTGTGTGCCTCGGTCGTATGCAGTCCTGATTGTGGCGCTCACCTGCACGGCGCCATACGACCATCATTGGCACCAAGGCAGAAGCGACTCTCATCGCTGAAGACGACACGTCTCCATTCGTCCCTCCATTCACGCCTGTCGCGACACCACTGGAGGCGGGCTGCACGATGTTGGGGCGTGAGCGGAAGACGGCCTAACGGTGTGCGGGACCGTAGCCCAGCTTCATGGAGACGGTTGCGAATGGTCCTCGCCGATACCCCAGGAGCAACAGTGTCCCTAATTTGCTGGGAAGTGGCAGTGCGGTCCCCTACGGCACTGCGTAGGATCCTACGGTCTTGGCGTGCATTCGTGCGTCGCTGCGGTCCGGTCCCAGGTCGACGGGCACGTGCACCTTCCGCCGACCACTGGCGACAACATCGATGTACTGTGGAGACCTCACGCCCCACGTGTTGAGCAATTCGGCGGTACGTCCACCCGGCCTCCCGCATGCCCACTATACGCCCTCGCTCAAAGTCCGTCAACTGCACATACGGTTCACGTCCACGCTGTCGCGGCATGCTACCAGTGTTAAAGACTGCGATGGAGCTCCGTATGCCACGGCAAACTGGCTGACACTGACGGCGGCGGTGCACAAATGCTGCGCAGCTAGCGCCATTCGACGGCCAACACCGCGGTTCCTGGTGTGTCCGCTGTGCCGTGCGCGTGATCATTGCTTGTACAGCCCTCTCGCAGTGTCCGGAGCAAGTATGGTGGGTCTGACACACCGGTGTCAATGTGTTCTTTTTTCCATTTCCAGGAGTGTAGTTATACGATGATACTTGCCCTATTATATGCATTAGCTTTCATTTATCCACATTTAAAGAGACCTACACTGAAGTGACATGTACATATACAGATGGCGGTAGTATCGCGTACACAAGGTATAAAAGGGCAGTGCATTGGCGGAACGGTTGTTTATACTCAGGTGCTTCACGTGGAAAGGTTCTCGACGTGATTATGGCCGCACGAGGGAAGTTAACAGACTGAACGCGGATTAGTAGTTGGAGCTATAATCATTGGACATTCCATTTCGAAAATCGTTAGGGAATTCAGTATTCCAGGATCCACAGTGACAAGAGTGTGCCGAGAATGCCAAACTTCAGGCATTACCTCTCACCACGGACAACGCAGTGGCCGACGGCCTTCGGTTACCAGCCTAGAACTGCAGCGTTTGCATAGAGTTGCCAGTGCTAATAGACAAGTTTCCGCCCCAATAGCTGAGTCGTCAGCGTGACGGATTGCCGTCCCACGGGCCCAGGTTTGATTCCCGGCTGGGTCGGGGATTTCCTCCGGTCAGGGACTGGCTGTTGTGTTGTCTTCATCATCATTTCATCCCCATCCAGTGCGCAGGTCGCCCAAAGTGGCGTCGAATGTAATAAGACCTGCACCAAGGCGGCCGGACTTGCCCTGAAGGGGCCTCCCGGCCAATGACGCCAAACGCTCATTTCATTTCCACAGACAAGTAACACTGTGTGAAATAACCGCAGAAATGAATGTGCGATGTACGAAGAACGTACCCGTTAGAACAGCGCGGCGAAATTCCGCAGTAATGGGCTATGGCAGCAGACGACCGATGCGAGTGTCTTTGCTAACAGCATGACACGGCGTGCAACTCCCTCCTGAGCTCGTGACCATATCGGTTGGACCCTAGACGACCTTAAAACTGTGGCCTGGTCAGATGAGTCCCGATTTCAGTTGGCAACAGCTGATGGTAGGGTTTGAATGTGGTACAGACCCCACGAAGCCATGGACCCAAATTATCAACACGGCACTGTGCAAGCTGGTGGTGGCACCGCAATGGTGTGGGCTGTGTTGACATGGACCATTGACTGGAGATGGCTGTATTCGGCTACTTGGGGATCATTTGCAACCATTTATGGACATTATGTTCCCAAGCATGTATGACAATGCGCCAAGTCACCGGGCCACAATTGTACGCGATTAGCTTGAAGAACATTCTGGACAGTTTGAGCGAACGATATGGCCACAAAGATCGCCCGAAATGAATCCTTTCGAACATTTATCAGACATAATCGCGAGGTCAGTTCGTGCACAAAATCCTGCACCGGCAGCACTTCCGCAATTATTCGCGGCTATGGGGACAGCATGGCTTATTATTTCTGCAGGAAACTTCCAACGACTTGTTGAGTCTATACCACGTCGAGTTGCTGCACTACACCAGGCAAAGGAAGGCCCTACACGGTATTAGGAGGTATCCTACGACATGTGCCACCTCACTGAAAATTTTTTATATGTGTGTGTGTGGTGGTCTTCAGTCCTGAGACTGGTTTGATGCAGCTCTCCATGCTACTCTATCCTGTGCAAGCTTCTTCATCTCCCAGTACCTACTGCAACCTACATCCTTCTGAATCTGCTTAGTGTATTGATCTCTTGGTCTCCCTCTACGATTTTTACCCTCCACACTGCCCTCCAATGCTAAATTTGTGATCCCTTGATGCCTCAAAACATGTCCTACCAACCGATCCCTTCTTCTAGTCAAGTTGTGCCACAAACTTCTCTTCTCCCCAATCCTATTCAATACCTCCTCATTAGTTACGTGATCTACCCACCTTATCTTCAGCATTCTTCTGTAGCACCACATTTCGAAAGCTTCTATTCTCTTCTTGCCCAAACTGGTTATCGTCCATGTTTCACTTCCATACATGGCTACACTCCATACAAATACTTTCAGAAACGACTTCCTGACACTTAAATCTATACTCGATGTTAACAAATTTCTCTTCTTCAGAAACGATTTCCCTGCCATTGCCAGTCTACATTTTATATCCTCTCTACTTCGACCATCATCAGTTATTTTACTCCCTAAATAGCAAAACTCCTTTACTACTTTAAGGGTCTCATTTCCTAATCTAATCCCCTCAGCATTTCCTTACAGCTCTCCAATGACGATAGTATCCTATACGCAAAAACATTGTCAGTGAACAATTTTATAGTGCTGCTAAATACATCCGATATATCTTTTACGTATAAGGGCGATTAAAAAGTTTCGGTTTGAGGGCGTTACTGCAGCGTATTTGCAATGTAGCGCGGCTCCGATGCAGGTGTATAAGCACCGACAAGTAGGTAAGGGATCATTGTGGCATTCGTGTCTTTCCGACGTGCTTGCGTTAAATGCCTAAACGTGTACTATGACGACATTATTACCATATGCTTCCAAACAGGATCAACGTACTGTTATTCATTTCTTGGCTGCCGAAGGACGAACACTAGTACACATTAATCGAAGAATGAAGAATGTCTGTGGGGCACCATGTCTGTCAAAAATCACCGTTGTGGACCGGTGCGCCAAGGGTAATGCTTCTCCTTAATAACGTGCGTCCCCATATCGCAAATGTCATAACGCAAACGTTATGCCAACACAAGTGGGAGATACTGGAGCACCCAGCCTATAGTCTTGATCTCTCACTATGAGACTATCACCCCTTCGATCTCTTAAAAAATGTCGTGAAGCATCGACGATTCCTGTCAGACGGGGATGTGCAGCAGGCAGTTACGAACTTCTTCTCGCAGCAGGATATGGTGTTTCAGCAAACGGGTATCCTCAATCTGGTGCGTCGGTGGAATGATTGCCTGAATGTTCGGGGAAATTTTGGCTCTTTGGCATACCAGTTTTGGACTGTACGGCCTTACAACTGAAACTTTTGGCTCGCCCCTTATATACCGCAAACATTCGAGGTCCTGTTATTGTTACTTGGGACAAGACAGACGTTTCTATTATACATTAACCGTCTGCTATGAAATGTAGAGGGAGATGAGAAGGGAGATATGATACTGGGTGAAGAATTTGACAAAGCACTGAAAGAAGGCCCCGACAGTAGACAGCATTCCATTAGAGCTACCGATAGCCTTCAGAGAGCCAACCATAACGAAACTTCGTCATTTGGCGAGCAATATGTATGAGACGGGCAAAATACCCTCAGACTTCAAGAATACTATAATAACCCCAATTCTAAAGAAAGCAAGTGCTGACAGGTGTGAAAAATATCGAACTGTAGTGGCACCTTCTGTCTGCATCATAGGGCCCTGCAACGGTGAGGAAGCACACCAGCGGCGCGTGCAATGCAGTGCTGTGTCGAGCTGGCCTTGGCCAGCCACGAAGTTCTGATGGTGTCAGAATGCACCGGCAGCTGACTCAGCTGTCCCCATCCTTGTTGCCCGAGCGCCATTCTAACAAGGGGACCTCGCCATCGCACCCCCCTCAGATTTAGTTATAAGTTGGCACAGTGGATAGGCCTTGAAAAACTGAACACAGATCAATTGAGAAAACAGGAAGAAGTTGTGTGGAACTGTGAAAAAATAAGCAAAATATACAAACAAACTAAGTAGTCCATGGGCCACATATGCAACATCTAGGACACTAGAAACGCAGGAGCTCCGTGGTCTCGTGGTAACGAGAGCAGCTGCAGAACGAGAGGTCCTTGGTTCAAGTCTTCCCTCGAGTGAAAAGTTTACTTTCTTTATTTTTGCATAGTTATTATCTGTCCGTTCGTTCATTGACATCTCTGTTCACTGTAATAAGTTTAGTGTCTGTGTTTTGCGACCGTACCGCAAAACCGTGCGATTATTAGACGAAAGGACGTGCCTCTCCAATGGGAACCGAAAACATTTGATCGCAAGGTCATAGGTCAATCGATTCCTCCACAGGAAAACACATCTGATATATTCTATACGACACTGGTGACGGCATGTGCATCACATGACAGGAATATGTTGTCGACCCACCTAACTTGTACACTTGGCGAATGGGTAAAAAGATTCTTCTACGTTGCCCGATTTAGGTTTTCTTGTGGATGTGATAATCACTCTCAAAAAAGTGATGAAAACATAAGAGTTTGTCACATAAACTGAAAATAAAAAAATTAAATTTTTCACTCGTTGGAAGATTTGAACCAAGGAACTCTCTTCCGCAGCTGCTCACGTTACCACGAGACTATTTTTTTTTTTTTTTTTTGAAAATCTCATTTTGTTCGCTTTTTGTTCGTTGTGTCTGCTCGGGGCGGACGCCGTAAGACATCCATTTATGTTCGTTGTTGATCGATTGACTCAGTTTTTTTTATTACAGAGGGCACGTAACCCTCTGACCGAACACGCTGAGCTACCGTGCCGGCGTGGCTACGGCGCTCGTGGGTTACCAATGTCCTTGATGTTGCATATCTCCCATGAACTACTCAGTTTGTATATTTTGCTTATTTTTTTCACAGTTCCGCACAACTTCTTCCTGTTTTCTCAATTGATCGGCGTTCAGTTTTTCAAGGCCTATCCACTGTGCCAGCTTATAACTAAATCTGAGGGGGGTGCGATGGGGAGGTTCCCTTGTAAGGAGCCACCGAGCGGCCTGCTGACAACTGCAAGACGGTCCGTGCCATGTCCCCTCGCCGGCATGGCTTAGGATGCGGCAACAACAAGCACACATGATCCACACCCGAATCTGGGACACTCGCCCCGGATGTCACCAGTGCATGTTAGGGCCCAGAAGACTGCCCGTGGTAGTGACCTGAAGAGTGGCCTGCATCGACCTCAGAGGGTCGAACCAACGACCCGCCGTGGACTGGAACGCTGGCACACCATCTGCTGCTGCGTGTAGCTGGTAGTGTGACACGCCCCGGCGTCCAGGAGAGCTGCCACACTTGAATGAATCACGTTAGAAACCCGCATCTATTTATGCGTGGCTATGCGCCGCTGTTTTGCCATACGCGCCGCTTCACATCACGTACTCATAACATGGTAGGTGGGCAGTGGGCCCTTTCTCCCTGCGATTTGCGACATGCAAAACCGCTACATATTCTCTTTCAGCAATTTGACGGCCCTGTGGCCTCTATTCTACTTCGCAACTGTTGGTATGTGTAACTCACTGCAATGCGGCCTGCACCTAGCTGTAACTTGTGCTCATAATACTGCACAAAACTAACTTTATCCTAAACGGTGGTGCCACTACATAACTATCAGTTTAATAAGTCACGGATGCAAAATACTAACAAAAAAAATGGCTCTGAGCACTATGGGACTTAACATATGTGGTCATCAGTCCCCTAGAACTTAGAACTACTTAAACCTAACTAACCTAAGGACATCACACACATCCATGCCCGAGGCAGGATTCGAACCTGCGACCGTAGCAGTCGCGCGGTTCCGGACTGAGCGCCTAGAACCGCTAGACCACCGCGGCCGGCAAAATACTGACACTAATCCTTTACAGAAGAATGGAAAAACTGGTAGAAGCCGATTTTCCGTTAAATCAGTTTGGATTCTGGGAAAATGTAGGAACAAGCGAGGCAATACTGTCCCTATGACTTCTCATAGAAGAAAGGCAAACCTACGTTCATAGCATTTGTAGACTTAGAGAAACCTTTTGACACTGTTGACTTGAATACTCCCTTTCAAATTCTAAAGGTGGCAGGGGTAAATTTTAGGGAGCGAAAGCCTATTCACAATTTGTACAGAAACCAGATGGCTGTTGTAAGAGTCGAGGGGCTCGAAAGGGAAGCAGTGGTTGAGAAGCCATGAGACAGGGTCGTAGTCTATCCGCAATGTTATTCAGTATGTATATTGAGCAAGCAGTAAATGTAACAAAAGAAAAAACTTGGAATAGGAATTAAAGACCAGGAAGAAGAAATAAAAACTTTGAGGTTTACCAATGACATTGTAATTCTGTCAGAGACAACAAAGGACTTGGGAGAGCAGTTGAACGGAATGGACAGTATCTTGAGAGGGGAGTATAAAATGAACACAACAAAAGCAAAACGAGAAGAATGGAAATGTAATCGAGTTAAATTAGGTGATGCTGAGGGAGTCAGATTAGGAAATTAGACACTTAGAGTAGTAGATGTGTTCTGCTATTTGGGCAGCAAAGTAACTGATGATGGACGAGGTAGAGGGGATATAAATAGTAGACAGGCGATGAAAATCAAAGCGATTCTGAAGAAGAGGAACTTGTTAACATCGAGTAAATTTTTAAGTCTCAGGAAGTACTTTCTGAAAGTATTTGTATGGAAAGTAGCCATGTATGGAAGTGGAACATGGACGATAAACAGGTTAGGCAAGAAGAGAATAGAAGATTTTGAAATGTGGTTCTACAGAAGAATGCTGAAGGTTAGATGGGTATATCACGTAACTAAGGAGGAGATATTGAAATTTGTGGCCCAACCTGACTAAAAGAAGGGATCGCTTGGTAGGATACAATCTGAGGCATCAAGGGATCATCAATTTAATACTGGAGGGAAGCGTGGTGGGGGAATAAAAATCTCTTGTTTACTTGTGTTCTTTCAAGCTGTTCTTTGGCTCCTCTCCCACCCCTCTCTGTCATTGGCGTCTGCACTTTCAACCGATTCAACCTGACTGTAATATGCCAGTGTTTTAGGAGGAGATGTGCAACATACTCGTATACACACACGAACTTACATTTTTGTAATATGTATGAATTCAAATAAATAAACAGATATATAAATGCATGGTTCGTAAAATAGAGTGCCCACTGCATACCGTGTGAATGTGGTATATTAAACAAATATGTAAAGAACTCAAAAGTTTTACACCCGACTTGAGGAGCCAATTATGTTAGTGGCTGCTAAACACTGTTGGACATTTGAACATGGATGTATTATGGAGATACCACCAGACAACGAACTTCTGGGGCAGTATATGGTTCAAATGGCTCTGAGCACTATGGGACTTAACATCTGAGGTCATCAGCCCCTAGAACTTAGAACTACTTAAACCTAACTAACCTAAGGACATCACACACATCCATGCCCGAGGCAGGATTCGAACCTGCGACCGTAGCGGTCGCGCGGTTCCAGACTGAAGCGCCTAGAACCGCTCGGCCACAACGGCCGGCCTGGGGCAATGTAGTTGAGGAGGTTATAGAAGTTAGAATTGCCGCTAATTTAATTAACGGGGACAGGGGACTTTTCAATAAAGCGAACCAAAACCTAATTGTGGCTGACTGCTGGTGTACTTCATAAGTATTGTGTACGCAATCCGGCTCCCGAGTGAAGGTCATTGGGACGCCTGGAGTTATGGTTCTTACGAAGTCTTCAAAAGAATTAACTGTGTTATTAGGATATGTTGACAACTTTTACTTTTGGATCGTCTCGTTACAACTGAATGAAACTCAATTTTTGCGCCGTTCGCTTTTCGCATTTATTCTTTGCAAGGTATCTTCATTGGCCTGAAATATGTACATATTTTTGTTTATACAGTTTGTTCGCATTTAGGACGGTGTATATCATATTTTACTGCAAAAGTAAGATGATTGGTAAGTTCTAGAATTAACTGGTGAAACCTAAAACTTACCATCACGGTGTGGTAAAAGTCCGAAATTTCTTATTATTTGTGTTACTGTAAAGGTAAGATGATTAGTAAATCCTATATTTAACTGGTGAAACCTAAGACTTACCATCACGGTGTGGTAAAAGTCCGAAATTTCTTATTACATGCATAGATTCCGAACTTTTGCCAAGATATGTACATCTTAGGAAGTACCCATACCAATATATAAGTTATAAACAGTAATAATTTAAATTTCTGCTTACAACTCTCACGGATGATGTTCTGCATGTCGCGTTTTTGTGCCATTGCTAGCGTTGTTCTTCTTCTTATAACTGCCATTTGAAATTTTATTTTCAGACTTCACAGCACTAGGAACTGAACACTTGTTTTGATGTTATTTGTGGTTGGTGTTGCCAGTTGTCGACTGCCGGACGTTATTGCTAATTATCGAGTGTTATTGGCAACTGTTGAATGTGTTTCTGTAATCTATTTGTGTTCATGTGTATGTGTATGTGTATGTGTGTGTGTATGTTCGTGTGAGTGAACTTGTATTTGTTTTGGTATGATTATGTAGCGGTATATATTTCCTCTTTTTTACATTTTATTTTATTTTATTTATTTATTTTTATTTTAAATTTTGTGTGTGTGTGTGTGTGTGTGTGTGTGTGTGTGTGTGTGTGTGTGTGTGTGTGTGTGTGTGTGTGCGAGAGAGAGAGAGGATATGTATTTGTTTTTCTTGTGGCTGTATGGGCAAGTGGAATGATTTTTATTTTATAATTTATTTTATTAAATTTATTTGAGAGTCTGTGCTTTATCACGTTTGTTCTTACCAATAGCTTTCTGGATGTGGTAATTTCCCTGCATTTGTATAAGGCAGTGGTTCTCAAACTTTACGATAACGCGGCCCCCCTCTCCATTCGGAAAGTGATCTGCGGACCCCTTGCAATGCTATCTGAAATTTCACACGGTATTAAAAAAAATGTACTGGTTAGGATTACCACTAACAGAGATAAAACAAGAAAAATAAGTAATTTGTTCTAAGGATGCTTCATTGTTCTTAATGAATGGACTTTCAATTGAAAATACAGCAAACTTACAGTGCGACAGTAACAGTATCGTAATACAGAAAATACAGTAACATCGTGCAGTACAGCACAGTAAATACGATAAGTGAAAATCAGTGTCACTTTTTTTTAAAGGAAATCCACTCGATAAACAATGTTATCAAATGTAGGATCACTAATGTGAGGAATGAAATTGTTTGTGTTTTTCCGTAATTTCACTGAAATCTGGAATAAGATTTATCACCAGCAGTCTTAGGTCCTAATCCACGTTAAGGCGATTTTTAAGATTTTAATAGTGCAAAGAACAGAAAAAAGTCTTTTCACAAAAGTAAGTGGTAGAGAAAGGCCTCAAATGTTGCAATACCTCTTTAGACAACACTTCGTACTCACAGCGCGCACGCAACCAAAAGCTACAAAGTTAATTTTCTTTGAAAACGTTTTTCCATGAAGTATCGCCAGCTAGTTACGATAGCTGCTCTTGTTCGGTGTCAGAGAGATTTATACTTTGTATGTCATGGATTTCTACATTAGTGAAAGGATTTCCAGTCCAACAGCTACCAGATTGTGGGACAGGGAAATGTTCTCGAAAACTTGCAGCTAATGCTCTCAAGTGTCCTACAAATGTTTTGTACACTTCGGGAAAGAGTTTTTTACACGAAGAAACTGTGAAGTCCTTGAGCTCTGGAAATGATGACTAGTTATTGTTTTGTAATCGTACTGCCCACAGCTGCAGTTTCTTAATTGTAGCTTCAACTTAACTCTCATCCTGGAAGATAGTAATTAACATTTCTTCCCTGCAGGTTTACGTTAAGTTCATTGAGAAAGGAGAAAATATCCACCAGATAGGCCACTTCACACAACCAGGCAAAATCACACAGTTTCTCACTTGAAAAAGAATGTTGCTTGTCTAAAAGAAATAAGCACACTTCATCACGCAGCTCAAAGAAACGACACAGAACTTTCTCTCTTGACAACCAACGCACTTCATTATGTACGAAAAGCTGAGTGCGTTCACTGCCATTTTTTTCACATAAACTGTCGAACGACGGGAATATAGAGAACGTGATTTAATGAAATTAACAAGTTTCGTAACTTCATACAGAACACATTTCAAAGCCTCAGTCATTTTTCTCGCTGCTAAAGCTTCTCTGTGCATGAAGCGATGAGTACACTTTACTTCTGGCGCTAAGGGTTTCACTCGAGCCATTAGGCTTGTCTTCAAACCTGTAAAAGCACGTGCTCCGGCCGTAGTTATGACTAAACATTTATATCACCTAATATCGTTATTTACCTTGAACTAATTAAGTGCACAAAACACATCTCCTGCCGTTGTTCGAAGAATCTCCGTATAGTGCAAAAGCTCGTCACAAATTAACTCTTTACACTCAAAACGGATGAAAACCAACAGATTTGATTTTCCGTCTATGTCTGTACTGTCATCAAGATGTAAAGAATAAAATAAGCCACCTTGAATTTTTGAAATTAATTATTCTTTCAGACTGAGCCACATATTGTCAGTTGTTTTAACTGTATGGTTGGAACGGGGAACTGACTTTATTTCCTTAGCAGCTGCAACGCTTTCCATAATTTCACACATAAATTTCGCGGCTGGTATGATTATATTTTCCGCAACTGTATGGGATTTCACAGATTTAGCAATTAGCAATGGCACGTGAGATTTCACAGATTTAGCAGTTAGCAATGGCTCGTGATATGACGCTAAAGTACGCCGAAGAGCCAAAGAAATTGGTACACCAGCCTAATATCGTGTAGGGTGCCCGCGAGCACGCAGAAGTACTGCAACACGACGTGGCATGCACTCGACTAATGTCTGAAGTAACGCTCTAGGAAATTGACACCATGAATCCTACAGGGCTGTCCATAAATCCGTCAGAGTACGATGGGGTGGAGGTTTCTGAACAGCACATTGCAAGACATCCCAGATATGCTCAGTAACATTCGTGTCTGGGGAGTCTAGCGGCCAGCGGAAGTGTTTAAAGGCAGAAGAGTGTTTCTGGAACCACTCTGCATCAATTCCGGACGTGTGGGTGTCGCATTGTCCTGCTGGAATTGCCCAAGTCCGTCAGAAATCACAATGGACATGAATGGATGCTTACGTAGCTGTCAAGAGTCATATCTAGAAGTATCAGGGGTCCCATATTACTCCAGCTGCACACGCCCCACACCATTACAGAGCCTCCACCAGCTATAACAGCCCCTTGCTGACATGAAGCGTCTATGGATTCATGAGGTTGTCTCCATACCCGTACACATCCATTCGCTCGATACAATTTGAAACGAGACTCGTCAGACTAGGTAACATATTTCCAGTCATCAACAGTCCAATGTCGGTGTTGACGGGCTCAGGCACGCCTATAGTAGTTTCTTTGGCAGTTCAGTGTATCTTCCATGTTGTGTTACCAACTACTGCAGTCTCTAACATTATATTTATACTGTGTTACATCTGCTTGCGTTTCTTTATTAAAAAAAGTATCGACTTGCCAACGCGCCTCTCATGTTTCGTCTCCAAATGTCTTCGGAGATTAACAGTTTTCATGCTTTCGTTGCCCAGTACCTCTTAAGACAAGACACATTTAGGCTACTGGCTGTCACCACTGTCTGTGTATGTAAATCCGTAACATTGGGAGTCATCACGATACCTGCGTAGTTTTCTTTCATTCACGTTCACTTGTAGTAGCTTCTAAACATGAAGGCTCCCCTTCACGAGCATTGTCCAACGTAACATCTTCAATAGGCTTTCATATCACTGCAGACGATTGCGATCATCTATCCACTACGAACTTCACTAGTATCGACATACAAAAGTATGTTGAGCAGCCCAGGAAACGAACGGCTGATGACAAATCAGAACAGCTGATGACAAATCAGTGTGCATACATCCTCTGTTCATCCTTCTCCAGTCACGCGGCATATGCCATACCATGAACACGTGATATCTATGATGGTCTCTAATACCTACTGTCTCCAGTACAACTTTTTCAAAAAATGGTTCAAATGGCTCTGAGCACTATGGGACTTAACATCTATGGTCATCAGTCCCCTAGAACTTAGAACTACTTAAACCTAACTAACCTAAGGACATCACACAACACCCAGCCATCACGAGGCAGAGAAAATCCCTGACCCCGCCGGGAATCGAACCCGGGAACCCGGGCGTGGGAAGCGAGAACGCTACCGCACGACCACGAGATGCGGGCACAACTTTTTCCTTCGTCAATTGTCTGATAGAATGTTGAAGAGGAAAAACAGGACTAATGCCATCCGTTGAGGCTAGAGGTGTGTGTGGGGTGACGTCATACTTAAATCCCATTCGAGTTGACAAAGAAAACACGCGTGATAAAGCTTCTTATTGAATCTACCTTCGAAAACACCAGGAGTTGAAACTGTAAAGTGGCCATAAAAACTTGAAAAGGTAAGGGGCAGTTAAATCGTGTTTTTCTTATCTAATCACATCATCTTGCTACTGAAGAAAAAAGAACAACAGCGAGTGTAATTTCTCCTTGGCGCTTAACAATACGGCAAGTCTGAAGTTTTACGTTTTTTTGTATTTTCATTGATCACTCATGGAATTCTGTTCCAACAATAATAAGTGCGAAGTGCAGTATTATTGTTTCAAAGCTGTTCTTACCTTTGCTGGAAAGGAAGCGGTTAAAAACGAACGTGTGTGTATGTCATTTTGATATTTGCAAGCTTTTCACAAATTGATTGAATCAAAGCAACGTTCTTCTTTCTCTGTTGCGATCTATCTTACAAGACAACTTACTTTACCCACACCGAAATTGGGTCAAGAGTTACTCGCAGTGGCGGATCTAGGAACATGTTCCTCTTTTTTTCTTTTTATAATTCCCACAATGAAAGGGGGGGCGGGGTGAGGCTTGATGTTTAGAAAGACTAATGACTAACAATTACTTTTTTTAAAAAGGAGTGGTGGCAGCTTTCCTCCACTTGAAGAGGAAATCCATGAAATATCGAGGTGCTGTGCAGTTAATGTAAGACTACTTTTGGAAAGTGTTCTAACAAAGAAAGAATTTCTTTCAGTTGATGTGGTACTGTAAAACGGTTGACTCGCTTCAGGGCAGAAATTTAGCAACATAGGAAAGCATTAAAATTTACGAATGTAGGTGTAATTTCTAATCGTTTTCTTTTCAGAAACTGAAAGACTACTTCTTGCATAACAACTTGAGTTCGACTTTACTACAACACATCACAATTTTTAGGCTTCGCGGACCTGCTGATTTGGCTCCACGGGATCCTAGAAACACTGGTATTTGTCATTGTTAGTTATTCTTATTATTTTCGTATCTTATCCCATGTTTGTAGGACGGTAGTTCTGGTGTTTTAAGAACTCTGCAAATGTGGAATGATTTGTCTCATACTTCCAGCAACTGAAGTGTTTTATGTACCGTGTTTTAAAACCTTTGCATGTCATGCCTATGTATACTGCATCACAACTTTTGACATTCAAGTTTGCTCATACCTGATACCTGGGAACTGTCCCTTTTTGTTGTTGGTTGGCTTAGTTTTGATTGGAGAGTTCAAATGGCTCTGAGCACTATGAGACTTAACTGCTGAGGCCATCAGTCCCCTAGACTTAGAACTACTTATACCTAACTAACCTAAGGACATCACACACACCCATGCCCGAGGCAGGATTCGAACCTGCGAACGTAGCGGTCGCGCGGTTCCAGACTGTAGCGCCTAGAATCGCTCGGCCACACAGACCGACGATTGGAGGATTCGAACAGTTTCATAGACAGGGTGACAATTGAAGGGACTAATTTCAATAGTGGTACAAGTCCATTTTTGTTCATTGTGAGATACAGAGTCCTAAAGATAAATGAGCACTGAAAAATTTGCAGTCGAGATACCAGAAATATTCAAGCGTATGGCTTCTTGCTAGAGATGGACCTTTCTTTGGATCATTAACTTCAGAAGGATTATAGACAAAAAGCGGAGGTAATGGGCTTGTACCACTATTGAAATAAGCCCTTTAATTACTGAACTGTATGAAATAAAATCGTCGTAATTTCGGAACAGTTCGCATTATGATGATCAAACCGCACAGTTGGCCGCAGGGCATGATGGGAATTAGTATGTGCAGGTTTGGTTTGGTTTAGCGACGAAGTACACTTTCATTTGGGTGGGTTCGTCAGTAAGCAAAATTGGTGTATCTGGGGGACTAACAATTCGCGTTTCGTGATCGAGAAGTCTCTTCACCCTCTACAGGTTACTGTGCGGTGTGGTGTTGAAAGGTGGCTACACTGAGTCACAGCACCAGAGATTGCGCCAAAGAGTTTTATTCCGCCGCCTCCACTGGCAGTGCTTGTTCAGAAGTTGTGGTAGTTAGTGCTGGTTGAGACGATGTTGATAGGAGTACAGGTTGTGAACGTGTCGTGTGCAGTTGTTCTGATGGGCTAGACAGCCGATGCTGTTCGATTGGGGATGTTGTAATAACCAGAGTGTATTTTTCGTCAATATATATGAGGTAATATAAAAAAAAAATTGTATTTCAAATTTCCTAACTAACAATGTCTCTTGGTCACAGGTTCAGTCAACAAAGCATCTGGCTTGTGTTCATGTATTAGAGTGTAATTCTGGTTTCTATGTGCAATCATAGTATTTCTGTTTTTTTTAATTACTTCATGGTGAATGGCGTTTAAAGCATCTTGTCGAAGTGAGGAAGAACCGTGCCAGATGTCTACGTTGAATCACACTTCCACACACAGAACAGTTACACTTGTGCCTTGTTGTTTCGTAGCTTTCATAGTTGCTGGGGACTTAATTAATTAATTGTGTTAACAGAAATTTCCTTTCATTCTTTGTTGTTATTTTATGCAGTCAGATTGCGTACTAATACTAGTCAGGGCCAACCGGTTACGAGACTGCGTAACTGGACAATCAGCAACTAAAAAAATTTAAATTATTTGCATTATATTTAATTAAGCCCTCATGCACGTGGTGACCCTGCCAGGATCGTCCTTTGGAAATCTTCTGATAGTAAAATAGCAGACAGTAGTATTGTTGAAGTAATTTGTAGTTTAGTAATTGTAGTCTATATTGCATGTGTAGATTTGGTAATGAACATTTGTAGTTGTCTTGTGATTCTTCTAATGGTATTTTTGCAGAATTTAATTTTTGATGTTTTGTATACGGGTTTGACAATTTTGTGCAATTATGAAGATTTCAATTGTTCGTTAATCATGTTTGTCGGAAAGCATTTCGTGTGAATGGTATTGTTGGAGATAAAGTGTCATTGTGTGTAATTTTCGTACAGTGACGAGTTTTGTATGTTTTGTAAATGATTACGCGATCGACGAAAAAGGCAAAAATGATGGATAGTGAGAATGACGAAATTGTTAACATGGCGAACTCGCCAACACAGGAGAACAGTATGATGAATAATGAAGTAGAAAACAATTTAATAAGCAGGGAAAATAGTCCAGAACCAGTTCAAAACTTTTCACAATTAAAGAATTTTCAGAATATGAGATTAACGACAGAAGATTTTGGAATAGTATCGAACACAGCTATGGCGAAGGAGGCTGGTTTTGCGGGAAATGTTAGGGGTGGAAAGAATTTCGAACCAGTTAATATGGAGCAGTTGATGAGTGCAATATTAAATTTGGAATCTAAATTAAAAACAGTGGGATCACAAATAGGAACAATTAAAACTGATATGGGAACAAGGGAAACACAGTTAAGATCTGAATTAAAAACAGTGGGATCACGGTTAGACTCACAAATAGGAACAATTAAAACAGAGATGGAAACAATGGAAACGCGGTTAGACTCACGAATAGGGATATGTTTCAAAAATATGAAAGATGAATTAAAGAAAGAAATTAGAGAAGAAGTACAACCAATTTTGAATGCTCACAATAATAGATTAATTTCAATAGAAATTAGACAAAAGGAACAGGGTAGAGAACAGGACATAAGAGATCGCGTGACAGTACAAAAATTTTCAGAGTTAAATTTACAACGTGCACACGATAAGGAAGAAATATTTGAGAGAATCGAGGAATCCATACCAAATGACAGAATAAATAACCTAACACAACAATATGAACAGTTAACTACTAAATGTGTCAATACCGAAACCCGAGTCGCGACACTTACGGAAGACGTAAATAAACAGAAAGAACAAATAGGTGACTTATCGGAAAGAGTTGAGGAGATTTCAGATAAATTGACAAGTCTTAGTTTAAATGGGGACAGAGATTCAGATGATACAGCTCCATTGCCATTTGCAGAAACAGAAGAGTACCAGAACATAAAGAAACATGTTGAAAATCCGGGGAAATTTAATGAACGCCTTAAATGGGAATTTGAGGCGTTACGAAAGCAAGTCAAACAAATAGAAAGCGAAATCGTAGGAAAGGACAGCAGAAGAAATTTAGACTCACAGATAGCAGAGGGCTTTGAAGAAAATAATTTATTTCATTTACGAGATGCAAGAAGAGAGCGCCAGGCGCACGAGCTTGACAATAATCGACATTCGGACTGGGACTGACGCGGTAGGTCTTTGACCTCACAAGGCGAAAACTTTGACTATAAACACTTTTTAACTGTTCGGAAATTTAAGATCTTTCGCAATTCTAAGAATGACATACATCCATGTTCATGGTTAGATCAATATATGTACGCACTTCCACCAAATTGGCCACTAAGTCACAAACTGGAATTTATGTGCGACTATTTAAGTCCTCAGGGGATTCACTACGCTAAGTGAATATGTGCCGTAGCGTGCACAGGGCCCCGAGCTGTAGCAGTGGTATTTCCCTTTTAGTTTTCTGCACTGCTGCCTACTCTTTTACTATTCTTTGTATCTATCCAAACAACTCTTCAACTATCAATCTATCTAGAGAGTCGGTAAAGTATAACCGGATATGACTATTTTACCCAAAAGTGATTTCGGAAATTACCGTTTGGACTTACTGTATCTTCAGCAGCATTCATCCGTAGTTTTTAACAAAATTTTACCTGTTTATCTTCGTGACAATATTACTTCATATGTTGACGATATTCTTATTGCTAAACGTTCTTGGAGTGAGCACAACAAAATTTTGGATTCATTATTACGTATTTTTTGCAAGAGTTGGCATTACAGTGAACTTCGAAAAATCTGAATTTGGTCGTTCTCAGGTGAAATTTCTTGGTCATATTATTTCTACAGAAGGTATTCTTCCTGATCCAGAGAAACTAGACGCTCTTCGTAATTATGCTGTTCCTACTACAAAACGTGATGTTCGTAGTTTCCTTGGTGTCTGTAATTTTCTTAGACGCTTTGTTAGATTGGACAATTTGGCCACACCTCGTTTATGTGAACTATCTAGAAAAAATTCTAATTGGTGTTGGGATGAGGAAGCTCAATCAGAATTTGAACAACTTCGTGATGCTTTAGTTGCTGCTCCACTTCTTTCACATCCGGATTTATCTAATGATTTTTGTTTGGCGACGGACTCATCATACAAAGGCCTAGGTGCACATTTATTTCAAGAGATAGAAGAAAACGGCGTTGTAGTACAGAAAACTATTGCATTTGGAAGTCGTGTTCTCTCTAAATCAGAAAAGAATTATTCGATTACGGAACTTGAAGCTTTGGCTGTTGTATGGGCTTTCACAAAATTTCGCATATTTTGGTATGGCAGACATACTAAGGCCGGCCGCGGTGGTCTCGTGGTTCTAGGCGCGCAGTCCGGAACCGCACGACTGCTACGGTCGCAGGTTCGAATCCTGCCTCGGGCATGGATGTGTGTGATGTCCTTAGGTTAGTTAGGTTTAAGTAGTTCTAAGATCTAGGGGACTGATGACCACAGCTGTTAAGTCCCATAGTTCTCAGAGCCATTTGAACCATTTTTTGAACATACTAAGGTTTACACCGATCATCGAGCTCTGGAATTTCTTATGTCAACAAAATTAACTCATGGAAGATTATCACGATGGGCGCTGTACCTACAGCAATTTGACTTTAGTATTGTTTACATACATGGTTCTTCAAATATTATTGCTGATGCTTTATCACGTGCACCTATAGGTTTGAAACAAAGTGCTGAAGAGGACTGCAAAGATAACGATTACTGTTTGATGTATGTTCAAGGTGTTGCGTTTGAAAATTTTATTTCGTCTTCGCTCCAGGACATCGCTAAGGAGCAAAACAAGGATCCAATCTGGAAGGACATTAAGGAGAAGTGGAGGAGAAAGGAAAGCGTAGCGATTAGACAGTATTATTAAGTTCGCGATGATAGTCTTTTTAAACGAAAATCGGTGGACAACTCTGTTTGGATAGTTTGTATTCCTGATGAGTGGGTTAATAAATTGATTTGGTATACACATTTCAGATATGCACACTTTGGTCCCAGAAAATGCTTTCAAAAATCGCGAGAAAATTGCTACTTCAGTAATATGGAAAAACGTATTCGATCTGTTCTTGCCAAATGCAAATTATGTCAAAAGGCTAAGCCGCCAACTATTTCTCACAGAGCACTGTTGTTTCCTATCATTCCAGCGAAATTAAAGGAGATGGCTGCAGTCGATTTGTTCGCTCCAGTGGTTCGTTCTACTAATGGTTTTGCGTACATTTTGGTAGCAGTGGAATTGACATCAAAATAATTATGTTTTACACCTTTACGCAAAGCAACAGCTCGTTCAGTATCTAACGCTTTCATCAAACATTTTCTTAAAGAAGTTGGTCATGTTGATAAGGTTATATCAGATAATGGATCACAGTTTCGCTCTAAAATTTGGCTTCGTACTCTACGGCGTCGTAAGATTAAACCAATTTTCATTTCACTTTTTCACCCTCAATCTAACGCTTCAGAGAGATGGATGAGGGAAATAAATAGTGTCGACTTTATTGTCATCAGAATCACAGAACGTGGGATCAGTATCTTCATATTTTTCAAAACATTGTGAATGAACTCCCTAATGATTCAACTTCTTTACCGCCTATATTGATATTAAAAAACAAAGCACTGACAAATTGCATTTCTGAAATCGTTCCTTTTCCGCCTTCACGGAAACTGCGGCATTCTGAAGTTGTGAACCTGGCTCTGCAAAATATTGCATCTGCGGCTGCTAGAAGAGAGAAATCAGCTAAACGTCCTGGTCGTTTAAAAACCTTGTCAGTTGGTCAAAAGGTGTTAATTAAGTCTCATCGTTTGTCTCACAAAGGAAAAGGTTTGTGTCGCAAATTTTTTCTGCTTTATAACGGTCCATATAGGGTTCGCAAAATTATTCATGATAACACTGTCGAAGTAGAAACTCTTAAATCCCGACGCTCTAAGGGAATACATCATATATCGAACGTTAAAATTTTTGTGGAATGACATACTTTTGAGAAACTAACAGTTATACGTAAACACGTAGAGAATACAAGGATACCGCGCCGTGTTCCGGCGGCGGCACGTACTCAAAGCAACAGTCAAGTCCGCGCTCCCCACATGGCAGTCGTTTACCGCAAACAATTACTTCCTACGTCACGCGTACCTACAGCTGATCGAGCGCTCAGTGCGAATGCACTGACAGCCGTAAACAGTCTAATTTCTCCGATTAAATTCAGTATAAAGCTATAGTGACTTGATAAATTATGTTATTAACGTTCAGTAGTTTTCAGGATACGGTTGTATAAAATATTTAAGAACTTCATGTAAATTCTATGTGTGTCCGACGTTAAGAGGACTTGCTATCGAGAAATTTTCAGGAAGAATGTAATTTCGAAGAAGAATCTAATAAACTAAAAAGGTAACTATTAATTGAGTTTATTTTTTAGGTAACATATTTCCACTTAGTTACGTACTTTAGACGTAATTTGCTGCTCGCGATTACGTGATTCATACTTCGTGTTAACTGATATTGGCAATGATTGATTAATGAACAGGGTTGTTACTTGTGTATATTATGCATCGCTTGGCTGCTATGCTTTTTCACTGATGTCAAATTTTTTCTATTATGTGCCTGCTGTGCTTATTTATTAAAATTACAATTGTCACCTGATTAATTGTGCTGACTGTGGTTATGTATGTAAGTTATACTTTGTGATTTATCTGCTTGTGCCTTCATGTTTACTTATTAAGATTACATATGAACATTTATTTGCTTATGCTGATATGATGCTAATGACCTGTTTATTATGTAAGATATACATTTGCTGCTTTGCGTATGGATTGCATATTTACACATTTCTGCTTTGTTATCATAACTACTCTTTAATTTTGTATATAGAAATGCTGATATACTGTGTACGAACATGGAGTCTAGGTCACACTATGGTATTAATTACAGATTGTTCGCTTGGCAGAGCCTCGTTATAGGAATTGTGCTGCATCCACTTGTTGACATTCTGTTCTCCACTGGTATATTTACTCGCTATTGCATGTTTTGCTTACGCTCAGTGCCTTATATTTTTAAGATAAGAAAATGAACTGCTATAATTCAACGAACGACATTGGTACAAGAAACTTCGTTGAAGTCACATGAGCTGGAGGTTTTATGGAAGCTGTATAAATTAATGCTAATAGGAAGGAAGCTAACGACATGACATACCAACACTAGGTTTAGACCATTGACAGTTATTACACTGCATTCTTCGTGAGAAATTGAAATAGCAAGTGACATTTGACACAAGAAATACTCCACATGTTTGCTTCTGTTTTGCCGTGATTCTTGAAGTGGTGTACACACTGTGAACAATTATGATCATACACACTCCGTACTCATACTTACTTACTGAAAGTTTTTCAAACTAAAGGCTGTTAGAGGTCATGTATGCATTTCTTTTATTTAATGATGGACAAGGTAACCAAAATGTATTTTATAATTCATAATGAGTAGAAGATTTGGGTCAGATGGATTACACAGAGGTTGTGTGTGGACATTGTGTCTTCGGATTGTATGGAATGATGAATTGAAGTTTGCACTAGGATTTTATCTGTACTTGTTCGAGGAGACTGACTAGAGGAAAGAGTTGTTATGGATGTGAAATGATATTGGTAATAAGGTTTATATGTGTCGACGTATTGAAGAGGTATTAATGAGGTATTGAGATTGTGTGAAGTTGATGATTATTGGAGTTTTGGTGGACAAGAGGTAAGGTAAATGATATTGATGATAAGGTTTATATGTATCGATATAAGAGATATTATTGAAGTATTAAGATTATGTGATGCTGATGATTATTGGAGTCTTGGTGGATAAGAGGTAAAGTAAGTGAGGAGCATATATTTTTGTTGGTTTATATGGAACAAGGAGGATGAAGATGGCAGACTAGAACACTCAAGTGGAAGGAAGATTGTCTACACACACACACTTTGTTAAATCACTAAGCAGCATATACTTTTTTTTGGAGAGAAGAAGCATTTGCATATCTTGGCACACTGACAGTTGTTCAGCAACCGTACATTTTGATTTGGGTTGGCAAACATTGGTCTTGACATGATGACTATGACGTTGACTAACTATTATTGACTGTTATACATTGCTGCCACTACTACTTGATACACATGTTGAACATCAAATTTTGGCAGAATTGCATTTACGCAGTTAACACTATTCAATTACGCAGTAGTACTTAATGTGGATGTAAGATGAGGGAGTGTGTTTGGTGTGTTTTCCTTTCCTAATCCCAAATAATTGGTACCGACCTATCTCCTAAATATTATTTTACTTGTTTATTGTGGCTTGCACTGACACCCATAAATATTATAGGTTTACTGATATTTGTGTATTTGTAATATTTAATATGACAATTATCTGATATCATTTGTGTGTTTATTATAATTTGTATGTTTAGTGTGAGAGCATTGAGCACAATTTTGTAAAAGCAATTGTGTATGCATTCAAACTGTTGTTCATGCCTGCACCTGTTCAACATTAATGGGTGCCACTTAGAAATGTTTAATTTCTGCTGATGAACCCTGATGAACTGTCTGATTAGTGATAGTGAATATTATGGACTGTTACCTGCACTTGTTCAAAATGATGGGTGCCACTTGGAAATGTTTAATTTCTGCTGATGAACTCTGATGAACTGTCTAATTAGTGATAGTGAATATTATGGACTGTTACCTGAACTTGTTCAACATTGCTGGGTGCCACTGACGGAACTGCTTCTACTGACGTAATGCCACTTGTTGGTGTCTGCACCTGCTCAACATTACTGGGTGCCACTGATGGAACTGTTTCTACTGAAATGATGTCACTTGTTGGTGTCTGCACCTGTTCAACATTGCTGGGTGCCACTGATGGAACTGCTTCTACTGACATAATGTCACTTGTTGGTGTCTGCACCTGCTCAACATTGCTGGGTGCCGCTGGTGGAACTGCTTCTAGTGAAATAATGTCACTTGTTGGTGTCTGCACCTGTTCAACATTGCTGGGTGTCACTGATGGAACTGCTTCTACTGGAATGATGTCACTTGTTGGTATCTGCACCTGCTCAACATTGCTGGGTGCCACTAATGGAACTGTTTCTACCGAAATGATGTCACTTGTTGGTGTCTGCACCTGTTCAACATTGCTGGGTGCCACTGATGGAACTGCTTCTACTGAAATGATGTCACTTGTTGGTGTCTGCACCTGCTCAACATTGCTGGGTGTCACTGATGGAACTGCTTCTACTGGAATGATGTCACTTGTTGCTGTCTGCACCTGTTCAACATTGCTGGGTGTCACTGATGGAACTGCTTCTACTGAAATGATGTCACTTGTTGCTGTCTGCACCTGTTCAACATTGCTGGGTGCCACTGTTGGAGCTGTTTAAATACGGCTGATGAAATGATATGAGACTGTTATTTGCACATGTTGACCATTGCAGGGTGCTACTGTTGGAACTGTCAACTTCTCTGAGAAGTGCTACCTGTTTATTGAACTATTGAAAGGGTTTTATGTGAATATTTGCATAAACTGATTTTTTTGTGTATTTACTGTTTATGAAATGTATGAGACTCTTACCTACACCTATTTGTCATTGCTGGTGCCATTGATTGAATGATACTTGTGTAAACTATTATGTAAATCACATGTATGCAAGCATTTGTATTCCTTACTGTATTTTATATATTATGTTATTGAAAGATCAGTGCAAAGCCAAAATTTATTTAGTTATGTGATATTTACTTATTAGTATTATCTTTTATATTTGTCTGTATTTTTTTTGACGAATTTGGTGGTATTTTCACCACCAATGCTGGCAAAAATACCATCAAATTCTAGCCCGTGGAGGAGGGGCATATGAAAGGTGGCTACACTGAGTCACAGCGGCAGAGATTGCGCCAAAGAGTTTTATTCCGCCGCCTCCACTGGCAGTGCTTGTTCAGAAGTTGTGGTAGTTAGTGCTGGTTGAGACGATGTTGATAGGAGTACAGGTTGTGAACGTGTCGTGTGCAGTTGTTCTGATGGGCTAGACAGCCGATGCTGTTCGATTGGGGATGTTGTAATAACCAGAGTGTATTTTTCGTCAATATATATGAGGTAATATAAAAAAAATTTTGTATTTCAAATTTCCTAACTAACAATGTCTCTTGGTCACAGGTTCAGTCAACAAAGCATCTGGCTTGTGTTCATGTATTAGAGTGTAATTCTGGTTTCTATGTGCAATCATAGTATTTCTGTTTTTTTTAATTACTTCATTGCGAATGGCGTTTAAAGCATCTTGTCGAAGTGAGGAAGAACCGTGCCAGATGTCTACATTGAATCACACTTCCACACACAGAACAGTTACACTTGTGCCTTGTTGTTTCGTAGCTTTCATAGTTGCTGGGGGCTTAATTAATTAATTGTGTTAACGGAAATTTCCTTTCATTCTTTGTTGTTATTTTATGCAGTCAGATTGCGTACTAATACTAGTCAGGGCCAACCGGTTACGAGACTGCGTAACCGGACAATCAGCGACTAAAAAAATTTAAATTATTTGCATTATATTTAATTAAGCCCTCCTGCAGTGTCCAGTCACGGAATAATGGGTGCGATATTCCTTGATGGTATGGTGACTACCGAGTGGTACGTGAAGGTTTTGGAAGATGATTTCATCCCCATTATCCGAAGTGATCTTGATTTCAACAAGATGTGATTCATGCAAGACGAAGCTCGACCCCGTCGAGAGAGTGTTTGCTGTCTTGGAGGAGCGCTTTGGGGACCGCATTCAGGCTCTGAGATATCCAGAGGCCACTGGCGTGGGCCTCGATTAGCCGCCATATTCTCCGGATCTGAACACATGCTACTCCTTTTTGTGGGTCTACATTAAAGACAAGGCGTACAGCAATAACCCCAAAACCATTACTGAGCTGAAAACAGTCATTCAGGAGATCATCGTCAGCATTGATGTTCCGTCACTTCAGAGGATCATGCAGGATTTAGCTATTCGTCTGCATCACATCATCGCCAGCGATGGCAGGTATATTGAACAAGTCATAACTTAATTGCGAATATCTACAGTGACGTTTACATGGTAAAAAAAGTGTGTAATTTGTACTAATTTACCTTTTTTCATATTGTTGTTGTTGTTGTGGTCTTCAGTCCTGAGACTCGTTTGATGCAGCTGTCCTTGCTACACTATCCTGTGCAAGCTTCTTCATCTCCCAGTACCTACTGCAACCTACATCCTTCTGAATCTGCTTAGTGTATTCATCTCTTGGTCTCCCTCTATGATTTTTACCCTCCACATTGCCCTCCAATACTAAATTGGTGATCCCTTCATGCCTCAGAACATGTCCTACAAACCGATCCCTTCTTCTAGTCAAGTTGTGCCAGAAATTTCTCTTCTCCCCAATTCTGTTCAATACCTCCTCATTAGTTATGTGATCTACCCATCTAATTTTCAGCATTCTTCTGTAGCACCACATTTCGAAAGCTTCTATTCTCTTCTTATCCAAACTATTTATCGTCCACGTTTCACTTCCATACATGGATACACTCCATACAAATACTTTCAGAAACGTATTCCTGACACTTAAATCTATACTCGATGTTAACAAATATCTCTTCTTCAGAAACGCTTTCCTTGCCATTGCCAGTCTACATTTTATATCCTCTCTACTTCGACCATCATCAGTTATTTTGCTCCCCAAATAGCAAAACTCCTTTATTACTTTAAGCGTCTCATTTCCTAATCTAATTCCTGCAGCATCACCCGATTTAATTCGACTACATTCCATTATCCTCGTTTTGATTTTGGCGATGTTCATCTTATATCCTCCTTTCAAGACACTGTCCATTCCGTTCAGATGCTCTTGCAGGTCCTTTGCTGTCTCTGACAGAATTACAATGTCATCGGCGAACTTCAAAGTTTTTATTTCTTCTCCATTGATTTTAATTCCCTCTCCGAATTTTGTTTCCTTTACTTCTTGCTCAATATACAGATTGAATAACACCGGGGAGAGGCTACAACGCTGTCTCACTCCCTTCCCGACCACTGGTTCCCTTTCATGCCCCTCGTCTCTTATAACTGTCATCTGGTTTCTGTACAAATTTTCGCTCCCTGTATTTTACCCCTGCCACCTTCAGAATTTGAAAGAGTGTATTCCAGTCAACATTGTCAAAAGCTTTCTCTATGTCTACAAATGCTAGAAATGTAGGCTTGCCTTTCCTTAATCTATTCTCTAAGATAAGTCGTAGGGTCAGTATTGGCTCACCTGTTCCAACATTTCTACGGAATCCAAACCTGATCTTCGCCAAGGTCAGTTTATACCAGTTTTTCCATTCGTCTGCAGAGAATTCGCCTTAGTATTTTGCACCCGTGGCTTACTAAACTGATAGTTCGGTAATTTTCACATCTGTCAGCACCTGCTTTCTTTGGGATAGGAATTATTATATTCTTCTTGAAGTCTAAGGGTATTTCGCCTGTCTTATACATGTTGCTCACCAGATGATAGAGTTTGGTCAGGGCTGCTTCTCCCAAGGCTATCAGTAGTTCTAATGGAATGTTGTCTGCTCCCGGGGCCTTGTTTCGACTTAGGTCTTTCAGTGCGCTGTCAAACTCTTCATGCAGTATCGTATCTCCCATTTCATCTTCTTCTACCTCCTCTTCCATTTCCATAATATTGTCCTGAAGAACATCGCCCTTGTATAGACCCTCTATATACTCCTTCCACCTTTGTGCTTTCCCTTCTTTGCTTAGAACTGGGTTTCCATCTGAGCTCTTGATATTGATACAAGTGGTTCTCTTTTCTTCAAAGGTCTCTTTAATTTTCCTGTAGGCAGTATCTATCTTACCCCTAGTGAGATAAGCCTGTATATGACATAAAAGTTTTCTGGGTTTGGTACCGCGTCATAATGTAAAAACTACTGCTGCTATAGAAAAGCCAACGTTTCGGCCACGATTGCAGCGGCCTTCTTCTGGGTCTAATGGCGCGTTCTAGCTATGCAGTGTCCTTTATATTTTGTTGTTAGTGTTCGCTGCGCATGCCATTACGTCATAATTTTAAAAGGTAGTTAGTTTATTGGTCAAATAAGGAAGAAGGAGAGGGAACTTTATTTTAATAGGTTATTGCGATAGGGGGAGAACGTGACCTCTGTTGTCCATTGGCTCTTGTGTTATGTGCCATGATTGGTGGCCACCTTCGAATGAGAAGTTTGCTGCTGTTTACCAACTGCTGGACGTCGGCCGCGCGGCGGCAGCTACTCGCCGCTAGTGCTCGTGCCTCGTGTTGACAGTGCGGTCTGTTGGGCTCTGATTGCTGGCAGCCAAGATGGGGCAAGCCTGACGTAATGGCATGCGCAGCGAACACTAACAACAAAATATAAAGGACACTGTCTAGCTAGAACGCGCCATTAGACCCAGCAGAAGGCCGCTGCAATCGTGGCCAAAACTTTGGCTTTTCTATAGCAGCAGTAGTTTTTACATTATGACGCGGTACCAAACCCAGAAAACTTTTATGTCGACTGACTCTGGCCGCGGAAGCCTACGCAATTATATAAGCCTCTACATCTTTACATTTGTCCTCTAGCCATCCCTGCTTAGCCGTTTTGCACTTCCTGTCGATCTCATTTTTGAGACGTTTGTATTCCTTTTTGCATGCTTCATTTACTGGATTTTTATATTTTCTGCTTTCATCAATTAAATTCAATATATCTTCTGTTATCCAAGGATTTCTAGTAGCCCTCGTCTTTTTACCTACTTTATCCTCTGCTACCTTCACTACTTCATCCCTCAAAGCTACCCATACTTCTTCTAGTGTATTTCTTTCCCACATTCCTGTCGGTTGTTCCCTTATGCTCTCCGTGAAACTCTGTACAAACTCTGGTTTAGTGAGTTTATCCAGGTCCCATGTCCTTAAATTCTCACCTTTTTGCAGTTTTTTTATATAGTTCAATAATTGTCACCCTGTATTAACTGTGCTATTTTGGGTATTTGCTTAACCTTGGACACTATTACGATTAGTGATGTCTATTACGTTGCAAGTCTAGCACGTGTAAAATCCGAACGGCTCCGCGCCTACGGCTGACATGTTTTACTGCCGGACGCGACTGGTAGCTTGGCGTGAGTATTGGGTAAGGTGCGGTCATTCGGCGTGTGCGACTGTGCGGATGAGCGGGCGTTAAACCGAAGCCAGAGAACGCCTGTCGGGGTTTTTGGCACGCCGGCCGGCGCTGGCTGGCCGCTGGCTCCTTTGTGGCGGGCTGAGGCCACAAACCAGTTCCGCGGCTGCTGCCGCTGCTGCATTCCTGCGCCCTCGAACCGGTCGCGGCCGCGGCGTCGGCGCCAGTACAGCCAACCTAGCGCGCAACCACCAATTACCGCTCTCCCAGCGACACCTTCCGCCTCAAACACCACCCATTACCGATAAATCCTATCAGCGCGGGAGCTGACAACTTACTGTACGCCGACGTCCGTGAAATATGCAACCGCGCCGAAAGAACGACACGAATGAATCCAAACTGAAAGGTTCTGCAGAACCACGCACCATCAGTAAGTGATTAATATGGCCGGTATTACACTATCATATTCCTTTGACAGAGAAATGTGATCGAATATTCCTCAAATTTCTTTGACAACGATCTAAGACGTGGCGCTAAAAACGGGTATTACACCGTCGTCATATTTTCCGTCGAACTTCAAGATAGCGAATAACAACTTGTTATTAAGCGCTGCAGTTGCTAGTACCTCAATTGCATTGTATGTGTACTTGGAAGAAAAGCGACGGAAAAAAAGGAAACATTCTTGGATGAAGCCTTAGCTATTACGTCGAGATAACAAAAGCATTCAGCAAAATCTGTTGTGAGAGCTGCAAGAGGAGGACGTCAAGAGTTACATACGACGGTGAGTCAAATGAAAACCTTAAATTTGTAATAAATAATCGAAATTTCGCCCAGTTATCCTGTAAGTTGGTAAGCGTGCTACAAACAGCGTGCAGATTGGCCTGTAGATGGCAGCATAGTGTAGATGCACACATACCGTCGCAGTATCAGTATAAAGGTGCCCGCCCCCACTTGCGACTTGCACCAGGGAAGAACAGCGTTCTGTTATTCGGTTTTTGCGTAATGAAAATTCAGTACGGTGATGCATATTTGTCACAGCAGCAAGTTTACGAATGGAGTAGGAAGTTCGCTAATGGTGTGACTTCAGTGGAAGATGCTCCTCGTCCAGGTCAGGCACAACGAGTTGTGACTCCACAGAACATTGCAGCAGTTGAAGCCATAGTGAAGGAAAACAGCCGAGTGACACTGAATGATATTGCAGCACGTTTACAGATTAGTCATGAGTCAGCACACCAGATTGTGCACGATGTGCTCCAGTTTCACAAAGTGTCTGCAAGATGGGTGCCACGGCAGCTGACTCCTGAAATGAGAGAACGATGTGTAGATGGTCGTGAAGAACTTCTTCGGAGCTTTGAACGAGAAGGTAATGGATTCCTTGCAAGAATCGTTACTGGGGACGAAACCTGGGTTCACTTCCACCAACCGGAAACGAAGAGAGCGAGCAAGGAATGGCGCCATTCATCATCACCAAAACCAAAGAAGTTTCGAAAAGAACCATCAGCAGGGAAGGTTATGCTCTCTTTTGGGACGAAAATTGCGTCATTTTGGAGCATTACATGCCTAGAGGGACCACTGTCACCAGTGCATTATACACAGATTTCCTAAAAAATCATGTGCGGCCTGCAAATAGGAACTAGGCCTAAGCACAATGAGAAACTCAGACAGGAGAGTACTGCAAATGTTAGAATAAGGAAAGGTTCTCATAAAAGTATAATTAAAAATAATGTAAGTATATTTCATCAAAATATTGGGAGTTTAAAGAATAAAGTAGATGAGCTTCTGGTTTGTTTAGAAGATTTAGAAGCTGAGAATGAAATAGATATACTATGCCTGTCTGAGCATCACACTGTTACTGATATGGATAAGGTAAATGTAAGTGGTTATAAGCTCTCTGCACATGTAATGAGAGAAAATATGGAGAAAGGAGGAGTTGCCATATATGTCAAAAGTTATCATTGTGCAAAAAGTATAGAAACAAAAAAGTTTTGTGTAGAGAAACATATAGAAGCATGTGCCTGTGAACTTAAATTAAATAAAGGCACATTTATAATTGTAACTGTATATAGGTCCCCATCAGGAAATTTTCATCTATTTCTGAAAAATTTGGACTCCTTGTTGTGCTATCTGTCAGACAGGGGGAAGCAAATTATTATTTGTGGGGACTTCAATGTAGATTCTCTGAAAGAGGGTAATAGGAAAAATGACCTTGAAGTATTACTCGGTTCTTTCAATTTGACACCCGTTATTGATTTTCCTACTCGGGTGGTAAAGGATAGCAGCTCACTGATAGATAACTTCTTTATAGACCAAGATGATTTTAACCAGATAAATGCTCAGCCTGTTGAGAATGGTCTTTCTGATCATGGTGCACAGCTAGTTACAATATATGACATAGCTCCATTCAGCAATACTAAACAGTCCTCCAAAGTAGTACGTTCAGTCAACGATTTAACAATTGCAAATTTCAGGGAAAGCCTACAGCAGTTAGACTGGGATGAGGTGTACCGTGAACCTGATGCCAATTTAAAATATAATTTATTTCATGACACTTTTGTAAATGCATTTGAAAACTGCTTCCCCAAGAAAATAGTTAAATATACTCGTAAGAAACCTTGTAACAAACCATGGCTTACTAAGGGTATAAAAATATCTTGTAACCGGAAAAGGGAAATGTATCTGACAGCAAGAAAGAGTAGTGACCCAGAAACTATCAAAAATTATAAAAACTACTGTGTTATATTAAGAAAAGTTATTAAAAAATCCAGGAGTATGTGTATCATGTCTGAAATCAGCAACTCTGATAATAAAATTAAAACAATTTGGAATATTATTAAAAGAGAAACAGGTCAACCAAGAGCAGAGGAAGACAGTATTACCATCAAATTGAATGAAAACCTTACGAACAAAAAGTCAGAAGTTGAAAATATTTTTAATAATCATTTTCTAAATGTTGTGGATATAGTAGGATCCAGGTGTTCATTAGAAGATGCTAGGCTGTTAATGGAAGAGGCCATACCTATGCAATTTGATACAATTGAAATCTCACCCACTTCTCCCTCTGAAATTAGGAAAATAATAAACTTGCTTAAAAGCAAAAACTCACATGGAATTGATGGCATTTCCAGCAAAATACTAAAAGCTTGTTCTCAACAGATAAGTAAGATTCTCAGCCACCTGTGTAATAGCTCTCTGGAACAGGGCATTTTCCCTGATAGACTGAAATATGCTATTGTTATACCTTTGCATAAAAAGGGGGATAGATCTGATGTCAACAATTACCGTCCAATCTCCCTTCTAACAGTTTTATCCAAAATTTTTGAGAAAGTAATGTATTCAAGAGTAGCTTCACATATCTGTAAAAATGAAGTACTAACAAAATGTCAGTTTGGTTTCCAGAAAGGTTTCTCAACAGAAAATGCCATATATGCTTTCACCAGTCAAATTTTGAATGATCTGAATAACCGAACACCTCCCATTGGGATTTTTTGTGATCTCTCAAAGGCTTTTGATTGTGTAAATCATGAAATTCTGCTAGACAAGCTCAAGTATTGTGGCATGAGTGGGACAGTGCACAAATGGTTTAATTCGTACCTAACTGGAAGAGTGCAGAAAGTTGAAATAAGTAGTTCTCGTAACATGCAAAGATCAGCACATTCCTCAAACTGGGGAACTATCAAGAATGGGGTTCCACAAGGGTCAGTCTTGGGTCCTTTGTTGTTCTTATTATATATTAATGACTTGCCATTCTATATTCATGAAGAGGCAAAGTTAGTTCTCTTTGCTGATGATACAAGTATAGTAATCACACCTGAGAAACAAGAATTAACTGATGAAATTGTCAATACTGTCTTTCAGAAAATTACTAAGTGGTTCCTTGTAAACGGACTCTCACTGAATTTTGATAAGACACAGTACATACAGTTCCGTACAGTGAATGGTATGACACCATTAATAAATATAGACCTTAATCAGAAGCATATAGCTAAGGTAGAATATTCCAAATTTTTAGGTATGTCCATTGATGAGAGATTAAATTGGAAGAAACACATTGATGATCTGCTGAAACGTTTGAGTTCAGCTACTTATGCAATAAGGGTCATTGCAAATTTTGGTGATAAACATCTTAGTAAATTAGCTTACTACGCCTATTTTCACTCATTGCTTTCATATGGCATCATATTTTGGGGTAATTCATCACTGAGGAATAAAGTATTCATTGCACAGAAGCGTGTAATCAGAATAATAGCTGGAGTCCACCCAAGATCATCCTGCAGACATTTATTTAAGGATCTAGGGATATTCACAGTAGCTTCTCAGTATATATACTCTCTTATGAAATTTGTTATTAACAACCAAACCCAATTCAAAAGTAATAGCAGTGTGCATAACTACAATACTAGGAGAAAGGACGATCTTCACTATTCAAGATTAAATCTAACTTTGGCACAGAAAGGGGTGAATTATACTGGCACTAAAGTCTTTGGTCATTTACCAAATAGTATCAAAAGTCTGACAGATAACCAACAAGTATTTAAGAAGAAATTAAAAGAATTTCTGAATGACAACTCCTTCTACTCCATAGAGGAATTTTTAGATATAAATTAAGAAAAAAAATATAAAAAAAATAAAAAAAATAAAAAAAAATAAAGTTGTTATATTAACTTAAGTATGTTGTTAAATTAACCTAATTATATCATGTATTGGAAAATTCGACTCGTTCCACATCATTACGAAATATCGTATTCATGATCCATGGAACTAGTATTAATCTAATCTAATCTAATCTAATCTAATCAGAGCGACGTGGATTGCTGTCAGCAGGTGTCCTTTTGCAACATGACAATGCAAGGCCCCACCCACACTGCCCGTACAACAGTTGCAACAATCACAGACCAGCATTCTGAGTGTCTTCCTCATCCACCATACTCACCAGACCTTACCCCAAGTGATTTCCATATGTTTGGACCATTCAAAGACCCAATGGGAGGAAAGAAGTTCAGTTCTGATGAAGAGGTACGCCATGCGGTGCATGAGTGGTTGCGCGGACTACCAAAAGAATTTTTTTCTAAAGGAATTTATGCACTTTGTAAGCGCTAGAGGACTTGCATTGAGCGTGGGGGAGATTATATTGAAAAGTGATACAACTTTGTACCACTTCTGCACAATAAATAATATTTAAAAAAATATTTAAGGTTTTCATTTGAGTCACCCTCGAATAAGTTACTTAGGAAAGGATGAGAGTGTAGTTCAATATTTGCTCAGTAAAGTGGCTTCTCATATTACAAAACAGAATACTCTCTTGAGAAACGATATACCTGCAGAAGAGAGGCAAACTGTGACGCTGGGATTTCTTGATTCAGGAGAGAGCTACTCTAGTTTACAACACAGCACTCAAATTTCTTTGGCATAAATATTTGACATATCAACTGCGATAAGGAAATATGAAAGTGTAATACTGGCCTAAGGCCGATTCACAATGGATTAGGGTTGGAATACACTGTCACTTTTCGATAACAGTGTCTGCTGTTAATGCTACGTTTCGGTAACTGCTGTGTTTTAGTCGTGACTTTTAATACTTTTCAATAAATGGATGTAGACAGTCAGGTGGATGTAATATTTCCCGCTTTCCGAAAAGCATTTGACTCAGTACCACATCTACACTTAATATCAAAAGTAGGATCACACGGGATATCAAGTGAAATTTGTGACTGGATTCAGGAATTTGTGGTAGGAAGGACACAGTGTGTTATCTTGGCTGGAGAATCATCACCAGATGTAAATGTAACTTCGGGAGTGCCCTACGGACGTGTGTTGAATCCCATGACATTCATGTTAATGATCTTGCGGACAATATGAAAAGTAACCTCAGACATTTCACAGATGATGCAGTCATCTATAATGCAGTACTGCCCGAAAGAAGCTGTTCAGATATTCAATCAGGTCTTGATAAGACTTGATCGTGGTGGAAAGACTGGCATCTTGTACTATGTATTAAGAAAGGTAAAATTGTGCACTTCACAAAACGAAAAAAATCAGTTTCTTGTGACTGTAATATCAGTGAGTAACAGTTGGAGCCGCTCAATTCATACAAAAACCTAGATGTAACACTTTGAGGAGATATGAAATGCAACAGTGACAAAGGGTCAGTCGTGCGTATAGCATGTGGCAGACTTGGGTTTATTGGTACAATGCTAGGGAAATTCAGTCTACAAAGGAGACTGCATATGAATACCTGTGTGTGGGACATGTGCCATACAGGACCAGCAGGGAATACTTAACGTATACAGAGAAGGGCAGCACGAATGGTCACAATTAATTTGACCCATGTCAGAGTGCTACAGACTTGTTGAAGAAGTTGAAGTTGCAGGCACTTGAAGATAGATGTGAACTGTTCTGAGAAAACTTACAAAGTTTGAAGAAACGATGATAAATATGCAGGTGTACTGCAAATCCCTACGTATCGCCCCCATAGGTTCCGCTACGACAAGATTAGACAAATCACAGTGCCCACAGATGCTCTTAAACAATCGTCCTTCAAGTGGTTCATACACGAATGGAACAGGAACGAGCCTGGTACAACAGGAAGTAGCCTCTGCCATGCACCTCACAGTCTTTTACGGAATCTGGATGTAAATGTAGATCAGATTGTCAGTGTCCGGATAACATTAGAGTTTTTCAAAGATACAGGAGACCTTTAAAATTTTTGCACTAGCTTTGAAACAGTTCATTTTGTTCTTCTCCTGAAATTAGGGACGTCTGATGTAATAGGCTTATACGGACACAGATTCGGTAAGTATTTTCTTTTGCATTCCAGCGGGACTTTTACGGCCACCATGTTGTGCAGGATGTGGAAAATAAAACTGGCCTGGAAAATATTTACGACTGATGAGATATTGATCGTTGTTAATTAACATCCCAGAAGACACTGGAAATGGTTGCTGTTGGGGTTGATGCTGCGTTTGCTCGATTTATCAAATTCTGCGACACGCATAGCCTCTTTATCTGACGGACAGCAGCTATAGTTTTCAGTGTATTGCTTTAGCTCTTCCATTGTGTAAGAAATATTTGAGTAAACCTGACCCTTCAGTTTGCTCCACAGGTAGATAAGACAGGCAGATAACTCAGGTAATCGAGATCGCCACGAGATTGCACTGCCTCTGTTCATTGTTCTCTCCCTTACCGAATACTTTATGAGCTCTAATAAGATATTCAAGGTGCAGGCGGTAGGTACAGTTGCCCAGTCTTACTGAAAACATAAAGATTATCTTTAATCTTCTGTGAGTTGATCCGTATATGGTTGGGTTGATTTGGAGGAAGAGACCAAACAATGAGGTCATAGGTCTCATCGGATTAGGAAGGACGGGGAAGGAAGTCGGCCGTGCCCTTTCAAAGGAACCATCCCGGCATTTGCCTGAAGCGATTTAGGGAAATCACGGAAAACCTAAATCAGGATGGTCGGACGCGGTATTTAGCCGTCGTCTTCCCGAATGCAAGTCCAGTGTGCTAACCACGGCGCCACCTCGTCGTTTCCATATATGGACTAAACAGTTTCTGCACTTACCGATTACCATTAACATTTTGGAGAAAGAAGCATGTTATGTTGCGGACACTTGACAAGGCTTTCCAAACAGCAAACTTGAGACTATCCAATGGCTCTTCAAAGTACTGATGTGATTTTGTGATGCGCAATGACACATGTTCTGTGAATTCACACATCCTGACAGGCTGAACATGGACACATCTGAAGAAACGAGGGGGACAGCAATGAGATAAGCGTTCAATGATCTTGAAAGTAAAATTTTGTCAAGAGATCTGAATAAATATGCTAAGAGGTTTTGGTCTCATGCAAAATCAGTAAGTGGTTCGTAAGAATCTGCTCATTGTTCGTAAGCATCTATTCATTTACTCAGTGACCATACTGGCACCGAAACGGAAGATAGCAGAGAGAAGGCCGAAATACTAAATTCGGTCTTCTCAAATTGTTTCACCGCGGATTATTGAAACACTGGCCCTCCTTTCAGCCAACGTGCGAACGTCGAAATGGCAGGTACTAAGATAGCCGATCGCGAAATAGAAAAGTAACCACAATCGCTTAATAGTAGAAAGGTATCAAGACAAATTGAGAAACTATTAGATTCTCCAAAGCTTATGCGAAAGAACTTGTTCCCGTTGTATCAATAGTTTATCGCAGATCGCTAGAGCGACAAATTGTACCTAGCGATTGGAAAGAAGCTCAGGTCATTCCCGTTTTCAAGTAGGGCCGTAGTATAGATGCACATAATTACAGACCTGTACCGTTGAGGTCAATATGTTGTAGTATTATGGAACATGCTGTATGCTCAAGAATTGTGACGTATTTGCACAACGAAAATCTCCTCTACAAAAATTCACAGGTACTCCACAAACAGAGATTTTGCGAAACTTAGTTCGTTCTGTTTTTCAGCGAGATCCATACCGCTGTAGACAAAGGTACCAATGTTGGTCCCGTGTTCCTTGACTTCAGGAAGGCAGTTGACATCATCTCGCAATGACGTTTTGGTGACAACGTTTCCACTTTATATATTGCGTACATATTTGTATAGCATACATGTTAAAAATATGTAGCCTATATCAATCCGAATGTTCATTGCACTATTGTGTAACAGTTTGAAATAAATTGGTCAAGCACTTTTTTAGATTTTTGGTAACAATGTTAAACAACGACTTGTCCTGACATACTAGTACAGATGAAAGCTGTTTGGAACATGTTGTTAATTCTTTAGGTACAGAAATTTGTGGCAGGTAAAATTCAATACATTTTTAAAACTAGTTATACAATGTGTGGAACGTAAAGCCATACTTAATGGATCGTGTACCATCTTTTACCTTTAAAGAGAAGGTCGTTTACCTTGGCACAAGGGAAATTTGCACATTAACTGAGTTTCGTTAATCTCTCAACAATTTTACCCGTGGAAATTTGTGTTTATGGCCAATAGTTTCAGTTTAAAAATGTGTTTAACTTGTAAATGGTCTTTGTTAATAAATCTTCTTAATTTGATTTTTCTTACACATTTTTGGTGTGTATTAGAGTTGTAATGTAACAGATAGAGGACTAAATACAATATTGACAAGATTTTGTCGATTGCGATGCTATTAAAGTTAAATAGAATATCTGTTCCGGGCTACATGACCATGTTGTACCTTGGAACATGTTTTTACGTTTTTAAAAGCCTTAACTTTCCGGAGCAATTTTTGTAATTTCCGACTGCAGCACATATAAAGTGAATACCAACACTTGAAAATGGAATCAGAAAATATGTTAATGTTCTATTACAGAGCTGGAGTCTGAAAAAACGCCCCAAGCTACGACACTCTTTCTTACATGCAGAGCCATGTATGTAAGCGACACTGGGAAAGATTTCCAAGAAAGATGCAACAAACACATAAATGCCTACCACAGTCATGCTAAACCCGCAATAGCCACGAACATTGACGACACTAGCCCCCCGTTCAGCGATATCGTGATTAACCGGGTTTAACAAAAAGGCATAGCCAAACTTTCAGGAAACATTCCCCACGTTTAGAGGAAGAAATGGAGGAGGGACACCAAATGGACTCGTACGAAGAATTAGAAAAGTTTCAGTCATGGTACAGTACATGGTAAAACGTTGCTAAATGATAAGCTAGAGAGTAACAATGTTAATTTCTTCAAAAAAGTTTCCAGTGTTTAGTGCTTTTCTTATTCATGTAAAGAATTATATCGAAAAATATCGTCTCAACATTACTGAATAACTTATAAATACAACAAATAATTATATATATATATATATATATATATATATATATATATATATATGAAATAAATATGCTTATACAAAAAAAGATTGTATTTGCGTCGTTTGTAATATCTTAGGAATAAGTTTATCCTAGCAGTTAAGAGTCTTTGGATTCTAAACATCTGATTCTGAAAGTGTTAAGTGATTGCATGGATATAGCAGTGCTCTGTGTGTCAAATTCTCAGCAAAAATGTAAGTAAAGACATCAAGGAAGTGATGTTAACATACAGTTAACTTAAGGTATACACTCGACTAACTGAATCTTTTTACACAGAGTTAAATATCGGTACTTAATCTCATTGACACCCAAAACGTAATCCTCGTCAGATTTGCATATTAATATGCTCGTACATGTAACTGTAACGACCCTGATGATGGCAGTGTGCGTCGTGTTAATGCGAGGAGCGTTAAATAAGTAAGGGAGAACATTTTTGTCTCGAAAGCAGGTTGGTCTTATTCAGGATTCAACTACTCCATTATCACTCCCAACTCTTCGCCGGCACGGTATCTCAGTGTGTTCGGTGAGGCATCGTACTACTCGGCTGATGGATGTCGGAGCCAACGTCTTGCTACATCAATAACCTCGCCTTCAAATGGGTCAAATGGCTCTAAGCACTATGGGACTTAACATCTGAGGTCATCAGTCCCCTAGACTTAGAACTACTTAAACCTAACTAACCTAAGGACATCACACACATCCATGCCCGAGGCAGGATTCGAACCTGCGACTGCAGCATCAGCGCGGTTCCGGACTGAAGCACCTAGAACCGCTCGGCCACAGCGGCCGGCGGGCAGATTAAACAAACGGGGACTTCAATATGATACAGGGCAGACAACACAACACACAAAAAACTCAGAACACGGGAGACACTCACACATAAATTCAACGGATCAGGAATATATGAACTCACATGCAACGCTTGTCAGTCAGTGTACATAGGACAAACATGCAGGAACTTTAAAACAAGATGCTCAGAACACCTCAGAGCAGATTTTCTGACCACCTAACAGCGCAAAACTACAATAAAAACAGATATAAAACTATGAAACACTGAAATCCAGCCACAGCTTATACCACAAACTGACGATAGAAGAGAACGTCCACATGCAGAAGGCAATAGCAGGAGGCAAACAGGTTTTAAATGAAAACACTACACTCTGTATAGCCGCATTATTTAACACATTAAAGGAACTTTACAGAAAAAGCAACACAAACGGCTAAAGGAGCCTACAAATGAAAACACTACACTCTGTAGAGCCACATTATTTAACACATTAAAGGAACTTTACAGAAAAGGCAACACAAACGGCTAAAGGAGCCTACACACACACACACACACACACACACACACACACACACACACACACACACACGCGCATACATACATACATACATACATTTATAAAGAAATAAATTACATTAATATGTGTGTGCAGTGTCCACGGAATCCAAAAGGGGAAGGATCAGTCACAACAAAACGTGTGCAGCAACAAATATATACGCAAAACATTTTGAAACGCCAAAAATCACGTTTTTTTAAAAATCAAGAGATGCGTTAACTCGCCGATGAAATTTACATTTACACAGTTTGGTTTGCAGGTGATAAGCCATCAGTGTAGGACACAATACAGTTGGTCCTGCAAAACTACATAGTGTAAAATCACGGTAAGAAGCAAAAAGAACAAAAACTTTATTTAGGTCTTTGTTAAATCAATTATAACCTGAAATATTTTCACTTTTTACAGTTTTCAATAAACAAACAAACCCATTGATGATGGGACAGAGGTGCTGAAACATGTTTGGGTAAAAAGAAAAAGCAGTGTGTTCGCAAAAAGGCGGAACCCAAATCTTATAATTGCGCGCCCTTGTTGCGATGATGACACATGCATGCTTCACCGAACGAATCGCTGTGATTTTGTTCTCTGCTAGGTCACCGCTGACGTTTTGCAAGCGCCTACGAATATTTGTGATGCTCTGGTTTTTCATCAAAGGAATCTCAATGACAGATCTCTGCAAGGACGTAGCCAAAGATGGTGGGGGGGGGGGGGGGGGGGGGGGGAGGGCGGTCCAGAGGGCCGGATGCTCTTATCACCTGAATTAAATTACATACGACGTAGCAGCCGCGTAGTGAAACTGAAAGACAGTTTTATTTTCAATCATACGCACTGGATAGTCAACAAGGCCATCGATGGATTTAAATTATCGATATTCTGGTAGCATTATTAGATATCGCTCATCCATATTTTAGCCAACTACTGCACATTGTTCGTCTTACTTGAGCTCAGTTGTTTTGTTAATCAGTTCCGTTATTACTTGCAGTTTAATTTAATGTAAGTGCAGCTGCTCATTCCTTTTGTTCTGTGTGCTGTAGTGATAGTTTCTTATTACAGGTAAGCTGAAACAAGAAAGAAGAGGAAAACATATTTTGATTCGTCCACTAGAGTTATGGAAAATTAAAAATATGTACGCGATACTATATAACTTAATTATCTATCTATAGCAATTTAATGTTAGCACTGCAGTTGTTATATGGAGACCGATAGAAAACGGCTCTGAGCACTATGGGACTTCACATCTGAGGTCATCAGTTCCCTAGAACTTAGAACTACTTAAACCTAACCAAACTAAGGACATCACACACATCCATGCCCGAGGCAGGATTCGAACCTGCGACCGTAGCAGTCGCGTGGTTCAAGACTGAAGCGCCTAGAGACTGATAGAACATCGGAATTGCAATATTCCAATATTTCTCAAGGCAGCGAAGCGGTAAACATAACTACAAATAACGTTAAATTAAAATCAGTGCTTAGAAAAACACTTCGATTTGCCTGTGTCTCCCAAATATCCCGTTGATCAACAAAAATATCGCCCAAATGCCGATAGCTGCATTTCTTTTTAAAAAAATTGTTCATCGTTCTATCCCATATGGCAAAAATATCGCCCAGTATGGTCACCCGGGTCGTACTAAATTATGAAACTCAGTTCCAAAACGGAACGACGGGGAGAGGTTCGTGAAGTGTGAAAGGAGTATGTGACGACAGAGCAATATGCACTTCGTTCGTTTCTGAAAGATTTTTTCAGCGGGTTTCTTGAATTCGTCAGAGACTGACTGCTGAACCCTGCACATCCTTGACTGCTTCGCCCCCCCCCCCCCCCCCCCCCCTTGCTCTCACCCTGTCGTCCATTACGTCCTTGTAATCCCATTATAACTGAAGCGTTTTCAGATGTTCTAGGATTATCTTCAAACTGGAGTATTTTTAAGTAGTGGAAACAATTAAAAAAATGTTTCGTTACTTTTGTAACAGTACTTATCTTGATTTGGGGAATAGTCATTTCTCAGGCAGGCACTAATATTTATTTCTAATGCTGATTTGCTCAAGATTTCGACAATATGCGTAATTCGGCGATATTTAGACTGGAAAGCAACTAGCGATAGTCATTTTGTTCTATGCATCTATGCACAGAGATGGCTCATTTGTGGAACATGTGTTCAAGTCAAAGACGTTCTGCTGTGAAATGTCATATTCAGAATAATCTTGGAACAGTGAATCCTACTGTCCCGACTCTAAAGTATTTCTAAATCAATGTCATACAAGCAATACCGTATGTTGTACAACACAAAGGAGTTTGTTAGTTTCAAAGACCGCAGAACCTTATTATAATGGATAAAGGTAAACTCATTTGTGAGGTCGCATATATTACAAGTCCAGATGAAACCAAGGCGTGAATCAGTGATAAGATCCCAAAAGTGTAGCTCATAGTATGTGTGTATTCCACTTTGTTTCATAAATAAATTTGACTGCTGTAGATTTAAGTTGGCTGTTGAAATAATAATTTAAAAATAAGTTCCTTGGCCGGCCGGAGTGGCCGTGCGGTTCTAGGTGCTACAGTCTGGAACCGAGCGACCGCTGCGGTCGCAGGTTCGAATCCTGCCTCGGGCATGGATGTGTGTGATGTCCTTAGGTTAGTTAGGTTTAAGTAGTTCTAAGTTCTAGGCGACTGATGACCTCTGAAGTTAAGTCGCATAGTGCTCAGAGCCATTTGAACCATTTAAAGAAGTTCCTTAAGGAAATTGAAGAAATTTAAATACAAGAAGATTGTAGTAGGAGAAAGATAGCTATTGTCAAAAGAGGTTTGCATTCTTTAATGTTAAAAGTTATTTAACCCAACGTTAGGATTCTTCTGCTCTGCGATAGTGAACCTTATATTACAAGACTAAGCTGTGTTTTGTTAGCAAAGAGGCAGTACATTATATTAGAGTTTTAATTCGTTTGGCAATAAAGTGAAGTTTTCATATTGTCAAATAAAGAAATATTTAAATATGCCTCTGGGTATTTTTACTAACGTTTAAGAAACCCCGAAGCGATGTAGGTGATGCTGAGACAAGTAATTCAATGTGAGACAACTGGGATCGCAAATGTACCACAAAAATGGATGAGAAATATTGAATATGTGACGTCACCCCTGACATACCTCGCCACACGTGCAGCGGTTGGTCTTGGGCGTGAATGGATGACTAAGCAATGCAGTACTCGCATTCGAGCAAACGGTGCAAATTTTGAACACTTCTTGTGAATGTGATCCTTTGTAAACAAAGAAGTTACAAAAAACGCATAATTGTCTAATGTTGTGAAATAAGTACTGCCTGCCAGACGCAAGAGTCGAATCCTGAGCCCTCAGCGTGGAAGTCTCTCACGTAGGTCCAGAGCCATACCGACGGGAACCTTGACTTGGGTTGGAAAGATCAGGTGCGAGAAACCGGTACGGTAAGCTCAATCGCTGCGTGTGCGGCGAGGTACGTCATCTGGTGACGTCAGATGTTCAACATCTGTCATCCACTTTTGGAACATTTGGGATCCTACGTCACTTCTGGGATTTTTAAACGTTAATATACGGAGCTGCGGTCGGCAACGCCTAAATAAGACAAGTATCTGGCTTAGTTATTAGATTGATTACTGCTGCTACAATGGCAGGTTATCAAGTTTTAAGTGAGTATGAACGTGATGTTATAGCCGGCGCACGAGCTATAGGACACAGCATCACCGAGATAACGATGCAGTCAGGATTTTCCCACACGGCCATTTCAGGAGTGTACCTACCGTGAATATCAGGAATCTGGTAAAAGATCAAATCTCCGACATCGCTGCGACCGGAAAAAGATCCTGCAAGAACGGGACCAACGACGACTGAAGACAATCGTTCAACGTGACAGAAGTGCAACCCTTCCGCAAATTGCTGCAGATTTTAATGCTGGGCAATCAACAAGTGTCAGCGTGCGAACTATTCAACGAAACATGTTCGATATGGGCTTTCGGAGCCGAAGGTCCACTCGTGTACCCTTGATGACTGCACGACACAAAGTTTTACGCCTCACATGGGCCCGTCAACACCGACATTGGACTGTTGGTGACTGGAAACGTGTTGCCTGGTCGGACGAGTCTCGTTTCAAATTGTATCGAGTGTTGGAAGTATACGGGTATGGAGACAACCACAAGAGTCCATGGACTTTGCATGTCATTAGGGGACTGTTTAAGCTGGTGGAGGCTCTGTAATGGTGTGAGGCGTGTGAAGTTGGAGTGATATGGGACCCCTGATACGTATAGACAGGACTCTGACAGGTGACACGTACGTAAGCATCCTGTGTCATCACCTGCATCCATTCATGTCCATTGTGCATTCCGATGGACTTTTGCAATTCCAACAGGACAATGTGACACACCAGACGTCCAGAATTGCTACAGAGTGGCTTCAGAAACACTCTTCTGAGATTAAACACTTCCGTTGGCCACAAAGCTCCCCAGACATGAACATTACTGAACATACTTGGTATGCCTTGCAACGTGCTGTTCAGAAGAGATCTCCACCACCTGGTACTCTTTCCGATTTCTGGACAACTGTGCAGGATTTATGGAGTCAGTTCCCTCCAGCACTACTTCAGACAATAGTCGAGTCTATGCCACGTCGTGTTGCGGCACTTCTGCGTGCTCGCGGGAGCCCTACACGATATTGGGCACGTGAACCAGTTTCCTTGGCTTTTCGGTGTGTATTTTACAATTATTTAAGGAAAAAAGGAAACTACGCACATAAAATTAAAAACAAATAATTTTATTTCAGAATAAATAAAAGCATCAGGCTTTTCAAGGTTCTCTTTAACAAATAATCCCCGTACTCTTTTCACAAAATCCTGTCTATGACCTTGCTCTCTGTTTGGAACGCATTTTGAAGGCTATAGCGCCGCAGTCTACTGGAACTTCTTGAAACTACGGGGACTGGAGCGGTACTATTTCACGATCTCCCACTGCAAATTCCACACCTCTTCAACCGAAATCGGTCGAAGAAAAAATGTGTTGCTTTATTTATTGAACGCCCCTGTCGAGTATTACTAAAATGTTATTGAAGCAGTAATAATTTTATAACGCAGTCGTGGACCTTAATTATTTCCATACATCGTGGATAACATTAATTGTGGATAAGGTGAACATGTTTTAAGGCGGTATTAAACTATCAAATTTCTTTGTCCAATATCTTTGTCAAAGGAATTTGATGGTGTAGTAGGGAACTTTGTCAAATGTCGTCAAATATTTGATCAAATCTAGGGCCTCGCTGTAGATTTGATCAAAGAAGTCGCTTGTCTTTTGTTCACTGCAATGTGACATGTTACCACGTGGAGTGCTAGCATCGCTGCAGCGTTCTGTCATCTATAGTGTTTTTATAAACATTGCCGGTAAATACAATTGGTGTGTGCTGACAACTACAAAATTAATAGAGATGTATGAAGCTGATGAGGCGCTTCACACCGTGAGGCACCCTGAATACAAAAATAGATTAAGAAGATTGGAGACCTGACCTAACCTAACTCTCTCCTGTAGCAAGGAATCTGAGTGTTACAGTGAGCCTGTCTTGTGCAGATATAGCAGTTCTTAAGTGAGTATTATGCTTTGTGATATGAGGATTCACTGAGCACATACAGAAATGTATGCTCTTCCATTCTTAAGTAATTGATGTTCGACTTTACGTTCTCCACTACAAGCTCACGTAACAAGTTTTGTTGAATGCTTTTATCGTGTCGTCGTAAAACCCACGGCTTCACCCAGGTACGTTTTCTTTTTTTTTTCCACTTCTCTTCCGCATGTGCACACTGTGCAATTGTGGTACATGCAACTGCTGCGGTTAATTACAAGTTGTTGTTGTCAGCCATTTTGAACTTTGACGAAAAATATGATGACACTGTAATACCCCCTTTTAGCGCCACGTCAAAGATCTTTGTCAAATATATTTGACGAATATTTGCTCATGTCTTTGATTAAATCTTTGACAAAGAAATTTGATAATGTAATACCGGCCTTAGGAATGGAAGAGAGAGACGTCGGCACTAGAGAGACTTACAAGGGACTGTAATTAATATTCTGACAGCGGGTGTCACTCAGCGGAGTGATGGGCCGGTATTTAGTTGACGCGTTGCACGTGGACGGTGGGGAGCAGAACAAAGGGAGACGGAAGAACGAGAGGGGCAGATACCGTTACAGGTATGCGATGTGATGTGAGTGCCGGGCCGCGCCGGTTGCGGCAGCGGCGGTTTTGGCGGGAAGCGGAGAGTCGATAGGCTCTGGTCGGCCGCCCACCTCGTATAACGACCTGCCCTCGGCGCGGTCCTAGCTCACTCAGCTCAGGTATGCCGGCCCAGCCCCGGCCTGGCCAGGTAGACAGGGGTGGCCACGGCGCAGCACTGCACTCCACCGCCTGCCTGCACCGACTGCCTGCATATACCACGCTGCAACAGCGTCTGCGTCGAGAGGCGTCTATGAAGGACATACTAGCTGAGCTGTTTTCGGGTAGCATTCATCTCACGCTAGCTGAGCAGAGCCCTACGTCATACTGACGAAACACTACGTCATCGTGACGTAAATAAACCTAAATCGACTTCGTGAGTATGTGTATCGATCTTTGCAGTTGTACTACAGAGGTTGCACGGTAACGTGAAAGCTAAATGGAAATACATGTGTAGAAACGAAGTTACAGCAATTGTGTGGTATGTTCAGCCCAGCTGAATTAGTTATGAAGCTGGAATCCTAACAATTTTGGATGCTATTGTGTGTTTCTTGAACATAATGAATGTCTGAACGAAGGAACTATAACGAAAGAAAAACGAGAAACGCTTGCAGTCATTTTTTTAAATCCGATGAATCGTCCAGAAATCATGTGGACAGAAACGTGAAATAATTAATTATTAAGCTGTAATCCAAAGAATTTGTAATGTTACTGGGTATTTCATGAACATAACGAAAGTCAAAAAAAGCTTGTAATCATTTTTTTAAAAAATCGCATGAATCGTGCGTGATTGTGTCGACAGAAACGTGAAATAATTAATTATTAAGCTCTAATCCCAAGAATGTGGGATGTTATTGTGTGATTCATGAACATAACGAATATCTGAACGAAGGAACTATAACCACAACGAAAGTAAAAAAAAAGCGTGTAGTCATTTTTTTAAAATAATCCGATTAATTGTGCATAAGTCATGTGGACAGACACGTGAAATAGGGAGAAATAGAAGTGTTTCGTATTTTTATATAAGCCAATGGATTGTACATAACTCTTCTGGGCAGAAACGTTAAAGAGAAATTAATGTAGTTCCAAAGATAATTCGGAATGTTGCTGGAATTTTAATTTTGCCTTCATGTTGCAGATCAACTCGGAAAATTTTGCTCTACAGAAATAAATTATTGCTGATTATTATAATGTATAATGTAACCTGTTTATAACAGATGTCATTATTTTTCTTTATACGCTGTGTACTGTGAAAAAACAATGATATTTCGCCTATAATTGTTACATTTTAATATGTATGCAGTATCAACTATAAAAAAAGAAAGTTTCCTAGTAGTTGCCAAATGATGTTGAACACTGGCTGTCACAATGGGTGAGCTATTTGACAAAATAGCCACAAGAGCCCACAGTTTTTAGCAGCACTAAGCGATGTTTCATATGCGATGGTGGAATACTGTGTTTGTTTATTCTCTCAAGAGACATGGTATAAATTTTGTGGGTGTTTGGCATGATTACTATAGCTATTTCCATATTACCTAAGAGTTATACAAAAAGTAGCTGAAAATGGCAACAGCACTCACTGCTTTCAATTGCTTGAAATGCTGGTAAATGCGACTTGCATGTCATTGTTTTTTCACAGTATATAACATATGAAGAAAAATAATGATATGTGTTATAACAGATCAGTACATTATATCATCAGCAATAATTTATTTCTAAAGAGCAAAAGTTTCTGTGCTGATCTCCACGATGAAGGCAAAATTAAAATTGCAGCGACATTCGGAATTATCTTTGGAACCACATTAATTTCTCAGTTTAACGTTTCTGTCCAGAAGAATTACGTACAGTCCATTGGCTTTTATAAAAATACGAAACACTTTAATTTCTCTCTATTTCACGTTTGTATCCACATGATTTTTGCACAATTAATTGGATTTGTTTAAAAAATGACTAGACGCTATTTTTGACTTTCGTTATTGTTATGGGTCCTTCGTTCAGACATTCATTACATCAAGAAACACACAATAACATCAAAAACTGTTGAGGTAACAGTTTAAAAGTAATCCAACTGCTGTCACTACGTTTGTACAAGTCTATTTACATTTAGCTTTCACGTTACCGTGCAACCTCTGTGGTACAACTGCAAATATCGATACACGTACTCATGAAGTCGATTTAGGTTTATTTACGTCATGATGACGTAGCGTTACGTCACTATGACGTAGGGCTCTCCTCACCTAGCGTGACATGACCCGCTGCTTTTCGTGCCCAACGATGTGCCGGGACTGGACCAAAATATTGAAACATCGCGAGAAATGCATGCTTCAACATCAGTGCAGATGTAGTCAAGCCTCCAGGTGGCGCCGTTGCATTTGACCGCGAACGGCAGCTGTGCAGCGTCCTCATAAGTACCAGTCGTGAGGAGAAAAGCATTCTGTGTAGTTGAGTACATCATGCCGAAGCCAAGTGAATTCGAACGTTTGAAAATGGTGCTCGAATGTGCTTCCGTAACCAAGGTAACTGAAGCGTCTAAGCACCGTATCGAAGATTTATGGGGTAAGCTAAGTCACAACGCGAACGAAAGTATGTATTGAGTGATCGCGCCGACCGAAGTGGCGGTGCGGTTCTAGGCGCTGCAGTCCGGAACCGCGAGACCGCTACGATCGCAAGTTCGAATCATGCCTCGGGCATGGATGTGTGTGATGTCTTTAGGTTAGTTAGGTTTAACTAGTTCTAAGTTCTAGGGGACTAATGACCTCAGAAGTTGAGTCCCATAGTGCTCAGAGCCATTTGAACCATTTTTTGAGTGATCGCGACAGACGGTCATTGGAGAGGATTGTGATGAAAAATAAGGGGAGGACTGCAGCAAAACTCACGGCAGAACTGAATTTCCCTCTCGCGAACTCTATCAGCACCAAAACAACGCGAAGAGAGCGCCATAAGCTGGCAATTACAGCGCATGCTGGAATCCCAAAACCGCTCATCAGTGATGCAGATGTCCCTAACAGGAAAAACGCCGTGTCAAAGCCATAAAACCTGGACTACAGAGCATCGGAAGAAAGTCATTTGGTCGATCAGTCTTGTTTCAGACTGTTTCCAAAAAAAATGGCTCTGAGCACTACGGGACTTAACATCTCTGGTCATCAGTCCCCTAGAACTTAGAACTACTTAAACCTAACTAACCTAAGGACATCACACACATCCATGCCCGAGGCAGGATTCGAACCTGCGACCGTAGCAGTCGCGCGGTTCCGGACTGAGCACCTGAACCGCTAGACCACCGCGGCCGGCGACTGTTTCCAACTTCTTGGCAAGTTTATATCCCAAGAGTGAAATGTGGCAGCGGTTTGGTGATGATTTGGGCAGTCATATCATGGTATTCCATGGGCTCTATGGCTGCTCTGCAAAGTCGCATTACTGCTAAGGATTAAGTGACTATTCTGACTGATCAGGTCCATCCCATGGTGCGATGTTTGATCCCCTTGGTGGTACTGTATTGCAAGACGGCAAGGTCCCTGTTCTAACCGCTCGCACCGTCCAGTGCTGGTTTTGCGAGCATTAGGACGAAGTGTCGCATCTTAGTAGTATTGAGCTTTCGTGGTCAACTTCGGAGAGAATTGTGGGTAATTGCTCTTCAGTTCCATCACCATTACCTGAACTTCCCACTATTTTGCAGGAAGAATGGTATAAGATTCCCTTGAAAACCATACAGGACTTGTATATCTCTATTCCTGGACGACTGGAAGCTGTTCAAGTGGTTCAAATGGCTCTGAGCACTATGGGACTTAACTTCTGAGGTCATCAGTCCCCTAGGACTTAGAACTACTTAAACGTAACTAACCTAAGGACATCACACACATCCATGCCAGAGGCAGGATTCGAACCTGCGACCGTAGCGGTCGCGCGGTTCCAAACTGTAGCGCCTAGAACCGCTCGGCCACTCCGGCCCGCTGGAAGTTGTTTTGAATGCCACCTGGTTTTCTACACTGTATTAGACATGGTAATGCGTCTCATTTTTGATGTTTTCTTATGTACAACCCCTGATCACAGGCGAAACAACAAGAAATTTCAACATGCGATTCCGCGAACTAGTAGATAAAAAAAAAAGACTAAGTAGTTCTACATTTGCCTTACATGTAGATAAAGATGAACAGCAAGAAACATACATGGCACACAACGAATCCTACACCTGGCCACCAAAGACTGGAAAATAAACCTACCTCACAGTGGAAAGCTGGTGAGGTTGAAAAATACCTTCTGAACGTCAGGACCAACTTCAACCGAATATTGTATGTACACAACTCATTATTTGTGTAACTTTTCCTATAAAAATACTGTGGGTGTCATATACATGATCTAATTACATTAATGTGACCAGCGGCTGTGTTCAACGTGAACGTGCAATAACCAGTCACAGACAGAAGGTGGCACTACTCACTGTAGAGGGAATATGAAGGTTGTCGGTAAGAGGCGGAAAACAGTCTTACAGCAGAAACGGCGCCATTTATCTGACGTACAAAAGGGCAGATAGTTGGCTTTCGGGCAAAGGGTGGAAGCATTTCCGAAACGGCTAGGCTTCTAAAATGTTCGCGTTCCACTGTGGTTAAGGTATATCGTGCATGGCTGAATGGCGCTATTTATAAACTGGCGGCGAGGTAGCTGAGATGCACGTACCTTCCAGAGCCTCACAGATTCTCTTCCTGCACGTCTCTCGCTGCAGGAAGTGGTTATTCAGGCTTTTGACTGGTGATCACGCCAATGTGACTGGACATTGTAACTACTCCTGTTACTTGTACTAGTGGTTGCCAGATGAGAAATACTGACACGTGAAAATATTCGATAATATCCAATATTGGTATCGAATCTACAGCTTTCAATATCGATGATGTTTTACCGTTAGTGGTGGGGAAAGGGATGCAAAGACAGTGACATATAAGTATATATCTGCAACGCCTGAAGTAGTACCTATCAATCTAAGAACACTTATCACTTGCTATCTGGAGAAAAAAATATTGTGTGACAGTACGCCTGACGGCGGTGGTGAAAAAGAGTGACATAAAAGCATAACCCTGGAACGCATGAAACAATGTCAACCAAATTTGGGATTACCCATGACTCATTATTTGTATAAAAATACTGTGGTTTTGATGACGCAGATGAGAAGATGTGGCATGTAAAAAGTTCGAAAACGAACTGTTGATATTTCCTTACTGTGTTTAGTTAAGTTGAAATACATTACGATAAAAATAGGTTGTTGTTATGTTTGGAAGAATTCCATACCCGTTATTTTGTTAAAAATTAACACTTCCTGCTCCCAGTCACAATTATCTTTTATTTGTGTTCTGTACGACACGTTTCGGGAAATAATGCTCATTATAAAGTGAACTGTTCGTGTATTATGTCAATCTTGACTGGAACGTACTATTTAAATTTCTGAAGACGGCAGGTATAGAAACAGGGAGCAAAAGTTTAAATTTGTACAGAAACCAGACTTCAGTTGTAAGAATCGAAAGGCATCAAGTGGTTGTAGTCTGTCCCCAATGTTATTCACTCTGCACAGTGAGCAAGCTGTGAAGGAAACCAAAGAGTAATTTGGAAAGGGTATTAAAGTTCAGGGAGAAGACTTATAAACTTTGCGGATTGCCGATGACATTAGAATTCTGGTAGTGTAGGTGAGCGCAATGGACAGTGTCTAAAGAGGACGGTACACGACGAACACCAACAAAACGAACGCGATACAATATATTCAAATTAAATCAGGCGATGGTGAGAGAATTCAATCAGAAAATAAGAAATTTAAGGTAACAGGTGAGTTTTACTATTTCGGCAGTAAAATAACTAATGATGACCGAAGTAGACAGGATATAAAGTATAGAATTGCAATGGGGAGAGAAGCGTTTCTGAACAAGAAAAACTTCGTTAATATCGAATATAACTAAGTTTTCGGAAAAGGCACTTGTCTGGAGTGTAGTCTTGTACGGAAGCGGAATGTTGACGATAAGTTATTTACACAACAATAGAACAGAATATTTAGAAATGTGGTGCTACAGAAGGATGCTGAAGATTAGATGCGTAGACCACGAAACTAATGAGGAGGCACTGAATGGTATAGGGGAGAAAAGAAATTACGGCATAACTTGAGAGCGGTTGGTAGGTCACATTCTGGGACATCAAGGAATCACCAATTGAATATTGGAGGGGGGGGGGAGCAGATATAGGGGGTAAAAATCGTAGAGGGAGACCAAGAGATGAATACAGTACGTGGGTTCAAAAGAAAGCAAGTTGCAGCAGTTATTCACAGATGAAGAGGCTTGCACCGGTGTGAATAGCGTGGAGAGCTGCTTCAAACCAGTCTTCAAGCTGGATACCACAACGAAACAGCAACAACACGTCAGTTTTAGGGATGATGTTTAAATGTGTGAGATTCTGCATTATTTCGGTGCCTTTTTGATTTATTGTCTTCCCATTTTACACAAACTTAAGCAAGTTGGAAATCATATCACACATTAAGAACAGAAACATACAATAACAAACAGTCACGAAGATGCCTTATTAATACATATTGTCAACAGAGATATAATTCTAGAGATCATACACAAAATATGTATTCTGTTCTTTTAGTGCAAAGGGTATTTTTCGTATACAGTCCAAACCATTATTTGCTTGTATATTATTTATAAGGGTTCTTATTTCTGCGTATCACTATTTTATTTCCTTCTTTAACGGCTAAAAAAATCCTTAGCTTTATATCAAAATAAAATTGTTCCAGACATGCAGACAATTGTAAAATCATAATGCTCATCGGAATGGCCCTACATAACATTACATGCCAACAAACCAAAGATGACAACTGGTGTACAATCCATAGTGTAGAGTGAGCATTACGTTTTCTGCATGTTATCAACATTCAGCTGGAACTGTCACGTTATCTCAGGACCACATTTTTTGTTTAAGACCTGTTCACGCTGGCCATCGCATCACGTCAAAATATTTTTCATTGCCTTTCAAATGGCGGCATTCACACAGGTCGTGAACGGACCGTCACGTCACATCACAGCACGTTGTGGGTTGTCGGGAAGAAAGTTTTGACGGTATTACAATCTGCTAACAGCGTAAGTTACCTATTTTTGCCAAGCTCACTTATGTTATAGTAGTGGAGATCGTGTTTTTGTGCCTTCTTCAAAATGAAGAAGACACAATTCGTAACAAATCGCAAATGTTCCATGACGACTTGGACATTTTCCATTCAGTGTTCTTACACAAGCGAGGCCATATATATGAAAGAGAAAAATTATGTAGGTATTACTAACAGAACAGACCTGACACCCGCAATGAACGGTATATAAATAAGAACGTAAGTTAATGAAGCAGTTTCATTGAATAACGTTCTAAGTGAAAAGGTCAGCTTTAGTGAAGGAGAAAAACATAGTTGTTTACGACTGTGTTAGTTATGAAAGAACAAAAAAACGAAATAAAGCGTAATGGGTGATGTAAACAGGTTCATTTATTCCTTTATAGCAATTTTTTGTATGTATGTAGTTTCCCTAGCAAATAAATGTCGATGTTCTGAAATGTTGTTTCACTTCTCAGCACTTTAACATACAAAACTGATCAAGAACGTAGTTGTGAAGTTCTCTTTGGCCATTAATAAACGTTGTCGTTGTTAGTTCCTCAATTCCGAATCTATACTCTCACTTATAATATCAGGGATGGTGATTCATAGCCTCACTTTCCCCGCTCGCTACAGGACTAAGCGAATTGACGTGACGTGACATGACGGACAGCGTGAATGCACGCTGAAGTGACATGAAGCCCGTTCATTTTGCTTTCAAAAGCTACGAGCCTACTTATTCCAGATATCAAGTGCAGCTCGTTATGTTGTCTACAAAACCCTATACCGAATCCACAGCATTTACGAAGGGAATCTATCTGTACTAGCCATATAATGATACTCAAAACTTATAGGAGGCATTACGGACAAACCTACTCCGTCTCGAGATAACATGACAATGGTGGCAATGTATGTTGACAACACAAAATCAATTCTGCGCGTCTGAATGATCACTTCAGAGATATTTCTAGTCTATGGTACAAACACGCTACTATTAAACTTCTCGCTGTATCTAATGGCATAAACACAGTCTAACAAAACAGTCTCGACACTACGTCTAGTTTTTGTTACCAACAGCGGTAGCAACACGTCAAACGGCCGGCAAGCGAACTTCTGAATACGATATCGGATGAGTGCGAATATTAACGTTTATATTGATTTGTAACATAATTTTTACAATAGGAAATGCCTGTAATGTCATAAAAATCGACAATAACAAAAAAAGACACCACATTTGTCACTATTCAGTTTCGTAAGAGCCCTGGAAGGTACGAAACGGTACATTACAGGACCGTTTACTTACGATTCTCGTGTAACGACAGACATTTGCAAATAATGTCGTTTTCCAATAGCAAAAAAATTGCTAATAAATATCAGAAGATCCGATGTTTTGCAGAAAGACGTCGTATATCTACCCAAAAAAGCAGAGTTTTGTTCGCTACACTTTCAGCCAAATCAGTGAATGTGAACATTTGAAGCCTTCATGGTATGCAAGACCTACGTTATTTAACGTACCAATTAGGCACCACAACTGTAGCTTAAAGAGAAACCAGAAGGACGTGAATACTGTTTCCCAGCACAGAAGAAAGCAATTCCACAATATTGTTGCTATATCTGAGTCACAACCGCAAGAATCTTCAACACATCCGCTTTTGAAGCAAAAATAATTCCATTTACAAAAAATTTTTTTAGAAAGTCGAGTGAAGTGTAACAATGGGCGAATCATCAGATTCCGTACAAATTTTTTTCAAAGTCGAGGAATGTGCCTGTAAGAATAACAGAAATATACGTTTCTCATGCGTGAAATATCCATTTATGTTCTCTCTCTTGCTTTCAGCAGAATAAGCTGCAAAGATACACATATTCGAGTTTATTTTGCGTGTATAATATTTGGTCATGTCATTCAATCAGATTTTCGTGAGTTTTTAAACGTATTTTAAGATAATTCATATCTCTTAGTGATTTACTAAAAAATATAACAACTTCGTTAATTAAGTAGAAAATAATTAAAAACAAACGTTATTTTTATGGCACATGTCACAGTCTGCTTTCTCACCGCTTGGAGCGCTAATGTCGCTCCAGCTGTCAAACGGTAACAACTTATACACCAGGGTGTATCGTGACAGTATGTATTAGGCTGTGGTATAAACTTAGAGAGTAGTTTTAACAGTAGCATCTTTGTAGAAGAAGAATAATCTTTGGTTTGCTGGCATGTAATGTTTATGATGTGTAATATCTTTAAATTTTGCATTGTGGTTTTCTTGAATTACAATATACCATTTTCCATTTTTCTGCAACTATTTCACAATGGTGCACAGATAAAAAAAATTGGTTTATGCGTAATAGTAACCTATTTCTACTGTAATTTTCTGTGTGTGTAATGTACATAACATTATTTCTGTTAACACCAGATGCAAGAATGCATACAACAACGTATATAGACGTTATAAGGAACAAAGTACCTAAAAAATTAGATCGATAAGATCTGATAAAGCACAATGCTTAATTTAAACGAAGTTTTTTGTGACTGAAAATGGACTGAATACGTTCTGCGGTAACGACGGCATCTGCGTCAACCGCACTGGGAGTAACGCGGACGCTCTCCCTCCCTCCCTCCCTCCCTCCCTCTCTCTCTCTCTCTCCCCAACCTCTCTTCCCCACCGACCTCTCTCTCTCTCTCCCTCTCTCTCCCCAACCTCTCTCCCCCACCGACCTCTCTCTCTCCCCAACATCTCTCCCCCACCGACCTCTCTCTCTCTCTCCCTCTCTCTCTCATCGACCTCTTTCTCTTTCTCTCTCTCTCTCTCTCTCTCTCTCTCTCCACAGACAGCTATGCGAGATGCCACTGTTAAGTCTGATCCCAGAGGGCCGCTCGGCGAACGCCCTTCCAGCGCTGTTGTTCTCCATCGGGTGGCACCATGCATAAAAGCCACCAGATTGCTAGTTGCCATTATCATGCTGGGCATTTGCCCTTATATTCTTTTAAGGTTGGTTCGGCTTCGCCAATATGCCTTCTGTATGAGCTAGGTAGTTTTGAACTGACGTTTTGTTTCACGTGATAGCTTACGTATACTTTTTTGTGTTTTTGTTCTTGTGTAAATTGTTTTATACTCTTAGAGTGCCGAGTTAGTAAATTTTTCGTGCGGTTGTAGTTTTCTTGGAATGTGTCAGAACCAAGTGATGAGATCAGTTAGTGGGACGAATTTTCAGAGGGTGGGTAGAATGACTTGTTTGTTGGATGAGTGAGGTGATGGTGGGCATGTTCATATCTTGCTGGATGACTTTGACTGAGGCGAACTAGGTCACGGGGGTGATGATCTCTAGGATATGAATCTTTTTTAACTGCGCGTCTGCTGCCATCCCCATACTTCACAACTGTATAATAATGAGGGAAAGAGCACCATCTTTCTTATAAGTAATTTTACCAACAGAGAACGCGGAATTCACGTGACCTCACTGCATGCTGTTTACAGCCACAATTAGAGCTCGCCCAAATACCGTGCATCTATATACTTATCAACATTTATTTGGAAGACAGCACCGAGGACAGCACATCAACGTAGCGTGACGCTATTGAACATTGCTGATATTCAGGTTTATGTAAGACTACCGGTAATCTAATAATTCCAATTCCAAAGAAAACAGCTGCTGACAGGTGTGAATATTAACGAACTATCGTTTTAATAAGTTATTGCTGCGAAATACTAACAAAAATTCTCCATATAAGAATAGAAAAACTATAGAAGCCAACCATAGGGAAGTATCAATTTTGATTTCGGAGTAATGTAGGAACAAGCGAAGCAATACTGATACTATGACTTCTCTTAGAAGATATGTTAAGGAAAGGCAAACCTACCTTTATAGCATTTGTAGATATAGAGAAAGCTTCTTACAATGTTGACTGGAACACTCTCTTTGACATTCTGAACGTAGCAGGTGTAAAATCCAGGGATCTTAAGGCTAATTAGGACCTGTACAGAAACCAGATGGCAGTTACAAGAATTGAGCGGCATGAAACGGAAGTGATTGTTGAGACGGAAGTGAGACACCGTTTAGCCTATCCCCAATGTTATTCAATCTGTGAACCGGGAAAGCAGTGAAAGAAGGCAAAGAAAAATCTGGAGTGGGAATTAAAGTTCAGGGAGAAGAAATAAAAACTCTGAGGTTTGCTGGTGACATTGTAATTGTGTCAGAGACAGAAAAAGGACTTGGGCGGGCAGTTGAACATCAACAAAAGCAAAATAAGGATAATGGAATGTAACCGAATTAAATAAGATGATGCTGAGGGACTTAGGTTAAAAACGAGACACTTGAAGTAGTAAAAGAGGTCTGCTGTTTGGGGAGCAAAAATGATGATGGTGGAAGTAGACAGAATATAAAATGACAAGAAAAGCGTTTCTCAAGAACAGAAATTCGTTAACAAGAAATATAGACTTAAATGTAAGGAAGTTTTTCTTGAAGGTATTTGTCTGGAGTGTAACCATGTATGGAAGTGAAACATCGAAGATGTTGTTGTTGTGGTCTTCAGTCCTGAGACTGGTTTGATGCAGCTCTCCATGCTACTCTATCCTGTGCAAGCTTTTTCATCTCCCAGTACCTACTGCAACCTACATCCTTCTGAATCTGCTTAGTGTATTCATCTCTTGGTCTCCCTCTACGATTTTTACCCTCCACGCTGCCCTCCAATACTAAATTGGTGATCCCTTGATGCCTCAGAACATGTCCTACCAACCGATCCCTTCTTCTGGTCAAGTTGTGCCACAAACTTCTCTTCTCCCCAATCCTATTCAATACTTCCTCATTTGTTATGTGACCTACCCATCTAATCTTCAGCATTCTTCTGTAGCACCACATTTCGAAAGCTTCTATTCTCTTCTTGTCTAAACTATTCACTTCCATACATGGCTACACTCCATACAAATACTTTCAGAAATGACTTCCTGACACTTAAATCAATACTGGATGTTAACAAATTTCTCTTCTTCAGAAACGCTTTCCTTGCCATTGCCAGTCTACATTTTATATCCTCTCTACTTCGACCATCATCAGTTATTTTGCTCCCCAAATAGCAAAACTCCTTTACTACTTTAAGTGCCTCATTTCCTAATCTAATTCCCTCAGCATCACCCGACTTAATTAGACTACATTCCATTATCCTTGTTTTGCTTTTGTTGATGTTCATCTTATATCCTCCTTTCAAGACACTGTCCATTCCATTCAACTGCTCTTCCAAGTCCTTTGCTGTCTCTGACAGAATTACAATGTCATCGGCGAACCTCAAAGTTTTTATTTCTTCTCCATGAATTTTAATACCTACTCCGAATTTTGCTTTTGTTTCCTTTACTGCTTGCTCAATATACAGATTGAACAACATCGGGGAGAGGCTACAACCCTGTCTTACTCCCTTCCCAACCACTGCTTCCCTTTCATGTCCCTCGACTCTTATAACTGCCATCTGGTTTCTGTACAAATTGTAAATATGATAGTGTAGACAAAAAGAGAATAGATAATTTTGAAATGTGGCGTTGCAGAAGAATGTTGAAGATTAGATGGATAGGTCACGTAACGAATAGGGAGGTACTGAATAGAGTTGGGGAGACAAGAAATTAGGGGCACAACTTCACTAGAAGAAGGGATAGGTTGACAGGAGACTTTCTTAGGCATCAAGGGATCATTAATTTAGTATTGGAGGGAAGTGTGCAGGGTAAAAATCGTAGTGAGAGATGAATACAATAAGCATATTCTGGAGGACGTGGGTTGCGATAGTTGTTCGGAGGCGAAGAAGCTTGTACAGGACAGAGTAGCATCGAGAGTTGCATCAAATTATACTTCGCTCTGAAGACCACAACAACAACAACAACAACAACGTAAGAATATCAGGGTTCTAACAAGAACGTAACTACCATTTGTATATAACTCACCACTGCGGAAGAACGTGCAGCATTTAGAGTTATGTAAAGTCAGATATTAATCGTTCCTAGCGTAAATAAACTTCTTAATTTGTTAACTTATTATGGATCTGTAACTGTATTAATTGGCCAGTTCAACTATCGATACAACACTTACATTTCTAAAATTTCCTTTCCGCTCGCTGCACCTTACTGCGGGCGGACGATGTTTCGTCCTCATTTGGGCTTATGCAAGGAGCGAGCAGGTGACATTGCGGTACGGCGTGGGACTCGCATACGGGACGAAGGCGGCTCATATCACCCTCTCACTCTCTTCCTGACGTCGTAATAGGATGTTAAACCCTTATCTGCCTGCTGTTTATAGAAGTATGAATGCCACGAGAGACGGTAGCTGTTCTTAATCTACACTCCTGGAAATGGAAAAAAGAACACATTGACACCGGTGTGTCAGACCCACCATACTTCCTCCGCACACTGCGAGAGGGCTGTACAAGCAATGATCACACGCACGGCACAGCGGACACACCAGGAACCGCGGTGTTGGCCGTCGAATGGCGCTAGCTGCGCAGCATTTGTGCACCGCCGCCGTCAGTGTCAGCCAGTTTGCCGTGGCATACGGAGCTCCATCGCAGTCTTTAACACTGGTAGCATGCCGCGACAGCGTGGACGTGAACCGTATGTGCAGTTGACGGACTTTGAGCGAGGGCGTATAGTGGGCATGCGGGAGGCCGGGTGGACGTACCGCCGAATTGTTCAACACGTGGGGCGTGAGGTCTCCACAGTACATCGATGTTGTCGCCAGTGGTCGGCGGAAGGTGCACGTGCCCGTCGACCTGGGACCGGACCGCAGCGACGCACGGATGCACGCCAAGACTGTAGGATCCTACGCAGTGCCGTAGGGGACCGCACCGCCACTTCCCAGCAAATTTGGGACATTGTTGCTCCTGGGGTATCGGCGAGGACCATTCGCAACCGTCTCCATGAAGCTGGGCTACGCACGTCCGCATGTATCCCGTGCCACCCAACGTGCTCTAGAAGGTGTAAGTCAACTACCCTGGCCAGCAAGATCTCCGGATCTGTCCCCCATTGAGCATGTTTGGGACTGGATGAAGCGTCGTCTCACGCGGTCTGCACGTCCAGCACGAACGCTGGTCCAACTGAGGCGCCAGGTGGAAATGGCATGGCAAGCCGTTCCACAGGACTACATCCAGCATCTCTACGATCGTCTCCATGGGAGAATAGCAGCCTGCATTGCTGCGAAAAGTGGATATACACTGTACTAGTGCCGACATTGTGCATGCTCTGTTGCCTGTGTCTATGTGCCTGTGGTTCTGTCAGTGTGATCATGTGATGTATCTGACCCCAGGAATGTGTCAATAAAGTTTCCCCTTCCTGGGACAATGAATTCACGGTGTTCTTATTTCAATTTCCAGGAGTGTACATAACCGATTTAGGAGACAGTCTGAACAACGCTCTTAGGTTGTTTGCAGATGATGCTCAGCTACACCGTGTACCAAAGTCATCAGAAGATGATGAATTGGAAAATCATTTAGACAGGATGTAGAGGGTGCATGATGCGAAAAGTGACAACTGACACTGAACAATGAAAAGTGTGACGTCCTCCACATGAGTACCAACAAAATTACGTTAAATTTCTGTTAAATTGCACAAATACAGAAGGTTGATGATTCAACTAAGTACCTAGGATCTACAATTACGAACAACTTAAATTGGGACTATCACATACAAAATGTCGTGGAGAAGGCGAACCGAAGACTGCCTTTTATTGGCAGAACAGTTAGAAAATGCGACAAATCTTCGAGGGGCGTTCAGTAAGTAAAGCAACACACTTTTTTTCTCTACATCTACATGGATACTCTGCAAATCACATTCAAGTGCCTGGCAGAGAGTTCATCGAACCACCTTCACAATTCCCTGTTATTCCAATCTCGTATAGCGCCCGGAGAGAATGAACACCTATATCTTTCCGTACGAGCTCTTATTTCCCTTATTTCATCGTGGTGATCGTTTCTCCCTATGTAGATCGGTGTCAACAAAATATTTTCGCATTCGGAGGAGAAAGTTGGTGATTGGGATTTATTCCGTCGCAACGAAAAACGCCTTTCTTTTAACGATTTCCAGCCGAAATCCTGTATCATTTCTGTGACACTCTCTCTCATATTTCGCTAAAATCCAAACGTGCTTCCTTTCTTTGAACTTTTTCGATGTACTCCGTCAGTCCTATCTGGTAGGGATCCCACACCGCGCAGCAGTATTCTAAAAGAGGACGGACAAGCGTAGTGTAGGCAGTCTCCTTAGTAGGCCTGTTACATTTTCTACGTGTCCTGCGAACAAAACGCAGTCTTTGATTAGCCTTCCCCACGACATTATCTATGTATTCCTTCCAATTTAAGTAGTTCGTTATTGTAATACCTAAGTATTTAGTTGAATTTACGGCTTTTAGATTAGACTGATTTATCGTGTAACCGAAGTTTAACGAGTTCCTTTTAGCACTCATGTGGATGACTTCACACTTTTCGTTATTGACGGTCAATTTCGGTTGAAGAAACACGGAAATTGTTGTGGGACGACGTGGAATATTCCCGCTTCTGCCTCTATAGTTTTATGAAGTTCCGATAGGTAGCAGCTCTATACGTAGCCTTCAAAATGGCGTCTGTATCGGTGGCGCGTTACAAGCAGTGAGTTGTCGTTGAGTTTCTTTTGACCGAAAACCAGAGCTTCGCAGATATTCTCATAGCCATTTGCAGAATGACTACGGAGATCTGGCAGCGAACGAAAGCGCGGAGTCATTGGCCAGGCGTCCGTCATCATCGACAAAAGGTCCCGCAAACGTTTCCGATACCTCACTTGCCGGCGGGCCGCACACAGCTGTGACTCCCGCACTGGTGGAACGTGCGGACATTCTCATTACAAGTGATCAACGTATCGGAAACACCTCACTGCACAACTGGATGTCTTTGTTGGTAGTAATGACACACTCGTCCACCAGTTGGGATACTCAAAGGTGTGTGCCCGCTGGATTCCTCGCCGCCTAACAGATCATAAATATCAACGAAGGACCATCTGTGCGGAATTACTTGCGCGTTACGATTCCGATGCTGACAATTTTTTATCGAATGTAATCGTAGATCATGAAACATGACAAATTGGAAATTTGCGGTAAGTTTTATGGGACCAGACGGCAACAGCCTTGCCGCAGCGGATACACCGGTTCCCGTCAGATCATCGAAGTTAAGCGCTGTCGGGCGTGGCTGGCACTTGGATGGGTGGCCATCCGGGCCACCATGCACTGTTGCCATTTTTCGGGGTGCACTCAGCCTTGTGATGCCAATTGAGGAGCTACTCGACCGAATAGTAGCGGCTCTGGTCAAAGAAAACCATCATAACGACCGGGAGAGCGGTGTGCTGACCACATGCCCCTCCTATCCGCATCCTTATCTGAGGATGATACGGCGATCGGATGGTCCCGATGAACCACTTGTGACCTGAAGACGGAGTGTTTTTCTATGGGACCAAACTGCTTTGGTCATCGGTCCCTAAGCTTACACACGACTTAAACTAATTTACGCTAAGGACAACACACGCACCCATGCCCGAGAGTGGACTCGCACCTGCGACGGGGCGGGGGTGGGGGTGGGGGGGCGGGGGAGCCGCGCAAGCCGTGGCAAGATGCCCTAGACCGCACGGCTACGCCACGCGGCATGAAACATGGATTTATCACTTCGAACCGGAAATAAAACGGCAATTCATCGGATGGCGCAACATCATCTCTCCTCCGAAGAAAAAGTTCAAAACCGCACCCTCAGCCTGTATAGTGAGGGCGATAGTCGTCTGGGACCATGAAGCGGTTATTCTGTTTGATGTCCTTCCTCATAGAGCAACGATCAACCCTGAAGTGTGCCGGCCGGAGTGGCCGAGCGGTTCTAGGCGCTACAGTCTGGAACCGCGCGACCGCTACGGTCGCAGGTTCGAATCCTGCCTCGGGCATGAATGTGTGTGATGTCCTTCGGTTAGATAGGTTTAAGTAGTTCTAAGTTCTAGGGGACTGATGACCTCAGATGTTAAGTCCCATAGTGCTCAGAGCCATTTTTTTGAACTCTCTAGGTGTATTGTGCTACCGTCAGCGAATTGAAGAAACGACTTCAGCGTGACAGTCGATACAAATACGTAAACGAAGTTCTCCTTCTCCATGACAACCCAAGGCTTCACACAAGTATGTGCACCCAAGAGGAGCTCACAAACCTTGACTGGGCTGTTTTTCCTCATCCACCCTACTGGTCGAATCTGGCACCTTCCGACTTCCATCAGTTTGGCCCATGAAGGACGCTCTCCCCAGGAAGCAGTACCTGGATGAGGGGGTGGTTACTGATGCAACAAGACGTTGGCTCCGGTGTCGACCAGTAGAGAGAGTCATACCATGTGAGCATAGTGACGCTCCCAGAAAGGTGGCGTAAGTCCGTCGCACTGAAGGCAGATTATGTTGAAAAACAGAGTTTTACAGCCAAAAGAGTAGGGAATAATATGATGGCCGAGCGGTTCTAGTCGCTTCAGTCTGGAACCGCGCGACCGCTACGGTCGCAGGTTCGAATCCTGCCTCGGGCATGGATGTGTGTGATGTCCTTAGGTTAGTTAGGTTTAAGTAGTTCTGAGTTCTAGGGGACTGAAGACCTCAGAAGATAAGTCCCATAGTGCTCAGAGCCAATAATATGATGTATTGGAACCATGAATAAAGTCCACCTGCTTTCTGAAAAAAAAAGTTGCATTGCTTGTTGAAAGGCCCTCGTACTATAGAGAGTTTCTACGCTACTCGAAATTAAAATTGCTACACCAAGAAGAAATGCAGATGATAAACGGACAAATATACTAGAACTGACTTGTGATTACATTCACGCAATTTGGGTACATAGATCCTGAGAAATCAGTACCCAGAACAACCACCTCAGGCCGTAATAACGGCCTTGATACTGCTGGGCATTGAGTCAAACAGAGCTTGGATGGCGTGTACAGGTACAGCTGCCCATGCAGCTTCAACACGATACCACAGTTCATCAAGAGTAGTGACTGGCGTAATGTGACTAGCCAGTTGCTTGGCCACCATTAACCAGACGTTTTCAATTAGTGAGAGATCTGGAGAGAGTGCTGGCTAGGGCAGCAGTTGAACATTTTCTGTATCCAGAAAGGCCCGTACAGGACCTGCAACATGCGGTCGTGCATTATCCTGCTGAAATGTAGGGTTTCGCAGGGATCGAATGAAGGGTAGAGCCACGGGTCGTAACACATCTGAAATGTGACGTCCACTGTTCAAAGTGCCGTCAATGCGAACAAGAGGTGACCGAGACGTGTAACCAGTGGCGCCCGACACCATCACGCCGGGTGATACGCCAGTATGGCGATAACGAATACACGCTTCCAATGTGCGTTCACCGCGATGTCGCCAAACGCGGATGCGACCATCATGATGCTGTAAACAGAACCTGGATTCATCCGAAAAAATGACATTTTGCCATTCGTGCAGCCAGGTTCGTCTTTGAGTACACCATCGCAGGCGCTCCTGTCTGTGATGCAGCGCCAAGGGTAACCGCAGCCATGGTGTCCCAGCTGATAGTCCGTGCTGCTGCAAACGTCGTCGAACTGTTCGTGCAGATGGTTGTTGTCTTGCAAACATCCCCATCTGTTGACTCAGGGATCGAGACGTGGCTGCACGATCCGTTATAGCCATGCGGATAAGATGCCTGTTATCTCGACTGCTAGTGATACGAGGCCGTTGGGATCCAGCACGGCATTCCGTATTACCCCCCTGAACCCACCGATTCCATATTCTGCTAACAGTCGTTGGATCTAGACCAACGCGGGCAGCAATGTATCGATACGATAAACCGCAATCGCGATAGGCTACAATCCGACCTTTATCAAAGTCGGAAACGTGATGGTACGCATTTCCCCTCCTTACACGAGGCATCACAACAACCTTTCACCGGGGAACGCCGGTCAACTGCTGTTTGTGTATGACAAATCGGTTGGAAACTTTCCTCATGTCAGCATGTTGTAGGTGTCGCCACCGGCGCGAACCTTGTGTGAATGCTGTGAAAAGCTAATCGTTTGCATATCACAGCATCTTCTTCCTGTCGATTAATTTGGCATCTGTAGCACGTCATCTTCGTGGTGTAGCAATTTTAATGGCCAGTAGTGTATATTACGCGTTTCCGTCCTCTGCTGGAGTATTGCTACGCGGTGTGGGAAGTTTACTAGAAAGATTTGGCAGAGCACATAAAAGATAGAACGGAGGGCAACTTAGTTTGCATTATCGGGAAACAGGGGAGAGAGTGTTCCCGATATGTTTGGGATATCAGTCCTTGAAATGTCACTATTTCAGAGACTGTACTGGTCTCATACAGATATGATTTTATGTGTATAAACTGAAGCAGCCAGTGAAAATTTGTACCAAGGACGGGAATTGAACCCGGGTCTCCTGCTTACTAGGCAGGTGTGCTATTGACTAAGCCATCTCGGCACAGAGGCTCACACACATGCATGGATTACCGTGGCATGCCTCCATCCTGGATCCAAATTCTCACTGCCATCTCAGTCTACTTTAAATTCCCCCTTACTCTCGAACAGACCAGCAAAGTCTCTCAAATTGTGTCATTTCATTTGTACTGTATAAGTAGCTGCACCTGGGTTGCAGACTGGATCCCCCATTTACGTTCGATGTTGAGGCACTATTCCAGAACTTGGAGAGCCTTGGCAGTTCTGTTGACGTGTAAGTGGGAACTGAAAGTAGACTGGGGCGGTAGTGAGAATTGTGATCGATGAGGGAAGCTTGCCAGGGTAATCCGTGCAATTTCCTGTACCGCTGTGCCAGGGAGGCTTGGTCGCTAACGCATCTGCCTACTGAGCAGGAGACCTGGGTTCGATTCCCAGCCTCGGTACAAATGTTCACTCGCGCCTTCAGTCTATACACATAAGATCATTTTATAGTGAACATGTCCTCGGACGCGCTCGCAGTTTCAGTAAGTACAACTTCTGAAAGGTAACACCATCGGGTTTCAAAAAATTTTGATAAGTCATGTAGCACGGTGGTTCCAAAATCTTTATTAAAACTGTTTATATTTGTTTGTTTATTTACAACATGCTCCTTTACACACTATTTGTAATACTACGTGTATATAAACTCATGCTCATAAATTAAGGATAATTGCAGAATGTGGTGCCACACAACGTGGCATTACACAAAACTGGCGCTAATAGCATAGGCACATAGGGAACACACACGACACAGATCTGTAAGTCCGCGGTATTGGTGATAAGTTGAGAAAACGGTCCCGAAACACATGTGCTACAAAACGCCACTGTTTCCTGCGCATGTACCCCGAAATCAATATGGGACATGATCACCATGCACACGTACACAGGCCGCACAACAGGTTGGCATACTCTGGATTAGGTGGTCGAGCAGCTGCTGGGGTATAGGCTCCCATTCTTCCACAAGTGCCTGTCGGAGCTTCTGAAGTGTCGTGGGGGTTTGAAGAGGTGCAACGATACGTCGACCGAGAGCATCTCAGACGTGGTCGATGGGGTTTAGGTCTGGAGAACAGGCAGGCCAACTCCGCTCGCCTGATATCTTCTGTTTCAAGGTACTTCTCCACGATGGCAGCTCGGTGGGGCCGTGCGTTATCATCCAGCAGGAGGAAGGTGGGACCCACTGTACCCCTGAAAAGGCGGACATACTGGTGCAAAATGACGTCCCGATACACCTGACCTGTTACAGCTCATCTGTCAAAGACGTGCAGGGATGTACGTGCACCAATCACAATCCCACCCCACACCATCAAATCACTACCTCCATACAGGTTCCTTTCAAGGACATTAAGGTTCAAATGGCTCTGAGCACTATGGGACTTAACATCTGAGGTCATCAGTCCCCTAGAACTTAGAACTACTGAAACCTAACTAACCTAAGGACATCACACACATCCATGCCCGAGGCAGGATTCGAACCTGCGACCGTAGCGGTCGCGCGGTTCCAGACTGAAGCACCAAGGACATTAAGGGGTTGGTATCTGGTTCCTGGTTCACGCCAGATAAAAACCCTGCGAGAATCGCTGTTCAGACTATACCTGGACTCGTTCGTGAACATAACCTGGGACCACTGTTCCAATGACCATGTACAGTCTTCTTGCCACCAGGCTCTACAGGCACTCCTGTGACCAACGATCAGTGGAATGCACCTTGCAGGTCTCCGGGCGAATAAACCATGTCTGTTCAGTCGTCTGTAGACTGTATGTCTGGAGACAACTGATCCAGTGGCTGCGGTAAGGTCCCGAGCAAGTACTCCGTGGCCGTCTGCGGGCACTGATGGTGAGATATCGGTCTTCTTGTGGTGTAGTACACTGTGAACGTCCGGTACTGTAACGCGTGGACACGTTTCCTGTCTACTGGAATCGTTGCCATAATCTTGAGATCACACTTTGTGGCATGCGGAGGGACCATGCTACGACCTTCTGTGTTTGACCAGCATCCAGTCGCCCTAGTATTATACCCCTTATAACGTCATCAATATGTGTTCGTTGAGCCATTTTCAAAACACAGTCACAATTAGCACGTCTGAAAACGTCTGCACACTTACTCTCTGTACCGTACTCTGACATGCACCAACACACCTCCGCGTATGTGGACTGCTGCCAGCGTCACCGTGCAACGACCGCAGGTCAAATACACCGCATGGTCATACCCCGAGGTGATTTAAACCTGCAAACCGCCCACCAGAGTGTTATCTCACCATGTATCAGCTTTATCCTTAATTTATGAGCATGAGTGTATTTTGTGTGTATGTGTGTTTGTATTGTATGATGATGATGGGTGGAAACCGTGTGCCGGAACACAGACAATTCCTCACGAATAGCGTCAAGGCGGTTGCCAAGCTTCACGTCCCCATCCGACGGACGGATCACCACCAAGAATGTCACATGCTCTCACTTCCTGGGACACCACGGAGAGATTTCGTATTTAACCCAGGACGTTGGCGACAAGTGTGGTGAGCAGCAACTTTACGCCACCGCTTCTCCTCCCCTTGCCGGCCAAATTCTGGCGGTGGAATTTTTTTCCACCACCAGGATTCGAACCGGTTTACCCTCGGGTCGAGCGCCATTGCACAAACGTGCGTTAGCGACCTCGGCCACGGAGGCGGGTTACGCTCTTTCTATTGAGGAACTGGGTGTTGTGGAAATTAAGGAAGACCACTAATACCTCGCGACAAAATTCAAAGGCGAAAAACAAATTGTAATCTGACAAGACAAGCCACAGAAGATGTTTGTGAGAGACCATCAAAGCAAATCTAGAATCAGTTAAGAGGAGAAGATACGCAAGAAATAACAATCAGAAAGTCCACAGATTTCATAAATCTGTTTAACCTCGGGTTCATTAAATTATCAACATGCTAAATTGAGGAAACTACAGACGGGACAAATTTCTTGCTACAGAATAATGCCGAGAAAATGTTGTAGTATTTTGTGGGACTGAAATTCTTAAAATATTTACTCAGTGTGACACAATATATGTTGATGGAACATTCAAGTGTTGCAGAAAGTTTTTTTGCCACCTGTTTGCTATACTCGGGCTAACTAATAGCCATTTAATTCCAATGGTTTTTTTCTTTATTGAACGGCAAGAAAACATCATCGAGTCAGTATGCCATTCAAACAGTTGTCAATAAATGTAATGATCTAAGTCTGAAATTTTCATGGTCGACGATGTTTTCAGACTTTGCAGACAGTAAAGTGAAAACTGGAAGTGAAGTCTGGACTGATATAAGAATAAAGCCAGGCCACATGTAACTCACCGGACCATCCGACCGCCGTGTCACCAACAGCTGAGGATGCGGATAGGCGGGGCATGTGGTCAGCACACAGCTCTCCCGGTCGTTATGATGGTTTTCTTTGACCGGAGCCGCTACTGTTCAGTCGAGTAACTCCTCAGTTGGCAACACGAGGCTGAGTGCACCCCGAAAAATGGCAACAGCGCACGGCGGCCTGGATGGTCACCCATCCGCGTTCCGCCCACCACCAATAGCGCTTAACTTCGGTAATCTGACGGGAACCGGTGTATCCACTGCTGCAAGGCCGTTGCCACGATATAAGAATCCAAGCATGCAAATTTCATTTAACCCAGAGCTGGTGGCGAAAAATACGGACATTGGGACTTGCACGTGACTATTACGCAAGAAAGTAAATTGCAAGGTTTCGTTCTGGTATATTTGGTTTGTGAGTGGTGGATCCCAATATGGTTGGTGACTGTTTTGTTGAGGATTTCTTGTCAGCGATGCCTGCATCGGAAAAACTGAAAACGTTTCGCGATTACTTAGTGGAAACTTACGTAGTATAAAATGCACTGTTTCCACCATCTATATGGGCAGAACTAAGCTGTAATAGACAGCGGACTACCAACGCTTGTATAAGATGATATTCGTATCACGTCTCCTGCCGGAACATGACGTCATCTTGACACAATTAAAAAAATCTTATGGGACTCAACTGCTAAGGTCATCAGTCCCTAAGCTTACACACTACTTAACCTAAATTATCCTAAGGACAAACACACACACCCATGCCCGAGGGAGGACTCGAACCTCCGCCAGGATCAACCGCACAGTCCGATGACTGTAGCACCTGAGACTGCTCGGCTAAATCCGCGCGGCTTGACACAATATTTCGGCTGTCTATCTGGCCGCCATCTTCAGGTGAGTAAGCCGTCGCACTAACTCGCCGGTACTGAAATCAAACCGCTGTGATGTCATTTCAATTCTAGCGAGTTAGTGCGACGGCTTACTCACCTGAAGATGGCGGCCAGATGGACTGCCGACATATTGTGTCAAGCTGACGATGTGTTCTGGCTGGAGACCTAATATGAGTATCATTAATTACTACGCCAACAAAGTTTATGGAGCCACATTGCTTATGAAACTTTGCACATCAAATAACAGTCAGTTCTGGTCCTGCAGTCCATTTAAAGATTTCTTGAGGTCATTAAGCAAATTCAGCTCCACCCCAAATTGGCAATAAAGCTGTCAAAAACGAAGAAAAAGGAAAGGAACTGTCCAGATATTAAATTCATGGTAAACTTAAAAAACTCTGTGTTCTGCCTTAACGGCAGGTCTTGTTATGGGGGAAGCCTCGTCAGAGAGGTCCACCGCATGAGCGTCTAGGGAAGTGATTCCAATGGTGGTTTCCCGTTGCCTTCCACTGATGATGATGATGATGAAATGATAATGAGGACAACACAGTATCCAGTCCCTGAGCGGAGAAAATCTCCGACCCAGCCGGGAATCGAACCCGGGCCCGTGGGCGCTACAGACCGCCGCGCTGACCACTCAGCTACCAGGGCGGACATTCATAGTAAAGCAAGTGGCTACTTTCAAAGTTTGAAAATTTCCGTATTTCAGTATGTGAAATCGGTTTCGTAAAAAACCAAACTAGGAATTACAAAGAAAAAAGGAGATTTTAATTGTGCATATACGTATTAAGATATAAATTAAGAGATTTTGTAAATGTATTTAAAAATACAAAAAAAAGAATATTGCGATTTTAGATGTAGATAGCAGGATATACAAGTGCAATTAAGATATCAATGAAAAAATTTTCTAAATATTTTTAAAAATACAAAAAAATGAAATGTTTAAACATTTTTGGGGTGTGAAAGAGTTCACCTTCTCGTGGTGCACCATGGGTAAAGCTAAACGAACTGGTATTCTCAACGTGCGTTTTCTTTAAGGATGTTTGTTTTTTACATTATTAACTTATTCCCTAGAATTAGCAGCTCCCATTCAATTAATACTAGTCAGAAATTGAAACTGTATTTGGCTCACACCTCCCTAACTCTTGCGCAAAAAAGGTGTATGGTATGCTCTTTCATCCCGAGATCATCCCACCACGAGATCATAGCAGTAAGCGTCGCACTTTCCAATGTAAATTGAAGAGTATCCTCATGGTACACTCATTTTATTATTCTCTTAGTTCCTAGGATGAATTTCAGTCAATTCCCCTGTTATTCCCCTGTTTCATTGGTACTGTGGTTGTTTGTACTCATTATTTTTACGGCCTTTTTACAGCCCAACAGAACTTGACCAGTAAAAAATAAAATTCCCGTCTCACATTTAACCGTATTCACGATGAACGCGGAACAATTTTACAGCTTCTGCTATACGTACATGTGCTGGAAAGCTTTGCATGCCTGGAGCAGCCATAAAGTTTCGAATGACGAATGAGCCGGGATAAGCGCTGTTTTCTGGGCAGAAAAAGCCCGCGCGAGAACGTTAACTGTTCCGCGGGCTGTCCACACACTCCAGCCTCGTCATCCTATGCGCTGAAGAGCCGTCGCCAACTGCAAAAGACACGTCTACCTGCTTTAAACGAGAGGAATGGGTCCCATCCTTTCCAACGCCGTTACGGGCTCGGAAAGAATGGGTCTCACTTTTCTGACCGCGGGAGGAAGGGTCCTGTTCCCGCCCACGTTGTTTGTTTTCTGTATTTTTGAATCCGAATTTGTTTGTTCGTTCGTTCGCTCGTCGTCTTCGTATTTATTTCCAAGGTCAGTTTTTCGAAAAGCCTCAGGAACAATGGAGCAGTATAATTCACGCTCGAAACCGCAAACGCTTCTGACGAGATCTGTAGGTCAGACGTGTTAACGTTGGCTCTATACGATTTTAACTGAATGTTGGCTTCAATGTGTGGGCGCTGTCCCCTAAAATATTAGCTAATGACGGTACCGCCGTTGGCATCAATGTGTGCACGAAGGATAAGACGGTTTTGCGATCTTATCTGTAACAAGCGGAATTATTTTTATTATTTTGAGCTTTTCCTCATTACAGAGACTTATCTCCAACATAATAATTTACTCGGAAATTACAATATAAAGAATGAACGTACTTAAACTATATTTTCTAAATATTCCTCCAGGTGTTTCGATATTGTGCGTCCTCTTCCTCTGCGCCCATTTCCTCATTGTGTGCTGTACATTTTGGAGCCAGGTGGTCATAGATACTCCTCTTCTTCTTCTCCCCTCCGATTCCCTCCTCTATCAACTTTGGTATTCTGGCTTTCTCCATTCGTCGTGCATGCTCGTACCACTGTAATTTCTTCCTATCCATTACGTCATATATTTTTTCTTTTATTTCCATTCTCCTTATTATTTCGGTGTTCCTTATCTTTTCTTTCCTGGAGATTCTTGCCGATCTTCTCCAGAAGTCCATCCCAAGAGCTTGTAATTTTTTGATGTGGTTCAGGTTAATTGTCCAGGTCTCCGTTCCGTACAGAACCACACTCTCTAATATGGATTTGTATATTAATTTTTTAGTTCTGCTCATTACATTCCTGCTCCATAGGGCTGAGTTAAGCATCCCAACGACCTTCCGTCTGCTACTAATTCTTTTATTGATTTCTGACTCTGATTTTCCCTCGATTTCTAAAATGGATCCAAAATAACAGAAAGTGTTAATCTTCTTGATTTTCTTTCCTTCAATGTATGTTGTTGTTGTTGTTGTGGTCTTCAGTCCTGAGACTGGTTTGATGCAGCTCTCCATGCTACTCTATCCTGTGCAAGGTTCTTCACCTCCTAGTACTTACTGCAACCTACATCCTTCTGAATCTGCTTAGTGTATTCATCTCTTGGTCTCCCTCTACGATTTTTACCCTCCACGCTGCTCTCCAATGCTAAATTTGTGATCCCTTGATGCCTCCGAACATGTCTTACTAACCGGTCCCTTCTTTTTGTCAAGTTGTGCCACAAACTCCTGTTCTCCCCAGTTCTATTCAATCTTCAATGTATAGCTCATCTGAATCATTAGTGAAGTATTCTGTTTTTTGGTAATTAATCTTCAAACCCCAAGTTTTGTATGCTACTGCTAGTTGATGGCACATATAGTTGGCGTCATCCCCATCTTGTGCTACGACTACTTGATCATCAGCAAACAATAAATGATGTAGGTAAACTCCATCTCTTATTTCTAATCCTGTACTATTACATTTACGAGACCATGTTCTAAGGGTAATATCTATATAGGTTTAAAATAATGATGGAGGCATGGGACAGCCCTGTAAAAGACCTTTACTTGTTCTAAATTTCTGTGAAAGTTTATTACCAATTTTCACTTGCAAATGTTGTCTTTATACATCTGTTGTATTATTTTAATCAAGGAAGGGTTTATGTTTGCCATATGTAGTGCTCTCCAAAGTAATTTTCTTGGAACAGTATCTTACGCTTTTTCTAGATCTATGAGAATTAATCCTATATTTTTTGATTTTTCCCTATGTTTCTCCAAAATCTGTCGTAATGTGAAAATATGGTCTACACATGATCTCCCAGCACTGAATCCACATTGGTCTTCTTGGCTTCTAAAATTTTTTTCCAGTTTTTTTTTAATTACTTTCGCAAAAATTCTCATTAATGTGTTTGTAACAAATTCCTCGATACTTCGAACAAATTTTGCGATTCCTTTTCTTACAATATGGTAGTAATGTAACCTAGTTTCATCACGTGGGGTATTGAATCTTCATGTATCATTTTGTTGAAGCGCTGTGTTATCAGTTCCACAATTTTGTCACCACCGTGTTTCAGACACTCCAGATTGATATCACTTGGTCCCGGTGATTTACCATTCTTTCCTGTTCTCAACGCCTAAAGTACTTTGAAACGTCCCCTTTGAATAATTATACATGACTGTGCTTAAACTGACACACAATATTTTGTTAGCGCAACGCAATCTGACTTTCAAAATTCCCTACAAAAGAATGGCCCTGACTAACATTAAACTATACCTTTCACAAATCACTTACCTCACAAAAATCTTCGCTGCTCAAGCTACTGCAATACAGCGAGCGCCACTACTGCCAGCTAAATAAAAGATTCAAACTATGGAAGGCACTAACTACTGATAGGGATAGTTAGCAAATGAAAGATATTAATAGAGAACAAACAATGTATTTACCTTGATATCATCATATATAAATATAGCAGTTCATGACAAATTTCAAAACTCCGCCATCTCTCTCCCCACATCCACCACTGCTGGCGGCTCACCTCCAACTGCACAACGCTACGCGCTGTTCACATCCAGCTGCCTAACACTACAATGGCGAGTATTACAACAATGCAAAGCAGCCACAGACTGCACACAGCACAGCCAGTGATTTTCATACAGAGGTGGCGTTACCAATAAAAAAACTTAAACAGCCTACTTACATAGCCCTCATGCTCCCTACAAAAAATTTTACAAATTTTTTTGGGCATTTGCCAATAATAGTTTGATAAAATTTTTCATAATTACAATAACAAAGAAATCAAATGCACACACTTATTGATACAATGTTGGTCAAAAGCTAAAATTTTGTCACAGTCCATAAAGACAGTGCTGATCATTCATCACAGTAACATTGCAGTGTTTTTCTCAAAGTCTGAGCAGTAAAAGAAAATGCACACGGAAGTAGTGGATTTCCATGCAGTCTTGAAGAAGTAGTGTTGTCCTTCCAACGGAAAGACAGTGCTGACTCTTGACATGCAGACAAGTAATGGGCCACAACAGAGCAAACCCACGGCAGAGTCATTCGACGTTTTGAAGAATATTGGTAGGTAGGTCATCACAGAGTAGACCCACTGTAGTCCTGGTAGAGAGTATGGTATTGGTGGGCCACCAGAGGTGCAGACCCACTGCAGTCCTTGTAGAAATAATGGTATTGGTGGGCCATTAAAGATGTAGACCCACTGTAGTCCATGTAGAGACGGCCAGCAGCCATCTGTTGCGACTGTGCAGGTGCACAATCACCATCGAAGAGTCTTGCGGAGAATATAGCAAGTCCATAACCACCACTTGTGCACTCACAAAGTTTTTTAGAATTGTCCTTAGAACGAGCAATGCTGTTATCCAGTCCCTTGCTGAATTATCAACACCCGTGCAAACACTAACAGTCCCTACTTCTCACATATTGTCCATATACTATGACCAACAGAAATGTGTGCAGTGAAATGATACTTAATTTGAAGAACTGGTAACAATTACAATTTGATAGCATAAAAATACAATAACAAAGGTACAAAATACATCATTAAAGAACATAACAATACAGATAACATTTGTAGTACAGGTTTTACAACAGAATAGAACTAACATATACATCAGTGGAATTATGACATGAGTACATACATAAAAGATCACAATAACTTTTGAAACATCAACTTCACACATGAGCATTAAACAGAACAGAACTAATAATGTGTAAGCATATTTATAAGGTAAATAACATATTATTAATGCCAATTATATTTGAGGATAACAGTATTCCTCATCATAGTGAATGTAGCTTAGTATTAGAAGAAGAAAAAATCCTATGAAACTACACAGAGACAGGAAGAAAACAAATACACAAGGGTACACAAACATATAGTGGGATAATACAAAAGGAAAGGACAGGGTTTGTTGTACTGCAGTATTTTGCAAACAAAACTTTCTTTACTTCTTGGAGATCTCCCTTCATTCATCATTATTCACAAAAAGTCCTATCTATACCTGCTTTCTGTATTCTATTCATATTTCTTTCAATATAATTATTTCTCAGTGTACGATACTCATTTTGGCCCAAATCTTTTTCATATAACTTCGCAACGCATTCTTTACCTACTCTCCATAGTCAGTTTCTTATATAGTCTACCCCTCTTAAGCTAACTTAAATCTACTGAGCTCAGATGCTAAACTAAGGGACGAGGCAATGCAGCAGCCCAAAATAAGTAACACAAACAGCAATGACCAAAAATGGAAATTTGCAAAGCAAGCTACAGTAAATCTAAATTACCAAGCAATTCAACATTACAACTAATATGAGGCAATGCGCAGCAAACACGAAAAATAAATCAGTAGTAAACTGGCTTAGCGGAAAAACACAAATTAAAATTCAGTAGCACTATGCCTGGCAAACAGCAGCAACTTATACCTAAACATGACATAGCTCAAGCAGAAAAAATATTACAGTAAAAACAACAATGCAGATAAGGGAAATGTATATTCACATCTTAATGCCTATGTAATTAAAGTGGTGCACCACAACAACTTATTGTAAAAAAAATATTACCATGTACTTAAAAAGAAAATTATGTGTCCAGTTACTGTTACTAGTCCCTTCTTATTGTTCTTTCCTTTCCAAGTGCTCCTTTTTTTTTAAAGAATGTGGATTACAAAATTATCATTTAATAGATCTGTTGACAGAAAGTGTTCACATTAGCAAATGCATCTAAGTTTATTTTATAAAACTAATGCTGTAACACAGCTGGAAAACAGGTATCAAATGAAATAAGCAATTACGCAAACCAAAGCATACAAATATCATTCAATAGTCATGTGACATTTCATAAGTTAGAAGAAATTCTCTCAATTCTCGTAGAAAGACGCTTGTCGTAATCAGGTGTGCAGATGTAAAAATATTTCTCGTCATTTCATTAGGCATTTCAGTAAATATCATAAATTACGAGCTCCACAGTATGCTTTCAACAAGGAAATGTCAATAGCGAGGATAATGGCCTCCCCCCTTTTTTTTTTCTATCTGTACTTCCGGAAAGGCACACCCTAATGGCTTGTTCTCCAGGTGTCTGACACAGTGGTGTGCCGACGACGCACGTGCAGGTGGTCACTTAACTTTCTTACGGAAATATTTACGACAGCAGTTTCCGCTACAGTGACAGTCTCATATAAAAATTTCACAGGTCGAGAATTTACTTTGCAAATGTGTAGAAACAAAATCCTATGAATATAACAGTGTCCAAAAAATTTTCGCCGGCATTGTGATACATTCACGCATTTACACACATTTCATAACTCTTGAAGTATGATTCTTGGTTTCCAACATCCTGTTTCACAAGTCAAGAGTCCCTAACTTCTATTCATTATTCATATACATATAAACACGTAATCACATTCCTCATATATGGTAGCATCATCTTATTGACATAAACATACCTCAACAGCATAATACACATCGTCGTCGTAAAAATAACATCATAACACCTCAGTCAAATCTCAAAAAGGTCGTAGCTTTCTGCAATAATTTCAAACCATAAAAAATATTCTCTGCTCATTTCAATAGTGTCATCTGCCTCAAACGTACTTTAAAAATCATGATCTCATACCAAATACATCATTCAAAGCTCTCGTAGTATCACAATGGTTCCGAAAAATATGAGCAGTTCACAAAGTACAGACAAATACAATTTAATAAGTGTGAAGTTACCCAACTGTGTAATTGCATAAACATGTGTCACTGATGTAGTAAAAAAAAGTTTATCTCTCAGTTAAATGATCAGATAGCTGTGTAATTTATGTTTCTGAGAAATATGGTACCGATGTGTAAAGTTGTATAAGCAAATACCATATTAGCTAGGGTTCCTTGTGCTTGCCAAACACATGGTACACAAAGTAAGCATGTACCCCCCTGAGGATTAATGTAATTATACCCTCAGGTGTTACAGATTACAGCAATGGAATGAAATGTATCATGGAAAACTTTCTTTGTAATTCAAAAATCTTTAAAAATAAATGTTTTAAGTACAACATTAATCACTGAAATGCGTGTCCTGTAGCGCTAAATGTGCGTCTTGTTGTAAGATAATCTCTGTGGAAGTGTCGTAGTTATCGTCCTCCAAAAGCTAAGTTCTGCAGAAGCCAATGTACTTACCTCATGATAAACAAAAGTGAAATGCTTTGCGTATAGCTATCTTAGTTATTACGCTTATTGTTGTGATGATGAAAGTACTGTGCTGTAACGTATTGTTGTGCTATGGAAAAGGCTGTCTCCTTGTAGCTATACCACAAAAGTTACTAATAAAACATGTTTTGCTTTCCAGAAGAATTCAGAAAAACTGTGCAGATATAAAACAGATACACCGCAAAAGCAACAATGTAAATTATGTCACACATTAGTAGTGTCGTAATATAACCGTGTAGCTGTCAAAGAAACCAAATACTAAGTAATCTTTAATCTCACAGAAAGTACTTTAAATCCCAAATGTATTTTCAAGTAAACCAAAATGTTGCATTAAAATCTCATTAACAGTACTGGTAAATGTTCTAATTGTGCAACTAACAAGCAAGAATGTACAAATACAACACTGTGTCGTCTGTCCACAATAACAATGCATTCGTAATTTCTGTTTAAATAAGTTCTCTTGGTTCTTGACTGGATATTTAACTTCAAACATTATTGCATGTTAACAGTTTCTTAAGTCTTACAAAGCATACTAGTAATGTAAAGTGAAAAGTTATATGGCAAAGACAAAGTTAAAAAGCAGATTATTTTTCAATAAACGGTTTTACATATGAAATGTGGTGTAAACCTTTACTCTTCCTGGTACGCAGAGGTTCAAATTTAACACAATTATCAAGTGGTATACGTCGGTAAATAATACTGGAATTTTTCTTAAGGTTAGCGTCTATGTCATTTTTCTCTGAGCCAGCCGGCGCAAGCGGTTGCCTGCGGTGCGAGTCTTTGTCTGTCCCTTTGTTGGCGCGCGTCGTTATTGGGATTAGGAGACCTAGTTTCTACAAATTCACCGTGACGAGAGGGCCCTGCTCTGTTTGAAGCTCGCCAGTTCTGATGGAATTCAGGTCTGTCGTTTTGTCGGTAGTTTACGTAGTTTCTTTTTTGTCGGTCATGTGGTGGAGAATTTCTAACGGAATAGTAACTGCGCGCTGAACTGTTGCGTCTGAAATTACACTGTCTCCCTTGATAATAACAGTTCTGGTTACCATATTGTCTGTTTCTATTATTGTCTCTGTCATATTCATTGCCACGGAAATGCGATCTTTCTCTGTAACTATTATTACTCTGCCAACGGTTGTCATATGGGTGGTGTCTGTTTCGGTCACGATTTATGTTAAAAGAATAGCCTTGTCGTATATTATTTCTGTCATCGCGGAATTGTGACGGATGTGATCTGTAATTGTTGTTTTCTTGTTTTCGCATCCCGCGACTGTCTGTATCAATTTCCAGTTCTTGTAACAGTCCCTGAAAAGCCTCAATGTCTTCTTTGCAACGTCCTGCTAAAATAATATGTCGTAAATGTTCAGGTAATTTGATTAAGCAAATGCGGATGAGTTCTGAGGGGCTGTATGGGTTTGACAGGTATTGATTCTTGTGCAACATGTCTTCAAAATATTTCACAAGACTGGAGAATTCAGATTGTTCGAAATGTTTCATCATTATGATGCCATGTTTTACTCGGTCTTGTGTAGCTTGAGACCAATATGCTGAGAGGAAGGCATGGTAAAATTCTCCTTCACTGTGACAATCGTGAATGACCGATCGCATTCTTACAGCTGGTTCGTTCTCTAAATAGCCACACATAAAATCTAACCTGTGCTCCAATGACCAATTGGGAGGAAAACAATGAGAGAATTGATGGAGCCACGCTTGTGGATGAATGTCGTTGCCAGAATTCTTAAATGTTTTGAATTTACGTGTAGTAATGAACAGCTTATAGTCAAAGTCATCGTGTCAGCGAGTAGCATATCGGTCATTGTTATGTCGTGTCGGCGGTTCCATCACAAAATTCGGTCCACCTTGCCAATTCCTTTCATAATTGCCGAAATGCCCTGTGTTATTATTTTGTGGCTTTTCCGTATTTCTAAGTTCCTCTTCCCGTGTTGGAGCGCGAGTGTCCTCTGAAATACGTAATTCTTGTATTACTTGTGTCAGCTGATCTTGTACTTCCCGGATTTCTCTTTGGTACTGTGTATTGATTTGATTTTGATTTTGTTTGAATTTTCTTATTTGTTCATACTCTTCTGTGTCAGTGAAGGCTACGGGTCTTGTGTCATTCAGATCATCATCTACCTTTGTAGATAAGTTAGTGACCTGATCCGAAAGTTCGGCTACTTTATCCGATAGTGAAATTATTTCCTCTGTATGTTTTTCTGAACCAAGTTTCAGAGTATCTACTGTGTCCTTTAAGTTTTCCTGAGTTTTTGCAAGTTGCGTAACCGAATCAGTAGATGCAACTGAGTCAATTTTAGCTTGCAAGGTGTCGTGATTTTCATGAACAATGGTTTGCAGTTCTTTTATGGCTGCTTCGTGATTCTGTAATACATTTTCATGCCGCGAAAAAATGGGTTGAAAATGCTCACAAATTTGTGTTTTTACGTCATTACAGACTTTTTGACATTTCGATTCAATTTTATGTAACTCACTAGTTAAATCTTCACGTGTTTGTTCAAGTGTGGTGTCTAACTTTTGAAGATTTTGTCCCATTGCGTCTAACTGTTGTTGTGTTTGTCTCTGGTGTTGTTCCATTGTGTCTAACTTTTGAAGCTTTTGCTGTGTTTGTCTCTGATTTTGTTCCATTGTGTCTAACTTTTGAAGATTTTGTCCCATTTGTTGCATTAATTGTAATAACAATGTATTAGTGTCTGGAATCTGTTCCTCTGTTCTTTTTGGCAGGGAATTTGCACCGGCAACATTCACATTTTGACAAGCGGAAAATGTGTCTTGACTCATTTGAGAAAACGGTGAGGACGCAAAACCTGAATCTACAGTATTTGTAAAATTGTGTCCTGTCATTTCGGATTCCTGAGGCGAGCTGTTGCCGACCGATCGATCGATAATGCTTCCCTGTTCACTACCTGTTTCACTGCCTACACCATTATTTGACGCCCGCTCCATTTCCCTGTGCACAGTTACCAAATTACTACTTTGAACATTAGTAAATTCATTACTCGGCGGCGCTGATATGCTACGCTCTTTGTCACTATTATTTCTCAGTTTAGTTTGGTGCCTAGTATTACGTTTTTCACACGCCATTATTGTCACAGTATTTCACACGACAACACAGAAAAACACAATTTGAATAGCAAAAATAAGAGAACACATTAACATAGCACTGAAAATAATATGTAGTTAATTACAAGCGCAGCTGCGAAATACTTGGTGCAAATCTACATGCATACCACAACTGTTTTACAGTACAACAATGAAAAACCACAACTACCAAGGAAATTCTCTCTATAATTACGCGCTAGCAATAAACAAAAGCTACACTAAATACACAAACTACAAGAAAAAAATCAGAAGATTTCAGTGAGGTATCCTGGCAGGGTCGCCATATGAAACGTCCCCTTTGAACAATTATACATGACTGTGCTTAAACTGACACACAATATTTTGTTAGCGCAACGCAATCTGACTTTCAAAATTCCCTACAAAAGAATGGCCCTGACTAACATTAAACTATACCTTTCACAAATCACTTACCTCACAAAAATCTTCGCTGCTCAAGCTACTGCAATACAGCGAGCGCCACTACTGCCAGCTAAATAAAAGATTCAAACTATGGAAGGCACTAACTACTGATAGGGATAGTTAGCAAATGAAAGATATTAATAGAGAACAAACAATGTATTTACCTTGATATCATCATATATAAATATAGCAGTTCATGACAAATTTCAAAACTCCGCCATCTCTCTCCCCACATCCACCACTGCTGGCGGCTCACCTCCAACTGCACAACGCTACGCGCTGTTCACATCCAGCTGCCTAATACTACAATGGCGAGTATTACAACAATGCAAAGCAGCCACAGACTGCACACAGCACAGCCAGTGATTTTCATACAGAGGTGGCGTTACCAATAAAAAAACTTAAACAGCCTACTTACAACTTCACTTTCTAAAATCTGGATCTCATCATCTTGATGTCCTTTTTCCTCCACTGTTCCTTCTTCTAGATATTCTTCTCTGTCCTCATTTAATAATTTTGGAAATACTCTTCCCATTCCTTTTGTGTTATCAGTTGGAGATTGGTTTTGCTTTTTGTATCCTTTCGAAGCCCTTTTAATACTGACCATGCTTCTTTTGCTCTCCCAAATCCTAAATTGCTATTCACCTTGGCACATGTTCTTTCCCATGCTTCATTTTTTACCATCCTTATTTTTTTCATCACTTCATTCTTCTTTTCCTTGTATATTGATCTTCTTTCTTCTGATTTATCATTCAACCACTGAAGGAACGCATTTCGTTTTTTTCCAACGAGGACCTCTATTTCCTCTGACCACCACTCTGCTGCACGGTTGTGGTTGCTAGCTTTTTTACCCAACACCTTTGTCGCTATGATTTTCATATTAGTTTTTATATAATCATATATTTCCTCTGTACTTCCTTCAGATGATTCGACCAGTTTCCTTAACGTTGGCTCTATACGATTTCAACTGAATGTTGGCTCCAATGTGCGGGCACTGTCCCCTAAAATATTGGCTAGTGACGGTGCGACCGTTGGCATCAATGTGTGCACGAAGGATAAGACGATTTTGCAGTCTTATCTGTAACAAGGGGAATACACACCTGAAAAAATATTGCTGTTACGTTCCATTTATTGATGAAATTATTACGGCGAATATTTATCAGACTGGTTCCACGACATAAGGAAGAAAAGTACATATGCGGTATTTGAAGTCTTACCGCCAGCATGGCAACCGCAAACTTTAACCACCGCGCTTTGCACACTTGATCGAATCATAGGAGTACGCATAAGATTTCAAAATGGATTTTCTCAGAAACTAGGGTCCGCCACAAGAATAGCCTTAGCCAAGTACTCAGGACAGGTCCGCCCCCCTTCCCCCCCCCCCCCCCCCCCACACACACACACAAACAAACCTAAGACTCATCAAAATCCATGACTAACAGATTTGATGCTCAGCTTGTAAGACATAGTCTGAGGCTGCAACATTACGGGAAACGAGTCAAAGGATCTATTTAAGCTCCTCTTTCAATGTCCGTAGTTATATCTGAGGCGTTCCAACACTGGATGGTGGCGCAGCAGTCATTCCATCGATATGCTGAGCCGGTAAATGAGTTGGAATGGCATAAAACAGACCGTGAATGGACTTATAGTGGATTCGAAACTAGATCCTCTTGAGTAAAGGATTCATTTTCTAACAACGGCTCCACCTCTTTCAGGAAAAATAAACGTGGAAAACTTTAAAATAAGTTGGAGTCATATAAAGTTTGATGAAAATCTGAGTACAGTTATATTAAAGATGTATACTTTAGTGCCTTTGTTTGTTTTGTCTAGTGCAATAATTATATAGCGTTTCCCCTCCCTCAATCCTAGGTGGTAGTTGTCAGTAGCGATCGATTCGGAGTTAGCGAATCGCGCGCACATCCCATGTCTTTTGGCCATGAAATTTTGCACTCCGGTGGCTACTCCATGGTAGTAGCACCCAATATACAGGGTGTCTCTTCGAAGAGTCGTCAGGAGCATTTTCTCTGATGTTTCGACAGATAATTTGCAATTTAATTTTTGCCACGTGTAGCTAGAGTCAGCCCCATCGTTTCTTTCACGCAACGCCGATTGTCAATGTGATGTATCGGTTTGCCTCTCGTTCAAATAAAGTGATTTTTAAAGTGGAATTTCACTGTCCCATTCGACAGAGTGATCCCAAATTAGTCTAGTGCGATATTCGTTTTATCGATATGTGTTAAAAAACAGGGACTGCGCTAGTTGCTACTGCCACGCAGATGTGCTCCTCAGTCGCTGATGGAATACTGCTGATTGTTTGTGTTTTTCTGTTCCCATTAATACACATCGATAAAACTAAAAACGCACTAAACTGATTTGGGGTCGCTCTATCGAATGGGCACTTAACATTAAGATTAAAAATCATTTTGTTTGTGATGGGAAACAAACCGATGTTTTCCGTCTACAATGGGCGTCGTATGTGAGAGCAGGACTTATTTGATCTGACCCCAGCTACACGATGCAAAAATGAAATTGCAAATCTCTGCGGAAACACCTAAGAAACGCTACTGACGACCCACAAGAGAGGCACCCGGTATAGCAGACAGTCAAATGAAAACGAGGCAGATGGAAGAAAGTAAGTAAACTGTTTATTATTATTTCAACAGTAATCGTCACGTCTGTTAACACATTTATTGCACATTGAGACAAGACGGTCAATGTCTTCATGGAAAAATGTTTGCCATTGCTTACGGAACGATGATTGTACCCAGGCGTGCGCCTCTTCCTCCGACGCTAAGCGACGACCACTAATGTCTTTCTTCAGAGCTCCAAAAATATGGATAACGCATGGGGAGAGGTCGGGACTGTATGGAGGACGTGTAAGGGCTTCCCAGCGAAACTTCTGCAATTCAGTCGAGACAAACGTGGCAACATGTGGCCGGACATTATGTTGGCAGGTTGTTTCAATATTGAATTCCTTAACGATTTCCGAAAAAGTGCCCCAAGCGTCTAGCTCCAACTACCATTCCGCGATCTGAGTCTGTTAATTACCATTGTGCCGCCATAATCACGTCGAACACTTTTTTACATGAATCACCTGAGTACAAATGTCAGCGGCGCCAATGTTCCGCCCTTTTATATCTTGTGTACGTGATACAACCGACATCGGTACAAGCGCATATCGTTACCCTTGATTTTTGTCACCTTAGCGTACAGAAGCCAAGCTGGAAAAATGCGAATAACAGAATGTCGAATATTCGAAAATGCGTGGCTGGCGGAGTACTTTCAAATGGTTCAAATGGCTCTGAGCACTACGGGACTTAACATCTGAGGTCATCAGTCCCCTAGAACTTAGAACTACTTAAACCTAACTAACCTAAGGACGTCACACACATCCATGCCTGAGGCAGGATTCGAACCTGCGACCGTTGCGGTCGCGCGGTTCCAGACTGAAGCGTCTAGCACCGCTCGGTCACAACGGCCGGCGGCGGAGTACTCTTCCAAGAATTTCTTCAGCGGACGGATTGCAACAACGCCATGCCGCATAGAGATGCTCTAACAGCTGATATGTATTTTTCTGTTTTAAGGAATTTGAAGCCATTTCGACTATTTTTCGACCATGTATGTCTCAAGAAATATGTAAAGGGTTTTTTAATTACCTCTACCAGTCACAAACTTTGTCAACTATTGTATTACTTATTAATTTAGCGACATGTTTCGAGGTAATACCTCGTCTTCAGGCTAAATGGCATTACAAAAACAACTTTACAATAAGACCATACTGATGTTACACAGTCTTTTCGTAAATGCTGTGGTCATCCTGTGGAAGAATAGAAAACTTAATAAGAGGTGATGTCACTTTGGAAGCTGGACTAATGTTTGCACGAAAATGTTTCGTAACGGTCACTGGCTTTTTTTCTTCTGGCGTGGCAGTCTCGTTGTGATGGGGTGCCTCCATTTCTGTGGCACTCCTGGTCGCTGTTCACAAATTGTCACTAGCATAACAGCAACTTCGAAACACGGCCACCAACAGTTCTGTAGTGCAGTGGACAAGATGGTGGTCGAAATACAGCTGGTTTCGATTTGACTATCGATTTGTCGATCTATGTGGTATCAGGTGTTTACCTGTCTTCTGCATGTCTTGTTATCGTAGTACAGATGTAGGTAGACGAAATACATTAGAAATTGAGCATCTGTTACAATATTATTGAACACATCATGATATAAACTATTTATTTTACATATGTCCAAGCTATTGCTGGGGCTAGAGTCAAACGACTATGTCTCTAATATAGCAGTAACTTGGAGTCCGCATCTCGTGGTCGTGCGGTAGCGTTCTCGCTTCCCGCGCCCGGGTTCCCGGGTTCGGTTCCCGGCGAGGTCAGGGATTTTCTCTGCCTCGTGATGACTGGGTGTTGTGTGATGTCCTTAGGTTAGTTAGGTTTAAGTAGTTCTAACAAGGGAACGTCCCCATCGCACCCCCCTCAGATTTAGTTATAAGTTGGCACAGTGGATAGACCTTGAAAAACTGAACACAGATCAATTGAGAAAACAGGAAGAAGTTGTGTGGAACTGTGAAAAAATAAGCAAAATATACAAACTGAGTAGTTCATGGCAAGATAGGCAACATCAAGGACACTGGGAGCGCAGGAGCGCCGTGGTCTCGTGGTAACGTGAGCAGATGCGGAACGAAAGGCCCTTGGTTCAAATCTTCCATCGAGTGAAAACTTTAATGTTTTATTTTCAGTTTATGTGACAAACTCTTACGTTTTCATCACTTTTTTGGGAGTGATTATCACATCCACAAGAAAACCTAAATCGGGCAAGGTAGAAGAATCTATTTACCCATTCGCCAAGTGTACAAGTTAGGTGGGTCGACAACATATTCCTATCATGTGACGCACATGCCGTCACCAGTGTCGTATAGAATACATCAGACGTGTTTTCCTGTGGAGGAATCGGTTGACTTATGACCTTGCGATCAAATGTTTTCGGTTCCGATTGGAGAGGCACGTCCTTTCGCCTACTAATCGCACGGTTTTGCGATGCGGTCGCAAAACACAGACGCTAAACTTATTACAGTGAACAGAGACGTCAGTGAGCGAACGGACAGATAATAACTATGCAAAAATAAAGAAAGTAAAATTTTCACTCGTGGGAAGACTTGAACCAAGGACCTCTCTTTCTGCAGCTGCTCACGCTTCCACGGGACCACGGCGCTCCTGAGCTCACGTTCTCCTTGATGTTGCCTATGTGGCCCATGGACTACTCAGTTTGTATATTTTGCTTATTTTTTCACAGTTCTACACAACTTCTTCCTGTTTTCTCAATTGATCTGTGTTCAGTTTATCAAGGCCTATCCACTGTGCCAAGTTATAACTAAATCTGAGGGGGGGGGGGGGGGTGCGATGGGGAGGTTCCCTTGTAAGTTCTAGGGGACTGATGACCATAGATGTTAAGTCCAATAGTGCTCAGAGCCATTTTTTAGTAACTTGTAAACAGTTAGACCGCCATCTTGTCCACTGCGATACAGAACTGTTTGTGATCGTGTTTCGAAGTTACTGCTATGGCAGTGACAATTTGTGAACAGTGACCATGAGAGCCACGGAAATGGAGGCACCCCAGCGCATCACAACGAGACTGCCACACCAGAAGAAAAAAGTGAGTGACCGTTACGAAACATTTTCGTGCAAATATCAGTCCAGCTTCCAAAGTGACATCACCTCTTACTATGTTTTCTCTTCTTCCACAGGATGACCACAGAATTTACGGAAAGACTGGGTAACATCAGTATGGCCACATTGTAAAGTTGTTTTTGTAATGCCATTTAGCCTGAAGATGAGGTATTACTCCGAAGCATGTCGCTAAATAAATAAGAAATACAATAGTTAACAAAGTTTGTGACTGGTAAAGGTAATTAAAAAAAACCTTACATATTTTTCTGTGTGTGTTGTAGTTTCCGCGCAGTTATCTTCTGAGACCGTGGAGGTACTTACGAATAACCCTTAAGTCTCAGCATCTGTTTTCAGTCGGTGGCGTTATGTAAACAGCAGAGCATTGCGAAGCAGAAGCGGCTAGATTAGATTAGTTTTTCGTTCCATAGATTCGTGTTGAGGAGATCCTCGTGTATGTGGAACATGTCAGTTCTTTCTTTTATGCTGAAATAACAATACTAATAGTATGAATATATACAATACACCATTTGTTTCTATTAAAAAATTCGTCAATGGAGTAGAAGGAGTTGGCCACTAGTAAGTCTTTCAGGCTCCTTTTAAACTGATCTTTATTTGTAACTAAATTTTTTATGTTTGCTGGCAAATGATTGAAGAGGAGTGTTCCTGAGTAGTGGACCCCTTTTTGATCTAAAGTAAGTGCTTTTAAGTCCTTGTGCAGATCATTTTTGTTCCTGGTATTGTATGTATGAACTGAGCTGTTTGTTGGAAAAAGAGATATATTATTTAGGACAAATTTCATTAAGGAGAAAATATACTGAGAGGCAGTAGTTAGTATACCCAGTTCTTTGAAGAGGTTTCTACAAGACGTCCGTGAATTTACTCCACAGATAATACGTATTACACGCTTTTGGACTCTGAAAACTTTTGTTTGACTTGAAGAGTTACCCCAAAATATTATACCATATGACATTATGGAATGAAAGTAGGCAAAGTATGCAAGCTTTTTCATTTTTATGTCGCCTATGTCTGCTAACACTCGAATTGCAAATACAGATTTGTTAAGGCGTTTGTGCAGTTCTTTGGTGTGCTCCTCCCAACTGAATTTATTATGAAGTTGTAATCCCAGGAATTTAAGACTGTCAACCTCTTCTATTTGCTCTTCTTCATACTTTATGCATATGCTGGGTGGAAACCTCTTACATGTTCTGAATTGCATATAGTGAGTCTTTTCGAAGTTTAATGTCAGTGAGTTGGCTTTAAACTGTGTATTAATATCCATGAAAATATCATTAGCAGAGCTTTCTAGAACTACACTCGACATACTATTTATTGCAGTACTTGTGACATCTGCAAACAAAACGAACTCTGCTTCTGGCAGTGTAACTGATGAGAGGTCATTAATGTACACAAGCAATGACCCTAAGATGGATCCTTGAGGGACACCACATGTAATTTCTTCCCATTCTGATGATGACTGATGACTTAATTCACTAGTCCCTTGCACTGACACCCTTTGTTTCCTGTTAGCGAGGTATGACTTGAACCATTTTGCAGCACTGCCCCTGACACCATAGAATTTTATTTAAAAGGATGTTGTGGTTCACACAGTCGAATGCCTTTGACAAATCACATAAAATACCTGCTGCTTGTAACTTGTTATTTAATGAATTAAGTACATTTTCACTGGGAGTTAGCTATATCAGCTGAGAGAAGTTTTGGCGGGAACTGCGGGGGGTGGGGGAGTGCGAGACCTGGTGGGGCGTCCCTCGGGAAGATTCCCCGAAGGGGCGGCACCCTGCCTGTGGGTTTGGCGCGCTGGCTGAATGGGCGGCAGGGGGCGGTAGCGCGCGCGCACACACACACATACACACACACACACACACACACACACACACACACACACACACACAGGCGCTACACAGGAGTGGCCGTCTAATGAAGCGGCGAGGCACAAACAGGCCGGCCTGCGCGGCTTTGTGCGCTCCTACCTGTGCTGCACCTGTGCCGCGGCCGGGCTTCTCCCAAGGACATCCCCGAATCGTAACAACAGCGCACAGCTGGCTGCCCCTCTGCCTTTCAGGCGCGCGGAATCCTCCTACAAGGGGAGTACCCCAGCTCCAACTGCTGAAACGTAAGAAAAACTGGTTTTAAAATACGGATGTATGTCTGCTTTATCACCCGTTAGGGCCAAATGTACGGTGGCTCAGTGGAAAGTAGCGCGCCTGCCCTTCGAATGCAAATGCAATATTTCGACTTCGGAAATAGACTAAAAAGCTACAACAAATGACAGTTTTATGCAGTAATTGATTGTTAACATTCTTTTGTCAGCATTTCGGTTTATTTCATCAGTGAGTTAGATGTTGCGGTCTGCAACATGGGGTTGGAACATATACATGTACATACATACTCCGCACTCCACCATACGGTGCGTGGCGGAGGGTACCTCGTACCACAACTAGCATCTTCTCTCCCTGTTCCATTCCCAAACAGAACGAGGGAAAAATGACTTCCTATATACCTCTGTACGAGCCCTAACCTCTCTTATCTTAAAACTTTGAACATAGCTGCTAAGGTTCAGTGACCGTGTCAGAATTATATTGGAACAAATAAGTCCTCGGTCACAACTATTAAGTCAAAAGACCTGGTTTCGACGCTACTATGAGCGTCGTCTTCAGAATTAGACTAACTGTTCTAAAACATATTAGGTATATAGTACATTAATAAAATTAAAGTTTTTACTGACTGGAAAAGATGCAGTACTTACAAGTCACATATTAAAAAAGATCTAAGCCGGAGAGGCGACGTCATAAACAGTTGTGAGATGGCGAGCCGCTAAGGGCTGCTCGTACTGTGAACAAGGGTTGTTTTAGAACAGTTAGTCTAATTCTGAAGACGACGCTCATAGTAGCGTCGAAACCAGGTCTTTTGACTTAATATTTGTGACCGAGGGCTTATTTGTTCCAATATAATCTCTTATCTTATCTTTATGGTCTTTCCGCGAAATGCAAGTTGGCGGCAGTAAAATTGTACTGCAGTCAGCCTCAAATGCTGGTTCTCTAAATGTCCTCAGTAGCGATTCACGAAAAGAACGCCTCCTTTCCTCCAGAGACTCCCACCCGAGTTCCTGAAGCATTTCCGTAACGCTTGCGTGATAATCAAATCTACCAGTAACAAATCTATCAGCCCGCCTCTGAATTGTTTCTATGTCCTCCCTCAATCAGACCTGATAGGGATCCCAAACCCTAGAGCAGTACTCAAGAATAGGTCGTATTAGTGTTTTATAAGCAGTCTCCTTTACAGATGAATCACATCTTCCCAAAATTCTACCAATGAACCGAAGACGACTATCCGCTTTCCCCACAACTGCCATTACATGCTTGTCCCACTTCATATCGCTCTGCAATGTTACGCCCAAATATCTAATCGACGTGACTGTGTCAAGCGCTACACTACTAATGGAGTATTCAAACATTACAGGATTCTTTTTCCCATTCATCTGCATTAATTTACATTTATCTATATTTAGAATTAGCTGCCATTCTTTACACCAATCACAAATCCTGTCCAAGGCATCTTGTATCCTCCTACAGTCACTCAACGACGACACCTTCCCGTACACCACAGCATCACCAGCAAACAGCCGCACATTGCTATCCACCCTATCCAAAAGATCATTTATGTAGATAGAAAACAACAGCGGACCTACCACACTTCCCTGGGGCACTTCCGATGATACCCTCACCTCCGATGAACACTCACCATCGAGGACAACGTACTGGGTTCTATTACTTAAGAAGTCTTCGATCTACTCACATACTTGGGAACCAATCCCATATGCTCGTACCTTAGTTAGGAGTCTGCAGTGGGGCACCGAGTGAAACATTTGGGCGGAGTGTCATTTGCACGGAGCTGGGGCTATTGCCGGGACAAAAGGGTTTTCACAGGTACAGGCACACTAAGAAGTCTAGCAGTTCTGCACGGCTACTCGTGGGAGCTACTTCGCGGTCACAATGCAGCAGTAAGCAACTAAGTATCGCTTACAGAGTGGTTCAGTTAAAATATTTCGTGGTAAATAAAGTTTTAAGACTGTGTAAGAGGTCCGAGCAGATGTAATTTTATGCAAGAGGTCCAAGCAGATGTAATACAGATGTAATTTTATGTAAGAGGTCCGAGCAGATGTAATTTCGATGTATTGCTCATGCGCTGCCTGCGATATGCAAGGTATAAGAGAATCGCTGACCAGAGAGCAGTGTTGACTCAGTAAGAACTGTGTAGCTGTAGCAGTAAGTTGTTGCTAGTCTTCGCTAGTCTGCGCTTGTGTAGAGTCTGCACTGCTCTGGTCTGGTGTATCGTGTTGGCTGGCCGGTCGCGGTGCAGCGATGCCGGAGCCTGAGTATTATTCTATAAGGTAAAAAGCAGCCTCGCGCATATCTAGTAATGTTATGTGAACTCCGATGTAAATGTTTTAAAAATGTCCTAATAATAATCTTTGTGATATAAAGTAATTTTTTTACAAGCATTCATTTCAGTTTAAAGAATTTACTAATTTCTCCAATCCATGAACATTCCGATTGTTGCAAAAGAAAAATCAGTTGCTTCCTTTCATAAATGACAAATCTATCGACCAGCACTGCACAGAGCTGTGCCGGAAAAAGGTTATTGTAAGAGCAGATAGTTGGCGACTTTATTGCGGTAAGAATTTTTGCTTTTTTATTCAGAATGATCTTACAGGGCCATGACGCAGCACTGCTGTCTTCCAAAATTTACCAGGTTACTGAATTTATTTTTTATTACGAGGTTTAGGAATTTTTCTGTTTCGAGCTTACATTAAATGGGAAACAAATTTTGTGTGGAGGTTAAATGTGAATGAATTTCTGTACGGAGGTTATAAATGGGAACCAATTTTGTTCTGAGGTTATACTAAAATTAGAATCAGAATCATATTCATTATTATTATTTATTATAATTTTTGTGGGGAGCTTATACTAAAATTAGAATCATAACCATATTATTATTATTATATATACAATTTTTTGTGGGGAGGTTACACTTGGCGACAACCGGCCAGGATCGTATTCTTTGTGAATCTCTGAGAAGCAGTCATATATCTGCTCTTATTTACTTAAATGTAGTTTGCATCTGGCGCAACGCATTTACTAATTTGTCACTCTTTCTTTCACAGATCATCGGCAATTTATTGCTCTTTGTTGTAATAGTGTTTGTTCCATTTTTGCTTTGACTTTGTTTCATTTTTGTGAATAATTTTGATTTGTGAAAAATGCCGCGAAAAACTGTTAATAGTACATCGCAATGTGCAGTGAGTGAAATAGCCGACTTGAACAATTTGACCGATAATACTAGCGACACTCAGTGTCTTAATGATAGTCCTCTATTTACAGACAATCAGTGCGTACCGACCACTAGTAATGATTTTAATGCTAATTATGAGCAAACAAATTCAATTGTGTCCTCTGTTAATTTAACGACAATTGATGACGCGGCACGTTCTGATACAACGAACGTTGCCCACTTTGACATACCCGATTTGCAAAATTCACGTAGCGAACAGATAATTGTTTCTAATGAAGGTGAACAATGTACTCAAAATATGTCAGATTTATTTGATTCCGGTGTAGTGACCAACAGCGCATATCCAATTGGCGAACCTCCTCAAGAATCAGAGAATGACCAAATGGTTACACAAAACGTGACAAATGTAGATACACCAACACACAGTACAGAGAATAGAGCCGCTAATTTTGGCTGGGATCAAGTTGTAGCATTATTACTACAACTCAAGAAAGAACAAGACGACCATTTCAAACAACTTAATGAATCGTACAAACAACGTAATGAAAATCTCAAACAATGGTTTGAAAAACTGAACAACAGTTTCAAACAGTCGAATGAAAAACACGACAACTTTAATGAACAGAACAAACAACTTAGTGAACAGCCTACAGCCGTTGCCGTGCAACGTCATGATACTAAAGAACAATTACGTGAGGAAATTAAGGCTTGTGCTAGGAATAGTAGCGAAGAGTTACGTGATACACGTGTAGACACAACGAAATTACTTAGAGATGAAAGTAGTGCAGTCACTGAACAATGTTCTGAAAATGCAACACAGTTACGCGACGAGATTAGATTAATGTCAGCAGAACTTTCACGCACCTCGGATGCGAAAGTCGATAGGAAATTTGAACAACAGAACAGCCAACTTGACGAACGTTTTAAAGTGACAGAAATGAAAAGTGTTTAAGTCACTAACGCGTCACAGCATACACCACTCTCCGAACATTTGTAACACTCACACAGCCAGTGTAACTTAGGAGATTTAGAGAGAGTACGTGACTTAGAAGATACCGAACAGACACAGACAAATAGATTGTCATACAATTCTGAACCTGTTCACACATTCAGAGACGATAATTTTTATTATAAGCACTTTCTATCCGTTTGGAAATTTAAAAATGACAGAACACTTTCGACTGGATACGACAATTTATTTTTGTACTTTCACAAGTTTGGCCTGTAACGCAGAACTAGGATTGGACTGGATACAACAACTTGCTTTTGAATTTTCACCGCCATTGCGTGTAATGCAGAAATTAAAATTTATTTGCAGCGCGTAAGAGACCTCAGGGTATTCATTACACTTCGACGAATATGTGCCGTAGCGTGTACAGGGCCCCGAGCCGTAGTAGTGCTATTTCATCTTTAGTTTTCTGCACTGCTGCCTTCTCTTCTACTATCCTTTATATCTATCAAAACAGCTCTTCTACTATCGATCTATCTAGGATTAAGGATAAGTAAAGAAAACCTGATATGACGAGTTTTAACGAAAGTGACAGTTTTCATTAGACGCTCCAGAAATGACAACCACGAGAACTTTAATACCAGACAAAAATTTAATCATCAGTATGTGTAAAATTATCAGCAACAGGAACCACATTTTTGTAACAATAGAGGTTTTCCCCAACAACAGCAACAAAACCAGCCGGTTAGCATACCTAACCAACAATGTAATGTGCAAGGTCAACCAAGCTTTAATGTTTCGCCGCCTACACGTATAGCGTCGGCTCCGCCAAATAGTGACGCACAGCAACAAGGAAATCAGTACGTACAGAAAACACACCATTTCAACTCATATCGCAATGAACTGTATAGAAATGACTATCATGACAGACGTAAAAGTAATGAGCACAATTTTCAGCGTACATTTAATAACAGTCGGTCTTATCAGCAGCAAAAACATCTGCCACAACATATAATCATGAATGAACCAGACAGTAGGTATCATCCAGAGCGTAATACGTCTGCAAGAAATAACAGAACAGTTCAAATAGTCGAAATGCCACAGAATCCTCCTGAAAATAATAACACGTCAGATAGAATTTGGCTAGATACAGTACAGGTTGCATCTTCCAGCAACGTAAGCAATACTTCAGATACACGGAATCTTGTTCACGAAAATGTTATTACTTTTGACGATATCCGAGACACTCTTTTGCAGGAAAGACCAGTTGTTCAAAAAACCATTTCACACCCTGTCATCGAAGTTAAAATTGGATCATCGAAATTTTCAGCAGTAATCGATTCTGGATCACCTATGTCAGTTATAAACGAAGAAACTTTTAACGAGTGTAACAAAGAAAATACCTATCCTACGTTACCTTTAGGCAAAACGAAAGTAAAAGGAGCAGTATCGAGTAAAGGAGTAAATGTAAAATTACAGACACATTTATCATTTTGTATCGCAGGTCATACATTTCACTCAAATTTTTGGATTATTCCGTTATTGACGACAGACATTATTTTAGGTACGAATTTTCTGGTACAACACGATGCCATTATTGACTTTCAAAATTCCTATTTAATGTTGAAGGATGAAAATGTACAACTAGCTTTAGAATTTCAGCACTCATTATCTGCAGAAGAACAAACAATTAATCGTACAGAGGTCATTTCCGTATCACGTAGCGTAGACTGTCATTCCACATTGTTCACAGATACGTACGTACACAACTATAATACTCCAGACGAAGCCGACTATGACGTTATACAGATGATTTCTGATAAAGTTAAACAGAGCAGTGCAAATACACAAAATTCTTTTACAGCAAGCTCCAGTTTTTGACAACGTTCCTGGTACTATGTCCGGTTTTATGTATGAATTTCAAGTTAAACAGCACGACGCATTTAAAGCCAAACATTATCCCATTCCGTATATTCACAGAGAACAAGTTAAGAAAGAATTGCAAGCTATGCTTGACCAAGGAATTATTGAACCGGCAGTTAGTCCGTACATAAACCCGCTCCATATTGTTAAGAAAAAGGATGGTTCACTTCGCCTCGTACTTGATTCGCGTCACATCAATGACATTATTATTAATGAAACAGATTGCCCACAGACACTAGAAGAACTTCTACAGAAATTTCATGGTACTGCTATTTATTCCACATTAGATTTGAAATCGGGATTTTGGCAAATTCAGCTCCATCCGGACTGCAGAAAGTACACGGCTTTTCTCTGTTTTGGTGACTGTTATCAATTTTGTAAATTACCGTTCGGTTTAACTAGTTCTTCAGCAGCATTTATTCGCGGATTGAATACTATACTTCCGACAGAATTAAAAGACAGAACCACAACGTATGTAGACGACATTCTTATTGCAGAAGCTAACTGGTCTGAACACAATCTGATTCTTGAACAACTGTTACGAACTTTTCGTGCACAAGGACTCACAGTTAATCTCAGTAAATCGCACTTTGGCAAGACCTCTATAAACTTTCTTGGACATGTAATTTCAGCAGAAGGCATTGCGCCTGACCCGGAAAAACTTCAAGCTTTACGCGACATTACTATTCCTACGACGAAGGAACAACTACGCAGCTTTTTGGGTTTAATTAACTTTTTTCGTAAATTTATTCATTACTCTGCTTTAGACACCCCTAGATTATGTCAATTGACGGGTAAAAACACTATTGGGTCCTGGGATAGCCAAGCACATTCTGAATTTGTCAATCTAAAACAAGCTTTGTTGAATGCACCACTTTTATCACATCCAGATCTTACTAGAAATTTTTCCATTGCCACCGACAGTTCTAACACCGCTTTAGGCGTACACATTTTTCAGGAAATTGAAGAAGATGGTTGCACAGTAATTAAAAACATCGCCTTTGCGAGTCGCATTCTGTCACCTGCTGAACGCAATTATTCTGTTACAGAACTAGAAACATTATGTGTTGTATGGGCATTTACGAGATTTAGGCATTTTCTTTATGGAAGACACACTACCGTTTACACAGATCATAGAGCTATACAGTTTTTACTTTCCGCAAAATTTACACACGACAGGTTAAGCAGATGGAAACTTTATTTACAGGAATTTAATTTTACAATTGTTCACATTCCCGGTACACAAAATATTGTAACAGACGCACTATCCCGTTCTCTCAGCAACAATCAGCAAGACATCGCAACCAACTTCTGCAACACAAATTTCAGCGTCATGTATATTCAACAAGTTGCATTTGAAAATTTCATTTCGTCGTCATTACGAGACATAGCACAAGAGCAGAGTAAAGACAACGTATGGAAAGAAATTAAACACCTTTGGCAAGATAGGAATAATGTTACCATCAGAAACCATTACACTGTACGCAATAACATTCTGTTACGCCGCTCTCACCCTGACAGCAACAATTGGTTACTATGTATTCCTGACGAGCTTGTTAACAAATTAATTTGGTATACTCATTTAAGTTACGCACATTATGGAGCCAGAAAATGTTTTCTTATACTGAGACAGAACTGTTATTTTGCCAACATGGAGAAACATATACGACGAGTTTTAGCGTCATGTAAAATCTGCCAGAAAGCTGTCAGACACGACTCCACATATTCCTCCGTTACATCCCATTGTACCTGTTAAATTAAGACACACGGCCGCTGTAGACATTTTTGGTCCGATTCCCAGATCTAATAGAGGTTTTTGCTACAACTTTGTCGCTGTTGAACTCACTTCAAAACTTGTTACCTCCACTCCGTTACGCAAAGCTACTGCTAAATCTGTTTCGAAAGCATTTGTAAAACATTTTCTGTTTCATGTAGGGCATGTATTGAAAGTAATTTCCGACAATGGACCACAATTTCGATCTGCTAAATGGGCACGTATGTTACGAGCTAGAAACATTTCTCCGATCTACATATGCAAGTATCACGCTTCTTCGAATCCTTGTGAACGACTAATGAAAGAAATTGGTAAACTATGTAGAATATACTGCCATAAAAAACATATTGATTGGGATACACACATACTGTCATTCCAGGATGTAATTAACTCCATACCAAATGAATCTACTATGTTATCTCCGACTGTTATACTGAAAAATGTTGAACCACCTAACAAAATCAAAGAATTAGTATCCTTTCCTACATCTCGTCGACTACGACACCTTGAAATAATTGACATTGCGCTGAACAACATCAAACGTGCCGCAGAGCGCCGGAGAAGACAGCAAAAACAGGTTCGTACACGCCGTGACATTCACGTTGGACAGAAGATATTAGTACGTACACACTATTTATCGAACAGAGGAAAGAGTAGATGCAGTAAATTTGAGCTTCTATACTCAGGTCCATATCGAATTCGCAGCATTCCTCACCCCAATGTAGTACACGTCGAAACTCTGAGAACCAGAAAAAATAAAGGCAATCACCAGGTCTCCAATATTAAACCCTTTATCGAATGAATATACTTTATGATTTATCACACTGTAATGCCATTTGCAGATATTTATATGAACACTTACTGATGATTATCACATTTTTTTTCTTGGCAAGTGCCCGGCAAGGTAAGGTTAGCAGGTCGCTTTTCTTGTCGTTACACATCAGACCGTGCACATTTTTTCAGATAAACTTACATATTTTATGACCAATTATGCAATTCTATCTAGTGACATATTAATTTTATCAAATTCTTTCTCCATTAAAGTCTTCAACTCTCGCCTCTATCAACTACACAACATACAAGCTGAACACAAAGAAAGTCATTTCTTGTCGTTATATATCAGACCGTGCACATTTTCCATTTTTCATGTATGTATGATTGTTTTCCTGTTTTGTTTGTATGCACTAAGAAATCTTTAAGATGTAACAAACACCAGTTGACTTTGACATTTTTGCCTTATGATATCTCAACATCGTGACTATTTTACATTTTTTTTGCTGCTACATTATGATACTCTGTGTACATTTTTGCACCAGAACACTGTCTACGTTTTTGACATAATACGTTTTCTGTCATGCTATGCTGTATGCTTAATTATATCACTAGAAACCAGTTTTTATTTAATGGGTATATGATTTAAATGCAAGATATTAATCCTTATTCATCATTTTCAGAAAGCAATAACGTGTAAAAGAAATAAATTAAACAAACCACAGTGGATTACTATGAAATGGGAATTTCACCTTCAGAATGAACGAAAGAAGATGCAATACCTCGTCATGATGAGTAAATGGATCTGAATTAACAAGCGTTAACAAGAATATACTATACACATCGTATGATAGCAGTCTTAACTAATTATTTTTCTTTCAGAATACGAGGCGATTGATGCAGGCTGTCAGACAGAACTACACATCTTAGTTTTAGTGATGAAATATGCTAGAAATAAGAAACTCTATACTATGAATAGTTGTATGAAGTAAATGGTGATATGAATAATGAAGTGTCTTTTTTTGCAGATGATAATGAATGGTGATGAATAGTTATATGAAGAATATGCTAATATGAATAATGAGGTTTTTCTTTGCAGGTGATGATAGTAATGAAGTTATGGTAATATGAATAATGAAGTTTTTCTTTGCAGGTGATGATAGTGATGAATTTTATATGGCCACTTAACGCACCACTTTTAAGATTTTCTTTGTAGATGAGAATAATGATGAAGCTTATATATTTACTGTTAGTTAAGAAATGCTATGTAGTTATTTAAGTATTTGTTGCAGTTCGTTTTGACAGTATGTCTTATGTCGCATGGTATAATGACTGAATGTTTTGGAAAGGACAGCTAGAGTACATACATATTGAGTACACGTTTAATTACCTGTTAATTCGAAGTTCACTACTTTTCAGCATAATATGCGTTTCTTCTTTCAGCTTAATAATCCATTTTGTATTTTTTCTAGGAGAAGCCATTCATGAAATTAATGTGCTATAAGCAGTTAGTCATTAAACCTGTTCTAGTACTTGCATTTTTTTTTACCCATTTGTGTGTGTCATTCATGAATGTGATCACATATACTCTTGAGTGACTGCGTGTGAGACCACTCTCTAAGTTTTTATATATTTTTAGGTTTCAGATACACATTTTAACGGTTTTTGTGATAATATTTACTATATAAGTGACTTATTAGTGGTTTCTTCATTCACCTCTGCCTTTCTCGTGTTGTGACCTGATATTTTTGAGTGTTTCGTATCGAGCAACGCAACCTCTTACCTGTGTTTACATTCCGCGCTGACCAGTTGCAGCTGTAGCGGCGCGTCGAAAGCTAAGTACTAATTGTTTGTGTATAGTGGTTTATTTAGGAACTTTAGTACTATTCAACCGGTGTTTTTTGTGTTTTCTGGTGAAATAATTTCAGAAGAACGTTTTGGGAACTGTTTTCGGCTTCTTTACTGTGTCATTAGACGTTTGATTCTCTTTCTGTATTGGTCTTTTGTTATATTCACATTTGTTGTTTATTAATACTGTTAATAATAGTAGTTACTTCCCTTGTACAGTAAGTTTGTGATTATTGTAGTCAGGTTTTTAACATCTTCTTATTGTAGTAGTGGAACTTAGAAAAAGTAAAATTTTACCATGAGTGAGAAGTGTGGGCTTTGTCATAGGTTCGTGAGTAGTGGATTGCGGTGTGAGACTTGTTCGAAGTATTTTCACTGGGGGGAATGCAGTGGGGAAGCCAGTGGGCACTCTGGTGAGATCCTCTCCTGGAACTGCAGGCTATGTAGCAAGAGTAAGTTGATAGAGGAGCAGGCTAGATAGGATGAGGAAGGAGAAGGGGGTTGGGGAATGGGAGCTGGCTGTTGGCAAGAGATCTGCTAGGAGAAGAAGATTTTCATATAGTTTTACTATTGGTGTTTACAATAGATATGACCAACTGTCAGAGTCTAGTGGAGAGGAATCTCTAGTAGCTGTAGATGTAGGAACTATGCAGCAGACCTCAGTAGTTACGGTGGCTAGAACAGTTGCAAAGTCGAAGAGGAAGAAGAAGGTTCTGCTGTTAGGTAGTTCTCATGGCAGATGTGTAGGCCAGCAGTTGCAGGAAGTGCTGGGGAGTGAGTACCAGGTCACCAGCATTGTGAAGCCTAATGCAGGATTGGCTCAGGTGACTGTTAACATAGGGGGGTTATGTAGGGATTTTACTAAAGAGGATCAGGTAGTGATTGTGGGTGGGGCTGGTAATAGTATTGATAGGGATGAGGAGTATGACATAGATGGTGACCTGGAAAAGATAGCCACTCAGACTGGCAACACGAATGTGCATTTCGTGGAACTGTTTCAGCGTCGCGATCGGCCTCATCTTAATACAGCCGTCAGGCGTAATAACATGAGACTTGAGGGTGCGCTGATGACAGAAAGCATGGGTCACATTTCAGTGGTGTCGGTGGAGTCTATCAGCAGGACGGGTTTCACTAGACATGGCCTGCACCTCAACAGGTATGGGAAGGGGAGGTTGGCAAAGCTTATAGGTGACAGCATAGGTGGGGTTGGTGGAATCACTCATGGGAAAATTCCTGCTGTAGTGGGTGTTAGAGCTGCACCTTTTTTAGATTGAAGTCAGCTGATAGGTATTCCTGCTTAAGGGAAGTCTCTTTAACAAAGGAATCACTTTTGGCAAAGCTTAGGTATCCGAGTAATGAGGGAATTAGTATATTTCATCAAAATACACAAGGTATTAAAGATAAAGTTAGTGAACTGCTTATAGATGTTGACTCTGAAATTATTGGTATATCTGAACACTTCTTAAATAAGGAGATAATTCAGAGGCTTCCTTTACCAGGATACAGGTTGGCTGGCAGCTTTTCGAGGAGCTCTTTGCGGTGTGGAGGAGTAGCCATGTATGTGAAAAACGGCATCCCATTTGAGTCCATTGATGTTTCAAAGTACTGCACTGAAAAGGTGTTTGAATGTTGTGCAGGTGTGGTTAAATTTAATGGAGCTAAACTTCTAACTGTTGTTATTTATAGATCCCCAGACTCCGATTTCACGACATTTTTGCTAAAGCTAGAGGAGGTTATTGGGTCACTTTATAGGAAATACAAAAAGTTAGTTATATGTGATGACTTCAATATTACTTGTATAAGTGATTGTGCAAGGAAGAGGATGCTGGTAGACCTCCTTAATTCATATAATCTTATGCAAACCGTATTCTTTCCAACAAGAGTGCAAGGGAACAGTAGAACAACCATAGACAACATTTTTGTTCATTCCTCATTACTAGAAGGGCATTCTGTTAGCAAAAAGGTGAACGGCCTTTCAGATCATGATGCACAAATTTTAACTCTAAAAGATTTTTGTGCTGCAACACGTGTTAAATATAGTCATCAGCTGTTGAGGAAAGCTAATCCAGTTGCTGTAGAGACCTTTGTAAACCTTATCAAGGAACAAGAGTGGCAAGATGTTTATAGCGCTGATACAGTAGACGATAAATATAATGCTTTTCTCAAGACTTTTCTCGTGCTCTTTGAAAGTTGCTTTCCGTTAGAACGTTCAAAACAGGGTACTAGCACAAACAGGCAGCCTGGGTGGCTGACTAGAGGGATAAGAATATCTTGTAGAACAAAGTGGCAATTATATCAAAACGTTAGAAACAGTCAAAATCTAAATGCAGCACCCCATTACAAACAGTATTGTAAGGTGCTTAAAAATGTTATTAGGAAGGCTAAAAGTATGTGGTATGCAGATAGAATAGCTAAGTCTCAGGATAAAATTAAAACCATATGGTCAGTCGTAAAGGAAGTGGCTGGTCTGCAGAGACAGGTCGAGGATATAGAATCAGTGCGTAGTGGGAATGTCCGTGTTACTGACAAGTCGCATATATGTACAGTATTTAATAATCACTTTCTGAATATAGCAGGTGAACTAAATAGAAACCTAGTCCCAACAGGGAATCATATAGCGCTCCTAGAAAAAAGTGTTCCGAGACTGTTACCTGAAACGCTCCTCCATGATACTGACAACAAGGAGATTGAATTAATAATTAAATCACTAAAGACCAAGAACTCTCACGGATATGACGGGGTATCTAACAAAATACTGAAGTATTGTTCTATGTATGTTAGCCCAGTACTTAGCCATATCTGTAACTTTTCCTTTAGGAGTGGTCGGTTTCCTGACCGATTAAAGTGCTCGGTAGTGAAGCCACTTTATAAAAAGGGAGACACTAATAATGTTGACAATTTTAGACCTATTTCTATGCCATCGGTGTTTGCTAATGTTATCGAGAAGGTTGTATATACAAGGTTACTGGAGCATTTAAATACACATAATTTGCTGTCAAATGTTCAGTTTGGTTTTAGAAATGGTTTAACAACTGAAAATGCTATATTCTCTTTTCTCTGTGAGGTTTGGACGGATTAAATAAAAGGTTGCGAACGTTAGGTGTTTTCTTTGATTTAACGAAGGCTTTTGACTGTGTTGACCACAAAATATTACTGCAGAAGTTGGACCATTATGGAGTAAGGGGAGTAGCTTACAATTGGTTCGCCTCTTACTTTAAGAACAGAAAGCAGAAGGTAATTCTCCGCAATATTGAGAGTGGTAGTGATGTTCAGTCCCAATGGGGCACTGTTAAGTGGGGCGTTCCCCAAGGGTCGGTGCTGGGGCCACTGCTGTTTCTTACTTATATAAATGATATGCCTTCTAGTGTTACAGGTGATTCAAAAATATTTCTGTTTGCTGATGACACCAGCTTGGTAGTGAAGGATCTTGTGTGTAATATTGAAACAGTATCAAATAATGTAGTTCATGAAATAAGTTCGTGGCTTGTGGAAAATAATTTGATGCTAAATCACAGTAAGACTCAGTTTTTACAGTTTCTAACTCACAATTCAACAAGAACCGATATTTTGATCAGACAGAATGGGCATATTATAAGCGAGACGGAACAGTTCAAGTTCCTAGGCGTTCGGATAGATAGTAAGCTGTTGTGGAAAGCCCATGTTCAGGATCTTGTTCAGAAACTAAATGCTGCTTTATTTACCATTAGAACAGTATCTGAAATAAGTGACACTACAACACGAAAAGTATTCTACTTCGCATATTTTCATACGCTTATGTCGTATGGTATTATTTTTTGGGGTAATCCTTCTGATTCAAAAAGGGTATTTTTGGCTCAAGAACGGGCTGTTCGAGCTATATGTGGTGTAAGTTCGAGAACCTCTTGTCGACCCCTATTAAATAGTCTGGGAATTCTGACATTGCCCTCACAGTATATATTTTCTTTAATGTCGTTTGTTGTTAGCAATATTAGACTATTCCCAAGAGTTAGCAGCTTTCACTCAGTTAATACTAGGCAGAAATCCAATCTGCATGTGGATTGCACTTCCTTGACTCTTGTGCAGAAAGGAGTGCAGTATTCTGCTGCATCCATTTTCAATAAGCTACCACAAGAACTCAAAAATCTTAGCAGTAGCCCAAACTCTTTTAAGTCTAAACTGAAGAGTTTCCTCATGGCTCACTCCGTCTATTCTGTCGAGGAGCTCCTGGAAGAGCTAAAAAATTAAGCAAATTCCAGTGTTACATTGTTGATTTTCTTTATTTAAACTTACGACTTGTCACCTGAATATGTTTTTTTGTATTTCATTTTATCGTGTTATAATTACATGTATTGACTCGTTCCATGACCATGGAGACTTCTCCTTAATTTGGTCCCACGGAACAATAAATAAATAAATAAAAATAAGTAAACATATACTCTACTTGTTTCATAACCTTGCTACAGCTGACTCATGACGAATGACGTTACCTATCCTCATTTGCAGCAATAAGTCAAAAGCAAATATTGTTTTGCCCCAGCAATTAATTATCGATCCCAACGCAGTGCATTGCTAGCACAAAAAAAATGTATTACCAGTCCCAAATAATGCTACCAGTTTAAGAGTTCTGAGTGATACTGAATGATGTTTTCTAACCACAGACCTTGAGTAATATTTACAGTGTGTTACATTTTAAATATGTCCTATGTCGCTTGAATGATGAGTTATGAGTAATACTGAATGATGTTTTCTGACCACAGACCTTGAGTAATAGTTACAGTGTATGTCACTTGAATGATGAGTTCTGAGTAATAGTGAATGATATTTTTTACTAATGCATACATGCTATGCCAATAATTTCTGTAAATAATATTTTTGTTATACTCTATAAATACTATGCTAATAATTAACTCTCATTTTGAATGATGACTTCTGATGGTTTGTAACTGGCCAATGAGTGCCAATAATTATTTTAAAAATGTCGTATGTCACTTGAATGATGAAAAATGTTTTGTAATATTCAATACTTGCTATATGTTTAGTAACTGGCCAATGAATGCCACTGTTTCTTATATTTTAAATTTGTATTATGTCACTTACATGCTATTATATATGAATACCAGTAGCTTGATGCTACACTCATTAGCTCCTGTTTTGAATGATGACTTCTGATGGTTTGTAACTGGCCAATGAGTGCCAATTATTACTATAACTAGATGAATTATGTAAATGGTATGCCATTAATTAACTCTTGCTTTGAATGATCACTTTTGAATAATGCATAAAATGGTTTGTAACTGGCCAGTGAGTGCCAATGTTCACTGTAATCAGATGACTTATGAATAATATTCTGTAATACTTCATACATAGTACAGAAATGTTGAGTAACTAGGCAATGAGTGCCACCAATTACTCAAATCGGTTGATAGACTAGTGTAATTCTCAATGATGGCTAGCATAAGACTTAATGTCCTTCACCTTCTGACCTAATTACCAGAAATTACTGCAATATCCGTTTGTCCTGTCTATCCTTATGTTCATGGAGCACTATATTTGGTTTCTGCACTAATTCTATGTTGGTGAAAGAGTGTGGTGTTGACACATCATGGTGTCCACCACCTTGAAAAATGGAGATGTTATTATGGTTCCACTGTTTGGTGTACCTAATGTACTACCAAATGATAACATTGAATATTAATACGACATTTCAGTGTCTTGGCTACACTGATTAATACTTCAGGGAAGAGAACTTCAGATTGTCTCATTTGGTGTTGTGCTTCTGTAGAAAGATATGGACTTTCAGTGCAGCTACGTGCAACCTACTGTGCTACAACCATGATGCAATCCTTCCCTTTCCTATCCTAGTTCTTGTAAAATGGTAAAAAAATACTACAGTGCGTGTGCACTTTATGTCATTTGTTAATATGTTTTGTACTCATTGCGTATACGTTTTGTGATTTCTTGATATGTTCTGTACTCAGTGCATGTGCACCCTATTTCATTTCATGTTCTGCACTTATGTATATATGTATATACTCTGTGACTGTAAACTTAGTTAATTAAGAAAAATTTGTTGCTCACAGCAAGTAGTCCAATTGACTCACCATCGCTGCCAAATTTTTACCCCCTCCCCCCCCCCCCCCCCCCTCCAGTGGAGGGTTATGTAAGAGGTCCGAGCAGATGTAATTCTATGCAAGAAGTCCGAGCAGATGTAATACAGATGTAATTTTATGTAAGAGGTCCGAGCAGATGTAATTTTGATGTATTGCTCATGCGCTGCCTGCGATATGCAAGGTATAAGAGAATCGCTGACCAGAGAGCAGTGTTGACTCAGTACGAACTGTGTAGCTGTAGCAGTAAGTTGTTGCTAGTCTGCGCTTGTGTGGAGTCTGCTCTGCTCTGGTCTGGTGTATCGTGTTGGCTGGCCGGTCGCGGTGCAGCGATGCCGGAGCCTGAGTATTATTGTATAAGGTAAAAAGCAGCCTCGCGCATATCTAGTAATGTTATGTGAACTCCGATGTAAATGTTTTAAAAATGTCCTAATAATAATCTTTGTGATATAAAGTATTTTTTTTACAAGTATTCATTTCAATTTAAAGAATTTACTAATTTCTCCAATCCATGATCATTCCGATTGTTGCAAAAGAAAAATCAGTTGCTTCCTTTCATAAATGACAAATCTATCGGCCAGCACTGCACAGAGCTGTGCCAGAAAAAGTTTATTGTACGAGCAGATAGTTGGCGACTTTATTGAGGTAAGAATTTTTGCTTTTTTATTCAGAATGATCTTACAGGGCCATGACACAGCATTGCTGTCGTCCAAAATTTACCAGGTTACTGAATTTATTTTTTATTACGAGGTTTAGGAATTTTTCTGTTTCGAGCTTACATTAAATGGGAAACAAATTTTGTGTGGAGGTTAAATGTGAATGAATTTCTGGTGGTGGTGGTGGTTAGTGTTTAACGTGCCGTCGACAACGAGGTCATTAGAGACGGAGCGCAAGCTCGGGTTAGGGAAGGATTGGGAAGGAAATCGGCAGTGCCCTTTCAAAGGAACCATCCCGGCATTTGCCTGAAACGATTTAGGGAAATCACGGAAAACCTAAATCAGGATGGCCGGAGACGGGATTGAACCGTCGTCCTCCCGAATGCGAGTCCAGTGTGCTAACCACTGCGCCACCTCGCTCGGTATGAATTTCTGTACGGAGGTTATAAATGGGAACCAATTTTGTTCTGAGGTTATACTAAAATTAGAATCAGAATCATATTATTATTGTTATTTATTAAATTTTGTGGGGAGGTTACAACTGTTCTATTAATGGGAAATGATAATGAAATTCAGCACAATGAACAAGGAGCTCACGGGCGCCCACATAATGAGAACTGACAATGATATTCAACATCTCTCTTAATATTTCGTGGACGTTGGCAGCTAAACAAGAAACATGCTATTTTTTACGACTGTTGCAGCCTTATGGTAACTGCCGTCTTGGGACGAAATTTAAATTGTCATATGTATATTTCGTTACCATTTGATTTAATCGTTAAACATAAAGACACAGAATGTCAGCCGGCCGCTGTGGCCGAGCGGTTCTAGGCCCTTCAGTCTGCAACCGCGCGACCGATACGGTCGCAGGCTCGAATCCTGCCTCGGTCATGGATGTGTGTGATGTCCTTAGGTTAGTGTGGGAATGTGCTGCCAGTAAAACTGTTGTGTGTACACACATTTCGAGCAATTTTCGCGTGCGAGTAAGATTTGTGTACTACAGTCTGACGCTTTGCTTCCGGATTATACAGATCTCCAAACAGTTTTTTATTTTTATTTTGGATTAGTTACCATAAAATCTGTACCACTCTTTCGTATGTCATGCGGAATGAGTTTATACGATTAATACCGGTATATGGGGTAGTCCAATACGAACTAAAAAGATGGATAAAAACGAGTAAACTGTTTATTATTTCAAAAGTAAAGCTAATACATTTAATCCACCGTGAGACAAGACGGTCATTGTCTTCATACAAAAATGTTTCCGTTGCCTACGGACCCATGACTGTACGCAGACGTGTACCTCTTTGTCCGAGGTAAATCGATGGCTACGAATGTCCTTCTTCAGGGTTCCAAAAATAGGGAAATCGCATGGCGAGAGATTGGGAAGATGCGTGAAATCTTACCAGAGAAACTTCTGCAGCGTAGTCGAAACAATCTTGGAAACAAGCAACAAATGAACTTTCCGTCCGTCAATATTCCTGCATGTTTGGTCTCGATGCCGCGCTTCTGTGTTTGCAAAGTGTCCACGGACCGCTGTGCTTTGACTGTGACGACGTGTTCCAAACAAGAAATGAACAGCGGATCCTTGCAATGAAAGAAAGAGATCATCCTGACTTTTCCGGAGCTGGAGTGCCTTTGCTTCAGTCCGGAACCGCTAGACAGCTACGGTCGCAGGTTCGAATCCTGCCTCGGGCATTGTTGTGTGTGACGTCCTTAGGTTAGTTGGGTTTAAGTAGTTCTAAGTTCTAGGGGACTGATGACCTCAGACGTTAAGTGTCATAGTGCTCAGAGCCATTTGAACAATTTTAGTGCCTGTTTCGACTGCGCTGCAGAAGTTTCGCTGGGAACCCTGTCCTCCTTACAGTCCCTATCTCTATCCATGCGATTTACTTATTTCTGGAGCCCTGAAGAAAGACATTTGTGGTTGTCGATTTGCTTCAGGCAAGGAAGTGCAGACCTGGGTACAATAACGGTTCCACAGGCACCTACAAACATTTTTCCATGAAGGCATTGAGCATCTTGTCTCACGGTGGGATGAATGTATAAACAATTATGGCGATTACTTTTTAAATAATAAACACTTCACTTATTTTTTTCTGTCTGCGTATTTCTCATTTGGCCGCCTCTTAGAATTTGGTTCCCGAAAAAAATTAGCGATTGAATATATCGCACCAAGAAGGAAAAACAGAAAAAAATCGTCCTTAAAACTACTTCAGTGGATGAAAAATCGCTAATTTCGTGCATGCAGTATTAGTAAATTCGGAGTTTTTAATGGCACAGTTTCACTTTGCGTACCAGGTCCTCTTTTGGCAATGCTGCCGCGGCAAATTGGAAACTTGTGGTAAGGACTATGGGACCAAACTGCTGAGGTCATCGGTCTCTAGGCTTACGCACTACTTAAACTAACTTACGCTAAGGACAACACATACCCATGCCCTAGGGAGGACTCGAACCTCCGACGGCACAGAACAAAATCTAATGACAGCTGTGGCTATTTCATCTTTTACGGTAATACAGTACATAATTATCGATGTACAAACTGTGACATCCGTTGAAGCAAGCAAAATGTCCTTCGATTTTTCTGTTCAGAGTCTTAAGATAATGTTAATTCCAGATATCGAATGCAAATTACGAAGGCGCTTATGAAACGCGCTTAAACATCCACGGTAGTTTAGAATGGGATAGCGAGGCAGTGACACTGAATGTCGATAGAGCACTGAACTTACGTTCACGTCATGTCTCTTTCGTCGACTGCAGACGCACAGGATGGAAAGGACATGCACAAATTTTTTTGGAAAGAACGCTTGTAGGTATGGGCGTTCTCGTGTGCACACGTTGCCTTATTGCGCAAGCAGTCTGCTATGAATCCCATTCTTTGCTTGGAGCTTGTGCTGCGTTTAGAGCGACGAAAAGAGGACAAAGAAACGTAAACGGAAAAGCGACTGTAGATAGAGAAGTATATAAATAACAGTGATACAAAGTGGTGACAATGTTTGTTTGCAAATTTCAAGAGAAGGCCACAGCGAGATTTTAGATTTTTTGCTTGTGAAACTGCAGCGATAAGGCTCGCGATAATTTCGTTAGCTAGCAACCGGCGACTTTTATGTCAGTCTGAACTATTTATTCCGCACTTCAAAATAAAGCATTTCAGTAATTATTCCTTAGACTGAGAAATGCGTAAGGGAGGTTCTTAGTCATTATATGAGGCTTAAATAGATTTCAGTGTTTTATTTGTATCTGATTTTACAAAAAAGTTGTTTACTTAACGTTAGTCATGAAAGATTTATATCTAGGTTAACATACTCGGACTCAACAAACTCGGAAATTTCAGACGTCGGAATTCACTAGAACGAATGTTCTGTTTTCTAATTTTGTGTTTTTTTTATCTACATCTACATCCATACTCCGCAAGCCACCTTACGGTGTGTGGCGGAGGGTACTTTGAGTACCTCTATCGGTTCTCCCTTCTATTCTAGTCTCGTATTGTTCGGGGTAAGAACGATTGTCGGTATGCCTCAGTGTGGGCTCTAATCTCTCTGATTTTATCTTCATGGTCTCTTCGCGAGATATACGTAGGAGGGAGCAATATACTGCTTGACTCCTCGGTGAAGGTATGTTTTCGAAACTTCAACAAAAGCCCGTACCGAGCTATTGAGCGTCTCTCCTGCAGAGTCTTCCACTGGAGTTTATCTATCATCTCCGTAACGCTTTCGCGATTACTAAATGATCCTGTAACGAAGCGCGCTGCTCTCCGTTGGATCTTCTCTATCTCTTCTATCAACCCTATCTGATACGGATCCCACACTGGTGAGCAATATTCAAGCAGTGGGCGATCAAGTGTATTGCAACCTACTTCCTTTGTTTTCGGATTGCATTTCCTTAGGATTCTTCCAATGAATCTCAGTCTGGCATCTGCTTTACCGACGATCAACTTTATGTGATCATTCCATTTTAAATCACTCCTAGTGCCTAATCCCAGATAATTTATGGAATTAACTGCTTCCAGTTGCTGGCCTGCTATATTGTAGCTAAATGCTAAAGATCTTTCTTTCTATGTATTCGCAGCACATTACACTTGTCTACAATGAGCTTCATTTCTATTTCTAGTAGTTTGTTGAGGAGCTTTGCATATTTCATCACTTCTTTTGTTCAGATATCGGGCTCCTCAGTCGTTGTACTTTTAAGTCGCCATAGCATACATACTTGTCATAAATTTCTAGCTTACTCTTCTCTGTTTTCCTCCTACGTAATTTCGTATCTTATTGTTTACAGTAATATGATCGGAGGATTTTTATTTAGTACTTGACGCTCAGGACAACACATCTCCAATTTTTATTCCAATAATCTTCAGAAGCGGCATTCAGTACAACTCTTTTCTTAGTCTGTAATCAGCTATAAAATTATGCGTGCTTTCTTTAGAGTTCAAAAATGGTTCAAATGGCTCTAAGCACTATGGGACTTAACATCTGAGGTCGTAAGTCCCCTAGACTTAAAAATACTTAAACCTATCTAACCTAAGGACATCACACACTTCCATGCCCGAGGCAGGATTCGAACCTGCGACCATAGCAGCAGCGCGGTTCCGGACTGAAGCGTCTAGAACCGCTCGGCCACAGCGGCCAGCTTTCTTTGGAGTCAACAGACATTACTACACATAAATTGCTTCACAGTATAGCAGCAACACACGACACGATGAAACACTCATGGGCCCCAGATGCTTGTCGTCTGCTAAAAAGCGCAACAACTTCCACCGAAGGCGGATAGCAATGCACTTTAGGCAAGGCCTTCATTTCCAGGAAATTATCCGTACATAAATCCGCATGCCTAGTTGCGCTGTTGGAAATTCACGCGCATGCACGAAGTTTAAGACAAAAAAGGCATATTGTGGACGACCTTTAGGGACAAATTCACGATGTGTCGTGGTGATGTGACTATTCGAGTCGTCGCATGATGGCGACAAAAACTCTGCTCTGCACAGATCACTCGATCAATATTTCTACTGTACGTGTGGTGCGCGTTGTTGCGGTACTGCGAAGAGCAGACGCAGCGTCCTATGTGTCAGATGGCGGCGCGCGGCCCGGCCTTGTGCAGCCCTGGACTCAGGTAGAGGACAGAGCGCGTGGGGCAGCGGCGTCCCTCTCACAGATCTGCACCGATACCCGCGTCTCTCTCCTCTCCTGCTCCGCTCGCGTCTGCTCGCTTACCTTGTACCCCAGGCCCCTGAAATTTTATACCGGCCATTAGAATAGCTCGTACACCACCTCTCGGTTGACAATGGTCAAACTAGCGGCACTGCCGTGTAAGAACGCGTGGGCGTGTTAGTTTTATCACTCTGAGAACACTTCGTACAGTCGTCCAGTTAAACAGGGTAGAAGCTCGACTGTAAGTACAAACTGCTGTAATCAGTCACATCGAAACAAATTATAAAAATGGATGTACGTATGTGTATACGTATGTACAGGGTGGGCCACTGATCGTGACTGGGCCAAATATCTCACGAAATAAGCGTCAAATGAAAAACCTACAAAGAACGAAACTTGTCAAGCTTGAAGGGGGAAACCAGATGGCGCTATGGTTGGCCCGCTAGATGGCGCTGCCATAGGTCAAACGGATATCAACTGCGTTTTCTAAAATAGAAACCCCCATTTTTATTACATATTCGTGTAGTACGTAAAGAAATATTAATGTTTTAGTTGGACCACTTTTTTCGCTTTGTGTTAGATGGCGCTGTAATAGTCACAAACATATGGCTCACAATTTTAGAGGAACAGTTTGTAACAGGTAGGTCTTTTAAATTAAAATACGGAACGTACGTACGTTTGAACATTTTACTTCGGTTGTTCCAATGTGATACATGTACCTTTCTGAACTTACGATCTCTGAGAACGCATGCTGTTACAGTGTGATTACCTGTCAATACCACATTAATGCAATAAATGCTCAAAATGATGTCCGTCAACCTCAATGCATTTGGCAATACGTGTAACGACATTCCTCTCAACAGCGAGTAGTTCGCCTTCCGTAATGTTCAAACATGCATTGACAATGCGCTGACGCATGTTGTCAGGCGTTGTCGGTGGGTCACGATAGCAAATATCCTTCAACTTTCCCCACAGAAAGAAATCCGGGGACGCCAGATCCGGTGAATGTGCGGGCCACGGTATGGTGCTTCGACGACCAATCCACCTGTCATGAAATATGCTGTTCAATACCGCTTCAACCGCACGCTAGCTAGCTATGTGCCGGACATACATTATGTTGGCAGTACATCGCCATTCTGTCATGCAGTGAAATATCTTGTAGTAACATCGGTAGAACATTACGTAGGAAATCAGAATACATTGCACCATTTAGATTGCCATCGATAAAATGGGGGCCAATTATCCTTCCTCCCATAATGCCGCACCATACATGTTCCACTTGTCGCAGCCATCGTGGATTTTCCGTTGCCCAATAGTGCATATTATGCCGGTTTACGTTACCGCTGTTGGTGAATGACGCTTCGTCGCTAAATAGAACGCGTGCAAAAAATCTGTCATCATCCCGTAATTTCTTTTGTGCCCTGTGGCAGAACTATACACGACGTTCAATACCTGGTGCATAGAAGTACAGTACGGGTGCAATAGATGTTGATGTAGCATTCTCAACACCGACGTTTTTGAGATTCCCGATTCTCGCGCAATTTGTCTGCTGCTGATGTGCGGATTAGCCGCGACAGCGTCAAAAACACCTAGTTGGGCATCATCATTTGTTCCATGTCGGTGTTGACGTTTAACTTGTGGCTGAACACTTCCTGTTTTCTTAAATAACGTAACTATGGGCAAACGGTCCGGACGCTTGGATGATGTCGTCCAGGATACCGCGCAGCATAAATAGCACCCGCCCGTTGGGCATTTTGATCACAATATTCATACGTCAACACGATATCGACCTTTTCCGCAATTGGTAAACGGTCCGTTTTAACACGGGTAATGTATCACGAAGCAAACACCGTCCGCACTGGCGGAATGTTACGTGATACCACGTACTTATACGTTTGTGACTATTACAGCGCCATCTATCACAAAGCGAAAAAAGTGGTCCAACCAAAACATTCATATTTCTTTACGTACTGCGCGAATATGCTATAAAAATGGGGGGTTCCTATTTTAAGAAACGCAGTTGATATCCGTTTGACCTATGGCAGCGCCATCTAGCGGACCAACCATAGCGCCATCTGGTTTCCCCCTTCAAGCTAGAGGAGTTTCGTTCTTTGTAGTTTTTTCGTTTGACCCTTATTTCGTGAGATATTTGGCCCAGTCACTATCAGTGGACCACCCTGTATAACAGATGAATGTGACTGTTTTCAGCGATTTGTAGTTTCTGCTGATGTTGATAATGGTCACAGTGATGCCAAAACTAAGATGTTTGCATTCAAACAACCAAAACTCCTGAAATGTGGTGCTAAAGTAGAATATTGGAGATTGTGTGTGTAGATCAGACAAATAATAAAAAGGTGCTGAATCTGACTGGGGAGAAGAGAAATTTATTGTACTACTTGACTGAAAGAAAGTATCGATTAATAAGATACTAAAATAGGATACATCCTTAATCAAAGGGGGTGGGAGGGAGGCGAGGAGACTACAGTAAGATGGTTCAAGGGTATTTGGGTTACAGTAGCGACATGGAGATGAAGAGTATTGACAGATTAATGTGGAGAGCAGCATCAAAGTAGTCTTTGGACTAAAGACCACCACAACATGCATAATAATACACTATCTGATCAAAAGTATCAGAACACTCCTACGGAGTGCGAAATTGGACACTAGATGCCACTTAAGGCAGATCCCACAATAAAAAAGGAGGCTTGGAATACTGTGTTGTCAGCAGAGAGGCAGTAACAACAGAATGGTTCAGCTGGGAGAGCTCTATGGCTTCGTACGTTGACTAGTCATTGGGTGTCACCTGAGTCACAAATCTATCACGGGCATGTAAACTCGTCTGAAGTTGCCAAAGTCGACCATTAACGATGTGACTATGAAGTGGAAATGCCAAGGGACAACAACAGCTAAAACAAAATCAGGCAGAGCTCATGTACTGACGAACAGCGATTATCGAGCATTGCGTGGGGTGGTTTCAAAACATTACGTAAAATGAGGAGGAATTACCCATGAGCTCAAGAGTATTACCAGGAGTCCAGATAGCACAATGACTGTGTGTAAGAATGGGACAGAATGCTCTAATAGCTCCCTGTTAGCCACACATTCCTGTAGTGAATACTGAGTGACACTTGAGATGGTGTAAGGGGTGACATCACTAGACAGGGGATGACTGGGAACTAGTGATCTGGAGTGATGAATCACGCTGTACCCTGTGGCAATCGCGTGGAGGAGTTTGGGTTAGGTTCAAAATGGTTCAAACGGCTCTGAGCACTATGGGACTTAACATCTGAGGTCATCAGTCCCCTAGACTTAGAACTACTTAAACCTAATTAACCTAAGGACATCACACACATCCATGCCCGAGGCAGGATTCGAACCTGCGACCGTAGCAGTCGCGCGGTTCCGGACTGCTCGTGGTCGTGCGGTAGCGTTCTCGCTTCCCACGCCCGGGTTCCCGGGTTCGATTCCCGGCGGGGTTAGGGATTTTCTCTGCCTCGTGATGACTGGGTGTTGTGTGATGTCCTTAGGTTAGTTAGGTTTAAGTAGTTCTAAGTTCTAGGGGACTGATGACCATAGATGTTAAGTCCCATAGTGCTCAGAGCCATTTGAACCATTTGGTTCCGGACTGAGCGCCTAGAACCGCGAGACCACCGCGGCCGGCTTGGGTTAGGTGAACGCCTGGAGTACATTACCTGTGGTACCAACACTAAAATTAGAAGGAGGTGGTGTTACAGTAAGGAAGTGTATTTCATGGTTGGGGTTTGGTCCAATTATTGCGCTGAAGGAAACGCTAACTCAGTGGTCGACAAACTGCGGCGCAAGGGCCGCATGCGGCCGGCATTAAGTAGTCTTGCGGCGCGCGGTTCTCAGCCATATTTTATAATAATATGAATGCAGCCACTAACAGTCGATTCCAAAAGCGTCAACTAACGTTAAATGCTTCTTAAGAGTGTAGTTTTGCTATTCAGTAACGAACTAAAATACTTACAGAGATACTAATATTATTTTGACATTCACTTCTGGAAAAAAAGTTTAGAATGTACAAATCACTAAAAATCTAGTTGCCGTCAAAATGGTGCGTGTAAATAGGGCGTGTAAACACTCTACTCCTATTACTATATCTCTCGAAATCCAATTGTTGTCAAACCGGCATACAGCAATTTAAAATTCTTATTCCCTATATTAGACGATTTTCATATCATAAACATGGCTGATCATAGTCACTGTGCAATAATTTTATTCAACGAAGGAATCAGATTCAGTCAACAGTCGGGAATGTCGGGAATGGCAAGTGTGCATCCTTTACCGATAACGGATATACTTTTCCAATTCTAACAGGCACTAATGTTTAACAGCTGCTGAAAAATGATAAGTTATAAACCAGTAAAGGATAAATACTTATCATATGCAACTGTCGACTGTACCACCCTCCTTTGTCGAACAAAAAATATACTGGAGAAATTAAGTAAGCATGCGAAAAGTTTACTGGCCACCTCAGAGGGTAAGCTGGATGCAGGGGTACGTAGATTTGTCGTTGCGGGTGGGGGGGGGGGGGGGAGGGGAGGGGGGACATGCTAGGGAGAATGTTGTATTGTTTGTCATCCATTGTTGACAACTCATAGAGTTGGGTGCAACGTACCAGTCAGCTGGTAAGGTGTAAATTTCAACCGGAAGAAACACGGATTCGGGAATGCACATTATAGAGACGGCCATCTTCAAATGCAGTACATGTTTATAGAGAGGAATATGAAATTAAATTAAGGTTGTTGTAGTACAGCGCAACGAGTAGAAGAAAAATCACTTTTAAAGCATATAGCAAAAATTTGTGATCGTGTCTCATATTACATAATGCATTTCAATATAAGTACGGTTACTGTTATTAATCAATCAATCATCTACTATCACAGCCAACACAGCACTTCGTTGGCAATTACAGTGTCGCAGATTGGTGGTCGCTGAGGGTGAGAGCAATCTGGAACAAAGAATAGTCAACACGAAGTACTGGAAATGGTACCGACTTTTAAAGATCAGTACTTTGAGGACAACGGGCAATATATCGTGCCCTTAGTATAGCCAGCCTATTAGGGACTCATAACATACTAACTTATATAGTTTACCAAGTAATAATAAGAATAAATACCACTATCATTATTGTTATTATTGTCATTATTATTATTATGTCCGCCCCAGTAGCTGAGTGGTCAGCGTGACGGATTGCCGTCCTCTGGGCCCGGGTTCGATTCCCGGCTGGGTCGGAGATTTTCTCCGCTCAGGGACTGGGTGTTGTGTTGTGTTCATCATCATTTCATCCCCATCCGGCGTGCAGGTCGCCCAATGTGGCGCCGAATGTAATAAGACCTGCGATATGGCGGCCGGACCTGCCCCGCGAGGGGCCTCCCGGCCAATGACGCCAAACGCTCATCATCATTATTATTATTATTATTATTATTATTATTACTATTATCACAATCAGTGGCAGCAACAACAGTAGTACAAGTGGTGGCCTACAGCCAATATTAACTTCATTAGTTCATAGGATTACTTGCTTACACTGTCACTATAGACGCTCAAATCATTTTAGTGCTGTTTGTCATATTAAAACTGTTATTTCTTAGGTAACTATGATTTAGAAAAGTACTGTGAGTGTGTAACCCTGGTATAATGCAAGAAAGGGCCTGATGGCCCTTATCAGATCAGGTTAAATAAATAAATAAGTAAATATGTGGCCTGAGACATCGACCTACAACGTCAGTCTTGACTCGTGAGCAAAAACGTTTGACGGCCACTGCGCTAAAGGCATGCAGAGGAATATGAACACAGTTTATAGCATAGCGTAGTGCGTACAGTAGAGAACAGTTCAGAGACGATGGTTGTTTGCATCAGTATGACAATTCACCCTGTCAGAAAGCAGTGTTTTGAGCCAATGGTATGTGGACGATAACATTCCTGAAATAGACTTAGAATGTCGACTTCAATCCTGACCCCTGCGTCCAACGTCACCAACTTCTCTGGTTTTGGCTCTTGAAGAAGAATGGGATGCAGTTCCTCCACAGACATTCAACCACCTCACCGAAAGTGTCCGCAGCAGAGTTCAAGTCGTCATATAAGGGGCGTTCAGAAATAAACGATCCGGAGTCTGAAATGCGAATACCAGTGACATAATGCCTATGATCCTCCAGCTCCTGCACATTCTAGTCGTCAGGTGACACATCATCCAAAGCTAACATTTCGCTTAAGATGGATCCTTGGCCACCAAGGTCCCCAGACCTTATTACTTTGGATTTTTGCCTGTGAGGATGGTTGAAAGGTGACATCTACAAAGAAAAAGTAAATCCACAAGCTGATTTGATCGTTCGGATTATGAATAGAGCAGCCCTCATAGAAGAACGCAAAGACGACCTTAGAAGAGCTACACGTGGTGTTATTAAGAGAAGTCAAAAGTGCATGGAAGTTGGTGGGGGAAGTTTTGAAAATCAACTTTGAAAGTCATTTGTCTTTGCCTTGAGTTTGTAATAGCTGCGTACTATAAGCTGTATCTTTGTACTCAATAAAAAGTAGACACATTTATATGGAATTGTTTGTGCAATTCGTCATACTACCACCTGCTGAAATGTCTACGCCTCCTCCCGAAAAACCCTGTATATGCATAGATGTGTGGTGTCTATTCTTTCGGACATGTCCGAAAGAGGGTCAGGGATTTTTACCTGCCTCGAGATGACTGGGTGTCTGTGTTGTCCTCATCATTTCATCATCATTCATGAAAGTGGCGAGATTGGACTGAGCAAAAGTTGGGAATTTGTACAGGCGCTGATAACCCCGAAGTTGAGCTCCCCATAAACCAAACATCATCATCATCATCATGTCCGAAAGAAAAGACACTACGGATCCGGGTTCGAACCTGGTCAGGCACATATTTTCATCTGCCGCCGTAGCTGTATTTTAACGCCCCGTGACAGCCGGGACATCGGTCCTTGGATACTTAATTAATTAAAAAGGCTGTCTGTTTCGATTCGTAGCGTCTATTCTTTCGGAGGACAGGAATGTTATCGTCCACAAACCAATGGGTCAAGGCACTGCTTTCTGACTGGGTGAATTGTCATGTTGATACAAACAACCATCGTCTCTGAACTGTTCTCTACTGTACGCACTACGCTATGCTATAAACTGTGTTCATACACTCCTGGAAATTGAAATAAGAACACCGTGAATTCATTGTCCCAGGAAGGGGAAACTTTATTGACACATTCCTGGGGTCAGATACATCACATGATCACATTGACAGAACCACAGGCACATAGACACAGGCAACAGAGCATGCACAATGTCGGCATTAGTACAGTGTATATCCACCTTTCGCAGCAATGCAGGCTGCTATTCTCCCATGGAGAGGATCGTAGAGATGCTGGATGTAGTCCTGTGGAACATCTTGCCATGCCATTTCCACCTGGCGCCTCAGTTGGACCAGCGTTCGTGCTGGACGTGCAGACCGCGTGAGACGACGCTTCATCCAGTCCCAAACATGCTCAATGGGGGACAGATCCGGAGATCTTGCTGGCCAGGGTAATTGACTTACACCTTCTAGAGCACGTTGGGTGGCACGGGATACATGCGGACGTGCATTGTCCTGTTGGAACAGCAAGTTCCCTTGCCGGTCTAGGAATGGTAGAACGATGGGTTCGATGACGGTTTGGATGTACCGTGCACTATTCAGTGTCCCCTCGACGATCACCAGTGGTGTACGGCCAGTGTAGGAGATCGCTCCCCACACCATGATGCCGGGTGTTGGCCCTGTGTGCCTCGGTCGTATGCAGTCCTGATTGTGGCGCTCACCTGCACGGCGCCAAACACGCATACGACTATAATTGGCACCAAGGCAGAAGCGACTCTCATCGCTGAAGACGACACGTCTCCATTCGTCCCTCCATTCACGCCTGTCGCGACACCACTGGAGGCGGGCTGCACGATGTTGGGGCGTGAGCGGAAGACGGCCTAACGGTGTGCGGGACCGTAGCCCAACTTCATGGAGACGGTTGCGAATGGTCCTCGCCGATACCCCAGGAGCAACAGTGTCCCTAATTTGCTGGGACGTGGCGGTGCGGTCCCCTACGGCACTGCGTAGGATCCTACGGTCTTGGCGTGCATCCGTGCGTCGCTGCGGTCTGGTCCCAAGTCGACGGGCACGTGCACCTTCCGCCGACCACTGGCGACAACATCGATGTACTGTGGAGACCTCACGCCCCACGTGTTGAGCAATTCGGCGGTACGTTCACCCGGCCTCCCGCATGCCCACTATACGCCCTCGCTCAAAGTCCGTCAACTGCACATACGGTTCACGTCTACGCTGTCGCGGCATGCTACAAGTGTTAAAGACTGCGATGGAGCTCCGTATGCCACGGCAAACTGGCTGACACTGACGGCGGCGATGCACAAATGCTGCGCAGCTAGCGCCATTCGACGGCCAACACCGCGGTTCCTGGTGTGTCCGCTGTGCCGTGCGTGTGATCATTGCTTGTACAGCCCTCTCGCAGTGTCCGGAGCAAGTATGGTAGGTCTGACACACCGGTGTCAACGTGTTCTTTTTTCCATTTCCAGGAGTGTATTTCTCTGCATACATTTAGCGCGGTGGTCGTCAAACGTTTTTGCTCATGAGTCAAGACTGACGTTGTAGGTCGATGTCTCAGGCCACATATGTACAGGGTTATTACAAATGATTGTAGCGATTTCACAGCTCTACAATAACTTTATTATTTGAGATATTTTCACAATGCTATGCACACACATACAAAAACACAAAAAGTTTTTTTTTTGGCATTCACAAATGTTCGATATGTGCCCCTTTAGTGATTCGGCAGACATCAAGCCAATAATCAAGTTCCTCCCACACTCGGCGCAGCATGTCCCCATCAATGAGTTCGAAAGCATCGTTGATGCGAGCTCGCAGTTCTGGCACGTTTCTTGGAATCTTTCACATAACCCCACAGAAAGAAATCGCATGGGGTTAAGTCGGGAGAGCGTGGAGGCCGTGACATGAATTGCTGATCATGATCTCCACCACGACCGATCCATCGTTTTTCCAATCTCCTGTTTAAGAAATGCCGAACATCATGATGGAAGTGCGGTAGAGCACCATCCTGTTGAAAGATGAAGGCGGCGCTGTCGGTCTCCAGTTGTGGCATGAGCCAATTTTCCAGCATGTCCAGATACACGTGTCCTGTAACGTATTTTTCGCAGAAGAAAAAGGGGCCGTAAACTTTAAACCGTGAGATTGCACAAAACACGTTAACTTTTAGTGAATTGCGAATTTGCTGCATGAATGTGTGAGGATTCTCTACCGCCCAGATTCGCACATTGTGTCTGTTCACTTCACCATTAAGAAAAAAATGTTGCTTCATCACTGAAAACAAGTTTCGCACTGAACGCATCCTCTTCCATGAGCTGTTGCAACCGCGCCGAAAATTCAAAGTGCTTGACTTTGTCATCGGGTGTCAGGGATTGTAGCAACTGTAAACGGTAAGGCTTCTGCTTTAGCCTTTTCCGTAAGATTTTCCAAACCGTCGGCTGTGGTACGTTTAGCTCCTTGCTTGCTTTATTCGTCGACTTCCGCGGGCTACGCGTGAAACTTGCCCGCACGCGTTCAACCGTTTCTTCGCTCACTGCAGGGCAACCCGTTGATTTCCCCTTACAGAGGCATCCAGAAGCTTTAAACTGCGCATACCATCGCCGAATGGAGTTTGCAATTGGTGGATCTTTGTTGAACTTCGTCCTGAAGTGTCGTTGCACTGTTATGACTGACTGATGTGAGTGCACTTCAAGCACGACATACGCTTTCTCGGCTCCTGTCGCCATTTTGTCTCACTGCGCTCTCGAGCGCTCTGGCGGCAGAAACATGAAGTGCGGCTTCAGCCGAACAAAACTTTATGAGTTTTTCTAAGTATCTGTAGTGTGTCGTGACCATGTGTCAATGAATGGAGCTACAGTGAATTTATGAAATCGCTTCAATCATTTGTAATAGCCCTGTACTTATTTATTGATGTAACCTGGTCTGATAAGGGCCGTCAGGCCCTTTCTTGCATTATACCAGGGTTGCACACTCCCAGCACTTTTCTACATCATAGTTACCTAAGAAATAACAGTTTTAATATGACAAACAGCATTAAAATAATTTGAGTGTCTATAGTGACAACGTGACACTTTGAACAATGAAGTTAATATTGGCAATAGGCCCCTGCTTGTACTACAACTGTTGCTACTACTGACAGTGATAATAGTAATAATGATAATGACAATAATAACGACAGTAATGGCAGTATTACCAATAACGACAGTGACATCTATACCAATCTTATTATTACTTGCTAAGCTCCGTAAGTTAGTATGATATGAGCCTCTAATAGACTAGATGTACTAAGGGGACGACATATTGCCGCTGTCCTCCGAAAGAACAGACACCACACACACACACACACACACACACACACACACACACACACACACACACACATTTCTATCTTAAGTGCTATTCGGAAAATGTTTGGCAACTCAGTGGAGGGTAATATCGTGGCGTGCGAAAGGAGGTGCGGTTCCGACCAGAGCATGGAAGTTCACAGCCCGTCGCTAGAGGGCACGCGCGCACGTCATGTGACTATACAGAGCAGCGTGCATCGATCGTCCAACGCTGCCAGTCGCATTCCAGACAGTGACTTGGAGGCGTCAATAGAAGAGCAAAGAGGTGTTGTTCGTTTTCTGACAGCGGAAGGAGGAGGAGGAACGGACATTCATTGACGAATGTCACAAGTGTACGGCGGACGCTGCATGTTCCTTGCAAGAGTCAAGGCGTGGCACAAGCACTTCAGGGAAGGACGGGTGTCGTTAGCCGATGATGCACGGTCTGGAGCGCCAGACTACATTACCGATGATATCGTCCAGCTGGTGGATGCACTCATTACCCAGGACCGCCGAGTGACAGTGAAAGCCATAGCTGCCGTGGTCGGACTGAGCGTCGGAAGGGTTCAAACCACCGTAAAGGAACGACTGCACATATGCAAAGTGTGTGCCCAGTGGGTGTCCCACAATCGTCAACCACATCACGAAGCATGTCGAATGGCCCACTGTCTTGCTCATCTGCATTGCTGTGCTCGGGAAGGGAATGCGTTCCTGGCATGAGTGGTGGCTGGAGATGGATGAGTCATGGTGTCATCACTTCGGACCAGAATCAAAACGACAAAGTCTGCAGTGGAGGCATCCAGAGTCACCACCGCCAAAAACAGCCGAGGCCATCCACTCGAGTGCAGGAAAGGTTATGTTGATGTTCTTCTATGACCAAGATGGTCCCCTTCTGATTCACTTCCTGCAGCACGGAACAACAGTGAATGCCCAGCGTTACTCGCAAACCTTGACCACCCTTCGCCAAGCGATCAAATCAAAACGGCCAGACAATCTTATCCGTGGGGTCATTCTGCTCCACGACAATGCAATGCCTCATACGGGCCAACACAGTCGTGGCACTCCCGCAGAAATTCAAATGGGAAGTTCTCGGCCAAGCTCCATACAGTCCAGAACTCTCTCCCTGTGATTACTCCATTTTTTATCCCCTTAAAAAGGCTCTGAGGAGCAAACTATTCACCTCGGACGACGACGTCCAGCTGTACGTGCGGAACTGGTTAACATCGCAGCCCCGGGTATTTAATGAGACAGCCATTCACTGCTTTGTGTCACAGAGGGACCAAGTGTCTCAACAGCCAGGGTCAATACTTCTAACATTCTGTAATTATGCCTCCGGCTCTTTTCTTTTTGAACGCCCCTTTTAAAGGCGAAGGATGGATACACCCCATGGTAATGTCCACTAATAAGTGTCCGGATACTTTTAATCAAATAGTTTATACCATGTCAGATAAGTCGTTTCGACTAGTCTGATCCTGTGCTCCACGTTTTCCTGTCTCGAGCCCATCTTTCCACCACTCAGTGCCTACTACATCCAACAGCCCCTAATCTTTTTTGCATGTTCTGCTTTTTGTCTGCCCCAACTATTTTCTCTCAATACCGCTCCATCCTCGAAGCTTTAGCAGACGTCCCACCAACCTGCCCCTTCCGCCATACTTTTATTGTCACACCTAGTTTGTTTGGCGCTGTCTCATCTCGTACGTTACTAGTTACCACTAGCTTCCGGTTCTGTAAACGAATGAAGTCCCATGGGTGAGTATACTCCGATGTCGGTACCTTCCAGAACACTCTTCCTAGGTGGTTATACAGGCTACTGGCAGGTGGTAATATTAATGTGATTGGACAGTGTAGATCAATACTTTCACACGTAACTCATCATTTACGTTATTTGTTCATTAATTTATTTTGAAGACACTATATACCCATTAACCATTACGTTCATATTATTTACAAGGTGTACAACTGTGCTCCCGCCATTTGCCGATAGGTGGCGACAACGGTAAGTAGCGGTCGAAAGAAACAGATCGCAGACGTCAGGCAGTTAGCTCGGATCTCGGTCAACATAACCTCATTCAAACATTAGTCGATTTGTGTCTGCATCATAAAGCTGTTCTTGATAGAAAATGTCAGTTCACGAGCCTAATTCTCGTCATTCGCGGGAGGTGTTACTGTTGTGTTTCAGTATGAAGAAAACAGCGGCTCAGTCTCATCGAATGCTCTCAAGTATGTATGGTAAGGACGCTATTAGTGAAAGAACTTATCGTGAGTGGTTTCAACCTTTAAAGAACGGTGATTTTAACGTCGTAGACCGGCATAGTGGAAGAGAGAATGTTTTCGCAGATGCAGAATTGGAGACATTTCTGAGTACAGATTCGGGTCAAACTCAAGAAGAATTGAGACAATTAGTGGGAGTGACACAGCAAGCCGTTTCAAAACGTCTAAAGGCTATGGGCATGATTCAGAAAGAAGGTACTTGGGTCCCGTGTGAGCTGAAACCAAGAGACGTTGAACGGCGTTTGTGTGTTTGTGAATACTTTCTTCAGACGCAAAATCGTAAGGGATTTCTGCATCGCATTGTGACCGGGGACGAAAAATGGGTTCATTACGATAACCCTAAACGCAAAAAATCATGGGGATATCCCGGCCATGCTTCCACGTCGACGGCCAAACCGAATATTGGAGGGGCCAGCTCGGGGTCATGTACTATGAGGTGTTGAATCCATGTGAAACAATCACAGGTGCTCGTTATCGAACGCAATTAATGCGTTCTACGAACAATACGAGACTGGAATAGAAGGGAGAACCGATAGAGGTACTCAAAATACCCTCCGCCACACACCGTCAGGTGGCTTGCGGAGTATGGATGTAGATGTAGATGTAGATATTCACGGCTCCAAGATCGCTCTGCTTTTGGTGGGACCAGCTCGGCGTCGTTTACTATGAGGTGTTGAAACCATGTGAAACAATCACAGGCGCTCGTTATCGAACGCAATTAATGCGTTTGAGCAGAGCATTAAAACACAAACGGCCACAATACAGTGAGAGGCACGATAAAGTGATTTTTGCAGCACGACAACGCTCGACCCCACGTTGCAAAAGAGGTCAAACCGTACTTGGAAACGTTAAAATGGGAAGTCCTACCTCACCCGCCGTATTCTCCAGACATTGCTCCCTCTGACTGTCACCTGTTTAGATCAATGGCGCATGGCCTGGCTGGCCAACACTTCCGATCTCATGAAGAAGTCACAAATTGGATTGATTCGTGTATCGCTTCAAAAGATGAACAATTTTTTCGACGCGGGATTCGTACAGTGCCCGAAAGATGGGAGAAAGTAGTGGCCAGCGATGGAAAATACTTTGAATCATCCATGTGTAACCAATTTGTTTCATTAAAGCCTCAAATGTTTGGGAAAAAACGGCGGAAGTAAATTTGTACACCTTATATTAATTTTTATTTTTTGTATTTAAATTTTAGGCCTTGCAAAGCACTGTGTTAATATTTGAATGACTAATGCTGGTTTTCCACATGAAGTCCTGCTGCTGAAAGATATTTTTCTGTTGCTAAATACTCGACATTATCAAAATTCATAAAGCACTGACAACTACAATTGGTTACGAAATGTTACTGGGTACTATTGCTGCGTACTGTTCCTTGCCTTGTTCCGAGTACTTCGAACACTCACACAGTAAAGTCTTCATGACAGTTTCATGCCACTGTTCCTTACAGTAACGAGCCTTAATGATACTTATTTTGACAAGTGAGTTTGTAAGGGCACAAACAGTTAAGGAAGTGATCATTCTCCTAGACCTAAAAAGTCGTTAATGGCTAGATAGTAGCGTAATGTGTGCTCTTTCCTTTTTGTAATATAGCCAGTAATTAAACCGGCCTTGACAGAAATAGCACTTGTTATTGAGACCAATCGTGATTCAATACTAGTATTCCAAAGGTTGTTGCGTGAGCGCCGGCCGTTGTGGCCGTGCGGTTCTAGGCGCTTCAGTCTGGAACCGCGTGACCGCTACGGTCGCAGGTTCGAATCCTGCCTGGGGCATGGATGTGTGTGATGTCCTTAGGTTAGTTAGGTTTAAGTAGTTCTAAGTTCTAGGGGAGTGATGACCTGAGAAGTTAAGTCCCATAGTGCTCAGAGCCATTTGAACATTTTTTTTGTTGCGTGAGCAACAAGTTTCAGCGAAGTAAAAGCCTTATAGGTAAAGAAAAAGTTGATGATGATATTAGCACCGAAACGGAAGACAACAGAGACAAGGCTGAATTTCGTCTTTCGTAATTGTGTAACTGTGAAAGATGGTACTACGGTTCCTTTTTCCAGTCATAGTGCGAACGCTGAAACGGCAGATATTAATGTTTTTGGATAGGTCCGCCTTTAGCAAAACACAATTTTGTTTTTTAACCAAAACTGCAGTTGCAGCAACTTCAGTGGGCTTTCATTTTCCATCTGTTAAAGATGAGTGTTCTTTGTTGTTTGTATACGAGTACATGTAGCTATTAGTTTTTAAATCGTAATTACACATATTTGAAAAAAAACACATAAATTACGAATTCATACCTTTTTACCACATGGTGTGGTTTTTCTGAAGTGTTGTGTTTCTACAGTGACCGTTTTGTTGCACAGTTTGTCATCTGCAGCCACTTATACTTTAAAGTAGACAAATTGTTTAAGCTAAAATTACGATTTGTTAACTTGTTATTTCTGTGCCTGAAATTATTGAATTCAATGTGTGTGTTTACTTACATTTTCCTTTTGATCATCTTCATCACTGTCAAACTCTATATATTGTGTTGCCATTGTCACTGTTACTGTCACTGTAGCTGTTTCACTGCTTTACCAGCTGTAAAAACAAACATGGCGGGCAGTGGAACAATTGAAGGTGTAAAAACAAGATGGCTGACAGTGGAACATTTGAAGGTGTTCCTGGCGGTCTTATCTCTCAGAAGTGTCTGTGATTTTTTTCTATTTTTCTCTTTTCTTTTCTCTCTCTCTCTCTCTCTCTCTCTCTGTGTGTGTGTGTGTGTGTGTGTGTGTGTGTGTGTGTGAAAAGGGAGAGAGAGAGAGAGGGAGAGAGGGAGGGTGACAGTAGGTTTAGGGATTTATTTTATTTTGTTTTATGTTATTTTACTTTTATTTTTTTGTGTGTGTTTGTGTGTGTGTGTGTGTGGGGGGGGGGGCGGTGCTGAGATGATGGGGGGAGGGTGACAGCTCTATTGGTTGGTCTTGTCTAATAATTTCTTGAGGGCAGATATTAAGATAAGTGATCATGGAATGGGTAGTTAGTGGATCTCTGGAGCAACGAATCATTCGAAGGAATCAAAAAGAGGCGCAGCTCGCACCACGTCATCAAGAAGAGTCGTGGGACAGGTTCACGTTGCTGTAGGGCCCAGGCGAATATCGGCCGCGTACCTGTGTTAACCGCCTAGATAGGTAGGCTACCTGTCGAGGACGTTTGCAGTTTCCACTGACGAGCAAGCGTTGCACAATTGAATCTCTTTTTAAAATATTTGTTAATATATTTTGGTCATACCGTACAACCAGCGTCAGACCAAGAAAACCAACGATTATCTTTTACATATATTTAATCTGAACTTAAGTCAAAGGTCTAAGCGAATTAATGTATTTACTGTATTACAATGTATGAAAATATTCGCTTTTTCTATGTTCTTATTTGATCCTCTGTTATCAAATAGTGTAGGATCGTATACACTTTTATGTCTTTTGTTGCTAAAAGGGTTTTAGAACTTGTTTGTAAAGCATTCGCAGAGGTCATCATATGCTGTGTTATTTCCATAGTTTATCGGTATTTTCTGCGGCACCCGAAGTAAATCTGGTTAACACCTTCCTCACTGCCATGTTCACACATAGAAGATGTGTCCATATTGAGGCGGCAGAGATGTCGCCAGAATCTCCCATAATTGCAGCAATCAATATTAAGTTTCTGCAATTTTGGTACCAAGGACGCGATGGGAGATTAGGCACCACCGCGGCATAGAGTCACCCTTACATTTTGTGAGACTGTTGGAGGTTTTCATTCCATCTGGCCTTGATTGTAGTCCTTACAGCATCAAGAAGATAGTCGGGTGGCACTTTTATCATGCGTCACTAAACAAATGTATACAACTTCCTTGGCCAGCGTATCTACTTTTTCATTTCTCTTTATTTCGCTTTGCGCTTTCACCCATAGTATGACCGCCGTCTTATTTACGCGGGATAGGTCCCACACTGCTACATAACGCGATACACTGGATAATTTTTGATATTGTTCACGTCGTAGCATTTTAACAGCAACAGTTCTGAGCGTAGTCTGATAAAATGATGATTGTTTCTTCTTGAACCGCTTTTGCGTATTTAAGTCCCTCTAAAATCGCTCTTAGTCCTGCGGTGAGTATGGACGCAAATTCAGGGAGCTTGCCTCCTTGATTGGTCTCGCCATCTACGAATGCACTTCCTGCCACGTCTTTTTGTTTAAACCCATCTGTGCAGATGTGAGGATGTCCATGATGCTAGACTGTCAGCTGCTTCAGAGCAGTGGATCCAGAGCTTTCTGAGACCTTTAAGTCTAAAAGGGATTAGTCAGCAGCCAATCTCCCCAACAACGTTTATCATTTAGTTCAACATAAGATAAAAAAGTCTAAAATAATGATAAATAATACTTAGTTAATATTGTTAACATTTAGCGACATTCTTCCTCGGCTTCTAATTAAAAAAATGTTTGTCATGTAGATAGGGACTTAACATCTGAGGTCATCAGTCCACTAGACTTAGAACTACTTAACCCTAACTAACCTAAGGACATCAAACACATCCATGCCCGAGGCAGGATTCGAACCTGCGACCGTAACGGTCGCGCGGTTCCAGACTGAAGCGCCTAGAACCGCTCGGCCGCATCGGTGGGCGACTGTTGATTCTGCTTTTAACTAAGCATGTATTATCACCTTTCCTATTAGAGATCGTCAGTGCTCTATGAAGTAAAAAAAAGGATGTTTGTTTAACTATATTCGTACATATTTTGTTACGAAACATGTAGTGTTTTCTGGCAGCATAATTAGGTAATATTATTATTTGAAAATGTAAGATTATGATTTATCACTTATTTTTATTTTTACCACTCTTTTCGTGTGCCATTGGCTCCAATGTAGGCACTAGTTGCAACTATATAACAACAATATGGGATTGTGGGTCCACCTTGATACAAAGCAGTTTCGTTATTTATTTACTTATTCTCAGACTAGTTTCAGCGACAATATTACCACCATTAGTGGATTCTTTAATTCTCGAAAATGCAGAAATGGAACAGAAACCAACATTATTACGTGTGTACTGTTTGGTCCCAAATATTGTTTTCTGTGAATAGTTTCATAATACTTTATTTAATTTTCGTCACAGCATGGTTTTTACGATCGTTGCCGCTGTTTCTGGCACATTTGTTTTGCCATTTTTTTCGGCATACATCATGTCATCTGCAATTGTATGAGTGGCTGTCAGTTACAATTGACTGTACATCAGGGTCAGGTACTTGACTGGACATAACATTGCTTGCTGTACACCGCACTAGACCTTTCTGCATGGCTGAGTGAAGGATCATTCAATTCACTAAAAATAAAAATGAAAATTAAAATAAGTAATGCAGAACCCCTCACCCCATGAACCAAGCACCTTGCCGAGCTGGCGTGGCTTCCAAGCCTCAATGATACATACAGCAGTACCATAGGTGCAACTTCAAAGGAAGAGGGTAGACTGACTCGTGGTTACTGAAGTGATGTAGTAGCATTTTCAGCAGTTGCGGGAACAACAGTCTGGATCATCGACTGCTCTGGCCTTGCAACATCAGCCTACTTAGAATTGCTGTGGTGGTACTGTAGACGGCTGAAAGTAAGGGGAGACCACAGCCTTGAGCCATGCACCTCTACTGTATGACTCAATAAAAATGGTATCCTCATGAGTGAAATACGCTGAACGTAAAATAGTTCCCCACGTAGATCTACGGGTGGGAATTACTCGGAAGGATATCGTCGCTGGTCATTGTGGCTCAGTTTGAAGTGAAACTCATCGCAAAAACAATTCTAATCCAGTCAATGAGATTCCAGGCCGAAGACGTGTCTGGAGACGCCCCGGACAGCGGTAGAAGCCGGCCGCTGTGACCGAGCGGTTCTAGGCACTTCAGTCGGAAACCACGCGGCTGCTACTGTCGCAGGTTCGAATCCTGCCTCGGGCATGGATGTGCGTGATGTCCTTATCTTAGTTAGGTTTAGGTAGTTTTAAGTCTAGGGGACTGATGACATTAGATGTTAAGTCCCATGGTGCTTAGAGCAATTTTGAACCATCGGTAGGATAACAACCTGACTGACGCCCGCCATACTGCAAGAAGCTAGAAATGATGGTCTGGGATGCCTTCTCATTTCATAGCAGGACCCCTCTGGCTGTAATCCGCTGCATCCCCACAATACAGCGTTATGTCGACGATATTATACGCCAAATTTTGTTGCTCTTTTTGCAAGCCATCCTGACCCTACATTTTAGCAAGATAATATGTGGTGTCACCGCCAGACACCACACTTGCTAGGTGGTATCTTTTAAATAGGCCGCGGTCCGGTAGTATACGTCGGACCCGCGTGCCGCCACTGTCAGTAATTGCAGACCGAGCGCCACCACACGGCAGGTCTAGAGAGACGTCCTGGCACTCGCCCCAGTTGTACAGCCGACGTAGCTAGCAACAGACACTGACGAAGACTCTCTCATTTGCCGAGAAGATAGTTAGCATAGCCTTCAGCTAAGTCAATTGCTACGACCTAGCAAGGCGCCATCACCAAGTTATATTGAAATGATAATACTGTATCAACAAGACCAATGTTCCCCAATTGTGGATTAAAGTTAAGTATTCCAGCAGCTACGAACTTTTCTTTGTAGCATTCATTACGTATCCTGTTTCAGACCTCACGCCATCCTGCGTGAGCTTATAGCGTGCATTTCGGCTTCCTCAAACAACACGGTGTTGGCACTTCTGCCTACACTTCATAATACCCACCCGCACCGGGGAGAGTTTCTGCTACTCGTCTCCGTGCTTGCTAAAACCTACCTCGGCCAAAAACGTCGTTGATCTTTCCCCAATTGAGAACGTTTGGAGCATTATGGACAGGGCTCTCCAATCAGCTCGGGATTTTGACGATCTAGCGCGCCATTTGGACAGAATTTGGCATATCCCTTAGGAGGACATCCAACAAATCTGTCAATCAATGTCAAACCTAATAACTGCTTGCGTAAGGGTCAGAGGTGGACAAACGTGCTCATTTCGTGAAGCTGTTTCTGTTGAATAAATTATCCAATTTTTTTGAAATTGTAATCATTTATTTGTCTTTCATGTACATAACATCTACCAGTTTCCGTCTCATTCGGATAATTACTATGTGGCGCGTGGTTTTTTTTTCTTAGAATGTATATCGGGGAAACAGATTAGCTGAATTACCCTTTATAGCCAAATTTAGAAGTAACAATGTTTGAAATCAAGTATATGGAATATATAACAAGTTTTGTGACAAGAGGAATAGAGATAAGATACCTATTTTAAAACCTGGACAAAACTGTGCTATTCTTTTTTGTTGAGGGTCATTCTTGTATTTACAACAACTTGATAGTTACAACTACAGTAAAATATTCCTTTTTTAATAGTTATGAGGGACTGTAGAAATGTATGATGAGATGAAAGAAATCGTTTAGATACTGAAGGACACGAAAATTTAATTGTAACGGGGGGCTGGACCTCGATAGCAGGAGAAGGAAGAGAAGGAAAAATAGTAGGTGATTATGGACTTGGTCATCAACAAAAGCAAAACGAGGATAATGGAATGTAGTCGAATTAAGTCGGGTGATGCTGAGGGAATTAGATTAGGAAATGAGGCACTTAAATTAGTAAAGGAGTTTTGCTATTTAGGGAGCAAAATAACAGATGATGGTTGAAGTAGAGAGGATATAAAATGTAGACTGGCAATGGCAAGGAAAGCGTTTCTGAAGAAGAGAAATTTGTTAACATCGAGTATAGATTTAAGCGTCAGGAATCGTTTCTGAAAGTATTTGTATGGAGTATAGCCATGTATGGAAGTGAAACATGGACGATAAATAGTTTGGACAAGAAGAGAATAGAAGCTTTCGAAATGTGGTGCTACAGAAGAATGCTGAAGATTAGATGGGTAGATCACATAACTAATGAGGAGGTATTGAATAGGATTGGGGAGAAGAGAAGTTTATGGCACAATTTGACTAGAAGAAGGGATCGTTTGGTATGACATGTTCTGAGGCATCAAGAGATCACCAATTTGGTATTGGAGGGCAGCGTTGAGGGTAAAAATCGTAGAGGGAGACCAAGAGATGAATACACTAAGCAGATTCAGAAGGATGTAGGTTGCAGTAGGTACTGGGAGATGAAGAACCTTGCACAGGATAGAGTAGCATGGAGAGCTGCATCAAACCAGTCTCAGGACTGAAGACCACTACGACAACAACATGGACTGGGTGAAAGGAATGAAAGAGGTAGTCGCCTAGTAGAATTCATCACAGTGCATAATTTAATCTTCGCTAACACTTGGTTTAAGAATCATAAAAGAAGGCTGTATACGAGAAGAGAACTGGAGACACCAGAAGGTTTCAGATTGATTATGTGATGGCTACGCAGAGATTTACCAACGGCCTTGCCGCAGTGGTAACACCGGTTCCCGCCAGATTACCGAATTTAAGCGCTGTCGGGCTGGGATAGCACTCGGATGGGCGACCATCTGGTCTGCCTAGCGCTGTTGGTTAGCGCGGTGTACTCAACTCTTGTGAGGCAAACTGAGGAGCTACTTGATTGAGAAGTAGCGGCTCAGGTCTCGTAAACTGACATACGGCTGGGAGAGCGGTATGCTGATGTGCTGACCACATGCCTCTCCATAGCCGCATCCAGTGGCGCCTGTGGGCTGGGGATGACACGGTGGCCGGTCGGAACAGTTGGGCCTGTTCGGACAGAGTTTAGTTTTTAGTTTACGCTGAGATTTACGAACCAGATTCTAAACTGTAAGACAATTCCAGGGGCAGATGTTAATTCTGACGACAATTTATTGGTTATGAACTGCAGATTAAAACTAAAGAAATTGCAGAAACGTAGGAAATTAAGGAGATGGGACATGGATAAGTTAAAAGAACCAGAGGTTTTTGAGAGTTTCAGAGGGAGCATTAGCCAACAGATAACTAGAACAGGGGTAAGGAATACACTAGAAGACAAAAAAATGGCTCTGAGCACTATGGGACTCAACTGCTGTGGTCATCAGTCCCCTAGAACTTAGAACTACTTAAACCTAACTAACCTAAGGACATCACACACATCCATGCCCGAGGCAGGATTCGAACCTGCGACCGTAGCAGCCGCGCCACTAGAAGACGAATGGTTAGCTTTAAGAGATGAAATAGTGAAGGCAGCAGAGGATCAAATAGGTAAAAAGAAAAGGCCTAGTAGAAACCCTTGGATAAAAACAGAGATATTGATTTTAATTGATGAAAAGACAAAATTTGCCCGCATCTCGTGGTCGTGCGGTAGCGTTCTCGCTTCCCACGCCCGGGTTCCCGGGTTCGATTCCCGGCGGGGTCAGGGATTTTCTCTGCCTCGTGATGGCTGGGTGTTGTGTGCTGTCCTTAGGTTAATTAGGTTTAAGTAGTTCTAAGTTCTAGGGGACTGATGACCATAGCTGTTAAGTCCCATAGTGCTCAGAGCCATTTGAACCATTTGAAGACAAAATTTGTTCTCATGATCCATGCGCAAAAAATGCAACTAAGGCAAGATAATGATCGCACAGACCGCTTGGATTCAGATTCTCTAAATTTATCTGACAAGATTTTGCGAGAACTACGCTACATTTCTCCCAAGGATACTTAAATAAGACAGATAATCATTTCTCTTACAGTTTCGTGTAGGCTACAATGACCTGTTACGATTCTAACACTGCATCTCTGAATTCGTAGGATATCTGGTGTTACGCCTACTTCATTATCCCAACACTAGCACTGTTTTCTACAATTTCGTCTCTGTCTGAAAATAGTAGTGGCTTAGGTGGCAGCTGCTACTAGCTTAGAAGACAACTTGAACGCTTGAACACCGTGAGAATTTCTGTTTAGGTGTGAACGAAAGCACACATGTGTATGTGTTGAGAAAGAGGTATGTACCTAAACGCATGGTTCTTTTTGTGTGTGAAAAAGCGCAATCGAGCAGCTGCTAGGCGTAAGGGGTACATACACGCTGTGATCAAAAGTATTAGGACACCTGGCTGAAAATGACTAATAAGTTCGTGGCGTCCTGCATCGGTAATGCTGGAATTCAGTATGGTGTTGGCCCACTGTTAGCCTTGATGACAGCTTCCACTCTCCCAGGCATACGTTCAGTCAGGTGCTGTAAGGTTTCTTGGGGGATGGCAGCCCATTCTTCACGGAGTGCTGCACTGAGGAGAGGTATCGATGTCGTTCGGTGAGGCCTGGCACGAAGTCGGCGGTCCAAAACATCCTAAAGGTGCTCTACAGGATTGAGGTCAGGACTCTGTGCAGGCCAATGCATTACAGGGATGTTATTGTCGTGTAAGCACTCCGCCACAGGCCGTGCATTATGAACAGGCTCTCGATCGTGTTGAAAGATGCAGTCGCCATCCCCGAGTTGCTCTTCAACACTGGGAAGCAATAAGGTGCTTAAAAAATGCCTGTGCTGTGATGGTGCCACGCAAAACAACAAGGGGTGCAAGTCCTCTCCATGAAAAACACGACTAGACCATAACACCACCACCTCCGAATTTTGTTGGCACTACACACACTGGGAGTTCACCGGGCATTCGCCGCACCCGCACCCTGACATCGGATCGCCATATTATGTACCGTGATTCGTCACTCCACACAACGTTTTTCCGCTGTTCAGTCGTTTAATGTTTAGGCCCCTTACACCAAGCGAGGCGTCGTTTGGCATTTACCGGCGTGATGTGTGGCTTATGAGCAGTCGCTACACCATGAAATCCAAGTTTTTTCACCTCCCTCGTATCTGTCATAGTACTTGCAGTGGATCCTGATGCAGTTTGGAATTCCTGTGTGATGGTCTGGATAAATGTCTGCCTATTACACATTACGACCCTCTTCAACTGTCGGCAGTCTCTGTCAGTCAAAAGACGAGGTCGGCCTGTACGCTTTAGTGCTGTACGTGTCCCTTGACGTTCCCACTTCACTATCACATCGGAGACAGTGGACCTAGGGATGTTGAGGAGTGTGGAGATCTCGCGCACAGACGTATGACACAAGTGACACCCAATCACATGAACCCGTTAAAGTCTGTGAGCTCCGCGGAGCGCCCCATTCTGCTCTCTTACGATGTCTAATGACTACTGAGGTAGCTGATATGGAGTACATGGCAGTAGGCGGCACAATGCACCTAGTATGAAAAAAGCATGTTTTTAGGGGTGTCCGGATACTTTGATCACATAGTGTATGTACATGCACCATAAAACCTTTTGCATCCATCGGCACAATGCATCCAGGTACACAATCTGTCGAGTCAAATGAGCCTTCCTGTAGGAAGGGAAGAATTGCATCCATATGCAGGATTTCTCTAGTCAAACAGGTCTTCCTGCAGGAAGTGTGGCATTGCGTTCAGGTACAGGATTTGTTGAATCACGTGGCCCTTGTAGCACTCCAGCCAAGTGCACGATCTCAAGTGTCAAATGTATTTTCCTTGTAGGAAGCGTAACATTGCGTTTGTGTCCTTATCTGCCGAGTAAAACTTTCTTCTTGCAGGAAGTATAGCACTGCATCGGTCGCTCGATCTCATGAGGGGTTCGGGCTGGCCATGGGTGCCTACAGGACCAGCCCCATACCCATTCTCTGTGCTGAGTTTGGGGAACCGCGATACACCATCTGCTGGCAACTCCTCTTTGTGCGTCAGGCATGTAAATTCAACACTGCTCCCAGATCCCCAGCATACCATACTGTTGCTCATCCAGAAATGGAACGCCTTTTGTCCAAATGTCCACGAGCAACAAGGCCGTTTGCGATCTGCCTGAAGCATGTGCTAGAGTCACTTGGTGTGGGACAAGTGTAACAACAAGTATAGGGCTTTAAGCGAATGCCACCATGGTTACTGCAGAGGCTCAGAGTAAGTAATGCGATACAGGAGGGGCTTCACTACTGCATGTGCTTTTAATACATTGTTTTACGACGTTTTAACTGAGTTCTACATCTTCTACATCTACATTGATACTCCGCAAGCCACCCAACGGTGTGTGGCGGAGGGCACTTTACGTGCCACTGTCATTACCTCCCTTTCCTGTTCCAGTCGCGTATAGTTCGCGGGAAGAACGACTGTCTGAAAGCCTCCGTGCGCGCTCTAATCTCTCTAATTTTACATTCGTGATCTCCTCGGGAGGTATAAGTAGGGGGAAGCAATATATTCGATACTGTTATATCCTAGCCAGTAATGCCAACCGAGCCCGCTGCCAAAAGGTTGGCAGCATCAAAGTCCGGACGCCGTCCGCATAAACAGCGCCAGCGATACAGGAAATCGCCGCAAGTCTGCGCGCGCCACCGCTGGCTTCTGGCTTCTTAAGCGCTGGAGTCGCGAGCGCTAGGACAATTCTGTATTCGCCGCTCAGTTGTATACTCGCCACCGAATTGTGTACTGGCTAGTCAGTTGTGTGTTCATCGCAGCCGAGTTGTTGTTTGTCGGCAGCCGACGCTGACCTAGCCGCTCCGACTCGAACTAGACTTCACTACTGTGTTTCTGTATCTTCGTTAATAAAGATAAGTACCGACTTTTATTTAATCAGAGTGTTTGGGTTTTCATCTTTCTGTTCACTGTTCCAGCGGACCGGTCGGCCCGCTATTAAAAGTGTGGCGGTGACTTCGTAAGCCGTTTCTACAGCGAATTGCTTGTCGCTACGAACACCGCCACAAAAGATACCTCATCCAGAAACGCACCCTCTCGAAACCTGGCGAGCAAGCTACACCGCGATGCAGAGCGCCTCTCTTGCAGAGTCTGCCACTTGAGTTTATTAAACATCTCCGTAACGCTATCACGGTTACCAAATAACCCGGTGACGAAACGCGCCGCTCTTCTTTGGATCTTCTCTATCTCCTCCGTCAACCCGACCTGGTACGGATCCCACACTGATGAGCAATACTCAAGTATAGGTCGAACGAGTGTTTTGTAAGCCACCTCCTTTGTTGATACACTACATTTTCTAAGCACTCTCCCAATGAATCTCAACCTGGTACCCGCCTTACCAACAATTAATTTTATATGATCATTCCACTTCAAATCGTTCCGCACGCATACTCCCAGATATTTTACAGACGTAACTGCTACCAGTGTTTGTTCCGCTATCATATAATCATACACTAAAGGATCCTTCTTTCTATGTATTCGCAATACATTACATTTGTCTATGTTAAGGGTCAGTTGCCACTCCCTGCACCAAGTGCCTATCCGCTGCAGATCTTCCTGCATTTCGCTACAATTTTCTAATGCTGCAACTTCTCTGTATACTACAGCATCATCCGCGAAAAGCCGCATGGAACTTCCGACACTATCTACTAGGTCATTTATATATATTGTGAAAAGCAATGGTCCCATAACACTCCCCTGTGGCACGCCAGAGGTTACTTTAACGTCTGTAGACGTCTCTCCATTGATAACAACATGCTGTGTTCTGTTTGCTAAATACTCTTCAATCCAGCCGCTGTATTTATGGATTGCTCTGAGAAAGGGGACTCCTTCGGCTACTCTGTTGTTTTTCCTGTCGTGCCTTTAAGTTCTATCTACCTCAAAGCTCCAATTTCTTTGATGCGTAATTATACGCTATCTTCCATGTACAGGGGCAGATAAGATATGCTGTGAATACTAAATTCCTCGCCTGTTCCGACTATCTGAGTGCCCTTCACCGTCAACAGCACTTGTACCCAGCACTGTAGAATATCCAAGGTACCCTTCTCTGCTCACAAGGGCAGGGAAGGAGGTGACTGTCTGCTGGAAGTCAGGGCACATGAGCATTAAGGGAACTACATGGAGTACGTAGCAGCCAAGGTGACATGTCAAGGTTTTAGACAATTCAGTATGCCGTCCCTTTTCGTGCAGCCATCTCGACATTGAGGTACACAGTAGTGCGTCAATGGGAAGAAGAGTGGTTGGCAGTGACAAACAATAAGCTGTTTCTAGTGAAGTCCTCAACGTGGCCGTGGCGTACAGCGATGCAGATGGGATGAAGTGCTTCCCACTTTTCTTACCATATTACACCTAGTTTGTTGTCCAGCGAGAGAACCCCCCCCCCCCCTCAAATGTACGAGGTGCGGCTAGAAAAAAACCGGACCGATGCTGGAAAAAACATTTATTTACAATTATTTACAATTTCATGTTATCTCCTTCAATGTACTCTCCTCCTCGGTCTCTACACCGCTCCATACGAATTTTCCACTGTTCATAGCAATGCTGCAGATCATTTTCGGTAAGTCCATACATTACTTCCGTCGCTTTTTCTTTTACTGCTTCAACAGTCTCAAATCTAGTTCCTTTCAAAGCTGAATTGACTTTAGGGAAAAGAAAAAAGTCACAGGGGGCCAAATCAGGTGAGTAGGGTGGATGATCTAAGATGGGAATGTTGTGTTTTGCCAAAAACGTCTTCACTGACAACGCACTGTGAGCTGGGGCATTGTCTTGGTGAAGGATCCATGACTTTTTTCTCCACAAATCGTTCCGTTTTCTCCGTACTCGCTCACGTAGGGTAGCCAGGACGCTAATGTAGTAATGCTGATTCACTGTTTGTCCCTCTGGTACCCAATCAATGTGCACAATCCCTTTGATGTCAAAAAAAACAATCATCATTGCCTTGAATTTCGATTTTGACATTCGTGCTTTTTTTTGTCGTGGAGAACCAGGAGTTTTCCAATGCATCGATTGGCGTTTAGTTTCGGGATTGTAAGTAAAAAACCACGATTCATCGCAAGTAATAACATTTTGTAAGAAGGTGGGATCACTTTCAATGTTCTCCAGGATGTCAGAACAAATCATTCTTCGGCGTTCCTTCTGTTCAATTGTGAGACACTTTGGAACCATTTTTGAACACACTTTGTTCATGTTGAAACTTTCATGAAGAATCTGCCTAAAACTTTCCTTGTCAACTCCTGTTAACTCAAGACACTGCTCTGGTTGTTAAACGGCGATCTTGTCGAACAAGTTTACCGATTTTTTCAATGTTTGCATCAGTTTTTGCTGACAATGGTCTGCCAGTGCGAGTGTCATCACTGGTGTCTTCGCGGCCATCTTTAAATCGTTTTAACCACTCAAACACTTGTGTTTGCGATAAACAATCATCGCCGTACACTTGTTGTAACATTACAAACGTTTCACTTGCAGATTTTCCTAGTTTGAAACAAAAATTGATGTTAACACGCTGTTCTTTCTGTACACTCAACATTTTCCGACGCACAGACAAAACGTCAACTACTTAAAACAGACGCCACGGGCAGACTGAGTGCAGGAGGCAGATGAAACTCGAGCAGTAGGCGGAGCGACAGTCACGTGACAGGCCACGCGACTTTCAGCCTTATTGCATTCGTTTTATTGTTTCACCAGTACTAGTCCGGTTTTTTCTAGCCACACGTCGTATGGCGCTAGTGGCATACCGAACACGGAAGAGACCCTATTTGGTATTCAGACAACAGGGCAGCACCTCATTTAGCAACCGGTTTGCCCTTGGTTTTAAGTGACAGTGACATGAGTATGGTACGCTTTTTAAGGTTTTTTTTTTGAAATCTCTGACTTATTCCCTAATTTTAAGGTGACAGTTTTAATGTTTAATCCGAGTGATTGGGTCATCCAGCCACATTTCCTGTGAATCTGTTTTATCTTTTTTCTCATCTTACTTGTGTTTTAATTGACCATTTTAGAACATCCAACCATTTTAATGGTACCATTATGTTATTTCACTTATTTACACATTTCCTAGGACCAAGTTGAGATTAATGTCTCCATGGTCATGGTACTAGTAAGTACATAAAATTATAACGAAGAATGAAATGAAACGTATCTGATTCCTGTGCCGACCACAAACCATACGTTTAAAAAAGATATTCAACAACGTAACAAAGGAATCAGCTCAATTCCAAGAGTTCCTCGATAGAATACAAGGAGTAAGCCACGAGGAAACTCTTCAGTTTAGACATGAAAGTGTGGATTACTGCGAAGATTTTTGAATTCTTGTGACAGCTTATTGAAAATGAATGCATTAGACTACTGCACGCCTTTCTGCGCAAGCGTCAAGGACATGCGTTCCGGGCCGGCCGCTGTGGCCGAGCGGTTCTAGGAGCTTCAGTCCGGAACCACGCGGGTCCTACGGTCGCAGGTTCGAATCCTGCCTCGGGCGTGGATGTTCGTGATGTCCTTAGGTTAGTTACGTTTAAATAGTTCTAAGTCTAGGGGACTGATGACCAGCCGGCCGCGGTGGTCCAGCGGTTCTAGCCGCGCAGTCCGGAACCGCGCGACCGCTACGGTCGCAGGTTCGAATCCTGCCTCGGGTATGGATGTGTGTGATGTCCTTAGGTTAGTTAGGTTTAAGTAGTTCTCAGTTCTAGGGGACTGATGACCACAGATGTTAAGTCCCATAGTGCTCAGAGCCATTTGAACCATTTGACTGATGACCTCAAATGTTACGTCCCATAGTGCTTAGAGACATTCGAACCATTTTGAGATGCATTACAAATGCAGATTGGATTTCTGCCTGGCATTAACTGAGTGAAAGCTCCTAACCCTTGTGAATAAGCTAATATGCTAAACAACAGACGACATGGAAGAAAATATGTGTTGATAGGGCAATGTCAGAATTCCCAGACTACTGAAAAGGGGTCGACAAGAGGTTCGCGAACTTACATCGCATATTGTTCGAACCGCTCGTTTCTGAGCCAAAAATAGCCGTTTTGAATTAGAAGAGTTAATCCAAAAAATAGTACCATACCTTATATGCGAATGAAAATAAACAAAGTAGAATACTTTTCGTGTTGAATTATCACATATTTCAGATACAGATCTAATGGTAAATAAAGCAGCATGTAGTTTTTAACAAGATCCTGGACATGGGCTTTCCAGGACGGCTTACTGTCTATCTGAATGCCTAGGAATTTGAGCTTTTCAGTCTCACTGATCATATGCCCATTCTGTGTAATCAAAATGTCAGTTTTTGTTGAGTTGTGTGTTCAGGTAAGTACAGACTTGTATACAAAATCGAGTGATTTTCAATAGGCATTGTGGATGGACTGTCTGTAGACATGTAGCGTATATAGACTGTCTAGGTAGTTTATCTCTTCTCCACACTTGCATGCCTTGTTCCTCGATGTTTGCCAAATACGACTGACATTGTTAGGATCTTGGATTGTGCAGTGATAATAACAAATACTGAAAGAAATCGAAAGAGGAGACGTTGGTTGTAACGTGAACTGTTTACAGAGGGGCGTCGTTTTGGATGTTATTTATTAACGGTTTTTAAAGGAGAAAACTGCATTTTTTCCATCGTCATTCACTGATAGTTAATATTTTTTGGCCACTTGTACGATACTCAATTTCTTGTTGTTGAGATTTTTATATTCGGAATTGCTGACTTCCTACAAACACGATCTTGCTCGAAGATCTCCGTCAGATGCACCACTTTCTCCGTTGGCAGCATTTTGATAAGTGATGTTTAACAACAAAAAAACAGAAATAATAAAAAAAACTGACGAAGCCTTTCCCACGTTACAAAGAGCATAACTGTATGTCTGTCAACACATCCAAACAACGAAATCTTGCGCAATACTGTGTAGGAATTGTCCGATTTTTCCCATTTCAAAAGGGAGTGACTATTTACGCGATTTTGTTACAAATGAGTGTCTATAGACGAAAAATGTCTCTATGTCTCTCAATTGTTTGTATACAAAATCGCTCGATTGTATGTAGACATTGTCTTGATACAAAAATCGCTCGACTTCGTATACTAGTGAGTACAAGGTCTTAGAAACTACCTTACAGGGTGTGACCCAGGGTGACAGTGCGGGTGATCAAGGGGGCCTATTGGCAGAGAGTGATTTTACCTCAGATTGCTTCTTACGCCTTTTATCGCATTTTATACATTTTAACCATATTCTTTCATACTAATTTTCGTATCGATGCTGATAACCCCGTGGCTGAATGCCCCTAAACAACACACACACACACACACACACACACATATATATATATATATATATATATATATATATATATATATATATATATATATATATATAGGGTGTTACAAAAAGGCACGGCCAAACTTTCAGGAAACATTCCTCACACACAAATAAAGAAAAGATGTTATGTGGACATGTGTCCGGAAACGCTTAATTTCCATGTTAGAGCTCATTTTAGTTTCGTCGGTATGTACTGTACTTCCTCGATTCACCGCCAGTTGGCCCAATTGAAGGAAGGTAATGTTGACTTCGGTGCTTGTTCAAATAGTTCAAATGGCTCTGAGCACTATGAGACTTAACTTCTGAGGTCATCACTCGCCTAGAACTACTAATTTTCGTATCGATGCTGATAACCCCGTGGCTGAATGCCCCTAAACCACATACACACACAGATATATATATATATATATATATATATATATATATATATATATATATATATATATATATATATATCTGTGTGTGTATGTTTCTAAGACCTTGTACTCACTAGTATACGAAGTCGAGCGATTTTTGTATCAAGACAATGTCTACATACAATCGAGCGATTTTGTATACAAACAATTAAGAGACATGGAGACATATAGGGTGTAACAAAAAGGTACGGCCAAACTTTCAGGAAACATTCCTCACACACAAATAAAGAAAAGATGTTATATAGACATGTGTCCGGAAACGCTTAATTTCCATGTTAGAGCTCATTTTAGTTTCGTCGGTATGTACTGTACTTCCTCGATTCACCGCCAGTTGGCCCAATTGAGGGAAGGTAATGTTGACTTCGGTGCTTGTTCAAATACACTCCTGGAAATTGAAATAAGAACACCGTGAATTCATTGTCCCAGGAAGGGGAAACTTTATTGACACATTCCTGGGGCCAGATACATCACATGATCACACTGACAGAACCACAGGCACATAGACACAGGCAACAGAGCATGCACAATGTCGGCACTAGTACAGTGTATATCCACCTTTCGCAGCAATGCAGGCTGCTATTCTCCCATGGAGACGGTCGTAGTGATGCTGGATGTAGTCCTGTGGAACGGCTTGCCATGCCATTTCCACCTGGCGCCTCAGTTGGACCAGCGTTCGTGCTGGACGTGCAGACCGCGTGAGACGACGCTTCATCCAGTCCCAAACATGCTCAATGGGGGACAGATCCGGAGATCTTGCTGGCCAGGGTAGTTGACTTACACCTTCTAGAGCACGTTGGGTGGCACGGGATACATGCGGACGTGCATTGTCCTGTTGGAACAGCAAGTTCCCTTGCCGGTCTAGGAATGGTAGAACGATGGGTTCGATGACGGTTTGGATGTACCGTGCACTATTCGGTGTCCCCTCGACGATCACCAGTGGTGTACGGCCAGTGTAGCAGATCGCTCCCCACACCATGATGCCGGGTGTTGGCCCTGTGTGCCTCGGTCGTATGCAGTCCTGATTGTGGCGCTCACCTGCACGGCGCCAAACACGCATACGAACATCATTGGCACCAAGGCAGAAGCGACTCTCATCGCTGAAGACGACACGTCTCCATTCGTCCCTCCATTCACGCCTGTCGCGACACCACTGGAGGCGGGCTGCACGATGTTGGGGCGTGAGCGGAAGACGGCCTAACGGTGTGCGGGACCGTAGCCCAGCTTCATGGAGACGGTTGCGAATGGTCCTCGCCGATACCCCAGGAGCAACAGTGTCCCTAATTTGCTGGGAAGTGGCGTTGTGGTCCCCTACGGCACTGCGTAGGATCCTACGGTCTTGGCGTGCATCCGTGCGTCGCTGCGGTCCGGTCCCAGGTCGACGGGCACGTGCACCTTCCGCCGACCACTGGCGACAACATCGATGTACTGTGGAGACCTCACGCCCCACGTGTTGAGCAATTCGGCGGTACGTCCACCCGGCCTCCCGCATGCCCACTATACGCCCTCGCTCAAAGTCCGTCAACTGCACATACGGTTCACGTCCACGCTGTCGCGGCATGCTACCAGTGTTAAAGACTGCGATGGAGATCCGTATGCCACGGCAAACTGGCTGACACTGACGGCGGCGGTGCACAAATGCTGCGCAGCTAGCGCCATTCGACGGCCAACACCGCGGTTCCTGGTGTGTCCGCTGTGCCGTGCGTGTGATCATTGCTTGTACAGCCCTCTCGCAGTGTCCGGAGCAAGTATGGTGGGTCTGACACACCGGTGTCAATGTGTTCTTTTTTCCATTTCCAGGAGTGTAGTTCAAATGGCTCTGAGCACTATGCGACTTAACTTCTGAGGTCATCAGTCGCCTAGAACTGAGAACTAATTAAACCTAACTAACCTAAGGACATCATACACATCCATGCCCGAGGCAGGATTCGAACCTGCGATCGTAGCGGTCGCTCGGTTCCAGACTGTAGCGCCCAGAACCGCACGGCCACTCCTTCGGTGCTTGTGTTGACATGTGACTCATTGCTCTACAGTACTAGCATCAAGCACATTAGTACGTAGCATCAATAGGTTAGTGTTAATCGCGAACGTGGTTTTGCAGTTAGTGCAATGTTTACAAATGCGGAGTTGGCAGATGCCCATTTGATGTATGGATTAGCACGGGGCAATAGCCATGGCGCGGTACGTTTGTATCGAGACAGATTTCCAGAACGAAGGTGTCCCGACAGGAAGACGTTCGAAGCAATTGATCGGCGTCTTCTACATCTACATGCTTACTCTGCAATTCACATTTAAGTGCTTGGCAGAGGGTTCATCGAACCACAATCATACTATCTCTCTACCATTCCACTCCCGAGCAGCGCGCGGGAAAAAAAAAAAAAAAAAAGGTTCAAATGGCTCTGAGCACTATGGGACTCAACTGCTGAGGTCATTAGTCCCCTAGAACTTAGAACTAGTTAAACCTAACTAACCTAAGGACATCACAAACATCCATGCCCGAGGCAGGATTCGAACCTGCGACCGTAGCGGTCTTGCGGTTCCAGACTGCAGCGCCTTTAACCGCACGGCCACTTCGGTCGGCCGCGCGCGGGAAAAACGAACACCTAAACCTTTCTGTTCGAGCTCTGATTTCTCTTATTTTATTTTGATGATCATTCCTACCTATGTAGGTTGGGCTCAACAAAATATTTTCACATTCGGAAGAGAAAGTTGGTGACTGAAATTTCGTAAACAGATCTCGCCGCGACGAGAAACGTCTTTGCATTAATGACTTCCATCCCAACTCGCGTATCATATCTGCCACACTCTCTCCACTATTACGTGATAATACAAAACGAGCTGCCCTTTTTTGCACCCTTTCGATGCCCTCCGTCAATCCCACCTGGTAAGGATCCCACACCGCGCAGCAATATTCTAACAGAGGATGAACGAGTGTAGTGTAAGCTGTCTCTTTAGTGGACTTGTTGCATCTTCTAAGTGTCCTGCCAATGAAACGCAACCTTTGGCTCGCCTTCCCCACAATATTATCTATGTTGTCTTTCCAACTGAAATTGTTCGTAATTTTAACACCCAGTTACTTAGTTGAATTGACAGCCTTGAGAATGTACTATTTATCGAGTAATCGAATTCCAACGGATTTCTTTTGGAACTCATGTGGATCACCTCACACTTTTCGTTATTTAGCGTCAACTGCCACCTGCCACACCATACAGCAATCTTTTCTAAATCGCTTTGCAACTGATACTGGTCTTCGGATGACCTTACTAGACGGTAAATTTCAGCATCATCTGCGAACAACCTAAGAGAACTGCTCAGATTGTCACCCAGGTCATTTATATATCCCGCGCCCGGGTTCCCGGGTTCGATTCCCGGCGGGGTCAGGGATTTTCTATTCGTGATGACTGTGTGTTGTGTGATGTCCTTAGGTTAGTTAAGTTAAAGTAGTTCTAAGTTCTAGGGGACTAATGACCATAGATGTTAAGTCCCATAGTGCTCAGAGCCGTTTTTCATTTATATAGATCAGGAACAGCAGAGGTCCCAGGACGCTTCCCTCGGGAACACCTGATATCACTTCAGTTTTACTCTTCGATTTGCCGTCTATTACTACGAACTGCGACCTTCCTGACAGGAAATCACGAATCCAGTCCCACAACTGAGACGATACCCCATAGGCCCGCAGCTTGATTAGAAGTCGCTTGTGAGGAACGGTGTCAAAAGCTTTCCGGAAATCTGGAAATATGGTACCAACTTGAGATCCCCTGTCGATGGCGGCCATTACTTCGTGCGAATAAAGAGCTAGTTGCGTTGCACAAGAACGATGTTTTCTGAAACCATGCTGATTACGTATCAATAGATCGTTCCTTCGAGGTGATTCATAATGTTTGAATATAGTATATGCTCCAAAACTCTACTGCAGACCGACGTCAATGATATAGGTCTGTAGTTCGATGGATTACTCCTACTACCCTACTTAAACACTGGTGCGACCTGCGCAGTTTTCCAATCTGTAGGTACAGATCTATCGGTGAGCGAGCCGTTGTATATGATTGCTAAGTAGGGAGCTATTGTATCAGCGTAATCTGAAAGGAATCTAATCGGTATACAATCTGGACCTGAAAACTTGCCCATATCAAGCGATTTGAGTTGCTTCGCAACCCCTAATGTATCTACTTCTAAGAAACTCATGCTAGGAGCTGTTCGTGTTTCAAATTCTGGAATATTCCATTCGTCTTCCCTGGTAAAGGAATTTCGGAAAACTGCGTTCAATAAATGGTTCAAATGGCTCTGAGCACTATGGGACTTAACTTCTAAGGTCATCAGTCTCCTAGAACTTAGAACTACTTAAACCTAACTAACCTGACATGACACACATCCATGCCCGAGGCAGGATTCGAACCTGCGACCGTAGCAGTCTCGTGATTCCGGACTGAAACGCCTAGAACCGCACGGCCACCGCGGCCGACTGCGTTCAATAACTCCGTTTTAGCGGCACAGTCGTCAGTAACAGTACAATTTTTTTTCTTTTAATCTCATTTTGTTCGTTAGGGCTCGTTGCAATTGTTCGTGGCGGACGTCCCCAGACGCCAGTTGAAGTTCATTATTGATCCATTAACTCAGTTTTTTTATTACAGAAGGCGGCTAACCCTCTGACCGAACACGCTGAGCTACCGTGCCGGCTAGCATCGGCACTGCGCAGCGAAGGTATTGACTGCGTCTTGCCGCTTGTGTACTTTACATACGACCAGAATTTCTTCGGTTTTTCTACCAAATTTCGAGACAATGTTTCGTTGTGGAACCTATTAAAGGCATCTCGCATTGACGTCCGTGCCAAATTTCGCGCGTCTGTAAATTTTAGCCAATCTTCGGGATATCGCGTTCTTCTGAACTTCACATGCTTTTTCCGTTGCCTCTGAAACAGCGTTCGGACCTGTTTTGTGTACCATGGGGGATCATTTCCATCTCTTACCAATTTATGAGGTATGAATCTCTCAATTGCTGTTGCTACTATATCTTTGAATTTGAGCCACATCTCGTCTACATTTGCATAGTCTGTTCGGAAGGAATGGAGATTGTCTCTTAGGAAGGCTTCTAGTGACACTTTATCCGCTTTTTTAAATAAAATTATTCTGCGTTTGTTTCTGGTGGATTTGGAAGAAACGGTATTGAGCCTAGCTACAACGACCTTGTGATCACTAATCCCTGTATCAGTCATGATGCTCTCTATCAGCTCTGGATTGTTTGTGGCTAAGAGGTCAAGTGTGTTTTCGCAACCATTTACAATTCGCGTGGGTTCGTGGACTAACTGCTCGAAATAATTTTCGGAGAAAGCATTTAGGACAATCTCGGAAGATGTTTTCTGCCTACCACCGGTTTTGAACAAGTATTTTTGCCAACATATCGAGGGAAGGTTGAAGTCCCCACCAACTATAACCGTGTGAGTGGGGTATTTATTTGTTACGAGACTCAAATTTTCTCTGAACTGTTCAGCAACTATATCATCGGAGTCTGGGGGTCGGTAGAAGGAGCCAATTATTAACTTAGTTTGGCTGTTAAGTATAACCTCCACCTATACCAATTCTCAAGGAGTATCTACTTCGATTTCACTACAAGATAAACCACTACTGACAGACACAAACACTCCACCACGAATTCTGCCTAATCTATCTTTCCTGAACACCGTCTGAGACTTCGTAAAAATTTCTGCAGAACTTATTTCAGGTTTTAGCCAGCTTTCTGTACCTATAACGATTTCAGCTTCTGTGCTTTCTATTAGCGCTTGAAGCTCAGGGACTTTTCCAGCACAACTACAACAATTTACAACTACAATTCCGACTGTTCCTTGATCCAAGCACGTCCTGTATTTGCCATGCACCCTTTGAGATTGCAGCCCACCCCATACTTTCCTGATGCCTTCTAACTTGAAAAATCGCCCAGTCCACGCCACACAGCCTCCGCTACCCGTGTAGCCGCCAGCTGAGTCTAGTGAACTCCTGACCTATTCAGCGGAACCCGAAACCCCACCACCCTATGGCGCAAGTCAAGGAATCTGCAGCCAACACAGTCGCAAAACCGTCTGAGCCTCTGATTCAGACCCTCCACCTGGCTCTGCACCAAAGGTCCGCAGTCGGTTCTGTCAATGATGCTGCAGATGGTGAGCTCTGCCTTCATCTCGTAAGCAAGACCGGCAGCCTTCACCAAATCAGATAGCCGCTGGAATCCAGAGAGAATTTCCTCAGATCCAAAGCGACACACGTCATTAGTGCCGACATGTGCCACCACCTGCAGCTGGCTGCACCCTGTGCTCTTCATGGCACCCTGAAGGACCCTTTCCACATCAGGAATGACTCCACCCGGAATGCACACAGAGTGCACACTGGATTTCTTCCCCTCCTTAACCGCCATATCCCTAAGGGGCCCCATTAAGCGCCTAACATTGGAGGTCCCAACTACCAGTAAGCCCACCCTCTACGATTGCCCGGACCTTGAAGGCTTAGAATCATCCTCTGAAACAGGGCAGGCAGTTACATATGGCTCAGCCAGAGACAGTACCTGAAACCTGTTTGTCAGACGCACCGGGGTGGCTTTCTGGTCAGCGTCCGGGGACGTCTTTCGCTGCCTGCCACGCCTTGGAACGACCTCCCAATCAACCACAGGCGAGGGCTCAGCCCCACTGCGGGAAGCAACCGGGGCAACCACAGCGGCAGGCCGATCTGGGGACAGACGGGACGAGGTTGACATCCCCGTGATACCCAAGTCCGGCTCCCCAAAGTGGTGCCCATTGGCAACAGCCTCAAGCTGCGCAACCGAAGTCAGCGCCGCCTGCAGCTGTGAGCAAAGGGATGCCAACTCAGCCCTCATCCGAACACAGCAATCACAGTCCCTGTCCATTCTAATCGATGTTGAACAACAGTTACTGAAACACGAGTCCTTGCCTAGATAACGCAAGGGAAACACGCAAAGAATGTATGAACTAACCTGTACAAATGCCTAACGACTCGCTAGAATCTGCCTGAATTTACGGTTACAGTAACTAAAACTCGAAATTACACCTCCAATACGAAACTCACACGCAATTTAAGTAAGAATCTACGAAGTAAACACAGAAAAGAAGCTATATACGTATCTTTCTGCGCTGTCGATGTGCACCAACTGGGAGCTCAGGCCACACTAAAACTATGTAACAAATAAGTGAGATAGGAGTATACGACTTGCTGCTGGCAGCTGCTTATCCAACGGCGGCAGGGAGCACACTGGTTGTGACCAACTGACACTGGCCGTTAAAAACAGAAGACAGACGACTACACGAATTTACACTATTCAGATACTAAAGCGCGATGCTACAACTCTCAAATACTACAATACGCCCGAAATTTATGAATTAAACAATGCAAGCACCCAAAAACACGCAAAGAAATTAAGAATTAAACTATGTAACAAATAAGTGAGCTAGGAGTATACGACTTACTGCTGACAGCTATTTATCTAACGGCGGCAGGGAGCACGGAGCATTCCAGCCTATGACTCGCGACTGGGGAAGACCTAGAACGACGAGAACACCTGCAATGGAAGAAGCAATTCTTCGTGCAGTTGACGATAACCCTAATGTCAGCGTCAGAGAAGTTGCTGCTGTGCAAGGTAACGTTGACCACGTCACTGTATGGAGAGTGCTACGGGTGAACCAGTTGTTTCCGTACCGAGTACAGCGTGTGCAGGCACTATCAGCAGCTGATTGGCCTCCACGGGTACACTTCTGCGAATGGTTCATCCAACAATGTCTCAATCCTCATTTCAGTGCAAATGTTCTCTTTACGGATTCCAACGTGATCAAATTGTAAATTTTCACAATCAACGTCTGTGGGCTGACGAGAATCCGCACACAATTGTGCAATCACGTCCTCAACACAGATTTTCGTGAACGTTTGGGCAGGCATTGTTGGTGATGTCTTGATTGGGCCCCATGTTCTTCCACCTACGCTCAATGGAGCACGTTATCATGATTTCATACAGGATACTCTACCTGTACTGCTAGAACATGTGCCTTTACAAGTAAGACACAACATGTGGTTCATGAACGATGGAGCTCCCGAACATTTCAGTCGAAGTGTTCGTACGCTTCTCAACAACAGATTCGGTGACCGATGGTTGGTAGAGGCGGACCAATTCCATGGCCTCCACACTCTCCTGACCTCAACCCTCTTGACTTTCAATTATGGGGGCGTTTGGAAGCTCTTGTCTACGCAACCCCGGTACCAAATGTACAGACTCTTCGTGCTCGTATTGTGGACGGCTGTGATACAATACGCCATTCTCCAGGGCTGCATCAGCGCATCAGGGATTCCATGCGACGGAGGGTGGATGCTTGTATCCTCGGAAACGGAGGACATTTTGAACATATCCTGTAACAAAGGGATTGAAGTCACGCTGGTACGTTCTGTTGCTGTGTGTTTCCATTCCATGATTAATGTGATTTGAAGAGAAGTAATAAAATGAGCTCTAACATGGAAAGAAAGCGTTTCCGGACACATGTCCACGTAACGTATTTTCTTTTTTTGTGTGAGGAATGTTTCCTGAAAGTTTGGCCGTACCTTTTTGTAACATCCTGTATATATATATATATATATATATATATATATATATATATATATATATATACTACTTGCCATTAAAATTGCTACACCAAGAAGAAATGACGATGACAAACGGGTATTCATTGGACAAATGTATTATACTAGAACTGACATGTGATTACATTTTCACGCAATTTGGGTGCATAGATCCTGAGAAATCAGTACTCAGAACAACCACCTCTGGCCGTAATAACGGGCTTGATACGCCTGGGCATTGAGTCAAACAGAGCTTGGATGGCATGAACAGGTGCAGCTGCCATGCTCGGCCACCACTGACCAGACGTTTTCAATTGGTGAGAGATCTGGAGAATGTGCTGGTCAGGGCAGCCGTCGAACATTTTCTGTATCCAGAAAGGCCCGTACAGGACCTGCAACATGCAGTCGTGCATTATCCCGCTGAAATGTAGGGTTTCGCAGGGATCGAATGTAGGGTACAGCCCCGGGTCGTAACACATCTGAAATGTAACGTCCACTGTTCAAAGTGCCGTCAATGCGAACAAGAGGTGACCGAGACGTGTAACCAATGGCACCCCATACCATCACGCCTGGTGATACGCCAGTATGGCTATGGCGAATACACGCTTCCAATGTGCGTTCACTGCGATGTCGGATTCGACCATCATGGTGCTGTAAACAGAACCTGGATTCATCAGAAGAAATGACGTTTTTCCATTCGTGCACTCAGGTTCGTCGTTGAGTACACCATCGCAGGCGCTCCTGTCTGTGATGCAGCGTCAAGGGTACCGCAGCCATGGTCTCCGAGCTGATAGTCCATGCTGCTGCAAACGTCGTCGAACTGTTCGTGCAGATGGTTGTTGTCTTGCAAACGTCCCCATCTGTTGACTCAGGGATCGAGACGTGGCTGCACGATCCGTTACAGCCATGCGGATAAGATACCTGTCATCTCGACTGCTAGTGACAGGAGGCCGTTGGGATCCAGCACGGCCTTCCGTATTACCCTTCTGAACCCACCGATTTCATATTCTGCTAACAGTCATTGGATCTCGACCAACGCGAGCAGCAATGTCGCGATACGACAAATCGCAATCGCGATAGGCTGCAATTCGACCTCTATGAAAGTCGGAAACGTGATGGTACGCATTTCTCCTTCTTACACGAGGCATCATAACAACGTTTCACCAGGCAACGCCGGTCAGCTGCTGTTTGTGTATGAGTAATCGGTTGGAAACTTTCCTCATGTTAAACACTTTGTAGGTGTCGCCACCGGCGCCAACCTTGTGTGAATGCTCTGAAAAGCTAATCATTTGCATATCACAGCATCTTCTTCCTGTCGGTTAAATTTCGCGTCTGTAGCACGTTATCTTCATGGTGTAGCAATTTTAATGGCCATACTAAAGAGTGAAGTGGGATTTCCTGTGAGAAATTGAACTTTGCATCCGTGTACGCGATGTTCTCCGTCACTTTCGCTTGGTTGAACTTCTACTTGGCTCTCGCATTGTAGTGGAGTGAGGTTTGCCGGCGAGCACATGGAAAAGTAATTGGAGCTGTTAACGAGTCTCTCTGTCTGTTCTCTCCCCCCCCCCCCCCCCCTCTCTCCACAGTGCGGCAAAAAGCACCTGCTGTGGGAGCCGTCACGCTCGCCCTGGCGTGAAGCCGGCGCCACGTGCGCGCCACGTGAGCGGCCGCCTGGCAGGCCTCGCCCTCTTCCGCCATGCGTAACGACGAGCGGTCCGCCGGAGTACTCAGCTGCTGCCACCTGCGAGTGGCGACCCCTGGCGAGTACGAAACACTAAACCAAGCGCGCCAGCTATCTGCATATGACCTGCTTCCGGCGCGGCTACGAGTCGCCACAGCCCCTGATGACATTGGCGCGTCCTCGACGCTTCCAGGCAGTGTGTTAATCAACAGCCGAGCGGTTCTAGGCGCTTCAGTCCGGAACCGCGCGACTGCTACGGTCGCAGGTTCGAATCCTGCCTCGGGCGTGGATGTGTGATGTCTTTAGGTTAGTTAGGTTTAAGTAGTTCTAAGTTCTAGGGGACTGATGACCTCAGATGTTAAGTCCTACAGTGCTCAGAGCCATTTGAACCATTTTTGTTAATCAACAGATGGCGAAAAACGAATGCCGCAGAAAACTCCATGTTTGGTGCCATTCTCTTCCTCAATGTGTTAGTCACATCAACTAGTGCATGTATCTTATTACGGCAAGTTGAAAAAGAGAGAGTGAGAGGGATAGAGGTTGATATTTACGAGCATTTGATCAACCCTTTCCCTCAAAAATATTTCTCTTCTTCATACCTCCTCTGTATTTCCACAGATGACGTGTCACTGGTCTCATACGTGTTAAGATTGCCGTACACGCGAGGTGCTTATTTGCTTCCACCGCCCTGGGTGGAATGCATAAGTTCTAATAAATGTTCACCACCTTCCAGTTTTCTACAGTTGTTATCCCCTGCGCAGAAAACAGCATGTAGGTCGTGAATCCGTTATCTCCAGGCTGTTATTTTAGAAATGATTAAATTTCCAATCAATTTGTTCATACAGGATACATCTACATCTACATCCACATCCATTCTCCGCAAGCCTCCTGACGGTGTGTGGCGGATGGTACTTTGAGTACCTCTATCGGTTCTCCCTTCTATTCCAGTCTCGTATTGTTCGTGGAAAGAAAGATTGTCCGTATGCCGCTGTGTGGGCTCTAATCTCTCTGATTTTATCCTCATGGTCTCTTCGCGAGATATACGTAGGAGGGAGCAATATACTGCTTGACTCCTCGGTGAAGGTATGTTCTCGAAACTTCAACAAAATCCCGTACCGAGCTACTGAGCGTCTCTCTTGCAAAGTCTTCCACTGGAGTTTATCTATCACCTCTGTAACGCTCTCGCGATTACTAAATAATCCTGTAACGAAGCGCGCAGCTCTCCGTTGAATCTTCTCTATCTCCTCTATCAACCCTATCTGGTACGGATCCCACACTGGTGAGCAATATTCAAGCAGTGGGCGAACAAGTGTACTGTAACCTACTTCTTTGTTTTCTGATAGCATTTCCTTAGGATTCTTCCAATGAATCTCAGTCTGGCATCTGCTTTACCGACGATAAACTTTATATGATCATTCCATTTTAAATCACTCCTAATGCCTACACCCAGATAATTTATGGAATTAACTGCTTCCAGTTGCTGACCTGCTATATTGCAGCTAAACGATAAGGGATCTTTCTTTTTATGTATTCGCAGCACATTACACTTGTCTACATTGAGATTCAATTGCCATTCCCTGCACCATGCGTCAATTCGCTGCTGATCCTTCTGCATTTCAGTACAATTTTCCATTGTTACAACCTCTCGATATACCACAGCATCATCCGCAAAAAGCCTCAGTGAACTTCCGATGTCATCCACAAGGTCATTTATGTATATTGTGAATAGCAACGGTCCTACGACACTCCCCTGCGGCACACCTGAAATCACTCTTACTTCGGAAGACTTCTCTCCATTGAGAAGGACATGCTGCGTTCTGTTATCTAGGAACTCTTCAGTCAAATCACACAATTGGTCTGATAGTCCATATACTCTTACTTTGTTCATTAAACGGCTTTGGGGAACTGTATCGAACGCCTTGCGGAAGTCAAGAAACACGGCATCTACCTGTGAACCCGTGTCTATGGCCCTCTGAGTCTCGTGGACGAATAGCGCGAGCTGGGTTTCACGCGACTGTCTTTTTCGAAACCCATGCTGTTTCCTACAGAGTAGATTTCTAGTCTCCAGAAAAGTCATTATACGCGAACATAATACGTGTTCCAAAATTCTACAACTGATCGACGTTAGAGATATAAGTCTATAGTTCTGCACATCTGTTCGGCATCCCTTCTTGAAAACGGGGGTGACCTGTGCCCTTTTCAAATCCTTTGGAACGCTACTCTCTTCTAGAGACCTACGGTAGGCCGCGCGGGACTAGCCGAGCGGTCTAAGGCGCTGCAGTCATGGACTGTGCGGCTGGTCCCGGCGGAGGTTCGAGTCCTCTCTCGGGCATGGGAATGTGTGTTTGTCCTTAGGATAATTTAGGTTAAGTAGTGTGTAAGCTGAGGGACTGATGACTTTAGCAGTTAAGTTCCATAAGATTTCACACACATTTGAACATTTAAGACCTACGGTACACCGCTGCAAGAAGGGGGGCACCACTGGCTTTTTATTGGCATAACAAGAGAAACTGCACAATTACATTCCACTTCGGAGTCACAAAGAATTTCTGTTCTTCAACAAATTAGGGAACTGCGTATTTCTGCGTCGGAGGTTCGAGTCCTTCCTTGGGGCATGAGTGTGTCTGTTGTCATTAGTGTAAGTTAGTTTAAGTTAGATTAAGTAGTGTGTAAGCCTAGGGACCGATGATCTTAGCAGTTTCGTCCCATAGGAACTTACCACAAAAAATTTGCATTTTTCTGCAGTTACAATCACACTGTTCTAAACTACACACATCAAAAAAAGTTTTGCATCACCTCAGTTCCGAGAGTTCCTGAACCTGTACAGAAAATTGGAATAGAGATCAACATAAACATAATTTCCGGCCTTCTTATTGCTCATGAAAACCACACATTGCATGTTGTAGTACCATACAGCGAGACCTTCAGGGGTGGTGGTCCAGATTACTGTACACACCGGTACCTCGAATACCCAGTAGCACGTCCTCTTGCATTGATGCATGCCTGTATTCGTCGTTGCATACTATCCACAAGTTCATCAAGGCACTGTTTGTCCAGATTGTCCCACTCCTCAACGGCGATTCGCATAGATCCATCAGAGTCGTTAGTGGGTCACGGCGTCCGTAAACAGCCCTTTTCAAACTATCCCAGGCATGTGTGATAGGGTTCATACCTGGAGAACATGCTGCCCACTTTAGTCGAGCGATGTCGTTATCCTGAAGAAAGTCATTCACAAGATGTGCACGATGGGGGCGAGAATTGTGTCCATGAAGACGAATGCCTCGCCAATATGCTCCCGATATTGTTGCACTATCGGTCGGAGGATGGCATTCACGTATCGTACAGCCGTTACGGCGCCTTCCATGACCACCAGCGGCGTAGGTCAGCCCGACATAACAGGTCAAAGGAAAAGCTCATCCCTTACGACAAAATGTGTGTGCAGCTGAATAAGCGAACTGAATAACTGGCATGTCTGATGATGTTGCACAAATCAGTCAAATTGGAATGATTTAGTTTGGTTTCTTCTGGGAGCACATATTTTACTGATGATGAGCGAGTTTCTCAGCGTGCAACGGTCGGTTAGGTGTTGGAAATTATTAACAGAGACTGGGAATGTGTCAATTGGATCAGGAGGGTGAATGGAGGCAAATAAGCAGCTACAACTGAACAGTGCGCGTATTGTGTGTGTGTGTGTGTGTGTGTGTGTGTGTGTGTGTGTGTGTGTGTGTGTGTGTGTGTGTATGTGTGTGTTTGCGTGTGTATGCGCGCGTTGTGAAAAGTATCCACACTCTCAAAGTATTGATGTGCAAGCCCCCAATTATTATAGTGATATGCAAATGAAACACATGATGACAGTGAAAATATTTCTAACGCTATCTGAATCGAACAATGTCCCAAAAGTAGTTACACAGCACATACTTTCACATAATTTCGCAACAGATATGAAAGGAACATTCACATCTTAGCACAGAGTAGAATTCGTAATTGCATAATAGTAGTAGGGCAAACTTCGTACAAGCACATTTTGTTAGTATGGGTTGCCTACATCAGGGGCAGGTATGCACTCAGAGGAAAACCTTCTGTTCTCGTTTGATTGACAGGTCCTTAACCTACTGTTTTGGTAAAAGGATCCTGCCTTTTGATAGGCAGGTTCTTAACCTATTGTTCTGCTAAAAGGATCCTTCCTTTTGTTTGACAGGCACTTAACCTATAATTCCCCCAGCCCTCCCCATTCCCCCTCCCCCCACTCATCAGGAAACCTCCCACCTCACTGCTAGAGGTACACTTTCAGGTCTGAGTTGTTGGAATAGCCCCTCTCACTCTGTTCAATGTGATTGACTACTTTATTAAATTGATCAATTGATTAACCTCTCCCCCTCTGGTAAAGTCGCTCCCCTCCCACCCTTTCTCCCAGACAATGGCAGGAAAAAGATTCAGTTGATCGGTCATTTGGAGGGAATTCGGTTGCAGACAATGTATAGAATTTTATTTAATTATTTTTGGCAGTGTATGGAACATAGTGGGTGAATATGGTTCCTGAAGCGGGGCAGCAGCCTTTTCAATAGTTGCAGGGCAACAGTCTGGATGATTGACTGATCTGGCCTTGCAACACTAACCAAAATGGCCTTGCTGTGCTGGTACTGCGAATGGCTGAAAGCAAGGGGAAACTACAGCCGTAATTTTTCCCAAGGGCATGCAGCTTTACTGTATGGTTAAATGATGATGACGTCCTCTTGGGTAAAGTATTCCAAGGGTAAAATAGCCCCCAATCAGATCTCCAGGGGGGACTACTCAAGAGGACGTCGTTATCAGGAGAAAGAAAACTGGCGTTCTACGGATCGGAGCGTGGAATGTTAGATCCCTTAATCGGGCAGGTAGGTTAGAAAATTTAAAAAGGGAAATGGATAGGTTAAAGTTAGATATAGTGGGAATTAGTGAAGTTTGGTGGCAGGAGGAACAAGGCTTTTGGTCAGGTGAATACAGGTTTATAAATACAAAATCAAATAGGAGTAATGCAGGAGTAGGTTTAATAATGAATAAAAGATAGGAGTGTGGGTAAGCTACTACCAACAGCATGGAGAAACGCATTATTGTGGCCAAGATAGACACGAAGCCCATGCCTACTACAGTAGTACAAGTTTATATGCCAACTAGCTCTGCAGATGATGAAGAAATTGATGAAACGTATGATGAGATCAAAGAAATTATTCAGGTAGTGAAGGGCGACGAAAATTTAATAGTCATGGGTGACTGGAATTCAAGAGTGGGAAAAGGGAAAGAAGGAAACATAGTGGGTGAATATGGATTGGGGGAGAAAAATGAAAGAGGAAGCCGTCTGGTAGAATTTTGCACAGAGCATAACTTAATCATAGCTAATACTTGGTTCAATAATCATAAAAGAAGGTAGTATACATGGAAGAATCCTGGAGATACTAAAGGGTATCAGACAGATTGTATAATGGTAAGACAGAGATTTAGGAACCAGATTTTAAATTGTAAGACATTTCAGGGACAGATGTGGACTCTGACCAGAATCTATTGGTTATGAACTGTAGATTAAAACTGAAGAAACTGCAAAAAGTGGGAATTTAAGGAGATGGGACCTGGATAAACTGACTAAACCAGAGGTTGTACAGAGTTTCAGGGAGAGCATAAGGGAACAATTGACAGGAATAGGGGGAAGAAATACAGTAGAAGAGGAATGGGTAGCTTTGAGGGATGAAGTAGTGAAGGCAGCAGAGGATCAAGTAAGTAAAAAGACGAGAGCTAATAGAAATCATTGGGTAACAGAAGAAATATTGAATTTTATTGATGAAAGCAGATAATATAAAAACGTAGTAAATGAAGCAGGCAAAAAGGAATACAAACGTCTCAAAAATGAGATCCACAGGAAGTGCAAAATGGCTAAGCAGGGATGGCTAGAGGACAAATGTAAGGATGTAGAGCCTTATCTCACTAGGGGTAAGATAAATACTGCCTACAGGAAAATTAAAGAGACCTATGGAGAAAAGAGAGCCACTTGTATGAATATCAAGAGCGTTGATGGAAACCCAGTTCTAAGCAAAGAAGGGAAAGCAGAAAGGTGGAAGGAGTATATAGAGGGTCTATACAAGGGCGATCTACTTGAGGACAATATTATGGAAATGGAAGAGGATGTAGATGAAGACGAAATGGGAGATACGATACTGCATGAAGAGTTTGACAGAGCACTGAAAGACCTGAGTTGAAACAAGGCCCCAAGAGTAGACAACATTCCATTGGAACTACTGACGGCCTTGAGAGAGCCAGTCCTGACAAAACTCTATCATCTGGTGAGCAAGATGTATGAGACAGGCGAGATACCCTCAGACTTCAAGAAGAATATAATAATTCCAATCGCAAAGAAAGCAGGTGTTGACAGATGTGAAAATTACCGAACTATCAGTTTAATAAGTCACAGCTGCAAAATACTAATGCGAATTCCTCACAGACGAATGGAAAAACTAGTAGAAGCTGACCTTGGCGAAGATCAGTTTGGATTCCGCAGAAATATTGGAACACGTGCGAGGTGCCGGGGCAAGCAGTGAATTTAACACTAAATTCTTCTAGAATCTACATATGTAAATGATGCTCTAAGCCCCACCTATTCTAAATCCGTCTTTTGCTGTTGCACATGGATTAAAAAATATACGCGAACTGACCGTAATCAACCCTGTAAGTGGAGTAGAAAAGAGTTTGGCACCTGCAATAATTTAATTTGATAAATAAGTTAAATAAAGGAAGTTTTCATTAACGTAGTGAGAAATGATGGGTTGCTCTACCGATTAACAGAATGAAAGTTCTGTCCAAAATAACAATATGATTTATTAAGACTAAACACAAAATAATAAACAGAAACACATGAAACATTTATAATACATCAAATTGGCTCAAATTGGATACTCAAACAAACGCTGTGAAGGTGAAGTTGTCCCTAAACTAGATTGTGAGGTTTATGACGAAGTGGTATGTGGAGCCAATTCCTTGCCACTCAAATCTTAAGAGAGACACACAGCTAATCCAACATTAATTGCTGCTACTCAAGACAGAACAACGTTAGAAAAAGACGAACAGGCGCGCTCTGCTGAGCTCTGATTATCACCTAGGAAAATCCCTATCTGCCGGTGCTCCGGACATACATTACCAAACTGTCTTCTTAACTGCCAGAACACGATCTGGCGTACCGGAGGCGATGGCTGGTTGCTTCGACGTTCTCGACCGAAAGGCGAGAGCCGACTACATAGAGCACCCGTACAGGCCTAACACACAACATTCCCACCCCCACGACAGTGGCCGTGGTTAAACGTTCCAATCAGCAACTCGAAAACCGGCGGAAAATTCCACTCCATTGCTGGAGCACTACCATTCCACCAATGGAGATTCTTGGCGCCAATTTCTACGCTGATTTTGCTACGTCACGGAGCTATGCCCTGAGCAAGCCGATCACAGTTACTATTTTGCAGAAAGCGCGGGAATTTTCCCGCCACAACTGCCTGGGTACACAAGTCATTCCCACGCCTCGCTGGTAGCCCGCCAGAAAGTGTTTTCGCTAAGTTTCTGCGAAGTAACGGAACCTCTAGCCCAGCCGTTACTTCAGGCCCCTCCGGGCGTGTCTTTTGACAATGTCGGCGTCTGGAAAGCATTCACTCGACTCCCTCACACTCATCGGCTTAACCCTCTGGAGATCCGCAGAGCCCGCCTGTCACCGAACCACCTGGGTGACGAGAGACGCTGCGTGGGAAGTCCGCGTGTGAAGGAATAGCAACTTTTCACCGCATGCAATTAGAGACGAAAATCGTAAGATAGAAATATGAGAGGGGGCTCATGCCACCTCTCATAGCCCCTACGCCATTTTAGATTGTAATTGGTGAGCGGTTGGCTTACTTAGGAGCAAGGTAGTGAGTGAATCGTCCAAGAACAATCTTACAAACTGACTCCACATGCCGCACTCTATTAAAAAATCATTGCAACTGAAAAATGCAGCTCATAGAGGGAGGATTATTTATGATGTAGCCAACTTCACCTTCTTAATATGGAACACTAACACTCACATCACACATCCATACCCAGGGAGCCCCTTCCAAACACCGATTCACACAGACATTCATGCTCTAAATATGGCCCTGGCATGTGAGCCAAATATGGAGCAGTTTATTCTTTACAATCAGAGTTAGAGTGCTCCGCAATTAAATGCCCAAGATTTTACAACAATTTGAATCATGAAACTAACCTGAACTCACTCACACATGATACTATTTAAGTTAACAATCTCTTTGTGAGCTTTCAGAATCTAGTTACAACCTCCGATTCATTCTGTCTCCCTGCAGCAAGAATAACCTTTACAAAATGTTCCCTGAACTGATGGTCCATTCAAAATGACGGTGGTGGTATCTGCTTCAGTTTATGTGGACTTCAGGCACACTGTTTGCATACACACAACAATAAATACAAAACACAAAAAACATGGTGTGGAGAACAATACAGTAATTTGCAATAAGAATTACAGTGTAAAACACAAACACATACAAGGTATAACATACATTACAAAAACAACATTAGAGAAAGAAATTTAAGAAAAAAAACAAAATTCATGGGGTATCAAGTTGTGTGTGCACATTGCACAATGTTCACGACTGTGCTGAGAATGAGGCACTAAATCACATTGTTAGAAATATTCGAAGCACTTCACAAATTCCACAGTACTGACATCACATAGGGCTAAACGTCGGGTGTTGTTGCTACGTTGTTGCAACGGCAATAGGGTGTGCTGGAGCACCTGCAGTACTCTGTTGAGATTGCACCAAGACCCACGCATATGATCACGGCAGTACGGTAGGAAGACACAGTGATAGGCTCTCCTCACGTCGATTAATTGTCTCTGAGGTCTACTTCTACATCTACATCTACATCTACATTTATACTCCGCAAGCCACCCAACGGTGTGTGGCGGAGGGCACTTTATGTGCCACTGTCATTACCTCCCTTTCCTGTTCCAGTCGCGTATGGTTCGCGGGAAGAACGACTGTCTGAAAGCCTCCGTGCGCGCTCTAATCTCTCTAATTTTACATTTGTGATCTCCTCGGGAGGTATAAGTAGGGGGAAGCAATATATTCGATACGTCATCCAGAAACGCACCCTCTCGAAACCTGGCGAGCAAGCTACACCGCGATGCAGAGCGCCTCTCTTGCAGAGTCTGCCACTTGAGTTTATTAAACATCTCCGTAACGCTATCATGGTTACCAAATAAGCCTGTGACGAAACGCGTCGCTCCTCTTTGGATCTTCTCTATCTCCTCCGTCAGACCGATCTGGTACGGATCCCACACTGATGAGCAATACTCAAGTATAGGTCGAACGAGTGTTTTGTAAGCCACGTCCTTTGTTGATGAACTACATTTTCTAAGCACTCTCCCAATGAATCTCAACCTGGTACCCGCCTTACCAACAATTAATTTTATATGATCATTCCACTTCAAATCGTTCCGCACGCATACTCCCAGATATTTTACAGAAGTAACTGCTACCAGTGTTTGTTCCGCTATCATATAATCATACAATAAAGGATCCTTCTTTCTATGTACTCGCAATACATTACATTTGTCTATGTTAAGGGTCAGTTGCCACTCCCTACACCAAGTGCCTATCCGCTGCAGATCTTCCTGCATTTCGCTACAAATTTCTAATGCTGCAACTTCTCTGTATACTACAGCATCATCCGCGAAAGGCCGCATGGAACTTCCGACACTATCTGACTATCTATTGTTGGGATACATCACTAGTCTAGGTCTCTTCTCTCGCTGGACAGTACTTTACGTTACCCAATATTGCAGCCCGACGAGGGATGATGGTACGTGGAGTGACTCCACAAGTGTGTGAGGTCATCCATACAGGATCGAACTAGGAGCGACGATTGCTACAACTGCTCTCTAATATGGAGGAGAAGTTAGAAATGAGACCATTCATTTGTTAGTGTGGCACGATACTGCTTTGTGTATGCAGATCGGTCAATGCTAGTGAGTTGTAAAAACCCAAACAGGTGAGTATATAGCGTCCCTTTCTGTCCTGAGGCACATGAGGCGCAGGTTCTGACACGATATGTGATCTTCTTCGTGTACTCACGACAACGTGGTCTGCCGCAGGGAATCCCTCCAAACGGCTGCTGCGACCGGAGAGCTAGCAGGCTGTCGCGTGTGGGTCGCGTGTCAGTGTCAATGGCCAGCCTCACTTTCGCTTGTGGCCCAGCGAGGGCTGTCTACCGCCTAATCCCTCAGGTATACGGCCCGGTGACTGTCAGCTTGTAAGACCGGATGCTCTCACGCCCTTCACGTCAGGTGGCGCGCTGACGCTCTCTTCTTGCAGGTAGCCGATGACCTCTTGTTTTTGCTCTGGCTGGCCTCTGCATTGCCACGATCCCCGTCATCTGCACAATTCTTACAAAAATCTTATGCCTAACTTTCCCCCATGGCCTTCTATGTTATAATAAATTTACATAACGATACATTGATGGTCTGTCATTTCAGACACTCTAATTTTAATTTTATAGTTATTTATCTGTAGCTATCATTATAACAAAATCTCGGTGTGATATTTGTGTAGAGACCGATCTCACTACTGTACATGGTGTGTGACGCTATACTGGATGGACAACTAAATGTGCGGGCCCGCACTAATATTACTATTAATTATATAGATCGACAGTAGACATGCTCAAGAATTAACTACCATTTGCCAACGATCTATATTCTATGTCTTTTAATTAAATTATGTTGTTATGCAGGTCTAAGTTTTACTGTGCTATAAAAAACATGCAACTATGCTACTTTTGCTCGCCCGTCGTCCCTCCATCTCGGGTCTGTGGTTTGGTGACCTGAAAAATAGCATCTCAACAGGCGCGCGCCAAACACTTGTGGTAGAAAACCGCCACAATATTAAGGATGTAGTCATTCTAAAATCCTAAAGTTTAATTTATCCTAGCATATGGTACTCTCTCTATTATTATATATACACTCCTGGAAATTGAAATAAGAACAGCGTGAATTCATTGTCCCAGGAAGGGGAAACTTTATTGACACATTCCTGGGGTCAGATACATCACATGATCACACTGACAGAACCACAGGCACATAGACACAGGCAACAGAGCATGCACAATGTCGGCACTAGTACAGTGTATATCCACCTTTCGCAGCAATGCAGGCTGCTATTCTCCCATGGAGACGATCGTAGAGATGCTGGATGTAGTCCTGTGGAACGGCTTGCCATGCCATTTCCACCTGGCGCCTCAGTTGGACCAGCGTTCGTGCTGGACGTGCAGACCGCGTGAGACGACGCTTCATCCAGTCCCAAACATGCTCAATGGGGGACAGATCCGGAGATCTTGCTGGCCAGGGTAGTTGACTTACACCTTCTAGAGCACGTTGGGTGGCACGGGATACATGCGGACGTGCATTGTCCTGTTGGAACAGCAAGTTCCCTTGCCGGTCTAGGAATGGTAGAACGATGGGTTCGATGACGGTTTGGATGTACCGTGCACTATTCAGTGTCCCCTCGACGATCACCAGTGGTGTACGGCCAGTGTAGGAGATCGCTCCCCACACCATGATGCCGAGTGTTGGCCCTGTGTGCCTCGGTCGTATGCAGTCCTGATTGTGGCGCTCACCTGCACGGCGCCAAACACGCATACGACCATCATTGGCACCAAGGCAGAAGCGACTCTCATCGCTGAAGACGACACGTCTCCATTCGTCCCTCCATTCACGCCTGTCGCGACACCACTGGAGGCGGGCTGCACGATGTTGGGGCGTGAGCGGAAGACGGCCTAACGGTGTGCGGGACCGTAGCCCAGCTTCATGGAGACGGTTGCGAATGGTCCTCGCCGATACCCCAGGAGCAACAGTGTCCCTAATTTGCTGGGAAGTGGCGGTGCGGTCCCCTACGGCACTGCGTAGGATCCTACGGTCTTGGCGTGCATCCGTGCATCGCTGCGGTCCGGTCCCAGGTCGACGGGCACGTGCACCTTCCGCCGACCACTGGCGACAACATCGATGTACTGTGGAGACCTCACGCCCCACGTGTTGAGCAATTCGGCGGTACGTCCACCCGGCCTCCCGCATGCCCACTATACGCCCTCGCTCAAAGTCCGTCAATTGCACATACGGTTCACGTCCACGCTGTCGCGGCATGCTACCAGTGTTAAAGATTGCGATGGAGCTCCGTATGCCACGGCAAACTGGCTGACACTGACGGCGGCGGTGCACAAATGCTGCGCAGCTAGCGCCATTCGACGGCCAACACCGCGGTTCCTGGTGTGTCCGCTGTGCCGTGCGTGTGATCATTGCTTGTACAGCCCTCTCGCAGTGTCCGGAGGAAGTATGGTGGGTCTGACACACCGGTGTCAATGTGTTCTTTTTTCCATTTCCAGGAGTGTATATATATATATATATATATATATATATATATATATATATATATATATATATATTTACCTTATACAACACTCTTACATAATTCCTGTTACGCTGAGATGTCTCGCTGCTCGCCGCTATTGACGACAGTGATGTGCGCGCCGTACGACATGGCCTCCGAGTTCTCACTACGCCTCACTGAAACTCCAGAGACTGGGTTAGCCATGGCTATACAAGACAATAAATTTATAGTTGCAACTTCTTTTTCTATGTTATGCAGTATCGCGATCAAAGCACACCTTTTCAGAGGCAACGTAATATGACCAAGCCAGGACTGGTTCCTGTTGAGGATTCCGTCGCCCACCACACATCAGCTACACAGTATGTCACGAATTTCCAAGTATAATTCCTTGGTTATTCATCTGTGACAGTCACAAGCAGCACGCTAAATCCCCAACCAGCACATTGGCATGGTAAACTTTATGCCCGCATTTCTCTCGTCTAGGGCCCCATTGGAGTCAAACGCTCACAGGTTCACCCCGACTTGCAAGACAACGATGCTGGCGCAGCTCTGCAAAAAAAACTATACTGCCCATATTCATCCTTGAAATCACGCAATATACCACAATCTTGCAGTGCACTGACGCGTGCCTGCAAGCATTGGTATGAACGTCTCACGAACAGGTTGTGACCGCTATGGAGCGTATCATGACTTCTCAGAACGCTTCTAAGAGCACGTTCTTGTATGCGCCCGTTTGTGCGACATCTCGTCACTCATCTTTATCCCTTAACATGGACACCAGATAGGAAAGGACAAAAACATTGCTCATGGAAAGGTAGTGCCTCTTATCGCAACGACAGAGGAGATCGCGAACATAGACAAAAAAGTTAACAGCAGTAAATTCTTATGCGGGAAAACGCAGCATGTTAATACTTTAACAATCTTAATCTATTAATGCAACGATTATTGTTCCCCGAAGAAAGTTTCATATATTTGCCTATTCTACTATGTGCACCACTTAAACTACTATTATTCCACGAACTTCTTCGTGTGAGAGATGTGGTGGAGTCCTATGGACTAGCGCCAATCCCTTGTCAGACCCCCCTCCTCTGACGTGCATTAGGATTTGCGGGTCTAGTTTCAGTCTCCTGGTTCTCCTGTGGTCCTTGATTTCGCTCTCTCCAGTTACGGTCGCTTTGCCGTTCGTTATTCCTCCTGTCCCAGATTCCTTGTCTAGATTGACCCTGTTCCCTGACGTTCTGGTTTCCGTGTCTCTGGTTTCCATAATCTTGAATTGCGTATCTTGATTTCCGTAACCCTGGTTTCCTAACTGACGAGCGCGATTATGCGATCTGTTGTCGTCTGCCTTTGCTGGCCCGTGGTATTTGTTATTTTGCGCCTTCTTCCTGTCCTTTGCGTCTTGTTTATCGAAGACTACTTCGAGTTCGCGCAATAGACTCTTGAATGCTTCTATGTCAGATCCACACTTCCCGACAAGTGTCTGTTGATACCTAACAGGCAATTTGGAAAAACAAAATTTGATGATTTCTCCCTTGCTATATGGACTATCTAAAAATTGATTCTTCTTGAGTAAATCATCAAAAAATTTGGTTGCGCTCCTTTGCCCGGACACTTCCAGTTCAGGACAAAATATTATTTCCTCTTTAATCCTGTCTTGCGTTTCCTTTGACCAGTAGATCCCCAGGAACGCATCAACAAATTCCTGATAAGTCTGACACGTCGGTGCCACACTCCGCATCTTTTCCGCGACTTGGCCTTCGATGTGTCCACACATGAATTCTAATTTTGCCGGGGTTGGCCATGATGACGGTAATGAATTTGTAAACTGCATCACCCAGCTCTTGGGATGCATCGACCCTCCATTATCTCTGAACTTTTGGAATTTTAGTATCGACAGGAAGTGATTGTGATCAAAATCCTGTCCGATCCTCGCACTGGTGTTGTCACTCGTTTCTGATGCTTGCACGTCTGCTGAGTATCCTGATCTATCTTTCTGATAACTGTGCTGTGCTACCTCTGTATCACAGTGGCAGTGGCACTCAGAATTCACTCTCCTAAGTGGGCTACAATTATTGGAGCTATTACTAGGTGTTTCTGCGTGTGCACTGTTAGTTCCGCACTCTGTCACTGGGCTAGAGCACGGCGGGCTTTTCCTCGGAGACACAATTCTGTGTACTCCATCATTGGTATCCGAACGCGCAGTGCTCGTGTGCCCGTTTTGCTCTAGTTTTGCTATCCGACTCTCTACTTCTTTCATTCGTTTCGTGATGTTCGTAACCGCAATATTACCTTGAGTTTTTAAGAACGCTAGGGATTTTGCGTGGGCTTGTGTCGCAAGTCGCAAGAGACCTGCAAGTTGAGAAGTTACTTTTGCGATTTTCATTGCCCCTGTTGCTGCCGTTTTGGCTAGGCCTGCTACTTTTTGTGCTACCATTGACATTTGTTTTGCTTCTCCACATTCTTTCTTTATTGTTAGTAATTCCCCACGAATTTCTCCAATATGCGAAATTATAGTCTGAGTGTCCTTCTTACGCTGTTTCTCATCTTCTTCTTTCATTAATCGTAGGAAGCTCAGTATTGGGTTAATGTCATCTTTTTGATCCTCGTCACACATGGGCGATGTAACTCTGGACACCTGGGCACTAGAGCTCTGACGTGACCGAGCTGGCCCCTGTCTGCTCTCGTTCGTTTGATTATAAACTTCTGCTGCCGTCTCGACCTGTGTGCCTGTCTCTGTTTCATCCTCTACCTCACTATCATAATCACGGTCGCGACGTTGCTCTAAGATCGCGTCCAAATCACCGTCCTCATCAATGACCCTGTCGTCCTGTCCTGCTAAAAATGTGCCCATCTCACCTCCGAACCTATCCCCGTCAGTAACGTGCCCCTTATCCATTATAGTATCCACTTTTGTTTTAGCTTCGCTCACTAATAGTCGTGCCTTACTTCTCGTGATCATTCATGAGAAACAAAATTTATTTAAAATACACAGTAAAAATAATCTACTCCCTGTATTTTTACACATAGACATAAAATTTCAACAACGCCGTTCCAACGCTGTAACTACAAGCACGATTTGTTGTGGTACAGAAACTGCACACAAACCCCACAAGTGTGATGAGGTACGGATACCACATCAAAGACACACAAAAAAAAACAATGAACAAACAAAAAAATATATACACTGAAAACAAAAACTGTAATCATGTGTCGCTAATAAAAACTAATTGCGGAACTACAAGAAAAAGAACTTGGGTACTAATCATAAAAATAGTAGAGAAAAAAAATTTGAATGTTCCTACTAACGATACTGTTTGTTAATCAGTGATTCACAGGAAAGATCCGAGGCTAAGGGTCGCCATTTTATGCGAGGTGCCGGGGCAAGCAGTGTATTTAACACTAAATTCTTCTAGAATCTACATATGTAAATGATGCTCTAAGCCCCACCTATTCTAACTCCTACTTTTGCTGTTGCACATGGATTAAAAAATATATGCAAACTGACTGTAATCAACCCTGCAAGTGGAGTAGAAAAGAGTTTGGCACCTGTAATAATTTAATTTGATAAATAAGTTAAATACAGGAAGATTTCATTAACGTAGTGAGAAATGATGGGTTGCTCTACCGATTAACAGAATGAAAGTTCTGTCCAAAATAACAATATGATTTATTAAGACTAAACACAAAATAATAAACAGAAACACATGAAACATTTATAATACATCAAATTGGCTCAAACTGGATACTCAAACAAACGCTGTGAAGGTGAAGTTGTCCCTAAACTAGATTGTGAGGTTTATGACGAAGTGGTATGTGGAGCCAATTCCTTGCCACTCAAATCTTAAGAGAGACACACAGCTAACCCAATATTAATTGCTGCTACTCAAGACAGAACAAAGTTAGAAAAAGACGAACAGGCGCGCTCTGCTGAGCTCTGATTATCACCTAGGAAAATCCCTATCTGCTGGTGCTGCGGACATACATTACCAAACTGTCTGCTTAACTGCCAGAACACGATCTGGCGTACCTGAGGCGATGGCTGGTTGCTTCGACGTTCTCGACCGAAAGGCGAGAGCCGACTATATAGAGCACCCGTACAGGCCGAACACACAACATTCCCGCCCCCACGACAGTGGCCGTGGTTAAACGTTCCAATCAGCAACTCGAAAACCGGCGGAAAATTCCACTCCATTGCCGGAGCACTACCATTCCACCAATGGAGATTCTTGGCGCCAATTTCTGCGCTGATTTTGCTACGTCACGGAGCTATGCCCTGAGCAAGCCAATCACAGTTACTATTTTGCAGAAAGCGCGGGAATTTTCCCGCCACAACTGCCTGGGTACACAAGTCATTCCCACGCCTCGCTGGTAGCCCGCCAGAAAGTGTTTTCGCTAAGTTTCTGCGAAGTAACGGAACCTCTAGCCCAGCCGTTACTTCAGGCCCCTCCGGGCGTGTCTTTTGACAATGTCGGCGTCTGGAAAGCATTCACTCGACACCCTCACACTCATCGGCTTAACCCTCTGGAGATCCGCAGAGCCCGCCTGTCACCGAACCACCTGGGTGACGAGAGACGCTGCGTGGGAAGTCCGCGTGTGAAGGAATAGCAACTTTTCACCGCATGCAATTAGAGACGAAAATCGTAAGATAGAAATATGAGAGGGGGCTCATGCCACCTCTCACACGTTAGGCAATACTGACCCTACGCCTTATCTTAGAAAATAGATTAAGGAAAGGCAAACCTACGTTTCTACCATTTGTAGACTTAGAGAAAGCTTTTGACAATGTTGACTGGAATACTCTCTTTCAAATTCTAAAGGTGGCAGCGGTAAAATACAGGGAGCAAAAGGCTATTTACAATTTGTACAGAAATCAGATGGCAGTTATAAGAGTCGAGGGGCATGAAAGGGGAGCAGCGGTTGAGAAGGGAGTGAGACAGGGTTGTAGCCTCACCCCAATGTTATTCAATCTCTATATTGAGCAAGCAGTAAAGGAAACAAAAGAAAACTTCAGAGTAGGTATTAAAGTCCATGGAGAAGAAATAAAAACTTTGAGGTGCGCCGATGACATTGGAATTCTGTCAGAGACGGGAGGAGGATATAAGATGAACATCAACAAAAACAAAACGAGGATAATGGAATGTAGTCGAATTAAGTCGGGTGATGCTGAGGGAATTAGATTAGGAAATGAGACACTTAAAGCAGTACATGCGTTTTGCTATTTAGGGAGCAAAATAACTGATGATGGTTGAAGTAGAGAGGATATAAAATGTAGACTGGCAATGGCAAGGAAAGCGTTTCTGAAGATGAGAAATTTGTTAACATTGAGTATAGATTTAAGTCTCAGGAAGTCGTTTCTGAAGGTATTTGTATGGAGTGTAGCCATGTATGGAAGTAAAACATGGACGATAAGTAGTTTGGACAAGAAGAGAATAGAAGCTTTCGAAATGTGGTGCTACAGAAGAATGCTGAAGATTAGATGGGTAGATCACATAACTAATGAGGAGGTATTGAATAGGATTGGGGAGAAAAGGAGATTGCGGCACAATTTGACAAGAAGAAGGGACCGGTTGGTAGGACATGTTCTGAGGCATCAAGGGATCACAAATTTAGCATTGGATGGCAGCGTGGAGGGTAAAAATCGTAGAGGGAGACTAAGAGATGAATACACTAAGCAGATTCAGAAGGATGTAGGTTGCAGGAAGTACTGGGAGATGAAGAAGGTTGCACAGGACTGGAGACAACAACAACAACAACAACATGGAATGTAGTTTATTTATTTAGTTAAAGAATTTGTCCAGAAATCGATTCCTGTGTATGGTATATTGTTTAAACAATTTAGACAATGTGTGGAATATTGTTTATTTTTAACCATTTGGGGGATTAAAGGCAGTGTATTGAATATATGGAAATTGGTGGCTCTTTGGTGGAGAGGAAGGATCTCATAACAGGAAATTCAAGAGTATATTATTTACTTATAAAAAATTCTGGTGTTGGGTTGGATTTCTCTTGCTCATTATTCTCTGCTGTTTGGAAACATGTAGGACTTATAAGAAGTAATTATGTGGGTCAAACATGTTGCATAACCTAATGTCAGGCACTGTACTCTGGGTGTCTTAACCTAATGTTTGGGGTCTTTGTTGGCGCTTAACCTATTGGGTCTATTTTCGTGTATACTGTTAGAATTCTTTGAGTGTTATACTGACGTCACAGAACTCCAAGGCAGCTCACGCTGGTCCCATTGGCAATGACGAGTGTCTTGACCTAATGATTGGTCCTTTGTCAGCACGTAACCTGTTGTTCTGCTAAGTTTTTTACCATGTCACCCCCATTTCCTTAAACGATTGTACCGCCTTTGATACCAAATTAAGTAATTAGTTATGTTCTCCCACCGTTTCCTGGTACACTCTTCAAATTTCACATGCTTTTGAACGCCATTTATGGAGCATTCTTCTTTGTCACCTACCCCATTAAACTATTGTACTGCGTTTTATATAAAAATTATGCAAATTAACCTAGTGTTCTGCACTTAACTGGTTGTTCTGCTCCATGTCACCCACTCACGGACACCCTCACCTTAACTATTGTACTTCTTACACCACCTTGATATAAAAAATTATGCAAATTAATTAAATCGATATTCCTCACACTTATGAGGTAGTTTTCTTAATCAGGGTGCACTGACGGCCCCTGAGAAGTGATGATGCGGCCATCAGTTGCCAAGCCATGCACAGGTGTCAATTTGGGTCTTGCAAGCATGAGGAGACGGCATCCCTTTCATGCTTGACACCTGATAAATTCAAAAAATACGTGTTCACCTAGGACTGTTGCTGGCACATTGACGCATAGCTGCAGTGCAGGTCCAGCACCACGAGATGTTTGCCTAGCAGCCGAAGGGTTTTCAGTGTTATACTGACATCACACATCACATATCTATGTAAATAACAGCCAAGTCCCCCCTCTGGATGCGCTATAGAAATCTGATGCAATGCTTCCCAGAGTAACACAGCCTGCATCGTTCCTAGCGATTCTAATGGGACATGCGAGCTGCATCTAGCTATGCAAGCATGCCTACCTGCCCAGCGTGGCTCATGCATCACCACAAAATGTTTGTCCTGCTGTCAACATACAAATGTTAAACTTTCTCACCACTAAAATCTTTCATCATGTCTGTACAAGTTCATAAACAAAACACTGTTAATCATAAAAGCATTCTTCTTGTTTGGAAAGAGAGCACTGACTAAGCACAGACATGAGGAAATCAGAACAATTACGCAAACATAATTCAAAGTACTGTCTTACAGAAGAGAAAAATGGCGAGAATTATCAGTATCCTACAGCTACTGGTCTCGAGATGTTCTCATGTCGTAGTGGTGGATGAGTGAAGGCATCCCTGCCAGAGATGGACAGTCTGCTTCAACTCGATTTGAACACTTGCTTTCTCAGAACTTTCTGTTGATACCTTGCCTCCACCTTGTTCGAATCAGTTTGTAGATGCCCGTACATCCCGGCACAAAGGATGTCTTGTGAATGAATGGAGCATTATGATTGGCCCTTATTGCCTGGTTGGAGATCGGTTTCACGCTCTAATGTTCAAGCTCCTGTCCTCAGTGGCAGATCAGTGTAATTGAGTAAGTGTCTTTCTGTATTTAACGATCTGTTGGCTACTTTTCAGGGTTAAATTGCAAATTAATGACCAGAGGCTGACAAATGTGCTCAATTATTGACTTGCTTGATTTGTAAAACTCTTTCTCTTGAATAAATCATGCAGTTTTTCTGAAATTGAAATAATTTGTTTGTCTGTACATGTACACGACATCTACCAATTTCCATTCCATTCGGATAATTTCTTCATGGTGCGTCGTTCATTTCTTTGATTTAGAGAGTATTAGGGCCGAGGGTAGATTAAAGGCTCTCTTGGAATATTACTTTTATGTTTTTATTCCAGTTATAGATCACACTTTGTTTTTATCCATGTCATTAATATCTGTCAGTAATGACCACCTTCAGACCTGAGTACACCCAATGCCGTAATTGCACCGAGGCAGCATATATGAAAAAGGTACAGTCAAAGTAATAAACCAAACAGGCTTCGTCATGTCTACATAAAATGAAAGTACCATATACAAAGTTCTAGCAGACATATGGAATCTTTGAAGCATCTTCTTATGCTACTCTTACTTTGGGTGTACCATTCTCACATATGCTGAGTCCCATTGATTAGAAATTTGTGTACAACCAGGTCTGACCGAAATTAATAACATGGATAAAAAATGTGATCCGCAACAGAAAAAAATATATAAATACCTTCTGGACTATGTCGCAACTTGTTAATCTGCTGGAAGTAATGCGTTCAAGATCTGTAGAAACCGCATGCTGCTTTCTTTGCTGTGAGAAAAATCTTCACTGCCTCTGGCACTGAAAAACGAAGGCTTGTAAGGGATTCACCACCCTGCTGGAGCAAATGTAATCTCGATGTATTGCTCACTTGCTAGAACGACAACTCACAGGCGCTGCCTGAGACATGAAATATTTTTGCCCCTGTTAAAAGAGAGCTGCAATAGAGTCGCAGGTCAGAGCAATCTCTGCCGCAGTTGCAGTCACTCGCTGCTACAGTGTAGTTATAGTATGTCACTGGTACAGCTCAGTTTATAGTTAGTAGCTGTTAAAGTCACAGTGTTGAACAAATTGTAAAATTTTATTATATGGAACTGAATTATAACTGTGATCAGCTGCAGAGCTAAATGACACCATGGAATGAGATTATGATGAACAAATGAATAATTGTTAATATAATGACAAATCAACAGTGTAATTAAGTCAACCATATATTGTAAGGTAAATTTTATTATTTTTAATGGCATGCGCGTAGTTAAGTCACTTGTCTGAGATGTTAATATGAATTTGTTTCAATCTTTTCTTTTGTGATTCGACAGCACCAGTTGACCCAGATTTGTAATATATTGAATTTTCCCGTGTAATGGGCTGTAGATCTTTACCAATATCTTAAAAAATTTTCAGAATATAATTGTTTTTACCAGTCAACTATAAAAGTATAATTTCCCCTTAAGTCATTGCCACTCCCGATCAAGTCATTTACCTAAATGAAAATATTCCAGAATCTTTGTCTGATCATAGTTATGTGCTCTTTAGTAATCATACGACCAGCTGTGCAGCTGTCTCACTAAGTAAAGTCAGTTTTTCTAGTTATTCAGATCTCAGACAATTAGTAGATAGGCAAGCATTGCACTAAGCTGTGCCATTTACGAACAGATATATAGACAACATTATCGGGCGATACCATCACGAGGAAAGAATTTTTCAGTTTATTTCTCATGGGCAGATTCAGATTGATTTCACAGGGTCATGGGTTAGCGCTGCTTACGTCAAAATTTATCAATTTTTCATGAGTTAATCTTTATCAGTTTTCAAACGTCAGAATTTAATTATCCAAATTTAATTATTTTTATTTTTATTATCTTTTCGGGAAGGTTACACACCATTACTTTACATTTTTTTATTTATACGGGAAGGTTACAGACTTGTTTGCTTTGCTTGCTTCCCACTCTCGCATCTCGTATGGTGTTATATTCTGAGGCAGCTCTGTGCTCCTGCAAAGAATATTCTCAGCTCAGAAAGGGCGGGCAGACTGATATGCTTTGTCAGTTCGCCAACTTCGTGTAGGCCATTGGTCAGGTGTCCTGGAATGCTAACCCTGCCATCCCTGTGCATATATTCCATGAGATTCGTTGCTGTCAATATTGACTCATTCAATAGAAACTGCAAAATTCATCCAGTGAACACTAGAAGGAAAAATGATATGCACCTGGAGTAATACTTTCTTAAGCATCGTACAGAAAGCTCTCATAGGGCTCGTGAGGATAAGATTAGATTTGTTATAGCACGCACTGAGACATTTAAAAAATCATTTTTCCCGCGCTCAGTAAGTGATTGGAACTGGAAAAATCCCTGATAACTGGTACAGTGAGACGTACCCTCCGTCATGCACTTCGCAGTGTTTCGCAGAGTATATATGTTCAGTATATGTGGATGTATATATCGAAAGATGTGCCGAGTTCGGCATGTTTTACACTGAAGGGCCAAGGAAACTAGTATAGGCATGCGCATTCAAATACAGAGATATGTAAACAGGCAGTATACGGAGCTGTGGTCGGAAACGCCTATATAAGACAACAAGTGTCTGGCGCACTTGTTCCATCGGTTACTGCTGCTACAATGGCAGGTTATCAAGATTTAAGTGAGTTTGAACGTGGTGTTATAGTCGGTGCACGAGCGACGGGACACAGCATTTCCGAGGTAGCGATGAAGTGGGGATTTTCCCATACGACCGTTTCACGAGTGTACTGTAAATATCAGGAATCCGGTAAAACATCAGACGTCCCACATCGCTGCGGCGGGAAAGGATCCTGCAAGAACGGGACCAATGACAACTGAAGAGAATCGTTCAGCATGACATAAGTGCAACTCTTCCGCAAATTGTTGCAGATTTCAACGCTGGGCTATCAAAAAGTGTCGGCGTGCGAACCATTCAACGGAACATTGTAGACATGGGCTTTCGGAGCCGAAGGCCCACTCGTGTACCCTTGAGGACTGCACGACACAACGGTATGCACCTCGCCTGGGCCCGTCAACACCGAAATTGAACTGTTGATGACTGGAAACATATTTCGTGCTCGAAGGAGCCTCGTTTCAAATTGTATCGAGCGGATGGACGTCTAAGGGTATGGAGACAATCTCATGAATATATAGCCCCTCCATGTCAGTAGGGGACTCTTCAAGATGGTGGAGGTTCTGTAATAGTGTAGGGCGTGTGCAGTCGGAGTGATATGAGACCCCCTAATACATCTAGATGCAACTCTGACAGGTGACATCTACGTAAGCATCCTGTCTGATCACCTGCATCCATTCACGTCCATTGTGCGTTGCGGCGGACTTGGGCAATTCCAGCACGACGATCCGGCCTCCAGGAACACTCTTCTGAGTTTAAACACTCCCGCTGGCCACAAAACTCTCCACACATAAATATTATTGAGCGTGTCTGGGATGCCATGCAACATCCTGCTCAGAAGAAGATGATGATGTTTGGTTTGTGGGGCGCTCAACTGAAGGGTTATCAGCGTCCGTACAAATTAACAACCTTTGCTCAGTCCAATCTCGCCACTTTAATGAATGATGAGAAAATGATGAGGGCAACACAAACACTCAGTCATCTCGAGGCAGGTGAAAATCCCTGAACCCGCCGGGAATCGAACCCGGGACCCCGTGGTCGGGAAGCGAGAACGCGACCGCGACACCACGAACTGCGGACCCTGTTCAGAAGAGATCTTCACTCCTCGTACTTCTACGGATTTATGGAAAGCCCTGCAGGATTCATGGTGTCAATTCCCTCCAGCACTACTTCCGACATTAGTCGAGTCCATGCCACGTTGTGTTGCCGCACTTCTGCGTTTTCTCGGGGCCCTACACGATATTAGGCAGGTATACCAGTTTCTTTGGATCTTCAGTGTACTCTCAGCAGGACTGAAAAAAAGTGTGATAATTCTCAAGCATTATAATCCAAGTTGAAACGTTTCCCTGTGGCACAGACGTATTCTGTAAAGGTGGTCCTCGCAATAACTGAGAACTTTGGACAGCAGTTTATTATTTATACGTACGTTCTGTCACAATTTTTTTTTTGGTGTTGTATTAATTCTTTAATTCATTTGTCCATAAATTTTCTATTAAACTTTCTGTGAGATATATAATCACTCGTTCCACAGCCAAGTAGCTTCGGCTCGCCTGGTGTCACGATATCTGATAAATAAATAAATACTATGGGTGTCCACGGGTGCATTCATCCGTGCTGCTCTCTACCAGCGGCCCGGAGTCTTCGTCATTGTCACCAACAACGTGCGACCGTTCCCCAGCTTTAAAGTCGTGTGACTAGGGTTGTCGCCGCAGACAGGATGTCCCGCGTCGCTGCTCGGGCCCTGGCGGTGCGTAATGAGGTGCGTTACGCCACACGACGTCACCTGACATCACGGCGCGGTCTGCCATCGTGCTTAACGACGCACGAAGTGTGCCACCGCCTCCGCACCCTCGCGGCTTTCTGAACTCTCCCCAGGGCGTGTTCCCCGTCGCTGCCGACACCTCCGGCTCGCGACACGCCCCACCCTGCTTGCCCAACTTTGCATCAGTATGAGCAGTCTATTAATTCTGTCGATTTATCGCTTTCCTACAAGGAGTTGGGTTAGTATCGTGTTCCATGTTTCACATTCACGATAAACGTTATCATCGGGAACGTCTCAGCCTAACAGATATAGAGCACTTATTTAAAATACACTACTGGCCATTAAAATTGCTATACCAAGAAGAAATGCAGATGATAAACGGGTATTCATTGGACAAATATATTATACTAGAACTGACATGTGATTACATTTTCACGCAATTTGGGTGCATAGATCCTGGGAAATCAGTACCCAGAACAACCACCTCAACGGCCTTAATACGCCTGGGCATTGAGTCAAACAGAGCTTGGATGGCGTGTACAGGTACAGCTGCCCATGCAACTACAACACGATACCACAGTTCATCAAGAGTAGTGACTGGCGTATTGTGACCAGACGTTTTCAGTTGCTGAGAGATCTGAGAATGTGCTGGCCAGGGCAGCAGTCGAACATTTTCTGTATCCAGAAAGGCCCGTACAGGACCTGCAACATGCGGTCGTGCATTATCCTGCTGAAATGTAGGGTTTCACAGGGATCGAATGAAGGGTAGAGTCACGGGTCGTAACACATCTGAAATGTAACGTCCACTGTTCAAAGTGCCATCAATGCGAACAAGAGGTGACTGAAACGTGTAACCAGTGGCACCCCATACCATCACGCCGGGTGATACGCCAGTATGGCGATGATGAATAGACGCTTCCAGTGTGCGTTCACCGCGATGTCGCCAAACACGGATGCGACCATCAGGATGCTGTAAAAAGATCCTGGATTCATCCGAAAAAATGACGTTTTTCCATTCGTGCACCCAGGTTCGTCGTTGAGTATACCAACGCAGGCGCTCCTGTCTATGATGCAACGTCAAGGGTAACCGCAGCCGTGGTCTCCGAGCTGATAGTCCATGCTGCTGTAAACGTCGTCGAACTGTTCGTGCAGGTGGTTGTTGTATTGCAAACGTCCCCATCTGTTGACTCAAGGACCGAGACGTGTCTGCACGATCCGTTACAGCCATGCGGATAAAATGCCTGTCATCTGGACTGCTAGTGATAGGAGGCCGTTGGGATCCAGCACGGCGTTCCGTACTACCCTCCTGAACCCACCGATTCTATATTCTGCTAACAGTCATTGGATCTCGACCAACGTGAGCAGCAATGTCGCGATACCATAAATCGCAATCGCGATAGGCTACAATCCGACCTTTATCAAAGTCAGAAACGTGATGGTACGCATTTCTCCTCCTTACACGAGGCATAACAACAACGTTTCACCAGGCAACGCCGGTCAACTGCTGTTTGTGTATGAGAAATCGGTTGGAAACTTTCCTCATGTCAGCACGTTGTAGGTGTCGCCACCGGCGCCAACCTTGTGTGAATGCTCTGAAAAGCTAATCATTTGCATATCACAGCATCTTCTTCCTGTCGGTTAAATTTAGCGTCTGTAGCACGTCATCTTCGTGGTGTAGCAATTTTAATGGCCAGTAGTGTAAGATGAAACATACTGGCCACTTACATGTTTTTCTGTGTAAATGACTATTTATTTATATCGAAAAATTCGTCTACGATATGGAGCTCAAGCCGTTCATTCATTGGAGATCCATGTATGCCATTAAGAAGGAGAAACTTCACGAATGTGAAACGAGTCAAGGTATGCATTTATTTTGAGACAAGAACATCACAGAAAAGTAATCTGTATATTGTACTAACAAAACGTTATCGCTATACCGCTTAATGCTATACCGGGTGGTTATAATTAAGCTTTCGTTGGAAATGAAGTCCCATGCTTCTTGACAGAGCGTAGGGGAACGTTGCAGGAGACCCGCACCGCCGTTCTAGGCGAGGTCCTAGTGGAGGTGGTTTGCCGTTGTCTTCCTCCGACCGTAATGGGGATGAATGATGATGATGAAGACGGCACAACAACACCCAGTCATCTCGGGGCCGGTGAAAATCCCTGACACCGCCGGGAAGCGAACCCGGGACTCCGGGCTCGGGAAGCGAGAACGCCACTGCGAGACCACGAGATGCGGACGTTATAGCACGAAACTAATTACCGTTTGAGTACCACACTTGGTGACATTAATGTCCAGAGTATGGACTGCATGATTTTCATGCGACACAGCGCCACCGTCCAGTTCCAACTCTGGCCTATAAATCACGATACCTGATCACGGCATCAGTCGTCGTGATTCGTAGTCTCACGCACCTGGCCAGTCGCAGTGCTCTTGTTGACGTGTCAACGTGAGTTTGGACAAAAGCAATAGGGTATTATTCGTGAAGCTTTATTATCAATCCGGCCGGTGTGGCCGTGCGGTTCTAGACGCTTCAGTCTGGAAGCACGTGACCGCAGGTTCGAATCCTGCCTCGGGCATGGATGTGTGTGATGTCCTTAGGTTAGTTATGTTTAAGTAGTTCTAAGTTCTAGGGGACTGATGACCACAGATGTTAAGTTCCATAGTGCTCAGAGCCATTTGAACCATTTATTATCAAACCAAAGATAATGCTGCAGTTCGACTGCGAGAATATTGCCAGCTGAAAGGATTACGGAAGGGTTCTCTTTCTCCACCTGCTGTTCGGAGCATGATGAAGACGTCTAAGATGTTACTCCAGGCGGGTGTAAAATGAATGTGCACAACGGAAAATACTGAACGCGAAAATGAAGATTTGGCCCTGTCTGACTGCCCCCTGAAGCAGACATTAGGATCTCTTAATGGTGATATTAACTCCTCCTTCTTGCTCTTTAACATATAAATTACAACACAAACATAAATGAATAATTAAGGGAACTAGTAACTACAAATGATTGTTTCTGCTTATACATTTATTTTGGATTAAAACCCCTTTATATATTACAAATGTTTATATGTATCAATATCCAGTGGACATAAAGAGATACAAATGGATTTCCTAACAAATATGATTGATCAACTGCCCAAATGTGCCCCTTTTTATGGATACGCGATATAATATAAATAACGCGAAACGACTGACGTCACCTACGCACCAAACACTAGAAGACATTACTTCCAAAGATGATCTACAGTGGTGTGCAACCTCAGTGGAAATAAAATTTACGTGATCACAGCTGTTTATCTTTATATCCGTAATAAGCCGAAGCAATCAGCAATATCAACGTATGTACAGCGTCTGGTGCGTCGGAGTGGTGATTCTTGTACATGCCTGCAACGATGGAAGAACTCCAGCCACGAAATAAAAAAACTCTTTCAAACTCTACGACGGCAGAAGGCGGTCCTCTGACTAGTATGATCTAATACGGTCTTCTCCTCTCTGTATTCTACAGAGAAGAAACGCGAGCACCCAGCCACAAGGACAGAACTCAGGTAACGTCTCTAATTGAGTATTGACAGAGGAAGTGCTCTCAATCGCTGAACGCTGCGTACTCAACGACGACTTCCTACCCAGAGGCGAAGTCCAGAATCGTTTATGTTCGAAACAGTACAGTGCCTAACCGTTCTAACTATAAAATCTCCTGAGAGCAAAGACAGCAAGTCCGTCTGTACCATCAAAAGCTGATACTAAAGGACCGTCAAATACGGATGCTCAAAACGGAAGACCATTTCTCTCCACTGCTAGCTTCCCAGCAAAGCTCGGCTCCCCTCCCTCGTAACTGGAGAAAGCGAATCATATTCTCGAAACCACGGAATATTATCTCTCTCTCCAGATTCTTCCGAACGCAGACCGACCATATTTTAGTCTTTTGTCGTCCAGCGCGGAAAGTTTACGAGGAAATACCTATACCCATTAATTAGGAATTCATACAGTGTAAAAATCCTTGGAAATAACCCAACCTGCGTGATTTTCGAGGTAACGCTTCCTCGTTCCTCTCTGTGACGTCTAAGATTTTCAGAGTTTCCGAAATATTATCCGGCCCCACTACATACCGGCCGGCCGCCGCTGTATTGTGCTTTTGCACTCAGGTGCCCCGACTCTCCGTCTTGTCTACTTCCTGTGTTAAGCAAGACCAACACACCTGTGTGCACTTTTCCACCCAGGGAGTTACGCCTGCCATTTCATTAACAATGTCGTTCCAACCTGTACTAGTAAACGCAATCATTTATTATGCTGTTTTGATAATAAACACACTCAATCACCGTTAATGCAAAAGGCGTTAACAACTATTTACAACGTGTATGTGACAATGTCAGTCTTCTTTAAACATTCATATATACAGTGTACAACCCATCAAGTGATACCTAATTCCGGTTGTAAATCACGATAAAGTATGTAGATGAGTTTTTGTAAGGTGCGGAATTATAGTCACCTTACAGACGTTCGAATCAACTGGAGAACTGAACGTCGCCCCGGGAAGAGGCTGATGATGGGTTGCACCACAGGTGGTTGATAAAATCGCTGATGATATGGCAGACAACGCTGCGCGCAGTTGTCGATCGCGAGGCATTGCGCGTGTGTCACGTCAGTTGAACTTCCCGTGGTTGACAGTACAGAAGGTGCTTCGAATCAATCTCAAATTGTATCCGTACAAGATCCATATCGTACAGCGGCTTGCACTACAGAACGCATAACGACGTATTGACTTCGCTCTCCACGTTCTGGCAAGGATTGAAGTTGACGAGGGCTGGCCCTGGACCATCCTATGGACAGACGAAGCTCATTTTCCTCTGATGGGAGAGGTGAACACACAGCATTGCCGAGTGCGGGGATCTTCACCTCCAGTCACTGTGCATGAAGTTCCTCTGTATGGTGAACGTTTCACTGTATGGTATGGCTTCACGGCTACGTCCGTCATTGGCCCATATTTTTTGAACAGGTTGGCGCTCAAGGACCAAGGACGTGCAGTGTGACTGGCCAACGTTACTGTGACATACTTCACCAGCATATCATACCCGCTCTACAGGGGAGAGACGCATTAAACTGAACAGTTTTCATACAAGATGGGGCCTCACTCCACATCGCTCGTGAATTCACCAGCTTCTCCGAAACACATTTGGAAACGATCGAATTATCGGCCGATCGTTTCCACATGCTTGGCCGGCACGATCACCTGATCTCATTACCTGTGATTTCTGACTGTGCGGGTACCTGAAGGGCAGGGTTTACCAGGGGAACATTCACACATGTACTGATCTGAAGCGCACCTTATCAAGAGATGTAGCCAGCATACCTACGGACATGCTTCGTTCTGCTGTGCAGAATGCAATCCTGCGCTTTCAGACTCCTTTAGAAACGGAGGGGCGCCATACTGAACCCCTTTTGCAGCAGTAATGATTTGATGTACCGTAACAGCACATTAAACTGTTTCAGTGGAATTGTTTCTGCATTATTTTCCTTCCCCATGTCCTTCACATTAATACTACCAAGATTGGTCCTCGTATAGTAATTAGTTTCCGTGTTATAACGTTTCAAATAGGGAAAGTTTAATTACAGCCACCCGTTATGTGCTGTATACTTTTTAACAATACATTATCACTGCTTAATGATGTCAATGCTTATGCGATCTAAATGTAATCGAGTTAATTTGTAAGAAAACTGCTAATTTGAGAAAAGTTGGTTTCTCCTCAGTTTCATTATATTAGTTTTATTTATTAGCAGCTTTATATTTCTACGTCTACATGTAACATCTACGTGATTACTCTGCTATTCGCAATAAAGTGCCTGTCAGAGGGTTCAATGAACCACCTTCAAGCTGTCTCTACCGTTCCATTCTCGAACGAGCACTTAAATTTTTCTGTGCGAGCCCTGATTTCTCTTATTTTATCGTGATGATCATTTCTCCCTATGTAGGTGGGTGGCAACGGAATGTTTTAGCAATCAGAGGAGGAAACTGGTGATTGAAATTTCATGTGAAGATCGCGTCGCAACGAAAAACACTTTTGTTTTAATGATTGCCACTCCAGTTCACATATCATGTCTGTGACACTATCTCCCCTATTTCGCGATAATACAAAACGAGCTGCCCTTCTTTGTACTTTTTCGATGTCATCCGTCAGTCTCACCTGATGCGGATCCCACACCGCACAGCAATACTCCAGAATAGGGCGGACAAGCGTGTGCAAGAAGTCTCTTTAGTAGACCTGTTGAACCTTCTAAGTGTTCTGCCAGTGAATCGCAGTCTTTGGTTTGCTCTACCCACAATATTATCTATGTGATCGTTCCAATTTATGTTATTTGTTTATTGTAATCCCTTAGTATTTACCTGAATTTACAGCCTTCAGATTTGTGTGACTTATCGCGTAATCGAAATTTAGCTGATTTCTTTTAGTACTCATGTCAATAACTTCACACTTTTCCTTATTCTGGGTCAATTGTTAGTACTCATGTCAATAACTTCACACTTTTCCTTATTCTGGGTCAATTGCCACTTTTCGCACCATACAGATATCTTATCTAAATCATTTTGCAAGTCGTTTTGATCATCTGATGACTTTACAAGACGGTAAATGACAGCATGATCTGCAAACAATCTAAGACGGCTACTCAGATTGTCTCCTATGTCGTTAATATAGGTGAGGAACAATAGAGGGCCTATAACACTTCCTTGGGGAACGCCGGATATTGCTCCAGTTTTACTCGACGACTTTCCGTCTGTTACTACGTACTATGACCTTTCTGACAGGAAATCACGAATCCAGTCGCACGACTGAGGCGATACTCCATAGGTACGCAGTTTGGTTAGAAGACGCTTGTGAGGAACGGTGTCGAAAGCCTTCTGGAGAGTCAATAAGGTTTTGGAAGGTACCGACAGGGACGTGGAGCCATGCCGACTCCGTTATCATGGCCAGCTGATCAAGGTTTCTCGGTTTGGGATCCACAGATTCTCGATTTGGTTTAAATGCGGAGGGTTTGGTGGCCAGGGGAGTACAGTAAACTCTGGTTCTCTTTGAATCACACATGTACACTGCGAGCTGTTTGACATGTTGGTTCAAATGGCTCCGAGCACTATGAGACTTAACATCTCGCGGGAAGCGAGAACGCTACCGCACGACCACGAGCTGCGGACTGTGTTTGACATGTTGCATTGTCCTGCTGGCAGATGCCATCGTGCCGAGGGAAACAAACTTCATGGGTGGACATGGTCCCCAAGGATAGACGCATTCTTGTGTTGATCCATTGTGTCTTCAAATGGTTCAAATGGCTCTAAGTACTATGGGACTTAACATGTGAGGTCACCAGTCCCCTAGACTTAGAACTACTTAAACCTAACCAACCTAAGGACATCACACACATCCATACCCGAGGCAGGATTCGAACCTGCGACCATAGCAGCAGCGCGGTTCCGGACTGAAGTGCCTAGAACCGCTCGGCCACAGCGGCCGGCATTGTGTCTTCCAGAACGACGATACCACCAGTGAATGCCACGAAAACGTTCCCTAGACTATAACACTCCCTCCTCTGGCCTGGACCTAGATGGTGTCCGATTTCAGACGTTTCAAGCCTTTTTGATGGAGCATAAAACGTGATTCATCTGGAAAGGCTACGTTTTACCACTCAGGGGACACCCAGATGCGGTATTGGTGTGGAAATTCCAGCAGTCTTCGACGCCGATGAACGGTAGTCAGCATGGGTGCATTAAGCAGGTCTGCTGCGAGGGCCCACACGCAGCAACGTTGGTGAACGGTCGTTGAGGAGAAACTGTTGGTAGCCTTTCTGTTCGTGTGGGCGGTCAGTTGATCAACAGATGCACCTCTCTTCGTCCATACACGTTTTCGCGGCCGTCGTTACCTCTGCGCTGGCTTTGGATAGCGCCATTTTTCCTTGCACTGTATACTTAAACTACAGCAGCATGCGAATAATTTACGAATTTAGCCGCTTCGAGAATGCTTCTACCCTTGGACTGAAAGCCAATGACTGTGCCCTTTTTTTATGGACGTCAAATAAATCGCTTCGTTTGCACGTTACGACTGCGACTACACTGTTCTCCGCGTCTCCCCGACTCGCTTTACATACTCTCCACTGCTAGTGTTGCCCTCTGCCGTCTGCGAGTGGTTACTGCATGTCGACCTGGTCACATTAATATGGCTGGAACGTGTATGATGTTTGGTGTCACCGCCGGACACCACACTTGCTAGGTGGTAGCCTTTAAATCGGCCGCGGTCCGTTAGTATGCGTCGGACCCGCATGTCGCCACTATCAGTGATTGCAGACCGAGCGCCGCCACACGGCAGGTGTAGAGAGACTTCCTAGCACTCGCTCCAGTTGTACAGCCGACTTTGCTAGCGATGGTTCACTGAAAAATTACGCTCTCATTTGCCGAGACTATAGTTAGCATAGCCTTCAGCTACGTCATTTGCTACGGCCTAGCAAGGCGCCATTACCAGTTACTATTGATGCCGTAAAACATGTACCGTCACGAGCAATGTTCACCAATTGTGGATTAAAGTTAAGTATTCCAGCAGCTACGTACGTTATTGGCTATATTAATTACCTTGTCCTGTTCCAGACCTCACGCCAGCCTGCGTGAGCTTAAACGCGTGCCTTTCGGCTTCCTCATAGTGGCTTGGCTGTCTTTCCAAGCCACAACATGATGTACCACAACTTTTAGCTTATCAGATGACCCTTAGGAAAACTACTTCACACACTTGTCTGTCCTTGCATTAAAGCGAACATTTCTTGGGAAACAGCTACTTTTTTGTCACCTGATTTTACATTAACGATTGACCCTAGTGTCGGAGTTCCCTTTAGCGGTCTGTACATCGCATTAGATGATTCCGGCTGTCTTGCATCTCGGTCTTAGCACACACTGATGTGAAAAGTTTGATCGCCAACTTCAAAGAGGTTTAGAGTCCTCTTAATGTGTTTTGTTCCACTGAAGAGCCTTTGTATGCAGACTGCTATTACGGGAGCATATAAATGGGATGATCGCTGTTTCTCTCTGTCGTCGCCACCCACGATCAGAGACGTCAGTAATTCTTCCAGGGGATTACAAATAACAGCCAGTCAGTTGCAAAATATAGGTTTATTAAACCTTGAACATGTTTTAACCAGTTTTAAAATCGCCTTCTTCAGACGATGTAGTACGTAAAATCACATTATCTACAGTCAATGTGGGAGTCGATGACTCAGTCTGGTACGTTATCCACTTGTTTTCTTTTCCTTTTTTTGAGTCATCAGTCTTCTGGCTGGTTTGATGCAACCCGCCCCGAATTCCTCTCCTGTGCCAACCTCTGCATTTGAGAGCAGCACTTACAACCTGGATTTGCTGGATGTATCCCAGTCTTTGTCTTCCTTTACGCTTTTGCCCTCCACAGCTCCCTCTAGTACCATGGAAGTTGTTCTATGACGTCTCTGCAGATGTGCCATTATCTTGTCTCTTCCCCTTGTCAGTGTTTTCGACATATTCCTTCCTTCTCGCCGGCCGCTGTGGTCGAGCGGTTCTAGGCGCTTCAGTCCGGAACCACGCGGCTGCTACGGTCGCAGGCTCGAATCCTGCCTCGGGCATTGATGTGTGTGATGTCCTTAGGTTATTTAGGTTTAAGTAGTTCTAAGTCTAGGGGACTGATGACCTGAGATGTTAAGTCCCATAGTGCTCAGAGCCATTTGAACTATTTGGATTCTGCGCAGAACCTCTTCATTTCTTACCTTATCAGTCCACCTAATTTTCAACATTCCTCTGTAGCACCACATCTCAAATGCATCGATTCTCTTCCGTTCAGGTTTTCCCATGTTTCACTACCATACAATGTTGTGTTCCAAACGTACATTTTTAGAAATTTCCTCCCCAAATTAAGCCCTTTATTTGATACTAGTAGACTTCTCTTGGGCAGGAATACCCTTTTTGCCAGTGCTAGTCTGCTTTTGCTGTCCTACTCGCATGGTCCGTCATTGGTTATTTTGCTGCCTAGGTAGCAGAATCCCTTAACTTCATCTACTTCGTGTCCATCAATCCTGATGTTAAGTTTCTCACTGTTCTCATTTATGCTACTTCTCATTACTTTCGCCTTTCTTGTATTTACTCTCGGTACATATTCTGCACTCATTAGACTGTTCATTCCATTCAGTAGATCCTGTAATTCTTCTTCACTTTCACTGAGGATAACAATGTCATCAGCGAATCGTATCATTGATATCCTTTCACCTTGAATTTTAATTCCACTGATCAACTCTTTTTTTTTTGTGTCATTGCTTCTTCGACGAACAGATTGAATAGTAGGGGCGAAAGACTTCATCCCTGCCTTACACTCTTTTTAATCCGAACAATTCGTTCTCGGTCATCCGCTCTTGTTATTCCCTCTTGGCTCTTGTATGTATTGTATATTACTCGTCTCTCCCTACAGCTCACCCCTATTTTTCTCACGATTTCGAACATCTTGCACCATTTTACATTGTCGACAAATCCTATGAACGTGTCTTGATTTTTCTTCAGCCTTGCTTCCATTATCAACCGTAACGTCAGAATTGTCTCTCTGGTGCCTTTACCTTTCCTAAAGTCAAACTGATCGTCATCTAACACATCCTCAGTTTTCTTTTCCATTCTTCTGTGTATTAGCCTTGTAAGTAACTTTGATTCATAAGCTGTTAAGCTGATTGTGCGATAATTTTCACAGTTCTCAGCTCTTGCCGTCTTCGGAATTGTGTGGATGATGTTTTTTCCGAAAGTCAGATGCTATGTCGACAGACTCATACATTCTACACGCCGAGGTGTATAGTCGTTTTGTTGCCACTTCCCCCAATGATTTTAGAAATTCGTATGGAATGTTGTCTGTTCCTCCTACCTTATTTGATTTTAAGTCCTCCTAAATTCTGGTTCTAATATTGCATCCCCTATCTCTTCTAAGTCGACTCCTGTTTATACTTCTATCACATCAGACAAATCTTCTCCCTCGTAGCCGGCTTTCAGTGTACTCTTTCCACCTATCCGCTCTCTCATCTGCATGTAACAGTGGAATTCCCGTTGCACTCTTAATGTTACCACTCTTGCTTTCAATTTCATCGAACATTGTTTTTATATATAAGTGCTGAGTCAGTCCTTCCGACAATCATTTCTTTTTCGATTTCTTCACATTTTTCGTCCAGTCGTTTTGTCTTAGCTTCCCTGCACTTCCTATCTATTTCATTCCTCAGTGACTTGTATTTCTGCATTGCTGAATTTCCCTGAATATTTTTGTATTTTCTTCTTTCATCGATCAACTGAAGTACTTCTTCTGTTACCCATGGTTTCTTCGCAGTTACCTTCTTTATTTCTATGTTTCTCTTTCCAACTTCTGTGATTGCCCTTTTTTAGAGAGGTTCCTTCCTCTTTCAATGTACTGCCTAATGAGCTACTCCTTATTGCTGTATCTACAGCCTCAGAGACCTTCAAACGTATCTCGTCATTCCTTAGTACTTCAGTATCCCACTTCTTTGAGTATTCATTCTTCGTGACTAATGTCTTGAACTTCAGCCTACTCTTCATCACTACTACATTGTGAAGTGAGTCTATATCTGCTCCTGGGTACTCCTTACAATCCAGTATATGATTTCGGAATCTCTGTCTGACCATGATGTAATCTAACTGAAATCTTCCCGTATCACCCAGCCTTTTCGAAGTGTTTCTCCTTCTCTTGTGATTCTTGAACAGAATATTCTCAATTACTAGCTTAAATTTATTACAGAACTCAGTCTTTCTCCTCTCTCATTCCTTGTCCCAAGTCCATATTCTCCTGTAAACTTTTCTTCTATCCCCTCCACTTAATCACCATTTAAAATACGTTATATAAAATTAGCAGCCATCAACTGTAGGGCTTTGTCTTAAAACTTTTTAAAATATCTGATATTTTTTAAAAAAATTACAAGGTTTAAGACAAAGCACTACAATAGAAGGCTTTCCTTTTATATAATGTATTTTAAATGGTGATTAAGTGGATGACATGTACTAGACAGAGTCAACGACTCCCACATTGACTATAGATAATGTGATTTTGTGTACAACATATTCTGAAGAAGGCGGTTTTAAAACCGTCGAAATCATGGTCAAGATTTAATAAACCTGTATTTTGCAACTGGTTGGCGGTTACTTCTAATCCATTGAAGTTCTTGCATGCACAGTTGCTGAAGCACAGCCATATTCAAAAGCAGTCTTTTTTTCCAAGATGGAGCATCTTCCCCCTTCTGTCTTGCCTTCGCGCAGCTTCCAGTGGTTTGCCGGTATCGCCTATGGGGTCACGAACCATGTCAGATTTTTTGCCAGTTGCAGGTATGGTCAGACTGTGGCACCTTTTCCTGCCCGTATTGTTTTCTCCAGCAGTCAGGCCGCAAACCATTCCACATGGGCTAATGATCAGAAATAAAACTGAATATTATCCAGTGATGACGGAAGCTTATAATTCTTTAGAATTCCCTTGCCACCTTCCCTCGATCTGCGCCTATCCAGTCAGCCACTGCGCGGTTTCTTTGCTGCTGGCCCATTGAAGGGCTGTGTGCTGCACGAGGTACCCGAAATCAACTCTGCAGTGCAAACAGTTCTTTTTGCAATGTTAGCTCGGCAACTGGTTGTCATGGTCCTGCACTCACTGACAGCAACAATTCTTGTCGGGTTTGAAACCCATTGTTTTGACAAGGCCTCTTTCAAACAGGAGCATCTAACTGCCAATATCCTTTCACCGTATGTTATGGCTGACTGCGTTACATCATTGGTTGTGGATAGTTTGGACAGTTCGCGTTGATAAAACAGCCACATTTTCGCCACGTAGTTTTACATTAACTAGGCATGAGATCCCAGCTTGGTAACAATTACACAGCAATTGCGGATTCCAGCTGCGTTACATCTCGAAAAAAAAAAATGGTTCAAATGGCTCTGAGCACTATGGGACTTAACTTCTGAGGTCATCAGTCCCCTAGAACTTAGAACTACTTAAACCTAACTAACCTAAGGACATCACACACATCTATGCCCGAGGCAGGATTCGAACCTGCGACCGTAGCAGTCGCGCGGTTCCCGACTGTAGCGCCTAGAACCGCTCGACCACTCCGGCCGGCGTTACGTCTCGATTTAGCACGCAATTTTGCGACAAGTTTTAATATGAATTAAAAAAAACGTTGTCTCACTGTATTCCTCTTTTTAAGAGGCTTCAAATGTTCCTAAACTGACTAAAAATGACACTTGCCAAAATATCTCCAATGATACGAGGAGTTAACGATGTTAACCATGCAACTAAATGATTGCTATCCGTTTTCCACAACCCATTCTACTCGATTGTCAGCATTATAAGAAAGCCTAGTTCTCGTTAGTACGGAGTAAGATACAGTCTATTAACTTTATGATTTGATGAGTAATTAAATCAGTTAAGATTACATTGAATCTCTGGAATTTACACCGAAGAGCCAGAGAAACTGATACACCTCCTAATACCTCGTGGGGCCCCCGCGAGCATGCACAAGTGGCGCAACACGACGTGGCATAGACTAGAGACCCACGTCTGAAGTAGTGCTGGAGGGCATTGACACCATGAATCCTGCAGCGCTGTCCACGAACAGCAGATGAAGCCTTGGCTACCGAATCCATAACACAAAGTCCCAGGTGCCGTCTCAGAGACAGCTAGCACGAAAGAAGAGCCAAAGAAACTGGTATACCTGCCTAATATCGTGTAGCGCCAACGCGAGCACGCAGAAGTGCCGCAACACGACGTGGCATGTTCTCAACTAACGTCTGAAGTAGTGCTGGAGGAAACTGAAACCATGAATCTTGCTGGGTTGTCCATAAATCCGTAAGAGTACGAGGTGGTGGAGATCTCTTCTGAACAGCACGTTGCAAGACATCCCAGATATGCTCAATAATGTTCATGTCTGGGGAGTTTGGTGGCCAGAGGAAGCGTTTAAAATGAGAAGAGTGCTCCTGCAGCCACTCTGTAGTAATTCTGGACGAGTGGGGTGTCGCATTGTCCTGATGGAATAGCCCAAATCAGTCGAAATATACACTCCTGGAAATGGAAAAAAGAACACATTGACACCGGTGTGTCAGACCCACCATACTTGCTCCGGACACTGCGAGAGGGCTGTACAAGCAATGATCACACGCACGGCACAGCGGACACAACAGGAACCGCGGTGTTGGCCGTCGAATGGCGCTAGCTGCGCAGCATTTGTGCACCGCCGCCGTCAGTGTCAGCCAGTTTGCCGTGGCATACGGAGCTCCATCGCAGTCTTTAACACTGGAAGCATGCCGCGACAGCGTGGACTTGAACCGTATGTGCAGTTGACGGACTTTGAGCGAGGGCGTATAGTGGGCATGCGGGAGGCCGGGTGGACGTACCGCCGAATTGCTCAACACGTGGGGCGTGAGGTCTCCACAGTACATCGATGTTGTCGCCAGTGGTCGGCCGAAGGTGCACGTGCCCGTCGACCTGGGACCGGACCGCAGCGACGCACGGATGCACGCCAAGACCGTAGGATCCTACGCAGTGCCGTAGGGGACCGCACCGCCACTTCCCAGCAAATTAGGGACACTGTTGCTCCTGGGGTATCGCCGAGGACCACTCGCAACCGTCTCCATGAAGCTGGGCTACGGTCCCGCACACCGTTAGGCCATCTTCCGCTCACGCCCCAACATCGTGCAGCCCGCCTCCAGTGGTGTCGCGACAGGCGTGAATGGAGGGACGAATGGAGACGTGTCGTCTTCAGCGATGAGAGTCGCTTCTGCCTTGGTGTCAATGATGGTCGTATGCGTGTTTGGCGCCGTGCAGGTGAGCGCCACAATCAGGACTGCATACGACCGAGGCACACAGGGCCAACACCCGGCATCATGGTGTGGGGAGCGATCTCCTACACTAGCCGTACACCACTGGTGATCGTCGAGGGGACACTGAATAGTGCACGGTACATCCAAACCGTCATCGAACCCATCGTTCTACCATTCCTAGACCGGCAAGGGAACTTGCTGTTCCAACAGGACAATGCACGTCCGCATGTATCCCGTGCCACCCAACGTGCTCTAGAAGGTGTAAGTCAACTACCCTGGCCAGCAAGATCTCCGGATCTGTCCCCCATTGAGCATGTTTGGGACTGGATGAAGCGTCGTCTCACGCGGTCTGCACGTCCAGCACGAACGCTGGTCCAACTGAGGCGCCAGGTGGAAATGGCATGGCAAGCCGTTCCACAGGACTACATCCAGCATCTCTACGATCGTCTCCATGGGGGAATAGCAGCCTACATTGCTGCGAAAGGTGGATATACACTGTACTAGTGCCGACATTGTGCATGCTCTGTTGCCTGTGTCTATGTGCCTGTGGTTCTGTCAGTGTGATTATGTGATGTATCTGACCCCAGGAAAGTGTCAATAAAGTTTCCCCTTCCTGGGACAATGAATTCACGGTGTTCTTATTTCAATTTCCAGGAGTGTATAAAGGACATGAATGGATGCAGGTGGTCAGACAGGATGCTTACGTACGTGTCACCTGTCAGAATCGTATCTAGACGTATCAGGGGTCCCCTAACACCCCAACTGCACACGCCACACACAAGAGCCTCCATCAGCCTGAACAGTCCCCTGCTGACAAGAAGGGTCCATGCATTCATGATGTTGTCTCCATACTCTAGACGTCCATCCGGTCGATACATTTTGAAACGAGACTCGTCCTACTAGGCAACATGTTTCCAGTCATCAACAGTCCAACGTCGGTGTTGTCAAGCCCAGGCGAGGCGTAAAACTTTGCGTCATGCAGTCATCAAGGGTACACGAGTGGTGCTTTGGTTCCAAAAGCCCATATCGATGATATTTCGTTGAATGGTTTGGACGCTAACACTTGTTGATGGCCCAGCGTTGAAATCTGCAACAATTTGCGGAAGAGTTACACTTCTGTCACGTTGAACGATTTTTTTCAGTCGTCGTTGGTCCCGTTCTTGCAGGATCTTTTTCCGGCCGCAGCCTTGTCGGAGATTTGATGTTTTACCCGATTCCTGATATTTACGATACACTCGTGAAATGGTTGCACGGGAGAATTCCCACGTTATCACTACCTCTGCGACACTGTGTCCCATCTTTCGTGCGCCGACTATAACACCATGTTCAAACTCACTTAAATGTTGATAACCTGCCGTTGTAGCAGCAGTAACCCATCTAACAACAGCGCCAGACACATGTTCTCTTATTATAGACGTTACCAGCCGCATCGTCGTATTCCGCCTGTTTACGTATCTCTGTATTTGAATACGCATGCCTATACCAGTTCGTTTGCGCTTCAGTGTATTTCCCTTGTTAGCATTTGATGAATTTCAAAGAAAACTTTCATATTAACAGCAAATGATATATTAAAAGCGAAATAGTCAGGTCATATGGCTCTGAGGGAGCCAGACAAAAAGGTTCAATGGGTTAAGCAAGTAAGTTCAGGAACACAATTTAGAAATCATTTAATATTTGTTCACGAATAAAATCAATAACTTCAATTACGAACATAATGACTCCTAAAGAAATTGATACTCTTTGTGTAACACAGTAGCTTTTTTTTAAAAAAACTGTATCTTAACAAGTGGGAATGGCCTCGGTTTGGTAAAAGGAAAGATTCATCTCACCTACACGCATACGCACGTTCATCCTAGCAATACATACACAGAAAGGAGAGAACAGAAGGATTAATTTATACAACAGACTAAAAAACACGATGGGCCAAGTAAACGTTAGCTTTACTGATCAAACGCATGGTAGGTAACTCGTGAAGAAGTTCTCCATCTCAGAGGTAGGAAGAAACCGGAATTATTTAGGATAAAAGAAAATTTTCATATGATTCAAAATTCAAATTTAACAAAGAGGTTGAATTATTAATAACCTTGAGCTGAGGGCACTCCACGTGTCGAAAAGGCACTTGGTCTAATTTACATGACCAAAACTACTTAACACCGAACTCACGAAAGTTATTCGAATAAAGCAAAATTTGTACACGGAGAAGGTTAAAAAAAGAAGTCGCAGAAAGAGATCAGATTTGCAGAACTGAAGGCTCCAATGTACTGCATGAGAAGCACTTGTTAAGTATTAGCAATTCACACGCTACAAGAAATCCGAAACTCGCGAAATGAATTTAGAATAGCAACATGGAAAAACATGACAAACGGGAACACATACAACACATTCATGGCTAAAAGGTTCACACTAACGGAAATGAGGCATAGTTTGGACACACCTCTGTCCCGTCGCTAAGTGGCGGTAGGACAAACAATCGCGCTGAACAACTGAAATATTAAAGAGAAAGTTCGCACTCCCTAACTGAGATACTCCGTTATGATTTATCATGGTTATAATTCTGTGGAAGGTATTAGAGAAGGAAAGTTGCTACTCACAGTATAGCGGAGATGCTGAGTCGGCCATTAAGGCCTTTGTCAGCAGTAGACACACATACACACACGCATACACACACTCACGCAAACGAAACTTGCACACACGTCTGCAGTCTCAGATCTCTGAGATTGCAGACGTGTGTCTGCTGCTGTGGTTTCAGTTCTCTGAGACTGCAGACGTGTGTGCAAGTTACGTTTGTGGTTGTGTGTGTGTGTGTGTGTGGGGGGGGGGGTGTATGCGTGCGTGCTTGTGTATATGTGTGTCTACTGCTGACAAAGGTCTTAATGGCCGAAAGCCACAATTGTGTGAATCTTTTTGTTGTGCCTATCGCGGCTCAGCATCTCCGCTATATGGTGAGTAGCAAATTTCTTTCCCTGGTATTGTTACGTTCCATCCTGGATTTTCCATTGTTTGATTGTGGAAGGTATTAGCATCTCAAACACTAATAAGTCCTTATACACTCCAACTACCTAACTTATATTACTAAAGATGACCAAGACAAACACCCTCAACTTCCAAAGACGCAGAGAACAGTGTCGTTCCACGCGACCAGACAGAGGTCCCCATGTAGTAGTGGAAATGGTCAGAGAAAATAACGTTCCGGCTACCTGTACCAACTATACAACAGCTGCTGACCAGTGTCCCCTAATGTCTCTTTGGCGCAGCAGAACACTAATTAAGCTCTAGCAGGCGATATAAAGAAGAGAAACAAGAACACAGAACTGTAAGATAGGATACGAAAACATAGTATGCATACGAAATAAATATGGTTGTAGAAACAGATACACTCTAAGAGGAAAAAAGTCTACGACATACCACGAAGAAATCATGTGAGCGGGACGGAAATCGGGAGATGTGGTGTGCATGCACAAACAAATAAATGATTACAATTTCAAAGAAATTGTATGATTTATTCAAGAGAAAAAACTTCACAGACTGAGCTAGTCAATAAAGTGTTGATTCATTTCTGCCCCTTATGCAAGGAGGTATTCGGCTTGGCACTGATTGACAGAGTTGTTGGATGTCATCCTGAGCGATATTGAGTCAAATTCTGTCCAATTGTCGCGAAGTCGTGAAAATATCGAGCTGGTTGGAGGACCTTCTTCCATGATACTCCAACCGTCCACAATTTGGTAGAGATCCGGCGACCTGGCTGGTCAAGTCAGGGTGTGGCAAGCATCAAGACAAGCGGTAAAAATTCTCGCCGTGTGCGGGCAGGCATTATTTTGCTTAAATGTAAGCCCAGGACGGCTTGCGATGAAGGGCAACAAAAAGGGGCTTAGAATATCGTCGACGTACCACTGTAGTAAAAGGGTGCCGCGGATGACGACCAAAAGGGTCCTGCTATAAAAAGAAATGGCACCCCGACCATCACTTCTGGTTGTCGAGCCATATGGCGGGCGACAGTCAGTTTGGTATCCCACCGTTGTCTGGGGAGTCTCCAGACACGTCTTTGACCTGGATTCTCATTTACCGGAGTAGAGTAAAACTGTATTCAGCGATGAGTCCTGCCTCGGTTTGCCCTCTGATGATCAGCGAAGACTTGTCTGGAGCAGTGTTACACCAACCTGAATGTATTGCGAATACATAGAAAGAAGGATCCTTTATTGTATGATTATATGATAGCGGAACAAACACTGGTAGCAGTTACTTCTGTACAATATCTGGGAATATGCGTACAGAACGATTTGAAGTGGAATGATCATATAAAATTAATTGTTGGTAAGGCGGGTGCCAGGTTGAGATTCATTGGGAGAGTCCTTAGAAAATGTAGTCCATCAAGAAAGGAGGTGGCTTACAAAACACTCGTTCGACCTATACTTGAGTATTGCTCATCAGTGTGGGATCCGTACCAGGTCGGGTTGACAGAGGAGATAGAAAAGATCCAAAGAAAAGCGGCGCGTTCCGTCACAGGGTTATTTGGTAAGCGTGAAAGCGTTACGGAGATGTTTAGCAAACTCAAGTGGCAGACTCTGCAAGAGAGACGCTTTGCATCGCGGTGTAGCTTGCTGTCCAGGTTTCGAGAGGGTGCCTTTCTGGATGAGGTATCGAATATATTGCTTCCCCCTACTTATACCTCCTCCCCCCCTCCCCGAGGAGATCACGAATGTAAAATTAGAGAGATTCGAGCGCGCACGGAGGCTTTCCGGCAGTCGTTCTTCCCGCGAACCATACGCGACTGGAACAGGAAAGGGAGGTAATGACAATGGCACGTAAAGAGCCCTCCGCCACACACCCTTGATAAAATAAACTTAAAATTAAAAAATTAACAAAATTAACTTTTCTTTGTTACCACTTGCAGGTTTTACTGTGAACTCCTGGTTGCCAGAAGCAAATGAAAACAATCTTATTGTTCAGTTTTATCGTGTTGCGACAAGTCAAAATGTCGATTTGTATCTCGCATGAAATGAAGAGATACTGTCAGTAGACATAGTGCTATTTAAGTGAAGAGTGTTGTTGTTTCTGTCTAGTCACGGCTACAAGAGGCTGTATTATTTCTCCAAACAGTTTTTGTTATATCTGTGGTGAATACACTATTAAAAATCAACAGAGAAACATAAGTGATTTTGTGAGGAAAGTTTATCTTGCTCACTTTAAATTATAACTTAGTGATCAAGATAAACCAAGGGCCCCGCATAAAGTATGTAGAAGATGTGAAGAAGATCTTCGTTTGTGGTTTAAGGGTAAGAAAAATGCATTTCGACTTTGAATTCCTATGATATGGCGAGAGCAGAAAAACCATACCACTGATTGCTACTTCTGTTCAGTTGACGTAAAGGGATTCAATTCAAAACACAAAAGAATCATAAGTTATCCTAACCTTGACTCAGTTACAAGTCCAGTGCCCCATAACTCTGAAATACCTAACCCACAGCCACCTTCCAGTTTGGATGAATACCCGAGTGAGTTGGAGGACGAAGTTACATAACCTCCTCAGGGTAAATCAAGCTCATATTTATCTTCAGACGAAGATTAAAGGCCTCAACTGCTTTCTGAAAATGAGCTCAGTGATCTAGTAAGAGATGTAGGTCTTTCAAAAGATGCAGCCGAACTGTTAGGTTCCAGATTAAAAAATAAAAACCTTTCATCATCTGGCACCTCATTCTCATGGTACAGACACCGAGAAAAAGAATTTTCCCAGTTTTTATCAAAAGAACGAAATTTAGTTTTTTTTGCAATGGCGTGGAAGGACTCATGCATTAATATGCAGTATGACTCATCTGAATGGCGCCTACTCATTGATTCATCCAAAACTAGTCTTAAAGCAGTATTATTGGACAATGGAAATAAATTTGCATCGTTTCCGATGGGACATTCTGTGCATATCGACGAAAACTATAACGATTTGGCCATTGTCGTGGAAAAAATCAAATATCAGGACCAACAATGGATGGTTTGTGGGGACTTCAAAATACTCACGATGCTTTTGGGTCAGCAAGCAAGCTATACTAAATACCCATGCCTTTTATGCTTGTGGGATAGTACAGCCAGAGAACAGCACTGGAATAAAAGTGATTGGCCACCCCGAGAAACTTTAAAACCTGGAGAGAAAAGTCTTATCAATACTACTTTGGTACCATCAGAAACGGTTTTGTTGCCCCCTCTCCATATCAAATTGGGGTTGATGAAACAATTTGTAAAATCGCTGCGAAAGGATGGGGACTGTTTTAAATATTTGTGTACAAAATTCTCGAAGCTATCAGAAGCAAAGCCAAAAGAGGGAGTTTTCACTGGCTCCGACATAAGTAAACTTTTAACCGACGCCCTCTTTGTGGAAAGTATGAATGAAAAGGAAAAAGAAGCTTGGGTATCGTTCAAGGATGAAGCGAGAAAGTTCTTGGGAAATACTAAGGATACTCTCTACAAAACCATTGTTCAACGCATGCTAGCAGCATACGAAGCTCAAGGATGCAAGATGAGCTCGAAGGTCCATTTTTTACACTCCCACATAGACAGTTTTCCTGAAAACCTAGGAGCTTACAGCGAAGAACAGGGAGAATCGGTTTCACCAGGATGTCCGTGATATCGAGAGACGGTACCAAGGAAGATGGGATGTCACTATGCTTGGTGACTACTGTTGGATGCTGAAGGGGGAAACTAAAGATGGAAATCGGAAAAGGACTCGGTGAAGATCAAGGAAAGAAGAAAAGTTTTCATAAAAAACATGAATAAGTGTAATATTGTTACTATATGTCTAAAAAAAATTTTTCATTGGTTGTAAAAAAATATTGTTTGATAATCTTGAATAAACGAGAGCTTTTACCAATTTTTTGTGTTTGAATTTGCAAAAAAAACCTTATGTGACAGAAAAAGAAAATGGACATCACTTCTGAAATCAGCGCATTCTAAAACATATAATTCAGTAAAACTATCTCATCCAGCTGACAAAAAATTTTTTTTGTAGACCTGTGTAATCTACGCCCTATTTTGTTGCCCTTCATGACAAGCCACTCTGGGCTTATATTGCAGCAAGATAGCGCTCACCCGTACACGGAGAGTTTCTACTGCTTTTCTTCGTGCTTGACAAACCTTACTCTGATCAGCATGCTCGCCGGAACTCTCTCCAGTCGAGAACGCTTGGAGAATTATGGGCAGGGTCCTCCCGGGATTTGGACGACTAACGCGCCAACTGGACAGAATTCGCCACGGTGTCCCTCAAAAATGGTTCGAATGACCCTGGGTACTATGGGACTTAACTTCTGAGGTCATCAGTCCCCTAGAACTTAGAACTACTTAAACCCAACTAACCTGAGGACAACACACACATCCATGCCCGAGGCAGGATTCGAACCTGCGACCGTAGTCTGTAGCGCCTAGAACCGCTCGGCCACTCCGGCCGGCGGTGTCCCTCAAAAGGAAGTTCAACAATCCTGTCAATCAATGACAAGCCGCATAATTGATTGCAGAAGTGCCAGAGATAGATCAACGGATTACTGACTTGCTCAGTTTGCGGAGCTCTTTCCGTTGAATAAATCATCCAATTTTTATGAAACTACAATCAGTTGCTTGTCTGCACAATACATCACAGCTTCCAATTTCCATCCCATTTGGATAATTCATTCGTGGTACGTCGTTTTTTCTTAAATCTTAGAATGTGTATACTTAATATACGTATAGAAGCGTGAATTGTAAAATATTAACTAATAAAATGCTATATATATGCATGTTATAGTGCTGTTGTGATTATCTAACAAAACTCTCTACTGATCATTCTTTTCTCCGGACTCTAAAGAAAAAATGCACCGACAAACCAACGGTGCAACGACTCACGGAAAGGTTGAAGGAAGATCGATAGAGCCAGTGGAACGACTCATATTGAGACGCTTCAGTATCATTTGGCGAAAACGTCTTCAAGATACCTTGGACTATTCACGAAATAAAAGAGATCTCACATCTTACTGCACTCGCCATGTATAAATCACTTCCACATTATCGTCCGGCTGTCTTATTCGCGTTGAATGCCATTGTCACTGGTGGCTTTAAATTATGCCAGGCATAAAAGACATATCAGTAGACGAATGCAGGGCAAGAAAAAATCGTATACAGAACTCAGGTTTAATTTATTACCATGTTTTGGCAACGATGCCTTGTCGATGTAATCACAATGGGCTTTACAGCTCACAGTAAAATTTTATGGCTTGTCATATCGTTGCGTAAAAGAACGTCTACACAAATGAGAAACTGACAATTCGGTCGCCTTCTACACCCGTGGCACAAGCGCGTTCGCCTTTAGCGAGACACATTTATGAAGAGGGCTTAGCTGTTTATTTGACTATTTGGTTCTTCGTCTGCTAAATACTCATAGCTGCCTTTCATAGGCTGGTCACGCTACCATTTACAGTACCTTTACAAGTTACGGGATGTTCTGTCACGGATTAGGAAGACGCCTGTGTCAATGATCAGTTGAACAGAAAAGCTGTACATGATGAAGTAACCTTTTGTCCCTGCATCGAGCATGATCCATTGTCCATCTGTTCACGTGTGTCTTATGCGCGGAGCAGTAATTTGAAAATAGTCTTTATGGGCGCGGCATCTGCTGCTTCTTTAAAAGCCGTAAACATTTCTGTCCTTCATTCTCAATGGCGCCCTAAAGTCGCGTGCTTTCTTTTGTTTCATTGTTAAGGGCTATAGGAAAATCGGTTAGCCGGCCGGGGTGGCCGAGCGGTTCTAGGCGCTTCAGTCTGGAACCTCACGACCGCTACAGTCGCAGGTTCGAATCCTGCCTCGGGCATGGATGTGTGTGATGTCCTTAGGTTAGTTAGGTTTAAGTAGTTCTGAGTTCTAGGGACTGATGACCTCAGATGTTAAGTCCCATAGTGCTCAGAGCTGTTTGAACCATTTTTTGAAAATCGGTCACTTAAATACAGCGCGACTCACAACGAAGAGCGTTAAATATTTTAAAACAAGAAGAGAAAAATAAGATTCATTATACCGTTGCTTTTTACTGTTCACTCATCGTACTGATCATAGTCTATCATAACTTACCCTGACCGCCCGTGTGTATTAACGCTGTTCGTTTTGCAGTCGATCGAACGATTTGCGCCTGTAGGGAGAAGCGAGATTTTAGAACGAAATTAGAATTATATTACTACCGTCAGCTGCCAACAGGTGTTGACATATATCAACGGAGACTGGTGAAAATGTGTGCCCCGACCGGGACTCGAACCCGGGATCTCCTGCTGAAATGGCAGACGCTCTATCCATTTGAGCCACCGAGATAGCGCGACTGCAGGGACTATCTCGCACACGCCTCCCGCGAGACCCACATTCTCACCTTGTATGTCCACACACTACATTCGTAGTGTCCCACCTCAACACACTCATTACTCGTGGGAGACATTCTTAACAAGTCCCGTAAGAGTTTGGGGAATATGTGTGCATTCGCACAGAAGAAGAACGTTATGGCCGGTATTGCCAGAACTATATACTTACATGGACATGGTGTCTGTTCTTTCGAACATGTCCGAAAGAACAAACACCATATTCATATAAGCGAGATTTTGATCGGTCTGAAGGTGATCTGCCGCTCGTTCCTAATCTTTCTACGTAGATGAGGGACGGAGCCGACTAGGCTGATGTAGATTTTTCCCATAACAGCTGGGTTTACCAACACTCGGAGTGAAAGTTCTAAACTGTTCCCAGGAAGCAGCACCATCAGATGATCTATTAGCGCGAGGAGGAAACCTTTAATGAAAATGCCTAGATTCTGCATCTGATTCTGATTGGCTGGAATGCCTAAGGCTTTAATGCACTATTGTAAAAAAGCAACAACCTCAAGGACTGTGGTCAGTGGCATCGGGGTATAATACTTGTATACTGACGGTTTATAGTGTTAGTAATTCATTTGTCATGGTCATAGGCAATCAGAACGCGCTCAGGAAACCGTTAATGAAAATGCCTAGATTGTGCATCTGATTCTGATTGGCTGGAATGCCTAAGGATTTAATGCAATGTTGTAAAAAAGCAACAAGCTCAAGGACTGTGTTATGACTCTGCGGGTAAGCAGTGTCAGCAGCATTCATTCGAGGGTACAGACATGCCCCATGAACGAGTACGTACCCCTTTCGAACAGGTTTATCCGTTTGAATGTGATCACATTATGGGCCTGTAGGAAGTTGGCTGGACGTCTCGTCGAATTGCTACAGGTGTTGGCCACAGTGTATCAGTAGTGTGTCGCTGCTTTCAACACTGGACACTGGTGTGTGGAACACTCTCACACTGTTAGACCGCGTTCTGGACATCTGCGTAGTACAGGTGCACTTCAAGATTAATGTGTTACACGAGCAGCGGTATCCAACCGAACATTATCCATGGACAAAATCCGGGCACATGTGCACGTGCTCTGTCATCAGGGACCATGGGGTACCGTCTGCTTGCTGCAGGATTACGATCACGTGTGCCTCTGATTAGGCTATCATTGACACCAAGGCACCACCAGGTGTGAATATTCTGATGGTGTCAAAGAGTTGACTGGAAGAGGGATTGGCGCTCTGTCGTCCTCATTAATGAATATAAGTTCCGTCTGTAGGCGAGAGACGGAAGTACATGTGTATGGCACAGCCGTGGAGAGCTGACAATTCCAGACTGCTTTTGCCAACAGCGCACAGGTCCCATCCCAGGCTTCATGGTGTGAAGGGGGGGGGGGCATCAGTTGCAACTTATGGTCACATTTGATGTTTCTGCAGGGTAAAGTAAGTAGTGGCCACTACACTGCACAAGCTGTTATCCCGTACTACCATTTCTTGGAAAGGAACGTGAAGCGCTTTTTCAACAGGACAGTGCACATCCACGAACAGCTGCTACAAAGTGAGCACTTCGTGGTGTACAACAATTACTCTGGCCAGCACGATCACGAGATCTCTCGCCAATTGAATATGATGAAGTGGGAACTTACTCATTCTCTAGGGCCTGCGACAGCCATTGCTGAATTCCAATAAAAAGCGCAAGAAGCTTGTGAATAGGCTGAGTATGCAGAGAGATGAGCCAGTGGGGCCCAGTGACAGACTGGTGGTTGAGAAAAATGTTTATTAGGCTTTAATTACAATCGCAGGGCTCGCCTCGTTGGAGGTTCGAGTCCTCCCTCGGGCATGGGTGTGTGTGTTGTCCCTAGCGTAAGTTAGTTCCAGTTAGTAGTGTGTAAGCCTAGGGACTGATGACCTGAGCAGGAACTTACCACAAATTTCCTATTTTTTTCAATTACACATCCTGTCATTGACAATGTGAGGCAGTCATGCCCCACTGTGACGAGGCAGGCTGGTGATGCCCAGCAGATGTCTTCCACCCTGGTGAAGAGATGCTGACATCAGGCTGAGCAATCGGACATCAGCAGCAGTCTGCTGCTTCTGCCACAATTGCGCTCCACTGCAGAATTTTTAGCCGAACCCGGCGACTCAGCTCGCCTTGTGTCCACTGCAGAGGCGAGTGAAGGCTGCCGTGTGCGGGACATGACCCACTGCCACCTGGCAGCAGGCTGGCGATGTCAGGCACTGACGACAGGTGAGCGGTGCTGTGACACCAAGTCCCTCAAGGAGCCTCAGTGCAGAATGTGGCTGGTCCGACCTCATGTCAAAGCCATGGCTGAAGGTTGTGGTGCCCAGTCGTCCCATCGTCTAGCGTGGCTCTGGCGTCATGGTGATTTTGCTAGACTCAGAAACTCACATCTATTTATAAGGATCTGAGGTACATTTGTAGCACTATTTCCCAGCCCCCATGTACGTAGCTCACAACTTGGGCATTGCACTGGTGTGGTGATGTAGTCCTGCATGCTGGGGCTATTACCATTGCATGGCACCAGTTTTATCGATCACAGCTAACCCGTCTCACAATTCTTTTGTGTATGTGTTATTATGACCTATATGTCGCCACATTGCACTTACCGGCCTGGAGTAGATAACACAACACTCCATGGCGGCTTTCTTACAAATTCATACAAGTTTCATTTAAAACTAGGTGGCGACACTATAGTAGGGACAGTCAATCACAGGATGCCATTGGGAACCTTTAAGATCGATTGAATGCACGAATACATGCCTGCATTGAGCCACTGGGCAACTGTTTGGGCACCATTTACTACAACTTGTGTGTTTCACTTAATCTGATGTTGTAATCATAAACTCCTACAGTGATGAACTACGTGTCACCTCACTTATCAAATCTCTTTAAAGTGTCTTATGCAATCTGCATGCTGCCACCGGATGAAGGACGACTTGGATTCATTGATCTACCAGCTAAATATAGCACACTGTTGATACATAGGACGCTGACCACCTATGAACGCCATCCCGACTCCCATGGCTGCACTCTTCTGACTTCACCAACCAGACTCGCAAGTCACCCAGCTCAGTCTGTCAGTGATCACCTCCCACATAGTTTCTATACGAAAGTTTTTATGCAAAAAAGCTATGTTTTGCTGGAATGTTTTGTAGAGGAACTCCTGACACCAACTACAGAGGAATATTGGACGTGGATGGAAACTGCCAGGATGCGCCGTATTAAATCTCGGCCAAGTTTCCCAATTATTATTTCTAGCTACAGTCCCCCGTCTCTTGGTCTGCGTCACTGGGTCCCGCAATGCTGAGGACACCATTTCGCTGTCTGTGAAATGGCTTGGCGTGGAATGGCTGCCTCAACGACCTGTGCAACACTCTGTGGTGTGTTGGCCTTGTATGGTCGTAGAGTTGTCATGATATCAGGATGCACTGGCAGTCGACTCAGAGGTCTCCGTCTCTGCCGCCTCAGCGCTACCCGCTGGGAGCTGCAAGGCAGCCTGCGGCATGCTTCCTTGTCGGCATGGCTAAGATCACGGCAACAACAAGTGCCCGCAGACTGGCGTCCGAATCTATGGCCCTCGCCTCGGGATGCCTCCGGCGTGTGTTGAGAGCCAACAAGACTGGCTGAAGCAATGAGCCATGGCTTGGCCCGCTGCTGGCTGGCTGCAGACCCTGCATTGGCCTCAGAGGGTCGAACCAGCGACTTGCCATGGACTGGAACTCTGGTGCCCTATCTTCTGCTGCATGTAACCGGTGGTGTGACACGCCCCGCAATGCAGGAGAGCTGTCACACTTGAATGCCTTGTTAGTGAACCAGCGGCCATTTATAGGTGGCTGTGCGCCTCTGTTTTGCTAATGCGCCACTCCGAGTCGTGTACTCGTAACACCTGGGTTGAGCCAGTGGACCCCTTCTGCCTGTAGCTTGCGCCACGCACACCACTGCATTTACTCGTTTTAGCAGGTCTACAGCCCTGTGGCCTCCATTCTACTTCGCAATCGCTGGTAGGGTAACTTACCGTCAACAGGCCCGCACCTGGCTGTAACTTGTGCGCTCCGAAATGTTGCACCGTAGCTAACCTTTTTCCATCTTAAATTGTGGTGCCACTACAGTTTAGAGCCGTGTGTAAGGACGGCGAAGCACTTATACGCGGCTGTTCGAGGAAGACCACCGAAGCACAAAAATGAAATTCGCTACCGACATCGTCAGTGGAAGAAAGTGTGGCAGAGTATCCAAGCTTGCTACCTCTCTCCACAAGTGAAAGCCACCTGGTATAAGGTAGCCAAAAGAACCATTCCAACTAAGGAACAACTACACGGGATAAATCTAATTCCGTCAAATTTGTGTGTCACTTGCAGTGAGGTCGTCACCCTGGAACATCATGTTATGTGCTCCGCCTTCAAGACGTCGTGGGATGTTGCTAGGAAGACGCTAAGACTTGTTAAGCGTGCGATGATCACATGCTTCTTTGCCACGACGATAACAACTCCAGATTTTGCGCCATTTCCCGCCAGCAAAAGAGCGACGACTACTTGAATCGTTACACGTGCAAGCATTCTATCTTTAAGCTAGGGCTCAAGGACCCAACCCAGCTCCTCATGTACGAGGTCTGTTCAAAAAATGCCGGAATATTCGATATTTCGCTTGAAAGGTGTGTAAGGTGGCATATTAAATGAAGGTCAGATCTGCAACTTACATGAGAGCTTTATACATTGCAACGAGAAGGTGAGTATGACACCTAACGTAATTCAGCAGTTATGAGCAAATTTGCCCATCAGTATGTAATGCAAAAAGGGATGACAGTCAATTGACAGTAATTAACACACCGTTCCTATATAATGCATGTCTTTCAGCCGAGGATGGAACAAGAGTCGCTTGAGTTTGAAAGCCAGAGGGGAAAGAGCAGAAGCGAAGGCACGCCGCAGGGGTTACCACAGAAACCATTCACAAGGGTGGCAGGCGGAAAGTCAACGACCCGACCACGTGACTCACGTGGGAGAAACGCATGAAGCGGCACATCTGCAGAGGGACAGAAAAAAGGATTTAGAAAGCTGCGTTTCGGAATTCCAAAGTGATACGAACAAAACCAGTGACGCATTTCGATCACGTGCCCAGCGAGTGTGACATACATGAAGGTCAATGTACTTTAGATGCCTAGAACGGGCACAAAACGTCCGATTGGCGGAAACGCACTAGTAAGGAGAAAAACACTGAATTTTCGACGCAGTTTAATAGAAGGGACATTGCGATTGGTAGAGAGAGTTTCCACAAAATAAGAGGAATGCTCCTATTGGTCGACAAAGGCCGTGACGTGAAGAACGAATGAACCCAGGTGGGGGAGGCAGTTCAGCTATGAGTAAGACAAGAGAGAAATTTTGAGGGACTCTCATCTGAACTGGCGTAAAGTGCAGAACGGAGCGCTTAATGCTCTGTACGACGCAGAGAAGAAATTTGTGTGAACACTGCGTTCAGAGCGGCTGAAATCCAGCTAGAAATTAGCTGTAGCAAAGTTTAGCTCCAACTGTGGAGAAGCGAACCAGCCAATTAGTTAGTTGTTCTTGCGAGAACTGAGAGGGCACTATAATATGCACACTGCTCCAACCATGCTCTTGTATATCGCCACATACTAAGACTGGGGCTGAGTACATGTTTTCTCGCATAACGAGAAACACAGGGAAAGTTTCTGTTGGAAAATTCAGCAAAGGTGTTGTAGGAATTTTTGCGGAAGAGAGCGGCCTAGCAGACGGCAGCTCGTCGCAGCTTAAGGTAAATACCGCGGGTAGAGGTGTAAACTTAATGGTTCACCAGCTTGCGTCCATTGTAAACTCGAGGAGCCTTGTGTAAACTTTCGCTCAGTTTGCCACATAACTAACCATCCACTGTAGTCTTGGTTGACATACTAAATAGTACCGAACTTTGAACTGGAATCGGACGATTTTCGTAGTACTGACCAACATCATAACGTATATGTAGGAACAATTTTGTAAAGAAACTTCTAATTAAACTCTAATTTTGTTGCGTTTAGGATTAATATTCTTTCTGAGAGCTAATATTTAATATTGTTGTGTATAGGATTATTTCAGTTTTTGATGTTGGCAAGGTGCGTTATCCTGACAACCGTTATTATGTTGTCAAATTGAAAACTGTGTATAGCCGGCCATGGTGGCCGAGCGGTTCTAGGCGCTAAAGTCTGGATCCGCGCGACCGCTACGGTCGCAGGTTCGAATCCTGCCTCGGGCATGGATGTGTGTGATGTCCTTAGGTTAGTTAGGTTTAAGTAGTTCTAAGTTCTAGGGGACTGATGACCTAAGAAGTTAAATCCCATAGTGCTCAGAGCCATTTTGAACTGTGTATAAGCGTGTATTTTTGTGCTAAAAATTGCGACATTAAACATGTCATTTCACTTTACACAGTTGTTCTCAATCATAGAATACGTAACCACGTTACAGGTGTGTTGGAGCGAAATGCGGTTGGATTCCCTGTTAGTTATTTATTTTTCAGTGCTGTATTGAGTGGAACGTTGTGTCACACAATTTGCGAATTTCGAGATTGCAGAGATTTAGAACCAACGCATTTGCATTAAATTTTGTGTGAAACTCAAGTAAACCTTTGGAGAGATATACCAAATGATACAGGAAGCCAACGGTGATGAGTGGTTAAGCCGTACTCAGTCTTACGAATGGTTCACACGATTTAAAAATGTCCTGACGGAAGTGAAAGATGACCCTCGTTCAGGACACCCTTCGACGTCTGCCGACGACACTCGTATCAGGAGCGTCCACGAAATAGTGCGTGACAACCGAAGACTAAGTGTCCGAGACGTTGCAGAAGAATGTAACATTTCAGTTGGATTATGTGATGAAATCCTGACTCAGCATCTTGGAATGCACCGTGTTGCAAGTTGGTCCCACGGCTCATAAGTCAAGATCAGAAAAACCTTCGCTTCGCGGTCTGTGAAGAGCTTTTGTATCGCGCAAACGAAAACTAGATTCCCTTAATTGAATCGTAACTAGTGATGTGACGTGTGTCTACGGTTAAGATGTTGAGGCGTCGAAAGGAAGAAGATTTGCAACGACAGACGAGATAAAAGAAAATTCGCAGACGGCGCTTCGCGAGATCCAGCAAAAGTCGCACCATGGCTGTTTCCGGAAGTGGAAACGGCGTTGAGGGCATTGTATCACTTGTGGTAGAATATTTAGAAGGAGACCCTGCAAAATAAGTAAAAGGTAACCGCAAAAAAATTGTGGAGTTTTACAGAGACATGCACGTTATAGGAGACGTTCCAGAACTTTATTGCCGGCCGGTGTGGCCGTGCGGTTAAAGGCGCTTCAGTCTGGAACCGCGTGACCGCTACGGTCGCAGGTTCGAATCCTGCCTCGGGCATGGATGTGTGTGATGTCCTTGGGTTAGTTAGGTTTAATTAGTTCTAAGTTCTAGGCGACTGATGACTTCAGAAGTTAAGTCGCATAGTGCTCAGAGCCATTTGAACCAGAACTTTATTAAAATAGCTCTTCATACATTTTCTCTACATTTGTGGCCCCTGCATGGAGGATATGACGACGACGACGACGCTGAACTAAATATCAGAACACAACGGATCTGGAAATTACGGAATGACTATATCTGTAGTCTTATTTTGCGAAGCACATTAGTTTTCAACGTTTCGAAGCTGTCAGTTTCGTCTGTGAACGTAATTCTCACCGACGAGAAATGTTTTCAGTACAGTGGTTTTGTTTGCCGAATGGGAGTTCCAATTTTGCCTATATGAAGGAACATTTTTCTTTTCTTTTCATTGCCGGCCGCTGTGGCCAAGCGGTTCTAGGCGCTTCAGTCCGGAACCGCGCTGTTGCTACGGTCGCAGGTTCGAATCCTGCCTCGGTCATGGATGTCTGTGATGTCCTTGGGTTAGTTAGGTTTAAGTAGTTCTAAGTCTAAGGGACTGATGTCCTCAGATGTTAAGTCCCATAGTGCTTAGAGCCATTTGAACCATTTTGTTTCTTTTCATTCTTCCTCGCCTAGTTTTCTGCAGAAGAACTTTAGTTTGGTCTTCAACTGTGGTCAACGTCTTTTTGTTCTTGGGGATGAGGATATACTGTGATAATATTTTCATTGGCACGAAGCCAGCTTCTTTGCCTTACTTTTTTCTGTTGCAAAGGACGAGGCCAACCCCGCGGGTTATAGCTGCAGAAGCTCACCGATGAAGGCAATTCTTGGTGAGAGCGATGACGGGTTGTAAGGGGAGCAGGAAGGCCCGTTTTTGGCTTCTTTCCTTCGTTTTCAATGTTGCTGAGCGATAATGATGCAGTGCAGCACACTGACGCTACTTTCGCTTCTCAGTGCGCTAAGGCGTGAACCTGTGGCTACAGAGAAATTAAAGTATCCGTTGTGTGTTTATAATTTTGCCCTCTCCCAGTCGTTTCTCGCGCTTGTACAGTTCATATATGGCCAAATGAAGGCGTCAAAAAAACTTCAGCAAATTCGGTAAAGTAAAGAACTGACCATGTCCTTGAGGTTGATTCATTACTCTGGTAGTGTAGATTTATGGAGTAAGTTGGAAGATCTCGCAGTTGAGAAATCGCCGCGCACTAGTCGGGGTATGGAAGTGTGACGTCGTGGGCCCGATAGGGCGAAGCCTGTGATGTAAATTGATAATCATTTCGTAGGTGTGGAGCTTGTTATCCCTTGTGATGAACGAGGTTACTTTTTCAGTAAGTACAGCGTACAAAAAATTCAAACGTGTGTTCCCATGTACGGGAATCGAATTCTATTAGGTATTTCCCTTTCCTATTTCACAGCGACTATTACAAATTAGTGATCTGGGAAGTGTTGGGTAAAAATAGGCCTCTGGGCACAGTTTGGAGCCCTTAGCTTGCTGGAAGTGGTGTTGGATAAAAATGACGGACCTGATAATGATTAATTCATGCCAATAAGATTCATTTGTTTCTGTGCAATTTTGAGTGTGGAATTTTTGTGTGGCTTTTTCCCTATTGCCTTTGGCCCACATTCCTGTTTTGTTATGATTATCTCTGGCAGTTCCTAGTAACCTGTTGGAGGCGCTGTACTGAAATGATAGCGGTGTTTCAGTCTCCTGGTCGGACCTCGGAATCTTTCCGGAATGTTGTAAGACTGCTATAAAACTTTTCATTATTTGGAGTCGTGGTAGATGTAGCCTTGTCTCGCGGGTCAAAGTGAGGATGACGACCTTTATTTAAAGCGAGTGGATAGCGTGGCAGTGCAGAGAAGTAATCTGGGTTCAGCACTTCCCGTAACTTGTCTCGCGTGCTGCACATTGCCAAGAATATGTGGATTCGGGCCATGGCGCCACTGAAGCTCCTAGGCATGGACGAACAGAACACTTCAGCATGCACGTCATAAGACGTTACTCATTCTTTGACCCGAGTTTCTAGCACACAGATGAGTCAAGAGTGTTTCGCATTCCTCCTAGACGTGACAAGTTCAATACATATTTCCTGATGTACCGTGTGGTAATTAAACTGTCCCTATTTAATACGTTACAACACGGAAACTAACTGCCGTGCGAGTGTCAGACTTGGTAGCATTAATGTGAAGGACACGGGGAAGAGAAATAATACAGAATCAAATCAGTTTAAACACTTTTAATGTGCTCCTACGGTGCATCATACCATTACATACCGCCGGCCGCGGTGGCCAAGCGGTTCTGGGCGCTTCAGTCCAGAACCGCGCGACTGCTATGGTCGCAGATTCGAATTCTGCCTCGGGCATGGATGTGTGTGATGCCCTTAGGTTAGTTAGGTTTTAGTAGTTCTAAGTTGTAGGGGACTGATGACCTCAGATGTTAAGTCCCATAGTGCTCAGAGCCATTTGAACCATTTCAGTTTGTCCCGCAAACAATTACTTCCGAACGAAAACAACGACGCATGAACGCCTGTCGTCACTTGATTCAAATGCAGAACGCGGACCATTCTTCTCCGGAAGAAGTGATCCAAGATAACGAGACTCGATGTTCAGTAGGAACATACCGCAAAGCGACAAAATGCAGAAATTCACAAGAAGGATCAACGCATTGACGACATAACCTGCATTTTGGAAAAAAACGATATTTTGTCTATGGAGTGCGTGATTGATTCTTTAGTACAGGGTGAGGCAGTGAAATGGCACGATTTTGTAAAACCACCAAAGATTTATTTACAAGTAAAATCATAATAGTTGAACATGGATCTCAAGTACAAGAGTGGAAATTAAAGATTTAACTTAAAAACAATCATTTTTTAAATATGGTGTCAGTGAGGTGTCGTCCTTGGTTTTGCACACATAGTCTAAGCCTGAGATGAAATTGTCCCATGACGTTTCGTAGCATCTGTACTGGAATGTTGTTAATTTCCTGTCGAATTCGCTCCTTCAGGTCTTCTTTTGTTCTTGGTGGATTTTCCTGGAAGACTTTGCACTTGAGGTAGCCCCAAAGAAAAACGTCTGGTGCCGTCAGATCTGGTGAACGGGCAGGCCAGGGGAAATCGCCATTCCTGCTGATTAGACGTCGTGGAAATGCAAGTCTGAGCAATTCCATTGAGACATTAGCAGTATGGCTTGTTGCACCATCTTGCTGGAAGAGTGTTTCAGCATCTGGATCATGTCGATCAATTCCAGGCAGACCAAAAATGGTCAACATGTCAGCATAACGTCCAGAGGTTACCGTCACTGTGTTGCCATCTTCATCTTCAAAAAAATAGGGCCCCACGATTCCACGAGATGACATTGCGCACCAGACTGTTACTTTTTCAGAATGGAGAGGTTTTTCATGAAGTTCGTGCGGGTTATCTGAGGACCAATATCTGAAGTTTTGCTTATTTACGTACCCACTAAGATGAAAGTGGGCTTCATCACTCATCCATAAGTTATGCACTCTTTCTTCATTTCGTTCAATAACGTTAAGCATTGACTGGCAAAAGCGTATACGGTTATTGTAGTCATTAGGTTTAAGGGCTTGCACTACCTGAATTTTGTATGGATGATAGTGAAGGTCACTCTTCAAAATCCGTCTTACTGATCGATTGCTGAGACCAAGTTCTGCGCTGTGCCGTCTCGCGGATTTTCGCGGACTTCGTCCCAACGCTTCGCGCACACGATTAATGTTCTCGGGTGTCCGGATTGTTTTTGTGCTGCCGCCTCTTTTCTTTGTTGTGCTAGCAGTAGCTTCAAAGGTTTTAACCCAAAGGAGAATGGCTTTCCTTGATGGCACGGGAGCCCGTGGCGGCAGGTTGAATTCACGACGAAAGGCGCGTTGAGCACCAACCACACTATCCGCGTTTTTGTAATATGCCTTTACGGCATATGCACGTTGCGCACTCGACCAACGCTCCATGGCTACTGAAACTTCCACCACTCTAGACGCCCAAGGTCACTTCCCCCACTCTCGCAACCCCCCTCCGCACCCGACAACCACTATCGAAATCGTGCCGTTTCACTGCCTCACCCTGTAAATTTTTTTGTTTGTTTATAGACGCAATCACATGTTTATGACACAGTCATAACTGGTTTCGACCATGCAGTGACCAGCTTCAGATTCTAAAACAATGCAAAAGAAAATTTATATTAAAACCTAAAACCTAAAAATAAGTGCAATATTTAACCACACTTATTAGTAAGCTAACTGAATTTATGCGAAATACATATAGTTCATACCTAACGGCGGCACGCAACTGAACACAGGTTCATGCGTTGTCAAACTAGCTATAAGATGTAAAACACCGGTCTAAGACCGGCGGTCTTAAATAGATATAAGAATTTTGTTAGATTTTGTTCACCGTCTTCGCGCTAGTCTTAGTTTTTCAAAAGCCTAAAATACACAAATTTACTGTTAATATTTGGGTCTAATGTACATAAAATTTAATATTACAGAACAGATCGTTAAATCAGTAAAATAACATTTCAGAAAAGGAGAAAACATTGCTATAGATGAAAATATTTTGAAGAAGAGAAAAATGTAGAGTGTATTTCTGACGCCCGATGGTCATAGTATGGCCGAAACCGGTTATGACTGTGTGATAAACATGTCATCGCGTCTGTAAATAAACAAAAGAAATTTTAATAACCGGCATTCTTGTCAGTGTGACGTGTGGTTATACAAACATTCTGTAGGGTGTACTCAAGAGGGGGGAGACTATGTAGAACACTCGAAGCATAAAAACCATAATCTTAACGTTTCTCTACGTTTTATTAATCCAGTTGGAGCGAAACAAGTGCTGTATCGTTTGTGAGATACAGAGGTGAGCGAGTGTGCCGGGACTTCCCCCATTTCACTGTTAGTAGCGCCACATCATCATAAGATTAAAGTTAAAATTGCTTTTTCCAACTTTGTCAGCATATACTTTATGTAAGAATGTTTTAAATGTCAAGTCTTTGAATGATTAAATCAGTTGTTTTCATAAATACATCGTTTTAAGATAAAAAATAAGTGGCGCTAAATTTTAAAACTAGAAAGCCACAAGTTGGTAATAATCTGCCAATGTATGTCAAAATCAACTGGTACAAGTCTAAACTTGAATACATAAAAATTGTGGTCAGAATGCACGTTTTTAAGAAAACTTGAAGGCGCTAAATATTAGACTTAGAAAAGTAAAAATTTGCATGATGCTTCAGTTCAGCCTAAAGATAATAACTAAATGATCACATTAAGCTACCTCTCATAGTTTTCGAGTAATTTAATGAAAACTAAATTTGTAACTAAAACATCCCCAGTTATAATAGATTAAGTATCTGTAATTTTAATGCTAGAAAATTTTGGTTACAGCACATGATAAAACCTATTAAATAATGGAGCTATAACAAATTTTACGACCGTACTGTTAATAAATACCAATAAAAGGTCTCTTAGGGCTATAGTTCAGAGGTAACGATTTACTGTCAGTTCCGCTCTCAAAATTCTAGAAGACAAAGTTTTTGAGTAAGCGAGCTGAAACCGTTTCTGTGATTTCAACCAACTTACCTACATGCTTGTAGAAATTAAGAAGATTCTAAATTAATTCATAACTTTGTTATTAAATATTGTGAGTACGAAAAAGCGATCGTTTAGAGACTGCTGCCGTATGCGTACGCCGGATGGCAGCAGATGTTCCCTTGGCCGTCCGCTGCGCCAGATGTATAAATACAGCCCGAGAGGCAAGACGAAGTCGGGAGCGTCCGGGTCCCATGGGCCCAAGCTACCAAGTATCTCGAGATATGGTTGGATAAGAAACGTTTCTTCCACCGCCACGCAGAATACATCACCCATAAAGGTTTAAAGTTGTCAAAGGCCTTGTACCCGCTCTTCTTCAACCGAGAGCTGAATTTAGATACCAAGGTCCGGCTATATCACTCCGTTGTCCTACCCTCACTAACATATGGTTCCTCTGCGTGGGCCACGATTAATAAGTCCCGGATGCTGACGCTCCAGCGCCTACAGAATAAAGTTCTCAGGTGGAGCCTTCACGCCCCGCCTCTCACCGGGATTGTCACTCTGCATGAGGAGACAAACATGGCCCTTCTCAAGACGACCATTCACCGTAAGGCTCGACAACTATACAGTAAAGTGGAAGTCCTCCGTGAGACGGTCGCTGGACTACAAACCATCGGCAGCACAGTTCCAGGGCGCTGGCACCGACACCCCGTTCCTCTCACCATCCTGGAGGACTCGGATTCGGGCCATGACTGACGATAGGCCCAATATGACCACGTTTTTCTGTCCGTTTTCATACTGTCACTACCAGTAGCCGGTTCTCATCCAGCCACTTTTTTTCCTTGACCATAGAGTTGGCGCATTACTGCACCCCCTCCTCTGTACTTCCACCGTCGGAGGGTGGCATGGATCTTAAAAGTTCCACCGCCACATCTTCAACAACAGTTGGACCGGATCTGAACAGGTGACGCTGTGTATTAGGAAACTGCCACAGAAAAGACGAAGTTTCACTTCGCACCTAACCACTGTAAGAAGACGCCATGTCCGTCGATCGAGACGCGAGCGAACGGTTGCATTGCTTGCAATGCAAGCGTTCTATAGAGATACTGTAGTACTAAAACGATATGCTCGGTCCAAGGTTGCTAAGAAGTAAAAGAAGCAATTGCACAGACACTGAAAATGGCGGCCGAGACCCGCATTACTTCTGTAATGATGTAACTCCGACTAAGAACTGCAACAAAATGGACAGCTGAGAGCGTCTTTCGGCAAATTTGTAAACTGGGTCGCCTCACGTTGCGATCTGTTCTGGACAGTGACAGCCCGGCCTACCAGCTCAGAGGTTGGAGCGGCTCAAGTGACGCAAGATCTGCGAAGGCGGGAAAGCCTTGTATTCTTGCTCGCAGATATAGCCGTAACTTGAAATTCTAAGTAACGACGCGGAATCTCACCGAATTTCGACATCTTGCAAATTGTTAGCAATAGTTAATTAGCAGTCCAGAAAATTTCTCCGCATCCACCAACCTCTCTTTATGTGTCCTTATATCAACTAGAAGATAAAATCACTGAATAGTTCATTAATTAACCAAGTCCTCCCCAAAGTACTTTGACACTCGCCATTTAATTAAACAAATCTTTTACAAAACCGCGAGCTTGCCTCTGTTTCCGCTCAGTTGAACATCAACTAGAAGAAGGCAAACAACATCTGCATTTATTATGTACGAGAGGCATTCAATAAGTAATGCAACACATTTTTTTCTGAAAGCATGTAACCTCCCCACCGTAATTTAAAAGAAAAATGACAATACTTAATACAAATGGGAGCCGAGTGTAACCTCCCCACAAAATTTTAAAAAGACAGAATATTATTTAAGAATGCTAATGGTCATTGCTCTATGCGTAACCTGCCCACAGTGAAATGTACTGACAATGGCAACAAAAATGTGAAATTCGCAATCTGACTCAAATATAAATTCTTCACCAAAAAATTAAAGTCCATTCAGTGACAAGAAAATTCAATTAAACCGAAACATCGGTCTTTGGCCCTGTGTAAAACAATCAGAATTAAAGTCTTACCTCAGAATAACTGGATGTCAAATTTCTGCTCTTATTTCTGCGCACGGCTTGGAGGAACTGCATTGCAAATAATAATATTCCTTTTTTCTGTGAATTTACTGAAATTTTTCTTCAAAAGAAGTGGAATGAAATGGGAAGTGCAACGAAATCTTTAGTTCAATAAAAAATAAAATTTTTTGGAAAAATGCTTTTGAAATCAAAATTATTATTGGGGGACTTGTTAGAGATTGATTACAATAAATAAGTTTTACATTGTCTAATGATTATATTAATTAACAGTATACCTCATTCAGCATCTTGACCAGTGTTGCCGACCGCCTACATCACACAACCGCACTGGGCTGCTACTACTGACCGACCGCTCTGCATGACGACTACTAGCGTACTGCACTGCACGACTACACAGAGCTACAGACTCGCAACGACTGCCAGAGTGAGAACCGCTCGCAACACTCGCGCGGTCAAGCGCAAACTCTCTGGTCACAGATGCTACAATGCCTCGCCATCGCTGCTATGTTACATACGTGTTTCATAACCCTCCACTGGGGGGGCAAAAATTTGGCAGCGATGGTGAGTCATTTGGACTTGCCAATCGCGGCAAAATTTTTAATTAACTAATAAACTTCTACAATTTACAGAATAATTAGATGTAGTACATAAAGTAAATGTTGTGCACACGCACTAAGTACAAGATATATCAGACAAAGACAAAATGTGAATACAAAACATAGTAGCAAATCAGAAATATGTATATACAAATTATTTGACAGATAAAGTGCACAGGCACTGAAAAAAATTCTTTAGCATATTCAGAACAAATAAACAGACTGGCAAAAAATATTATGTTGACAAGTGACATGAGTGTACTTAATGAACATATCAGGAAATCATAAAAGTTATACAAATCATATTGAAAAATGAGAAAAGTGCACAGGCACTGAAGTTCAGTAAAAAACATATTAACACCTAACACAAGTGCACATGCACTGTAGTTCAGAAAATAAAAAAAAATGTATATACAATATAAAAGACAAGAGTGTACATATACTGTACTTCAGAACAAATCGAAAAATGTCTTTAGCATTTTGGCAATAAATAAACATAATGGCAAGAAAATCATGTCCAAAGTGCACATGCACTGAAAAATGTCTTTAGCATTTTCACAACAAATAAACATAATGGCAAACATCATGTCGACCAGAGACATAAGTGTACTCGCACTGGAGTTCAGCGAATCGAAAAAAATGTATAACCTATGAACATAAATGATGTTAGCAAAAAATTTTTTTCTTTATGTGACAAGAATCAGGATAGGAAAGGGAAGGATTGCATCATGGTTGTAGCACTTTAGATTGCACACAGCTGTTCTGAAAGTCCATATCTTTCCACAGAAGTACAACACCAAGTGACACAACTTGAAGTTCTTTTCCCATCAGAATTTATCAGTGTAGCCAAGACACTGAACTGTCGTAGTAATGTTCCATGTTTTCATTTTGGCAGTACATTACGTCAACACCGACTCAAAGGAAGGCCTCGGCGCTTGTTTGTGACGTCACGTCAGCTAGGCACGGCGAACGCCAGGTCTGTAGCAGGCATACTCATAATGGTGGTGTCTCCCTCCCTCACACATGAAGATGTGAAACTATTGGCGGTAGTTGACCAACACACATTGTCCTGAGAAATTTCTGCAATCAATTAATTGTGCAATTCATTACACTTCTTAACAAATAGTGTTCTCCTGAACTTAAATTTCCACCTGTTTTAAGGATTGATATACAAAAACAACTTCATGATCCAGCAGCAACAGAATTCGTGATTCTTTACCTTATTTGTAAATCTGAGGAAGTTACGTTTGTATTGGGTTGCTTTTACAAGAAACTGTGAACATATTCGTGCTCTTCTTTAGGTATCTTGATTGACTATGGGGTGAGGAGCAGTGAATGTTAATGAAATATCTTGCGATTGTACACGTTGGGGGAAGGGGTGGGGGGACAGAAGAAGAGGCAAAAGAGAGATACTTGTTTTATCAAATAAATTTTTTTTATCTTATAAAGTTCCTCCTTTCAGTTGCAAGAGGGGAATATTTATCTTTTCTAATGTGCATGTTTAAAAAAGTTTAAGCTCAGCAGTATTTTCGATGTATGAAGTTATTTTGTTTCCTGTTTAGAATTCCTTTGGTTGAAAACAACTGTAGTCTAATGACTGGCAACAGTTGGACATTTACACATGTAAATTAGTTCACATTTCCAGTGACGATGTCAAACGAAAATAAATAAATAAATAAAAGAAACGAGTTCATTGTAAGGGGGTTGGGGAAAGTTTCGATAACAAAATGGATCAAGTAAATATAGTTACTTGAATGTAAAATTTCCGAAGCTTGCAATGGGGCAAAGCATCTTCTCATATTGATCTACGTTTGTTTCGACAGGATTCAGTAATACAGAACTATGATCTTCATTTGTAGCTTTACGATAGTGAGAAAATCTTTCATCTAAATAAAACTGCAGAATCCAAAACAATACCAAACATTCTGTCCAAAAATAAGAGATTTATAGTGATAAGCACGCCCAGGCGTTTCTGCCTGCAACAGACCTGGCGTTCGCCGTGCCTAGCTGACGTGACGTCACCAACAAGCGCCGAGGCCTTCCTTTGAGTCGGTGTTGATTACGTACACCAAACAGTGGGACCATAATAATGTCTTCATCGCTCACGGTGGTGGACAGCATGTCGTGTCAACACCACGCTCTTACAAGGCACACCAACGTAGAATTAGTGCAAAACCAAATATAGTGCTCCATGATCACTAGGATAAACAGGACAAATGGACATTGCAATAATTCAGGGTAGTTAGCTCATGAGGTGAAGGACATTATGTCACATACCATTGACAATTACAGTCTTCATTAGTAGTTTGCGGCATTCATAGCCCAGTTATTGAACATTTCTGTACCAAGTATGTAGTATTACAGAAAAATGTTCATTAATTGTTTTACATAGAATCAGTAGCCTTCTTTTCCTGGTTACAAAGCATTATGAAATAATCGCATTCTTTTCAGTTACAGAGTATAATTAAGAATCATTAACCTTCTCCTAATTACAGTTAATTAATCATTTGTCATTCCAATAATACTCATTATCCTTTTCCTAATTACAGTTGATTAATCATTTGTCGTTAATTAATCATTTGTCTAATTACAGTTAATTAATCATTTGTCTAATTACAGTTAATTAATCATCTGTCTAATTACAGTTAATTAATCATTTGTCTAATTACAGGTAATTAATCATTTGTCGTTCCAATAATAATCATTAGCCTTTTCCTAATTACAAAGCATTATTAAACAGTCACATTCATTTCCAATTACAAAGTATGAACATTGAAAACAAGAGTTAATTAATGGCATAATTAATAACAATTCGTGGAGTGACATTAATTATTGGCACTCAGTGGCCAGCAAGTATTGAATAGAATCATCATTCAGTATTATTCAGATTATTACGAAGTCATTATTAAAAATCAGCTAATTAGTCATAGCATTAATAATCATGGGCATTGTAAGTAGTCTCATTACAATAAACAGTGTTTCTCCTTCAGTAGTATTCAGATCATTACAAAGTCATTATTAAAATCAGTTAATTACAGTCAAATCATTAATAATCACAGGCATTATAAGTAGTCTCATTACAATAAACAGTGGCAGTTATTAGCTAGTGACAAAGCATTATCTTAAATATATACCTTTTTTTTTTTGTCTCATTAAGAAGTCATTACTCAAGTGACGTACTATTCAGAGCTAATCAGTATTATTCAGAATTGTCTCAAACTGGTGTCACTATTTGGGACTGGTAATACCTTTTTTTTTTTTTTTTTTTTTTTTTTGTTTGTTAGCAATGCATTGCGTTGGGATCGATAATTAATTGCTGAGGCATAACACTATTTGCTTTTGACCTATTGCTGCAAACGAGGATAGGTAACGTCATTCGTCATGAGTCAGCTGTAGCAAGGTTATGTAACAAGGCAGTATATGTGATCACATTTATAAATGATAAACACAAATGGGTAAAAATACAAAAAAAAAAAATGCAAGTACTAGAACAGGTATAATAAGTAACAGGTTTAGCAAGTATCATGAAAAGCTTCTCCTGGAAAAAATACAAAATGGATTATTGACCTGAAAGAAGAAATGCACACTATGCTGAAAAGTAGTGAACGTCGAATTAACAGGTAGTGAAATGTGTATAAAAATGTGTTCCATAGCTGTCCTTTCCAAAACTTTCCGTCATCCTACTATGCAATATAACACCTGCTGTCAAAACAAACTGCAACAAATACTTAAATAACTACATAACATAAATACATAACTTCAACATTATCCTCATCTGTAAAGAAAACTTCATTATCCATATCATCATAACTTCACTATTATCATCATCTGTAAAGAAAAACTTCATTATTCATAATACCATATCCTTCATCATTATTCATCAGTATTCATTATGATCTGCAAAAAATGGCTTCATTACTCATTATACAACTATTCCTTATCTCTAGCATATTTCATCACTAAAACTAAGATGTGTAGTTCAGTCTGACAGCCTGCATCAATCACCTTGTATTCTGAAAGAAAAAATTAGTTAAGACTGCTATTCTGTGATGAGTATAGTATAGTCTTGTTAATGCTTGTTAATCCTGATCCATTTACTCTTCCTCATAAAGCTATTGCATCTTCTTTCGTTTATTCCGTAGGTGAAATTCCCATTTCTGTTGGATTTATTTCTTACATACATCATTTCTTTCTGAAATTGATGAACAGAGATTAATGTCTTGCATTTAAATCATATACCCACTAAATAATGACTGGTTTATGGTAACATACTTAAGCATACAGCATAACATGACAGAAAACGTAATATGTCAAACATTGACAGTGTTCAGATGCAAAAATGTACACAGAATAATACAATGCAGTAGCAAAAAAAAAATGTAAAACAGTCACGATGTTGAGATATCATAGGGCAAAAAAAAAAAAATGTCAAAGTCGACTGGTGTGTTATATCTTAACTATTTCATAGTGCATACAAACAAAACTGGAGTACAATCATATACACAAAAAAAAGTGGAAAATGCGCACGGTCTGATGTGTAACGACAAGAAAAGCGACCTGCTAACCTTACCTTGCCGGGCACTTGCCAAGAAAAAATACGATAATCATCAGTAATTAGTCACGTGAAATAATTGCATTAGTAAATGGCATCATAGTGTGTTGAATCATACAGTGGTTTCACTCAATAAACGGTTTAATGTTTGAGATATGGTGATTGCCTTTCGATTTTCTAGTTCTCAAAGTTTCGACGTGTACAACATTGGGGTGAGGGATGCTGCGAATCCGATACGGACCTGCGTATAGAAGTTCAAATTTACTGCACTTACCTTTTAATTTGCTGGATAAATAGTGTGTACGTACTAATATCTTCTGTCCAACGTGAAAGTCTCGGCGTGTACAAACCTGTTTTTGCTGTCTTCTCCGGCGCTCTGCGGCACGTTTGATGTTGTTCAGCGCAATGTCAATTATTTCGTGGTGTCGTAATCGACGAGATGTAGGAAATGTTATTAATTCTTTAATTTTGTTAGGTGGTTCAGCATTTTTCAGTATAACAGACGGAGATAGCATAGTGGATTCATTTGGAATGGAATTAATTACATCTTGGAATGAGAATATGTGTGTGTCCCAATCAATATGTCTTTTGTGGCAGTATATTCGGCACAGTTTACCAATTTCTTTCATTAATCTTTCACAAGGGTTCGAAGAAGCGTGGTACTTGGATATATAGATCGGAGAAATGTTTCTGGCTCGTAACATGCGTGTCCATACGCTACTACGAAATTGAGATCCATTGTCAGAAATTACTTTCATTACATGCCCTACATGAGATAGAAAATGTTTTACAAATGCATTTGAAACAGTTTTAGCAGTAGCTTTGCGTAATGGAGTGAAAGTAACAAATTTTGAAGTGAGCTCAACAGCGACAAAAATGTAGCAAAAACCTCTGTTAGTTCTGGGAATCGGACCAAAAATATCTACTGCGGCCATATGTCTTAATTTAACAGGTATAATGGGATATAAAGGAGGAATATGTGAAGTGGTGTCTGATTTAGCTTTCTGGCAAATTTTACAAGACGCTAAAACTCGTCGTATACGTTTTTCCATGTTAGTAAAATAACAGTTCTGTCTCAGTATAAGAAAACATTTTCGTGCTCCGTAATGTGCGTAGCTTAAATGAGTGTACCAAATTAATTTGTTGACCAGTTCGTCAGGAATGCATAATAACCAATTGTTGCTGTCAGGATGAGAGCGGCGAAACAGAATGTCATTGCGTACAGTGTAGTGGTTCCTAATCGTAACATTATTCTTATCTAGCCAAAGGTGTTTAATTTCTTTCCACACATTGTCTTTATTTTGTTCTTGTGCTATGTCCTGTAATGACGATGAAATAAAATTTTCAAATGCAACTTGCTGAATGTACATGACACTGAAATTTGTTTTGCAGAAGTTGGTTGCTACGTCTTGCTGATTGTTGCCGAGAGAACGCGATAGTGCGTCTGCTATAACATTTTGTGTGCCGGGAATGTGGACAATCGTAAAATTAAATTCTTGTAAATATAGTTTCCATCTGCTTAACCTGTCGTGAGTGAGTTTAGCCGAAAGTAAAAGTTGTATCGCTCTGTGGTCTGTGTAAACGGTGGTATGTCTGCCATAAAGAAAGTGCCTAAATCTCGTAAAAGCCCATACAACACATAATGTTTCCAATTCTGTAACAGAGTAATTTCGTTCAGCAGGTGACAGAATGCGACTTGCAAATGCGATGTTTTTAATTACTGTAGAACCGTCTTCTTCAATTTCCTGGAAAATGTGTACGCCTAAAGCGGTATTGGAACTGTCAGTGGCAATGGAAAAATTTCTAGTAAGATCTGGGTGCGATAAAAGTGGAGCATTCAACAAAGCATGTTTCAAATAACATTCTCGTGAGCAAAATTCTGCGTGTCAAAAGTAATGTTTGCGTTACTGAAATATGAAATCTGTGCTGTATCTGGTTAAAATTTATCGTACGTGTTATTATTTACGGGAGAATGTTGTGGCATATCCACTATATGAAATGTTCTGTTATTTCTTACTGACGTGTTACGTTATGGATGACACCTATTATCTGTTTCATTCATGATTATTTGTTGTTGCTGATGTTGTTGCTGCTCATAAGATCGACTGTTATTAAATGTACGCTGAAAATCGTGCTCATCATCATTTTTTTTTTTTTTTTTTTTTTTTTACGTCTGTCATGATAGTAATTTCTATACGGCGCATTGCGATACGAGTTGAAATGGTGTGTTGTCTGTACGTAGTTATTTCCTTTCTGTTGTGCGTTACTATTTGTTGTAGCTGGTACTACACGTGCACGCGGCGAAACATTAAAGCCTGGTTGACCTTGTAGACTGCATTGTTGGTTAGGTACGCCAAGCGGCTGACTTTCATGCTATTGTGGTGTAAAGGTCTATTGTTACCAAAAATGCGCTTGCTGTTAATTTTATACATACTGATGATTACGATTTTTATCCGTTATTAAAATTACGCTGGTTCTGGAGTGCCTACTGAAAATTGTCACATTCGGTAAAATATTTCTCATATCCGGTTTTCATTACTCGTTTCTTAATACTAGGTAGAGCAATAGTTAAAGAGCAGTTTTGATAGATATAAAGGATAGTAGAAGAAAAGGCAGCAGTGCAGAAAACTAAAGATGAAATAGCACTACTACAGCTCGGGGCCCTATGCTCGCTACGGCACATATTCATTAAAGCGTAATGAATCCCCTGAGGTCAATTACGCACTGCAAATAAATTTTAGCTTTTGCGTTGCAAGCAATAGCGGTAAAATTCCAAAAGTAAATCGCTGTATTCTTGCTAATTCCAGTTTCTGCATAATACGTAATGCTGATGAAAATACAATAGCAAATTGTCGCCTCTGGTTCAAAGCTAGTTTCTGCATTACAGGTAATAGCGGTGAATGTACAAAGATAAATTGTCGTATACAGTGCAAATCGTGTACCTGTACGCTGTCATTATTAAATTCCTTAGATTTTCTTACAAATGCAAATTGCTCGAAATCTACGTTCTCGTCACTCAGTTTGATAACACGTTCAGGTTTGTGTGTGAATCTGTTCGTCTGTGTCATTTCGGATTTCAAGTTGCGTACCTTTTCAGATTTTAAGTCGCGTGGCTTTTCGGATTTTACGTCTCGTAGTCTCTGTAAATTGCTCACATGATACGCGCTGCGTGACTCTGACAAATGCTCGCAACGTGGCGAGTTCTGTGACGTATTGGTGACTGAAATAATTGTTAATTCCGTTACTGTAACACTTTCGTCAATTTGGTTGATCTGTCGTGCAAATTTCTCGTCAACTTCCGTATTCGGAGTGTGTGAAACTTCCACTGACTCTAAATTAACTTCGTCGCGAATCTGTACTGCGTTTTTAGGGCATTGTTCAGTGACTGCATTAATTTCATGTATCTGTGTTTCGTTCGCTGAACAGTGTTCAGTGACTGCATTAGTCTTGTCTTTATGTGATTCTGTTGTGTCTACACGTGTGCTACTTAATTCTTGTGCAACAGTGCCAACTTCTTCATTACTGTTATTAGCACAAGTCTTAGTATCCTCACGTAATTGTACTTTAGCGTCATGACATTCCACGGTAACCGTTGTAATCTGTTCACTAACTTGTTTGTTCTGTTCGTTAAAGTTGTCGTGTTTTACTTTCGGCTGTTTAATACTTTCACAAAATTGTTTGTTATCTTCTTCCAGTCGTTTGTTCCGCTCATCAAGTTTTTCATTAAGTTGTTTATACTGTTCATTAAGTTGTTTGAAATTGTGTATCAAAAATGCCATAATTGGATCCGATGTAACATTATCTACTCCATTCTCTGTACTATTTGACGGTGTATTTGCAATTGTCGCGTTTTGTGTGACCATTTGGTCATTCTTTGGTTCACAAAAGGCTTTCCCTGTCAAATGTACACTCTCATTCACTATTTCGGAATTAAATAACTCCGGCGTACTTTGTGTAGCTTGTTCATTTTCATTAAAAATATTTGTCTGTACGTTACTTGAGTTTTCCAAACCGATTGTGTTAGACTCGGCAGCGCTCATTACAATAGAGCGTCTCGCGTCATCAATTGTCGTCAAATTAACAGACGAGACAATTGAGTTTGTTTGTTCATTATCAGGGTAAAAGTCATCACTAGTGGTTGGAATGCATTGATTGTCAGTGAACGCAGGATTGTCATCATTACACTGCGTGTCACAATTACTATTGGTCACGTTGTTTAAGTCGGTAATTTCGTTCATAATACCTCGCGATACACTATTCACAGTCTTTCGCGGCATTTTTACAATAGTCACAATTATTCAAAACAAATAAGCACAAATGCAAAAGCAACACACAAATACAATAGAGCAACGAATTGCCGTTGACCTGTAGAAAGAAAGTCACAAGTTAATAAAAGCGTTGCGCCAAATCCTAATTATCTAAGCAAATAAGAGCAGATATCTGACTGTCGCTCAAAAGACTCTCAACGAAATACGATCCTGGACTGGGTGTCGCCAAGTGTAACCTCCCCACCGTAATTTAAAAGAAAAATGACAATACTTAATACAAATGGGAGCCGAGTGTAACCTCCCCACAAAATTTTAAAAAGACAGAATATTATTTAAGAATGCTAATGGTCATTGCTCTATGCGTAACCTGCCCACAGTGAAATGTACTGACAATGGCAACAAAAATGTGAAATTCGCAATCTGACTCAAATATAAATTCTTCACCAAAAAATTAAAGTCCATTCAGTGACAAGAAAATTCAATTAAACCGAAACATCGGTCTTTGGCCCTGTGTAAAACAATCAGAATTAAAGTCTTACCTCAGAATAACTGGATGTCAAATTTCTGCTCTTATTTCTGCGCACGGCTTGGAGGAACTGCATTGCAAATAATAATATTCCTTTTTTCTGTGAATTTACTGAAATTTTTCTTCAAAAGAAGTGGAATGAAATGGGAAGTGCAACGAAATCTTTAGTTCAATAAAAAATAAAATTTTTTGGAAAAATGCTTTTGAAATCAAAATTATTATTGGGGGACTTGTTAGAGATTGATTACAATAAATAAGTTTTACATTGTCTAATGATTATATTAATTAACAGTATACCTCATTCAGCATCTTGACCAGTGTTGCCGACCGCCTACATCACACAACCGCACTGGGCTGCTACTACTGACCGACCGCTCTGCATGACGACTACTAGCGTACTGCACTGCACGACTACACAGAGCTACAGACTCGCAACGACTGCCAGAGTGAGAACCGCTCGCAACACTCGCGCGGTCAAGCGCAAACTCTCTGGTCACAGATGCTACAATGCCTCGCCATCGCTGCTATGTTACATACGTGTTTCAAGCATGATGGTTTCATCCAGGATTCTATTATTATTCCCTACTCTCTTGGCTGCAAAACCCTATTTTTGAACATAATCTCCGTTCAATGCGACGACCTTACGCCACGTTATGGAGGGGCTTTTATGCCCACCTGGTACCGCTCTAGTGTTCGACGTCGGAGCCAACAAACACCTTGCTGCATCGTCTACGTACTGCTTCCTGTGGAGTGTGTCTTTCATTGGGGCAAACGCCGGCCGGGGTGGCCGAGCGCTTCTAGGCGCTACAGTCTGGAACCACGCGACCGCTACGGTCGCAGGTTCGAATCCTACCACGGGCATGGATGTGTGTGATGTCCTTAGGTTAGTTAGGTTTAAGTAGTTCCAAGTTCTAGGGGACTGATGACCTCAGAAGTTAAGTCCCATAGTGCTCAGAGCCATTTGAATCATTTTTTTGGGGCAAACAGATGGAAGTCGGAAGGTGCGAGATCGGAGTTATAGGATGGATGAGGAAGAACAGTCCAATGAAGTTCTGTGAGTTCCTCTCATGTGCGCAGCCTTGTGTGAGGTCTTGAGAAGTATGTTTTCATTTTTGTGGCTACGAACGTACTTCAGTGCTTTCATCAATTTGCTGGGGGTACCACAGTACACTTCATAGTTGATCGTTGCACCATGAGGGAGGATATCAAACAGAATAACCCATTCAATACACTTCATAGAATACACTTGATAATTGATCGTTGCACCATGATGGAGGACATCAAACAGAATAACCCATTCAATACACTTCATAGAATACACTTGATAGTTGATTGTTGCACCATGATGGAGGACATCAAACAGAATAACCCTTTCAGAGTCCCAGAAGACCGTCGCCATAACATTAAAAGCTGAGGGTGTGGCTTTCAAGTTTCCTTTGGAGAAGGGGTGATGTGGTTCCACACCGTGGAGTGCCGATTTGTTTCTGGTTCGAAGTGGTGAACCCATGTTGTATGACTTGTGCAATGTTCGACAAAAATTGCCACGATCTGCCTCGTAAAGCGGGAGACATTCCACGCAGATCACCTTTTGTTGCTCTTTATGGTCGCCTTGTAAGCGGCGAGGTACCTAGTGGTCACACACCTTTGATACTCCGACTGGTGGACGAGTGTCCGCACTACCGTCAGAGACGTCCGGTTGTCAGCTAAGTATTTGATTGTGATCAGTCGATCACCTCGAATAAGAGTGTCCGCACGTTCCAACATTGCAGGAGTCACAGATGTGTATGGCCGGCGGTTACGTGGGAGATCGGATAGGCTGCGATGATGACAGACGCCTCGGCCAACGACTCACGTTGCTTATGTCCACTGCTAGGTCTCTGTAGACATTCTGCAAGCACCTATGAATAGCTGCGAAGGTCTTACTTTCCGCTAAAAGAAACCCAATGACAGCTTCCACAATGAGATTTTCACTCTGCAGCGGAGTGTGCGCTGATATGAAACTTCATGACAGATTAAAACTGTGTGCCAGACCGAGACTCGAACTCGGGACCTTTGCCTTTCGCGGGTAAGTGCTCTACCCGTGCACAACTCACGACCCGTCCTCACAGTTTCAGTTCCGCCAGTACCTCGTCTCCTACCTTCCAAACTTCACAGAAGCTCTTCTGCGAACCTTGCAGAACTAGCACTCCTGGAAGAACGGATATTGCGGAGACATGGCTTAGCCACAGCCCACGAAAGGTAAAGGTCCCGAGTTCGAGTCTCGGTCCGGCACACAGTTTTAATCCGCCAGGAAGTTCCAATGACAGCTCTCTGATTGGAACGCACATCAATTACAGACGCCATTTTGAAGGCTACGTATAGCGCCGACATATATCGGAAGTTCATGAAACTATAGGGGCTGAAGCGGGAATATTCCACGATGTATTTTTTCAACCGAAATTGGCCGACCAAAAAAAATACTGCTTGGTTTTTTTACTAAACGACCTTCGTGTTTTAATATAGTCGAAAATGAGACGCAAGCAGAGATAAAATTGCTCACGTGACGCCCCACCTATAGTAAACGATACCTGGCTGCAGTTTACGATTGTGTTACTGCGTGAGCATCCGAGGATCCACCAGCAGCAGCCAGATGGTGCTGATTTTCTGAAGATGATTTCCAGACGAAGTCGAAATCGGTCATTAATAAAATATCATTGCGATCTGAAAGAGTGGCGATTCACTGCGAAGAAGGGCTAAGGGTGTATTAGGATGCATGCAAGCCTCACGCAGCACTGCCTTTAGTGTTTACTTCTGCTCATTAAACAAATGGGAATAAGAGGACAGATTGGCCAATATCTCAACAGGTACTGATTTCCAGATAGGAACTTTTCTTCTACTTCTGATCAATACTACCTCTTGTATCAGTATGTGGTACTTATTTATTTAAAGAGCATGCATTGCAGAGTCTGCAGTTATCTCCTTTCCCAAGGTGGCTTCCGTCAAATCCCCCTCCTGGATGATGCCCTCTCTCCCTCCATTTATCCCTCCTATCAACTCTGATCCTCACGCCCCGTCCTTTCCTTGTCCTTTTACTGGGCTCCCTATTCCCCCCCCCCTCCATCCTGTTTTTTCCCGCCTACCCTCTCTCTACCTCCATTCTCTGCCCCGAGTCCTTTTGCGTTTTCCTTCCTCTGCCTTTCCCCATTCCCTCTCGCATCTACCCTGCTCCCCCCTTCTGAGTCCTCTCCCTTCGTCCCCCCCCTGCCTTTCGTTTTTTCCTCTTCCCCTCCCTTTTCCCTTCCCCCTTCTCTGTCCAAGTCCCCCTCCCATCTGCCCTTGCCTATGGAGTGCCACCTTCGTGCCGACCTTTTAGTGCAGTATTTCTAGTGATTGTTTAGTGTTGTGTGTCTTTCCGAAGTGTTGCAAACAGACATCATACTGTCGCAGGGTGTGATTTTTTTTTCATATGTCTCTTGCGAACAGAATCCAGACTGCCGCTGTGTTTTTTAATTGTCTGCCTACTTTTTACCTGTCTTCTTCCTTTGCATTTTATTATCTTCGCCCACCATCATTTTTATGTTTTAACTTTCCACAATTTTCCGCCGATTTACATTTTACATCACCGTTTTATCGCCTGTTTTTATTGTTTTCTTATCTTCTTATGTTCAAAAAATTCTGTAGGCAGAAGAGTGGCGTACTAAGCTGCTGCCAGCTCGCCCCCTTCGGGGGGGGGGACCGAAATCCAATAAAGGAAAAAAAAAAAGAGTCTGCAATGAGACCTCTGGAAACCGAGGAACTTTGCCATGTCCGAGGGAAGATTTCGCAGGCGATGTTGCCGCGTATCTTTCGCACTCGCAGGGGGCTCTTTGTGAGTGAGCCGACCCCCCCGCCGGCTGTCTTGTTCGTTTTTCGCCATTTTGCCGGCCGTAAAGCACGGCTCCACGCCGTCATTTTCATCAGGAGCGGGGCCAGCCTGTCCCGCCACAACCAGATCCTCCCGCACTCAGCAGCGCTCTCGCTTCCAAATCAACTAGCGACGTGTAGCTGCGTTACTAATCGCGGCCACACAGGACGGTGATTCCGACCTGGGAACAATTACTTCTGCGGCGTAAAAACAAGAAATGGTTCGATTCTGGTTTAGCAGCGACGCAGAACTGTTGTTAAATATAGCCTTTATACAGGGTGGCGCAGGGGAACGGCAAATTTTGAACGTTACAGTTGGCAGCACTGTAGCGCCGGCAGATGTTCGAAACTTGGCACAATTGATGTGAACGCATTGCCATTTAGTAGTCACGGAGAATTGGACTGGTGCGGAACGTGTAGTAGCTGTGAGAGCGTTTTACAAAAATGATGATAGTGCGACTACCGCGCAGAGAACATTTCGACAGCATTACCAGCTTGGACGTCATGGACGTGTCCCATCTGTGCATGCGATTACAACGTGGGTGCGTAATTTTGAAGAAACAGGATCTGCCTTGAAAAAGAAACCTCCAGGTGGCATTCCAACGGTACGTTCCCCAGAGAACATTGCAGCTGCTAGAGCTGCAATCGAGAGAAGTCCTCGCCGCTCCGTTCGACAGCATGCACCTTCGCTAGGGATTAAGCGACGAAGCTTACAAAGAATACCGCACGAATTAGACTTCCATCCCTATAAGTTGCAGATTGTGCAACACTTACATGAACGAGTTCCAGCGTCATGTATGGAGTTTAGTAGCCAGATATTGGCTAAGATCAACGAGGACGCGAATTTCCTTGGTAACTTATGGATATCAGACAAAGCCCTTTTCCACCTGAACGGATTCGTGAACAAACAGAATTTTCGTTATTGGGCACAGGACAATCCTTGTGAGTTTCACCAGCGACCACTACATAGCGCCAAGGTCACAATATGGTGTGTTGTATCGTGTCATGGTGTTATCGGCCCTTATTTTTTTTAACGTGAGGGTGGTAGTGCAGTGACATTAACATCCGCTCGATATGTTGAAATGCTTCAAACATTCTTTACACCGAGACTGTACGAGCTTAATCTTAAAGTCGAAAACATGTGGTTTCAGCAGAACGGAGCCACGTCACACACTGCTCGACAATCGATAGCAGCAGTTCGTCAATTGTTTGGAAGACGCATTATTTCACGTAATGGTGACATTGCATGGCCTACGAGATCCCCTGATCTTAGTGTGTGCGACTTCTTCCTTTGGGGATATCTTAAAGGCAAGGTGTACCGTACACGTCCTGCAACAATCCATGAACTGATGGAGAACATTGGAAACGAAATTACTGCCATTCCCCAAGATTTGCTACACCGCACATTCCAGAGTTTTCATAACAGGCTGTTAAAGTGTGAACGCCGAATGGGAGCACATCTTTCCATCTTAAAAAAGTAAGGAGACACTTTTGGACATTTTGATTGTAAAGACATACTGAATAATGGCATACTGAATACATTCACTTTCGTTAATAAATTACTAGTTTTATGAATTTATTCATGGAAATTATGTTATTTCGAAATTTCCCGTTTCCTTGCGCCACCCTGTAGTTCCTGTGGAATTGTGTCTCGAAAAAGCGTATAAGTTCAGTACCAACGTAAGTAAGACAACAGTAATCGAATGCAATAGAATTAAATCGGCGAGACGCAGGGAATCAGATTACTTAATGTTGTGACCGAAGAAAATTTTAATTTTTATTCTTGCTTTTGTGACCATAATAAGAGTCCAGGCTCCATAGGCAACCAGCCAGCCGACATTAAGAAACAGTCCATCAGGATGTAGGGACAAGTTAAGCGGCGGAGGCTGCCAAGTATGGCTTGTTGATCAAATAACTTAGTATTTGACTTCCTGCCAGAGGAAGCAGCATGAATCAAACTTGTGCAATGGAAGACGCAAACAAAAAATGGTTCAAATGGCTCTGAGCACTATGGGACTTAACTGCTGTGGTCATCAGTCCCCTAGAACTTAGAACTACTTAAACCTAACTAACCTAAGGACAGCACACACATCCTTGCCCGAGGCAGGATTCTAACCTGCGACCGTAGCGGTCGCGCGGCTCCAGAGTGTAGCGTCTAGAACCGCTCGGCCACTGCGGCCGGCAAGACGCAAACACCAGGGCGATAATACAGCAAGAGAGATTGTCAGTCTCGTGCAGAAAAGACTCGTGTGGAACCAAATTAAGTTGTGTGCAGCTAGAAACGAAAGTGTCGTGTGGAACCCAAGGCAGTCTTGCGCAAGCCGACCAATTAAAAACGAGAGTGTCATGTGGAACCATAGGCATTCTTGTGCAATCCGATCACTTAAAAATGAAAGGGTCATGTGAAACAAATTAACTCGCGTGCACCCAAGTACATGAGAAACGAAATAAAAGGCCAGGCAGCGGAATAGCTAGAAGCAGAGATTCAGATGCAGATTCAGAGCCAGTGCCGGCAGTTTGAAGATTCCGCAGCGAGACGCCAGCGGTGCCGAGTAGGCCCATAGCAGCCGATACAGCTGATAAAGACTTCAACTACGAGAAGGCGGTGATAGACTCCGGTGGACACTCAGGAACTGCAGGTAAAGTAGGATTTTTAGAGTTTCATTGGAATAGTGTTGAACAGAGGTTGTCAGTCTTTGTCTCAATCACTTAGAGAGATTTCAGTGCAAACCAAGAACAAGTAATTGTTTGTACTTGTTTCTTATCTGTACTGGCAATTAGCTTTGAAGTAGCAAGTCCGAATAATTAGACTGAATCTTACTAAGGGGTTTATGGTCCAACACCTCACATAAGTATATGTGAGAATAAACTTGATGGAAACTAACCAATCTTTTCTGCCTATTGCAATTTGGTAACCTATTTTCAGGAAACTTATTTGCTTCAAACCAAGGAGATTCTCTCCCTCTCATCTCCGATATAAAGGTTGACAGCAATTTATAACTAACCCATTGTCGTTAACGTCCCAATTGCGGTACGCAGTTCGCACTTACTTCATTCTGGTATAGTGAGGCTGTGCCGGGACGCGACACTCATAAGATATTGACGAAGCAGAGAGGATTTAACATGCGAACTGACAATTCCATTAAAATCATTCCTGTGAAAGTGAAATTTGAAACATCTGGCCGATTACATCTGTGTACCGAACTAGGACTCGAATACGCAACGTTTAACTTTTCAGGCAAATGCGCCATGTACTGCGCTAGCTGGCCACAGCTTGCGACCCATTGTCATAGCCTTAACCCTTAACGTCCCAGGTGAGCTCTCACAGACTGCTAGCGTTTATTGTTACTCTCCTGCTAATGCATAGGGATGGGGTAGGAGATTACAGAGTTATGTAGTTGTTCCTTCCTGAAATTGCAGTGATTTCCTTTGTCAGTAGCCAATTTAATGTGACGTGAGCCGGTGCTACAGTGAAGAGCCAAAGAAGCTGGTATAGGCATGCGTATTCAAATACAGAGATCTGTAAACAGGCAGAGTACGGCGCTGAAGCCGGCAACGTCCATATAAGACGACAAGTGTCAGGAGTAGTTGTTAGATCGGTTACTGCTGCTACAATGGCACGTTATCAACATTTAAGTGAGTTTGAACGCGGTGTTATAGTCAGCGCACGAGTGATAGGACACAGCATCTCCGAGCGATGAAGTGGGGATTTTCTCGTACGAGCATTTCACGAGTGTACCGTGAATATGAGAAATCCGGTAAAACGTCAAATCTCCGACATCGCTGCGGCCGGAAAAAGACCCTGCAAGAACGAGACCAATGACGACTGAAGAGAGTCGTTCAACATGACAGAAGTGCAACGCTTCCGTAAATTGCTGCAGATTTCAATGCTGAGCCATTAATAAGTGTCAGCGTGTGAACCGTTCAACGAAACATGATCGCACGACACAGAGCTTACGCCTCGCCTGGGCCCGTCAACACTGACATTTGACTGTTGATGACTGGAAACATGCTGCCTGGTCGGTTCAAATTGTATCGAACGGATGTACGTATACGGCTATAGAGACAACCTCAGGGGACTGTTCAAGCTGATGGAGCTCATTAATGGTGTGGGGCGGCTGCAGTAGCATTGATATGGGACCCCTGATATGTGTAGACACTGACGGATGACACGTACGTAAGCATTCTGTCTGATCACCTGCATCCATTCATGTCCATTATGCATTCCGACTGATTTGGGCTATTCCATCAGGACAATGCGACACCACACGCGTCCAGAATTACTACAGAATGGCTGCAGGAACACTCTTCTCATTTTAAACACTTTACACTGGTCACCAAACTCCCCAGACACTAACATTATTGAGCACATCTGGGATACCTTGCAACGTGCTATTCAGCAGAAAATTCCATCCCTTCGTACTCTTACGGATTTATGGACAGCCCAGCAAGATTCATGGTATCAGTTTCCTCCAGCACTACTTCACACGTTAGTTGAATCCATTCCACGTCGTGTTGCGGTACTCCTGGGTGCTCACGGGGGCGGTACACGATATTAGACAGGTGTACCAGTTTCTTCGGCTCTTCAGTGCATTACTGCTTCTTTCGTGCCAGCGGTCTCTGAGACCGCACCTGGGACTTTGCGTTATGGATTCCGTAGCCAAGTCTTCATCTGCTGTTCATGTTACGGACCCTGATTTTGAGGACACTGTTCTAAAATGGTCTGAGGACAGTTTAAGAAGTGATGTTGGATCATATAGTGACAACGAAATTGTAAGTGAACATAATTCAGAATAGAAACATTGAGAAAGTGAAGAAGAATTTGTTTTGCCATCTATGAAATCCTTGAATGAAACAAGTGATCAAAGTGATGAAGACTTGCAGAGACTGAATCTTTAGCTATAGGTTCTGCTAGAAATATATTTAGTTGAAACAAATACCTCTGGTCGCCAAAACCTCTTGCAACGATGGCCAATGGCAATATTTTTCCGCGTGTTGTATGTAAGCGGGGTGAATATGTTTATCCTTCACAGTTCCTACAAAACAATACTAAGCAGGATATTTGAGTTTTTATAGCACTAACATTATCTTGTGGAAATTTTGTGTAGTTTTTTGTTTAAATGCGTTTTTTTGTAAAAATAACTTTAAAATTTATTGAATACAGTTTTTGTGTGGTATTAATGTAATACCAAGGTAGTTCAGCGTGTTCAGTCTGGGAACTGACCGTCGCCTGAAATTAAAAAAAAAAGAGTGAAGTTCAAACATGCACATTTGAAATGTGAGTGAAATTAAGTATCTGACGGTAGTGTGGAACACATATGTTAGAATGTGAATGAGTATTTTGTCTCGTTGCTTATTCGCTTTGCCCTGTACTGAACTTTTCTGAGTGCGGGAATGTAAACTGTCAATAGGTTTAAACCAAAGCAAAACTGCATGAATTTACATAACACAAAAACTGTATCTGACTCGACACTATTGATTTGAAATGTGTACTGATAATAAAACAAAACTTGGTCAGTTTGAAAATAATGGTCCCTTTGCTTGATGAATGCTATCCCTGAAATAATAATATTTCTTACCTTTCTGCACAATGGTAATATTCTTCGCCCTGATTTCTGTTAGTAGCTTACCTTAAATTGTACAGTTAGCATACAGCTATTGTGAAAGGCTTTTGCTTAGCATACACTTTAATTAAGTCTAATATGACTGGGACAATAACATCTTGAGCAAAATAGTTAATCGAAAACGACGTGAATCTGGGAACTGGTATTGACTTGTGGTAAGTAACAATATGGCACTAAAAGTACAATATGGCACTAACGATAAAACTCGCTTTTTGACTCTTTGAAAATTAATAATACTCACAATTAACACACAATAAACTGATTATACATTAACAATTAGCGTTACAAAATCATTGGATGTGAGAGCTATAAATTGTTTCAGTCATCACTTATGAATACGTGCACTACATTGATAAACAAAACAACTTTATTTTCCTTAATTAGTTCCAGTATGGTATCTTGCAAATAAAAAAAATCATTACTGCCAATAGCAAGTAAGTATACATCCAGCACACATCAGATACAACACGTCTTTACACTTGAGAATCCGCCATACATCTCTCTACCTAAAGTTACTCTAACACATTACCCATAACACCTTGCACCAGCGATCGCTGTTGAACAGCGGCGCTACTACGCAATTGATACTACATTTCACCATATCTGGTTCAATATAAAATTTTCTTACAAAATTCTACCCTGTCTACATATCTTTCAAAGTTTTCATCGATGGTAACTGAAAAATATCATGTGTCATCAGCGCAGAACCACTCACGAAAAAATGATGAAGAAACATTCTGAAAAAAAGAACACGTGAAATATCCCCGGATTATTTGCCAACGAAAAAGAGCAAACTGTTTTAATGTGCCAGGAAGTCTCATATAGGGGCACACTCCACTGCCGATTGAAAATTTGTTCTGAAAACAGAAATTGATTGTTATAGAATATAAATTTAAGTGTTATGAAGTCTTTTCTAAAGGTAATTGTCTGGAGCATTGCCTTCTACGAAACGGAAATACAGCCAATAAGAATCTCGGATCAGGGTGCGTTTCTGGGGACGGCATCACAGTTAGTTTTTCGCTCTCCCCGCAAAATACAGGATGGTTGTAATTACACTTCCGCTACTGGAGTCAGCGAAAACGGAAAAGTGTTTGCCGTTGGGGGACCCAACTTCATAGGAATGATGTGCTCCAGGATTTGCGTTGTTGGTAGCATTAGTGTCATGACTTGCCGTTAGGCGCCGCTAGTGGTGCGGAACTCGGACGCCAGGGACTTAGGACATGCGGTGTGAACGACACACGTTACTGTGATCTGCTTTGCTAACATGTGATTCGTGCTCTACGATAGAGAGATGCTTTGGACTCAACTGCTTTGAAGCACGGCGGAGCTCCAGCTCACGCTGCTCATGAAATCACTCGGCTACTCAGTAACAGATTTGGAAAAAAACGAGTCACTGACTCATCGTTCAAAACTGTGTGGCCACTAAGATCACCACATATGAACCCATGTGATTTTTGGCAGTGATCAACGGGACAGTAACACACGCTGGAGACTGAAGATGAGCCGGCCGAAGTGGCCGTGCGGTTAAAGGCGCTGCAGTCTGGAACCGCAAGACCGCTACGGTCGCGGGTTCGAATCCTGCCTCGGGCATGGATGTTTGTGATGTCCTTAGGTTAGTTAGGTTTAACTAGTTCTAAGTTCTAGGGGACTAATGACCTCAGCAGTTGAGTCCCATAGTGCTCAGAGCCATTTTTTGACTGAAGATGAGCATAGCGAGGGAAGTAGCCAACACCTCACCTGGGGGTTTCAGGCAGCAGCAGAACACTTTCTTGTGAGGTTCCAGGCTGTCGAGGATGCTGCTGGTGGTCACACTGAGCAACATTTGTGACCTGGAACGTAAACATGGTACGCAATTAACAATTGTTACCCTCTCATGTAGAAATTAAAATACGTTCCTTTCAATGGTTTATTCGTTATTTCTCTTCCGCAAGTCCTGACAAATATTTCCACCAAGTTTCATTGTCCTACTGTCACTCGTTCACGCTGGCCGCGGTGGCCGAGCGGTTCTAGGCGCTTCAGTCCGGAACCGGCGACTGCTACGGTCGCAGGTTCGAATCCTGCCTCGGGCATGGATGTGTGTGATGTCCTTAGGTTAGTTAGGTTTAAGGGGCTCCGGAAAGGCTCAAAATCATGAAAAGTTCAATTTTTACTTTTTTGCGTTTTCTGAATCTGCAGACTATTACCTTTTAATAGATATATAATTTATTCAATTCCGAAGACTACAACTATTTTTAAATTTTTTTTGGAATGTGTTCTACATGGGCGTGACCCACTGTGGCGCTGTTAAACTGCTGTCAAATGGTGTTATTATTAACGTCCGTGTTCATCAGGTACATTTTAGTGATGTGAGATAAAGTATGTGTTGTGGCTAACCTGTGATGGTTCAATATATATCGCTGGTGTGATTGTCGATTGTTTCATGTTTATTTACTCTGTCGTTATCTCGAAAATATTCGTAATTAATTCTGTTTCTTGAGTCTCTGTTTTGTTGAAGTATAATAATGAGTAAAAGTAAAGTTATTAGAAATCCTCTGAAGGCTTTTAAGAAAAGGAGAAATGTTGGAAAGCCAAAGGTATGTGTTATTACTGTAAACATTAAAGACGATAACCAAGTGAGTGAACCTAACCTCTCAAGTACACCTGCCCATAGCAGTCAAAGTGGGAAAGAAAATACTTCACAGAAGAAGCTTGGTTCAATGAGTGAAAACTATGAATGTTTTATGGGCGAATCGGATGTGAATGAAATACACTCCTGGAAATGGAAAAAAGAACACATTGACACCGGTGTGTCAGACCCACCATACTTGCTCCGGACACTGCGAGAGGGCTGTACAAGCAATGATCACACGCACGGCACAGCGGACACACCAGGAACCGTGGTGTTGGCCGTCGAATGGCGCTAGCTGCGCAGCATTTGTGCACCGCCACCGTCAGTGTCAGCCAGTTTGCCGTGGCATACGGAGCTCCATCGCAGTCTTTAACACTGGTAGCATACCGCGACAGCGTGGACGTGAACCGTATGTGCAGTTGACGGACTTTGAGCGAGGGCATATAGTGGGCATGCGGGAGGCCGGGTGGACGTACCGCCAAATTGCTCAACACGTGGGGCGTGAGGTCTCCACAGTACATCGATGTTGTCGCCAGTGGTCGGTGGAAGGTGCACGTGCCCGTCGACCTGGGACCGGACCGCAGCGACGCACGGATGCACGCCAAGACCGTAGGATCCTACGCAGTGCCGTAGGGGACCGCACCGCCACTTCCCAGCAAATTAGGGACACTGTTGCTCCTGGGGTATCGGCGAGGACCATTCGCAACCGTCTCCATGAAGCTGGGCTACGGTCCCGCACACCGTTAGGCCGTCTTCCGCTCACGCCCCAACATCGTGCAGCCCGCCTCCAGTGGTGTCGCGACAGGCGTGAATGGAGGGACGAATGGAGACGTGTCGTCTTCAGCGATGAGAGTCGCTTCTGCCTTGGTGCCAAAGATGGTCGTATGCGTGTTTGGCGCCGTGCAGGTGAGCGCCACAATCAGGACTGCATACGACCGAGGCACACAGGGCCAACACCCGGCATCATGGTGTGGGGAGCGATCTCCAACACTGGCCGTACGCCACTGGTGATCGTCGAGGGGACACTGAATAGTGCACGGTACATCCAAACCGTCATCGAACCCATCGTTCTACCATTCCTAGACCGGCAAGGGAACTTGCTGTTCCAACAGGACAATGCACGTCCGCATGTATCCCGTGCCACCCAACGCGCTCCAGAAGGTGTAAGTCAACTACCCTGGCCAGCAAGATCTCCGGATCTGTCCCCCATTGAGCATGTTTGGGACTGGATGAAGCGTCGTCTCACGCGGTCTGTACGTCCAGCACGAACGCTGGTCCAACTGAGGCGCCAGGTGGAAATGGCATGGCAAGCCGTTCCACAGGACTACATCCAGCATCTCTACGATCGTCTCCATGGGAGAATAGCAGCCTGCATTGCTGCGAAAGGTGGATATACACTGTACTAGTGCCGACATTGTGCATGCTCTGTTGCCTGTGTCTATGTGCCTGTGGTTCTGTCAGTGTGATCATGTGATGTATCTGACCCCAGGAATGTGTCAATAAAGTTTCCCCTTCCTGGGACAATGAATTCACGGTGTTCTTATTTCAATTTCCAGGAGTGTATTTGATATGTCGGTTCTCAAAGGAATTTTTTCAAACTGTGTAAGATGTATTCATTGTAGTGAAGTTGGTCTGGAACTCTCCATAATAAAGCACGTAGGACTTGCTAGTGAAATACAACTGAAATGTGATAAGTGTTCATACATGACCACCTTTTGGAACAGTGTTGCAGTAACTGCAACTGAAGAAAATGGTAGCAAAATCCACGAACACAACAACAAGCGATGCTTGCTTTAGACAAAGAACGCCTTCGGGCTGCAGACAGGGCTGTAAAGAGTCTAGAAATACAAGCAAGAGTAAACAGGAGGAGGAACGAGAGGAAGCTGGAGGAGGAATTTGCAGAGGATGAAGATAATCCATTCTATGGACCTGGAATGCACTAAAAAGTTAATCCAATCTTTGTCGCTCGATTCCCAAAACTTTTATTTTCTCATACTAATTACATGTTTTCTAAGGATCTTCCAAACATATTTGTTTCAAACTTTCAGTAAATGTTACACAGTACCTTCTGCATAATTTAACACAGCCTTTTTCCAAAAAACTGTATATTTTTGAATATATAAATAAAAAATTGCAAAAACAAAATGTTGTGAATTTTCATTACAATTGAAAAAAAATCATCTTTAATAACTGAACTAAAATTTTGTAAAATCCCTGTGTTAAGTTGTAGCCCATATTCCAATAAATAATCTGTAAAAAGTTCAACTTCCTACCTCAAATACTTTGTGAGGAAAGATGTAATTTATAAGCGTTATTTTAACATTGCAAGTATAGGGCGTTCCGGAGCCCCTTAATAGTTCTAAGTTCCGTAGTGCTCAAAGCCATTTGAACCACTCGTTCACTCGTTTTTCTGATGGATGGATGATGTATTGAGAGGGTTGTATGGGCGCACGACGCCGAGGTCTTCAGCGCCCGCTCAGTAACAGATTGAGACGGGTGTCAAGAAAATACTCAGAACAGTACGATAAAACAGAACGTAAAACACAGGTAACAAGCTTGGAAAAATATGGACCTACCCACGCTGAAGCTTGGGACGAAGCATACCGCCAGCAATAAAACATGGACAACACAGGAAGAAAGTGGTAGAGAGAGCTAAAACAATATAGCACATGGAAGTGGCTGGCTGACCGCAAGGAAAAAGGGAGGAGCCAGCCACTGTGCAATACACTAAAACCTTCAGCCTAAAAGTTTAGGCCAGAGTCCAGAGACATCACAAAACTTTAAAACCCTAGACACACGCGTCTCATCATTAGCTAAAACACAAGGCAGATCCCCATCAACTTGTGCTTCTGCCCTTGCATCACGGTATAAAACGCACTCTGTTAAAATGTGGCGGACAGAGATGTGCACACCACAAGCGTCACAAAACGGGGGATCCTCCCGCCGTAATAGAAAGCTATGTGTGAGAGGACAGTGCCCAATCCGAAGACGCGTGAGGGTCACTGCTTCCCGCCTGAGCAACCTGCAGGAGGAACGTTACTGCCAAGTTGTTGACTTCATCAACCGCTGTTTATTGGCCGTCACCGCCGGCCATTCTTCCTCCCACAACTCCATGCACTTCTTGTGGAGTGCAGAAATGACAGACTGCAAGGGAATAGGACACTGGACCACATCCTGCTCTCTACAGCCTGCTTGGCAGCCCGATCGGCCTGTTCATTGCCCCATATTCCTACATGACCAGTCACCCAGCAGAAGGACACCTCCTTACCCCGCCGTTGGAGCAAGTACAGTTGTTCATATATCAGCTGGACCATCTCCTCAGTTGGGTCAGATTCTGAAATGATTGTAAGGCACTAAGAGAATCGGATCAGAGGAGAAATCGATTGCCCCGAACACGATTCATCCTCTCCAATGCCTTCAGGATCGCGTGGAGCTCCGCTGCGAACACGGTATATTCATCAGGGAGGCGAATCCGGGTAACATGATCAGGGAACACTACAGAACAGCCAAGGAAATTCTCCCGTTTGGAGCCATCAGTGTAAACGACGGCAAAACCGTGATGCGCATCTAAAATGTTAAAAAACTGAGATTGGAGTTTAAAATCTGGTGTACTATCTTTTTTAAAATTAGTCAAATCTAAAATAAGTCTGGGTCTCCGGAGGAGCCAAGGTGGAAATCTGCTCCAACCGCGACGGAAAACATGAAGACCAGCCATATCCACCGCAGAGAGCAATCCTGTGTGCGAATCCCATAGGGCCGCGTCGCTCGTTGCCGGTTATGAAATAGCCGTGCCAGAGGAAGCTGAGCAACGGTATGGTATGCAGGTGTGTATGGTGTGGACAAAGTTTTATACGCCTGGCGCACCATAAGTAGCCGCCGCCGCATATGAAGTGGCGGTTCACCAGCCTCTGCACAGAGGCTTTGTATGGGGCTAGTTCTGAACGCCCAAGTGGCCAACCGAAGCCCTTCATGGTGCACAACGTCCAGCATCTTTAAGTAAGAAGGCCTCGCAGACCTATACACCGTGCACCCGTAATCGAGCCGAGATCGCACAAACGCCCTGTAAAACTGGATCAGACAAGCCCTGTCTGCTCCCCATGTACTGTGGCTAAGGCATTTTGAAATACTTAAAGCCTTAAGTGACCGTCGTTTCTGATCTTTAAGATGAGGTAACCACGTAAGCTTAGAGTCGATGAGCCCCAGAAATCTCACCGTGTCTTTAAAAGTAAGGGCAGTGTCCCTCATCCTCAACTCAGGAAAGGTTAAAATCGGCGAGAACGGTGAAAAAGAACACATACGGACTTCTCGGTGGAAAACTTAAAACCACTCTTCTGCGTCCAGTCATCCAAACGTCTAAGAGTAAGATGCAACTGACGCGTTGTCGTTGCAAGGTTTGAAGAAGAGCAAAACAAAGAGAAATCATCCACAAACAAGGAACACTGGACAGGACTTTTCACTGTCGAGGTAATGCTGTTAATAGCGATGGCAAAGGGAGGCCCTCTCAAGTAGAGAAATTTTAATCATAACCACCCTATATAACTTGCTTTCCGCCGCTTTTAATACGCCAATGATGCCTATGATGATAATGAGGTCCCATACTCCTTGTCAGAGCGTAGGGGACGATGTGGCAGACCCGCACCGTCTTACTAGACAAGGTCCTAGCTGAGGTGGTTTGCCGTTGCCTTCCTCCGACCTTAAGGGGGATGAATGATGATGAGGACGACACAACAACAACCAGTCATCTCGAGGCAGGTGAAAATCCCTGACCCCGCCGGGAATCGAACCCGGGACCCCGTGCTCGGGAAGAGAGAACGCTACCGCCAGACCACGAGCTGCGGACAATATGCGTACTATTTTAACAATAATAGCAACAAAATACATATAATATTTTAATACAGAGACAATAAATTATTTAGCTACATCATATACCTTACGATTATGATAATAATAATTGGTGTACATTAGTGGCCGGCTGGGTAGCCGAGGGGTTCTAGGCGCTACAGTCCGAAACCGCGTGACCGCTACGGCCGCAGTTTCGAATCCTGCCTCAGGCATGGATGTGTGTGATGTCCTTAGGTTAGTTAGGTTTAAGTAGTTCTAAGTTCTAGGGGACTGATGACCACAGAAGTTAAGTCCCATAGTGCTCGGAGCCATTTGAACCATTTGTACATTAGTCCATACCACATCACTTGAACATAATTTCTGCAACTTCTATTTCAGAGATATAAAGTATTTGAAAAGCATTCGTCTGAAAATTTGAGACGTATGGATGTCTTGCAGCTGATTTAAGAAGTAAAATAGCAACAAACCCCCATAACTTTGACTACGTCGTAATTTACAGTATATGAAATTGAAATGTGCACTTACAATAATCAGTATTCTATTTAACACACAGGTCTGCAGACTGTAGCTTGTGGGCCTGTAAATAAGGGAAGCTGTCCCTTACATTCGTTTCCGCCTAGATTTGAGAAGCTACTTATTCTATTTGAAACTAACACCTACGCAACAATTGTATTCACTTTCAGGCGTAGCCCCGGACGAAATGAGTCGTGAAGTGGCTGCCAGTATAGAGAGGCAAAAAGTTTGTAACATTTCAGCCCATCCCCTTCGTGAACAACAGCTACCATCAGCTCGTCTGAAGTTCACGAAGAGCTACTTACAGTCTTCTACTCCACTTCAACCAGACTCGAGGAAAGCCGGTGTTGAACTATGGAAACAGAGGTATCCCGATCATCTGGAACGTATCAAAACTGCAGAGCTGCCGCCTTGTCAACAGGAACGATGGTGTATGTGTAAGTCCTTAAAAAAGATTGTGCACAGACGTTGCAAAATCCGAGGACACCTTCAAGAAATGGGGCACTATCAGAGATGGAAACTCACTGTACGAATGTGGCGAGGAACAAACGTTTAGTCTTCACATAAAGGGCCGCATTTGTCAGTTTTCGTGCACAGGGCTGAAAATGGCACTGCAACGTCATCAATAAAGATACACACTGGTCACAACTTGTATAAATATCGTATATAGTGTAAATGTTGCATTATGTGCATTTATGTTCTGTGTTGTAGTTTAAATCCTCCTGTCTGAATTCCATTGCTTATAACTGTCAGTTTCTGAATTTGTCCGTATATGTTTCATATTCTTTACATACAAAGATCCATTTTGTCCCGTACTTCCGATACAAATAAGAAAAGAGGAAGTAGATGGTTTTTTTCCTTTCCGTATTGCCTTACCCAACTTCCTATGGTTTGCCGGATCTTCTTGTGGACTCAACAACCATGTAGCTGGTAGCAGCTACGATCAGCCTGTGAATTCGCGTGTTTTCCTGTCTGAACTGTTCCTTTAATCTTCACGCCCGTCCACGTGGGAAGGCTTCCCACAAGCAGCTGAAAAAGAGTTTCTTGCAAATTATTGAAGCGGTTTCATAAATTCACTGTAGCTACAAATAAATCCCATTAGCGACGGAATTAATTTTTTCGTGATTTTTAAAAAAAATTGCGTTATTATGTCTGTAAAAGGCATAAATTACACAACAGAGTTGTGTCGACGAAAGTCATTACCGCCATTAGCGAGATATTTGATGTTGCCATATGCCAACGCTAGTGCTTTCACTACCTAAATTTATATGGATTACAACTTCAACTAAAATAAGTAGGTTATTGAAATTTCTTATTACATATATAAGTTTTGTACAAATTTATTATTCAGTCTTCATCATACAATTAATACTTTATAACACAATACAATTAATAATAAAAATCAAACCTTGAACTCAGCATTATTTTACATGAAGTGGAATAAAACAGTCAATACACAATCCCACATTACACTTTGCACACATTGTTCTCACAATAGATTTACAGTCCTTGTGTGCACACCTTTTCTTCTTCTTTCCTTCTGTGTGCTGGACGAGGTGGTCAGTCTTATCAAACCTAATTGAATCTGATATGCGGCTGTCGGAACATGCCCTGGATGCAGATGATCTCCCGGCTCCTTTTGGTAAAGCTTGGTGTCTTTGCAAGTACACTGTTTCTACTTCTCTCTTGAAATCAAGCTGAGAAATAGTTTGGTTTCTGGCTTTATTATACAAAATGCAACTGTTTTGTATAGCGACATCTAACATCCATGTAAAGAGACACCAGTACCATTTCTTGCTTCTTATTGGAATGTAATGGTCCGCCCCCAGTAGCTGAGTGGTCAGCGTCACGGACTGTTAATCCTAAGGGCCCGGGTTCGATTCCCGGCTGGGTCGGAGATTTTCTCCGCCCAGGGACTGGGTGTTGTGTTGTCCTAATCATCGTCATTTCGTCCCCATCGACACGAAAGTCGCCGAAGTGGCGTCAAATCGAAATACTTGCACCAGGCGAATGGTCTACCCGACGGGAGGCCCTCGTCACACGACATTATTACTATTATTGCAATGCGATAGCATGCTAGATTCTGATCCATCCCATATATGTCTTATACTTGGCTACCAGTTTTGGTCTGGGAATCATTATATTTCGCTTTCTTAGTTGCGAGAATCTCTTGACTTGGCCAACTTCTTGTGCACCACATGAAGAAGAGATCATTGTGACAACTGAGTTGTCCAGCCACCGCACATACAATAACCCATCATTCTTCTCTATTGCTGTCTCAAAATATTCCCGATCTTTCTTCGCATTATAAAGAATCTCCAGCGCCTCAGCAAGCGAGAAACCTCAACTAAAACAAAAACGGAAAATTCGTCCTTTTACTGAGTACAAGCGCCTAGCGTTACCATATGGCAACACCGACTTTCAAACGGCCTAGATGAACGTAATTTATTTCACAGCAAGCAGTAACCTCCAAAGAATATATATTTGAGTATTTAAAGCACAACCACACTAAAACACCAAAGTACATATCGTAAGTTACATACTCGAACTTATACTCCATTTTTCTTCGTCATTCAGCAAACAACGACTTCCAACACTGTTCACGCCGCAGAATTTAAATGTATTGTTAAAACTGTTGCATTGTAGTGATCTTTACAGTCTTGCGGAACGGAATCGAGTGCTGCCAATACTCTCGCTTCGTTGATGTCGTGGAATCAACGATTTTAAAAAAAGTGTTACAAACGTTACCATATGGTAACGCACAGCGCTAATGGGTTTTCGACACACAACTGAGGTGACGAAAGTCATGGATTAAGTCCTAATATCCTGTCATATCTCCTTTTGGCCGGCGTGGCGCAGCAGCTCGACGGGGCATGGACTAAGTCGTTGGGAGTCCTTGAGAGAGGACAAGTTACTCTCTCACCTACTTTTCATAAAGATTTTGTTGCAACGTTACGCAGCTTGAGCGAGCCTCCAAAAAGTTAACGGTCTGAGCAGGTGTTGATGGAGCCTGGTAGGGCGCTAAAAGCATGAGGTATTTTTATGGTTCTTAGTTCATAGAAACGGCATGTTGCAAGTTGAAAGCAAGTGGCGGCGAGCCCATCCCTCAAAACATTTTGCCGAACAGGCCGCCTTACGCCTCCGCCGCACACATCTCGCCAGCTGCAAGTTACATCGCTGCACGAAGCAAACGGTAACGTACTGCTGCTCCGGCCTTGTCAGGGCGTACAAACCTCAATCGCCACTTGCTCTCAGCTGCACATGTATAGCTTTCTGTAGATTAACGATCAAAGTGTGCTCAGAGTCAGATCAATTTAGATTGCGTTATCCGCATTTTTATGGCCAGAATACTTGACTCACTTCTGCCACTCAGGATCCCTGTCCATTGTGGTCTTAAACCACCTGTTAGTTGTTTACGATATTCTATCATAACGTGTTTAACATAAATTTATGTCTCTCTTTGTTTTTGGGAAAATAAATGTTGTCAGTAAACTAGATTTTGCATACATTCTCTATCATTATTTTTTATATAGCCCAAAACGTGTTAGCTTTCATCCTCTTCAGAAATATTGAGTCATACTGCCTCTATAACTGTCCGTAATTGCGGAGGCGTTGCCCTGCAAGATTTTGTTCACGAACTGATCTCTCGATTATGTCCCTTAAATGTTCAATGGGGCTCATTTCGGGGAATATGGTGGCCAAATCGTTCCCTCGAACTGTCCAGAATCGCGAACAGCTGTGACTCTGTTAGATGGCACACTGTCATCTATTATCATTTCCAGTCAACGGTTGGTTCAGAGGACCCATCCCATTCCATGTTAATACAGTCCATACCATAACGGAGCCACCAGAAGCTTATTGGCAACTTGGGTCCATGTCTCCAAAAATGGTTCTAATGGCTCTGAGCACTACGGGACTTAACATCTGAGGTCATCAGTCCCCTAGAACCTAGAACTACTTAAACCTAACTATAATAATAATGTCGCGTGACGAGGGCCTCCCGTCGGGTAGACCGCTCGCCTGGTCCAAGTCTTTCGATTTGACGCCACTTCGGCGACTTGCGCGGCGATGGGGATGAAATGATGATGATTAGGACAAAACGACACCCAGTCCCGGAGCGGAGAAAAATCTCCGACCCAGTCGGGAATCGAACCCGGGCCCTTAGGATTGACAGTCCGTCGCGCTGCCCACTTTTTTTTTTTTTTTAATCTCATTTTGTTCGTTTTCGTTCGTTGTATCTGTTCTGGGCGGACGTCGAAAGACACCCGTTTCAGTTCGTTGTTGATCCATTAACTCTTTTTTTTATTAAGAGGGAATCTAGCCCTCTGACCGAACACGCTGAGCTACCGTGCCGGCATCACTCAGCTACTGGGGGCGGACTCAAACCTAGCTAACCTAGGGAGGATTCGAACCTGCGAGCATAGCGGTCGCGCGGTTCCAGACTGAAGCGCCTAGAACCGCTCGTCCACACTGGCCGGCCGGTCCATGCCTTGGTGGGGTGTGGGCCACACTCGAATCCTACCGTTAGTTCTTACCAACTAAATCGAGACTCATCTGACTAGGCCACGGTTTTCCAGTCGTCTAGGGACCATCCGATATGGTCACGAACCCAGGAGAGGCGCTGCAGACGATGTCGTGCTGTTAGCAAAGGCACTCACGTCGGTTCTCTGCTGCCATCCTAACGGATACGTTCGTTGTACGTCCCACAATGATTTCTGTGGTTGTGTCAGGCAGTGTTGCTTGTCTGTTAGCACTGACAACTCTACGCAAACGGCGCTGCCTTCGGTCGTTAAGTGAGGGTCGTGGGCCACTGGGTTGTTCGTCGTGGGAGGTAATGCCTGAAATTTGGTATTGTTGTCTCACTCTTGACACTGTGGATCTCGTAACACTAAATTCTTTAACGATTTCCGAAATGGAATGTCCCACGCGCGTAGTCTGTGAATGCTCGTCGTGCGGGCATAAACACGTAGGAAACCTTTTACATGAATCACCTAAGTGAAAACGACAGCTCTGCTAGTGTACTTCCCTTTTATACCTTGTGTGCGCGATACTACCGCCATCTGTAGATGTGCACATCGTCATCCCATGACTTCTGTCACCTCAGTATATTGTCACAAAACTCAACACTTGTATAGAAAAACTGAGAAGGTTTTCATTGTTGGAGCCGCACTTCAGATTTCTGCCACGAGAGCGCAGCAGTGGGCGGTTAGGCAAGATAGCGCCAGGCGTCGAGAAGGCGTGTGCTGTGCTTGAAATGCATTCGCATCAGTCTGTCCCAACAGTACAACGATACTTCAGAATGAACAGGTCCGCCGCGTTGTGTGAAGAAACGGCTGACCACGTGCGGGCGGGTCTCGCATGTAGTCCACACAAGTTGACGAACAGAGCAATCAGTGGGCTGAGCATACCGCAACCGACCATTTGGAAGATGTTAAGGAAACGACTGGAGCTGAAGCCTTACTGCTTGCAATTGCTACAAGGCTTGGCTCCGGATGAGGAAGTTAGACGATTTGAATTTTCGGCACTATTCCAGCAGATTATGGAAGAGGATGCATTTTGTGAGACACCCATGTTTAGAGCTGAAACAACATTTTTTGTGAATGGCGAAGTGAATACTCACGCAGTGTAAGTATGGAGGAAAGAGAATCCCAACGTTGTCATGCAGCACGTTCGAGATTCACCAAACGTTGATGTAATTACAATGAAGTGAATATCCTTAGCTGCCTACAGGCGTTGTTATAAGTCAACAGGGACAGTTGAAAATGTGTGCCCCGACCGGGACTTGAACCCGGGGGTCGCAAGCTTACATGGCAGACGCTCTATCCATCTTTTATTTATTTATTTCTTTTTTTTTGCATTTTGTTCGTTTTTGATCATTGTGTTTGGTCGTTGCGAATTTTTTTTCGATATTGTTTGTTGCGTTTAGTCTGGGCGGACGTCACAAGACATCCGTTCAAGAAGTTGATCGTTGATTCCTTTACTCAGTTTTTTTATTACAGAGGGCGAAAGATGGTCAAATGGCCGGTGAGCCTTATATATATATATATATATATATATATATATATATATATATATATATATATATATATATATGCCGAGCGGAAAAGGCCTTATATATATATATATATATATATATATATATATATATATATATATATATATATATATATATATATATATATAGGGTGTACCAGCTATCTTGTCCACCCAAAATATCTCTGGAACAATAACAGCTATTGGAAAACGACTTTCACCGGTATCAAAGTAGGGCTGCGGCTCATGAATGTACATATATGGAAACATTCTAAAACGAAAGCATATGTGTTTTTTAACACAAACTTATGTTTTTTTAAATGGACCTCCTATATTTTTTCTTCAGCAATCCATAGCATGACAAAGCACATACACAATGGCGTTGATTGCATCGCAATATTCCCATTACATCCCGAGATATTGAGACGCGAAGTTGACGCTTGAAACACCCGACATGCGCTGCTAGCGCACGTCCTGAGGCTCAGGCGTAAACCCCATGCTGCCCGTAATCGCGATGTGATTGACATGTGTAATCACACCTCCATACTTATCAAGAGGTCAGAAACGAATAATACGGTCTGCTGCCATCAACTCTCATAAGCACATATTGGTTTCCCTATTGCACGTTTAACGTATCTACATACACAATATGAACCAGTACCGATCGGTGTAGCCGGCCGGAGTGGCCGTGCGGTTCTAGGCGCTACAGTCTGGCACCGAGCGACCGCTACGGTCGCAGGTTCGAATCCTGCCTCGGGCATGGATGTGTGTGATGTCCTTAGGTTAGTTAGGTTTAATTAGTTCTAAGTTCTAAGTTCAGAACACGTTCTAAGTTCAGAACACGTGCGCATGTCGGGTGTTTCAAGCGTCAACTTCGCGTCTTAATATCTCGGGATGTAATGGGAATATTATGATGCAATCAACGCCATTGTGTATGTGCTTTGTCATGCTATGGATTGCTGAAGAAAAAATATAGGAGGTCCATTTAAAAAAACATAAGTTTGTGTTAAAAAACACATATGCTTTCGTTTTAGAATGTTTCCAAATATGTACATTCATGGGCCCCAGCCCTACATTGATACCGGTGAAAGTCGTTTTCCAATAGCTGTTATTGTTCCAGAGATATCTTGGGTGGACAAGATAGCTGGGATATATATATATATATATATATATATATATATATATATATATATATATATATATATATATATATATATGCCGAGCGGAAAAGGCGCTGCAGTCACGGACTGTGAGGCTGGTCCCGGCGGAGTTTCGAGTCCTCCCTCGGGCATGGGTGTGTGTGTGTTCGTCCTTAGGATAAGTTAGCTGAGGTAGTGTGTAAGCTTAGGGACTGATGACCTTAGCAGTTAAGTCCCATAAGATTTCACATACATTTGAACATTTTTTGCACTATCCTCTGTGTGGCTCAGATGGATAGAGCGTCTGCCATGTAAGGAGGAGTTCCCGGGTTCGAGTCTCAGTCGGGACTCACATTTTTCAACTGTCCCCTTTGACATATATCAACGCCTGTATGCACCTAAGGGTATCCACTTCATTGTAATTTCATTCTAACGAGTTGCATGGACACCGATAGTATATGTTCTTGTCATGTCCGAAAGAACAGATACCATGTTCATATATATAATAAGTTGATGTGTTGTGTCCAGTCTCCCTGATTAAAGTTTACAGGCTGTTTCTCTTCTGCGGAAAGACCGTTACCGGACACATGTATCTGACATGCTGGAAAATTGGCTCATGTCACAATTGGAGACGGACAGTATGGGCGTCTTCTATTAACAGGATTGTATCCACCACTCTTCCATCACGATGTTCATGATTTGTGAAACGTGACATTGAGAAACCGATTGATCGCTCGTGGTGCGGTTGATGGTAATCAATTCATGTCATAGCCTCGATGCATTCCCCGCCTAACCCCTTATGATTTTTTTTTTTTTTTGCGTAGGATTATGTGAATGGTTCAGTGTTACGCATCATCTACCAAAAACCCTACCACAACTGGGAACTCGCTTTTGAACAAATTGATGTGGACATGCTACGCCAAACGAAGGAAACCAGGGCTTGACTACAGTAATGAGATTCAAATGGACGAACGTTGCAACAGTTTTTTAGAGATGAATGGGGTTGTACCTGGTAGACTCGTGTGGAGAGCTGCTTTAAACACTTCTTCGGACCACTAAAGACTATAATGACAAACAACATAGTCAACTCCCTTTTTGAGTCCATCAGCATGGTCAGCATCATCGTCGTCGCTATGGTCATCATGATCCACCTGAAATCCATTGATAGATAAAGGCCTGCTTTAGACTTTTTCAAATGGTTCAAATGGCTCTGAGCGCTATGGGACTTAACATCTGTGGTCATCAGTCCCCTAGAACTTAGAACTACTTAAACCTAACTAACCTAAGGACATCACACACATCCATGTCCGAGGCAGGATTCGAACCTGCGACCGTAGCAGTCGCGCTTAGACTTTTTCGTAGACTGTAGTTTTCTGCGGTACACATCTCTATACTTTTTAAAAACTAACCGTATCATTGACTCAATATTTCTTGCTTTAATCTAAAAATTTGAAAACAAGTCTACATCTACATCTAGATGGATACTCTGCAAATCACATTTAAGTGCCTGGCAGAGGGTTCGTCGAATGATCTTCACAATTCTTCATTATTACAATCTCGTATAGCGCGCGGAAAGAATGAACATCTATTCCCTATTCCCTATTTCCCTTATTTTATCGTGGTGATCGTTCCTCTCTATGTAGGTCGCATTCAGAGGAGAAAGTTGGTGATTGAAATTTTTTTAATCATGTCCAGCCCAAATCCTGTATCATTTCTGTGACACTCTCTCCCATACTTCGCGATAATACAAAACGTGCTGCCTTTCTTTGAACTTTTTCGATGTACTCCGTCAGTCCTATGTGGTAAGGATCCCACACCACGCAGCAGCATTCTAAAAGAGGACGGACAAGCGTAGTGTAGGCAGTCTCCTTAGTAGGTCTGTTACATTTTCTAAGTGTCCTGCCAATAAAACGCAGTCTTTGACTAGCCTTTCCCACATTTTCTATGTGTTCCTTCCAATTTAAGTTGTTTGTAATTGTAATACCTAGGTTTTTATCTGAATTTACGGCTTTTAGATTACACTAATTCATCGTGTAACTGAAGTTTAACGAGTTCCTTTTAGCACTCATGTGGATGACCTCACACTTTTCGTGATTTAGGGTCAACTGCCACTTTTCGCACTATTCAGAAATTTTTTCTAAATCGTTTTGCAATGACTTCTATTTTTTTGAACGTTAACTATATGTTATTTATCCAGGACTATTAAGTTTTTTTACGATCTGAACTTAAATTAGGTGACATTCTACACTGGGCATATTGCCTGATGCTGACGTCCGTCACTTTATCATTGGGCTGTGGAGTTTGGTTTGGTCTTCTCTAGCAGCATGTTATGGGGATTTCAGCATGTACCACAATGGGGGCTGCAAACAAACAAAAATTTAAGTCGTCTAGGTGCCAATATTCCTGGCATACTAAAGTGTAGAGGGAAATCTGGAAAATTTCCACAAATTAATGTTAATATCTTAATTTGTTATCAGTTTAGCTCCAGGGAGGTTTAAATAAAAGTATTTTTCACTGATTGCTCAGAAAAATTGGAGGAAAACATAAGAGAAATTGAAAGTTTGGGACAATCATAGAATATCGGATTTGTATCAATTTTGAACTAGCATACATTTTCATTTGCCATGAGAAATTCACATCATTCCAGGTTAAGCATTTCTGAACGGATTTCGTTGACTTTACATCATGGCACTGTAATATCAATGCAAAATTTAATGCTTAATCCACCTTGCAGCAGAGAAAACGTTGTAATTTAAAAGGATTTGTAAGTATAGTTCCTCATTAAGAAATGAGCTATCGAACATCTTCAAACGTAGGGGAATACCCAAACATCTAATGGAAGTTCTGGAAAACCTCGACGAGAAGTAAAGAAAAACCAAGCGAATTCGTTCATATACTAACACGGGTGTACGACAAAGCTGCTCTTTGCTGCCGATTTTATTTAATTTGTGCATTAACGAGAAAGGAAAAGGCATTTTTATAATTAGATTCTCACTGTGACATAAATGGCGACAATTTTATCTCTGCGGTCTCGTTTCCCAACGATCAGGTTGTTGTTGTTGTTGTTGTGGTCTTCAGTCCTGAGACTGGTCTGATGCAGCTCTCCATGCTACTCTATCCTGTGCTAGCTTCTTCATCTCCCAGTACCTACCGCAACCTACATCCTTCTGAATCTGCTTAGTGTATTCATCTCTTGGTCTCCCTCTACGATTTTTACCCTCTACGCTGCCGTCCAATACTAAATTGGTGATCCCTTGATGCCTCAACACATGTCCTACCAACCGATCCCTTCTTCTAGTCAAGTTGTGCCACAAACTTCTCCCCAATCCTATTCAATACCTCCTCGTTAGTTATGTGATCTACCCATCTAATCTTCAGAATTCTTCTGTAGCACCACATTTCGAAAGCTTCTATTCTCTTCTTGTCCAAACTATTTATCGTCCATGTTCCACTTCCATACATGGTTACATTCCATACAATTACTTTCAGAAATTACTTCTTGACACTTAAATCTATACTTGATGCTGACAAATTTCTCTTCTTCAGAGACGCTTTCCTTGCCATTGTCAGTCTACATTTTATATCCTCCCTACTTCAACCATCATCAGTTATTTTGTTCCCCAAATAGCAAAATCCTTTACTACTTCAAGAATCTCATTTCCTAATCTAATCCCCTCAGCATCACCCGAATTAATTAATCTACATTCCATTATCCTTGTTTTGCTTTTGTTGATGTTCATCTTATATCCTCATTTCAAGACACTGTCCATTCCATTCAACTGCTCTTCCAAGTCCTTTGCTGTCTCTGACAGAATTACAATGTCATCGGCGAACCTCAAAGTTTTTATTTCTTCTCCATGGATTTTAATACCTACTCCGAATTTTTCTTTTGTTTCCTTCACTGCTTGCTCAATATACAGATTGAATAACATTTGGGAGAGACTACAACCCTGTCTCACTCCCTTCCCAATCACTACTTCCCTTTCATGTCCCTCGACTCTTATAACTGCCATCTGGTTTCTGTACAAATTGTAAATAGCCTTTCGCTCCCTGTATATTACCGCTGCCACCTTTAGAATTTGAAAGAGGGTATTCCAGTCAACATTGCCAAAATCTTTCTCTAAGTCTACAAATGCTAGAAACGTAGGTTTGTCTTTCCTTAATCTATTTTCTAAGATAAGTCGTAGGGTCAGTATTGCCTCACGTGTTCCAATATTTCTGCGGAATCCAAACTGATCTTTGCCGAGGTTGGCTTCTACCAGTTTTTCCATTCGTCTGTAAGGAATTCGCGTTAGTATTTTGCAGCTGTGACTTATTAAATTGATTGTTCGGTAATTTTCACATTTGTCAACACCTGCTTTCTTTGGGATTGGAATTATTATATTCTTCTTGAAGTCTGAGGGTATTTCGCCTGTCTCATACATCTTGCTCACCAGATGGTAGAGTTTTGTGAGGACCGGCTCTCCCAAGGCCGTCAGTAGTTCCAATGGAATGTTGTCTACTCCCGGGGCCTTGTTTCGACTCAGGTCTTTCAGTGCTCTGTCAAACTCTTCACGCAGTATCGTATCTCCCATTTCGTCTTCATCTACATCCTCTTCCATTTCCATAATATTGTCCTCAAGTACATCGCCCTTGTATAGACCCTCTATATACTCCTTCCACCTTCCTGCTTTCCCTTCTTTGCTTAGAACTGGGTTTCCATCAACGCTCTTGATATTCATACAAGTGGCTCTCTTTTCTCCATAGGTCTCTTTAATTTTCCTGTAGGCAGTATCTATCTTACCCCTAGTGAGATAAGCTTCTACACCCTTACATTTGTCCTCTAGCCATCCCTGCTTAGTCATTTTGCACTTCCTGTCGATCTCATTTTTGAGACATTTGTATTCCTTTTTGCCTGCTTCATTTACTACGTTTTTATATTTTCTGCTTTCATCAATAAAATTCAATATTTCTCCTGTTACCCAAGGATTTCTACTAGCCCTCGTCTTTTTACCTACTTGATCCTCTGCTGCCTTCACTACTTCATCCCTCAAAGCTACCCATTCCTCTTCTACCGTATTTCTTTCTCCCATTCCTGTCAATTGTTGCCTTATGCTCTCCCTGAAACTCTGTACAACCTCTAGTTTAGTCAGTTTATCCAGGTCCCATCTCCTTAAATTCCCACCTTTTTGCAGTTTCTTCAGTTTTAATCTACAGTTCATAACCAATAGATTGTGGTCAGAGTCCACATCTGCCCCCAGAAATGTCTTACAATTTAAAACCTGGTTCCTAAATCTCTGTCTTACCATTATATAATATATCTGAATCCTGTCAGTATCTCCCGGCTTCTTCCATGTATACAACCTTCTTTTATGATTCTTGTACCAAGTGTTAGCTATGATTAAGTTGTGCTCTGTGCAAAATTCTACCAGGAGGCTTCCTCTTTCATTTCTTAGCCCCAAACCATATTCACCTACTACGTTTCCTTCTCTCCCTTTTCCTACTGCCGAATTCCAGTCACCCATGACTATTAAATCTTCGTCTCCATTCACTCTCTGAATAATTTCTTTTATTTCATCATACAATTCTTCAATTTCTTCGTCATCTGCAGAGCTAGTTGGCATATAAACTTGTACTACTGTAGTAGGCGTGGGCTTCGTATCTATATTGGCCACAATAATGCGTTCACTGTGCTGTTTGTAGTGGCTTATCCGCATTCCTATTTTCCTATTCATTATTAAACCTACTCCTGCATTACCCCTATTTGATTTTGTGTTTATAACCCTGTAGTCACCTGACCAGAAGTCTTGTTCCTCATGCCACCGAACTTCACTAATTCCCGCTATATCTAACTTTAACCTATCCATTTCCCTTTTTAAATTTTCTAACCTACCTGCCCGATTGAGGGATCTGACATTCCACGCTCCGATCCGTAGATCGCCAGTTTTCTTTCTCCTGATAACGACATCCTCTTGAGTAGTCCCCTCCCCGAAGATCCGAATGGGGGACTATTTTACCTCCGGAATATTTTACCCAAGAGGACGCCATCATCATTTAACCATACAGTAAAGCTGCATGCCCTCGGGAAAAATTACGGCCGTAGTTTCCCCTTGCTTTCAGTCGTGCGCAGTACCAGCACAGCAAGGCCGTTTTGGTTAGTGTTACAAGGCCAGATCAGTCAATCATCCAGATTGTTGGCCCTGCAATTACTGAAAAGGCTGCTGCCCCTCTTCAGGAACCACAAGTTTGTCTGGCCTCTCAACAGATACCCCTCCGTTGTGGTTGCACCTACGGTACAGCTATCTGGATCGCTGAGGCACGCAAGCCTCCCCACCAACGGCAAGGTCCATCGTTCATGGGGGATCAGGTATCAGTTTTAAATTCGGAAGGTATACTGTAGTGGGCTGCGTTTGAAGTAATGGAACAGCACAGTTTTGAAATTTCGATACATAAAACAGAGTCCAAGGCATTTTGAAGTCTGTCTCAAGTCTGCTGCAAGTTGTTTATTAGTAGTAAATCCGTTAAAAAGGTCGGTCAGTTTACTTTATTTGGTTGCAGTCTCTCACCTTTTGAAAAACTTTGCGTAGGAAAGAAAACTGAAAAACGAAATTTATGGCACAATAAATAATGGGTGTTCACTAGGCAGGATAAAAATTGAATCCAATCCTCCGAAATGCACGGGTGACAAAGAGGAACAAGAAAAGAAATGAAAATGTAGGCCAGACAATCAAGATTTACAGCTGAAATAACAATATCTTAAAATGTCCACAAAACGGAATTTATATAGAGCGGGCGACCAATGAAAATTTGCCGTAATCGATCTTCAGGTATAAGCCTAGAGGATTACACAGAGTAACAATGAGAAGATGAAAGATCGAGCTTGAAATTTGCACTAGCTCGATGGGCCAAATGCGCGATGAAGAGAGTAACGATCATGATCATTGCATTTAACTGATTTGATAGCCATCGATTCAGTTCATTTCAGTGAAGATAAATCTCAACATTTGTAAGAGCTGTCTTACTTCAATTTGATTATAGTCATCGCTGTCAGTATTGTTATTAATGAAAAATATTTTTGAACTTGAGCGTATGAGATAAGTAAATATTAAAATATTTCTGCAGAGAAATATCTAAACGTGTTTCGGTAAGGGCCTCAAAAATTGTCTTTTGCAAGAAGAATAATAGAGAACTCGGGAATTCAGTAGCCGTAGTTACTCGTATATTGCTTGGTTAGGAGGCCGTTCGTGAGTGAGGTGGCTTAGTGGTTAAGAGACTGGGGTCGCATTTGTGAAGAGTGGGATTCACATCCTCTGGACATTCCGATTTAAATATCCTTCAGTTTTCTTAACTCGCATGTTAGGATTGTTCCTTTCAAAAGAACATTGCTGACACGCTTTCCCAACCCAGGTATGTACCCCCTTCCTAACAACTTCGTCGTCTACACGGACGTTAGACTATAATCTTCCTTTTTTACCGATGCTTCTAATATGTTTAATTATGGTGGTTGAAGGAACTATACAACCTTCCTCCTGAAGCGAATAGCTTCCCAGTAATGAAAGGCACTCAAATACACATTGCTTAATATCAACGATATACTGATCACAGAGGATTCATGGGATACTGTCGAAAAATTAGAACCTAACATCTGGAATTTGAAGACTAACTTCCCCTCTTTGATACAAAGAAACTAATTTATCAATGTATCAAATAACACTAAACAGTGCAACCTATCTGGGTGAAAGGTATTCCAGAATCATCTACACTGAAACAGAAGACCATTTAGCAAAGAGAAATTATCCACCTTACACAGGCTTTGAAGATTTAGCAGTCTGATGAACGGTATCGATTCTCAGATAAAGAAAGTACTAAAATTTTTAGTGCTGCTTCCACTCATTCCTGAAGGAGCATAGCGTTGAGTTCAAATTTGCTCGATGTCATATAACATCAATATAATAGAGAGAAATTGCTACGGCTATCAAATTTGCAACAGATTAAATTTTTAACCTCTCCATATTGCGAAGACTGTCCTTTGGAACTGGTAAATATAAAACATCTACTGCTCAGTTATTGTCATTACGCCAGTGAGCAGACCAAACTCAGAAAAGCAATCGCGAAAATGGCAATTTTTCTGCCCATGAAGTATCACAAACATCGCTTAATAACGGAAAAATCTATGTCCACATCACAAGATATTTTAAGGAACAAAGCAATTTTCCGTTAAATTCCAGGAAAAAAATTTGGAAATTTGTGGTAAGGGTTTATGGGACCAAACTGCTGAGGTCATTAGTCCCTAGGCTTACACACTAATTAATCTAACTTAAACTAAGTTACGCTAAGGACAACACACTCAACCATGCGCGAGGGAGGAATAGAACCTCAGACGGGGATGCCGCACGAACCGTGACAAGGCGCCTAGACCGCACGGCTACCCCGCGCGGCTAAAATTCCAGGAAGGGGAGACACCGTGCCACAGTATCTGCATTATTGAACTGAGTACAAAAAACTTGAAAGCCATCTGTCGCAAACGTCTTTCATGTTATGTATCAATGCGTGAGCTTCGAATCAAAGATCTCTTAGTCCATGGTTTTGTCTTCAGAAGAAGTCTTATCTTTGGGTCGGAAATGAGAAGCGTCAGTCAATCAGGATCTTAATGCAGAATTTCGAGGTCGGTTGGGCAGTGTGTCCTGCTGGACATTCTATTCCTCTCTTCCACTTTGTTTGGTCTGCACTGGACACTGCTTACATCATTCAGAATCCTATCTTGTGAATTACTTGAGATCGGCTTTACTAAGTTACAGCTACTATAAGTGAGGTCAATGTCCATTAGTGCTGCATCGGCGTAATTACGCATTACATGATTTTTGAGTCACTGCTACGGAAAATGCTTTTCATCTGTGTACCCAAGTTAGCAAGGTTAGATTTAGTCCAGATGCGTCTTTGCCAAAGTATGAGAGAATCAATATCAATTTTTCAGTGAATCATCCGAAGATATAGGTCTCCTACCACGTTACTTTCCTACTCTCTAAACAGTACTATAGAGATTGTAATGTATATTGGACTATTTTTCTGCTTTCTGTGAATATGTGGTACTGTGGCATGTGATCTGTTAGAGGACGTTTGTATATGATGTTGATGAATGTCTTATATGGTTTCTGAGTAATAACCGAAGTTAATTTAAAATCTCTCACGAATTATTCCCTTCTTGAAGTGATCTTTCAATCCTACAATATTTTATGCTCGTAAGCACTAGTGCTCAATTATCTTCGTTCACGCTAGCACCAAGTGCAAGTGCAACATATTTAAACAGAACTACTTCCAGCAGAATTAGTATTTCTTTAAACCGCCTTCTGCAGATACAATATATTTCTATTTTATGAAAAAAGTTTCAGCCAAACAAAATAAGTACGAGTTGCAGAGAACTTCATGACACATGCTGCAGCAATATAATGCTTCGGGACTTTACATTACTACGGACCACTTTCTTGGCGGTGGGTTTTAGGATGCACCGTGTGCAGTTACACCTGCATAGCATGCGTCTATTTCACAAGGAGAGACACATTTAGACTCATAAGTTGTATTAGGGCGTTTGACGACCTTGGTTGCAAATTATCTTTCTTTAATTTATATTAAAAATCTCTTTTACATCAAACTAAATTATAGAGTTCCAGAGACCTTTTCACGTCTCAAATATTTATGATGCAGCCCGCATCTCGTGGTCGTGCGGTAGCGTTCTCGCTTCCCACGCCCGGATTCCCGGGTTCGATTCCCGGCGGGGTCAGGGATTTTCTCTGCCTCGTGATGGCTGGGTGTTGTGTGCTGTCCTTAGGTTAGTTAGGTTTAAGTAGTTCTAAGTTCTAGGGGACTGATGACCATAAATGTTAAGTCCCATAGTGCTCAGAGGCATTTTTTTATGATGCATATATGCAGGCTCAAGCGACGAATGAAAATTTGTATCCAGGCTGAGATTCGAACCTGCGTTTCGTGTTCACTTGGCAGATGCGCTAACCACTACACCACCATGGCACAGTGGCGTTTGGCAACTGCATGGGCGCCCATAGCACGCATCCCTCCTCAGTCCAACTTCCCATTCACGCCTCATTTATTTATTCTCATGGCTCACATGCGGGTTAAAATTACAGGTATATAACACTAGTAATACTATACAGGGTGGAGAGTAATTGTGTCACGAAATTTTAACCCTTGATAACTGATGCCAGTAGGAACCAAAATTACTGATGATGTATATGTCGGCAACGCACCATTTTTAAACTACGGAAACTTGGTGCCACCTGTTCCGATTGGCCGTGGGATTGCCCTGTTGCCGTATGCGCTCCGATTGGCCGCGGGATTGCCCTGTTGCCGTTCGTCGCCAGGGCAGCGCCATGGTTGTCGGTTCACACGTACAAACGTCCCTTGGCCCGTCACATCCCCAACGTGACACGCACGCGTGTCGAATAGGTCTTGCTGTGTGTCTCCACCTCACGTCAGAGGCATTCACAAGTAAGCTTCGCTCCGGAGCACACACATGTCACTTGCGCTTCAGTCATACAGTAAGCAAGGCGCCACAGTATTCGTTTGAACGACAACGAGGTATGGTTTTTTTTATGGACTAGTCGACGGTAATGTGCACGAAGCTCGACGGTTGTATGAGGAACGGTACCCAGCAAAACGCCACCCACAACTGCAAACGTTTACAGCAATTCACCGGCGACTTGGCGAAACAGACTCATTAGTGGAATATCTTCGTCATGCTGGAAGACCTCGAACACGACGGGATACTGCATTAGAAGTGATTGTTCTCGAGCGCTTCGAGGAAGCACCTATGACAAGTACTCGAGCTGTTGGACACGACATGGGGGTCACTCTTCAGTGATTCTGGGGGGTTTTGAGGGATGACGGCCAGCATCCATTTAGTTTCCACCCTGTCCAAGACCTAAATCCTGTAGCGGACTACGAACACAGGCTAGGATTCTGGCGTGAGTTTCTGCGTCCTGTTGCACGAGATCCAGACTTCCCCACTATTGTGTTGTTTACCGATGAGTGCACCTTCCACCGGGATGGCCTTCACAAGACTCGGAAAGTTCATTACTGGGCAAGAGGAAATCCTCACGTCACGTACGTCCATGGAGACCAGGAACGCTTTTCGCTCAAAATTTGGGCAGACATTGTGGGTGACCATCTGATTGGGCTCGTCCGTCTACCTCCTCGACTTACTGGGGCAAGTTACCTTAACTTTTCGCAAGAAACTCTTCCCGGCATGCTCGAAGATGTTCCCCTGGAAATACGGCTATGCATGTGGCTGCAGCATGATGGGGCGCCCACACATAACAGTCATGCTGTGCACAGATATTTAAACGAACTCTTCGACGGCCGGATAATTGGCAGAGATGCTCGTAGGACATGGCCCCCGTGATCACCAGTCCTTACGCCACTGGACTTTTTCCGTGGGTATTCTTCTAGGTTCTAGTTCACCCACCCAGACGCGAACCACCTAGAAATGAAGAGGAATTAATGGATCACATTCAACATGCCGCCAATCACATCAGGGCAGTGTCAGGAAAGAGTTCGGCAAAACACCATTCGACGTTACCAAGCTTGCGTTGCGTCAGAGGGTCGCCAGTTTGAGCACTTGCCTTAAGTAAACAATGTCCTAGCTACAAAAAAGGACCTTTTCAAGGTCGACACAATTTGCAAAAGACTTTCTGTACGCGAAGTAACAGCTGTTGATGGATTTGTTCCCGGTACGTCTTGTCATGAAACTACAATGGATGTGTCGGGACCGCAGCGGATTCGCCCCCAGAGTGGAAGGCTGGCGCGCTACCACCGAACGTGCGAGCTGCCTTGCATACATCACTATCTCCAGCAGGCAAAGCCTCGGGCATGGATGTGTGTGATGTCCTTAGGTTAGTTAGGTTTAAGTAGTTCTAAGCTCTAGGGGACTGATGACCTCAGATGTTAAATCCCATAGTGCTCTGAGTCATTTGAACCATTTGATTTTGTAATATATAGACTAAAATACAATATTGAGAAGATATTTTCGAGTGTAGCGCTTTTAAATTTCAATCAAATTGTTGTGTTTGCAGAAGAGCCAACACCGTGTTACAAGAGGAGGCCGAAATGCACGCGTTTTAGCTCACGCAGGCTGGCGTGAGGAGGGAAGAACTATACTGACGTGAGGTCTGGAACATGAGAAGGAATGAGAATTGAGAAAGCGGACGTAATTAGTTTCATACTTAACTTTAATCCATTAATGTTGAACGTCGCTCTTGACGGTACATGATTCACAATATTATCTGTACAGAATAGTAACTGAATATGGTGCCTTGCTAGGTCGTAGCAAATGACGTAGCTGAAGGCTATGCTAAACTGTCGTCTCTGCAAATGAGAGCGTATGTAGACAGTGAACCATCGCTAGCAAAGTCGGCTGTCTAACTGGGGCGAGTGCTAGGAAGTCTCTCTAGACTAGACCTGCGGTGTGGCGGCGCTCGGTCTGCAATCACTGATAGTGGCGACACGCGGGTCCGACGTATACTAACGGACCGCGGCCGATTTAAAGGCTACCACCTAGCAAGTGTGGTGTCTGGCGGTGACACCACACAAATATTTGTTCCTGGGTACATGACTGTGTTATACCTTGGACAAGTTTTCACACTTGAAAAGAAACCTTCATTATTTTTGCAATTTCTGAAAAAGACTGTCGCGCATACAAAGAGAATGCTATCATTTAATATAGAATTCAAAAAGCACTCCCTACTGTGAGTGACATGCGATTTTCAATTATGAACATTCTCAACCGAAGACTTATTTTCGCTTCTTACTGAGAAAATAACTAAATCTATATGTTTTTTTATTCGAAATGGCAACATTTAATTACATCTCCATCTACTTCTGCATCTACATCTATATGGTCACTCTGCAATTTACAATTAACTGCCTGGCAGAAGGTTCATCGAACTACCTTGACGCTGTTAATAGGGAGTCTAACTCTGAACGTATCCAATAACTACGTAGTTTGTGAATATAATAAATAACAATGGATATGGCCAAAGATCTGGGCATCTAGACGTCATATAAAATAAATAAATGAAAAACAGCTGAAGGTACCTCTATGTCACAGTGTGTTGGCATCTGTAGGAAGCCAGCGAAGTCAACCACGGTCAGGGATCTTCCTATCTTTTTTGTCTGCGGTGTGTGTACGTTGAAATCGATCCAATGCAAACACAGGGGAGCACTCTTCCACCGCAGCGGCTGAGCCTCTGGCCGTCGAAAGACTCGGGAGACAAGGGAAGAGCGCTGGTTGTCAAGGCACGGACAGGGTACCGCTGCGATGTGGGCAACGTGAGATCCTTGTTGACACAGGCCGTCAGGTGGGGCCGTGCAGGGAGCTCTGAGGACGTGCTGTCATGGCCCGTCCGCTAACGTGTGTACGTGGAGACGGTGGAAAAGTGACAGTCGCATGATAGAACTTCCGCGGCAATGAAATCACGACGGAAAAACAAAACATTGCAAATATTCGACAAGTACCGCCATGGATGGTACTACTTTTTTCCTAAGTTTGTTGCAGTCTTCAGTCTGGTTTGATGCCACTCTCCAAGCTAGTCTACCCTATGCAAGTATCTTCATATCTGTGCAAGTAGTGCAACGTATGTTAATGAGCCAAAATATTTTGAGCACCAACATTTTGACAGCCTGATTAACAGCGAAATTAGAATTATATTAATACCTTCAGCTGATGACAGGTGTTGATATATATCAACGGGGACAGGTGAAAATGTGTGCCCCGACCGGGACTCGAACCTGGGATCTCCTGCTTACGTGGCAGACGCTCTATCCTTTTTTTTTTTGCATTTTGTTCGTTTTCGATCATTGTGTTTGGTCGTTGCGAACGTCACATGACATCCGGTCAAGTTCGTATGTTGATCCTTCCACTCAGTTTTTTTTTATTACAGAGGCCAACCAGCTCTCTGATCGAACACGCTGAGCTACCGTGCCGGCATACATCTGAGCCACCGAGGGAACAGAGGATATTGCGACTGCAGGGACTATCGCCGGCCGGAGTGGCCGCGCGGTTCTAGGAGCTACAGTCTGGAACCGCGAGACCGCTGCGGTCGCAGGTTCGAATCCTGCCTCGGGCATGGATGTGTGTGGTGTCTTTAGGTTAGTTAGGTTTAAGTAGTTCTAAGTTCTAGGGGACTGATGACCTTAGAAGTTAAGTCCCATAGTGCTCAGAGCCATTTTTTTTTTTTTTCAGGGACTATCTCGCAGCAAGCCTCCCGCGAGACCCACATTCTCAGCTTAAATGTCCACACACTACATTCGTAGTGTCCCACCCCAACACACTCATTACTCGTGGAAGACATTCTTACCAAGTCCCCCAAGAGTTTCGGTTATACGTGTGCATGCGCACAGAAGAGGAAGGTCATGGCCGGTATTGTCAGAACTACACTACTGGCCATTAAAATTGCTACACCACGAAGATGACGTGCTACGGACGCGAAATTTAACCGACAGGAGGAACATACTGTGATATGATAATGATTAGCTTTTCAGAGCATTCACACAAGGTTGGCGCCGCTGGCGACACCTACAACTTGCTGACACGAGGAAAGCTTCCAACCGATTTCTCATACACAAACACCAGTTGACCGGCGTTGCCTGCTGAAACGTTGTTGTGATGCCTCGTGTAAGGAGGAGAAATGCGTACCATCACGTTTTCGACTTTGATAAAGGTCGGATTGTAGCCTATTGCGACTGCGGTTTATCGTATCGCGTTGGTCCAGATCCAATGACTGTTAGCAGCATATGAAATCGGTGGGTTCAGGAAGGTAATACGGAACGCCGTGCTGGATCCCAACGGCCTCGTATCACCAGCAGTCGAGATGACAGGCGTCTTATCCGCATGGCTGTAACGGATCGTGCAGCCACGTCTCGATCCCTGATGCAACAGATGGGGACGTTTGCAAGACGACAACCATCTGCACGAACAATTCGACGACGTTTGCAGCAGCACGGACTATCGGCTCGGAGACCATGGCTGTGGTTACCCTTGACGCTGCATCACAGACAGGAGCGCCTGCGATGGTGTACTAACGACGAAGCTGGGTGCACGAATGGCAAAACGTCATTTTTTCGGATGAATCCAGGTTCTGTTTACAGCATCATGATGGTCGCATCCGTGTTTGGCGACATCGCGATGAACGCACATTGGAAGCGTGTATTCGTCATCGCCATATCACGTGATGGTATGGGGTGCCACTGGTTACACGTCTCGGTCACCTCTTGTTCGCATTGACGGCACTTTGAACAGTGGTCGTTACATTTCAGATGTGTTACGACCCGTGGCTCTACCCTTCATTTGATCCCTGCGAAACCCTACATTTCAGCAGGATAATGCACGACCGCATTTTGCAGGTCTTGTACGGACCTTTCTGGATACAGAATATGTTCGACTGCTGCCCTGGCCAGCACATTCTCCAGATCTCTCACCAATTGAAAACGTCTGGTCAATGCTGGCCGAGCAACTGGCTTATCACAATACGCCAGTCACTACTCTTGATGAACTGTTGTATCGTGTTGGAGCTGCATGGGCAGCTGTACCTGTACACGCCATCCAAACTCTGTCTGACTCAATGCCCAGGCGTATCAAGGCCATTATTACGGCCAGAGGTACTGATTTCTCAGGATCTATGCACCCAAATTGCGTGAAAATGTAATCACATGTCAGTTTTAGTATAATATATTTGTCCAATGAATACCCGTTTATCACCTGCATTTCTTCTTGGTGTAGCAATTTTAATGGCCAGTAGTGTATATACTTATATGCATATGGTGTCTGTTCTTTCAGACATGTCCAAAAGAACAGACACCATTTGTTGTGTCGGTATCTGGGCCGACACCGTGAAGTTGAGATTGCTGAAAATGCACGCTAGACTAAGGCAGACGGGCGTGAAGTCTGGAACATGAGAACTTATAAATGAATAAGAAGAAAAGTATGTGGATGCTTATTACTTATCTTTTAATTAGTCCTTGGAATACATCTCTCTTGAATACTCGTAAGCTATAGGCACTGATACAAATGGCGCCGTGCGAGGTGGTCGCTATTTAACTTAGCAGAGGGCTATTCCACTGTCTATCTCTCGGCAAATGAGAGCAAGGCTTAGCCCGTGCAATCGCTAGCTATGTTGTCCGTACAACTGGTCGGTAGCTTGGTTCTCGTACAACTGGGGCGAGTGCTCTCTCGTATCACGAGACCTGCCTTGGTGGTGGCGCTAGGTCTGCGATTACACAGTGGCGACACGCGGGTCCGACATGTACTAAATGGACCGCGGCCGATTTAAGCTACCACCTAGCAAGTGTGGTGTCTGGCGGTGACACCACACCATTGATCACCTGCAGCCATCTAGAATGAAATTAGAATTATATTAATACCTTCAACTGTTGCCGGTGTTGATATATATCAACGGTGAGAATGTGGGTCTCGCGGAGGCGTGCGTGAGGAAGTCCCTGCAGTCGCACTATCCTCTCTGCCTTCGGTGGCTCAGATGGATAGAGCGTCTGCCATGTAAGCAGGAGATCCCGAGCCCGAGTCCCGGTCGGGGCACACATTTTCACCTGTTCCCAGCAAATGATTTCCCTCGTCAAATAGGCGGAAATATTGCACAGTATTCTTCTTGAGGCATGCAGCGTTCTCCAGTTAATACAAAATAAGATAAGATTGGGTGGTTGATTTGGAGAGGGACCAAATAGCGAGGTCACCGGTCCCATAGGATTAGGGATGGAAGTCAGCTGTGCCCTTTCAAAGGAACCATCCCTTTATTTGCCTGAAGCGATTTAGGGAAATCATTGGAAACCTAAATCTAGACGACCGGACATGGGTTTGAACTGTAATCCTCCCGGATGCGAGTCCAGTGGGCAAACCACTGCGCCACTTCACTCGATTGATCAGGCCTAACTACATATTTACATGATGACAGATCTATGTTGGCCTGATCCACGAGAGGAACAACAAGAGTAGGACTCTGTTTTGTAATCATTGAAATAATATTACATACTCTCTCAACCTGTGAAGTTTAATTTCGTTACCTTTCTAGGTGCTTCACTTTTTTATCAGACAGTTTAGTAATAGAAATAACGAGAAAAATGTGGAAAATATTGATAAGAATAAAAGACAGAATGATAGGAGCCATGAGGGTAAAAACTATAGGGGAAGACAGAGGCTCGAAAACAAACAAAAATAATCAAGGACATCTGCAGCAGTCGGTACTCCGAGAAGAAGAGGTTGGCACAGGTGAGGAATCGTAACATGACATGTTAATCCTGTCAGAAGACAGACGATAATAAAAAAAGGAAACTGTAGTACTAATGATATATCAAGATGCAATTATACTCTAAGACAAAAAAAGAACCACGAAGAAATTATTCGAACGGGACGGAAATCGGTAGATGTGATGTACATGTACAGACAAACATAATGACTATGTTGTTGTTGTTGTGGTCTTCAGTCCTGAGACTGGTTTGATGCAGCTCTCCATGCTACTCTATCCTGTGCAAGCTTTTTCATCTCCCAGTACCTACTGCAACCTACATCCTTCTGAATCTGCTTAGTGTATTCATCTCTTGGTCTCCCTCTACGATTTTTACCCTCCACGCTCCCCTCCAATACTAAATTGGTGATCCCTTGATGCCTCAGAACATGTCCTACCAACCGATCCCTTCTTCTGGTCAAGTTGTGCCACAAACTTCTCTTCTCCCCAATCCTATTCAATACTTCCTCATTAGTTATGTGATCTACCCATCTAATCTTCAGCATTCTTCTGTAGCACCACATTTCGAAAGCTTCTATTCTCTTCTTGTCCAAACTATTTATCGTCCATGTTTCACTTCCATACATGGCTACACTCCATACGAATACTTTCAGAAATGACTTCCTGACACTTAAATCAATACTGGATGTTAACAAATTTCTCTTCTTCAGAAACGCTTTCCTTGCCATTGCCAGCTTACATTTTATATCCTCTCTACTTCGACCATCATCAGTTATTTTGCTTCCCAAATAGCAAAACTCCTTTACTACTTTAAGTGCCTCATTTCCTAATCTAATTCCCTCAGCATCACCTGACTTAATTAGACTACATTCCATTATCCTTGTTTTGCTTTTGTTGATGTTCATCTTATATCCTCCTTTCAAGACACTGTCCATTCCATTCAACTGCTCTTCCAAGTCCTTTGCTGTCTCTGACAGAATTACAATGTCATCGGCGAACCTCAAAGTTTTTATTTCTACTCCATGAATTTTAATACCTACTCCGAATTTTTCTTTTGTTTCCTTTACTGCTTGTTCAATATACAGATTGAACAACATCGGGGAGAGGCTACAACCCTGTCTTACTCCCTTCCCAACCACTGCTTCCCTCTCATGTCCCTCGACTCTTATAACTGCCATCTGGTTTCTGTACAAATTGTAAATAGCCTTTCGCTCCCTGTATTTTACCCCTGCCACCTTTAGAATTTGAAAGAGAGTATTCCAGTCAACATTGTCAAAAGCTTTCTCTAAGTCTACAAATGCTAGAAACGTAGGTTTGCCTTTCCTTAATCTTTCTTCTAAGATAAGTCGTAAGGTCAGTATTGCCTCACGTGTTCCCGTGTTTCTACGGAATCCAAACTGATCTTCCCCGAGGTTGGCTTCTACTAGTTTTTCCATTCGTCTGTAAAGAATTCGTGTTAGTATTTTGCAGCTGTGACTTATTAAGCTGATAGTTCGGTAATTTTCACATCTGTCAGCACCTGCTTTCTTTGGGATTGGAATTATTATATTCTTCTTGAAGTCTGTGGGTATTTCGCCTGTTTCATACATCTTGCTCACCAGATGGTAGAGTTTTGTCAGGACTGGCTCTCCCACGGCCGTCAGTAGTTCCAATGGAATATTGTCTACTCCGGGGGCCTTGTTTCGACTCAGGTCTTTCAGTGCTCTGTCAAACTCTTCACGCAGTATCATATCTCCCATTTCATCTTCATCTACATCCTCTTCCATTTCCATAATATTGTCCTCAAGTACATCGCCCTTGTATAGACCCTCTATATACTCCTTCCACCTTTCTGCTTTCCCTTCTTTGCTTAGAACTGGATTTCCATCTGAGCTCTTGATATTCATACAAGTCGTTCTCTTATCTCCAAAGGTCTCTTTAATTTTCCTGTAGGCGGTAGGCGGTATCTATCTTACCCCTATAATGACTATAATTTCAGAAAAATTGATGTTTTATTCAAGAGAAAGAACTTCACAAATTGCACAAGTTAACAATGCTTTGATCCACCTGTGGTCCTTATGCAAGCACTTATTTCTGACAAGTATGCGTCAGCGCCGTGTCATTCACAGTGGTTGCTCAACATATAGCGCTGATCACGCCCTTCATATACACTATCAGGCTTGGCAACAACACTAAACACGAACAGCACTAATACACTCTAGTGGCCATTTTACCTACCACAGGGAACTGGAACTCTAATCATTTAGATACCCGCCGATGCTGTGTACGTATACGGAGTTACATTGACATCCAGCCGTGTCTTATGGGTGCTTTACTGTTCTTGTCAGGCAGCCTATTATTATGATTAAAATCTTATTATGATTATCTTATCTTATTATGATTAAAATCTTATACGATTAAAATATGATAACTAGAAGGGGACAGGGGTTGGCGCAGGAGTGATCTTCGCCTCTTTCATCGCAGCCCCCCACCCCCACCTCTGCCCCAAACAATGACACCGATGATAATTTATGATCTGAAAACAACTTAAATCATAACCAATCTGGCACCTCTCCCTCGCAGTCACAGGATTAATTCGCTCCTGTCTACTGAGCAGGAATATTCTTGAAGAAACTGTGCTTCTTTACACTTAAAATTACTTTGCTAGCTGTCACAGCTTTCACATTATGCGCTTTTCTTTTAAGAGAAAATTATGGATTGTGATATATAGGGGAAACAAATCAAAGGCTTTTAAGAAGGTATTGTGTTTGATTAATGTCTGCGGAACTTCTCCTTACCTACACACTAAATTATTTGTCACCGCTTACTGCACTTTTTCCAGCTATAGCCGTTGTGCTCTCATCCACTTTGGAAGATGGGAAACATGACATCTCTCTCTTTCGTGGGGAGCATACATAATTAAATTCTCCCATCGTGTATGTCTGTCACGCTCCTGACGTCGAAAGAAATTTCCATCGCGCGCTATAAGCTTTCGAGTTAGTTAGTATGCGCGGGGAAAAACGGGAGGGGGCAGGTAGAACCGGCCGCTCCTGTACCATGTTAGCGTTGGTCCCCTTTCCCACTCCGGTGCGAGCTCTCTTTTAGCGGAGATGAGACACGCGGATAAGAAACCTGATAGAGAGCAGGGTGCTAAAACGAAGGATTTGCTATCTTTTTTTTAAAATTTCTTCTAAATTTACGGGATCTAGAGACAGTCTACATTTACATATCCAATCTTGAAAGTGCTATGAAGTTTGTAGAGGAGCGTAATTCGCACCAATTTCTGTACTGAATTTATTTCTTGAATTCCAGTCTATGATCAGAAACGTAGTCGTCAGACCACCTTCAGACTTGTTTAAACATAGAAAAGGTGAAGCTATCATCACCTTGAATGTTAGTTGGTTTGAATGTCACAGTGCTTTACTAGGAATGGTCCTATTGAAGATGATATGGCGCTGCATTTCTCCGACCTTCCCGTACGGTCTAACACATCCGGCCCATTTTAGAGGGACTTAACAGTTTAACATCGACACCGAAACACAGTGCAACTTGAGATTTTTCACATTAAGTAGCCCTGTCAGAGGTGAAAGTTTAAGATATGTCATAAAATTAAAAAGCCAAAGTGGCACCGTCAAGAGATGTAAACAATATTAGCTAGGCGTCGTCGACATAGCTAATTTTGCTTTTGTTTTGTGATATATCCTTTATCAGGCAGTAGAGAGGAAATGAAAATGATAAAGATAATTGAATCCGCTCAACAGTATGCTGTTCGTAAGTAGTTTGCCGTCTAAAGGGTTCATCACAGAAACGATGGCATTATGTCTTGAATTTAAATCCACACATCAAATTATTAATTAATTTGTTAATTGCTTGCTTGTTTTCCTGAAACTAAAATACCCATTACTTGTCTGATTTATGAGTGTATCAGGCGGTGGGTTTTTCTGCAGGTACCACTGTTTGATTAGTGAAATAACTGTGAAAAGTGGTTAGACACTGGACTCGCATTCGGGAGGGCGACGGTTCAATCCCGCGTCCGGCCATCCTGATTTAGGTTTTCCGTGATTTCCCTAAATCGCTCCAGGCAAATGCCGGGATGGTTCCTTTGAAAGGGCACGGCCGACTTCCTTCCCCATCCTTCCCTAATCCGATGAGACCGATGACCTCGCTGTATGGTCTCCTTCCCCAAAACCAACCAACCAACCAACTGTGAAAAGTGTGAATTTAGTTTCCACCTTAATTAGTGGTAGCAATACTAATTCATACTTTGTACTGAAAAGGTGCAAGTTCTGCTTGGAACGAAATGCTTGAACAGCAGTACGCCATACGCAACCTGTCTTATGGCTTCCATGCATGTCCGAAGGAACATTGCATCGTTTTTCTTAACAACACACGCACTACAATATCGTATTTATCTGCCGATACCAGGCAGCTACTTTCAGTTAAAATTGTTCTCTCCTGTACGGGAATTACATAATGTGTGTGCAAGTACAGGTTGTGACGCAGGAACGATGACATATGGAATTCGCGGTCGGGCCCTGAGTCGTGCATGGGTAGCCAAACCAGTTAAGGCGACCGCTCGCACAGTGCGGGAAATCCGGGTTGGAGTCCTGATCCGGCACAAATTTTCACTGTCGGCATTCCCCTGTCTAGCTGATGCTTGTTCGGCTGTAATTGTGGCAGTACCAGTTCCTTTGGACATGCATGTATGTCCGATGGAACTTTGCACACTTCTTCTCAGTAACACAGTCACTGCCGTATCGTAACAACAAGATAGCTTATCGAATCAGGTTACGCAAATTATTGACGAGGTTTAAAATCAGACTAAGTAGCTAAAAGCCGAGGTTGCTACTCACGGGACCAACGAGCTGAGTGCTGATCTAGAAACCATAACTGAAGACCACCATTAGAGGTTCTCCTGAGTCTGAACTTCGAAATCCACCCTCCAACAGATAGTAATCCATGTAGAGCATCTCTCCACTAATCACAAAAGATTAATTTTAAAGGAAAAGGACGAACAAATTACAGAAAGATTAGAAGCAGAAATACAGAAATCCGCACAGAAAATTATTACTAATGTGAGCTCCAAACAGAGCACTTCTCCACTGGAGGTTAAAGATGAATTAGAACCTATACAGAAAGCTTCGACACAAGATTTTCCTATGTTAAAACTCATCTTAATGCTAAGATAGCAAACGTAGAGAAAGAATGAAACGCGGTAAAGAAACAGGTTGTGAATGACACATCAGAGGCACCTCGGCTGGCTCAGACTAGTGACGTTTTTTCATAGTCCAGTACCCAATGAATATATTCATGCTGATGAAATGTACTGTAGTAACCAGTTGCCACAAAACCATATAAGTAGGAGAATGGGAGCAGAACTCAATCCTTCTATTTTACTAGACCATAGTCTATTAAAAAACAAACAGCGTCGAAAGACCACCTACATGACAAGCAGCAATGATGACAATGACAAAAACTACAATAATAGATGCGGTGCGAGGTATTCCTCGCAGCTGTGTGTAAAGTTTTGCTGGTGAGGCAAGCAATGAGGCGGCCGACACACAGGCCGCGGCCCGCCTTGTATTAATAAATCGATATTGACTGTAACCCTAATGGAAGCGGTTACAGTCCGCCCGGTTATGACATATTCACGATCCAGGACATATTATACACTACTGGCCATTAAAATTGCTACACCACGAAGATGACGTGCTACAGACGCGAAATTTAACCGACAGGAAGAAGATGCTGTGATATGCAAGCGATTAGCTTTTCACAGCATTCATACGAGGTTGGCGCCGGTGGCGACACCTACAACGTCCTGACAAGAGGAAAGTTTCCAACCGATTTCTCATACACAAACAGCAGTTGACCGGCGTTGCCTGGTGAAACGTTGTTGTGATGCCTCGTGTAAGGAGGACAAATGCGTACCATCACGTTTCCGACTTCGATAAAGGTCGGATTGTAGCCTGTCGCGATTGCGGTTTACAGTATCGCGACATTGCTGCTCGCGTTGGTCGAGATCCAATGACTGTTACCAGAATATGGAATCGGTGGGTTCAGGGGGGTAATACGGAACGGCGTGCTGGATCCCAACGGCCTCGTATCACTAGCACGAATGGCAAAACGTCATTTTTTCGGATGAATCCAGGTTCTGTTTACAGCATCATGATGGTCGCATCCGTGTTTGGCGACATCGCGGTGAACGTACACTGGAAGCGTGTATTCGTCATCGCCATACTGGCGTATCACCCAGCGTGATGGCATGGGGTGCCATTGGTTACACGTCTCGGTCACCTCTTGTTCGCATTGACGGCACTTTGAACAGTGGACGTTACATTTCCGATGTGTTACGACCCGTGGCTCTACTCTTCATTCGATCCCTGCGAAACCCAACATTTCAGCAGGATAAAGCACGACCGCATGTTGCAGGTCCGGTACGGGCCTTTCTGGATACAGAAAATGTTCGACTGCTGCCCTGGCCAGCACATTCTCCAGATCTGTCACCAACTGAAAACGTCTGGTCAATGCTGGCCGAGCAACTGGCTCGTCACAATACGCCAGTCACTACTCGTGATGAACTGTGGCATCGTGTTGAAGCTACATGGGCAGCTGTACCTGTACATGTCATCCAAGCTCTGTTTGACTCAATGCCCAGGCGTATCAAGGCCGTTATTACGGGCAGAGGGTCCGCAGCTCGTGGTCGTGCGGTAGCGTTCTCGCTTTCCACGCCCGGGTTCCCGGGTTCGATTCCCGGCGGTGTCTGGGATTTTCTCTGCCTCGTGATGACTGGGTGTTGTGTGATGTCCTTAGGTTCGTTAGGTTTAAGTACTTCTAAGTTCTAGGGGACTGATGACCATAGATGTTAAGTCCCATAGTGCTCAGAGCCATTTGAACCATTTTTGAACAGGCAGAGGTGGTTGTTCTGGGTACTGATTTCTCAGGATCTATGCACCCAAACTGCGTGAAAATGTAATCACATGTCATTTCTGGTATAATATATTTGTCCAATGAATACTCGTTTATCATCTGCATTTCTTCTTGGTGTAGCAATTTTAATGGCTAGTAGTGTACGTGCTATGATACATTACAGAATAAACGGTCCAACATAATGGGTGGTAGCAACTGAATTCCAATTGAGTTACTTGTTAACATATTTCACTATCAAAAATATTTTAAAAAAATTATTCGCACAGAGACGCTAAGAAATACTTTTGCAAACCACACGTAAGAAACTAAAAGGTGAAAAGTCAAAGAACACTCTCAGAAGCTGCACCTTGTTTTCAGCTCAATGATGCACCACTGAACATTCAAACTGAGGTAAAATAAAAGCGAACAGCTATTCCGTAACGGCTATAAAATGAAAGATATCCTATTTATCTCTGAGATACTGTGGTCATATTGCCAGTGATGCTCCACTGAACAAATTGAGGTAGGGAACCTGAGGTCGGAGAAGCTGCTGCGGTCGTAGGATCGAATCCTGCCACGGGCGTGGATGTGTGTGATGTCCTTAGGTTAGTTAGGTTTAAGTATTTCTAAGTCTAGGGAGACCGATGTCCTCAGATGTTAAGTCTCATAGTGCTTAGAGCCATTTGTATCAGAATCGACACGAAAAGGCCTTAGTGTGTATCGTAAAGGACGTCAACACTCTTTGGATGTTGATGCTCATACATTTCGCGGTCGAAAACGACAGTTCATAGTGTGATAAGCGACCGGATGACTTTCTTTTTCAGTGTTCCTTTTTCGTGCCTTTCTGTGGAGGCGGGTCACTGACACATGCGTGAATAAAACGGCAAAGGCTCCCTCTAGGACCATCCAGCTTCGCAGCACCCTCGCTGCCACCTGCCATCATTTGTTGAGCTCCTTCAAGATGTACCTGTGCTGATAGAATACGTGACGAGATTCCTAGGAGCCTGTAGGCAGGGCACGCCTAGTTGCTACCATTGTGGCTGGTGGTAGACCATCCGTTTTGAACGGCCTGCTCCTAAATGGTTGTTATTGAACCAGCATTGTACTCTCTACCTAGATCCCCCATAGATCGGAACCTATCAGGCTTGGAAGAGCCTCCGACCACCACGTTCTGAGATGACGTGTAGCCGACCAACAACTTGTCGCCTTCTCGTAGATTCGTCAGCGTTCAACCATAGATGCTCACAGCGTCGCACGTGAACAGCCGAGCAGCATGGAGATATACGCTTCCAGGCACCGGCCCATAACAATCTACTCTTTGTCAAAGTCCGTTGTGTCAGTGGATTTCCCCATTTGCGGTCCGTATTGTCACTAGAATGATTCCCCATTTGTATCTGTATCATCTATCTAAACTGTGCAACAAAATTACCGAATCACTTTTTCGAAATGTACTAAGCGTCGCCGGCCGCTGTGGCCGAGCGGTTCTAGGCGCTTCAGTCCGGAACCGCGTGCCTGCTACTGTCGCAGGTTCGAATCCTGCCTCGGGCATAGATGTGTGTGCTGTCCTTAGGTTAGTTAGGTTTAAGTAGTTCTAAGCTCTAGGGGATTGATACCTCAGAAGTTAAGTCCCATAGTGCTCAGAGCCATTTTTGAGGTTGAATGTAGGAAGGACCAAAGTGATGAAATTCAGGAAACGCAAAGATTCTGTCAAAGTATCATTGGAATGAGACACTTCGAGTCACGGAAAATATTTTAGATAATTAACCAGAGGAAAATATCTGTGGATAAAGGACTTTTTAAAAAGGTGGAAAGTTTGTTGTCAGTAGAAATAATTCCAATTGGTCGAAGAAAGAGATCCGCCAAGTGTTTGGTCTGGAGTCACAACTTACTTAGTAGCGAACCATTGTCAGTCGAAGGAAGAAAAATACTCGTTAGGTTTGAAAAGTGACTGTCAAGCAAAAAGGACTGACAGAATGAGGAATGAAGAAGAGCAGAGTAGTGAAAACTATTGGCAATGATAAACATGAGGAAAAAAATCTTGACGGGGACTTACGTATCTCGGAGAAGAGAAGGAGAGAAAGACGTCGCGAAATATTGGATGACATTCAAAATGGACGAAATTACCACTAAACTATGGAAAGAAAGGAATAGTCTTATGGTGCTATTGACTGGGAGATCCCATGGAATAGGTTTAGTCGCGTAATCGGTTCTCTTCCTCTGACCACAGGTCAGTTGGTGATACGTCGAAGACGGAAAAAATTACAGCATTTTATTATAACGGAATAGTCTTTCCTGATCACTGAACAGCTTTATCGATTATTATCAGTTTCGAATCTCAGAGTGAGCTACACTGGTGAACAAAATTAAAGCAACAAATTGCTGTTTCCCCGTCCTGTGTCTAATTCATGATGTTAACTATCAACCAGATATCCATACGATCGTGTTCTGCACAGAAGATGGCTTTCTGGTCAACAGACAAGCATGCCAACGATGGCGTCAGGGCACCTATGGAACGAGGAAGTGTTTGCCGGGTAGCTCCGCATCCACAATCGCTGTGTACACAGTCACAGACGTATGGCACAGAGAAGTGCCTACTAAACTCTTTGCGGTACAGGGCCATAGAGAGGAAGGAAGCGGGAGAGTTGCAAACTGATGTGGTCCAACGGCTTAATGTGAATAATTCTGTTGTTTCTCGTATGTGGTGACAGTTTATAGAGTCCGAAACCGTGTCCTGAATACAAAGGCAGGGTCGTCGACATGTGACTTCAGGAGAGAGGACCGTTATTTGCCTGTAAGGGCAGGGTAGTACTGCTTTGGTACTGCACGGAAACTGGCTTGTGAGTTCGCAGCATCCACTGGACATGTTGTATCGAGGCAAACGGTGTGCAGAAGGCTTCGGCAGAATGGCCTTTATTGTCGGAGACCTGCTGTATGATTACATCTGACGCGTCTTCACAGAGGAGAACGTCTGGTTAAAATGGAGTCATCAACATATCACCTGGGCGGTCGAATAGCGGGCCAATATTGTTTTCACAGATGACTCCCGCCGGTCGTCGTGGCCGAGCGGTTCTAGTTCCTTCAGTCCAGAACCGCGCTGCTGCTACGGTCGCAGGTTCGAATCCTGCCTCGGGCCTGGATGTGTGTGAAGCCATTAGGCTAGTTAGGTTTAAGTAGTTCTAAGTCTAGGGAACCGATGACCTCAGATGTTAAGTCCCATAGTGCTTAGAGCCATTTGGTTTAGATGACTCCCGATTTAGTCTGGAGAGTGGTTCTCGATGAATTCGAATCTCGAGGAAACGTGGAACACGATTTCAGGACCAAAACATGGTGGAAAGAGACCAATGTTGTGAAGAGCCCTAATATTGTTGGCAGGGATTGTTCACCACTTGAACTCCTCTTCATGGAATTGTGCAGGTGATCAGGCAAGGTTTAACTGCTATCAGGTATCGTGAGGAGATCTTGAGACCTCATTTGCAGTTGTTGCGATGTGCTGTGGGCACAGACTTCGTATTGATGGACGACAATGCTCAACTTCATAGATCACGACAGATTAATGTTTCCTTGGAAATGGAAGATATTGCACGCACGGCATGATCTGCTCTATTTGAATCCCTCAGAACAAGTCTGGGATGCACTAAGGAGACGGCTTGCATCACGTCAGCATCCACCAACCACTCTCCAAGACTGCGAGGAGCTCGGCAGGTTCAAATGGCTCTGAGCACTATGGGACTCAACTTCTGAGGTCATTAGTCCCCTAGAACTTAGAACTACTTAAACCTAACTAACCTAAGGACATCACACACATCCATGCCCGAGGCAGGATTCGAACCTGTGACCGTAGTGGTCTCGCGGTTCCAGGCTGCAGCGCCTAGAACCGCACGGCCACTTCGGCCGGCAGAGCTCGGCAGGGAGAATGGGCGTAATTGCCTCTACATGAGACTGATGACATTATTTACAGCATGCCTCGTTGTTGTCAGGCCTGTGACGCTTCCATACTGGGTACATTAACCAACTGTCGGAAAGTGTGTGCAAATCCGTTAAGTTGGAAAAAACGAAGCACATTTTTGTCTATCGTTAAGCATGCTGCAGTTGCTTACATTCTGTATTTTTTAGATTGTTTCCACTTTACTATAATCTATTAATATAGTTTTATGGCAAAATAAACGCAACTTTACAAATTTTCCGTTTGTCGCTTTAATTTTGGACACAAGTGTATATTCACGTCAGTATTGTCACTTGAGTACTGGAACGAACTGTTTTTTTGCAAGGAGCTTTTTGATCTGAGAATGACATCTACATCTACTAGTTGATTTTTTCCATAGTGTACAAATTATAGGGATCGATCGATGAGAGGGTACGGGACAAAATAGGTCTAATGAATTTATGTCCGAAAATGCATGGTTTTCATGCTAGAGACCAATTATTCAATCATACTTCGTTACAGAGACTGCGGTGTAATATGCGCTGTACCATGCAGCCACAGTTACGGTACGCATGGTTTCCTCCCAGAGATTGGTACTGTTCCTCATACGACATGCCCTAGCGCCCTCTCTTGCCATAGTAATTGGAAATGTGTCTGATTCACTCCTCTTGCTAACTCAGCTGGTAGTGGATGTGATACAGCGTTGTACAAAATGGTTCCGTATTCGAATGAAGAGCTTGCCGACATGATGTTTACTTACGGAAAGACAAATCGCAACGGGCGGAAGGTAACAAGGTTGTATCAGGTTCAAAAATGGTTCAAATGGCTCTGAGCACTATGGGACTTAACATCGGTGGTCATCAGTCCCCTAGAACTTAGAACTACTTAAACCTAACTAACCTAAGGACATCACACACATCCATGCCCGAGGCAGGATTCGAACCTGCGATCGTAGCGGTCACGCGGTTCCAGACTGAAGCGCCTAGAACCGCACGGCCACACCAGCCGGCGGTTGTATCAGGCAACCTATCCTCGCCAACAACAAACACAGTATTCAATGTTTGCAACAGTGTTTCGCCATTTGTCTGAGACAGGGTCGTTTCAGGAAGCAGGAAATCATGGAGGACGTACTCGAAATGTTCGGACACCAGACTTGGAGGAAACTGTGATTAACACTGTGGAAGGAGACCACCGTGTCAGTACCAGGCCGTTGGCCCGCTGATACAAGTTAAGCCAGACGACCGTATGGAACATTCTCCATGACATTTGGTACTACCCTTATCACTTACAGCGTGTGAAGGGCTTCCTAGCGACAGACTTCCCACATCGGAAGCATTTATGTCACTGGTTTCTTCACATGGCACCCACGATTCCGGGATTTCTGTTTTCCATCCTATTCACTGATGAGGCCACCATTACGCGGAGTGGTATTTTATCTTTGACAACAGTCATCTATGGGATAGCATGAAGAATCTCTATGGTATGGTGACAGCGAATCATCAGCATCGGTGCAACAGAATGTGTGGACTGGGATAATTGCCGACCGTATTTTGGGACGAGTCTTCCTTCCACATTACCTAACAGGCCGGAACTATCGGCGTTTCTTGCGAGTGACTTTGCCTCCCCTGCTTGAAGACGTCCCACTGATAATTTGCAGTGTTATGTGGCTGTTACATGATTGTGCTCCAGACCACTTCTCCATCAACGTCCGGACGCATCTCAATCGTGTCTTCCCTGGTCGATGGATCGGAAGAGGGGGCCCAGTTGCATGGCCAGCTCGTCCACCGGATATCAACCCTTGCGGTTTCTGGTTATGGGGTCATCTCAAAAGTGTCGTGTATGCAGAGCCCGTTCCAGATGTAGTGATACTGGAGCAGCTTATTCATGCTGCCTTTGAGACTGTTCGGGTGCAGCCTGGCCGATGTGAACGCGCGAGGCAGAACTTGCTAAGGTGTGTACACGCATGCGTTGAGGCACGCGGAAACCATTCTCAATACATACTGTGTCTGTGGCTACATGGTGCAGCGCGTATTAGACCGCAGTCTCAGTAAGAATGTATGATTAAATAAACGGTCTCTAGCATGGTTCAAAATGGTTCAAATGGCTCTGAGCTCTATGGGACTTACCACCTGAGGTCATCAGTCCCCTAGAACTTAGAACTACTTAAACCTAACTAACCTAAGGACATCACACAAATCCATGCCCGAGGCAGGATTCGAACCTGCGACCGTAGCAGTCGCGTGGTTCCGGACTGAGCGCCTTAACCGCGAGACCACCGCGGCCGGCCTCTAGCATGGAAACTGTACATTTCCTGACATAAGTTCATTAGACATTCTTTGTTCCGTATACTCTCATCGATCAATCCCTAGACGTTGTACACGGTGGAAACAAATCCCCCTTTATATACGTAATACTCAGGCCACTGTACGGTGCATGGCGGATGGTACCCTGTACCACAACTATCGTTTCCTTTCCTGTTCCTCTTGCAAATAGAACGAGGGTTACAATCTATTTGCCTCCGTATGAGCCCTAATTTCTCGTATCTTATCTTCGTGATCGCTACTCGAAATGTATGTTGGCGGCAGTAGTATCGTTCTGCAGTCTGCTTCCGATGCTGGTTCTCTAAACATTCTCAGTAGTGTTCTTCGTAATGAATGTTTTCTTCCCTCCACGAATTCCCACTTGAGCTCCAGAAGCAAATTCGTAACACTTGCATGCTGATCGGACCTTTCGGTAACAAACCTAGCAGCTCGCCCCTGAATTGCTGCGATGTCTTCTTTCAGTCTGACGTGGTACGGATCCCAAAAACTCGAGCAGTACTCAAGAATACGTTGCACGAGCGTCTATATGCGATCTTCTTTACGGGTGAATCGCTCTTTCCTAAAATTCTCCCAATAAATCGAAGCCGACCATTCGCCTTCTCTACCGCAACGCTCACATGCTCATTCCATTTCATGTTGTTGTTGTTGTTGTGGTCTTCAGTCCTGAGACTGGTTTGATGCAGCTCTCCATGCTACTCTATCCTGTGCAAGCTTTTTCATCTCCCAGTACCTACTGCAACCTACATCCTTCTGAATCTGCTTAGTGTATTCATCTCTTGGTCTCCCCCTACGATTTTTACCCTCCACGCTGCCCTCCAATACTAAGTTGGTGATCCCTTGATGCCTCAGAACATGTCCTACCAACCGATCCCTTCTTCTGGTCAAGTTGTGCCACAAACTTCTCTTCTCCCCAATCCTATTCAATACTTCCTCATTAGTTATGTGATCTACCCATCTAATCTTCAGCATTCTTCTGTAGCACCACATTTCGAAAGCTTCTATTCTCTTCTTGTCCAAACTATTTATCGTCCATGTTTCACTTCCATACATGGCTACACTCCATACGAATACTTTCAGAAATGACTTCCTGACACTTAAATCAATACTGGATGTTAACAAATTTCTCTTCTTCAGAAACGCTTTCCTTGCCATTGCCAGCCTACATTTTATATCCTCTCTACTTCGACCATCATCAGTTATTTTGCTCCCCAAATAGCAAAACTCCTTTACTACTTTAAGTGCCTCATTTCCTAATCTAATTCCCTCAGCATCACCCGACTTAATTAGACTACATTCCATTATCCTTGTTTTGCTTTTGTTGATGTTCATCTTATATCCTCCTTTCAAGACACTGTCCATTCCATTCAACTGCTCTTCCAAGTCCTTTGCTGTCTCTGACAGAATTACAATGTCATCGGCGAACCTCAAAGTTTTTATTTCTTCTCCATGAATTTTAATACCTACTCCGAATTTTTCTTTTGTTTCCTTTACTGCTTGCTCAATATACAGATTGAACAACATCGGGGAGAGGCTACAACCCTGTCTTACTCCCTTCCCAACCACTGCTTCCCTTTCATGTCCCTCGACTCTTATAACTGCCATCTGGTTTCTGTACAAATTGTAAATAGCCTTTCGCTCCCTGTATTTTACCCCTGCCACCTTTAGAATTTGAAAGAGAGTATTCCAGTCAACATTGTCAAAAGCTTTCTCTAAGTCTACAAATGCTAGAAATGTGGGTTTGCCTTTCCTTAATCTTTCTTCTAAGATAAGTCGTAACGTCAGTATTGCCTATTTCATATCGCTTCGAAACGTTACACCAAGATATTTATACGAGGTGACTGTGTCAAGCAGGACACAACTAATGCTGAATCCGAACATTATGGGTTTGTTTTTCCTACTCATCCGTGTTAACTTACGTTTTTCTACATTAAGAGCCATCTGCCATTCATCACGTCAACTAGAAATTTTGTCTAGGTCATCTCGTATCAACCTACAGTCACTTATCTTCGGCACCTTCCTGTACACCACAGCATCATCACCAAACAACCGCAGATTGCTGCCCACCCTGTCTGCCAGGTCATCTAAGCACATAGAAAATAGCAACGGTCCTATCACATTTCCCTGGGGAATTCCTTATGTTATCCCTGTCTCCGATGAACACTCGCTGTGGAGGACAACATACTGGACCGAGCGAGTGGCTAGCACGCTGGACTTGCATTCGGGAGGACGACGGTTCAATCCCGCGTCCGGCCATCCTGATTTAGGTTTTCCGTGATTTCCCTAAATCGCTCCAGGCAAATGCCGGGATGGTTCCTTTGAAAGGGCACGGCCAACTTCCTTCCCCGTCCTTCCCTAATCCGATGAGACCGATGACCTCGCTGTCTGGTCTCCTCTCTCGCAACAACCCAATCCAACAACATACTGGTACTATTGCTTAAGAGGTCTTTGAGCCAGTCACATACCTGGGAGCCTATTCCGTATGCACATACCTTCGTTAACAGCCTGCAGTGGGGTACCGTGTCAAATGATTTTCGTAAATCTTGAAATATGGAATCGGCCTGTTGCCCTTCATCCATAGTTTGAAGTATATCATGTGAGAAAAGAGTAAGATGGGTTTCGCACGATTGATGACGGAGAGAGAAGAAACGAATAAAAGAAAAAAAAATGATATCAGATGCAATAACAATGATGAGTAGCTACAGAAAAAGCTAATGTACGCAGGTGGATAAAGAATAATGAGTTTTACGAAACAGCAGTGCAGGCTGTTCAGCTAGAGTCTTGACCAGTTAGGAAGGTATAACTAGAAAATATTATTGTTAATTTAGGAGATAGGGCATAAGCTGTCTTTTACAGTTGGAGATATGAGTCAGCATGTTGTTAGGGAGATCCTTCCAGAGTCTAATCGCTGCCACAGATTAAGATTTAGAAAACAAGCATTGTGGTGGAATATAATGGAATAGGCTTCGCTCTGTTGTTGATGAATGCCATGCTATTCAGACAATGTTGCTGAGATTGAGGCGAAATAGGATGAATTAATTAGGTGGTAAATTAGATAGAATGCATGGAAATCTGTGCGGTTGTCTGCACGTAACTATGCACCTGCATAGGACCGTGAATTGGGATAATATTGACGAACGTTCCTTATATATGCCTAGCGGACTTTTTTGAGGGGGGGGGGGGGGACCTTACTGTAGCCCGAAGCCAAAAGCCTGTTACGTATTTATAGTTTGCACACTTTAACCGTATGTCCACCCCAGTTTAGAGTTCCCTCTAATTTTGCTCTAAGACTCTTCGCTGAAGAAGAGAAATTCATATCTGGCCTTTTTAACACTAATTAGGGAGAGGAGTGGGAGGGGCGGAGGGCTGGAGATGAGACTTTATTGACCGACAAATAGCGACTGGGCTTACTTCTATGCGGACTGTGAACATTCACAAACCGCTCAACTACCGCTGCCCACCTCTGCAAACTAACCTGCACTCCACGAACAACTCAGTGCCATGTCTTCATGTTCCATTAAGAAAGAACTGAAGCGCTTCCTTTCCTCATCTTCTTAAATTTTTTCTCAAAAATTAACATACGCCGGCATTTTTCTCTGTCAAATAGTGAAGGAAATGCTCACTGCCTCGTCCAATTCGGCTTGTTTCTCTATCAATTTTTCAGTCGGTATCATTGTACTGTTTTTCCCTCTTCTCTTCATTACATATTTTCTGTCACTTCCCTCAGTCTTCCTCTCCATCTATCTTTCCTCTCACTTCATTGCTACCATGGTTAACAGTCTAATTCTACCTATCTTATTATACTCTTCACAAAAAAGTATGTATTATGTTCTTTTCTATTAATTCATGGATTTCCAGCATGCTACATCATTGCATGACAGCAACTTTTGTTAACCAGTTCCATATAGCCAAAGTTGCAAGATTCACTCTTTGTATAATTGATGACTGGCATTTTCAAATTATCCTACGAGATGGGAAGTTGAAATATAATTTATCCGATAAACTGTTACAAATATTACTGAGTGCATGTGAGAGGATACAGAATGTATCTTACCGGGATATATCTTCCAGACTGACAAAACAGTATTCTCCGAAATAGCATATAAACCATATGAAGATTAAACAAACACGTGTAACGAAGTCAAGTTTAACCGTGAACAGTGACAGAACAAACATGTAACAGATAGTCTTCTACCTCCGCTGCCACAAAAAACCTCAGGTATCGGACGCCCCATGAACTGTCATTTAAAAGGATTTCTATAGTAGTGTGTTCTGTTTGGTTCGCTTCTGATTAAGTATTTTACGAGTATGACACATTTAGAAAGGTGATGATGATTTTTCAGCGTTATACTTTTTCGGTTTCTCTCCACACTACTTTATGGTTTACAACGAATGATGTTACGTGTCGGTGTAGCATACGACTTTTCTTTGTATGCGACGTATGTGGCGCTGCTGCTCTTTGCTGTTCGCTGGTTTTAAATGCCCTGCTGTTTTTCAAAAGAACAAAAAAAATTAAAAGGGCTTAATTGTGGTAGTTGACTTGTATCTTTATTGTATTAATTTATTATCCCTGATGATTGGAAGTAGTAACGAAGATACACCCTACATCCTGATAGAGTGCCCCCTGTCTGTTTCCTTGTGGCAGCGGAGAAAGAAAAATATCAGTTATATGTTTCTTCTGTCGCTGTTCATCGTTAAATTTGGCTTCGTTATACATGTATGAATAATCCTGACGCGGTTTATATGCTATTTTATAAACTGTCGTTTTGTATGTCTGCTACATATATCGTGGTACGATAGTTCTGTACCTTGTTATATGCACTCAATAATTTCTGTAGCAGTTTGTCGGATAAATTGTAATTTTAACTTTCCGTCTCGCAGGATGATTTGAAAATGGGTTCAGTTAACACGAAACTAGCGATCAATTAAATGAAATGTGAGTCTTGCAACATTGTCTGTTTCTGTGTCGGTCTATTATTTTAGTTTTTACTTTTTCCGTCATAAATATTTCTCAGTCTTACATATCATAATAAATGTAAGAACTTCTGTAACACTAGTCTCATAACACATTTCTTGACAGAATATTAAAATTCCTTGTTGAATGTAGTAAAAGGCCTTTATGTTGCCATTATAAATAAATTAGACACGCACAGGTCCGCACAGACAGTTCCGATGGTTGTTTTCAAGGTATCTGATAAGGATACAAAGCTGTCATTGGATTGATCAAAATACCCGTTTATACCGTTTGCATTTTCAGATGTGATGCCATTTTCGAATGTTTGAATAGTATAATCCATCTAAACGGCCATTGTTGTGTTAGAGTGCAAACAGTCATCAAATTACACAACAGAAAAAAACACCTGGGTTTCCCAGGGCTTCACTTTTAAAGACGTGAACCAAATGAAGCTTGAATAGCTGTGATGTAGCATTCCACTTAGGTGTGTGAGGAGGCACTGAACTGTGTATAACGAGTATTTATATTTCCCACATGCTGTTCGAGAGTGGAACGGTAGATAAATAGTCTAAAATGGTTCTACGAACATTCTGCAAATCACTTAAATGTGGACAAGTTTTTTCATAGCCTGAAATTTAGTAAAAGATATAACCATTAGCCATCTTGTCTGTTTATGATCAGTCATTTATTTCCACAATCTGTGATCATAATGCAAACAATTATTATTATTATGATCGCAGATTGTGGAAATAAATGACTGATCATAAACAGACAACGCAAACAAAGAAATCCTTGGGTAACAGAAGAAATATTGAATTTAATTGATGAAAGGAGAAAATATAAAAATGCAGTAAATGAAGCAGGCAAAAAGGAATACAAACGTCTCAAAAATGAGATCGACAGGAAGTGCAAAATGGCTAAGCAGGGATGGCTAGAGGACAAATGTAAGGATGTAGAGGCTTATCTCACTAGGGGTAAGATAGATACTGCCTACAGGAAAGTTAAAGAGACCTTTGGAGAAAGGAGAACCACTTGCATGAATATCAAGAGCTCAGTTGGAAACCCAGCTCTAAGTAAAGAAGGGAAAGCAGAAAGGTGGAAGGAGTGTGTAGAGGGTCTATACAAGGGCGATGTATTTGAGGACAATATTATGGAAATGGAAGAGGATGTAGATGAAGATGAAATGGGAGATATGATACTGCGTGAAGAGTTTGACAGAGCACTGAAAGACCTGAGTCGAAACGAGGCCTCGGGAGTAGATACCATTCCATTAGAACTACTGACAGCCTTGGGAGAGCCAGTCCTGACAAAACTCTACCATCTGGTGAGCAAGATGTATGAGACAGGCGAAATACCCTCAGACTTCAAGTAGAATATAATAATTCCAATCCCAAAGAAAGCAGGTGTTGACAGATGTGAAAATTACCGAACTATCAGTTTAATAAGTCACGGCTGCAAAATACTAAGGCGAATTCTTTACAGACGAATGGAAAAACTAGTAGAAGCCGACCTCGGGGAAGATCAGTTTGGATTCCGTAGAAATGTTGGAACACTTGAGGCAATACTGACCCTACGACTTATCTTGAAAGCTAGATTAAGGAAAGGCAAACCTACGTTTCTAGTATTTGTAGACTTAGAGAAAGCTTTTGACAATGTTGACTGGAATACTCTATTTCAGATTCTGAAGGTGGCAGGGGTAAAATACAGGGAACGAAAGGCTACTTACAATTTGTACAGAAACCAAATGGCAGTTATAAGAGTCGAGGGGCATGAAAGGGAAGCAGTGGTTGGGAAGAGAGTGAGACAGGGTTGTAGCCTCTCCCCGATGTTATTCAATCTGTATATTGAGCAAGCAGTAAAGGAAACAAAAGAAAAATTCGGAGTAGGTATTAAAATCCATGGAGAAGAAATAAAAACTTTGAGGTTCGCCGATGACATTGTAATTCTGTCAGAGACAGCAAAGGACTTGGAAGAGCAATTAAACGGTATGGATAGCGTCTTGAAAGGAGGATATAAGATGAACATCAACAAAAGCAAAACGAGGATAATGGAATGTAGTCGAATTAAGTCGGGTGATGCTGAGGGTATTAGATTAGGAAATGAGACACTTAAAGTAGTAAAGGAGTTTTGCTATTTGGGGAGCAAAATAACTGACGATGGTCGAAGTAGAGAGGATATAAAATGTAGGCTGGCAATGGCAAGGAAAGCGTTTCTGAAAAAGAGAAATTTGTTAACGTCGAGAATGGATTTAAGTGTCAGGAAGTCGTTTCTGAAAGTATTTGTATGGAGTGTAGCCATGTATGGAAGTGAAACATGGACGATAAATAGTTTAGACAAGAAGAGAATAGAAGCTTTCGAAATGTGGTGCTACAGAAGAATGCTGAAGATTAGATGGATAGATCACATAACTAATGAGGAGGTACTGAATAGAATTGGGGAGAAGAGGAGTTTGTGGCACAACTTGACTAGAAGAAGGGATCGATTGGTAGGACATGTTGTGAGGCATCAAGGGATCACCAATTTAGCATTGAAGGGCAGCGTGGAGCGTAAAAATCGAAGAGGGAGACCAAGAGGGGAATATACCAAGGAGATTCAGAAGGATGTAGGTTGCAGTAGGTACTGGGAGATGAAGAAGCTTGCACAGGATAGAGTAGCATGGAGAACTGCATCAAACCAGTCTCAGGACTGAAGACCACAACTACAACAATGCAAACAAAGGTGTAAAATCAAACTAGCTTTTAAATTAAGTGTGAATTGCATAATAATTATCAGATACCTGAAAGATTCGCGTTTACGTTAACTGCTAATAAAGAGGTGACTTCTGTCTCAAGAATCGAAAACGCAAAATCATGTAATAAATGCAATTTCTTAGCGAATTTTGTCAGATGAACTACTTGGTCATAGGTGGTTTGAAATATTTGAAATTTTCCGCAAATAAACGTGGACAAACAAAATTTCGATTACTGGTATTACGAAAACAACGCAGAAGTAGATCTTGGAAAGAGAATGTGCGTCTTACGCGTTTAAAAGATAAAGAGCGCACATGTGAGCGAATTTACTTATCAGTCCCTTCGTAAGTATATTCTGGTGCCTATCCTATTGCCTCGCTGGTGTAAGATCCTTACAAGACACAAGCCGCGTGTGGCAACGTAGGAATCAGCCGTGGGACCTGGCATCTTAGAATAAACACTTGGACGCGACCTTCGCCGAGGTCGCTGACTGGAGAAGCTGAATCGATAGAAATCGAAATGCCTTCACTGGTTTTGCTTTCCGGTCAGTAACAACTTAAGGTATCAGACGACGCACGGCGTCCAATATTTGAAAAAATAACACGATTGTAAACCTAATCACGCGCAAAATTTCAGCAATCGATTACGCATTGTCGCCTGAAACATACTGCGATCTGCTAGCTAACGTTCGCAGCGACTTAAAAGCCATCTATACCAGGGGATTCGTTGGTTTCTCTCGATTAAGCTACTCCTATCAGCCACAACGCGGGGAGTGTTCCTGGAACACACGTATGTGGTTAATTTCGGTTCTAATTCAACTCCCATTTTAAATAACTTGTCAGTTTGTCTGTAGTGTCGCCAAATATGGGTCTCGCGGCTATGAATGCACACGCTAGCGCTCTGCAACTTTCTGATCGGGAATTACATGATATGGCTTCAAAACCAGTGTTCAACGGATTTTGTAACTATGGAATTGGCGGGGAAAAGGATGTTAATCACAAGAAACACGTTAGAAGAGAGAAACGCTCTGTTCTCTAACGAGAAAATGCTACTGCCTCTCATCAGTAACAATCGCTATTTGTTAAAGAAAACAAGCGAAGAACGTTTTGAAAAAAATACCTGTTGAAGTTCTTGCAAAAGGAAATATTTCAGCCGAAAAGCTTTTATTATAGAAAATAAAAAGTATTTATTCTCTATTATTAATTAACTATAAGCACCTGTAATTTTCTGAAAATTAAAACTTTTCGTAGGTGACTATCTACGATTGTTAAATATTTCGAAAAAGCGTATTTGCGTGTTTCGGTTATTACAACCACGTTCCCAGGAGAAAAGCAGCGATCAAAAGTACAGTTCGTCGAATACGACCCAGCCAGATGTAGAATATATATATCTGTCATAAAGTCTGTCTGAACACCGTCCGTATAAAGGTGCTTTATCTTGGCACAATCACAGTAACTGTGCCAACATACAGCAGCAGATTTATATGGAATGTGTTCAGGCGGACTGCTGTTACAGATACGTATTTCTACACTTGGTTGTATCGTATTTGAAGGAGATGTATTTTTGATCCATTTATGTACTCAGCTTTTCTTCTGGGAAGATGGTTCTAATAATCGAAATCGGTTAAGAATAAACATATTATTGTGCAGCTAATGGCACAGATTTGCCTTTTTCAAAAATTAATTTTTTTAGTATTACCGATCAATTTCAAAGCACTGTTGATTCATCTTCTGCCACATAACGTGGAAATCGAAATCTTTTACATTCGCAAGTATATGTATGGAACGGCTACAACTCAACTAAGCAGTAACAGGATAGATTATAATAAGTCATGTCAGATGGGGCAAAGTCGGTATTAGTGGAGAAAACTACAATGAGAGGAACGACTCACCACCACCAGCCCATTGAAATGGTTAATCGCATGCAGAATGTAGCAGCAAATTGACGGTTGTCTGTGAGGTAACTGATTAACGAAGTGCGACGGAAGCGTATTAAAGGGGCGCCAGTAACTATAGCTATTTAGTGTGGTACTGTTAGGCACTGTAATGACTCGTACAGCAATACAGACAAACCAGGAGGTGGCGGACGTGATTCTCATCCATGCGGCAGGCATGAGTCAGTGGGAAGCAGCAGAAAAATACCACAGGCGACATCCGACCAGCGTAAGCCTAATCACGGAATGATTGGTCACTTAAGGGAGTGGACCACGGTGACGCTCTATGTTGGAACCGATATTCATGATCTCATTTTTTCAATAAAATAACAAACAAAATACAAAACTGATTTTAGACCATTATTGTACACCCTTAAGATTTTATTATCTATTTTTTTAAAGCAAAAAACTTACACCAAGGGAACACCACACGACATCGACGAAAGACTTTCCCGCCGGCTGGTGTGGCCGAACGGTTCTAGGCGCTTCAGTCTGGAACCACGAGACCGCTACGGTCGCAGGTTCGAATCCTGCCTCGGGCATGGGTGTGTGTGATGTCCTTAGGTTAGTTAGGTTTAAGTAGTTCTAAGTTCTAGGGGACTGATGACCTCAGATGTTAAGTCTCATAGTGCTCAGAGCCATTTGAAAGACTTTCGCGAACTGCGAGGCCGGTTGGTGTGAGGTCCGAAAGTCACAATTTTCAACCCAGAACAAAATTTCAAAAACTGCTTTGAAAATAATCATATTGTCTAACGTAGTACCTAGGGATATTTAAAATAATGGTTTTAACGGACTGGCGGCACTCTGAAATAAAAATAAATTTTTTTCATCAAGAAATTCGTTTTAAAAACGCGTACAAAAATGTAAATTAGAACTTTACGCAAAAATATTACGTACTAAATGGAAAAAGTTACAAAAAGGTGTATGTAGCTGCATTTATGTTTCTTGAGTTATACACCCGCCAAACCGAAAAATGTTGTTTTGAGAAAACAAGCATTTAAAGTTTCAACGTAGGTGTTTTTTTTAATACTGAAATTGGAAATTGAACAAACCTTTAATCGGCAATGACAGCACTGTACAGCTGGACTTTTTTTCGCCGAAGTCGAAGCACGCCAGCTACATATAGTCTGCGCCCGCGAGCTCGGCTTCAGTTCACCGCCGGCAATGGAGGGTGAAGCTTTGGCAATGCCAGCCACTCGTGCTGGCGAAACGTCAGAAAAATCATTAGAATTAGATGAACGTCGGCCGAAGAGCCCGAGACAGAAGCCAATAGGCAGTTTGTCTATAGACAGTGTTCACGACAAAAGACGTTCCGGACGATCACGCACAGCAACAGGGGATACGCAATCAGGTAGTGAGTCCAGCTCGGCCAACGAGGAAGGCAGCACAGGACTGCAGCATCAGCCAAGCCTCTGTACCCAGGATACTGTCCTCTTAAACATTTCCATCCCTATCGAACCCACTTTGTGCAATTGACCGGGCACTGAGGCTGCATTGCACTGTTAAGTTTCAGGCCGTCATTGCCCAATGATGTAGGGGAGTCAATGTTCAACCTAAATATTAAATAAGCCAACTTTATGTACCTTTATCTTTGGAACAGTTGAAAATAACAATCTAAAATATTTACAGATAACGTATCCGTGTTATTTGTGTCTGCTGAAGATACAAAAGAAGCATAGATACAATTTTTTAAAAATTATGCCATTTTATCACGAATATTTGTATATGTAAGCTCCTAGATTCACACCTATTCAAATAACTATCGTGATTGTGTTTCACTAGGTACGGTATGTTATAACAGGACAGGTCACAAACTTTCATGTAGCAGTCACAAGTAGTTTTTGTTATCTAGGCACGTAAAGTGTAAAAAAGTCATTTTGAGTAAATCGCATTTAAAGTTAAAAATGTTAAAAAATCACTCATACTTTTAAATTAAAGCTCAGGAGTATCCATTTTCATCTTATTTCCCACGCTCCGCTCTCTAAAAGCTTCTTCCTTCTTGTTGACATTGCTTCTTTGGTGGTAAATCCGGCTGCACGCTGCCCCTTGGCAAGTCTCGAGTTGTCTAATAATTTCAACCTCTCTTCAGCGTAACAGCCTGGTGTGACGTTAAGATCCTCATGCTTTCATCATTAAATGTTAATACAGCACCGCTAATTCCCCTTTTCAGTGTAGTTAACCCTACAGGCATATTTTTGGGCTCTCTTGTCCAGATAACATTATTGAAAGACTCTTTGGGTTTGGACGTCCGCCCATGTAGATACTTTAGGAGGAGGTCTGGGTGAGTCAGGTTCTTACAGATTCGCTTGATAGCTCCCATAACAGCTTCAGGAATAGAGTTCGAAGCACACTCCTGAAACTACAGCCATCCGAAATTTATGCCACGATTCAGATCCAAATAAGTAAAGTGAATGTATCTGTTTCCTGTCAGTTAAGAGTTTGTGAAAGTATGAGGCGGAGAATGCTTTCTTCATACGTTCTAAATCAGTCCCGATATGCCTGATGGCCATTCCAAAATGCTACTGAAGCCGATCTACTGTTTTATCATTCTGTTGACCCCCTCAGTGGCTTGCCACCTGACGTTGTGTTGGTGCGAAGAGTCAGTTTTAATTTTCTGAGGCGTGTGCCCACCCTGTTTGCACATGTCCACCACATTACAGCTTTTTAAAGGACATCATATTCGCTGTTGGCTGTAGAAATTATTTATTTTACAATTGCAATTTCGGTCTTTGGGCCCTTCTCAAGTAGTACAGCAAAAGCTAAAAGAATACGAAAATGAAGTACCGAGTGTGTCTTAACAATTGCACAAACATGACATGTTGACAGTAACAAATTACAAAAATGATGGAAATTATACATCACTTGTATTTTGCTTTAGCACATATCAGATTCTAAAATCCTCCATCATGAATACATATGATTGTCAAAATAAGCCTTTTCACTGTAGAATCAGAGTAACATTAGACGAGTGCGAAGCTCTGCACATCGTGAAATGGCGTAAATTACGTGAAATATTACCAGTGTTAACATCTTTCACATAAACCGCTGCAATCTTCTAACACATATTTACGTGTGAACTAAGGCCGTTGAAGCGAAAATACGTTGAGAAGTCAGACTGTCTTTGCCTTAATCAGAGATAGTACATTCCAGCGATAACTGTTGTAAGCGTCATATCATAATATCTCTTTTCATCTATTGACTACATACGACTTTGTAAGTGATTGTATAGTTGTAAGGTCCAAGGGAACAAGATAGTATATATGCCGGAGACTTTTAAAGTCTAATACGTTCTGCAGCAAAATTTAGGTGATACGTTATTTTCACCTACATTTTTGTAATGTACTACTGTCTACATGTCATCTTTGTGTAATTCTGTATACACGCTCTGTATTTCGTTATTGTGTTGCTTTAGCTTCTGCGTACCATTTCAAAGAGGCCCAAAGTCCGAAATTTGAATTGTGAAATAAATAATTTCTACAGTCAGTGGCGAATATGATGTCCTCTAAGAAAGTCCACGTGACTGCAAAACCAGACCATGAGAAGTTAATCAGCATTACAGTTTCTTTATTCTCAATTTTTCATGTGGATCTGCTTCAGATACACTATTCTAGGCTTTAGAATCGCATATGAAGAGATGCATGTCCGAATTTAGGTACCTTAGTTTCAGAGATATACAAATAATATAATGAAATTAAAAATTTGATACTTCTGAACGTCACATAAAAGATAAGTAATAAACCATTCTATGCATTAGAGAGTGACAAATATTCTAAGATTTGTTTTGGAAAATGTAAATTGTATTTTTTTTTTTTTTTTTTTTTTTTTTTTTTTTTGCCTGCAAGCTCTCCTTAATACACGAATAGCATCGTTCGTCTCTTTGTATTTTCGATATCTCCACTAGTTAAGAATTTGTCCTATGGGCGAAGACTAGAGAATCACCATTTGTTTCTTGCAAATTTAAAGACCTGTTACTTGATGTTTTAAAACAGGTCGTACACCTTCAGTTTTCTTTTGTCACATTTTTTCTAGTTTTTTCCTTTGTTTTGTTTTTATCTGCAACTTTTGACAAAGAATAATACCTTTTCTTTAAAAAAACAACAATTTGAAGTGGAAATATACATAAAATTTGGTTGTTTTAAGAAGAACGTAAAAATTTGACAGGATAGAAGAGAGATTCGTTAGTGCCATCACCGATTGTGATTGGCGGTGAATACGTCGGAATGGTTTCTGTTGACCGCCAGTCAGAACAAAAATATTTAGTTAGTAGTAGAGAAACGGTTTTCCTAATCCTATGCTTTAACGTTAGGTACTCATCGGTGTACAACTTTGGTTGTTTTCTTGGATAGATCGCCGGCACCTTACACTACAATTACTCTAGTATTCACTGTCCTTATCTATTATTTGACAGAGCTGTACAATTAGTCAATGTATTTTGGCATGTTATGTCGATTCGTAATTCTATGTGTCTTATTTGCTGTTACGTCTCGACGTCCTCTGCCACCTGTTCCTCTTCAGTGTCACTGTTTTCGTTGTCACTGTGGGCGCCGCTGTCCACCCTCTGGAGATTGTTATTACGTCGCATACAGGCATGTCTGTTCTGTCGTTTCTGCAGGTACTCCTCAAGTGTTGTTTCTGAAATACTGTTTGTTAATGCATTTGGTTGTGCTCATTTTTCTTCAACTCTTATTGCTGTGTATATTTCTTTTCCTGTTTCTGTGTGGTCTAAGTGTAGCATATGTCAATTACCAATGTAGGATTTACATGAAATGTAATCGCAGTTGCGAATATGGACAACCGTCAGGTGTATAATGGAGTGATTCCAATGGAAATTTGTGCCGCACCGGGACTCGAACCCGTATATCCCGCTTATTGTGACCTGTCGCCATAACATTTCTCTCTCTCTCTCTGTTCATTTCGTACGTTATTGGTCGTTTCAATTGGTCTAGGTGGACGTTACGTAACACCCGTTCAAGTTCATCGTTGATTCCTTCACTCAGATTTTTTTTTCAACACAGGCCAGTCAGCCCTCTGACCGAACATGCTGAGCTACCGAGCCGGCTATTCGAGCACAACTCACGGGCAGACCTAAACTTCCACATGTGGTCAACCATGTGTGTACAACACCAGCACTCCCACATCCATTATGTATGAAACTTCCTGGCAGATTAAAACTGTGTGCCGGACCGAGACTCGAACTCGGGACCTTTGCCTTTCGCGGGCAACTGATCTACCATTGCTCGCAGTAATAGAGCAGTTCCCCGTGAAAGCCAAAGGTCGCGAGTTCGAGTCTCGGTCCGGCACACAGTTTTAATCTGCCAGGAAGTTTCATATCAGCGCACACTCCGCTGCAGAGTGAAAAATCTCATTCTGGATCCATTATGTATATTCCCGTAGAGGAGAGACATTTTAATTGATAGTGGCTTGCCCGCTATCGGCGGATAAACGCGATACTGCAGTGCTAGAAATGCGACGCAATTTTCATTCGGACATAATTCGTATCTCTGAACAACATAGTATCGTATTTAGCCGTCCAAAGGAACATTGGATCGTATTTATGAAACACACAGGCACTGCAATATCGAATGTAGACTTTGTCCTATGGAATATGAATTTCGAACCACTCTCTATGTGCGCCTAGTCATTTCAAACAGATGCTAATCTGATCAGAAATAAATGCTAATTTTAAAAATAGATGGTACATTTTACAGTTCGAAGTAATGGTATAGCTGCAGATGTAGATGGATGTCTAGGAACGTAGCGGTCTTAGTTCCTCCGAGTAGCAGACTTTGCTCCTCCGAGCTGAGGGCAGCCGCACCAGAGTTGGCGATGCGCCTGGCGGGAGAGACGCCGAAAACGGCCGGATGCCGTCTCGCAAGCGGCGGCTGTTAGTTTTAACGAGGCGACATCTGGGCCAGAGCGGGGCGTGGTGCAGGGCGTGACCCCGCGAGCGGCGGTATAAAAGCCGGCGGCAGCCACCCCGGAGGCATCGCACCACTCACCCCGGTCTCAGCAGCAGCAGCAGCAGCAGCAGACATGACGGCAACCGGAAGGACGGCGAGGGCAGCGGCGGCGGCGGCTCTGGCGGCGCTGCTGGTGGCGGTGGGGGCGGCGGAGGCGGCGGCCGGCTTCCTGGCCCCCGCGGTCGCCTCGCCGGGGCCGCCGCTCGCCTTCATCCCCCACCCGCACCCCGCCTTCAAGGTGGCGCCCGCCTTCACGCTCGGCAGCGGCAAGACGCTGTACGCCAGCGCGCCCTCCGCCGGGGGGCAGGGGGCCGGGGGCCAACAGGGGGGCAGCGGGGGGCAGCAGGGGGGCAGCGGGGGCCAGCAGGGACAGGGGCAGGGACAGGGCCAAGGGCGGCAGGGAGGCGGCGGCCCCCAGTACGTCGTCCCCGGCGCCGTGCCCGGACAGGACGTCGACTTCGACCCGCACCCCCAGTACAGCTACGCCTACGACGTGCAGGACACACTCACCGGTGACAACAAGGCGCAACAGGTACCACAACCACTCATCTTACTGTAGTCTTCTACTAACACATGTTTCCCTTATTCTTACTCGCATTCGGGAGGACGACGGTTCAATCCCGCGTCCGGCCATCCTGATTTAGGTTTTCCGCGATTTCCCTAAATCGCTCCAGGCAAATGCCGGGATGGTTCTTTTGAAAGGGCACCGCCGACTTCCTTCCCCGACCTTCCCTAATCCGATGACCTCGCTGTTTGGTCTCTTCCCCCAAACAACCCAACCCTAATTGGCTCTGAGCACTATGCGACTTAACTTCTGAGGTCATTAGTCGCCTAGAACTTAGAACTAATTAAACCTAACTAACCTAAGGACATCATACACATCCATGCCCGAGGCATGATTCGAACCTGCGACCGTAGCGGTCGCTCGGTTCCAGACTGAAGCGCTTAGAACCGCACGGCCACTCCGGCCGGCCAACCCTAATTCTTATAGCTCCTGCTAGTTTTCTTTTCTATCCTGTTTTTAGTAATACTTCATTCTACTTCATCTTAACATCTATACATGTTACGAGGTGAAGTCTCCCCCTGTGTTTTTCTATCTATGTGAATACTAATCTCAGGAACTACTGTACGCATTTTGAAACAATTTTGACTAGACGACTTTCTGTTTACCACTATATATTATAAGCAAGTAGTCCGCCAAGCAGCAACGGGACAGTAGTCTGCTAGGAAGTCTTTTTTGGTGGTATTGGGCTGGATTGTAGCCTTTAATGGAAACGAAATGTGGAAGAGGAGTAGTTCAGACAAGAAGGGAATGGAAGGTTTTGAAACAGAACAATGCAGAAACTTGCATAGGTAGATCAAGTAAGTAATAAGGAGGTAATAAACCTAACTGGGAGAAAAAAATTATGGCACAACTTGACTGAAATACGGGATCAGTTGATAGGTCACATACTGAGGCGTCAAGGAATTGTCAATTTGGTAGAGGGAGGCCAAGTAGGTTCAAATAAGTGTAGGTTGCAGTTGTTATTCGGGGATGAAGAGGCTAGCACAGGATAAGGTGGACATTTACATAAAACCAGTCTTTGGACTGAAGACGACAACAGTCGTTCTACATCCACCACTACGTTTCCGCTTGTATCTTTTATTTCTTTACATTTTAACCATTTGCTACTCGGCAGCGCTTCGAAAGTATCGAAACATTTCCCCTCTTTCTCTTTGACAGTCTATTTTTTTTTCTTTTTTGGTAGCCGAATAATGTGAAGATTATAGGACAATTACTTTTATGTGTCAGATTACAAAAATACAATATAGACTTCTAGTCGGGACACGTGAATGCAAAATTAAGGAAAACAAGGGGTATGCTGCAGAAGAAAAGGAAAACGACATGCTGCTGAATGTTTTAAGATGACATCAGGAAGACTGTTAGAAATTAACAGTGAAAATGTATCTGACGTAGGTGATTGGAATATTCTCCTGAACACTATCAAAGATTATCGATATCTTTGGATCGAGATCCATTTCATGACATTACAATGTACGATGCAACCTTCATATAACTTTTCATCTTACTTCTTCAATACGTTCTCTCGTATGCTTCCTGTAATCTGTACTTTGTTTGCCCTTCATATAACTTTTCATCTTACTTCTTCAATACGTTCTCTCGTATCCTTCCAGTAATCTGTACTTTGTTTGCTGAACTGGCTTGTTGTTTGTTAGGAACTTAAAGTTTCGCAGAAGAGCTATAAATATTCAACAGCCTAGATCGCATAAATATTTCATTATTTAAGACAACCGGCTTTGGCAGACTTTACTGTCATCTTCAGGTCTTAAGAACCTTTTTGTTGTGGAAAATGTTCTTTTTACGTCGGACTTCACACCAAGTTGTCACGTGGATGAAAATCAGAACATTATAAACGGTCTGTCATAACTAAAATATTTAAGAACGTAAAGTAACTTGTGTAAACGGCCATGTCCATACATGCAGATCGCTGACAGATGCTTGTTATATCACAAAAACATAGTACCCAGTAGCACATCGGTTTACATAAGCTGGATATATTCTAAACAGTGAAAATCAACTTCAAAAGGAACAATGAGCTGGCTTAAGGTCCAACGCAAAGTGAACTCGTTTTACAACAACGAGATTTTTAAGTCCTGAAGATGACAGCAAACTTCGTCGAAAACGGTCGTCTCAAATACTGAAATATTTATGCGATCTAGGCAGTTGAATGTTTTTGAGAAATAAAACAGATCGCTCCTTCGGTATTCTCAAAATGAAGATACTGAATTCGAAGCACAGCTCAGAATAACTGTCGCGATTTGAGGGTTTAGGCGTGAAGTGTGAACAGCGGCGGTACGGTACAGGCTTCGGCAGCCCTTCACTTTCAGAGTGTAGCGGGAGCTAGGAGCAGACGGGTAAAGCTGGAGCGTGTTCCCGCAGGAAAGCCGGGACGGCGACAACGTCCAGGGCAGCTACAGCCTGGTGGAGGCCGACGGCTCTCGCCGCACTGTCGAGTACACGGCGGACCCCGTGAACGGCTTCAACGCCGTCGTCCACCGCGAGGGCGCCGTCGAGGGCGGCCGCGCCGCCGTCGCGCAGCCGCAGGGCCCAGGCCTCAAGCTGCACGCCTTCCAGGCGCCCGCCGTCGCCTCGCCGCTCGTGGGCCGCGGATAGCCGCCCCCCGACACACCACCCTCCGCCACTCACCACTAGCCGCCAGCCCAGCCGCCGACGCGCCGCGCCGCCACCGCACTCCTATTTATTCTTGTAAGCCTCTTTGTAAATAAACTTGCTATGGGTTACGCTCAAAAAAGTCTCTTTACTCGGGCACCCACTCCAACATGTCCACTACCAGAACACTAGCGTACAGGTAACAAAGGCTCTAGAGTCGCAGCGGCATCACCACTTCTTTCATTCACTTTTCGTCTATAATATCGCACAACCTATTTGGTTATTGACAGCTACACACTGAGAACAAAATATTGGAAACCACACCTACAGAGAAACCCATACACTACAACCTAATACACTACTGGACATTAAAATTGATACACCAAGAAGAAAGGCATATGATAAATTGGACAAATATATTATACTAGAACTGACATGTGATTACTTTTTCACGCAATTTGGGTGTATAGATCCTGAGAAATCAGTACCCAGAGCAACCAACTCTGGCAGTAATAACGGCCTTGATACGCCTGGGCATTGAGTCAAACAGAGCTTGGATGGCGTGTACAGGTACACGCAGCTTCAACACGATACCACTGTTCATCAAGAGTAGTGACTGGTGTATTGTGACGAGACAGTTGCTCGGCCACCATTGACCAGCCGTTTTCAATTGGTGAGAGATCTGGAGAATGTGCTGGCCAGGGCAGCAGTCGAACATTTTCTGTATCCAGAAAGGCCCGTACAGGAAGTGCAACATGCGGTCGTGCATTATCCTGCTGAAATGTAGGGTTTTGCAGGGATCGAATGAAGGGTAGAACCACGGGTCGTAGCACATCTGAAACGTAACGTCCACTGTTCAAAGCGCCGTCAATGCGAGCAAGAGGTGACCGAGACGTGTAACCAATGGCACTCCATACCATCACGCCGGGTGATACGCCATTATGGCGACGACGAATACACGCTTCCAATGTGCGTTCGCCGCGATGTCGCCAAACAGGGATGCGACCATCATGATGCTGTAAACAGAACCTGGATTGATCCGAAAAAATGACGTTTTGCCATTCGTGCACCCAGGTTCGTCGTTCAGTACACCATCGCAGGCGCTCCTGTCTGTGATGCAGCGTCAAGCGTAACCGCAGCCATGGTCTCCGAGCTGATAGTCCATGCTGCTGCAAACGTCGTCGAACTGTTCGTGCAGATGATTGTTGTCTTGCAAACGTCTCCATCTGTTGACTCAGGGATCGAGACGTGGCTGCACGATCCGTTACAGCCATGCGGATAAGATGCCTGTCACCTCGACTGCTAGTGATACGAGGCCGTTGGGATCCAGCACGGCGTTCGGTATTACCCTCCTGAACCCACCGATTCCATATTCTGCTAACAGTCATTGGATCTCGACCAACGCGAGCAGCAATGTCGCGATACGATAAACCGCAATCGCGATAGGCAACAATCCGACCTTTATCAAAATCGGAAACGTGATGGTACGCATTTCTCCTCCTTACACGAGGCATCACAACAACTTTTCACCAGGCAACGGTGGTCAACTGCTGTTTGTGTATGAGAAATCGGTTGGAAACTTTCCTCATGTCAGCACGTTGTAGGTGTCGCGACCGGCGCCAACCTTGTGTGAATGCTCTGAAAAGCTAATCATTTGTATATCACAGCATCTTCTTGTTGTCGATTAAATTTCGCGTCTGTAGCACGTCATCTTCGTGGTGTAGCAATTTTAATGGCCAGTAGTGTATTTCAGCATCTTTATGTAGATGACATCTATATCTACATGGGTACTCTGTAAATCACATTGAAGTGCCTGGCGGAGGGTACATCGAACCGCCTTCACAATAATTCTTTATTATTCCTATCTCGTACAGCGCCCAGAAAAAACGAACACATTTATCTTTCGGTGCGATCTCTGATTTCCCTTACTTTATTATGATGATCGTTCCTCCCTATGTAGGATGGCGTCAAAAAAATACTTTCGCATTCAGAGGAACAAGTTGGCGATTGAAAAGTTGGGAGAAGATTCTGCCGCAACGAAAAACATGTTTGTTTTAATGATGTCCACCCAAATCCTGTACTCTCTCCCCTATTTCGCTATAATAGGAAACGTGTTTTTCTTCTTTGAACTTTCTCGATGCACTCCGTCAATCATATCTGGTAAGGATCCCACACCGCGCAGCAGTATTCTTAAAGAGGACGGAAAGCGTAGTGTAGGCTGTCTCTTTACTAGGTCTGTTACATTTTCTAACTGTCCTGCCAATATAACGGCCTTTGGTTAGCCTAACCCATAACATTTTCTATGCGTTCCTTCCAATTCAAGTTGTTTGTGATTGTAATTTCTGGTTATTTAGTTGAATTTACGGCCTTTAGATTTGACTGGTTTATCGTGTAACCGCAGTTTAACGGATTCCTTTTAGCACTTATGTGGATGACCTCACACTTTTCGTTATTTAGGGTCAATGGCCAATTTTCGCACCATACAAATATCTTTTCTAAATCGTTTTGCAATTTGTTATGATCTTCTGATGACTTTACTTGACGATAAACGAGAGCGTCATCTGTCATCTGCAAACAACCTAAAACGGCTGCTCAGTTTATCTCCTAAATCGTTTATATGCACGTAGAATAGCAAAGGGGCTATAACACTACCTTGGGGAACGCCAGAAATCATTTCTGTTTTACTCGCTGACTTCCCGTCAATTACCACGAACTGTGACCTCTCTGACAGGAACTCACGAATCCAGTCACATAGCAGAGACGATATTCCATAAGCACGCAATTTCACTACAAGCCGCTTGTGTGGTACAGTGTCCAAAGCCTTCGGGAAGTCCAGAAATACGAAATAAATCTGAAATCCCTTGTCAGTAGCACTTAACAACACTTCATGCGAGTAAAGAGATAGCTGTGTTTTACAAGAACTGTTTTCTAAATCCGTGTTGATTGTGTATCAGTAGACCGTTTTCTTCGAGGTAATTCATAATGTTCGAACACAATATACATTCCTGATTTTAAAAAAAATTGAAACCACTGGCTTTCGGGCCATGCTCATTAAGCTATCTTAATTGTGGAATGTCAGTTATGACGATATGAACGTAAAGACAACACGACACCCAGTACCCCATTGGCGAAAATCCCCGACCCTACAGAGAAACGAATTGGAGCCCCCCTCGCTTAGCAATCAGTCTTTCTGAGCACGCAGCAACCGAAGTGGACCTGCCTTCTAGATAAAACACTCTACCATGTACAGTAACTCTACACACAGTGAACCCCCAGATAGAATTCACCATAAATTCACAAACCAAAAACTATACACCAAAAATCAAACATTCCGATTACTCACAAGGAAGATGGTTAGCGCCAAATGCTACTTGCGTTGAATAAAACTCCCCTCAGTGACGACAACTAAAAAAAATCAGCTGCAAACAATCAAAATTGTGTATACATCCAGACTGAAGCAACGAGTGAAAGTTGTACGAAGGCTGGGATTTGAACCCAGGCCTCCTGCTCATTCGGCAGACGTGCTAACCGCTACGCCACCCTGTCGCAGTGGCTTGGCGCAATTGCGTGGACTACCCTAGCACGCCTGCCTCCTCAGTCCAAATTCCCATTCACACCTCGGGTCAATTGGTATTCCCCCTAAGCTCGAACAGCAATGCACAGGTTCTCCAACTGCACTAGAATAGAACCACAGCATTAAACGAAACGGGGATCCCGCATGAAACTCTGACATAGCTGCTTTAATCAAATAAAACTATATGGCTCCAAAGGCCTTTTCAACATTCAGACATGTATAATACACTACTGGCCATTAAAATTGCTACACCAAGAAGAAGTGCAGATGATAAACGGATATTCATTGGACAAATATATTATACTAGAACTGACATGTGATTACATTTTCACGCAATTTGGGTGCATAGATCCTGAGAAATCAGTGCCCAGAAAAACCACCTCTGGCCGTAATAACGGCCTTGATACGCCTGGGCATTTAGTCAAACAGAGCTTGGATGGCGTGTACAAGTACACGCAGCTTCAACACGATACCACTGTTCATCAAGAGTAGTGACGTGTATTGTGACGAGACAGTTGCTCGGCCACCATTAACCGGACGTTTTCAATTGGTGAGAGATCTGGAGAATGTGCTGGCCAGGGCAGCAGTCGAACATTTTCTGTATCCAGAAAGGCCCGTACAGGACCTGCAGCATGCGGTCGTGCATTATCCTGCTGAAATGTAGGGCTTTGCAGGGATCGAATGAAGGGCAGAGCCACGGGTCGTAACACATCTGAAACGTAACGTCCACTGTTCAAAGTGCCGTCATAGCGAACAAGAGGTGACCGAGACGTGTAACCAATGGCACCCCATACCATCACGCCGGGTGATACGCCATTATGGCGATGACAAATACGCGCTTCCAATGTGCGTTCCCCGCGATGTCGCCAAACACGGATGCGACCATCATGATGCTGTAAACAGAACCTGGATTGATCCGAAAAAATGACGTTTTGCCATTCGTGCACCCAGGTTCGTCGCTGAGTACACCATCGCAGGCGCTCCTGTCTGTGATGCAGCGTCAAGGGTAACCGCAGCCATGGTCTCCGACCTGAAAGTCCATCCTGCTGCAAACATCGTCCAGCTGTTTGTGCAGATGGTTGTTGTCTTGTAAACGTCCCCATCTGTTGACTCAGGGATCGAGACGTGGCTGCACGATCCGTTACAGCCATGCCTGTCATCTCGACTGCTAGTGATACGAGGCCGTTGGGATCCAGCATGGCGTTCCGTATTACCCTCCTGAACCCACCGATTCCATATTTTGCTAACAGTCATTGGATCTCGACCAACGCGAGCAGCAATGTCGCGATACGATGAACCGCTATCGCGATAGGCTACAATCCGACCTTTATCAAAGTCGGAAACGTGATGGTACGCATTTCCCCTCCTTACACGAGGCATCACAACAACGTTTCACCAGCCAACGCCGGTCAACTGCTGTATGTGTATGAGAAATCGGTTGGAAACTTTCCTCATGTCAGCACGTTGTAGGTGTCGCGACTGGCGCCAGCCTTGTGTAAATGCTCTGAAAAGCTGATCATTTCCATATCACAGAATCTTCTTCCTGTCGGTTAAGTTTCGCGTCTGTAGCACGTCATCTTCGTGGTGTAGCAATTTTAATGTCCAGTAGTGTATATGTATGCAGACTGAAGCGACAAATGAAAATTTGTGTGACGCATGTGTGGGAATCTGGATTAAAGAGGGCGGCATGCCAGGGTAGTCCATACAGTTGTATAAAGCCATTGTGCCAGGGTAGTGTAGTGGTTGGCGCGTCTACCTAGTGAGCAGAAGACCTGCGTTCCAACCCTGCCCTGGATACAAATTCTCATTCGTCACTTCAGTCTGCCTATATACATCATATATGTCTGAGGCTTGAAATGGTCTCTGGAACCACATAGTTTTCGTTTGATCATTGAAAATGGCTACAAAACAAATATGATAGACAGACTAAACCACGAAATTAAAGGAGAAACCAACACACAGCTGCCAACAGATCAACACACGAACAACCACAGGCACACGGGGCATAAAACCACGAACACACACACATTCACACACACACACACACACAAACACACACACACACACACGCATCTGTAAAAGGAACATCCACAACAACAAACATATGGCACACACTCACCTACAACAACACAGAAGCTCACAAGATTCGCAACGTATTCAAAATGTAAGGGCTGAAAATAGCCTACAGAACAGACAACTCTGTACCAAAGAAACTGAGGACAACCAAGATTAACATAGGGAAACAGGACACATCTGTAAGCTACAAATCACATGTCAAGTCTGCAACTCAGTTTAAATTGAACAGACAAGTAGAAATTTGAAGATCAGATACGTTGAACACAGAAAGGTACTTAAGAGTAACAGCAGTAATTCAACATTCGCTGATCATCTCATGGACATGAAACACAGATTGACACACTTAAACACAGATTCAAAAATTTTTAAATGCAGCAACAGCCTTCCACAGAAACTAGTAACAGAAAAAATTTCTGTGTAGTGGAAGAAAAAGAAGTAATGAATGAATACACAGCAGTACCCATTTCTCAGCACGAAAACAGTCACACAACCCCAGTGTCACTGAAAAATTCGAAATTCCCGCAAAGGAAGACAGAAGAAGATGCGGATCAAGTGGACATGACGTAAACAGCGAAACAGTGTGGGTTTGAAGCACAACTTAACATCCCTGTAGAAGCATGAGAACGTAAAATCTACAAAAAGTGAGTACACACAATTTTCATACATTCCCCACTCTTCCCTCCAAACCTAACATTTCACAAAGACTATCAGCACATTTTCCAACACATTTTCGAAAACTGGTGTTGTAACCCCAAAAACAATTGTCAAAATTAATAACAACGACAGTTTGTTGACAACAGAGAGTGAAATAGTGACAGTAAAGCGATACATCTACATCTACATCTATACTCCGCGAGCCACCTTACGGTGTGTGGCGGAGGGTACTTATTGTACCACTATCTGATCCCCCCTTCCCTGTTCCATTCACGAATTGTGCGTGGAAAGAACGACTGCTTGTAAGTCTCCGTATTTGCTCTAATTTCTCGGATCTTTTCGTTGTGATCATTACGCGAGATATATGTGGGCGGTAGTAATATGTTGCCCATCTCTTCCCGGAATGTGCTCTCTCGTAATTTCGATAATAAACCTCTCCGTATTGCGTAACGCCTTTCTTGAAGTGTCCGCCACTGGAGCTTGTTCAGCATCTCCGTAACGCTCTCGCGCTGACTAAATGTCCCCATGACGAATCGCGCTGCTTTTCGCTGGATCATGTCTATCTCTTCTATTAATCCAACCTGGTAAGGGTCCCATACTGATGAGCAATACTCAAGAATCGGACGAACAAGCGTTTTGTAAGCTACTTCTTTCGTCGATGAGTCACATTTTCTTAGAATTCTTCCTATGAATCTCAACCTGGCGCCTGCTTTTCCCACTATTTGTTTTATGTGATCATTCCACTTCAGATCGCTCCGGATAGTAACTCCTAAGTATTTTACGGTCGTTACCGCTTCCAATGATTTACCACCTATGGCATAATCGTACTGGAATGGATTTCTGCCCCTATGTATGCGCATTATATTACATTTATCTACGTTTAGGGAAAGCTGCCAGCTGTCGCACCATGCATTAATCCTCTGCAGGTCCTCCTGGAGTACGTACGAGTCTTCTGATGTTGCTACTTTCTTGTAGACAACCGTGTCATCTGCAAATAGCCTCACGGAGCTACCGATGTTGTCAACTAAGTCATTTATGTATATTGTAAACAATAAAGGTCCTATCACGCTTCCCTGCGGTACTCCCGAAATTACCTCTACATCTGCAGATTTTGAACCGTTAAGAATGACATGTTGTGTTCTTTCTTCTAGGAAATCCTGAATCCAATCACAAACCTGGTCCGATATTCCGTAAGCTCGTATTTTTTTCACTAAACGTAAGTGGGGAACCGTATCAAATGCCTTCCTGAAGTCCAGGAATACGGCATCAATCTGCTCGCCAGTGTCTACGGCACTGTGAATTTCTTGGGCAAATAGGGCGAGCTGAGTTTCACATGATCTCTGTTTGCGGAATCCATAATTTCATGTTAGACCTAAAAATTTGCAAATTACATAACATAAACTTGGAAAAACCCTTATTAATTGCTGATGTCATACTGGAAGGTAGTAATTATAGCGGTACTGAGAATGTCAGACATCCAAGTGAACACCAGTACATAATAAAAAAGGTATATATTTTTCCTGCTAATATTTCTGTTAATACAGTTATTAATATATACCACAATCTCAAAACCTGTCATGTGTAATGATGCAAAAATTCTTTAAATTTTATTTAACAGAGAATAAGTGAGACCCCTGAAGATGGAGAAACTTGTCCGAAACATGTTTGAGTACTAAAACAAGAAAAAATGTTTCTGCTCGAGGCAGAACCACTTTTAGAAATTATATACACTCATGCTCATAAATTAAGGATAAAGCTGATACATGGTGAAACTACGCTCTGGTTGGCGGTTTGTGGGTTTAAATCACGAGAGGGTATTACCATGCGGTGCATTTGACCTGCGGTCGTCGCACGGAGGCGCTGGCAGCAGTCCACATACGCAGAGGTGTGTTGGTGCATGTCAGAGCACGGTGCAGCGAGTAAGTGTGCAGACGTTTCCAGACGTGCTAATGGTGACTGTGTGTTGAAAATGGCTCAAAGAACACATATTTATGACGCTATGAGGGGTAGAATACTAGGGCGACTGGGGGCTGGTCAAACACAGCAGGTCGTAGCACGGGCCCTCCATGTGCCACAAAGTGTGATCTCAAGATTATGGCAAAGATTGCCGCAGACAGGAAACATGTCCAGGCGCTACAGTACGGGACATCCACAATGTACAACACCACTAGAAGACCGATATCTCACTATCAGGGCCCGCAGACGGCCACGCAGTACTGCGGGTAGCCTTGCTCAGGGCGTTACCGCAGCCACTGGAACAGTTGTCTTCAGACACACAGTCTACAGACGACTGAACAGACACAGTTTATACGCCCAGAGATCTGCAAGGTCCATTCCACTGCCCCTGGTCACAGGAGAGCCGGTAAGACTGATGTCAAGAACACAGTACTTGGTCATTGGAACAGTGGTCCCAGGCTATGTTCACGGACGAGTCCAGGTATAGTCTGAACAGCGATTCTCGTCGGGTTTTCATCTGGCGTGAACCAGTAACAAGATATCAACCCCTTAAAGTCCTTGAAAGAGACCTGTATGGAGGTTGTGGTTTGATGGTGTGGGGTGGGACTATGATTGGTACACGTATAACCCTGCGTGTCTTTGACAGAGGAACTGTAACAGGTCAGGTGCATCGGGACGTCATTTTGCACCAGTATTCCCGCCTTTTCAAGGGTGCAGTGGGTTCCACCTTTCTACTAATGGATGATAACTCACGGTCCCACCGAGCTGCCATCGTGGAGTAGTACCCTGAAACAGAAGACATCAGGCGAATGGAGTGTCCTGTCTGTTCTCCAGACCTAAACCCCATCGACCATGTCTGGGATGCTCTCGGTCGACGTATCGCTGCACGTCTTCAATCCCGTACGACACTTCAGGAGCTCCGACAGGCACTGGTGGAAGAATGGGAGTCAATACCCCAGCAGCTGCTCGACCACTTGGGCCAGAGTATGCCAACCCGTTGTGCGGCCTGTGTACATGTGCATGGTGATCATATCCTACATTGATGTCGGGGTGCATGTGCAGAAAACAGTGGCATTCTGCAGCACATGTGTTTCGGGACGGTTTTCTCAACTTACCATCAATACCGTGGACTTACAGACCTGTGTTGTGTGATTTCCCTTTCTGCCTACGCTATTAACGTTAGTTTCGTGTAGTGCCACGTTGTGTAGCACCACATTCTGCAGTTATCCTTGTATTACAAGTATCATTCATGAATTAAAAAAAAAAAATTCATTTGGTTTGGGTTTATAGAAACATACTGCCTGCAGATTGGTGTGATATGATGTGATAGGTGGTTTAAAGTAATTATCGCCCCTACATGAAACAAATACGGACGAGGGTGGTGAAAATAGTAACAGTAAACATTAAAACGAAGCTGTACCACCAAACAAAGATTTAACACGCGTAGTCAATACGGATTCAAAACTATCGTTCTTGTGAAACACAATTAACTCTTTATTCACGCGATGGAATGAGTGCTTCGATAGGGGGCCTCAAATTGATTCCATATTTCTACATTCCCAGAATGATTATGACACCATTCTTCACAAGCGGCTTTTAACCAGACTGCGTCCATATGGAGAATCGTTTCAGTTGTGGTACTAGATTCGTGACTTCATGTCAGGGAGTTTGGCTGGTTGGTTTATTTGGGGGAGGGAACCAAGCAGCAAGGTCATCGGTCCCATAGCATTAGGGAAGGATGGGGAAGGAAGTGGCCCGTGCCCTTCCCAAAGAACCATCCCGGCATTTGTCTTCAGCGATTTAGGGAAATCATGGAAAACGTAAATCAGGATGGCCGGACTTGGGTTTGAACCATCGTCCTCCCGAATGCGAGTCCAGTGTGCTGACCACTGCGTCACCTCGTTCGGTGTCAGAGGTCACAGTTCATGGTGAACGATAGAAAGTCATCGACTAAAACAAAGTGATATTTATCATTGCCGAAGAAATATTCGTAATCTTTATAAACGATTCAGCACACAATTTGAGCATTCGTCTCAGACTGTATGCAGTTGATGCTGTCATTTAACGTCTAGAAAAGTCATCAGAAGATCAAAACCATTTGTAAGACAATTTAGACAAGTTACAAGCATGTCACGAAATATGACAATTGACTCTACATAATGAAAACAGTCAAATCATCCACATGAATACTACAGGGAATCCGTTAGATTTCGGTTAAATGACAAATCACACAAATCTAAAAATTGTAAACTATTCATCTAAATACCTGGGGGCTACAATTACGAACCTTACACTGGAAAGATCACGCATAAAATGTTGTGGGGAAGAGCCGGCCGGGGTGGCCGAGCGGTTCTAGGCGTTACAGTCTGGAACCGCGGCACCGCTACGGTCGCAGGTTCGAATCCTGCCTCGGGCATGGATGTGTGTGATGTCCTTAGGTTAGTTAGGTTTAAGTAGTTCTAAGTTCTCGGGGACTGATGACCTTAGAAGTTAAGTCCCATAGTGCTCAGAGCCATTTGAACCATTTTTAATTGTGGGGAAGGCGAACCAACGACAGCGTTTTATTGGCAGAATACAAGCAGCAAGAACTACTAAAGAGATTCCCTATACTACGTTTGTTCCTATACTACGATTGCCCGCCCTCTTCTGAAGTACTGCCACGATGTGTGGCTTCCTTACCAGATTTGATTGACGGAGGACATCGAACACGTTCAAAGAAGGGCAGCTAGTTTTGTACTATCGCTAAATAGCGAAGAGAGTATGGCGGATAGGATACACGAACTGGGGTCCCAATCATTCAAACAAAGACGTTCATCGTTGCGACGAGGTTTTTCACGAAATTTCAGTCACCGAATTTCCTCTTGGAATGCACAAATACACTCCTGGAAATGGAAAAAAGAACACATTGACACCGGTGTGTCAGACCCACCATACTTGCTCCGGACACTGCGAGAGGGCTGTACAAGCAATGATCACACGCACGGCACAGCGGACACACCAGGAACCGCGGTGTTGGCCGTCGAATGGCGCTAGTTGCGCAGCATTTGTGCACCGCCGCCGTCAGTGTCAGCCAGTTTGTCGTGGCATACGGAGCTCCATCGCAGTCTTTAACACTGGTAGCATGCCGCGACAGCGTGGACGTGAACCGTATGTGCAGTTGACGGACTTTGAGCGAGGGCGTATAGTGGGCATGCGGGAGGCCGGGTGGACGTACCGCCGGATTGCTCAACACGTGGGGTGTGAGGTCTCCACAGTACATCGATGTTGTCGCCAGTGGTCGGCGGTAGGTGCACGTGCCCGTCGACCTGGGACCGGACCGCAGCGACGCACGGATGCACGCCAAGACCGTAGGATCCTACGCAGTGCCGTAGGGGACCGCACCGCCACTTCCCAGCAAATTTGGGACACTGTTGCTCCTGGGGTATCGGTGAGGACCATTCGCAACCGTCTCCATGAAGCTGGGCTACGGTCCCGCACACCGTTAGGCCGTTTTCCGCTCACGCCCCAACATCGTGCAGCCCCCCTCCAGTGGTGTCGCGACAGGCGTGAATGGAGGGACGAATGGAGACATGTCGTCTTCAGCGATGAGAGTCGCTTCTGCCTTGGTGCCAATGATGGTCGTATGCGTGTTTGGCGCCGTGCAGGTGACCGCCACAATCAGGACTGCATACGACCGAGGCACACAGGGCCAACACCCGGCATCATGGTGTGGGGAGCGATCTCCTACACTGGCCGTACACCACTGGTGTTCGTCGAGGGGACACTGAATAGTGCACGGTACATCCAAACCGTCATCGAACCCATCGTTCTACCATTCCTAGACCGGCAAGGGAACTTGCTGTTCCAACAGGACAATGCACGTCCGCATGTATCCCGTGCCACCCAACGTGCTCTAGAAGGTGTAAGTCAACTACCCTGGCCAGCAAGATCTCCGGATCTGTGCCCCATTGAGCATGTTTGGGACTGGATGAAGCGTCGCCTCACGCGGTCTGCACGTCCAGCACGAACGCTGGTCCAACTGAGGCGCCAGGTGGAAATGGCATGGCAAGCCGTTCCACAGGACTACATCCAGCATCTGTACGATCGTCTCCATGGGAGAATAGCAGCCTGCATTGCTGCGAAAGGTGGATATACACTGTACTAGTGCCGACATTGTGCATGCTCTGTTGCCTGTGTCTATGTGCCTGTGGTTCTGTCAGTGTGATCATGTGATGTATCTGACCCCAGGAATGTGTCAATAAAGTTTCCCCTTCCTGGGACAATGAATTCACGGTGTTCTTATTTCAATTTCCAGGAGTGTATTTTGTTGACGTCCGCCTACACAGGGAGAAAAGATCGTGTCATAAAATAAGGGAGATCAGAGATTGCACAGAAATATTTAAATGTTCGTTATTCCCTCGCGCTGTTCAGAAGTGATCGGGAAGTAGTATGAAGGTGGTTCGAAGAACCATGTGCCGGGCATTTAAGTGTGAATTGCGAAGTTGTCACGTAGATGTAGATGAGAAAACAAACTGAAATCAGGAGATTTATGCAAGACAATTCATAAAATTGAGATAGAACACAGCAGAAAATTAGATAAAGTCAAGTAAAAAATTCCACTACAGACACTTCTAAAAGGGGAGAAGATAACTGTTCCTGGCTGACTACTTAGAGATAATGGATGACCATTACCAAGCCACTCTGCGATACACTAATTTCGTCACTTAATACTTTGTGAAGGTGCCCTAACATCACACAAAAAACAAAGACCCGAACCACACTTGCCTTACTATCAGCTAAAATAGAAGCCATGTGAGTAGTAGGGCAACAGGGTCTCCAGTGCGTATTCTTAGTGGGGGGTGCCTTTATCAGGGGCACATATGCAATCATGGACAAACCTATTGTTCTCCTTTGACTGACATGTCATTAACCTAGTGTTCTCCTTTGAGTGACATGTTCTTAACCTATTGTACTGCTAACAAGATCCTCCTTTTTGATTGACAGGACCTTAACCTACTGTTCGCCCCCTCCTAATCCACCCCTCTCAGGAAACCTCCAACCCATAACCCACCCCCTCCCTGTCACTGCTACAGGTACACTTTCAGGTCTGAGTTATTAGATAGTCCCTCTCACTCTTATCAATTTGATTGACTACTTAATAAATCAATCAAATAACTAACCTCTGGTAAACCACCTGCTCTCCCACCCTCCCTCCCAGAAATTGGTGGAAAAAGACTTCATTGATCGGTCATATGTCGTGATTGCTTGGAAATTTGAGAAGATTCAATATTGATTTATGTTTGCACTTGACCGTTATTACCTCCGATGTAAATTGTCCTATTGACTGCTTCTGCATATTTAGCTCCTTTATTTAATTGAGAAAACGTCGATTGTGGTGTCTGCATGTACCAAGTGAAGATGGGTGGAAGATACATTTGCTGGTTCTCTAGACATGAGAAACACCTTAGCTGATTTTGTAACTTATAGGGATAATTTGGAATCCGTTACATCACCGACATCGGTATTCGTGAGTGAAAATATCAGTTTCCTCTATTTTTTTCGAGTTTTCAAGTAAAGGTCTTCACAGACAGGATAAGTTTATAGTTACTCAGTGGTTTATGCCACGCTCCACTTCACTAAAGTTTTGAGTTTCTGAAGAAATAATTTCCAGCCTATATCTTCGGAATTATATTGCACAAGCAATACTGCTATGAAAGGGATATTGCTATGTGCCTGATATCAAAAAGTATCATGTAAATGGTATCATATTCTGCCAAACCATGTGAAATTACATACGTTTTTGTAATCCCAGAGTCTGGAGATGGGTGTAGAAAGAAAGCAAGCAAGCAGCACGGGGCCACAAAACAGCAACACCTTTGTGCTGAGGGTAACTGACCCAGACTTTGAACAACAGTTTTTGCTGTATTTGATCGAGTGTCTGGTGGTCGCTACTGCATGTCCTATCATGAGGGAGTTAAAGAGTAAGGACATCGGTAGTTGTAAGGGGAATGAAAGATTTTTTTTTACTTGGAAAATTATGTGTGCTATAGATACTGAAATTCGTTCCAGAACCAAGACTGTATAGAGGAGACATATCCTGTACATTGCTCAGTGTCAGACTGTGGCAGAAATCCTAATATTTAATTGTAGTTACACTGATAAATATGTGCCTGGTTCCCAATATTCTTGTGAGTCTGGAAATGACAGTAGAAAGTGCAGCAGCAAGCAAGGAGGCTGTGCCTGGAAACAGCATCTCAGCAGACGCCTTTGTTCAGAGCTGGAACTAGCCCAACCTTTGTACACCAGTTCAGAGGGTCTGAGAAAGCTTCCCATTTATGAAAATTTGGCTGGCAGCTCCCTCTGGGTGGGTGAATAGTGAACTAATACCCAGTTTTGCGTTGAGTTGCCTTCGGTACTGCGAGCGCCTCGTTTATACTCTGCGGAAATTTGAGAAGATTCAATACGATGAGTGTTTGCACTGGAAGCATTGATAGTGTTTGAACTTCTACCACTTAGGTCCTCCTGCCTCCCCCCATGAACCATGGATCTTGTCGTTGGTGCGGAGTCTTGCGTGCCTCAACGATACAGATAGCCATACGGTAGGTGTAACCACAACGGAGGGATATCTGTTGAGAGGCCAGACAAACGTGTGGTTCCTGAAGAGGGGCAGCAGCCTTTTCAGTAGTTGCAGGGGCAACAGTCTGGATGATTGACTGATCTGGCCTTGTAACAATAACCAAAACGGCCTTGCTGTGCTGGTACTGCGAACAGCTGAAAGCAAGGGGAAACTACAGCCGTAATTTTTCCCGAGGGCATGCAGCTTTACTGTATGGTTAAATGATGATGGCGTCCTCTTGGGTAAAATATTCTGGAGGTAAAATAGTCCCCCATTTGGATCTCCGGGCGGGGACTACTCAAGAGGACGTTGTTATCAGGAGAAAGAAAACTGGCTTTCTACGGATCGGAGTGTGGAATGTCAGATCCCTTAATCGGGCAGGTAGGTTAGAAAATTTAAAAAGGGAAGTGGATAGGTTAAAGTTAGATGTAGTGGGAATTAGTGAAGTTGAGTGGCAGGAGGAATAAGACTTCTGGTCAGGTGAATACAGGGTTATAAATACAAAATGAAATAGGGGTAATGCGAGAGTAGGTTTAATAATGAATAAAAAAAATAGGAGTGTGGGTAAGCTACTCGTACAAACAGCATGGTGAACGTACGAGGGTCAGTCAAAAAGTAATGCCTCCTATTTTTTTTTCTACGTTTAATTGTCAGGAAATTTAAATGCAATTACATAGGTTGAAAACCACAACATTGAGGATCATTTTGTCATTTTTCAATGTAATCTCCGCCCATCTCTACAGTTTTGGTCCATCTTTGAACAAGGGCATGTATCCCAGCACGGTAAAAATCACAGCTCTGCTTCCTAAGCCATTGACGCACGGATGTTTTGACGGCCTCCTCATCTTCAAAATGAATCCCACGATGAGCTTCTTTTAGTGGCCCGAACAGATGGAAGTCTGATGGTGCCAGGTCAGGGCTGTATGGGGGATGAGGCAAAACCTCCCATCCAATTTTGACAATCTCGTCAGAGGTGTGACGACTGGTGTGTGGTCTTGCATTGTCATGCAAAAGAAGAACATCTGCCATTGATTTTGTTGGGCGAACTCGCTGAAGACGTGCTTTAAGTTTGTTGAGGGTTGTGACGTATTGAACAGAATTTATTGTGCATCCCTGCTCCAAAAAATCAACCAGAATCACACCCTCTGTATCCCAGAAAACTGTTGCCATAACTTTCCCTGCCGATCGCACAGTTTTGAATTTTTTCTTCCTCAGCGAGCTTGTGTGACGCCACTCCATTGACTGCCTCTTTGATTCGGGTTCAAAAAAATGCACCCATGTTTCGTCCCCAGTCACAATTTTTTTCAGAAACTCATCTCCCTCCAAACGGAAGCACTGCAAGTGTTGGGAGGCTATTGTTTTCCTTGCCTCTCTATTCTGATCGGTTAACATTCTTGGAACCCACCGTGCACAAACTTTTGAGTACCCCAATTGTTTAATAATCGTGATCACACTGCCTTTACTAAGAGAAATAATGCGACACACTTCATCTGCAGTCACCCGACGGTCACCACGAATGATGTCATCAACTTGCTGAATGTTGTGTGGAGTCACTGCACTCACCGGCCTGCCGCTCCGCTTTTCGTCAGTCAACGGTGTTTGCCCTTCAGCTTCCTTACAACGACGAACCCATCGTCTAACAGTGCTGACATCCACTGTCACAACACCATACACCTTCTTCAGTCTTTCATGAATGCGTATGGGCGTTTCACCTTCTGCATTCAAGAATTCAATCACACAACGCTGTCTCAAACGAACATCGATGTCGGCCATCTTACAAACTTCTGCTGTGCTGCTACCTGTTGACACAGAAAGTTACTACTGCAGTGGATTGCAGAAGAAGGTTTGAGGAATGGCGCCAAATTCAAATTTTTCACTTAACTTAATTTCTTTAAGTAGAAAAAAAATGGGAGGCATTACTTTTTGACCGACCCTCGTATTATAGTGGCCAAGATAGACACGAAGCCCATGCCTACTACAGCAGTACAAGTTTATATGCCAACTAGCTCTGCAGATGACGAAGAAATTGAAGAAAGGTATGATGAGATAAAAGAAATTATTCAGGTAGTGAAGGGAGACGAAAATTTAATAGTGATGGGTGACTGGAATTCGAGAGTAGGAAAAGGGAGAGAAGAAAACATAGTAGGTGAATATGGATTGGGGCTAAGAAATGAAAGAGGAAGCCATCTGTTAGAATTTTGCACAGAGCATAACTTAATCATAGCTAACACTTGGTTCAAGAAACATAAAAGAAGGTTGTATACATGGGAGAATCCTGCAGATACTAAAAGGTATCAGATAGATTATATAATGGTAAGACAGAGATTTAGGAACCAGGTTTTAAATTGTAGGACATTTCCACGGGCAGATGTGGACTCTGGCCACAATCTACTGGTTATGAACTGTAGATTAAAACTGAAGAAATTGCAAAAAGGTGGGATTTTAAGGAGATGGGACCTGGATAAACTCACTAAACTAGAGGTTGTACAGAGTTTCAGGCAGAGCATAAGGGAACAATTGACAGGAATGGAGGAAAGAAATACAGTAGAAGACGAATGGGTAGCTCTGAGGGATGAAGTAGTGAAGGCAACAGAGGATCAAGTGGGTAACAAGACGAGGGCTAGTAGAAATAATTGGGTAACAGAAGAAATATTGAATTTAATTGATGAAAGGAGAAAATATAAAAATTCAGTAAATGAAGCAGGCAAAAAGGAATACAATTGTATCAAAAATGAGATTGATAGGAAGTGCAAAATGGCTAAGCAGGCATGGATAGAGGACTAATGTAAGGATGTGGAGGCTTATCTCACTAGGGGTAAGATAGATATAGCCTACAGGAAAATTAAAGAGACCTTAGGAGAAAAGAGAGCCACTTGTATGAATATCAAGAGCTCAGTTGGAAATCCGGTTCTAAGCAAAGAGGGAAAAGCAGAAAGGTGGAAGGAGTATATAGGGGGTCTATACAAGGGCAATGTACTTAAGGGCAATGTTATGGAAATGGAAGAGGATGTAGATGAAGATGAAATGGGAGATACGATACTGCGTGAAGAGTTTGTCAGAGCACTGAAAGACCTGAGTCGAAAAAAGGCCCCTGGAGTAGACAACATTCCATCAGAACTACTGACAGCCTTGGGAGAGCCAGTCCTGACAAAACTCTTCCATCTGGTGAGCAAGATATACGAGACAGGCGAAATACCCTCAGACTTCAAGAAGAATATAATAATTCCAATCCCAAAGAAAGCATGTGTTGACAGATGTGAAAATTACCGAACTATCAGTTTAATAAGTTACAGCTGCAAAATACTAACACGAATTATTTACAAACGAATGGAAAAACTAGTAGAAGCCGACCTCGGGGAAGATCAGTTTGGATTCCATAGAAATATTGGAACAAGTGAGGCAATACTGACCTTACGGCTTATCTTAGAAGAAAGATTAAGGAAAGGCAAACCTACGTTTCTAGCATTTGTAGACTTTTAGAAAGCTTTTGACAATGTTAATTGGAATACTCTCTTTCAAATTCTGAAGGTGGCAGGGGTAAAATACAGGGAGCAAAAGGCTATTTACAATTTGTACAAAAACCAGATGGCAGTTATAAGAGTCGAGTGGCATGAAAGGGAAACAGTGGATGGGAAGGGAGTGAGACAGGGTTGAAGCCTCTCCCCGATGTTATTCAATCTGTATATTGAGCAAGCAGTAAAGGAAACAAGAGAAAAATTCGGAGTAGGTATTAAAATCCAGGGAGAAGAAATAAAAACTTTGAGTTTCGCCGATGATATTGTAATTCTGTCAGAGACAGCAAAGGACTTGGAAGAGTAGTTGAATGGAATGGACAGTGTCTTGAAAGGAGGATATAAGATGAGCATCAACAAAAGCAAAACAAAGATAGTGGAATGTAGTCGAATTAAGTCAGGTGATGCTGAGGGAATTACTACTTAAAGTAGTAAAGGAGTTTTGCTATTTGGGGAGCAAAATAACTGATGATGGTCGAAGTAGAGAGGATATAAAATATAGACTGGCAATGGCAAGGAAAGCGTGTCTGAAGAAGAGAAATTTGTTAACATCGAGTATAGATTTAAGTGTCAGGAAGTCGTTTTTGAAAGTATTTGTATGGAGTGTAGCCATGTATGGAAGTGAAACATGGACAATACATACACTCCTGGAAATTGAAATAAGAACACCGTGAATTCATTGTCCCAGGAAGGGGAAACTTTATTGACACATTCCTGGGGTCCGATACATCACATGATCACACCGACAGAACCACAGGCACATAGACACAGGCAACAGAGCATGCACAATGTCGGCACTAGTACAGTGTATATCCACCTTTCGCAGCAATGCAGGCTGCTATTCTCCCATGGAGACGATCGTACAGATGCTGGATGTAGTCCTGTGGAACGGCTTGCCATGCCATCTCCACCTGGCGCCTCAGTTGGACCAGCGTTCGTGCTGGACGTGCAGACCGCGTGAGACGACGCTTCATCGAGTCCCAAACATGCTCAATGGGGGACAGATCCGGAGATCTTGCTGGCCAGGGTAGTTGACTTACACCTTCTAGAGCACGTTGGGTGGCACGGGATACATGCGGACGTGCATTGTCCTGTTGGAACAGCAAGTTCCCTTGCCGGTCTAGGAATGGTAGAACGATGGGTTCGATGACGGTTTGGATGTACCGTGCACTATTCAGTGTCCCCTCGACGATCACCAGTGGTGTACGGCCAGTGTAGGAGATCGCTCCCCACACCATGATGCCGGGTGTTGGCCCTGTGTGCCTCGGTCGTATGCAGTCCTGATTGTGGCGGTCACCTGCACGGCGCCAAACACGCATATGACCATCATTGGCACCAAGGCAGATGCGACTCTCATCGCTGAAGACGACACGTCTCCATTCGTCCCTCCATTCACGCCTGTCGCGACACCACTGGAGGCAGGCTGCACGATGTTGGGGCGTGAGCGGGAGACGGCCTAACGGTGTGCGGGACCATAGCCCAGCTTCATGGAGACGGTTGCGAATGGTCCTCACCGATACCCCAGGAGCAACAGTGTCCCTAATTTGCTGGGAAGTGGCGGTGCGGTCCCCTACGGCACTGCGTAGGATCCTACGGTCTTGGCGTGCATCCGTGCGTCGCTGCGGTCCGGTCCCATGTCGACGAGCACGTGCACCTTCCGCCGACCACTGGCGACAACATCGATGTACTGTGGAGACCTCACGCCCCACGTGTTGAGCAATTCGGCGGTACGTCCACCCGGCCTCCCGCATGCCCACTATACGCCCTCGCTCAAAGTCCGTCAACTGCACATACGGTTCACGTCCACGCTGTCGCGGCATGCTACCAGTGTTAAAGACTGCGATGGAGCTCCGTATGCCACGGCAAACTGGCTGACACTGACGGCGGCGGTGCACAAATGCTGCGCAGCTAGCGCCATTCGACGGCCAACACCACAGTTCCTGGTGTGTCCGCTGTGCCGTGCGTGTGATCATTGCTTGTACAGCCCTCTCGCAGTGTCCGGAGCAAGTATGGTGGGTCTGACACACCGGTGTCAATGTGTTCTTTTTTCCATTTCCAGGAGTGTAGTTTGGACAAGAAGAGAATAGAAGCTTTCGAAATGTGGTGCTACAGAAGAATGTAATGAGGAGGTATTGAACAGGATTGGGGAGAAGAGAAGTTTGTGGCACAACTTGACTAGAAGTAGGGATGGGCTGGTAGGACATGTCCTGAGGCATCAAGGAATCACAAATTTAGCATTGAAGGGTACTGTGGAGGGTAAAAATCGTAGAGGGAGACCAAGAGATGAATACACTAAGCAGATTCAGAAGGCTGTAGGTTGCAGTACGTACTGGGTGATGAAGGGGCTTGCACAGGATAGAGTAGCATGGAGAGCTGAATCAAACCAGTCTCAGGACTGAAGACCACAACAACATCAACAACAACAGGTCCTCCTGGGGTGGGCGCTCGTCCACGGCCGGTTGGCCTCTCTCTGGCTGACACATGCTTCTGCAGCTGCAGTTATGGGCCGTGTTTATGGCGGCAGTTTACTCTGTCGGCACTGCACTGCGGCACAGCGAGTATGTGGGATGTATTTGACGATCTGACAGTGCAATATGATGATCTGTACAAAATAATTTTTGCCGCTGAAAATCTCATCTAAAGGGAAAAAAAAGGCAGACAGTACTCCCACACTAGCTGGAGCAGCAGTTTGATGGTTAAATTCAGTAAGAGATAGGCTGTCCTATTAGGATCATCAGGAAGAATGCAACCGGTGTTATGCTGGGCTATGTTCGTGGACAGGTCCTGTTAGGTTCAGAATTTCCATGCAGACAAGTTGAGGCATCACGAAAGCTCCTACAAAAGCGACTATTAACTATTCCCGCAGCACTTTACTATTTCTGAGAGGCAGACTTGGCTCTTATTTACATAGAGATGTGACATCAGTATATGACCTGCGAGGGTGAGCCGCTATGCAAACATCTCGCTGAGGGTGATACACTATGCAAACATCTCTCTCAGTGTGGACCCACAGCTCTGTGTCATCATGCCAGCAACGGTGCATAGGTGAGCACATATTTCGACAGGTATTTCTCAGGTGTCATGTATGAAAGGGATGCTGCCGCCTCATCCTTGTGGGACCTGAATTGTCAGCTGCACGTGGTTTTTCAGCTGATGGCTGTATCATCACTACACGGGGTCTGCCGGTGCATCCTGACTCCTGGGAGCGTTTGTGATAGTGTCCTGCATGGTCCAGTGGACAGGGGATGGTGAGCGGTGCGTTCTTCACGATCGAACGATTTTTAACTGTGTAATCAGGTGTGATGTGTTTTTCCTGTCGGTATTCCTTGTGCACTCTGAATAAAAAAAGTAATGCGATCAATGTAATTATTTCTCATGAGACTGGCATCTTTCCAAACAGCAGAAAATGATGAGCAAGAGAAATCCATGTCCCGCAAAACCGATATTTTTATAAAAAAACAATATACCGAATTTTCCTTCGTGTGATCCTCCATCTCCACTGCATTGCCGCCAGTTTCCTGGCAGAGGAGGGGAGGGGTGGGCATGTGGTGGTGCAGGTGGTGATCGATTTCCTGAAAAATTCTTTAAATAAATAAATTAACTATATTCGATACATTGTTTGAATGCCCTAAATTGTTTAAATAAACATTATTCCAAACATTGCCTGAATTGTTTAAACAATATTCCATACACAGCAATCGATTTCCAGACGAATTCTGTAACTAAATAAATAAACTATATTCCATACACTGCCGTAAATAACTAAACAATATTCTATACATTGTCTAAATTGTGTAAACAATATTCCATACACTACAGTCGAATCCCCTCCAAATGACTCATCAACTGAGTCTTTCTCCCGCCGATTTCTAGGTGGGAGTGTGGAAGGGAGTGGGTTTACTGGAGGGGGAGTGGTTAATTAATTGATCAATTTAAGTAAATAGTCAATCAAATTGATAAGAGTGAGAGGGCGCCGGCCGCGGTGGTCTAGCGGCTCTAGGTGCTCAGTCCGCAGCCGCGCGAGTGCTACGGTCGCAGGTTCGAATCCTGCCTCGGGCATGGATGTGTGTGATGTCCTTAGGTTAGTTAGGTTTAAGTAGTTCTAAGTTCTAGGGGACTGATGACCATAGATGTTAAGTCCCATAGTGCTCAGAGCCATTTGAACCAGTGAGAGGGCCTAACCAATAATTCAGACCTGAAAGTGTACCTGTAGCAGTGAGGTGGAGGGGGCGAGTTGGAGGTTTCCTGAGGGGTGAGGGGAGTGGCAGGGGGTGGGGGAACATTAAGTTAAGGATTTGTCCATCAAAAGGAAGGATTCTTTTAGCAGAAAAATAGGTTAAGGACCTGTCAATCGAAGGAGAACAACAGGTTAATGATCTGTCAATCACAGGAGAACAATATGTTTGCCCCTGAGTGCATATGTGCCCCTGATGTAGGCAACCCGCACTAACAAAACGTGCTGGTAACCCTGTTGCCCTACTACTCAGATGCTGTAGGTGACTGAGGTGTGCACTCAGATCGTCATATAAAACACAGTAAATTATAATATGTTGAATTGACAGCTGTGTTTCAGTTTTTGACCCTCTGGTGGTTCCTCACAACACAAGAGACAACCATGCATCAGTGGGCAATGTTCCACTATCAGCTTTGTAAGTGTTGGTTCTCCAGTTCTTTGTGGTCGGAAGGAGGTTAGCTACGGTCACAATGACGATTTCACTGACTGCTACTTTTTCTCTGCAGTAGGAGCCACCAAGCCTCCTACCAACACATGGTCTTCTGAGCCAGTTGTAAGGGTAGCAGCCTGGAGGGGAAGTGAACAGCGAGTGGGAGGTGGAACGGAGCAAGCCTCTTTGGCAACTGAGTTCATTCATCAGGATCCCTATGTAGCCTGGATCCCAGCAGATAATTGTTCCTTTTTCCTGCCTTTGCTAGAGAAGGAGATAAAGCAAATAACGTAAAATGATGTAATGTTTCCTTATTTTATAAATTGTACCCTTACTACCATGACAAAATGCATTCGCGCAAATGAGTTATAATCTACGTAATTAAGTGAAACTTGATGACTGTATCGAAATCCAACAAGCCACAATCAATTATAAAAAATAGGATAGAAGATTTGTTTGGAGAAAAGCTCCTTCACATTTTACTCACTCTTGCTTGTTATATAGGAGGTATACGTGTGGTTCTCTTGTAATTTCATTTTCACTGAATAATCAACGAATATATTAGGAACACGTCTACAGTACTACAGTATCTTATAGATTTACCGCATATGCTTTTCTTAACATTGGGTATTTCTGTTCTAGGAAAGATGCCTCAAGAAGGATAATGTAGTACATTTTCGAAAGCTAACATACTGATTGCGTATTGTGTCTTGCTGTTTAAGCATTTCATTTCAATTAGAACCCACACATCTTATCACGAAGTCCGAATTTGTCTTAGTACCACTAATTGAGTGGAAAATAAGTAAACACTTTTTATGGACAACCTTCTTATCGAACAATGGTACGTTCCGCAACACCCACTGTCTGATACAATCGTCGAATAAACCAAGGCGATAGCAATTTTATCCTTCAGAAGTGAATTCAGCTCCAAGCAGGTCATTTATTAATTAAATGATAGACAAAAAATGGCTTTGTATATTTGAGAACCTTCATGACTCCATAAAACAAGAGCACATGTTAGGAGAAGTACCTTCAATTTCAAGGTGTTTTGTTTTGCAGTACTTCTAAGAAACTGCAGGTAAACAACTAGTTGACATCTCCTTATTTTTTATTCTGAAAGTCGCAGAAACAATTATCCTTAATGTCTGCACGAAACGGATGGGAAGAAGTTACAGAATAGTTGATATGCATTCGTAACCGAGCTTCAAGCTGGTGTGAAATTTGCAAAACCAAGAGAGCCACACGTATACCTCCTATATGAGGTCATCCTGACTACTCTTCGCAGGAGAGCTTCTGTAAAGTTTGGAAGGTCGGAGACGAGGTACTGGCAGAAGTAAAGCTGTGAGTACCGGGCGTGAGTCGTGCTTCGGTAGCTCAGATGGTAGAGCACTTGCCCGCGAAAGGCAAAGGTCCCGAGTTCGAGTCTCGGTCGGGCACACAGTTTTAATCTGCCAGGAAGTTTCATATCAGCGCACACTCCGCTGCAGAGTGAAAATCTCATTCTGGAAACATCCCCCAGGCTGTGGCTAAGCCATGTCTCCGCAATATCCTTTCTTTCAGGAGTGCTAGTTCTGCAAGGTTCGCAGGAGAGCTTCTGTAAAGTTTGGAAGGTCGGAGACGAGGTACTGGCAGAAGTAAAGCTGTGAGTACCGGGCGTGAGTCGTGCTTCGGTAGCTCAGATGGTAGAGCACTTGCCCGCGAAAGGCAAAGGTCCCGAGTTCGAGTCTCGGTCGGGCACACAGTTTTAATCTGCCAGGAAGTTTCATATCAGCGCACACTCCGCTGCAGAGTGAAAATCTCATTCTGGAAACATCCTGACTACTAGTTTGACAGCAACGTAGTAGGCAGATTGAAAGGCGCCAACCTCCGCCAATTCTTCCTCAGACAGTCGTCGCACCTACGAGGCGTGTTTTTAAAGTATGTACCGTTTCGAAATCCCACTGCCGCAGCACCGCGTCCGGCATTTGGCGCATGTGTGCTGTATACCACTCTCTGTTTTCAGGCCACAGACGCCATTACAGAGTCATTCGGCGTGTTTACGTTTGACTGTGAGTATTTCAACTGCCTCCTTCGACTGAGAATCCTGTCGACTGTGAAACACACGCTTTGATTCGTTTTCTTAGTACTAAAAGCGTGAAAGCGACTGACATTGATTGTCAGCTCAATAGGGAAAACATTATGAGCGACGGGACGGTATGAAAATGGAAGAAAGCTTTTAAAAATGGCTACGCAGAGGTTAATTAGGAGGCGACTTTCAGTCATTACTGACGATCTGGTGCAGAAAGTTGATGAGAAAGTGAGAGAGAACTGATGCGTTACGACTTTTAGTATCATATTATGAGTTTCTGCAAATGTCAAGACGTGTGCTTCATGCAAATGTTACAGAACGTCTAAACTATCGAAAGTTATGCTCACGTGGCAGTTTTCTGCGAGGCTTGTATTCAAAGCTGGTCGTACGATATGAAAAGAGCCTTAACATTGGTGGGAATTATTTGGAAAAATAGATTACTGTACGAGCTTTCATGTAGAAATAAAATTGCCAAGAAAAGTCTGCTTGTTTTATTTTTATTTCAGAATGGTTTTTACTTAAAAAACATGTCTCGTGTAACTTGAAAGTGGAGATACATTGCAGATCATGGGTTATTAGCAGGAATTGGAAGCAATGCAAACAAAATGTTAAAAGATCAAAGTGAGATTCATGAAGATTATGGGATGAAGAGCAGTAAGAGAAAGAGAATGTGCAAGATGAGCAGGAAGGAGGCAAAATAGCTAATATTAAGATAAGGCACATTAAAATTAGCCAAGCACTAGCTCTCAAGTATTTAGGAAACATGATGACAGAATATGTGTTACACCACAAGGATACGTCAGATTGTGGTAGCTAAGGAAGCTTTCATTAGAAGCAGGACTCACTATGTGGAAAGCTAAATAAACAGCTCAGGTTAAATCTAGCTAGGTGTTTTGCCATGAGTGTGGCACTCTATGGAGCACAAACCTTAAAAAGAGAGGAGGAAAGGAGGATGGGAACATTAGACACGTGGGTGTGGAGCAGGATGGAAAGGCTTAGTTGGGTACAGACAGTAACTAATGAAGATATACTGGAAAGAATGGAGGAGAATAAAAGACTATTCCAAGGTATAAGAAAAAGAAAGAGAAATGGGCTGTGTTACACAAAGCAATAGGAATGTTTGATGCTGAATGCACTGAAAGGGTTAGTGTATGGGACAAGAATGAAAGAAAAAAAAAAGCACTCCGTCTTCAGGCCAAAGTGGCCCATCGGGACTATCCGACCGCCGTGTCATCCTCAGACAAGGATATGGATAGGAGGGGCGTGTGGTTAGCACACCGCTCTCCTGGTCGTTACGGTGGTTTTCTTTGACCAGAGTCGCTACTATTCGGTCAAGTAGCTCCTCCGTTGGCATCACGAGGCTGAGAGCACCCCGACAAATGGTAACAGTACATGGCAGCCTGGATAGTCACCCATCCAAGTGCCGGCGATGCTCGACAGGGCTTAACTTCGGTGATCTGACGGGGACCGGTGTATCCACTGTGGCAAGACAGTTGCCTAAGAATGAAAGAAAAGAGAAGGTAAAAGGTGATGGATGAGATTAAAGTGTCTGTAAGATATGTGGAAATAAAGAGAGCAACAGAAGATAGAGGCACATGGAGTGCCACTGTATGAAGGCCTGCTTTCTTATAGAACACATTGTGATAGTGAAGTCACATATCATTTAGCAACTGTGTTTTCTCAACTTTGCTTGAGAAAATACATAGCTAGTGGCTTCTGGAGTAAGATTCTTAAATTGCTCTTTCCTGAGGCATGCCAGAGTGGATATGTTGTGAGAAGCCTGCGCAGTCTTGAATATGGGATAATTTACAACCCCCTGTTGAGCTGTGGATTTGTAGAACTGCACAGTGGAAAGCTGGCGCCGGCCGGAGTGGCCGAGCGGTTCTAGGAGCTTCAGTCTGGAACCGCGCGACCGCTACGGTTGCAGGTTCGAATCCTGCCTCGGGCATGGATGTATGTGATGTCCTTAGGTTAGTTAGGTTTAAGTAGTTCTAAGTTCTAGGGGACTGATGACCTCAGAACTTAAGTACCATAGTGCTCAGAGCCATTTGAACCTTTTTTTTTTTTGGAAAGCTGGATTGGTTCCATTGCCCAAGCATTGGAATGGGCCTTTGAAATTAGTACCTAGCTACCGCAAGTCCCCAGAATATTACTGGCGTGACGAATCTGCCCATGCTGCAGGCTGTTTCAAACAAGCTAAACTACCATTTTGCCTTCTCCAGTGTGGGGAAAATTTCTGGGTTTTACATTCTGGATCTTACCAGCAAATCATATTGATCAGCAGCAAAGGTGCTGTGATACCAACGACTGACAACACAGCAAATACAATGTACCATCCTGCAATTAGTTGACTGACATATAGTAAGCGATGGTGAAGAAATTTTAGCAGGGTTATCCTGCGTTTTGGTGTATTCAGGAAAACTCTTGCTCGTCACTGTGGCTAAAGTTATGAATCCTCTCCTCTAAATCGTTGGTTTTTTGGGACGGAGAGGGACATAGAGAAGATGGGAAGACTGCGAGCAGATGCATGACCATGAAGTCACATCGAGAGAGAGGCACCCGATCGCCAACCGGCATACATTGCTGAGTCTTGAGGTTCAAATGGCTCTGAGCGCTATGGGACTTAACTTCTGGGGTCATCAGTCCCCTAGAACTTAAAACTACTTAAACCGAACTAACCTAAGGACATCACACACATCTATGCCCGAGGCAGGATTCGAATCTGACTGAAGCTCCTAGAACCGCTCGGCCACAACGGCCGGCGGAGTCTTGAGGAAGTGTCACTTTTAGCGTTAGTGGTCCCTTTGCTCCGAGCAGCTCACAATTTACGAGGTTTATTCCGCAACTTGTGTTGCTGCTTAACTGATTTCATTTATCTGGATCTTCGATCCGTTTTTTTAACTTGTTGCATAGCAATCTTTTATTTATTTTGAGGTGCCTACCACTTGTTAACAGTACATTCTGTGCCTACTGAACTACAGTCAAGCAGTCATTTATTGTGAATTTGTATGTGTCAGTGTGGATCCTGTTGTGGAACTGACTTTATTAAACTCAGTTTGAGATACATAGCATTTTTTTGAGCTCAAAGTAAGCAATCATCTCACTCATAGTTGCTTCAAATAATTAATTGTAAATCATTTAATGGTGATACGAAATTGAGAAAATAAAGTCATACGTTACAACTTAAGATTGTTCAAAATGGTTCAAATGGCTCTGAGCACTATGGGACTTAACATCTTAGATCATCAGTCCCCTAGAACTTCGAAATACTTAAACCTAACTAACCTAAGGACATCACACACATCCATGCCCGAGGCAGAATTCGAACCTGCGACCGTAATGGTCGCGCGGCTCCACACTGTAGCGCCTAGAACCGCTCGGCCACCCCGGCCGGCGATGAGATGGTCAGATGAAGTTAACCGACCACTCATGTTCTGTTATTACCAAGCAACAAACTTAAGAACCAACACAACTGGATACAGATCACAAGTATACACAACATTTATCACCAGATACCCAGAATTAAAATTTTCAAGAGAACAACGACTAGCTGATCAGATCTGTGTAATAATCAAAAATAACAGGATACCCCAATCAGAATTAGAAAACATCAAACAACAAGTACAACAAATACTGGAACAAAAGAATGTGCTATCAGAAGAAGAAGAAAATACAGTAATGGACTCAAACATCCCAGAGCAAACAAACAAAGAAAAACACGCATCAATTAAACAATCAGAGGAAAACGAAATCTTAAGACAGCCACCAGAACAAGCACAAATAGAACACGAAGTGACACAAATGTTAGATACGGAAGAAAAATTTCAGCTGACATATATAGAATACAAAGACACAAATACAGACATTAGACCATTCTTGCATAGACCCCCAAATAACCCACAAGTCGAAACAACAATAAAAACTATCAACACAATCATACACAACAAAATAAATGAAAATACAACTATGGAAGAGTTACAACTACTGGTTTATATAGGAGCACTCACTACACTAAATATACACACTATGCAGAAATCAGAACCAACCAGCACACAGAAGAAACCCACAAAACCAGAATGGCAACACAGGCTACAGATCAGAACAGAAAAACTGAGAAAAGACATCAGACAGCTAACACAATTTATAAGAAATGAAATATCAGACAAAAAACGAAAAAGGTTAGGTAAAATTTCACAGCAAGAAGCGATAGAGCAAACAGATGAAAAGAAGCAGAAATTACAAGCACTGGCCAACCGAATTAGAAGATACAAGAAAAGTGAAAATAGATGGAAACAAAACCAAACATTCAAACAAACCAAAAGAAATTTTACCAGACAATAGATAACACACACATTAAGATAGACAATCCACCAAACATAACGGACAAGGAACACTTCTGGAGCAACATATGGTCAAACCCGGTACAACATAACAGGCATGCACGGTGGATACAAGCAGAAACAGACACATACAAGATGATACCACAAATGCCTGAAGTGATAATTTTGCAACATGAGGTCACCCGAGCAACTAATTCTATGCACAGATGGAAAGCCCCTGGAAAAGATAAAATAACAAGTTTCTGGCTAATGAAGTTCACCTCAATACATTCACATCTAACTAAATTATTTAACAGTTACACTGTAGACCCATACACATTCCCTGATACACTTACACATGGAATAACTTATCTGAAAGCTAAAGATCAAGCAGACACAGCAAACCCAGCAAAATATCGCCCCATAACATGCCTACCAACAATATACAAAATATTAACTTCAGTCATTACACAGAAATTAATGACACATACAACATAGAACAAAATTATAAATGAAGAACAAAAACGCTGTTGCAAAGGAGCACGAGGATGTAAAGAGCAACTGATAATAGATGCAGAGGTGACATATCAAGCTAAAACCAAACAAAGGTCGCTACACTACACATGCATTGATTACCAAAAAGCTTTTGATAGTGTACCCCACTCATGGTTATTACAGATACTGGAAATATACAAAGTAGATCCTAAATTGATACAGTTCCTAAACATAGTAATGAAAAATTGGAAAACCACACTTAATATCCAAACAAATTCAAATAATATCACATCACAGTCAATAGAGATTAAGTGTGGAATATACCAAGGAGACTCATTAAGTCTTTTCTGGTTCTGCCTTGCTCTGAACCCACTATCCAACATGCTAAATAATACGAATTATGGATATAATATTACTGGAACATACCAACACAAAATCACACATTTGCTATACATGGATGATCTAAAACTACTGGCAGCAACAAATCAACAACTCAACCAATTACTAAAGATAACAGAAGTATTCAGCAATGATATAAATATGGCTTTTGGAACAGACAAATGTAAGAAAAATAGCAGTCAAGGGAAAACACACTAAACAAGAAGATTACATATTGGATAACGACAGCGACTGCATAGAAGCGATGGAAAAAACAGATGCCTATAAATATCTAGGATACAGACAAAAATAGAAATAGATAATACAAATATTAAAGAAGAACTAAAAGAAAAAATGGCTCTGAGCACTATGGGACTTAATATCTGAGGTCATCAGTCCCCTAGAACTTAGAACTACTTAAACCTAACTAACCTAAGGACATCACATACATCCATGCCTGAGGCAGGATTCGAACCTGCGACCATAGCAGTCGCATGGTTCCGGACTGAAGCGCCTAGAACCGCTCGGCCACCGCAGCCAGCAAGAACTAAAAGAAAAATATAGACAAAGACTAACAAAAATACTGAAAACAGAACTGACAGCAAGAAACAAGACAAAAGCTATAAATACCTGTGCTATACCAATACTGACCTACTCATTTGGAGTAGTGAAATTGAGTAACACAGACCTAGAAGCACTCAATACACTTACACGATCACAATGCCACAAATATAGAATACATCACATACATTCAGCAACAGAAAGATTCACATTAAGCAGAAAGGAAGGAGGAAGGGGATTTATCTACATAAAAAACCTACATTATGGACAGGTAGACAATTTAAGAAAATTCTTTATAGAATGAGCAGAAACTAGCAAAATTCACAAAGCAATCACTCATATAAATACATCGGCTACACCATTTCAATTTCATAACCACTTCTACAACCCTTTAGATCATATAACATCAACAGATACGAAGAAAGTAAATTGGAAAAAGAAAACACTACATGGCAAGCACCCGTATCATCTAACACAGCCAAAAATTGATCAAGACGCATCCAACACATGGTTAAGAAAAGGCAATATATACAGTGAGATGGAAGGATTCATGATTGCAATACAGGATCAAACAATAAACACCAGATATTACAGCAAACATATTATTAAAGATCCCAATAACACACTTCAGTCTGTAACCGCGTGACCGCTACGGTCACAGGTTCGAATCATGCCTCGGGCATGGATGTGTGTGATGTCCTTAGGTTAGTTAGGTTTAGGTAGTTCTAAGTTCTAGGGGACTGATGACCACAGATGTTAAGTCCCATAGTGCTCAGAGCCATTTGAACCCAATACCACAACAGATAAATGCAAACTTTGCAAACAACAAATAGAAACAGTAGACCACATCACAAGCGGATGTACAATACTAGCAAATCAGAATACCCCTGAAGACATGATAATGTAGCAAAAATAATACATCAACAACTTGCCATACAACATAAACTAATAAAGCAACACATTCCCACATACAAGTATGCACCACAAAATGTACTGGAGAATGATGAATAGAAATTATACTGGAACAGAACGATTATAACAGATAAAACAACACCACATAACAAACCTGACGTCATACTCACCAATAAAAAGAAGAAATTAACACAATTAATAGAAATATCCCTACCCAATACAACAAACATACAGAAGAAAACATAAGAAAAAATTGAAAAATACATTCAACTGGCTGAGGAAGTCAAGGACATTTGGCATTAGGATAAAGTTGACATTATACCAATTATACTATCAACTACAGGAGTCATACCACACAATATCCACCAGTACATCAACGCTACACAGCTACATCCAAACGTATATACGCAACTTCAGAAATCTGTAATTATTGATACATGTTCAATTACCCGAAAGTTCCTAAATGCTATGTAACATATACCGTACAGTTTAAAGGAAGTCACGCTTGATCAATGTCATCGTCACTTTCCCTTTTTCACCAGACATAACGTCTGAGAAGGGAAAGAAATAATAATAAAAGTATTACACTGAATTTTTGAAATCAAGTCTCCAGTACAAACGTCATTCAGTGAATCAACTGGAACGCTCAACATGCAAATATATATAAAAGCAGTACAGACAAGCGAAATGGACATTTTCTATGGGATTAAGATCGCGTGATTTATGCGATAGGCTGCCTGAATGTTAGTCAAATCACAAAAGTGTACCTGAGTTTTCTGTTTGATGCTAGTCAGTTGTCAGGATGAGCATTACTGCAAAGGGCATTTGATTCTAAAGCATTATGTCAGGGTGAAAAACACTAAATAAATTACTTTTTCTCTCTTAACAACATGTGGGCAGGGTGGGTTCTTCCTTGGCTCGGGTATGAGGTAGAATGAAATAGCATTTTTACATAAGATAACTGTTATTGAAAGATTGTACAACTGTTCTCTTACTCGATTGTTCTGGCTGGGAGAGCGGCAGCTGTGTCGTTTGCGAAGCCTCTGCTGCGGCAGCGGCAGCATCTGATTACGCCTGGTGGTGTGTATCTCGTGTCGCCGTCTTGCCCAGTTGACTGGAGACGCGCTTCGTGCGGTGGCCTGTTTAATTATTGAGAACGAAGTCGTGCATCGGATGGTGATACCTTGGATGTGGCGTCCCAGTGTTTCTCTTCTCTGAGCGTCCGCGTGTGTCAGTGTTGTGCGTCGGCCAGCGGAGCGGCGCGTCGGGGGAAGACCAGTGTCCCGGACTCTAACAACGGACTCCAGCTTGCCAGTCTTCGGCTGTCCGATCTTCATCCCAGCTCACAGGTGACAGCTGATGTGAGGCCATCTCCTTCCCGTTCTCACGAGTCACCCGGGTACGTAAAAATCAGTCTTCAAATACCTTATAACTTCTGTCTTTTGGCGGCGATGCTGCTGCTTGCTATTCCATTACAGCGGTGGACTTGGTGCTTCTGTGTACGATGTGGTCTCTTCCTGCATGACGGTCTTCAGCACCAAAAGTGAACTGAAAACTACTTCTCCTCTTCTTGTCGGACCCACTGCGTCTCGCGTATTTATTCACTTCGGTTCACTGGAGGTGAACGACTTCACGGTCATTGCCTCTTCTGTCACGTTGAAAAGCTTCTCGAAGAATCTTCTTAACGTCGGTCATTGGCTCTTGGAATGTAGGCAAGGGCCTTTGATCACATGGGACAACTGAGAAACATGTGAGCCGGTCGGGCGATGCCCTGACGGCTGAATCGACAGCTTCCTGAACGTGATGACTTCATGGTCATTGGCTCTTCTGTCACTGCTGCTCTGCCCGCTGTTTGCCAGTGTGTAATTCTTCTAAACTAAAGTAAGTTTTTTATTTATTTTCTAATTTCTACTTCACATTTTTTCACTAATTTATTTACCTATCTTATGTACCACTCAACAAAAGCATGCGTTTACCCCTGTAAACACAGCTTGGGAGTTTGGAGCGTCCACAGCATACACAACATGAACCTGAAGAAGCCGGCCGGAGTGGCCGCTCGGTTCTAGGCGCTACAGTCCGGAACAGCGCGACTGCTACGGTCGCAGGTTCGAATCCTGCCTCGGGCATTAATGTGTGTGATGTCCTTAGGTTATGTAGGTTTAATTAGTTCTAAGTTCTAGGGGACTGATGACATCAGAAGTTAAGTCCCATAGTGCTCAGAGCCATTTGAATCGTTTTTGAACATGAAGAAATGGTAACACCTTGTCACCGAGCAATTAAACTCCTAGTTCATGTTCATTTTCGTAGTAAACTGATTGATTGGGCTCAAGTCATGATACGAAAAGCACTCCACGAACATCACAGAATCAATTCCAGCCTGATTACACCCTCCACGCATGTCAGGTTAAACGACACATTGCGCTGTTGGTGCAATCGATGTTCTTCCGTAACTGGAAAAAGAAACAAAATCAAAACCCCGCAAACCACGCCACACACTTTGAAAGTCTGCCGCCCAATCTTCCAATAACGTACTCCTTCCAGAAAGCCATGGTCCCGTCTCCCTACTACAAGGTCTCAGAAAAATCCTTGAAATAATAATCATTACTCCACTCTGAAAATCACTCACAGGCAATAACATCCCTGTGCACGATCAGTTCGGTTATCACTCCCACCAACCTACCATCCAACAAGCCCTGAGCTTGCTTGAGCTTATCTGTAAGATCAGGGCAAGGAGAAAGACCATAGGAACAGTTTTCCTAGTTACTGGAAAGCTTCTGCACCTGGCAAGATTTCCTCATTTATAATCTAGACCAGCTTGGATGCACAGAGCACCTATTCTGGATTATCACATCCTTCCTTAGAAAGCTGCAGGTTTTTGCAAGGAATGGTATTTGTTCTAGCCAGATACGATCAATTGAGACAGGAGGTTCAGTACTGTTCTATAGACACTTTGCCGTGATCTACAAACACAATTAGGTATCATGTGATGGGCTGTACATCGTATATATGAATATGTAAAGGAGACTGACATTGTCACGTACGTCTTGTAGATAATTGTTAACGCTTATTGCATGAAAGGTGACGGTGTGTCTTTATTATAAAAACAGCGTAATGAATGATTGCCTATACCAGTAGAGATTGGAATGCCAGTGGAGATGAAACGGCAGGCAGAACTCAAGCTCTGGGTGGATGGCCCGCACAGGTGTTGGTCCTGCTTAAACACAGGCTGTAGCTACACGGACGTCGTGGCACCTCAGCTCTGGAGAACAATAGGGTGACGGCTGGCCGCTATTATAGTAGGGGCCGAAAGAATAACTGGGTAATACTTCCGAAGTCTGAAAATCTTGGGCGCAGGTGAGAGTAACGAAGAAGCGGCACCTCGGAAACCACGCAGGCTGGGTTATTTCCAAGGATTTTTACTCAGAAGCGTACCATTGTACGAGTATAGGTTTTTCCTCGCAAGCTTTCCACGCTGGACGACAAAAGACTAAAGTATGGTTGGTCGGCGTTCGGAAGAATCTGTAGAGAGGGAGAATATTCCGTGGTTTCGGGAATATGATTCGTTTTCGGAATTACGATGGTTGGGAGCCGAGCCTTGCTGGGAAGCCGGCGGTGGAGAGACGAGATTTTCCGTTGTGAGCGCCTGCGTGTGACGATCGCTCGATATCAGCTTTGTTGGTACAGACGGGCTTGCTGTCTGTGCTCTCAGAAGAGTTTACAGTTAGGCACTGTACTATTGCGAACCTATACGATTCTGGGCTTCACCTCAGGGTTGGAAGTCGTCGTTGAGTACGAAGCGTTCAGTAATTGAGAGCACTTCTTCGGCGTATACTTACGTTGAGATGTTATCTGAACTCCGTCCTTGTGGCTGGGAGTTCGTGTTTCTCGTCTGTAGATCACAGAGGGGAGAAGACAGTATTAGAGTATATTAGTCAGAGGAGCGCCTTCTGCCGCCCTAGTGTTAGAAAGAGATTTTTATTTTTGCGGCTGGAGTTCTTCCATCGACGCAGACGTGTACGAGAACCAGCACGCCGACGCACCAGACGCAGTACATACGGTGATATCGCAAATTGCTTCGGCTTATTAGGGCTATAAAGCTAAAGAGCTGTGATCACGTTAGTTTATTTCCACTGAGGTTCCACACCACCGTAGATCATCTTTGAAAGTAGTGTCTTCTAGTGTTTGGGACGTAGATTATGTCAGTCATTTCGCGTTGTTGATATTAGATCGCGCAGTCATAATAAAGGGCAGAGTTGGGCAATTGATTAGTAATTTTACTTAGGAAATATAACATTTGTAATATAAAGGTTTTTGTAAATCTACAATAAATGTATAAGCAGGAACAACGTTTATCATTTAGTAGGATTAGTTGGCTTCACCATTCATTTATGTTTAGATTGTAATTTATAGAATTAAGAGATGCTAAGATCTGCTTCGGAGAGGGGGGGGGGGTTGTCAGACAGGGCCAAATCTTCATTTTAGCATTTATTATTCTCCGTTGCGCACATTAATTTTACACCCACCCCGAGTAGCATCTTGGAGCAAGACTGACACGCCTAAGTAGATCAGCAACTACAATATTAAAAGAGTGTCGCAGTCTTCTTTCTATTCACTGAAAAGTACAGCTACATCTGGGAGAAATAAGCAAGTGGTACAATTTTCGGAAGATTAAAATTAATCCGACCAAATGCTGAGCTACGTAATTCACGAGGAAGTTCAGACTCTCTCACCGTTACCTCTCATTTAGTGGGAGGAATTTGTCTTGGTGTGATTCATATACATATTTGCGCTTTGACATTGATACACATCATAGCTGGAATAGTCACATAATCAAAGCCACAAGCAAAGATTGCCCTTCTCACTATGTCTCTATTCTACGTCCAGGTGATAGGGGCTTATCACGGATTGCAGAACGCTATTCTGGCGCCAGTTCATACCTCTTATCTTTTTATGCGATCTTTAACGTCAGACGAAAACTTTCCGCAGTCGCAAGCAGTCCAGAACAAAACTTTTCTTGTCGACACATATGCTGACAGATACGTCCGCAATACATATGTTAGAGCGAAGATAGAACAATAAACTATTTGCTCCCTTATATCACAAAAATCAATCGAGTTTTTCGAGAAACAGCAAACTTCGGCTCACAACATCATCAAAAATGTAAGCAATTAATCCCTGATGATTCTTGTAAAACTCTTTAGAGACTAACAACCCACACACATCAGAAACAATTACATTCGAAGCACTAACTCTTCTTTATCCCACCTTCTAAATCACGTAGCGCAATTTGAAGTCGAACGTGAATTATCCAGCGACGTTTCCGTTTTACGCAATGTAATGAGTGTGTTGGGTTGACACGATAATGTACATTCTCAAAGCTACAGCTGGTGATGGAACGCTTGTATCACGTCAAGATCCTCTGGCCTGTTTCTGATAGAGTACTTCGCCAGGAACAGTTTGGTCGCAAACTGGTCCAGTGTCGATTACTGCTGGCAAATCGATCTGTGGGTCTGCATGTACTCAACTACGGCAGTTCCGTCGTAAGCTGGGAGTCAAAATAGCGTTTCTTATGACCTCCCCGCCTCTTAGTAGTGATGTACGGTCAGTCACATTAAAGCCAACGGCAATACGACTGTCTAATTGTGGCAATCAGACTCTTATGGTCATGGTGCTTCCTGAAAGCACATTTTAACGGTCTCTGATTGTAGCTGTTAAAGTCCAACCGCTGGCCTGCAATCCCTCACGAAGATTTGTTACGACCATTTCATTTTTCACAAGACCAACGACCGGAGGTATCGGTGTGCATCCAGTAAAGTTTATTGCTGTACCAAACACTGATATTTATGTGAAAGCAAGATGCCGATGTTACTAGGGAAGTGATAACTTGGGTGGAGAATCATGTTTAGTAAATTCTTCTTTCTTTTCGTTTAACATTCAGAACCTTTACAGGAATATTCTTAGCGTGTTGTGGTGCGCACAAGTGCAATGAAATGTCAAAGACACTTCTTGAGGTGCTGGGATTTATTTTATATGTACATATTGATACATAACTAGGGTGATGGTTTTTGGTGTTTCCAGTATTTGATGATATTTCTCGTTAGTTATTTTGAGCTGTGAGATAGGGGATACTCCCGCAGAAGGTGATAATGCGAATATATCTTTTGTTTTTAATACGTGTCGTTTTCTACCCCGAAGCGTAGAGCGAGCTGTTCGAAATCTGAAACACTGCAAAGTCCAGTACCTTTCAGCCGAACGCTATCGACTGGTAGAGGGCTTGCAACGCCATGGTAACGTAATTACTGTGAGATTAATCGTCTAACCATGGACGGCGAATATACAACTTTAAATCAGTTTAGTGGTGGTGGTGGTAGGTGTTTAACGTCCCGTCGACAACGAGGTCATTAGAGACGGAGCGCAAGCTCGGGTTAGGGAAGGACTGGGAAGGAAATCGGCCGTGCCCTTTCAAAGGAACCATCCCGGCATTTGCCTGAAACGATTTAGGAAAATCACGGAAAACCTAAATCAGGATGGCCGGAGACGGGATTGAACCGTCGTCCTCGCGAATGCGAGTCCAGTGTGCTAACCACTGCGCCACCTCGCTCGGTCAGTTTAGTGGCTCGTCTGCTAACACCAGGGATCGGTTGTGCACTGTTGCGTTGTGCCCTTATGAAATCCTTTAAATAACATATGCCCAGCCTAATGAACACTTAGTGACTGATGTATAAAACACATAATAAATGAAAATCATTAAATAAAGGAGATACAGGAATTGTCTGTCGGTACCTAAACACCCACAATTATTTATTTAACTCAGAGACACATTGCGCTGAATGGTGATCTTACACAGACCGGAAAATGAAACACATATGAAACACCTGACATATCAAAGCACATGTGGGCAACGACTAATACAAACCAAAATCATCGTGCAGAGCACCGAGCTCACTAATACGATGGTCACTCCAAAAGAAATGCACACAATTTTTTTTAAAATCCATCTTTTATTCTACATGTTTGAAAATTTTACAGTGTGTAGATACATCCTTTAGGAACAATATTTTCATTTCTCCACATAATTTCCATCCCTCTGAACTGCCTTACGCCATCTCGGAACCAGTGTCTGTATACCCGCAAGGTAAAATTCTGGACTAACCTGTTGGAGCCACTGTTTGGTAGCGTTCACAAGGGAGTCATCATCTTCGAACCTTGTTCCACGAAGAGAGTCTTTCAGTTTCCCAAAGAGATGATAGTCACATGGAGCCAGGTCAGGACTGTAAGGAGGGTGTTTCAGTGTTGTCCATCCGAGTTTTGTGATTGCTTCCACGGTTTTTCGACTGACATGTGGTCGTGCATTGTCGTGCAACAGCAAAACATCCTGCTTTTGCCGATGTGATCGAACACGACTCAGTCGAGCTTGAAGTTTCTCCAGTGTCATCACATATGCATCAGATTTTATGGTGGTTCCGCTTGGCGTGATGTTCACAAGCAAGAGTCCTTCGGAATCGAAAAACACTGTAGCCATAACTTTTCCAGCAGAAGATATGGTTTTGAATTTTTTTCCTTGGGTGAATTTGCATGATGCCACTCCATTGATTGCCTCTTCGCCTGTGGTGAAAAATAATGGAGCCATGTTTCATCACCTGTCACAATTCTTCCAAGAAATTCATCTCCACCATTCTCGTACTGTTCCAAAAGTTCGCTGCATACCGTTTTTCTTGTTTCTTTGTGAGCCACTGTCAACATCCTGGGAACCCACGTGGCACAAACCTTTTTTAACGCCAACACTTTCAGTATTCTGTAAATACTTCCTTCCCCTATCCGAACGTAGCGTGACAATTCGTTCCCTGTGATGCGTCCGTCAGGAGTCACCAATTCGTTAACTCTCTGCACATTGTCTGGAGTGTGTGCAGTACGAGGCCTGCCGCTGTTAGGACAATCCTCAATAATGCCGAGCCCGCTTTCATCACGTAACCTGCTTGCCCACCGACTAACTGTACTGCGATCGACAGCAGCATCTCCATACACCTTTTTCAACCTTCTGTAGATGTTTCCCAACGTCTCGTCTTCACAGCACAGGAATTCTATGACAGCACGTTGCTTCTGACGAACGTCAAGTGTAGCAGCCATCTTGAAGACATGCTGTGACGGCACCACTCACGGGAAGAGGTTGAATTAAGTTTGAAAACAAGCGGGAAGGATGTATATACACACTGTAAAACTTTCACACATGCGGAATGAAAACTGTGTTTTTACAAAAATAGTGTGCATTTCTTTTGGAGTGACCCTCGTATTTACCAGTTCCAAGTATTGTATTTGCACCCTCAAGCAGCGTAGAAAACCACAAAAACCACAACATGTTATAACAAGGTTGTGACCGTACAAACTGTGGCAGGAGATTAGAGCGCCAGTTTCCCGCCGCAGACCACGTGGCTGGCGGTTGCTGCGGGGGCCGTGGCGAGCGGCTAGCGAGTACGTGGCATTGGAAAAACCCGAGTGGACGCTTGGCAGGGGCTCATAATGGCCGTATTTGCGCTCTTGAAGAAATTTATATGCCACAGAAAATTGATAAAAACAGAACTAATTCCGTGTTTCAATACAGTCTGAGAGCCCCTGCAATGTAGCTCGAGTTTAGGGGGACCACCAAGTGGTCTGAGGTGTGAATGGGAATTTGGATTGAGGAGAGAGGCATGCAACAACGAGAGGGAGGATGCCTGGGACATGGTCAAAACAAAAAGTATTTAAGCAAATGTAGACGGCGCTAGGAGAGGTATTTACACATCCAACAAAGCCATTTATCTGTAAAACTCTGCATTTGCACTGAATCTAACAAAGTGAAGATACACGAAGTCATGGTAAGATGTCAAAGTAACTTGGTACATGTGGTATATACACTGAAGAGCCAAAGAAATTGGTACACCTACCTAACATCGTGTAGGAACCCCGCGAGCACGCAGAATCGCCGCAACACCACGTGGCATGGACTCGACAAATGTCTGAAGTAGTGCCTCAAGGAATTGACACCATGGATCCTACAGGGCTGTCCATAAACCCGTAAGAGTACGAGGGGATGGAGATCTCTCCTAAACACCACATTGCAAGGCATCCCAGATATGCTCAATAATGTTATGGCTGGGGAATTTGGTGGGCAGCGGAAATGTTTAAACTCACAAGAGGGATTCTGTACCAATTACGGACATGTGGGGTGTCTCATTGTTCTGCTGCAATTTCCCAAGTCCGTCGGAACGCACAATGGACATCAGTGGATGCAGGCGATCAGACAGGATGCTCATGTACGTGTCGCCTGTCAGAGTCTTACCTAGATGTAACGAGTGTCGAAAAACACTCCAGCTGCACATACCCCACATCATTACAGAAGCTTCACCAGCTTGGACAGTCCCCTGCTGACATACAGGGGCCATGGATCCATGTGGTTATCTCCATACCCAGACACGTCCATCCTCTTGATACAATTTGAAACGAGGGTCTTCCGACTAGGCAACGTGTTTCCAGTCATCAACAGTCTAATGTCGGTGTTGAAGGGCCCAGGTGAGGCGTAGAACTTTGTGTCATGTAGTTATCAAGGGTACAGGAATGGGCCTTCGGCTCCCAAAGCCCATATCGATGATATTTTGTTGAACGCTTCGCACGCAGACACTTGTTGATGGTCCAGCACAGAAATGTGCAGCAATTTGCCGAAGGGTTGCTTTTCTGCCACGTTCAACGATTCTCTTCAGTCTTCGTTGATTCCGTTCTTGCAGGATCTATTTGCGGCTGCAGCGATGTATGAGATTTGATTTTTTACCGGATTCCTGATATTCATGGTACACTCGTGAAATGGCCGTATGGGAAAATCCCCACTTCATCGTTACCTCGGAGATGCTGTAGCCCCATGTCTTGTGCGCCGCCTGTAACACCACGTTCAAACTCACTTAAATCTTGATAACCTGCCAGTGTAGCAGCAGTAACCGGTCAACAACTGCGCCAGACGCTTGTTTTCTTATACACTCCTGGAAATGGAAAAAAGAACACATTGACACCGGTGTGTCAGACCCACCATACTTGCTCCGGACACTGCGAGAGGGCTGTACAAGCAATGATCACACGCACGGCACAGCGGACACACCAGGAACCGCGGTGTTGGCCGTCGAATGGCGCTAGCTTGGCAGCATTTGTGCACCGCCGCCGTCAGTGTCAGCCAGTTTGCCGTGGCATACGAAGCTCCATCGCAGTCTTTAACACTGGTAGCATGCCGCGACAGCGTGGACGTGAACCGTATGTGCAGTTGACGGACTTTGAGCGAGGGCGTATAGTGGGCATGCGGGAGGCCGGGTGGACGTACCGCCGAATTGCTCAACACGTGGGGCGTGAGGTCTCCACAGTACATCGATGTTGTCGCCAGTGGTCGGCGGAAGGTGCACGTGCCCGTCGACCTGGGACCGGACCGCAGCGACGCACGGATGCACGCCAAGACCGTAGGATCCTACGCAGTGCCGTAGGGGACCGCACCGCCACTTCCCAGCAAATTAGGGACACTGTTGCTCCTGGGGTATCGGCGAGGACCATTCGCAACCGTCTGCATGAAGCTGAGCTACGGTCCCGCACACCGTTAGGCTGTCTTCCACTCACGCCACAACATCGTGCAGCCCGCCTCCAGTGGTGTCGCGACAGGCGTGAATGGAGGGACGAATGGAGACGTGTCGTCTTCAGCGATGAGAGTCGCTTCTGCTTTGGTGCCAATGATGGTCGTATGCGTGTTTGGCGCCGTGCAGGTGAGCGCCACAATCAGGACTGCATACGACCGAGGCACACAGGGCCAACACCCGGCATCATGGTGTGGGGAGCGATCTCCTACACTGGCCGTACATCACTGGTGATCGTCGAGGGGACACTGAATAGTGCACGGTACATCCAAACCGTCATCGAACCCATCGTTCTACCATTCCTAGACCGGCAAGGGAACTTGCTGTTCCAACAGGACAATGCACGTCCGCATGTATCCCGTGCCACCCAACGTGCTCTAGAAGGTGTAAGTCAACTACCCTGGCCAGCAAGATCTCCGGATCTGTCCCCCATTGAGCATGTTTGGGACTGGATGAAGCGTCGTCTCACGCGGTCTGCACGTCCAGCACGAACACTGATCCAACTGAGGCGCCAGGTGGAAACGGCATGGCAAGCCATTCCACAGGACTACATCCAGCATCTCTACGATCGTCTCCATGGGAGAATAGCAGCCTGCATTGCTGCGAAAGGTGGATATACACTGTACTAGTGCCGACATTGTGCATGCTCTGTTGCCTGTGTCTATGTGCCTGTGGTTCTGTCAGTGTGATCATGTGATGTATCTGACCCCAGGAATGTGTCAATAAAGTTTCCCCTTCCTGGGACAATGAATTCACGGTGTTCTTATTTCAATTTCCAGGAGTGTATAGGCGTTGCCGACTGCAGCGCCGTATTCTGCCTGTTCACATATCACTGTATTTGAATACACGTGCCTATACCAGTTTCTTTGGCGCTTCAGCGTATAACAGTCACCAGTGCCTTGCTGATATTATTGTTAAGTTTTGGTATGAGGCCCCGTATGGCTTCTAAGGGGAGTGAATGGCGTCAGATGGTGAGTGATCGCTGTAAAGGACTAGGAGATGCTGCGTACTCAGACAGCGTTATCAGCAGATCTGACAAGAGTTTGAAAAGTGCCTCTTTGAAGGCCTCCGTTTGGTCGAATTGCCCACATTGGGATGTGACAGTGTCACGATTTGGATCGCAAGGGAACTTGAGTTCAGGCATATTAGTCGTCAAGGTACTGGTGAACCACATCTGACCACCATAAGAGAAGATTCATATATTGTGCACGAAGTACATTATAACTGCTTCGCAACTGTGCCTTTCATCAGAGAACAAGTAATGGAGTCCCTGCAACATTCTGTGCCATCCCTCATCATTGGTTGGAGTTGGAGACTAACAGCAGCGGTAATAGGGAATTACCGTCCTACGCATAGGCTGCCGTTAACACCGCTACACAAACGGCTTCGTTTGGAGGGGTCCATGACCCGGAACCATGGTCTAATGATGAATCACGGTTCTGCAAAATCCTGGATGACCATCGTCGGCGAATGTGGCGGCGACGTGGGGAGATTATCATTCTTCCAGTGTTGTCGAGAGGGAATACTGTGTTACTCTCGTGGCCATGGTATAGGGCGCCATCGGTTATGACTTCAGGTCACGGCTGGTAGAGGTTGGGGGAGTTCTGATGGCACTACGCTACGTCACGGGCATCCTACGTCCTCATCTACATCTACATCTACATGGTTACTCTGCAGTTCACACTTAAGTGCCTGGCAGAGTGTTCATCGAACCGTTTTCATACTACTGCTCTACCATTCCACTCTCGAATGGTGCGTGGGAAAAAGGAACACCTAAATCTTTCCGTTCGAGCTCTGATTTCTCTTATTTTATTACGATGATCATTTCTCCCTACTTAGGTGGGTGTCAACAAAATATTTTCGTATTCGGAAGAGAAAGTTGGTGATTGAAATTTCGTAAACAGATCTCTCCGCAAAGAAAGCCGCCTTTTTCTCAGTGATTGCCACCCCAACTTGCGTATCATATCAGTGACGCTCTTACCCCTATTGCGCGATAACACGAAACGAGCGCTTCTTCTTTGCACTTTTTGATGTCCTCCGTCAATCCTACCTGGTGAGGATCCCACGCCGCGCAGCAATATTCCAGCAGAGGACGGACACGTGTAATGTAGGCTGTCTCTTTAGTGGGTTTGTCGCATTTTCTAAGCGTTCTGCCAACAAAGCGCAGTCTTTGTTTCGCCTCCCCCACAATATTATCTATGTGGTCTTTCAAATTTAAGGTGCTCCTAATTGTAATTCCTAGTTATTTAGTCGAATTGACAACCCTTAGATTTGTGCAATTTAACGTACACCCAAAATTTATCGGATTTCTTTTAGTACCCATGTAGATGACCTCGCAATTTTCTTTATTTATTGCCAGTTGCCACTTTTCGCACCATACAGAAGTTATCTCTAGATTATTTTGTAATTGGAATTGATCGTCTAAAGATTTTACTAGACGGTAAATTAAGCGACATCTGCAAAAGAATCTAAAGGGGCTGCTCAGATTATCACCTAGACCATTTACGTAAATCAGGAACAGCAGAGGGCCTATGACACTACCTTGCGGAACGCCAGATATTACTCCTTTCTACTCGATGCTTTACCGTCTATCACTACGAAGTGTGACCCCTCTGAGAGGAAATCACGAATCCAGTCACACAACTGAGACGATACTCCATATGCACGCAATCTGATTAACAGTCGCTTGTCAGGAACGGTATCAGAAGCCTTCTAGAAATCTAGGAATATCGAATCGATCTGGGATCCCTTGTCGACAGCACTCATTACTTCATGGGAATAAAGAGCTAGTTTTGTTGCACAAGAACGATGTTTTCTGAATCCGTGTTGGTTATGTATCGATAAGTCATTTTCTTCAAGGTGATTCATAATATCCGAGTACAGTATATGCTCCAAAATCCTACTGCAAATTGAGGTCAGTGATATGGGCCTCTAATTCAATGGGTTACTCCTATTTCCTTTCTTGAATATTGGTGTGACCTTTTCTACTTTCCAGTCTTTAGGAACTGACCTTTCGTCAAGTGAACGGTTCTATATGATTGCTAAGAAAGGCGCTATTGTGTCTGCATACTCTGAAAGGAACCTGATTGGTATACCATCTGCACCGGAAGACTTGCCTTTCTTAAGTGATTTGAGTTGTATCGCAACACCTAAGAAGATATCTACTTTTATGTCACTCATGATAACAGCTGTTATGTTTCCGAATTCTGGAATGTTTACTTTGTCTTCTTTCGTGAAGTAATTACGGAAAACTGTATTTAGTAACTCCGATTTAGTGGTACCATCATCGGTAACATTTCCATCACTATCGCGCAGTGACGGTATTGGCTGTTTCTTGTCACTGGTGTACTTAACATACGACCAGAATCTCTTTGGGTTTTCTACCATATTTTGAGTTACGTTTAATGCGACAGAATCATACTATCATTTTCCAATAGGACAATGCTCTCCCACACGTGCAGCGTCTCTCTATGAACTGTCTGCGTGATTTTCAAGTACTCTCGTGGTCAGCAAGATCCCCCGGTATGTCCCCGACAGAACATGTCTGGAACCAACTATGTACCAATGTTAGTGTTCGGGATATCAAAAACCAGTCAGAACAATTGTGGGCCAGCTTGCCTCAGGAGAAGTTAGTACGGTCTTTGACACCTTTCGCAACTGAACGAGCTCATGCATCCATGCCGGAGGGGATGCAGTGTCATACAGTTAAGTGGGCTCATAATATCAAGTTCTTTGCAGCTTTGGCTCGATTTTGTAATAGCTGAAATAACATCACATACCTGTTGCCTAGGATCACGAACCCTCTAAGCCACTTCACATTCAACCACGGTAGTCATAGGAAGCATCTACATCATTTTGATATAGTCGCATCTCCATTATGCGACTTTGGTGAAGAAGAGGATGTCAGTCACATCTTTGTTGGCAGCAGGAATAGACGTAATGCTACAATTCACCTGCTGCAATATCTGTTCATCATAGGTCACTATTTGCGACGTCACTATATTGCTCTTCTTGAAATCCAAGCCGATGTGGCCGTGCGGTTCTAGGCGCTTCAGTCTGGAACCGCGTGACCGCTACGGTCGCAGGTTCGAATCCTGCCTCGGGCATGGATGTGTGTGATGTCCTTAGGTTAGTTAGGTTTAATTAGTTCTAAGTTCTAGGTGACTGATGACCTCAGAAGTTAAGTCGCATAGTGCTCAGAGCCATTTGAACCATTTTGAAATCCAAGAGAATATATCGTCTGTTATATGCTTTTCCGTTGAAAGAGCAGGTCCACTTCTAATATGATTCTATTGCGATTTTGTATTCATGATGGTGCGCTACGTATTAAAACCAATGTATGCCTTGCTGTTCAATGTGTTAAACCTTGTTTGTATGACGATGATTTATGAGTCCTGCTCAGATGCTGAAATAAAAAAAAAAATTACTTTACCCTCTCAACCCGTGAGGTATCACTTCATTTCCTCTTCTTCGTCTTGGTGTCGTACTTTTTTTTTGTATGCTTTGCTGTTCAGTATGTTAAACCTTATATGCATGATGATGACTTATGATTCCTGCTCAGACGCTAAAATAAAAAAAATTACATTACCCTCTCAACCCGTGAAGTATCACTTCCTTTCCTCTTCTTCGTCTTGGTGCCCCACATATTTTATTTTTTATTTTTATTTTTTGTCAGGGAGTGTATATAATCGATGTTTTAAGGTAAACGAATATGCAGACTATAGAAGCACAAATCTTTGAATAAACGATGTCGTTTAACAGACAATTGCAGCCAGCAGATTCGCAAGAGTCAAAAGGATATAATACTTAGCAAAAAATTATACATTTTATTTATAAAAAACGTGCAGAGCTTACAGAGATTTGCAGTGCACTGCGTTCTTCCCTGATCCGTGCTCGAACTGCAAATGTGGAGTTCCAGTGAAGTGATTAAAACGGAGCATAACGAAACAGTACCAACGCTTTACAAGGACAAATTGCGCACATGCTGCAAAATCTGCGAAGTATCTGCACTACACTACTTCGATAGTAACATCCACAGTGGTAACGTTATCCATTATTCCGTTGTGTTTTGATGACTTCAGTGAAACCCAATAGTGGCACTTCGACAATGAAGTGCTAAAACACGAATTAAAATTGGAGGTCTTAAAGGGCAATCACTTCACAAATCAATTTGACAGTTACAGGGCATACCTAATACGGCCTAAGCAAACAGCTGGCACTCAAAACAGTCGTCTCGGAATGGATAAATATAGGTCCTGTACGGTTTTCAAGGGAGTTTTACACTGAAGCGCCAAAGAAACTGGTATCGGCGTGCGTATTCAAATACAGAGACATGTAAACAGCCAGAATAAGGCTCTGCGGTTGGCAACGCCTACATAAGGCAACAAGTTCTGGCGCAGTTGTTAGATTGGCTACTGCTGCTACAATGGCAAGTTTGTCAAGGTTTAAGTGAGTTTGAACGCGGTCTTATAGTCGGCGCACGAGCGATGGGATACAGCATCTCCGAGATAGCGATAAAGTGGGGATTTTCCCGTACGACCATTTCACGAATGTGCCGTGAATTTCAGGAATCCGGTAAAACACCGAATCTCCGACATCACTGCGGCGGAAAAAGATCCTGCAAGAATTGGACCATGGATGACTGAAGAGAATCATTCAACGTGACAGAAGTGCAACCGTTCCGCAAATTGCTGCAGATTTGAATGCCATCAACAAGTGTCAGCGGGTGAACCATTCAACGAAACATCATCGATACGGGCTTTCGGAGCCGAAGGCCCAATCGTGGACCCTTGATAACTACGCCACACAAAGCTTTAAGCCTCGCCTGGGCTCGTCGACACCGACATTAGACTGTTGGTGACTGGAAACATGTCCCCTGATCGGAAGACTCTTGTTTCAAATTGTATCGAGCGGGTTGATGTATCGGGTATGGAGATGACCTCATGAATCCGCGGAACTTGTATGTCAGCAGGGAACTGTTCAAGCTGATGGAGACTCTGTAATGGTGTAGGGCGTGTGCAATTGGGGTGATACGGGACCCCTGATACGTATAGATACGACTCTGACGGGTGACACGTACATAAGCATCCTGTCCTATCACCTGCATCCATTCATGACCATTGTGCATTCCGACGGACTTGGGCAGTTCCAGCAGGACAATGCGACACCCCACACGTCCAGAATTGCAACAGAGTGGCTCCAGAAACACTATTCTGAGTTTAAACTCTTCCGCTGTCCACCAAACTCCCCAGACGTTAAAATTATTGAGCATCCCTGGGATGCCTTGCAATGTGCTGTTCAGAAGATACCTCTCCTCTCCCCCCCCCCCCTCCCCCATACTCTTTCGGGTTTATGGACAGGCCTGCAGGATTCATGCCGTCAGTTCCCTTCAGCACAACTACAGATATTAGTCGAGTCCATGTCACGTCATGTTTCGGCACTTCTACGTGCGCCGGCCGCGGTGGCCGTGCGGTTCTGGTGCTGCAGTCCGGAACCGCGGGACTGCTACGGTCGCAGGTTCGAATCCTGCCTCGGGCATGGGTGTGTGTGATGTCCTTAGGTTAGTTAGGTTTAAGTAGTTCTAAGTTATCGGGGACTTATGACCTAAGATGTTGAGTCCCATAGTGCTCAGAGCCATTTGAACCATTTTTTTAACTACTGCGTGCTCGCGGGAGCCCTACACGATATTAGGCAGGTGTACCAGTTTCTTTGACTCTTCATTGTAAACCACCCTTCATGCAAAACAGAGGAATATTCAAGAAACGGTAATGGAGGTGGATAGCGATCATGCAACCTTCTCTCCAAAAGACACCAAAAAGGATCAATGATAATGAGATCTGGTAACTGTGGTAGCCAGGGGAGACGCGAAAATTCATTGTCGTGCTCACAAAATCAGTCCTGGACGACGCGAGCATTATGAAGGGGGCCTTGTCGTCTTAGAACGCAGTATAACCTTTGGGGAACAGAAATTGTGGTATGGGATTGAACTGATCAGCCAAAGTGATCACATAATCCTAGGCAGTATTACGGCCTTGTGGAGTAACCGCGGACTTTGAAACATCACGATTTGGCTGCCCAGATCATCACTCTGTGTCTGCTGTTGGGGAATATTTAGAATGTGTACGATGGGTTCGACGTATCCTAAATGTTCCCCCTCTTTCTCACTGTCTACTTCTCCTTGAATGTTAGCTAACAGCCGGTTCATTGACTGTATTGACGCGTATTCTGTCCCTGAATATGCGGCAAACAAACGCGTTTCCTGTGCTCGTTTCGCTTCTAATCTTTGCCATTTCCTACGTGGGCTGTCTATTTCTGGCTCAGAATGTGCCCTACCTGGAATTTCATATTCTGGAAATTCGATGTTCTCATCCCATCGATTCCCATCTGTCTGATCTGTCTCAATTTTATCCCAGTCTAACTGAGCCTGCTGATTCTGCAGCTCCCCGACTGTCCTATTCTCTGATTCACCGTCTGTCCTATTTTCAGGTTCACCTTCTGTCCTATTCTCAATAAGCTCGTTTACTTGTTGTCTATCTGGTTGATTCTCCTCCATCTTGTCTACTTGCAGTCTCTCACGTAACCTTTTGGCTTGTGCTCTCGTTAACATGGAAATTCTTTCAACACACCACAACCCTATCTACAAAACTGTACGACCACTTACCAATTGGTTGAACCAACAACAACAACAACAACGTCGTGACTTCTCTGTCTGCCCTGCTACAGCTCCAATCTCTACCTGTGTGCTTGCAAAGGGAGAAAAATGTTATTTCTTAATTCTAACTTATATGATGCTGCGTCACACTGCGTCTCTGCGTCAATCTGCGTCTGTGCCTATCATCTGAAAATTCTATGCCCTAACAGCTACACAAAAATAGTAAAAAATGCAAAAGTTTCCAACACAATAACACACGCCCTTTTCCCTACAATTCTGCTTTCTTCACTACCTGAATCTATTCTGATCCCAATATTTGCAAATAGCTATTTAATACATGAAAGAAAGTTCTTCAAAGTGCTACTGCTGCGATTTGCCGTACCTAACTATCCTGACACTTTCCTATGCTGGTAGCGTACCTATTTTACCTATCCTGGCAGGGTCGCCATTTTCTGTGAGCGTGGAGTTGGTCTGAGAGTCTGTTATTCTGTGCAACGTAACTATCCAGTGAACGGTCCGGACACTTGGATGATGTCGTCCAGGACACACACCCACACCCTTCCACCCACCCACCAACCCGTCCACACACACACACACACACACACACACACAGAGAGAACTGGACACTGGACAGAATACTGTTCTGACCATGAATGACATTTGCAACATATTAAGGACGTTGCACAGGTGCCGTTTGTAATCTAATACAACAGCGAAAACTGGAGGTTTGGTTAGCATTCGCAATGGCATTCAAGTACGTAGTTCTCGAGGTATTTCAATTTTTTTCTAACTCCTATAGTTTTGATTTACGGTTCAACATAACCTAGATTACCTATCAAAGGTTTCAGTCAAAGTTACCTTTTGCTTAATTTCTTGTAGCGCTGAAGAAATGAAGACTGGTGAAGTAAGGCTTCTTTAATTTCTAGCTTCCTTCATTATTCATATGCATCAATGTGCACCGATTTTAAATATGCCTGTAAAGACGTAGGTGTACCTCCTGCCCATGAATAATTTTTCTTGCAAATTTTACGCCTCGTAGCATTTGCATCAGGTTCTCAGAAGCAATTCCAACTCTAATTTTCCTCAGGATTCATTGTGATCTCTTTGCGGGCTCGGGAATGACTGATACATGCAAACTGCCTCACACGCGGGGGAACTAAATAGCACTACGAGTAAAGACAGACTTCAAAGACTCCCTGTTACGAAAGGTTCTCAGCAGTTTCCAATAATCTTTCCCACAGTGAACATATGGACATACGAGGAGTATGCTTTGTGCGGGCCCAAGACAGCTTGGGGGACAGAAACCTCCCTTCACCGCCCTGAGTATACGGATGGTAGAGATGTCGCTGGTGCGCTAACGGAAGATGTTACACCATGAACGCCTTGGCCAAACGCTACCAAATTAATAGTCCATTATTTTCACGCCTTTGGGACATGTTCATTAAAATTTAATGCTTTTTAAAGCGTATTTTCAGTACGGGAAAACGCAATTCCTGCAGCTGAAGAATGATATGAGTACATTATGGCTGTTGGGTATGCCTAACGTTACTAGAACTTTTTAAGTGGAGATATTTTCTTCACCTACGTTCCAAGTTTAATTGAAATTTATTTTTCCTCGATACCACAAAGTGCAATCCAGCATTTTTTAATACACACTGAGAGAAAAAAAAATCGCAAAACCAAAAAATACTTAATGTAGAGTAATGAAATTTCTGGACTATATTTGTCTAGGCATCATATTTAAGTGGTTAACATTGCAAGATCACAGGTTGATTCTATTTGTGTTTATCTGCTCTGCATAGTAACTAACAGTTCTTGATAAAACTTTACGTAGTTTTCGTGTTAGATTTCTTAGTGTTTTCTTGATCGTTTAGAACAGAAAGCGCCCTAAAACCGTCTTTTGTTTGTTTCGCGGCCGTTAGCCACTAGTCACTTGAATCAGCAGTTGTCTTGTGACAGCCAGAGCGAGAGCACCAGCAGCAGCGAGTATTGTTTGTATAAAGCGTTTTTGTACTTATTTGCTGCGCTTAGCTTTTAAATAGTCTTTCTGGGAAAACCTAGCGTAGTTTTCGCGTCTCGTATTTCAGTGAGTGTTTCTTGATTATCAGAGTAGCTCATCAGAAGATTATCTTGGGAATTTGTCACCGTATAGAGTAGGGTAAACATAGTCATGTGTAGGGACTGTGGTTGTTGTGAGCGGACGCAAGAAGAATTGGCCACTCTTCGGGGGCGGGTGGAGGCTTTGTCTGTTAGGCTCATCGAGCTCGAGGCGCAGGCGTCGGCTCGTAGTGGCGTTGGGGCAACTGTGGTGAGACCTATGCCTACTTCGGTGGCCTTGGAATCACATGGAACCCCTGATGTCGCTGCGTCTTCCGGCAGTGAGCATCTTACCGGTCAGCCATCACTTCAGGGTGAATGGCGGACAGTGGTGGGCTCGCGCGTGCCTGGCCGAAAGGCGAAGGTGGGATCTGGCCGCGTGGCAGCTGCCTTACCCCTTTCCAACAGGTACGGGATGCTTCCTAGTGGTGATGACATCGTTTCCGAGCCACCACAGGATGCCTCGCCTGTTGGGCCAGTGGCCGATTCTCCGGCAAGGTCCCGACAGTCACAGAGGGCGGGCCTATTAGTTATAGGGAGCTCCAACGTTAGGCGGGTTATGGAGCCCCTCAGGAAAATAGCGGGTAGGTCGGGGAAGAATGCCAGTGTGCACTCGGTGTGCTTGCCGGGGGGTCTCGTCCGTAATGTGGAGGAGGCCTTTCCGGCAGCTATTGAACGCACTGGGTGTGACCGGCTGCAGATAGTAGCACATGTCGGAACGAATGACGCCTGCCGCTTGGGTTCTGAGGCCATCCTTGGTTCCTTCCGGCGGCTGGCTGATTTGGTGAAGACAACCAGCATCGCACGCGGAGTGCAAGCTGAGCTTAATATCTGCAGCATAGTGCCCAGAGTCGATCGCGGTCCTCTGGTTTGGAGCCGTGTGGAGGGTCTAAACCAGAGGCTCAGACGACTCTGCGACTATAATGGTTGCAAATTCATCGACCTCCGTTATTGGGTGGAGAACTGTAGGGCCCCCCTAGACAGGTCAGGCGTGCACTACACACCGGAAGCAGCTACTAGGGTAGCAGAGTACGTGTGGCGTGCACACGGGGGTTTTTTAGGTTAGAGGGACCCCCCCTTGGGCGAAACGATAAAATACCTGACGGCTTACCAGAGAGGACATTATCATCGTTGATAAAGAACGTCCGTCCTCAGAGACGAAAAACAGGAAAAGTTAACGTAATATTGGTAAACTGCAGGAGTATCCAGGGCAAGGTTCCTGAATTAGTATCTCTTATTGAAGGAAATAGTGCGCATATAGTATTAGGAACGGAAAGTTGGTTAAAACCGGAAGTGAACAGTAACGAAATCCTAGACACAGAATGGAATATATACCGCAAGGATAGGATAAACGCCAATGGTGGAGGAGTATTTATAGCAGTAAAGAATTCAATAATATCCAGTGAAGTTATTAGCGAATGCGAATGTGAAATAATCTGGGTTAAGTTAAGTATCAAAGGTGGGTCAGATATGATAGTCGGATGCTTCTATAGACCACCTGCATCAGCAACCGTAGTAGTTGAGCGCCTCAGAGAGAACCTGCAGAACGTCGTGAAGAAGTTTCGTGATCATACTATTGTAATAGGGGGAGACTTCAATCTACCAGGTATAGAATGGGATAGTCACACAATCAGAACTGGAGCCAGGGACAGAGACTCTTGTGACATTATCCTGACTGCCTTGTCCGAGAATTACTTCGAGCAGATAGTTAGAGAACCAACTCGTGAAGCTAACGTTTTAGACCTCATAGCAACAAATAGACCGGAACTTTTCGACTCCGTGAATGTAGAAGAGGGTATCAGTGATCATAAGTCAGTGGTTGCATCAATGACTACAAGTGTAATAAGAAATGCCAAGAAAGGAAGGAAAATATATTTGCTTAACAAGAGTGATAGGGCACAAATCGCAGAATATCTGAGTGACCACCATCAAACGTTCATTTCTGAGGAAGAGGATGTGGAAAAAAATGGAAGAAATTCAGAAACATCGACCAGTACGCCTTAGATAAGTTCGTACCGACTAAGGTCCAAAGCGAGGGGAAAGATCCACCGTGGTATAACAATCATGTACGAAAGGTACTACGGAAACAAAGAAAGCTTCATCATAGGTTTAAGAGTAGTCGAATCATAGCTGATAAGGAAAAGCTGAACGAAGCGAAAAAGAGCGTAAAGAGAGCAATGAGAGAAGCATTCAACGAATTCGAACATAAAACATTGGCAAACAATCTAAACAAGAACCCTAAAAAGTTTTGGTCATATGTAAAATCGGTAAGCGGATCTAAATCCCCTATTCAGTCACTCGTTGACCACGATGGCACCGAAACAGAGGACGACCGAAGAAAGGCAGAAATACTGAATTCAGTGTTCCGAAACTGTTTCACTGCGGAAAATCGTAACACGGTCCCTGACTTCAGCCGTCGCACGGACGCCAAAATGGAAAATATTGAAATAAACGATATCGGAATTGAAAAGCAACTGCTATCACTTAGTAGCGGAAAAGCATCCGGACCAGACGAGATACCCTTAAGATTCTACAGTGATTATGCTAAAGAACTTGCCCCCTTTCTATCAGCAATTTATCGTAGATCGCTGGAAGAACGTAAAGTACCTAGCGACTGGAAGAAAGCGCAGGTCGTTCCCATTTTCAAGAAGGGTCATAAATCAGATGCGAATAATTATAGGCCTATTTCGCTTACGTCAATCTGTTGTAGAATAATGGAACATGTTTTGTGTTCTCGTATTATGACGTTCTTAGATAATACAAATCTCCTTCATCATAACCAACATGGACTCCGCAAACAGAGATCATGTGAAACTCAGCTCGCCCTATTTGCCCAAGAAATTCACAGTGCCGTAGACACTGGCGAGCAGATTGATGCCGTATTCCTGGACTTCAGGAAGGCATTTGATACGGTTCCGCACTTACGTTTAGTGAAAAAAATACGAGCTTACGGAATATCGGACCAGGTTTGTGATTGGATTCAGGATTTCCTAGAAGAAAGAACACAACATGTCATTCTTAACGGTTCAAAATCTGCAGATGTAGAGGCAATTTCGGGAGTACCGCAGGGAAGCGTGATAGGACCTTTATTGTTTACAATATACATAAATGACTTAGTTGACAACATCGGTAGCTCCGTGAGGCTATTTGCAGATGACACGGTTGTCTACAAGAAAGTAGCAACTTCAGAAGACTCGTACGTACTCCAGGAGGACCTGCAGAGGATTAATGCATGGTGCGACAGCTGGCAGCTTTCCCTAAACGTAGATAAATGTAATATAATGCGCATACATAGGGGCAGAAATCCATTCCAGTACGATTATGCCATAGGTGGTAAATCATTGGAAGCGGTAACGACCGTAAAATACTTAGGAGTTACTATCCGGAGCGATCTGAAGTGGAATGATCACATAAAACAAATAGTGGGAAAAGCAGGCGCCAGGTTGAGATTCATAGGAAGAATTCTAAGAAAATGTGACTCATCGACGAAAGAAGTAGCTTACAAAACGCTTGTTCGTCCGATTCTTGAGTATTGCTCATCAGTATGGGACCCTTACCAGGTTGGATTAATAGAAGAGATAGACATGATCCAGCGAAAAGCAGCGCGATTCGTCATGGGGACATTTAGTCAGCGCGAGAGCGCTACGGAGATGCTGAACAAGCTCCAGTGGCGGACACTTCAAGAAAGGCGTTACGCAATACGGAGAGGTTTATTATCGAAATTACGAGAGAGCACATTCCGGGAAGAGATGGGCAACATATTACTACCGCCCACATATATCTCGCGTAATGATCACAACGAAAAGATCCGAGAAATTAGAGCAAATACGGAGACTTACAAGCAGTCGTTCTTCCCACGCACAATTCGTGAATGGAACAGGGAAGGGGGGATCAGATAGTGGTACAATAAGTACCCTCCGCCACACACCGTAAGGTGGCTCGCGGAGTATAGATGTAGATGTAGATGTAGATGTAAGTGTGAAATAAGCTTGCAAATGATGAAATGATGGTGCATTAATAACCGGTGTAACCAGCTGAATTTTGAACGCAAGCATGCAAACATGCATATTTTGTGTTGCACAGGTGGCAGATGTCAGTTCGTAGGATGGAGTTCCACGCCTGTTGCAGTTGGTCGGCCAAGAGAGGGACGGTTAATTCTCTTTGTGGTGACGGTGGACTTGTCGTCCGATGATGTATCATATGTGCTTGATGGGATCTGGTGATCAAGCAGGCCAAGGTAACTTGTCGACACTCTGCAGAGCTTGTTGGGTTACAACAACGGTATGTGGGCGAGTGTTATCCTGTTGGAAAACCTATGATGGAATGTTATTCATGAAAGGCAGCACAACTGGTCGAATCACCAAATTGACGTTCAAATTTGTTTTCAGGGCGCGTGCGCTAACAACAAGAGTGCTTCCACTGTCATACGAAATCGCATCTCAGACCATTACTCCAGGTATAGGTCCTCTCTCTAGGACGCAGAAAGGTTGGTTGCAGGCTCGAAACTGACCTGCTCCTAACCAACACACGACCAACACTGCCACCGAGGCAAAACCAGATTTCATCAGAAAACACAACACACCTCCACTCTGCCCTCCAGTGGGCTCTCGCTTGACACCACAGAAGTCACAAATGGCGGTGGTTTGGGGTCAGTGGAATGCACGCTACAGGGCGTCTGGTTCGGAGAAGTCTTTGAAGTAACCGATTTGTAACAGTTCTTTGTGTCACTGTGGTGCCAACTACTGCTCAGATCGCTGCTGCAGATACAATACGATGCGCCAGAACAATGCGCCGAACACGATACTCTTCCGTCTTGGTAATGCAACGTGGTGTGCCGCAGGGGAGTGTCGTAGGACCGTTGCTATTCACAATATACATAAATGACCTTGTGGATGACATCGGAAGTTCACTGAGGCTTTTTGCGGATGATGCTGTGGTATATCGAGAGGTTGTAACATTGGAAAATTGTACTGAAATGCAGGAGGATCTGCAGCAAATTGATGCATGGTGCAGGGAATGGCAATTGAATCTCAATGTAGACAAGAGTAATGTGCTGCGAGTTCATAGAAAGATAGATCCCTTATCATTTAGCTTCAACATAGCAGGTCAGCAGCTGGAAGCAGTTACTTCCATAAATTATCTGGGAGTACGCATTAGAAGTGATTTAAAATGGAATGATCATATAAAGTTGATCGTTGGTAAAGCAGATGCCAGACTGAGATTAAATGGAAGAATCCTAAGGAAATGCAATCCGAAAACAAAGGAAGTAGGTTACAGTACGCTTGTTTGCCCACTGCTTGAATACTGCTCAGCAGTGTGGGATCTGTGCCAGATAGGGTTGATAGAAGAGGTAGAGAAGATCCAACGGAGAGCAGCGCGCTTCGTTACAGGACCATTTAGTAATCGCGAAAGCGTTACGGAGACGATAGATAAACTCCAGTGGAAGACTCTGCAGGAGAGGCTCATTAGCTCGGTACGGGCTTTTGGTGAAGCTTCGAGAACATACCTTCACCGAAGAGTGAAGCAGTATATTGCTCCCTCCTACGTATATCTCGCGAAGAGACCATGAGGATAAAATCAGAGAGATTAGAGCCCACACAGAAGCATACCGACAATCATTCTTTCCACGAACAATACGAGACTGGAATAGAAGGGAGAACCGATAGAGGTACTGAAGGTACCCTCCGCCACACACCGTCACGTGGCTTGCGGAGTATGGATGTAGATGTAGATGTAGACGTAGACCGTCACTAGCCCGGTCTTCTTGCGACAGTAATTTTCGTGTCCACCGCTGCCAGAAATCGTGTACAGTGGTTACATTCCTTTTAAGTATTTCTGCAGTATCACAGAAGGTACGTCCATCTTCTCGTAGCCCTATTCAAAAATGTTCAAATGTGTGTGAAATCTTATGGGACTTATGTGCTAAGGTCATCAATCCCTAATCTTACACACTACTTAATCTAAATTATCCTAAGGAGAAACACACACACCCACGCCCGAGGGAGGACTCGAACCTCCGCCGGGACCAGCCGCACAGTCCATGGCTAATCCCGCGCGGCCCGTAGCCCTATTACACGATCTCATTCAGACTCAGTGAGGTGTTGACAATGGTATCTTTGTCGCCTTAAGGGAATTCTCGAATAACATCAACTCACCTCGTTCAGCCGGCCGATGTGGCCGTGCGGTTCTAGGCGCTTCAGTTTGGAACCGCGTGACCGCTACGGTCGCAGGTTCGAATCCTGCCTCGGGCATGGATGTGTGTGATGTCCATAGGTTAGTTAGGTTTAAGTAGTTCTAAGTTCTAGGGGACTGATGACCTCAGAAGCTAAGTCCCATAGTGCTCAGAGCCATTTTTTTTCACCTCATTCAGTCTCAAAGGTAACTAATGCTCACGACCGTTACAGCGTGTATTTAAAGCAAACCTGATTTGCATCCTCATAGTGGTGCTACTAGCGCTCTTATGCGACTGGCTTGAAATGTGAATAGAGATCATCTTTCGGATGTAGAAAAACGCCTACCAACATTCTTTTATGTCACTCAACTTCTCGGTGTTGTGATTTTTTTCCATCGGTGTTCTTGTTGTGGTCTTCAGTCCAGAGACTGGTTTGATGTAGCTCTCCATGCTACTCTATCCTGTGCAAGCTTCTTCATCTCCCAGTACCTACTGCAACCTACATCCTTCTGAATCTGCTTAGTGTATTCATCTCTTGGTCTCCCTCTACACTTTTTACCCTCCACGCTGCCCTCCAATACTAAATTGGTGATCCCCCGATGCCTCAGAACATATCCTACCAGCCGATCTCTTCTTCTAGTCAAGGTGTGCCACAAATTTCTCTTCTCCCTAATTCTGTTTAATACCTCCTCATTAGTTAGGTGTTCTACCCATCTAATCTTCAGCATTCTTCTGTAGCACCACATTTCGATAACTTCTATTCTCTTCTTGTCCCAACTATTTATCGTCCACATTTCACTTCCATACATGGCCATACTCCATACAAATACTTACAGAAACGACTTCCTGACGCTTATATCTACACTCGATGTTAACAAATTTCTCTTCTTCAAAAACGCTTTCCTTGCCATCAATGTATAACTGTATTTTCTTCGTCTGTGGTACTTACTGCTTCCGTAATCTAATTAACATGTTCTTATTTCTTTCTATTAAACTTCTTCCAAGAAAAAGCAATGAACCAAAGTTATTCTTAAAGAAAAAAAAACAGTGTCTACGTAGTACAGTGAAGTGCGTCTTCCCAATATCTTCGGCCTCCGTGGCAGGCGCTATAGTGACCAGTTTTCGAAACATAGTAAACGATTCAACGGATGTAAGAGTGCAGTCGTCCCCTTGGTGACTCATGTTGATAATGGCCAACAGTTCTGAATGGAATGGAAGTTTCAACGTTTACTGCCCATTATGTGTTGAACATCTCCACAAAGCCTAACGCCGGCCTGTGTGGCCGAGCGGTTCTAGGGGATTCAGTCCGGAATCGTGCGACCGCTACTGTCGTAGGTTCGAATCCTGCCTCGGGCATGGATGTGTGTGATGTCCTTAGGTTAATTAGGTTTAAGTAGTTCTAAGTTCTAGGGGACTGATGACCTCAGATGTTGAGTCCCACAGTGCTCAGACCCATTCGAACCATTTTTGAACAAAGTTTAACAAATATCGGACCTGTGCTTCATAATGTAACATATTTCATTTACGTCATTATATTTTGACTTTGTAATTTTTGAAGTTATAATTTGTATTAGAAACTTTCGCTTTCGGTTAAACTTCTGTTCTAAAATTGTAACAAGTGAAATCGGAGACGCAATTTCTTCAGGAAGTTCCGACCTTCCGGGGACGGAGACTTAGTAAACCAAATCTTTACGCTGGAGCACTGTCGTGATCATTAACTGTTCGCTGTCGTCTATTTGATCACTGTTGTGCAAATACTTGTAATGAGAATTTCAGCCACCAATATTCGAAACTACGGCCTCCGACTCCAGTTCGGCTAAATGTGAAATGCGGTCCGTTTTGAGAGGGCCGTTTTGAGAGGAACTTTGACTCAGAGCAAAAATACCAGGATTACAGGTGTCGCTTGTACTGGGAGCCAAGTTGTCGCGCATTCCAGTATTAAGGGAGGAAATACGGCATTACATTCAAGTTGTAGCTGGGAGTTGTCCAGGAAGGACGGCGGAAGCATTGGCGCAATTGGTTATTCAAACAGCGACTGTCTGACGACGGGCGGTACATAGACTATACACGTATGGAGATGGACTACGGTCAGCCAGCGCATGACTCAGGTCCCGTACAGCAGCGCAGACAGTGATACAAGTGCATCATGAGTTTCTCCAAATATGGTAATGCACATTCCCTTGCCAGCGATGTGCGTCAGAGGGAATGTTTCAGCAACTTGGCGAGCGCTATGAAGAGGGGACTCACTCTGAACCAATGGAGAACACAGTAGGTAGTTATTGAGGCGCTAACACCGATATTATTCAATCTGTATATTGAGGAAGCTGTAAAGGAAACAAAAGAAAAATTCGGAGTAGGTATTAAAATTCACGGAGAAGAAGTAAAAACTTTGAAGTTCGCTGATGACATTGTAATTCTGTCAGAGACAGCAAAGGACTTGGAAGAGCAGTTGAACGGAATGGACAGTGTCTCGAAAGGAGGATATAAGATGAATATCAACAAAAGCAAGACGAGGATAATGGAATGTAGTCAAATTAAGTCGGGTGATGCTGAGGGAATTAGATTAGGAAATGAGACAATTAAAGTAGTAAAGGAGTTTTGCTATTTAGGGAGTAAAATAACTGATGATGGTCGAAGTAGAGAGGATATAAAATGGAGACTGGCAATGGCAAGGAAAGAGTTTCTGAAGAAGAGAAATTTGTTAACATCGAGTATAGATGTAAGTGTCAGGAAGTCTTTTCTGAAAGTATTTCTATGGAGTGTAGCCATGTATGGAAGTGAAACGTGGACGATAAATAGTTTAGACAAAAAGATAATAGAATCTTTCCAAATGTGGTGCTACAGGAGGATGCTGAAGATTAGATGGGTAGATCACATAACTAATGAGGAGGTACTGAATAGAATTGGGGAGAAGAGAAGTTTGTGGCACAACTTGACTAGAAGAAGGGATCGGTTGGTAGGACATATTCTGAGGCATCAAGGGATCACAAATTTAGCATTGGAGGGCAGCGTGGAGGGTAAAAATCGTAGAGGGAGACCAAGAGATGAATACACTAAGCAGATTCAGAAGGATGTAGGTTGCAGTAGGTACTGGGAGATGAAGAAGCTTGCACAGGATAGAGTAGCATGGAGAGCTGCATCAAACCAGTCTCAGGACTGAAGACCACAGCAACAACAACAACACCGTGCCCGTCGTCTCCAGGCTGAGGACTCAGAATATTTAGAGCCGTGTTGGGAAAGAGACAGTACTGAGAAGATAGTCTCGGAACCGTGAGATGGGAAGCAGCTGATTGTTAGAGCTGGGTGAGCCGCATACAGTACCATCGTGCGTTGCACAGATGCGTTGAAGTCAGTTGTGCCAGAAGTGAACTGTTGGTTGAAATGGCACTGAGCACTATGGGACTTAACATCTATGGTCATCAGTCCCCTAGAACTTAGAACTACTTAAACCTAACTAACCTAAGGACATCACACAACACCCAGTCATCACGAGGCAGAGAAAATCCCTGACCCTGCCGGGAATCGAACGCGGGAACCCGAAGTGGGAAGCGAGAACGCTACCGCACGACCACGAGCTGCGGACGAAGTGAACTGTTCTTAAGTTTTGTTATTCGGAGTTTGATTCAGCTTGAGATTCCTTGAGATATACGCCGAATTCTGTGTCTCTGAACACCCTCTTCGCTTGCTATTCTTTACAGTGTGGAGCCCACGTGAAAGTCGTCCTTCGAAAATGTGTGCTCCTTACTTCCTCTCGGGGCATGACACACTGTCGAAGCAAACGCAGAAGGATTCCAGTAACTGAGACTACAATTCAGTGTGAGCAAGGTCCAAGTTATTAATAACACCATGTGGCTCAAAGCGGGCGCATGTCTCCTGTTTCTTGTATACAATGCAAATGGTTTGTCTGTTAATACAACAGCTGTACCATAATTCCTATCGCCCTTAACTCCAATAGAAAAGGTACGGTAAGCAACAATATCTCTGTCATAATAGGCCTCCAAACCTTCAAGTGGCTTATCACTACCTCTCACAATAGCAATTGTCAACCAACTGTTACCAGTAACAACCTCTGTGGTTGTACAAGAAAAATTAATCTTCGCTCCAACAAAATTAGACGCCACTTCAACGACTTTTGTGTCCCTAATGTACCCCAATTATCCATCCGGGGAAAGGGGACCTACAATTTAACGTGGAATCAGAAGCACCTGTCGCTCAGAGCTACTACTCACGCCGTTGACAGGTGAAAGCTAGCTCAAAGGCAGACTGCAAACTTCAGTTGTCTGACCGGGATTTAAATCCGCTACTTCTCGGTTTTCATACACGCGCTTTACCACTAGAACAGCCATCCCCGACAAGAACCAGGGGACCTAATTCCTATTAAACTACCGCTAAGCAACCACAGTTCTCTTTGTGGACTTTGGAGACAGGCCCCTTCACCTCAGTCCAAACTGAAAAGTAGTTGGTTGGCCAGTTGATTTGTGGGAGGGGACCAAACAGAGAGGTCATCGGTCCCATAGGGTGAGGGATGGATGGGGGAGGAAGTCGGCATTTGCCTGAAGCGATTTAGGGAAATCACGGGAAACCTAAATCAGGATGGCTGGACCAGGGTTTGAACCGTCGTCCTTCCTAATGCGAATCTGGTGTGCTAACCACTGCGCAATCTCGCTCGGTCCAAAAGTAGTCAAGTTTGATAGAACTGTATCCTTTAAAAACCTAATTAACGTAACGGCAAAACTGAGATCGAGAAATAATATCACACTAAAATCATACGATACTGCACGAGGATCCTCTGCTGCTGCGTTTCGGTTTTCTGGTTTGGGACCGGTTTACTCTGTGCCGCAATATTTTGCTCCAGCATGGCTGAATAATTGACGTATAGAACGGATCGATGTCCAACAGGACCATACGATGCATTTAATCTCGAGCACACCAAGTCAACCTCACCACTGCTCGTATCAGAAAGTACAACAAGGTTCCTCAAAAGCCACATCTACCAACAGATAAAAATATCAAGTACAGACGAAGTAATAGGCTGTGCTCAAGAATGGACCCTGTAAGAACAGCTGAAAATCTGACAACCACTGATTTCAGCTCAGTACATGAGTAGTAGCGGCTCAAGCACAGCTTCACAACATGTCGTACATATTAATTATCCCAGCCGGCTATGAACTGCCACGTAAGACGTGGTCAACGCTGAATAGGATTTGAACCATACAGGGGAGACGCACTGACGCACTTTGTGATTGGAACATTGTATCTCCCACAAAGTTTAACTATGGCACCAAAGAGTAGACGATCCCCATCGTGAAATACAGCAGTCTGAGAGCATGCACGAGATATGCAAAAGATTTTCTGACAGTGACACCAAATGCAACTGATTGTGATACTTTAGGTATCCAATTGTGAATTTTATGTTAGTTCCTTGATTATTATCAATTGTTAATTATGTTATTTTATGTTTCACATGTGTGTTTTTATCCTGCATCTTTGCAGCATCTTTTATTAACATTGTGTGTTTTGTGATATTTGCCATACGATGAATAAATAAATAAATAAATAAATAACGACTGAAGCGATCTAATAGAATCTCATTGTCATCGCAGACCTTGAGGTAAGCGGCTGTCTTACAAACGATCTTTATGTACGAAATTGCAAGTTTTTATCTCCCGTTACAATGTATTGCCATACTGGAATTGTTTATAAATAAATTTCTGCTACCAGTCACGATTTTCTTTTATTTACGTTTTACACGACGCTTTTTGGGAAATGATTCCCATTTTTAAGTGAGTATTTCTTTGTATTATGCCATTTTTTCGTAATGTTTTCGATGTATAAGAAAGCGCAATTTTCAGTTAGTTATCAATTTTTATATGTAGTTACTGGCGAAATTTGGAAGAACTTGTACTTACAGTTTTCCTATGATCCATTTGTGCAGATTCTCTGACATGTTAAACATCACTCACAACTCTCAGTACACAGTACACATCGAGAACAGCTTATATAAACAAAGAGTTACAAAGATGTTTTTAGATATAGTTGACAGAGATAATGTTACCGATCCTCCACAGATATGCTTTTGAACAGAAGGTATTTATCTTACGAATATGGATTACAAATTACTTGCATCTATTCTACAATGATGTTTATTTATATGTGTTACTACTTTTATTTAAATATATTGTCGAAGCATTTGAAGAAGTTCACCGATTCATTTTCAAATTTTTCGTTTTGCATTTTGTCTTCATATTTTCTGTAATGTGTCTATACCTTGAGTTCTTCTAGCAAATTATTTCATGTCCTTTATGTTTTAGAAGAACGTAAATATATACGCATTACAGAAAATGCGAAGACAAAATGTTAAACGAAGAAACTGAAAGTGAATCGGTGAATTCCTGAATTTCTTCAGACGCTTCGACAATATATTTAAATAAAAGTAGTAACACATAGAAATAAACACCGTTGTAAAATAGATGTAAGCAAATTGTAATCCGTATTCTTAAGATAAAAACACTTCTGTACAAAAGCATATCTGTTGAGGGCCTGTAACATTATCTCTGTCAACTACAGCTGAAAACATTTTTGTAACTGTCTGTTTATATAAATTAGTTTCGATGTGTACTGTGCACTGACAGTTGTGAGTGATGTTTAATATGGGAGAGACTCCGTGCAAATGGGCCATAGCAAAACTGCAAGTACAAGTTCTTCCAAATTTCGCCACTAACTACATATAAAAATCGACAACTAGCTGAAAATTGCGCTTTCTTATACACTGCAGTAAAGTCAACAACACAAAGCAAACACATCGAAAACATTACGAAAAAATGGTTCAAAATGGTTCAAATGGCTCTGAGCACTATAGGACTTAGCTTCTAAGGTCATCAGTCCCCTATTACTTAGAGCTACTTAAACCTAACTAACCTAAGGACATCACAAACATCCATGCCCGAGGCAGGATGCGAGCCTGCGACCGTAACGGTGGCGCGGTTTCAGACTGTAGCGCCTTTAACCGCTTGGCCACCACGGCCGGCACGAAAAAATGGCATAATACAAAGAAATTCACACTTGAAAATGGGAATCATTTCCAGAAACGCGTCGTGTAAAACATATATAAAAGAAAATCGTGATTGGTAACAGAAATTTACTTATAAACAAAGCCATTGTTTTCACAGTCGCAGGCTTTAAAAAAAATTGTAATGGCCAAAATCAAATTATTGCCACACTTTTACCCAAACGCTTTTCGAAATTAAGAAATTATAAGGGATAAAAATACAGGGAGTCAAAGGTTTTCTACAACTTGTACAGAAAACAGACTGCAGTTATAAGAGTCGTACGAAGAAAAGGCAATCGGTAATTGAGAAAACAGTGAGACATGATTAGAGCATATCCTCCGCGTTGTTCTATTTATACACAGAGCAAACAGCAAAAGAAACTGAGGAGATACCTGGAAAATATATTGAAATTTAAGAAGGAAAAGAAAACAATGTTTACCGATGCCACACTTGTTCTACCAGAGACGATAAAAGCTTGGGAGAACAGTATTATGGAATGGATACTGTCATGAAAATACGCTGTAAATTGAACATAAATACAAGTAAAACAGGGGTAGTGGAGTATAATAAAATTAAATCAGGTGATGTTGGGGAAATGAAATTAGGAAATAAAATACTAAGAGTGATGATCTTGGTTATTAGGATAACAAACAAACTGACGAAACCAGAAGAAAAGACGATTTAAAATGAATACTAGCATAGGGAGAAAAACCTTGAAGAGGAGAAGTTTTCGGAAATAAAAAATGTAAATTTAAAGAAGGTGTTTCTGAAGTGAAGTGTAACCGTATACGGGAGTGAAATATACACGATAAGCAGCTCGGAAAAGAAGGTTTTGAAACTTGGAGTTATTGAAAGATGCTGGAGATTAGATGCGTAAATAGGATAACCAATGAATAGGTAATGAGAAAATGGCTACATGGCACTACTTGCGTGAAAGAATGGATAGGTTTACAGCAAACATCTTAAGGCATCGGAGAATAGTTTCTTTGGTAGTGGAAGTGGAGAAAGACTAAGGCTCAGGTATAGTAATCAGTTTCAAATGGATGTGGGCTGCAGTAGTTACGTACAGATGAAGAGGCTTGCACAGAATAAGCTACCGTGGGGAGCTGTACCAAACCAGTCTTCCGTTTGACGCCTACAACAACAACAATTTATACGTGAGCATAGGAGAGTACTGTAGCGGAGTAAATGAAAATAACGCTAGCTAGTCATTGTAACCAATAAGATAACGAAAATAAATGCCGTAAGTGGAAAGGTGCAGCAAACGCTTTTACAATGCACTACGAAGTGAAATCATAATCATCCATTAGCCATCTACTGCCAGACAAAGCCAACTTACATGCCATTCCATGCATTACAGTCGTAAACTCCATACATTCATTTTCTTCTGACAGTGTTCTTTCATTCACCTTCTACTACATGCCAAATATTTATTTACCTTCAAACCATCGATGTTCAAAAGTCTTTTACATTCACGTGTTTTTGAGGGGGTATGTATTTTCTTGTCGAAGATCACTGTGGTCACAGGCATGATACATCTCGTTCATTGCTCTTACACTCATATAAATCGCAGCCTGCAGAAAATGTGCACGCTTTATATTGCACGTACACTAATGTAGGACGGCTGTTCTCCTCGGGAGGGAATGACTAATGTCGATATGACGACGCAGTTAACTGCTATTGGCCAGTCGGCAAACGGCGTTTCTCCGACGATTTACTGTGGATCACCAAGGTCCCTGCGTCGAATGTTATCGGTTCACTCGCATCGAAGCTGTAGCTAGTTTATGAACGCCGCAAATTCTCTTGTCTCGTTTAGTACAATTCCAGTAACTTACAGCCGCTTGCTACCATTTTGCCTTTCGCTGTTCAAGATAGTCACGAAGTCGGATTTTAGTAAAGGATCCTACGCTAAATACAATATCCGATCTTGCTTCGCCAGGGCTAAAGCACCTTTGGTAACTCTACCAATAAACTGAAGCCTGCCGGTTACATTAACTGATATTCAGTCATTGTTTCGTTCTACTTTAAATCTCTACGAATTATTATTCTAAGGCATTTTTATGACATGATTGTTTCAAGTTGTGTCTCACTGTTGTGTAGTCGAAAACTATTTGAATTTTACTTTTCATACAAAAAATCCAATCTCTTAAGCCCCTTAGAGAAAATATAAAAATGCATTAAACGAAGCAGGCAAAAAGGAATATAAATGTCTCGAAAATGAGATCGATAGGGAGTGCAAAATGGTTAAGCAGGGACGGCTAGAGGACAAATGTAAGGATGTAGAGGCTTATCTCACGAGGGGTAAGATAGATACTGCCTATAGGAAAGTTAAAGAGACCTTTGGAGAAAAGAGAACCACTTGCATGAATATCAAGAGCTCAGATGGAAACCCAGTTCTAAGCAAAGAAGGGAAAGCAGAAAGGTGGAAGGAGTATATAGAGGGTCTATACAAGTGCGATGTTCTTAAGGACAATATTATAGAAATGGAAGAGAATGTAGATGAAGACGAAATGGGAGATATGATACTGCGTGAAAAGTTTGACACAGCACTGAAAGACCTATGTCGAAACGAGGCCCCAGGAGTAGACAACATTCCATTAGAACTACTGACAGCCTTGGGAGCCAGTCCTGACAAAACTCTACCATCTGGTGAGCAAGATGTATGAGACAGGCGAAATACCCTCAGACTTCAAGAAGAATATAATAATTCCAATCCCAAAGAAAGCAGGTGTTGACAGATGTGAAAATTACCGAACTATCAGTTTAATAAGCCACTGCTGGAAAATACTAACACGAATTCTGTACAGACGAATGGAAAAACTTGTAGAAGCCGACCTCGGGGAAGATCAGTTTGCATTCCGTAGAAATGTTGGAACACGTGAGGCAATACTGATATTACGACTTATCTATGAAAATATATTAAGGAAAGGCAAACCTACGTTTCTGGCATTTGTAGACTTAGAGAAAGCCTTTGACAATATTGACTGGAATACTCTCTTTCAAATTATGAAGGTGGCAGGGGTAAAATACAGGGAGCGAAAGGCTATTTACAATTTGTACAGAAACCAGATGGCAGTTATAAGAATCAAGGGACATGAAAGGGAAACAGTGGTTGGGAAGGGAGCGAGACAGGGTTGTAGCCTCTCCCCGATGTTATTCAATCTGTATATTGAGCAAGCAGTAAAGGAAACAAAAGAAAAAAATGGCGTAGGAATTAAAATCCATGGAGAAGAAATAAAAACTTTGAGGTTCGCCGATGACATTGTAATTCTGTCAGATACAGAAAAGGACCTGGGAGAGCAGCTGAACGGAATGGACAGTGTTTTGAGAGCAGGATATAAGATGAACATCAACAAAAACAAAACGAGAATAATGGAATGTAGTCGAATTAAATCAGGTGATGCTGTGGGAATTAGATTAGGAAATGAGACGGTTAAAGTAGTAAATGAGTATTGCTATTTGGGGAGCAAAATAACTGATGATGGACGAAGTAGAGAGGATATAAAATGTAGACTGGCAATGGCAAGGAAAGCATTTCTGAAGAAGAGAAATTTGTTAACATAGTTTAAGTGTCAGGAAGTCTTTTCTGAAAGTATTTGTATGGAGTCTACACTCCATGTATGGAAGTGAAACATGGACAAGAAAAGCATTTCTGAAGAAGATATTTGTTAACGTAGAGTATCGTTTAAGTGTCAGGAAATCGTTTCTGAAAGTATTTGTATAGAGTCTACACTCCATGTACGGAAGTGAAACACGGACAATAAATAATTTAGACAAGAAGAGAATAGAAGCTTTCGAAATGTGGTGCTAGAGAAGAATGCTGAAGATCAGATGAGTGGACCACATAACTAAAGAGGAGGTATTGAACAGAATTGGAGAGATGAGAAATTTATGGGGCAACTTGACTAAAAGAAGGGATCGGTTGGTAGGGCATATTCTGAGGCATCAAGGGATCACCAATTTAGTATTGGAGGGCAGCGTGGAGGGAGACCAAGAAATGAATGCACTAAACAGATTCAGAAGGATGTAGGTTGCAGTAGGTACTGGGAGATGAACACCTTCCACAGGATAGAGTAGTATGGAGAGCTGCATCAAACCAGTCTCTGGCTTGAAGACCACAACAACAAGCCCGTAAGTGTTCGGAAGGTTGCTTCTTTGGAAAATTATTGATTTTGTATTGAATCAAAAACTTGTTGCTAATTGTAAGAAGTAACCGCTAGTTAACGCAGTTGATTCCTTACTGCCCAGTTGACCAAACGAAACAGCAGTTCCAGTTTCCTTTTTTTTCTCAGCTACTCACTTCTCCAAAGACCACATATTATCCAAACATCAAATATCAAACATTTCGAACACGTTCTTAATTTCGTTCATCATAATCGATGTTTTTAGAAAGCCTGCACATGTGTGATTCATGATTTAAATAATGAGCAACTGCAGAACCTACTTATATTTTCATGATTAGTACAACACGTTCCGAGGATTTATTATCATTTTCAAGTGCATTTGTTTACTCATATATTTAGGTGATGTTCGCATGTGCGATTTCCTGCCTTTCTTGCGCTGTAATTTTGAGATTATACTGCAGTCGGAAAGTCAAACACTTCAGGATTTATTTGGCAATTTTTCCTATTGCAGTATAACCCCAAAAAGACAACTACAGTGCAAGAGTGGCAGTACATCACACATGCAAACATCGCAAAAAATGTTAATGTAAACAAATACGCCTGAAAATGAGAATAAATTGACGAAATGCGTTGTTCTAAGCATGAAAAAAATAGTAAATTGTCCAGTTTTTCGTTATTTAAGTAATAAAACATATTCACTACAACCGCGCATATACAGTGGCCAGATGTGATTATAACATTCACTGACGGATCAAAAATAACTGCTCATTCATATTCAGTCTGATCAAAAGTATCGAGACACCTAACAGTGGACATTGGTGTGGACTCTGTGCTCCTTCACCTTTATGATACACTATGTGATCAAAAGTATCCGGACACCCCCAAAAACATACTTTTTAATATTAAATGCGTTGTGCTGCCACCTACTGCCAAGTACTCAGTAGTCATTAGACATCGTGAGGCGGCAGATGGGGTGCTCTGCGAAACTCCCGGGCTTCGAATGTGGTCAGGTGGTTGGGTGTCACTTGTGTCATACGTCTCTACGCGAGATTTCCACACTCCTAAACATTCCTAGGTCCACTATTTCCGATGTGATAGTGGTGGTGGTGGTGGTTAGTGTTTAACGTCCCGTCGACAACGAGGTCATTAGAGACGGAGCGCAAGCTCGGGTTAGGGAAGGGTTGGGAAGGAAATCGGCCGTGCGCTTTCAAAGGAACCATCCCGGCATTTGCCTGAAACGATTTAGGGAAATCACGGAAAACCTAAATCAGGATGGCCGGAGACGGGATTGAACCGTCGTCCTCCCGAATGCGAGTCCAGTGTGCTAACCACTGCGCCACCTCGCTCGGTGATGTGATAGTGAAGTGGAAACATAAAGGAACACGTGCAGCACAAAAGCATATAGGCCGACCTCGTCTGTTGACTGACAAAGACCGCCGACAGCTGAAGAGGGTCGTAATGTGTAATAGACAGACATCTATCCAGACCATCACACAGGAATTCCAAACTGCATCAGGATCCACTGCAAGTACTATGACAGTTAGGTGGGAGGTGAGAAGACTTGGATTTCATGGGCGAGCGGCTGCTCATAAGCCACACATCACACCGGTAAATGCCAAACAACGCCTCTCTTGGTGTAAAGAGAGTAAACACTGGACGATTGAACAGTGGAAAACCGTTGAGTGGAGTGACGAAACACGGTACACAACGTGGCGATCCGATGGCAGCGTTTGGGTATGGCGAATGCCCTGTGAACGTCATCTGCCAGCGTTTGTAGTGCCAACAGTAAAATTCGGAATTGGGGTATTATGGTGTGGTCGTGTTTTTCATGGAGGCACCCATTGTTGTTTCACATGGCACTGTCCCAGCACAGGCTTACATTGATGTTTTAAGCACCTTCCTGCTTCCCACTGTTGAAGAGCAATTCGAGGATGGCGATTGCATCTTTCAACACGATCGAGCACCTGTTCAGAATGCGCGGTCTGTGACAGAGTGGTTACACGACAATAACATCCCTATAATGGACTGGCCTGCACAGAGTCCTGACCTGAATCCTGTAGAACACCTGTGGGATGTTTTGGAACGCCGACTTCGTACCAGGCCTCATGACCGACATCGATAACTCTCCTCAGTGCAGCAGTCCGTGAAGAATGGGCTGCCATTCCCCAAGAAACCTTCCAGCACCTGACTGAACGTATGTCTGTGACAGTGGAAGCTGTCGTCAAGGCTAAGGGTGGACCAGCATTACCGCTGGAGGGCGCCACGAGCTTGTTAAGACATTTTCAGCCACGTGTCCGGATACTTTTGATCACATAGTGTAGGTTGAACTCTGTTGGGTGTCTCGTGTATCACTGGAAGAATGGTAACTAATTCTTCCTGAAGAGCCGAAACCAGAGGAGGTAGTGACACTGGACTCTGGGATCTGGAGCTATGTGGAAGTTCCAGATTACCCTAAAGGTTTATCATTGGGTTTAGGTCGCGACTCTTAGCAGGCCAGAGCGTTACCACACAGATGCTGCTTAATGATAACGTGCATTATCATGCTGATGCAATCATTGTCCCAGAAATGTTACTCTGCTGTATGGTGTAAAATGTGTGAATATCCTTCTACATTTAACGTTTTCCTATGCGCTATAGGTCATCACTCCCTACCCATGAAAAACATCTCATACCGTAACATGAGCTCCTCAAAATACACATGAAGACGGGAAACGATCTCCAGACAATCGCCAAACCCAAAACAGCCATAGGTTAAATCGTGATGCAATACTCCAGATCAGCCGTTTCCAGTCGTCCTCTGTCCAGCTGCGTAGCTCTTTACATTAACTCCAGTGTCGCTGAGAATTGACTACAGAAATGGACGACTTTTGAGGAACTGCTCGACCATTGCACCCTATTCCTTTTAACTCTCTATGCACAAACGAAGTGCTACTTGGACTTCTGGTAGCACTCTGGAACTCACAAGTGATTCCTTCCTTCGATTTCATGCGATCTTTTGTATCCATCCTTCACAATTATCGGCGGCCCCTGTTCGTCACCACGTGGGGGTATGCCTGGCCTTCGTTTAGGGTAGCTCTTCCTTCGCGTTCCCACAGTCACGTCAGTAACAGTCGATGATGATGATGATGATTAGTGTTTTAGGGCGCACAACAACGAGGTTATCAGCGCCCGTTTCCAAAATAAATGTTGACAAGTGCAGACAAGATCTGTTAAACAAGGATCAATTCAGAGCCGATCTTTGCGAGAATTGTAAATGTTCAAATTTCAAGATTGGACGTAACACATCAAAACAGGTAGATAAAAGTAAAAGTAAAATACCAGTACAAAACAGGTAAAAATAATTAACTGTGGCATGGTGACCACTTACAAATAATGGGTGACCAAACCACTTTACATCACATTAAGATCTCAATCCCAATATTTTGGGAAGAAGTCCAGACATTACACAAAAACGTAAAACTCTAGCCACACTCGCCTCATTATTAGTTAAAATAGAGGTCAGGTCTGGTGGGAAACTTAAATCTTCCCTCAAACCCGCATATAAAACACACTCAGTAAAAATATGTCGTATCGACAACTGTGTCCCACATGTCTGACTCGTTGGTGGCTCCTCACGACGTAACAGAAGACCATGTGTCAATGGACAATGTCCTATTCGAAGCCGTGTAAGTGCTACTTCCTCAGCTCGTCGTGGTCGGAAGGAGGTAAGCCACGGTCGGACAGAATCCTTCACCGCTCGCAACTTATTATCCCTCACTTCCAGCCACTGAGCCTCCCACCAACGCATGACCTTCCGAGTCACGAATGATGTAATTGCCTGCAGGGGGACGGAACAGCGAGCAGGAGGTGGGTTGGAGCAAGCCTCCTTGGCAGACGCGCCTGCAAGTTCATTTCCAGGAATCCCTTTGTGCCCTGGAACTCAGCAGAAAATTACATCCTTACCCTGCTTTTGCAAGGGCAGTAGTGCGTCCTGCACTTCTTGCACCATCCGATCTGCAGTGTACATCTGTTCAAGAGCGTGTAGAGCACTTTGGGAATCGGAGCAGACGATGAATTTCTTGCCATTATGTCGTCGCATATGCTCTAATGCTTTCAGAATGGCAAACAGTTCTGCATGGTAAACTGAGAACTGCTCTGGGAGCCCTATCCTAATGACAGTATCGGGAAACACAGCAGAGCAGCCCATAAAATCCCCCTGTTTAGACCCATCCGTGTAAACAGTAATGAAACCTGAATGGTGGTCTAAAATCTCAGTAAATTTAATTTTAAAAAGGTGGTCCGGGGTACAATACTTCTAGTAAGCAGCCAGATCAAGAAGTAATCTCGGCCGTTTTAGTAGCCAGGGAGATCCCCTACTCCATCACTGGTTGAGGACCTTAATGCCCCCCAGGTGTACTGACTCGAGACTTTCCTTCGCACAGATGCCAAACGGCTTTGTTGCCTTCGGACGGTGGCGGAAGAAACGTTCCAGTGCCGGCTGTGAAAAGGTGTTGGACGCCAACGAAAAAGGAGTGGACTTGGCCCTGTATGCTTGCCGTACCACGAGGAGAAGACGCCGAATGGACAGCGGAGGTTCTCCAGACTCGACACATAGACTAGCAACTGACTGGTGCGATAAGCCCCCGTTGAAAGCCTAATACTCTCATGGTGAATCACAACCAACATTTTGAGGTACGAAGGTCTTGCAGATCCATAAACTTGACATCCGAATTCGAGTCGAGATCGCACAAAGGCCTTATAAAGTTGGAGCAGACGTGCCCTGTCAGCGCCCCGGGACCTATGACTGACACATTTAAGGACGTTTAAAGCCTTGAAACAGCGGACTTTTAGATCGTTTAGGTGTCGCAACCATGTGAGCTTCTCATCAAAAACAAGCCCGCGATATTTTACTTTTTCCTTAAAGGTGAGAACAGTGTCTCCTAGTTTTAAAACAGGGAGATTAAAAAGAGAACGGGAACGGTTAAAATCTACACGACCTGGGTATCTTTAGAAGGGTTGAAGTACCTCTGATGGATTTGTTATACGCAAGGGGAAGGCGTCAGACACGGTCAACCGATTGAGCTCAGCCGGCCGAAGTGGCCGTGCGGTTAAAGGCGCTGCAGTCTGGAACCGCAAGACCGCTACGGTCGCAGGTTTAAGTAGTTCTAAGTTCTAGGGGACTAATGACCACAGCAGTTGAGTCCCATAGTGCTCAGAGCCATTTTTTTTGATTGAGCTCATACTTGGCTGGTTGCCTGAGCGCAACGTAAACTGAAAGACTAAGATATTTTGTTTCAACCTCCCCCCCCCCTTTTTTTTGAGAAAGCTACCAGTAAATTTCATGATCCTTAATAGGTTCAAAATTGACGGGGACAATAGAGAATTGAAAAGTGAGTATTTCTGATCATCATACGTGGGTGCCGCGTACGCGGTATTTTCCTGGAAATCGAGCGAAGAAACAGGTACGCTGTCGCTTCTATAAGCATAAAGTAAAAGCTGTTCAACGGAAGCGCCAATGGTGTAACGACCAAGGCTCTAGCCGGGTGGGAGAGAACCTGTATTCAATTCCCGCCTGAATTCTGCGTTTTTTTGTTTTTCCCCGTATGTAAATTGGTAGGAATACGGGAATTAATAAGGTCATCAATAAGGCATAATTATAAGGTAGGCAAATAAATTTCACAAATGACTTCGATTACCAAAAACTTAAACTGTTAATCGTGGTCGCCCTGCAATGGCTCTTTCACTCACTGTGTTAAATGTCTTAATTTTATTGCGAACAGCTACATGGGTGGTGCTTGTCATATAAACATTCGAAGGAAATTTACTCGCAGCACGAAGGACATCGAATGAAGGCAGTTTTCGCGCAACTACATCGTTCCTTCCGAAGATGTGGTGGAAAACAGACTTGATTTATGTTTAAAAATACAGGGTGTCCCAAAATGACTTATACACTCTTTGAAACGGAACATCTCTTTAATGAAATGAGTTAGAAATACAATTTGAGTGGTGTTAGGTGCCTCATGATCCGACTTCAGGTGGTAAATGTTCAGACTGATACCCGTCCATCGCAATACATCGTTGACAATGACTTACGACTGAGCGACATGCCAACTTTATTGTTTCCAACGCAACAGCATCACATGCTTGCTCAATTTGCTCTCTGACGTCATCCAGTGTGTGTGGTTTCCCAGCGTAAACTGTATTCCTGAGAGTACCCCACAGAAAGAAGTCTAGAGGAGTTAAATCTGGAGATCAAGGGGGATACTCCACACTCCCTCTTCGTCCTATCCATCTGGCAGGGAATATACGATTGAGAAATGCCCTCATCCATCCAGGTGAAAGTGAGGTGGAGCCCCATCCTGTTGGAAGTAATAATCTTCATTTCCAAACACAACGCTAAGAGCAGGAGTTATCATTTCCAACATTTCCAAGATTGAATCGCCCGTGACAGTGTTGTCAAAGAAGTACGGCCTGATTAACTCCTCCACACCAAACCAGACTATTACTACTGATAGATTAACATGCCTTCGCTCGGTTACGTATGGATTCCTTCTGGCCCAGTACACGTAGTTATAGCGGTTAATTGTTCCACCGAGTTTAAACGTCGCTTCATCTGACCAAAGAATTCGATCTTGGAAACCTTGCTCTTCTTCGTATCTGTTAATGAACCACTCACAAAATTCGCTTCGCCTATCAGGATCATCCTCGTTAAGAGCATGAAGAAGTCTTGGAATGTTAGGCTTAGAGTTAAAGTTCTATGAACGCTGTTTCTGCAGATCCCAGTCTCACGAGAGCATTGTCTCACAGATTTCTTCGGGGATTATGTGTATGCCTGGATCACTGCAACAGCACTCTCATTGTCTGTTGAACTTCTCTTACGTCCGCTATGTCCCTTCTTCATACCGTGCACCGTTCCTTCGACTTCAAACTTACCTCTGATTCTTGTAATTGTTACTCTTGTCGGTGGTGGTGTTCCAAATTCAAATCTCCGACGTCGGCGTATCGCACTCACATTCTCTGTTTTCCAGTAGCACTTTAGCACTCATTTCCGTTGTTCAAACGATAACGCCATGTTTTCTGACAATCCTGAAACAAAAGAAACCATTGTTATGTTTTTCACCGCCCTCTAAATTATTTCCCATAAAAATTGTATTTCTGTCTCCTTTAATTAGAGAGATATCCTGTTTCAAAGAGTGTATACATTATTTTGAGACATCCTGTATTTCTTTTTTAAGAATTAATTTTTAATGCGTACCGCGCATATAATAACATCGCCCGAAGAATCGGTGCTGGAAGTTTGTCACGAATTATGCTATGAAGCGTTGTTGCGCTAGCGCAGTTGTACTATTGTTGCTGGGTTTTTCAGAAACACGTTGCAATTTTGAAACCTCCATAAAAAGTTATGCACCACACCTCGCTATAAACAAGAGTAACACGGTCTGCTGTCTGTGGTCTCTCGTGACAAATGCACAGCAGCATTACTCGGAATTGTTTTCATACAATGTCTCAAAATTTTATTTCTCTACTAATACAACATGTCTGAGAAATTTATTTGTCTGTCGTGTTATTACTCCTTTCTAATTACCTTATTAGCTTTTTCTATCAGTACTAATTTCGATATGGAAAACCACTTAGAAAATAAGGAGGTGTAGAATGCATACGGGAATCGTGCGAAGTTTCTCTCCTCCTCAGTCGCTCGCTACACCAGCGGCGCTTTCGTTGGACAGAGTTTACTTTATGGGTACGTAAGGGACAGCCGTACAGTTTCTTTACTCGATTTCTAGTAAAATATGCGTTGCGGATCCCCTATATGATGATGAAACGTGTTGAGTATTCAGTTATCTATTGATCCTGTTAAATTTGATTCGATTGCGTGTCGTGAAATTTAGGGGTTTTCTCAAAACTGCAGGGGAGTTGAGCCGAAATATCTTGTCTTTTATTTTCGTTTGCACACAAGCGACATGTGAAGTATGAGCCGAATCGGTTGGCCATGTCTAAGGGCCCTTGGCAGGCCACAACCAATGACTACCGCACGTTCGAAGTCACTGAACTATCCTGATCCATGCCTTGTGCTGTTACTATGTTACTTATACTTCTCTACTGACAACACAATACTCTCTACCCCCGAAATAATGACAGGTCAGCTTTCCGTGACGTCTAGTGACCAGTTCCAAGTTACATAGGATTACCTGGATACTTTTGATCACATAGTACATGTGGCGCTGTAATCAGTCTAATCTGATCTACGGAGTCCCTAAGAGGGCTTAAGCATATTCAAATGTTCAAATGTGTGTGAATTTCTAAGCGACCAGACTGCTTAGGTCATCGGTTCCTAGACTTAACACTACTTAAACTAACTCAAAATAGATTATGCTAGGAAGTAGGAGTAATCCACTAAATTACAGGTCCATATCGTTAACGTCGATATGCAACAGGATTTTAGAACATGTATTGTGTTCGAACATTATGAACTACCTCGAAGAAAACAGTCTATTGACACACAGTCAACATGGGTTTAGAAAACATTGTTCCTGTGAAACGCAACTAGCTCTTTATTCACATGAAGTGTTGAGTGCTATTGACAAGGGATTTCAGACCGATTCCTTATTTCTGGATTTCCGGAAGGCTTTTGACACTGTACCACACAAGCGGCTAGTAGTGAAATTGCGTGCTTATGGAATATTGTCTCAGTTATATGACTGGATTTGTGATTTCCTGTCAGTGAGGTCACAGGTCGTAGTAATTGACGGAAAGTCATCGAGTAAAACAGAAGTGATTTCTGGCGTTCGCCAAGGTATGTTATAGGCCCTTTGCTGTTCCTTATCCATATAAACTATTTGGGAGACAATCTGAGCAGCCGTCTTCGGTTGTTTGCAGATGACACTGTTGTTTATCGATTAATAAAGTCATCAGAAGATCAAAACAAACTGCAAAACGCTTTAGATACAGGGTGTTTCAAAAATGACCGGTATATTTGAAACGGCAATAAAAACTAAACGAGCAGCGATAGAAATACACCGTTTGTTGCAATATGCTTGGGACAACAGTACATTTTCAGGCGGACAAACTTTCGAAATTACAGTAGTTACAATTTTCAACAACAGATGGCGCTGCAAGTGATGTGAAATATATAGAAGACAACGCAGTCTGTGGGTGCGCCATTCTGTACGTCGTCTTTCTCCTGTAAGCGTGTGCTGTTCACAACGTGCAAGTGTGCTGTAGACAACATGGTTTATTCCATAGAACAGAGGATTTTTCTGGTGTTGGAATTCCACCGCCTAGAACACAGTGTTGTTGCAACAAGACGAAGTTTTCAACGGAGGTTTAATGTAACCAAAGGACCGAAAAGCGATACAATAAAGGATCTGTTTGAAAAATTTCAACGGACTGGGAACGTGACGGATCAACGTGCTGGAAAGGTAGTGCGACCGCGTACGGCAACCACAGAGGGCAACGCGCAGCTAGTGCAGCAGGTGATCCAACAGCGGCCTTGGGTTTCCGTTCGCCGTGTTGCAGCTGCGGTCCAAATGACGCCAACGTCCACGTATCGTCTCATGCGCCAGAGTTTACACCTCTATCCATACAAAATTCAAACGCGACAACCCCTCAGCGCCGCTACCATTGCTGCACGAGAGACATTCGCTACCGATATAGTGTACAGCATTGATGACGGCGATATGCATGTGGGCAGCATTTGGTTTACTGACGCTTATTTTTACCTGGACGGCTTCGTCAATAAACAGAACTGGCGCATATGGGGAACCGAAAGCCCCATGTTGCAGTCCCATCGTCCCTGCCTCCTCAAAAAGTACTGGTCTGGGTCCCCATTTCTTCCAAAGGAATCATTGGCCCATTTTTCAGATCCGAAACGATTACTGCATCTCGCTATCTGGACACTCTTCGTGAATTTGTGGCGGTACAAACTGCCTTAGACGACACTGCGAACACCTCGTGGTTTATGCAAGATGGTGCCCGGCCACATCGCACGGCCGACGTCTTTAATTTCCTGAATGAATATTTCGATGATCGTGTGATTGCTTTGGGCTATCCGAAACATACAGGAGGCGGCGTGGATTGGCCTCCCTATTCGCCAGACATGAACCCCTGTGACTTCTTTCTGTGGGGACACGTGAAAGACCAGGTGTACCGCCAGAATCCAGAAACAATTGAACAGCTGAAGCAGTACATCTCATCTGCTTGTGAAGCCATTCCGCCAGACACGTTGTCAAAGGTTTCGGGTAATTTCATTCAGAGACTACGCCATATTATTGCTACGCATGGTGGATGTGTGGAAAATATCGTACTATAGAGTTTCCCAGACCGCAGCGCCATCTGTTGTTGAAAATTGTAACTACTGTAATTTCGAAAGTTTGTCTGCCTGAAAATGTACTGTTGTCCCAAGCATATTGCAACAAACGGTGTATTTCTATCGCTGCTCGTTTAGTTTTTATTGCCGTTTCAAATATACCGGTCATTTTTGAAACACCCTGTAAGATATCTGAATGGTGCTAAAATTGGCAGTTGATCTTAAATAACGAAAAGTTGAGGTCATCCGCATGAGTGCTCAAAGGAACGCGTTAAACTTCGGTTACACGATAAATCAGTCTAATCTAAAAGCCGTAAATTCAACTAAATACTTAGGTATTACAATAACGAACAACTTACACTCCTGGAAATTGAAATAAGAACACCGTGAATTCATTGTCCCAGGAAGGGGAAACTTTATTGACACATTCCTGGGGTCAGATACATCACATGATCACACTGACAGAACCACAGGCACATAGACGCAGGCAACAGAGCATGCACAATGTCGGCACTAGTACAGTGTATATCCACCTTTCGCAGCAATGCAGGCTGCTATTCTCCCATGGAGACGATCGTAGAGATGCTGGATGTAGTCCTGTGGAACGGCTTGCCATGCCATTTCCACCTGGCGCCTCAGTTGGACCAGCGTTCGTGCTGGACGTGCAGACCGCGTGAGACGACGCTTCATCCAGTCCCAAACATGCTCAATGGGGGACAGATCCGGAGATCTTGCTGGCCAGGGTAGTTGACTTACACCTTCTAGAGCACGTTGGGTGGCATGGGATACATGCGGACGTGCATTGTCCTGTTGGAACAGCAAGTTCCCTTGCCGGTCTAGGAATGGTAGAACGATGGGTTCGATGACGGTTTGGATGTACCGTGCACTATTCAGTGTCCCCTCGACGATCTCCAGTGGTGTACGGCCAGTGTCGGAGATCGCTCCCCACACCATGATGCCGGGTGTTGGCCCTGTGTGCCTCGGTCGTATGCAGTCCTGATTGTGGCGCTCACCTGCACGGCGCCAAACACGCATACGACCATCATTGGCACCAAGGCAGAAGCGACTCTCATCGCTGAAGACGACACGTCTCCATTCGTCCCTCCATTCACGCCTGTCGCGACACCACTGGAGGCGGGCTGCACGATGTTGGGGCGTGAGCGGAAGACGGCCTAACGGTGTGCGGGACCGTAGCCCAGCTTCATGGAGACGGTTGCGAATGGTCCTCGCCGATACCCCAGGAGCAACAGTGTCCCTAATTTGCTGGGAAGTGGCGGTGCGGTCCCCTACGGCACTGCGTAGGATCCTACGGTCTTGGCGTGCATCCGTGCGTCGCTGCGGTCCGGTCCCAGGTCGACGGGCACGTGCACCTTCCGCCGACCACTGGCGACAACATCGATGTACTGTGGAGACCTCACGCCCCACGTGTTGAGTAATTCGGCGGTACGTCCACCCGGCCTCCCACATGCCCACTATACGCCCTCGCTCAAAGTCCGTCAACTGCACATACGGTTCACGTCCACGCTGTCGCGGCATGCTACCAGTGTTAAAGACTGCGATGGAGCTCCGTATGCCACGGCAAACTGGCTGACACTGACGGCGGCGGTGCACAAATGCTGCGCAGCTAGCGCCATTCGACGGCCAACACCGCGGTTCCTGGTGTGTCCGCTGTGCCGTGCGTGTGATCATTGCTTGTACAGCCCTCTCGCAGTGTCCGGAGCAAGTATGGTGGGTCTGACACACCGGTGTCAATGTGTTCTTTTTTCCATTTCCAGGAGTGTAAATTGGAAGGAACACATAGAAAATGTTGCGGGGAAGGCTAACCAAAGACTGCGTATTACTGGCAGGACACTTAGAAAATGTAACAGACCTACTAAGGAGACTGCTTACATTACGCTTGTCCGTCCTCTTTTATAACACTGCTGCGCGGTATGGGATCCTTAGCAGATAGGACTGACGGAGCACATCGAAAAAGTTCAAAGAAGGGCAGCACGTTTTGTATTATCGCGAAATGTGGGAGGCAGTGACACTGAAATGATAGAGGGTTTGGGGTGGACATCATTAAAACAAAGGCGATTTTCGTTGCGACGGAATCATCTCACGAAATTCTAATCACGAACTTCCTCCTCCGAATGCGAAAATACTTTGTTGACACCGACCTACATAGGGAGGAACGATCACCATGGTAAAAGAAGGGAAATCAGAGCTCGTACAGAAAGATATAGGTGTTCATTCTTTCCGCGCGCTATACGAGATTGGAATAATAGAGAATTGTGAAGGTGGTTCGATGAACCCTCTGCCAGGCACTTAAATATGATTTGCAGAGTATCCATGTAGATGTGGATGTAGATATAGAAGAACAACACACACATCCATGCCCGAGGGAGGACTCGAACCATCGGCGGGAGTGGCCGCGAAGTTAGTGACATGGCGCCTCTAACCGCGCGGCCACTCCGAGGGCGCTTAAGCATATTCCTATATTCCGCTCTTGATAATGGTTCTTGAGCATTGTTAGTAGGCTTTTGTGGAACAGTTGGCGTAAATCTGCAAATGTTTGCCACTAAAGGTTTTTCAGCATTTCAGTTACTCTCTTCCGCGAGTCAAACAAACTCGTGACCATTCGTCCTGGCCTTTCTTGCATATAGTCAATATTGCAGCTACTCATATTTTGTACGGATCCCACACGTTTGAGCAACATTCTAAGATAACTCGCCTTAATATTTTCAGGGAACATGGACCTTAAAACATTCTATTTTGGTGTGTATGTCTTACAACAGGCATCGGCTTGACACTCTCCACTTTACTATGTCCTGTGCTTCTTCCGAAACCTACTGGTACTTTGTCGACTTTTAATACCATACAGCATGCCTTGTGACAAATTCATTTCAGCCAGGGAATCTTTGAGATTATCTATCTGCCTCTGCTTCTAGGCATTAGACTGCTCTTTAGCAGCATCCAGAGAACACGTGTGACTGACGGAATGTCACGGACGTGGACAGTAATGGTTGCGACAAAATTAAAATAAAACGGAAGTCGCATGTTTTCATCTGTCCAACTCACTGTCGTAGAGAACCATTGATCTCTATCTTGAAGGAGACAAACTTCGTCCCAACATGCATCCAAAATACCTTAGGATCACGTTAGATAGGACACTTTCTTTTAAGGAGCAATTGACACGAACATCTGCCAAGCTCAAAAGCAGAAAAAAACATTTTCCATAAACTCTGCGGCACTCGTTGGGAATCGTCAGCAGATACTCTTCGACTACCTGCGCTCGGTCCACTGTCCTAAACAGCTGGGTAGCGTGCGTCTGTCTGGCTTAGTAGGATAAAAAAAGATAGACGCACAACTTAATGAAGCCATGACGTTGTTAGTGGGTCAATATGGTCTACTTCTACATACTGGTTACCTATCTTGAGCCGTATTCCACCTCCTGATATCAGACGGAAAAGCGCGCTACTGCGTGAATACCAGAAGATTACTGGTAACATTACCTTCCAGTACTGAACGACGTATTCCCTGAGAAGCGAAGAAGACTGAAATCAAGATCTCCTACGCTTATCACAGTCAAGACTCTCACGGATACCGAATTCAACCAATATCATCGATGAATGGAAGCGCTGCTGACAGCAAAACTGTTCACCGCAACGCCTGCAATGCTCTGCATCTAGAAGAAATCTCCTGGATTTGACCAGCCACGGGCAATTTGGACTACCCTGAAACGAATTCGAACACGCCATGGAAGATGTGCAGACACTCTCTACAAGTAGGGCAAATCTTCATCACCATCGTGTGACTGTAGTGCAGAACGACAGACAGGTGCTCGCTTTGTATCAACTTGTCCCACACGTGCCTACAAGGGTCCTTTCTAACTCCTCCTCACAGCGACAAGTGGTGTGATAAATACATAAAAGACTTTGACGCCCATATTTCTGTTAGTTTATGTTGCACAACTGTGTTTAACTTTGGCATGTAATGGTTTTGCAATCTTTGTGTATGTATTGCCATATGATAAATAAACCATACACTATTACAAGTCTAGCTCTTCTTCTCCCTCTCTTACTAGAAATCTTTCCCACATTAAATCTTCGTCGCAGGCAATCTTTTCTCAGTAAGTGTCCCAGCCAAGGTGTTTTCCTCACTCTTATAATTTTCACTCGTTTTCTTCCCTGACCTGTTCTGAAATGTTGCTCTTCATCAGTCATTCTGGCTATCCATTTCAGTTTCAGCATTTCTCACCACAACCACATTTCAGAACTACCCAAATGTTTCTAACGGCTCTAAGCACTATGGGACTTAATAGCTGAGGTCATCAGTCCCCCTGACCTAGAACTACTTAAACCTAACTAACCTAAGGACATCACACACATCCATGCCTGAGGCAGGATTCGAACCTGCGACCGTAGCAGCCGCGCGGTGCCGGGCTGAAGCGCCTAGAACCGCTCGGCCACAACGTCCGGCAACTACCCAAAAAATGCTTTTTTTGTCTGTCTATGATTCATTGCCAATACACTCCACACAACAGACTTGTCGAATCTACATCTACATCTACATGGTTACTCTGCAGTTCACACTTAAGTGCCTGACAGAGGGTTCATCGAACCATTTTCATACTACTTCTCTACCATTCTACTCTCGAATGGCGCGTGGGAAAAACGAACACCTAAATATTTTCCGTTCGATCTCTGATTTATCTTATTTTATTATGATGATCATTTCTCCCTATGTAGGAGGGTGTCAACAAAATATTTTCGCATTGGGAAGAGAAAGTTGGTGATTGAAATTTCGTAAATAGATCTCGCCACAAAGAAAACCGCCTTTGTTTCAGTGACTCCCACCCCAACTCGCGTATCATATCAGTGACACTCTCACCCCTATTGTGCGATAACACGAAACGAGCTGCCCTTCTTTGCACTTTTTCGATGTCCTCCATCAATCCTACCTGGTAAGGATCCCACACCACGCAGCAATATTCCAGCACAAGGCGGACAAGTGTAATGTAGCCTGTCGCATCTTCTAAGCGTTCTGCCAACAAAACGCGGTCTTTGTTTCACCTTCCCCACAATATTATCTATGTGGTCTTTCCAATTTAAGTTGCTCGTAATTGTAATCCCTAGGTATTTAGTCAAATTGACAGCCCTTAGATTTGTGCGATTTATAGTACGCCCAAAATTTATCGGATTTCTTTTAGTACTCATGTGGATGGCCTCGCACTTTTCTTTGTTTAGTGCCAATTGCCACTTTTCGCACCATACAGAAATTCTCTCTAGATCATTTTGTAATTGGAATTGATCGTTTGATGATTTTACTAGACGGTAAATTACAGCATCATCTGCAAACAATCTAAGGGGGGTGCTCAGATTATCACCTAGATCATTTATGTAAATCAGGAACAGTAGAGGGCCTATGACACTACCTTGAGGAACGCCAGATATCACTCCTGTTCTACTCGATGATTTTTGCAGTCAATAAACTATTCACTCAAAGACACCCTACTTCTGTTTGCTCCAAACTTCTTATATTTGCTGTCATAAAAATTGCAAAATACCAAAGAGATTATCAGTAAAAATAAAGAACTGCGAACGACGATGAAATCTAGACCTTGATAGACTGATTACAAGATGCGAAGTACGACAGTAAAATTTGTTGTTGTGGTCTTCAGCCTGAAGACAGCTCCGATGCAGCTCTCCACGCTACTCTATCCCGTGGAAGCCTCTTGATCTCTGCATGACGGCTGCAACCGACATTCCTCTTCTCTCACTATTTTTTCCTTCTCTTCATTTCCCTACTATCGAATATCATTTCAACAAGAGAATTAATTTTTGTCTCACTTAACGATCTGAATCGTTTACTTTATTTCATCGCATATGCTTTCTATGTCACCATCTGCGGTGCTTAGTACGCATACACTCTTTTGCCACTGTGGTGGGTGTTGGCTTTGTGTCTATCAACCCTATGGAAATGCGGTCACTATGTTGTTGAGAATAGTTCACCCGCATTTCTAATTTTTGGTTTGATAATACTCCTGTTTGATTTTGCGTTGATAGCCCTGTACTCATCCGACCGTAAGTCTCGTTTTTCCTACCATCGCATTACTCAGACTGTGTCTAACGTCAGCCTATTTATGTCACTTCTTAAGTTCTGTAAATTACCTGCCCGCTTAATCCTTCGAGCCCCACCAATATGAAAAGAAATGTAATTTTAAAATTTTTCACATAAGATGTAAGATATTTGATGTTTTACCGATTACTGATATTCATGGTACACTCGTGAAATGATCGTACTGGAAAATCCCCACTTTATCGCTACGCCGGAGATGCAGTAGCACCATCACTTGTGCGCCTACTATAACACCACTTTCAGACTCACTTTAAATTCTGATAACCTGTCATTGCAGCAGCAGTAATCGATCACCAACTGCGCCAGATGCTTGTTTTCTTATATAGGCATTGCCGACTGCAGCGCCGTATTTTGCCTCTTTACATATTTGAATACGCATGCCTATACCAGTTGCTTTGGCGCTGCAGCGTAGAACAGCCACCAGTGCCTTGGTGACATTAGTGTTAAGTTTTGGCCGCGCGGGATTAGCCGAGCGGTCTGGGGCGCTGCAGTCATGGACTGTGCGGCTGGTCCCGGCGGAGGTTCGAGTCCTCCCTCGGGCATGGGTGTGTGTGTTTGTCCTTAGGATGATTTAGGTTAAGTAGTGTGTAAGCTTAGGGACTGATGACCTTAGTAGTGAAGTCCCATGAGATTTCACACATTTTTTGTTAAGTTTTGGTATGAGGCCCCGTGTAGTTTCTAAGGGGAGTGAACGGCGTCAGATGGTGAGTGATCGCTGTAAAGGACTCGAAGATGCCACGTACCCGAATGAAACAGCGTTATCAGCATCTGACAGAGTTTGAAAAGTGCCTCTTTGAAGACCTCCGTTTGGTTGAATTGTCCACATTCAGATTTGACAGTGTCCCTATTTGGATCGCAAGGGAATTTGAGTGCAGACATATTCGTCGTCAAGGTACTGGTGAACCACATCTGACCACCATAAGGGGAGATTCACATATTGTGCACAAAGTACATTGTAACCGCTTCGCAACTGTGCCTTTCATCAGAGAACAAGTAATGGAGTCCCTGCAACATTCTGTGCCATCCCTCATCATTGGTTGGTGTTGGAGACTAGCAGCAGCCGGACTAAGGAATTGCCATCCTACGCATAGGCTGCCATTAACACCACGACACAAACGGCTTCTTTTGGAGGGGTCCCTGACCCGGAAGCATGGACTGCTGATGAATCACGGTTCACCATATTCATGGATGACCATCGTCGGCGAATGTGGCGGCGACGCGGGGACATTATAATTCTTCCAATGTTGTGGAGAGGGAATGCTGTGTTACTCTCGCGGTCATGGTATAGGGCGCCATCGGTTATGACTTCAGGTCACGGCTTGTAGAGGTTGGGGGAATTCTGATGGCATTACGGTACGTCACGGACGTCCTACGTCCTCATGTGTTACGTTTCACGCCACAGAATTATGCTACCATTTTCCAACAGGACAATTCTCCTCCACATGTGCAGCGTCTCTCTATGAACTGTCTGCGTGATTTTGAAGTACTCTCGTAGTCAGCAAGATCCCCCGGTATGTCCCCGACAGAACATGTCTGGAACCAACTGGGATGTCAACTATGTCCCAATGTTAGTATTCGGGATATCAAGAACCAGTCAGAACAATTGTGGGCCTGCTTACCTCAGGAGAGAGTAATAAGGTCTAATGACACCCTTGGCAACTGAACGAGCACATTCATCCACGACAGAGGGGATGCAGTGCCATACTGTTAAGTTCTTTGCAACTTTGGCTAGATTTTGTAACCACTGAAATAACATCACATACCAGTTGCCTAGGCTCACGAACCCTCTAAGCAGCTTCACATTCAACCACGGTGGTCGTAGGAAGCATCTACGTCACTTTCATATAGTCGCATCTCCATTAAGCGACTTTGGTAAAGAAGAGGATGTCAGTCACAACTTTTTTGGCAGCAGGAATAGACACAATGCTACAATTCACCTGCTACAGTATCTGTTCATCATAGGTCATTATTTGCGACGTCACTATACCGCTCTTCTTGAAAAGCCATGAGAATATATCGTCTGTTATATGGATTTTCGTTGAAAGAGCAGGTCCGCTTCTAATATGATTCTATTGCGATTTTATGGTTATGAACCATCGACCTTGCCGTTGGTGGGGAGGCTTGCGTGCCTCAGCGATACAGATGGCCGTACCGTAGGTGCAACCACAACGGAGGGGTATCTGTTGAGAGGCCAGACAAACGTGTGGTTCCTGAAGCGGGGCAGCAGCCTTTTCAGTAGTTGCAGGGGCAACAGTCTGGATGATTGACTGATCTGGCCCTGTAACAATAACCAAAACTACCTTGCTGTGCTGGTTCTACGAACGGCTGAGAGCAAGGGGAAACTACAGCCGTAATTTTTCCCAAGGGCGTGCAGCTTTAATGTATGGTTAAATGATGATGGCGTCCTCTTGGGTAAAATATTCCGGAGGTAAAATAGTCCCCCATTCGGATGTCCGGGCGGGGACTACTCAAGAGGACGTCGTTATCAGGAGAAAGAAAACGCGTTCTACGGATCGGAGCGTGGAATGTCAGATCCCTTAATCGAGCAGGTAGGTTAGAAAATTTAAAAAGGGAAATGGACAGGTTAAAGTTAGATATAGTGGGAATTAGTGAAGTTCGGTGGCAGGAGGAACAAGACTTTTGGTCAGGTAAATACAGGGTTATAAATACAAAATCAAATAGGAGTAATGCAGGAGTGGGTTTAATAATGAATAAAAAATAAGAGTGCGGGTAAGCTGCTACAAACAGCATAGTGAACGCATTATTGTGGCGAAGATAGACACGAAGCCCACGACTACTACAGTAGTACAAGTTTATATGCCAACTAGCTCTGCAGATGATGACGAAATTGATGAAATGTATGATGAGATAAAAGAAATTATTCAGGTAGTGAAGGGGGACGAAAATTTAATAGTCATGGGTGACTGGAATTCGAGAGTAGGAAAAGGGAGAGAAGGAAACGTAGTAGGTGAATATGGATTGGGGGTAAGAAATGAAAGAGGAAGCCGTCTGGTAGAATTTTGCACAGAGCATAACTTAATCATAGCTGACACTTGGTTCAAGAATCATAAAAGAAGGTTGTATACATGGAAGAATCCCGGAGTTACTAAAAGGTATCAGATAGATTATATAATGGTAAGACAGAGATTTAGGAACCAGGTTTTAAATTGTAAGACATTTTCAGGAGCAGATGTGGACTCTGACCACAATCTATTGGTTATGAACTGTAGATTAAAACTGAAGAAACTGCAAAAAGGAGGGAATTTAAGGAGATGGGACCTGGATAAACTGAAAGAACCAGAGATTGTACAGAGATTCAGGGAGAGCATAAGGGAGCAATTGACAGGAATGGGGGAAATAAATACAGTAGAAGAAGAATGGGTAGCTTTGAGGGATGAAGTAGTGAAGGCAGAAGAGGATCAAGTAGGTAAAAAGACGAGGGCTAGTAGAAATCCTTGGGTAACAGAAGAAATATTGAATTTAATTGATGAAAGGAGAAAATATTAAAATGCAGTAAATGAAGCAGGCAAAAAGGAATACAAACGTCTCAAAAATGAGATCGAAAGGAAGTGCAAAATGGCTAAGCAGGGATGGCTAGAGGACAAATGTAAGGATGTAGAGGCTTATCTCACTAGGGGTAAGATAGATACTGCCTACAGGAAAATTAAAGAGACCTTTGGAGAAAAGAGAACCACTTGTATGAATATCAAGAGCTCAGGTGGGAACCCAGTTCTAAGCAAAGAAGGGAAAGCAGAAAGGTGGAAGGACTATATAGAGGGTCTATACAAGGGCGATGTACTTGGGGACAACATTACGGAAATGGAAGAGAATGTAGATGAAGATGAAATGGGAGATACGATACTGCTTGAAGAGTTTGACAGACCACTGAAAGATCTAAGTCGAAACAAGGCCCCGGGAGTAGACAAAATTCCATTAGAAATACTGACGGCCTTGGGAGAGCCAGTCCTGGCAAAACTCTACCATCTGGTGAGCAAGATGTATGAGACAGGCGAAATACACTCAGACATCAAGAAGAAGATAATAATTCCAATTCCAAAGAAAGCAGGTGTTGACATATGTGAAAATTACCGAACCAACAGTTTAATAAGTCACAGCTGCAAAATGCTAACTCGAATACTTTACAGACGAATGGAAAAACTGGTAGAAGCCGACCTCGGGGTTTCCGTAGAAATATTGGAACGCGTGAGGCAATACTGACCCTACGACTTATCTTAGAAGAAAGATTAAGGAAAGACAAACCTACGTTTCTAGCATTTGTAGACTTAGAGAAAGCTTTTGACAATGTTGACTGGAATACTCTCTTTCAAATTCTAAAGGTGGCAGAGGTAAAATACAGGGAGCGAAAGGTTATTTACAATTTGTACAGAAACCAGATGGCAGTTATAAGAGTCGAGGGACATGGAAGGGAAACAGTGGTTGGGAAGGGAGTGAGACTGGGTTGTAGCCTCTCCCCAATGTTGTTCAATCTGTATATTGAGCAAGCAATAAAGGAAACAAAAGAAAAATTCGGAGAAGGTTTTAAAATCCATGGAGAAGAAATAAAAACTTGGAGGTTCGCCGATGACATTGTAATTCTGTCAGAGACAGCAAAGGACTTGGAAGAGCAGTTGAATGAAATGGACAGTGTCTTGAAAGGAGGATATAAGATGAACATCAACAAAAGCAAAACTAGGATAATGGAATGTAGTCGAATTAACTCGGGTGATGCTGAGGGAGTTAGATTAGGAAATGAGACACTTAAAGTAGTAAAGGACTTTTGATATTTGGGGAGCAAAATAACTGATGATGGTCGAAGTAGAGAAGATATAAAATGTAGACTGGCAACGCCAAGAAAAGCGTTTCTGAAGAAGAGAAATATGTTAACATCGAGTATAGATTTAAGTGTCAGGAAGTCGTTTCTGAAAGTATTCGTATGGAGTGTAGCCATGTATGGAAGTGAAACATGGACGATAAATAGTTTGGACAGGAAGAGACTAGAAGCTTTCGAAATGTGGTGCTACAGAAGAATGCTGCAGATTAGATGGGTAGATCACATAACTAATGAGGAGGTATTGAATAGAATTGGGGAGAAGAGGAGTTTGTGGCACAACTTGACGAGAAGAAGGGACCGGTTGGTAGGACATGTTCTGAGGCATCAAGGGATCACAAATTTAGCATTGGAGGGCAGCGTGGAGGGTAAAAATCGTAGAGGAAGACCAAGAGATGAATACACTAAGCAGATTCAGAAGGATGTAGGTTGCAGTAGGTACTGGGAGATGAAGATACTTGCACAGGATAGGGTAGCATGGAGAGCTGCATCAAACTAGTTTCAGGACTGAAGACCACAACAACAACAACAACATGTTTATGATGGCGCGCTACGTATTAAATCGAATATATGCTTTGCTATTCAATGTGTTAAACTTTTTATGTATGATGATAACTTATGATTCCTGCTCAGACGCTAAATTAAAAAAAAAGAAAATACTTTACTCTCTCAACCCGTGAAGTATCACTTCGTTTCCTCCTCTTCGTCTTGGTGCTTCACATATATTTGCCAGGGAGTGTCTATAATGGATGTTTTAAGGGGAACGAATCTGCAGACTATTGAAGCACAAATCTTTGAATAAACAATGTCGTTTAACAACTATGGCCAGCAGATTCACAAGAGTAAAAAGGAGGTAACACTTAGCAAAAAATTAAACATTTTATTGACAGAAAATGTGTTAATATGTGCAGAGCTTGCAGGGATATATTTCCCGAAATAGGATTTGTAGTGCAGTACGTTCTTCCCTGATCCGTCCTTGAACTGCAAATGTGGACTTTCAGTGAAGTGATTAAAACAGAGCATAACGGAAGAATACGAACGCTTTAAGAGGACAAATTGCGCACATGCTGCATAGTTTGCGAAGTATCTGCACTACACTACTCCGCTAATAAGATCCATAGTGGTAACATCATCCATAATTCCGTTGTGTTTTGATGACTTCAGTGAAACTCTATACTGGCACTTCGACAATGAAGTGCTAAAACACGGAATAAAATAGGAGGTCTCAAAGGGCAATCATTTCACAAATCAATTTGGCAGTTTCAGAGGGTACCTAATATGGCCTAAGCAAACAGCTAGCACCCAAAACAGTCTTCTCGGAATGGGTAAATACAGCTCCTGTACGGTTTTGAAGGGAATTTTACACTGAAGCCCCCCCCCCCAAAAAAAAAACAAAAAAAAACACCTGCTACAATGGCAGGTTATCAAGGTTTAAGTAGTTTGAACGTGGTCTTATAGTCAACGCACGAGCGATGGGATACAGTATCTCCGAGATAGCGACAATGTGGGGATTTTCCAGTACGACCATTTCTCGAATGTACCGTTAACATCAGGAATCCAGTAAAACATCGAATCTCCGACATCGCTGCGGCGGAAAATGATCCTGCAAGTACGGGACCATCGACGACTGAAGAGAATCGTTCAACGTGACAGAAGTGCAACCGTTCCTCAAATTGCTGCAGATTTGAATGCCATCAACAAGTCTCAGCGGGCGAACCAGTCACCGAAACGTCATCGATATACGCATTCGGAGCCGAAGGCCCACTCGTGTACCCTTGATAACTACACCAGACAAAGCTTTACGCCTCGCCTGGACATGTCGACACCGGCGTTGGACTGTTGGTGACTGGAAACATGTTGCCTGGTCGGAAGACGCTCGTTTCAAATTGTATCGAGCGGATTGATGGTACGGGTATGCAGATAACCTCATGAATCCATGGAACTTGTATGTCAGTAGGGAACTGTTCAAGCTGATGGGAGACTCTGCAATGGTGTGGGGCGTGTGCAATTGTAGTGATATGGAACCCCTGATACGTACAGATACAACTCTGACGGGTGACACGTACATAAGCATCCTGTCTGATCACCTGTATCCACTCATGACCATCGTGCATTTCTATGGACTTGGGCAATTCCAGCAGGACAATGCGACATCCTACACGTCCTGAATTGCTTCAGGGTGGTTCCAGAAACACTCTTCTGAGTTTAAACACTTCCGCTCGCCACCAAACTACTCAGACGTTAAAATTATTGAGCATTCCTGGGATGCCTTGCAACGTGCTGTTCAGAAGATATCTCCACCCATCCCCCCGCCCCCCCCCCTCCCCCACCGTACTCTTTAGGATTTATGGACAGCTCTGCAGCCTGCAGGATTCACGGCGTCAGTTCCCTTCAGCACAACAACAGATATTAGTCGAGTACATGACACGTCATGTTTTGGCACTTCTGCGTGCTCGCGGGAGCCGTACACGATATTAGGTAGGTGTATTTCTTTGACTCTTCATTGTAAACCGTCCTTCGTGCAAAATAGTGGCATATTTAACAAACGATAATGGAGGTGGTTAGCGACCATGCAACCTTCTCTCCAAAAGACACCACAAAGGATCAATGATAATGAGATCTGGTAAGTGTGGTAGCCGGGGAGACGCGAAAATTCATTGTAGTGCTCACAAAATCAGTCCTGGACGACGTGCGCTTTGTGAATGGGGGTCTTGTCGTCTTCGAACACAGTATCACCATTGGGGAACAAAACCTGTCATATGGGATTGACCTGATCAGCCAAAATAATCACATAATCCTAGGCAGCATTACGGCCTTGCGGAGTAACCACAGACCCGTTGAAAGACCACGATTTGGCTGCCCAGATCATCACCGAACCCTCGCCACTTTTCACTTTTGGCCTTTTGGGACGTAAACTTCGCCAGAAACTGGAAGCAGTGTGCAACAAGATTCATTGAGCAAATGTCTTTCTTCCAGTGTTCCATAGTCCAGGTTTTATGGTTTCGGCACCACTTTTTTCAGTTACGAGTATTTGTATCACTAATGAGTGGTTTTAGAATTCTAGCTCGCTCCGCAATTCGCAGCTTATGGAGCTCCCATCGTGTCCATTTGGTGCTGACAGAATTCTAGAATGCGATATTCAGCTGTGTAGTGGCTTTTGCAGCTGTCGACCTCTTATTTTTGGTCACCTTCTGTAACGATCACACAAGAGACGCTTCCGTTCGCGCAGTGACTTGGCGCGTGATGTTTTGCCGCTTCCCCTCTGTATAGTATAAAACTTAGATACGGTGCCTGTTGAAATACCGTCTACTTCGGTTACCTTCATTACGGCAGCAGCCACCATACGGGCACCTAACGTTCGTCACGTTTGAATTCGCCACACAACACACACACACACACACACACACACACACACACACACACACAAAACTGGACAGAACACTGTTCTGACCACGAATGACATTTGCAACATATTGAGGACATTGCACAGGTGCTGTTCGTAATCTAATACAACAGCGAAACCTGCACGTTTGGTTAGCTTCCGCAGTTGTATTCAACGGGTAGTTCTCGCAGTGTTTCAATTTTTTTTCTAACTCCTGTAGTTTTGATTTACGGTTCAACGTATCCTACACTATTGGCCATTAAAATTGCTACACCACGAACATGACGTGCTACAGACGCGAAATTTAACCGACAGGAAGAAGATGCTGTGATATGCAAATGATTAGCTTTTCAGAGCATTCACACAAAGTTGGCGCCCGTGGCGACGCCTACAATGTGCTCGCATGAGGAACGTTTCCAACCGATTTCTCATACACAAACAGCAGTTGACCGGCGTTGCCTGGTGAAACGTTGTTGTGATGCCTCGTGTAAAGAGGAGAAATGGGTACCATCACGTTTCCGACTTTATAAAGGTCGGATTGCAGCCTATCGCGATAGCGGTTTATCGTATCGCGACATTGCTGCTCATGTTGGTCGAGATCCAATGACTGTTAGCAGAATATGGAATCGGTGGGTTCAGGAGGGTAACACGGAACGAGGTGCTGGATCCCAACGGCCTCGTATCACTAGCAGCCGAGATGACAGGCATCTTATCCGCATGGCTGTAACGGATCGTGTAGCCACGTCTCGATCCCTGAGTCAACAGACGGGGACGTTTGCAAGAGAACAACCATCTGCAGGAACAGTTCGACGACGTTTGCAGCAGGATGGACTATCAGCTCGGAGACCATGGCTGCGGTTACCCTTGAAGCTGCATCACAGAGGGGAGCGCCTGCGATGGTGTACTCAACGACAAACCAGGGTGCACGAGTGGGAAAACGTCATTTTTTCGGATGAATCCAGGTTCTGTTTACAGCATCATGATGGTCGCATCCGTGTTTGGCGACATCGCGGTGAACGCACATTGGAAGCATGTATTCGTCATCGCCATACTGGCGTATCACCCGGTGTGATGGTATGGGGCGCCATTGGTTACACGTCTCGATCACCTGTCGTTCGCACTGACGGCACATTGAACAGTGGACGTTACATTTAAGATGTGTTACGACCCTTGGCTCTACCCTTCATCGATCCCTGCGAAACCTTACATTTCAGCAGGCTAATGCACGACCGCATGTTGCAGGTCCTGTACGGGCCCTTCTGGATACAGAAAGTGTTCGACTGCTACCCTGGCCAGCACATTCTCCAGATCTCTCACTAATTGAAAACGTCTGGTCACTGGTCGCCGAGCAACTGGCTCGTCACAATACTCCAGTCACTACTCTTGATGAACTGTGGTATCGTGTTGAAGCTGCATGGGCAGCTGTACCTGTACACGCCATCAAGCTCTATTTGACTCAATGCCCAGGCGTATCAAGGCCGTTATTACGGCCAGAGGTGGTTGTTGTGGATACTGATTTCTCAGGATCTATGTACTCAAATTGCGTGAAAATGTAATCACATGTCAGTTCTAGTATAATGTATTTGTCCAATGAATACCCGTTTATCATCTGCATTTCGTCTTGGTGTAGCAATTTTAATGGCCAGTGGTGAAGATTACCTGCCAAAGGTTTCAGTCAAAGTTACCTCTTGCTTAATTTCTTGTAGCGCTGAAGAACTGAAGAATGGTGAAGTAATGCTTCTTTAATTTCCACCTTCCTTCATTATTCATATTCATCAATGTGGACTGATTTTTAATGTGCCTGTAAAGACGTAGGAGCACCCCCTACCCATGAATAACTTTTCTTGCAAATCTTACGCCTCGAAGGATTTGCACCACTTTCTCTGAAGCAAATTCCAACTCTAATTTTCCTTAGGCTTCATTGTGATTTCTTTGCAGGCTCGGGAGTGGCTGATACATACAAACTGCCTCACAGAAGGAGGAACTAAACAGCACGCGAAATACTGCGCGTAAAGACAGGTTTCAAAGACTATTCCGACCCATAAGTGCCACCTGAAAGCCGTTTCTGCGGTGTTTCGAATTCTCGATTACTCTTCCCTGTTACGAAAGGTTCTCAGCAGTTTCCACTAATCTTCCTCACAGTGGACATATGGACATACTAGTATTATCCTTTGTGGGGGTCTGACACAGTTTGGGGGCAGAGACCTCCCTCCATCGCCCTGAGTATACGGATGGTAGAGATGTCGGTGGTGCGTCAACGGAAAGTGTTACACCATGAACGCCTTGGCCAAACGCTACCAAATTAATAGCCCATTATTTCCACGCCTTTGGGACATGTTCATTAAAATTTAATCCTTTTACAGGCGTATTTTCAGTACGGAAAAACGCAATTCCTGTAGATGAAGAATGGGGTGAGTACATGATGTACTGGCTGTTGGGTATGCCTAACGTTACTAGAACTTTTTAGGTGGAGGTATTTTCTTCGCCTGCGTTCCAAATTTAATTGAAATTTATTTTCCCTCGATACCACAAAGTGCACTCCAGCATTTTTAATACACACTGAGAGAAAAAAAATTGGAACACCAAAAAATACTTAATGTAGAGTAATGAAATTTCTGAACTATATTTGTCTAGGTAGCATATTTAAGTGATTAACATTGCAAGATCACAGGTTAATATATGTGTGAAATAAGCTTGCAAATGATGAAATGATGGTGCATTAATAACCGGTGTAACCACCCGAATTTTGAATGCAAGCATGCAAACATGCATGTTTTGTGTTGCACAGGTGCCGGATGTCAGTTTGTAGGATGGAGTTCCACGCCTGTTGCAGTTGGTCGGCCAAGAGAGGGACGGTTAATTCTCTTTGTGGTGACGGTGGATTTGTCGTCCGATGATGTGTCATATGTGCTTGATGGGATCTGGTGATCAAGCAGGCCAAGGTAACTTGTCGACACTCTGCAGAGCTTGTTGGGTTACAACAACGGTATGTGGGCGAGTGTTATCCTGTTGGAAAACATATAATGGAATGTTATTCATGAATGGCAGCACAACTGGTCGAATCACCAAATTGACGTTCAAATTTGTTTTCAGGGTGCGTGCGATAACAACAAGAGTGCTCCCACTGTCATACGACATCGCATCTCAGACCATTCCTCCAGGTATGGGTTCGATCTCTTGGACGCAGAAAGGTTGGCTGCAGGCTCGGAACTGGCCTGCTCTTAACCAAAACACGACCATCACTGTCACCGAGGCAAAACCAGATTGCGTCAGAAAACACTGCACACCTCCACTCTGCTCTCTAGTGAGCTCTTGCTTGACACCACCGAAGTCACAAATGACGGTGGTTTGGGGTCAGTGGAATGCACGCGACAGGGCGTCTGGCTCGGAGAAGTCTTTGAAGTAACCGCTTTGTAACAGTTCTTTGTGTCACTGTGGTGCCAACTATTGCTCAGATCGCTGCTGCAGATACAATACGATGCGCCAGAACAATGCGCCGAACACGATACTCTTCCGTCTCGGTAATGCAACGTGACCGTCACTAGCGCGGTCTTCTTGCGACTGTACATTTTTGTGTCCACCGCTGCCAAAAATCGTGTACAGTGGCTACATTCCTTCTAAGTCTTTCTGCAGAATCAAAGTCACGTCCATCTTCTCGTAGCCCTATTATACGATCATATTCAGACTCAGTGCGGTGTTGACAATGGTGTCTATGTCGCCTTAAGGGAATTCTTGACTAACACCAACTCACCTCGTTCAGTCTCAAAGGTAACTAACGCTCACGACCGTCACAGCGTTTATTTAAAGCAAACATGACTTGCATCCTCATAGTGATGCTACAAGCGCCGCTCTTATACGACTGGCTTGAAATGTGAATAGAGATCATCTTTCGGATGTAGAAACACGCCTACCAACTTTCTTTCATGTCACTCAACTTCTCGGTGTTACGATTTTTTTCCATCAATGTTGTTATTGTTGCGATCTTCAGTCCAGAGACTGGTTTGATGTAGCTCTCCATGCTACTCTATCCCGTGCAAGTTTCTTCATCTCCCAGTACCTACTGCAACCTACATCCTTCTGAATCTGCTTAGTGTATTCATCTCTTGGCCTCCCTCTGCCCTCCAGTACTAAATTGGTGATCCGTTGATGCCTCAGAACATGTCCTACCAACCGGTCCCTTCTTCTTGTCAAGTTGTGCCACAAACTCTTCTTCCCAATTCTATTCAATACCTCATCATTAGTTATGTGATCTATCCATCTAATCTTCAGCATTCTTCTGTAGCACCACATTTCGAAAGCTTCTATTCTCTTCTTGTCACAACTATTTATCGTCCACGTTTCACTTCCATACATGGCTACACTCCATACAAATACTTTCAGAAACGACTTCCTGACACTTAAATCTATACTCGATGTTAACATATTTCTCTTCTTCAGAAACGCTTTCCTTGCCATCAATGTATAATTGTATTTTCTTCATCTGTTGTACTTGCTGCTTCAGGGATCTAATTAACATGGGCTTATTCCTTTCTATTAAACTTTTTCCAAGAAAAAGCAATGAACTGAAGTTATTCTTTAAAAAAAAAAAAAAAAAAAAACAGCATGTACGTGGTATCATGAAGTACGTCTTCCCAATACCTTCGGCGTCCGTGGCAGGCGTAATAGTGACCAGTTTTCGAAACATAGTAAACGACTCAACGGATGTTAGAGTGCATTCGTCCCCTTAGTGACTGTTGTTGATAATGGCCAGCACTTCTGAATGGAATGGATGTTTCAATGTCTACTGCCCATTATGTGATGAACATCTCCACAAAGATTAACAGATATCGGAGCTGTGCTTCATATTGTAACACATTTCATTGTTGTTATTATATTTTGACTTTCTAATATTTAAAGTTAGAATTTGTACACTCCTGGAAATGGAAAAAAGAACACATTGACACCGGTGTGTCAGACCCACCATACTTGCTCCGGACACTGCGAGAGGGCTGTACAAGCAATGATCACACGCACGGCACAGCGGACACACCAGGAACCGCGGTGTTGGCCGTCGAATGGCGCTAGCTGCGCAGCATTTGTGCACCGCCGCCGTCAGTGTCAGCCAGTTTGCCGTGGCATACGGAGCTCCATCGCAGTCTTTAACACTGGTAGCATGCCGCGACAGCGTGGACGTGACCCGTATGTGCAGTTGACGGACTTTGAGCAAGGGCGTATAGTGGCCATGCGGGAGGCCGGGTGGACGTACCGCCGAATTGCTCAACACGTGGGGCGTGAGGTCTCCACAGTACATCGATGTTGTCGCCAGTGGTCGGCGGAAGGTGCACGTGCCCGTCGACCTGGGACCGGACCGCAGCGACGCACGGATGCACGCCAAGACCGTAGGATCCTGCGCAGTGCCGTAGGGGACCGCACCGCCACTTCCCAGCAAATTAGGGACACTGTTGCTCCTGGGGTATCGGCGAGGACCATTCGCAACCGTCTCCATGAAGCTGGGCTACGGTCCCGTACACCGTTAGGCCGTCTTCCGCTCACGCCCCAACATCGTGCAGCCCGCCTCCAGTGGTGTCGCGACAGGCGTGAATGGAGGGACGAATGGAGACGTGTCGTCTTCAGCGATGAGAGTCGCTTCTGCCTTGGTGCCAATGATGGTCGTATGCGTGTTTGGCGCCGTGCAGGTGAGCGCCACAATCAGGACTGCATACGACCGAGGCACACAGGGCCAACACCCTGCATCATGGTGTGGGGAGCGATCTCCTACACTGGCCGTACACCACTGGTGATCGTCGAGGGGACAGTGAATAGTGCACGGTACATCCAAACCGTCATCGAACCCATCGTTCTACCATTCCTAGACCGGCAAGGGAACTTGCTGTTGCAACAGGACAATGCACGTCCGCATGTATCCCGTGCCACCCAACGTGCTCTAGAAGGTGTAAGTCAACTAACCTGGCCAGCAAGATCTCCGGATCTGTCCCCCATTGAGCATGTTTGGGACTGGATGAAGCATCGTCTCAAGCGGTCTGCACGTCCAGCACGAACGCTGGTCCAACTGAGGCACCAGGTGGAAATGGCATGGCAAGCCGTTCCACAGGACTACATCCAGCATCTCTACGATCGTCTCCATGGGAGAATAGCAGCCTGCATTGCTGCGAAAGGTGGATATACACTGTACTAGTGCCGACATTGTGCATGCTCTGTTGCCTGTGTCTATGTGCCTGTGGTTCTGTCAGTGTGATCATGTGATGTATCTGACCCCAGGAATGTGTCAATAAAGTTTCCCCTTCCTGGGACAATGAATTCACGGTGTTCTTATTTCAATTTCCAGGAGTGTATTAGGAACTTTCACCTTCGGTTAAACGTCTATTCTAAAATTGTAACAGACGAAATCGGAGACGCAATTTCTGTAGGAAGTTCTGACCTTTCGGGGACGGAGACTTAGTCAACCAAATCTTCACACTGGAGCACTGCCGTGATCATTAACTGTTCGCTGTCGTCTGTTTCATCACTGTTGGACAAGTACTTGTAATGAGAAATGCAGCCACCAATATTCGAAACTACGGCCTCCGACTCCAGCTCGGCTAAATGATGTGTATGTGAGATGCAGTCCGTTTTGAGAAGGCCGTTTTGAGAGGAACTTTGATTCAGAGCAAAAATACCAGGATTACAGATGTCGTTTGTACTGGGAGATAAAGTTGTCTGCCAAGTTGTAGCGCATTCAAGTATTAAGGGAGGAAATACGGCATTACATTCAAGTTGTAGCTGGGAGTTGTCCAGGAAGGACGGCGGAAGCGTTGGCGCAATTGGTTATTCAAACAGCGACTGCCTGACAACGGGCGGTACATAGACTATACACGTATGGAGATGGACTACGGTCAACCAGCGCATGACTCAGGTCCCGTGCAGCAGCGCAGAGAGTGACACAAGTGCGTCACGAGTTTCTCCAAATATGGTAATGCACATTCCCTTGTCAGCGATGTGCGTCAGAGGGAATGTTTCAGCAACTTGGTGAGCGCTATGAAGAGGGGACTCCTCTGAACCAATGGAGAACACAGTAGGTAGTTATCTGGGACACTAACGCTGTGCCGGTCGTCTCCAGGCTGAGGACTCAGAATATTTAGAGCCGTGTTAGGAAAGAGACAGTACTGAGAAGATAGTCTCGGGACCGTGAGATGGGAAGCAGCTGATTGTTAGAGCTGAGTGAGCCGCATACAGTACCATCGTGCGTTGCACAGATGCGTTGAAGTCAGTAGTGCCAGAAGTGAACTGTTCTTGAGTTTTATTATTCGGAGTTTGATTCAGCTTGAGATTCCTTGAGAGATACGCCGAATTCTGTGTCTCTGAACACCCTCTTCGCTTGCTATTCTTTACAGTGTGGAGCCCACGTGAAAGTCGTCCTTCGAAAATGTGTGCTCCTTACTTCCTCTCGGGGCATGACATTCTGTCGAAGCAAACGCAGAAGGATTCCAGTAACTGAGACTCCAATTCAGTGCGAGCAAGGTCCAGGTTATTAATAACATCATGTGGCTCAAAGCGGGCGCAAGTCTCCTGTTTCTTGTATACAATGCAAATGGTTTGTCTGTTAATACAACAGCTGTACCATAATTCCTATCGCCCTTAACTCCAATAGAAAAGGTACGATAAGCAACAATATCTCTGTCATAATAGGGCTCTAAACCTTCAAGTGGCTTATCACCACCTCTCACAATAGCAATTATCAACCAACTGTTACCAGTAACAACCTCTGTGGTTGTACAAGAAAAATTAATCTTCGCTCCAACAAAATTAGACGCCACTTCAACGACTTTTGTGTCCCTAATGTACCCCAATTATCCATCCGGGGAAAGGGGACCTACAATTTAACGTGGAATCAGAAGCACCTGTCGCTCAGAGCTACTACTCACGTCGTTGACAGGTGAAAGCTAGCTCAAAGGCAGACTGAAAACTTCAGTTGTCTGACCGGGATTTAAATCCGCTACTTCTCGGTTTTCATACACGCGCTTTACCACTAGAACAGCCATACCCGACAAGAACCAGGGGACCTAGTTCCTATTAAACTACCGCTAAGCATCCACAGTTCTCTTTGTGGACTTTGGAGACAGGCCCCTTCACCTCAGTCCAAACTGAAAAGTAGTTGGTTGGCCAGTTGATTTGTGGGAGGGGACCAAACAGAGAGGTCATCGGTCCCATAGGGTGAGGGAAGGATGGGAAAGGAAGTCGGCATTTGCCTGAAGCGATTTAGGGAAATCACGGGAAACGTAAATCAGGATGGCTGGACCAGGGTTTGAACCGTCGTCCTTCCTAATGCGAATCTAGTGTGCTAACCACTGCGCCATCTCGCTCGGTACAAAAGTAGTCAAGTTTGATAGAACTGTATCCTTTAAAAACATAATTAATGTAACGGCAAAACTGAGATCGAGAAATAATATCACACTAAAATCATACGATACTGCACGAGGATCCTCTGCTGCTGCGTTTCGGTTTTCTAATTTGGGACCGGTTTACTCTGTGCCGCAATATTTTGCTCCAGCATGGCTGAATAGCTGACGTGTAAAACGGATCGATGTCCAACAGGACCATACGATGCATTTAATCTCGAGCACACCAAGTCAACCTCACCACTGCTCATATCAGAAAATACAACAAGGTTCCTCAAAAGCCACATCTACCAACAGATAAAAATATCAAGTACAGACGAAGTAATAGGCTGTGCTCAAGAATGGCCCCTGCAAGAACAGTTGAAAACCTGACAACCACTGATTTCAGCTCAGTACATGAGTAGTAGCAAGGCTTCACAACATGTCGTACATATTAATTATCCCAGCCGGCTATGAACTGCCATGTAAGACGTGGTCAACGCTGAATAGGATCGGAACCATACAGGGGAGACGCACTGATGCACTTTATGATTGGAACATTGTATCTCCCACAAAGTTTAACTATGGCACCAAAGAGCAGATGATCCTCATAGTGAAATACAGCAGTCTGAGAGCATGCACGAGATATGCAAAAGATTTTCTGACAGTGACAGCAAATGCAACTGATTGTGATACTTTAGGTATCCAATTGTGAATTTTATGTTAGTTCCTTGATTATTATCAATTGTTAATTATGTTATTTTATGTTTCACATGTGCGTTTTTATCCTGCATCTTTGCAGCATGTTTTATTTACATTGTGTATTTTGTGATATTTGCCATACGATGAATAAATAAAAAATAAATAACGACTGAAGCAATGTAATAGAATCTCATTGTCATCGCAGATCTTGAGGTAGGCGGCTGTCTTACAAACAATCTTTATGTACTAAATCGCGAGATCTTTTCTCCCGTTACAGTATATTGCTATATTGGATTTGTTTATAAATGAATTTCTGCTGCCAGTCACGATTTTCTTTTATTTATGTTTTACACGACGCGTTTCGGGAAATGATTCCCATTTTTAAGTCAGTATTTCTTTGTATTATGCCATTTTTTCGTAATGTTTTCAATGTGTGAGGTTCTACTTTGTTTTGTTGACTTTACTGCAATGTATAAAAACGCCCACTTTTTAGTTAATTATCAATTTTTATATGTAGTTAGCGACGAAATTTGGAAGAACTTGTACTTAAAGTTTTCCTATGACCCATTTGTGCAGAGTCTCTCACATGTTAAACATAATTCACAACTGTCAGTAGACAGTACGCATCGAGAACACCTTATATAAACAATGAGTTACAAAGATGTTTTTAGATATAGCTGACAGAGATAATGGTATAGATCCTCCACAGATATGCTTTTGAACAGAAGGTATTTATCTTAAGAATATGGATTACAATCTGCTTACATTATTCTACAGTGGTGTTATTTCTATGTGTTACTACTTTTTCGTTTTGCATTTTGTCTTCGTATTTTCTGTAATGTGTCTATAACTTCACTTCTTCTAACAAATTGTTTCATGTCCTTTATGTTTTAGAATAACGGAAATATATACACATTACAGAAAATACGAAGACAACTGAAACTGAATCGGTGAATTTCTTCAGGCGCTTCGACAATATATTTAAATAAAAGTAGTAACACATAGAAATAAGCACCATTGTAAAATAGATGTAAGCAAATTTTAATCCATTTTCTTAAGATAAATACCCTTCTGTACAAAAGAATATCTGTGGAGGACCTGTAACATTATCTTTGTCAAGTACATCTAAAAACATCATTGTAACTGTCTGTTTATATATGTTGTTCTCGAGGTGTACTGTGCACTGACAGTTGTGAGTGATGTTTAACATGTGAGAGAGACTGTGTGCAAATAAGCCATAGGAAAATTGCAAGTACAAGTTCTTCCAAATTTCGCCACTAACTACATAAAAAAATCGATAACTAGTTAAATCAAAAAAACAATGTAGAACCTCACACATCGAAAACATTACGAAAAAATAACATAATAAAAGGAAATACACACTTGAAAATGGGAATCATTTCCCGAAACGCGTCGAGTAAAACATATATAAAAAAAACCGTGATTGGTAGCAGAAAGTTACTTATAGACAAACCCATTGTTTTCACAGTCGCATGCTTAAAAAAGCCATTTATAATGGCCAAAATCAAATTATTGTCACACTGTTTTACTCTAACGCTTTTCGAAATTAAGAAATTATAAGGGATAAAAATACAGGGAGTCAAAGGTTTTCTACACTTTGTACAGAAAACAGACTGCAGTTATAAGAGTCGAACAGAGAAAAGGGAATCGGTAATTCAGAAAACAGTGAGACATGGTTCGAGCATATACTCCGCGTTGTTCCATTTTTACACAGAGCAAAAAGCAAAGGAAACTGAAGAGATATCTGAAAAATATATTGAAATTTAAGAAGGAAAAGAAAACAAAGTTTGCCGATGCCACAGTTGTTCTACCAGAGACGATAAAAAACTTGGGAGATCAGTGTACCTGAATGGATACTGTCATGCAAATACGCCGTAAATTGAACATAAATACAAGTAAAACAGGGGTAGTGGAGTATAATAAAATCAAGTCAAGTGATTTTGGGGAAATTAGGAAATAAAATACTAAAAGTGATGACTTTTGCTATTAGGATAACGAACAAACTGACGAGACCAGAAGACAAGACGATTTAAAATGGATACTGTTTATAAGGAGAAAAACCTTGAAGAAGACAATTTTTCGGAAATAAAAAATGTAAATTTAAAGAAGGCGTTTCTGAAGTGGAGTGTAGGCCTAACCATATACGTGAGTGAAATATGCACGATAAACATCTCGGAAAGGAAGGTTTTGAAACTTGGAGTTATTTAAAGATGCTGGAGATTAGATGCGTAAATAGAATAACCATTGAAGAGGTAATGAGAAAATGGCTATATGGCACTGCTTGAGTGAAAGAGTGGAAAGGTTTACAGCACACAGCTTAAGGCATCGCAGAATAGTTTCTTCGATAGCGAAAGTGGAGCAAGACTAAGGCTCTAGTATAGTGGATGTGGGCTGCAGTAGTTACGTAGAGATGAAGAGGCTTGTACAGAATAGACTACCTTGTGGAGCTTTACTAAACCTGTGGTGTCACCGCCAGACACCACACTTGCTAGGTGGTAGCTTTAAATCGGCCGCGGTCCACTAGTACATGTCGGACCCACGTGTCGCCACTGTGTGATCGCAGACCGAGCGCCACCACATGGCAGGTCTCGAGATACGTACTAGCACTCGCCCCAGTTGTACGGACGACTTTGCTAGCGACTACATGGACGAAGCCTCGCTCATTAGCCGAGCCAATAGTTAGAATAGCCTTCAGCTAAGTCAATGGCTACGACCTAGCAAGGTGCCATTAGTAACATTGCATGTATCTAAAGAGTCTCACTTGTATCGCCACAATCTCCAGATGTACCAAAAGGATGGATTAAAGTTAAGTAGTCCAGAAGCTACGTGCTTTTCTTTATAACATTCATTACGAATCCTGTTACAGACCTATAACTTGCCTGCTAAACGCGTGCCTTTTGGCTACTTCCGTGGCGTGGCTGTCTTTCTACGCCACAACAGTTGGCGACGAGTCAATTGAAAGGGTCTTGTTCTTTTTAATTGCTTCCATTTACTTGTGTCATGGCTTCGCCAGATGTACTGTCCGAATTTTATCGCTTGCAGAATCAGCAGACGCAGGCGTTATTGGATGCCCTTGGACAGCTCGTCCAGGGTCAACGTGCACTGCAAAACGATGCGGCCGCCGCCGCTTCACCGCTACCGCAGCCACAACACGCAGTTGCACCCCAGTTTCGGCCTTTTGATTCAGCCCAGGAATCATGGTCGGAGTGGTCACGCCAATTTGGATTTCATCTCGCCGCCTACAGAATTCAAGGTAACGAGCGGCAGCCTCATTTATTGGCGTGTGTAGGGTTGCAAACGTACCGTGTGATAGTGAAATTGTTTCCCCGACGCGACGTAGCAACTCTGTCCTACGAAGAAATTTTGTCGCCATTGGATGCCTATTTCAAAGAAACAGTTAATGTAGTTGCAAAAAGGTATACTTTCTTTCGTACAAAACGTACAGCTGGTCAAACTAATAGGGAGTGGGTTGCAACATTGCAAGGCCTTACAAGGGATTGTGCTTTTGAGTGTGAATGTGGACTCCCTTATTCAGATACAATGGTACGTGATGCAATTGCCCAGAACGTTTCTGATGTTCATGTACGGGAACAGATTTTGAAACTAGTTAATCCCTCCCTTCAGCAAGTGACAGACATATTAGATAGACAAGACACACTTGACTTTGCTCAGGAATCATTTGCAACTTCGCCAGCCGTGTGTAACATTAACCGGCCCGCCGGGCGCGCTGCGCGGACCGATAAACTGCCCTCGCGTACGTCCACGCCGCTGCCGCCACGCTCTAAACCAGGTGTGCCGCGCAAGCATACAAATGCAGTGAAATCATGCCCCCGGTGTGCAACTAGACATTCGCGTGACAATTGCCAGTCACGCCAAGCTATTTGTTTTTACTGTAATAAAAAAGGACATGTTCAAAGTGTTTGCCAGAAAAAGCTCAGATCAGACACTCACAACCATTCCCGGCCCTTTGCTTCACGCCGGAATCGAACCATGGACAATCAGGCTCGTGAACCTTCGTCCTTGGACATTCATGTAGTTAATTCCACTCCGCCCAGTGCCACTTTCTCTAACAGTGACAGTGTTCGTCCCACAAAAAGTGTGCGTCGACGTCGCCGGAAATCACGTCCATTAGCCAGTGATTCTGTACCAGTGGCTGTTCCCGTTGCACGAGACAGTTTTTCTTGTCGTCAGCAGGACAATAAACTTTTTGTAGATTTGGACTTTAATGGCAAGGTCATACCATTCCAACTCGATACCGGAGCTGCAGTTTCATTGCTCAATCATGACACGTACGAACAACTGGGCAAACCTCCGTTGCATGCCGCAAATGTTCAGTTAAATAGTTATTCAGGTCAGCATATCCCTGTGTTAGGACAGTGCACTCTTCTTGCAACATATAAGGGACAAACAAAACTTGTGTCATTTTACGTTCTTCGTTCTTCTTCTGCAGTGAACTTGTTTGGTTTAGATTTATATCAATTGTTTAACTTGTCTATTGTAAATCAGGTCCTATCAGTGAATCAGACTGTGCCTTCAGACAGTGTTTCTCGTCTGTGTGAAGAATTTGCAGACATTTTTGCACCGGGCCTTGGTTGCGCTAAGAACTATGAAGCACATTTGGAACTGAAAGTCAACGCGCAACCGAAATTTTTCAGAGCGCGCAATGCTCCTCACGCATTGTGTGATGCGGTCGCAAGAACATTAAACGATTTCGAATCACGAGGTGTGATTGAACGTGTGCAGACTATTGTTTCCAACAATGGCCCACAATTCATGTCCGCAGAATTTCAGTCATTCTGCCAGGCCAATGGTATTCAACATCTGACATCCGCGCCGTTTTCGCCTCAGTCAAACGGTGCCGCTGAACGATTGGTCCGGACTTTCAAGTCACAGATGTTGAAGTTGAAAGAGTCGCATTCTCGGGAGGACGCGTTGTGGCTCTTTTGTCATCGTCTCGCTCTCAGCCCCGAGATGGTCGCTCGCCGGCTGAGTTGCTCCACGGTCGTCCTCATCGAACGTTGATGTCTTTGCTGCACCCGCCGCATCAGGTTCCTGTGCAGCGGCAGACGTCTCCTTTTGCTCCAGGCGACGTTGTATTCTATCGCAACTATCGAGGTTCACGGCGTTGGCTCGCAGGGCGCATTCTTCGCTGCCTCGGCCGCGCGATGTATTTGGTTTTGGGGGCCTCTGGTGAGGTGCGTCGGCATCTCAATCAGCTGCGCCTCTGTCGTCGCACGGGTTCTGCCGCTCCCCGTCTGCTTTCAGCGACGGTGCCGTCCGGTCTGCGCCCTGGGGACCATCTACTGGCTCGCCTCATCCCCAGGTGTTACCGACGATGCCTTCCATTTTGCCCCATGGCGACGCGCCGCCGCCGCCTCCGCCGCCGCCGCCTGTCCTCCAGCCGGCGCCGCCCGCAGTGGACGCCTCGCTGCAGCCGCCAAGCGCCTCCCTGGGTCACGCGCCGCCGATCGCTTCCCGTGACCAGCTGTCCTCCGCCATGGAACTCTTGCCCGCTCCGGACCACATGACGTCTTCGCGCGTCGGGTACCCCGACGCAATGGAGGTCGACCCTTCGGTCCCTCCTGTCTCTTTACGGGCGCATACACCGCATGTTGACGTGCACCCTGGACTAGGTTTTCAGGCGTTTCCTCGATCCCCTCGGACCGAATGGCCGGGTGCGGGTGGCACAGCCTCGCCTGTTGTTAGGCTCCCCACCTCATCGCATACGTCAACATGGGGTCCTCCCCACGGCGGGCGGAAGCCTTATAACACGACCGTTCGTCGATTTGCGGGGGAGGAATGTGGTGTCACCGCCAGACACCACACTTGCTAGGTGGTAGCTTAAAATCGGCCGCGGTTCACTAGTACATGTCGGACCCGCGTGTCGCCACTGTGTGATCGCAGACCGAGCGCCACCACAAGGCAGGTCTCGAGATACGTACTAGCACTCGCCCCAGTTGTACGGACGACTTTGCTAGCGACTACACGGACGAAGCCTCGCTCATTAACCGAGCCAATAGTTAGAATAGCCTTCAGCTAAGTCAATGGCTACGACCTAGCAAGGCGCCATTAGTAACATTGCATGTATCTAAAGAGTCTCACTTGTATCGCCACAATCTCCAGATGTACCAAAAGGATGGATTAAAGTTAAGTAGTCCAGAAGCTACGTGCTTTTCTTCATAACATTCATTACGTATCCTGTTACAGACCTATAACTTGCCTGCTAAACGCGTGCCTTTCGGCTACTTCCGTGGCGTGGCTGTCTTTCTACGCCACAACAAAACCAGTCTTCCGTTTGACGCCTACAACAGCAACAATTTATACGTGAGCATAGGAGAGTACTGTAGCGGAATAAACAATAAGAAAACGAAAATAAAGGAAGGTAAGTGGAAAGGTGCAGCAAACACTTTTACAATGCAAAAAGACATATTTAAACTGGTTCTTCGGACCCCACTTGTCCTCTTTATACTGCTTAATCTTTGTACGTTTTCACAGAATCATCGTGTTTAACCGTTCACTCATTCGTCAGATCTGGCACCATTCGTAGAAGCAAGCATGACAAGCTCTGCTATTAAACAGCTTTTAGTCGTCATTATACACTTTCCTTTTGTTGCGCACTGCATTTGGGGATCCCGACTGGAAATTACACGCGACAGAAAGCACATTATGAATTACTTCGCGAAATACTACGAAGTGAAATCATAATCATCCATTAGCCATTTACTGCCAGACAAAGCCAACTTACATGCCATTCCATGCATTAGAGTCGTAAACTCCATACATTCATTTTCTTCTGACTGTGTTCTGTCACTCACCTTCTACTATATGCCAAATATTTATTTACCTTCAAACTATTGATGTTCAAAACTCTTTTACATTCACGTGTTTTTGAGGGCGTACGTATTTTCTCGTCGAAGATCACTGTGGTCACAAGCATGATACATCTCGTTCATTGCCCTTACACTCATATAAATCGCAGCTTGCAGAAAATCTGCACGCTTTATATTGCACGTACACTAATGTAGGACGGCTGTTCTCCTCGGGAGGGAATGACTAATGTCGATATGACGACGCGTTTAACTGCTATTGGCCAGTCGGCAAACGGCGTTTCTCCGACGATTTACTGTGGATCGCCAAGGTCCCTGCGTCGAATGTTATCGGTTCACTCGCTTCGATGCTGTAGCTGGTTTATGAACGCCACGAAACCTCTTGTCTCGTTTAGTACAATTCGAGTAACTTACAGCGCTTGCTACCATTTTGCCTTTCGCTGTTCAAGATAGTCACGAAGTCGGATTTCAGTAAAGGATCCCACGCTAAACACAATATCCGATCGTGCTTCGACAGTGCTAAAGCACCTTTGGTAACTCTACCAATAAACTGAAGCCTGCCGGTTACATTAACTGATATTCAGTCCTTGTTTCGTTCAACTTTAAATCTCTATGCATTATTATTCTAAGGCATTTTTATGTCATGATTGTTTCAAGGTGTGACTCACTGTCGTGTAATCGAAAACTATTTAAATTTTACTTTTCATACAGTAAATCCAATCTCTTAAGCCCCTAAGTGATCGGAAGGTTGCTTCTTAGGAAAATTATTGATTTTCTATTGAATCAAAAAACTTGCTGCTAATTGTAAGAAGTAACCGCTAGCTAACGCGGTTGCTTTCTTACTGGCCAGTTCACCAAACGAAACAGCACTTCCAGTTTCCTTTTTTTCTCAGCTACTCACTTCTCAAAAGGCCACATATTATCCAAACATGAAACATCAAACAGTTCAAACACATTCTTAATTTAGTTCATCATAATCGATGTTTTTAGAAAACCTGCGCCTGTGTGATTCATGATTTAAATAATGAGAAACTGCAGAACCTAATTATATTTTCATGCTTAGCACAACGCGTTCCGAGTATTTATTCTCATTTTCAAGTGCATTTGTTTACACACATATTTTATGTGATGTTCGCATGTGCGATTTCCTGCCTTTCTTGCGCTGTAATTTTGAGGTTATACTGCAGTCGAAAAGTCAGACATTTCAGGATTCATTTGGCAGATTTATCTATTGCAGTATAACCCCAGAAAGACAACTACAGTGCAAGGGAGGCAGTACATCACACATGCAAACATCGTAAAATATATTAATGTAAACAAATACGCTTGAAATGAGAATAAATTGTCGAAGTGAGTTGTTCTAAGCATGAAAAAATTAGTAACTTGTCCAGTTTTTTGTTATTTAAATAATGAAACATATTCACTACAACTACGCATATACAGTGGCCAGATGTGATTATAACATTCACTGACGGATCAAAAATAACTGCACATTCATGTTCAGTTTGATCAAAAGTATCCGGACTCCTATCAGTGGACATTGGTGTGGACTGTATGCCCCTTCACCTTTATGATACACTATGTGATCAAAAGTATCCGGACACCCCCAAAAACATACGTTTTTCATATTAGATGCATTGTGCTGCCACCTATTGCCAGACACTCAGTAGTCATTAGACATCGTGAGAGGTCAGAATGGGGCGCTCTGCGGAACTCCCGCACTTCGAACGTGGTCAGGTAGTTGGGTGTCACTTGTGTCATACCTCTCTATACGAGATTTCCACACCCCTAACCATCCCTACGTCCACTATGTCCGTTGTGATAGTGAAGTGGAAACGTGAAGGGACACGTACAGCACAAAAGCGTACAGGCCGACCTCGTCTGTCGACTGACACGAGACCGCCGACAGTTGAAGAGAGTCGTAATGTGTAACAGGCAGACATCTATCCAGACCATCACACAGGAATTCCAAACTGCATCAGGATCCGCTGCAAGTACTATGACAGTTAGGCGGGAGGTGAGAAAACTTGGATTTCATGGTCGAGCGGCTGCTCATAAGCCACACATCACGCCGGTAAATGCCAAACTACGCCTCTCTTGGTGTAAAGAGCGTAAACATTGGACGATTGAACAGTGGAAAAACGTTGAGTGGAGTGACGAATCACGGAACACAATGTGGCGATCCGATGGCAGGGTGTGGGTATGGCGAATGCCCGGTGAACGTCATCTGCCAGCGTGTGTAGTGCCAACAGTAAAATTCGGAGTTGGGGTGTTATGGTGTGGCCTTGTTTTTCTTGGAGGCACCCGTTGTTGTTTTGCATGGCACTGTCACAGCACAGGCTTACATTGATGTTTTAAGCACCTTCCTGCTTCCCACTGTTGAAGAGCAATTCGGGAATGGCGACTGCATCTTTCAACACGACCGAGCACCTGTTCAGAATGCACGGCCTGTGGCAGAGTGGTTACACGACAATAACATCCCTGTAATGGACTGGCCTGCACAGAGTCCTGACCTGAATCCTGTAGAACACCTGTGGGATGTTTTGGAAAGCCGATTTCGTACCAGTCCTCATGACCTGCATTGATACCTCTCCTCGGTGCAGCAGTCTGTGAAGAATGGGGTGCCGTTCCCCAAGAAACTTTCCAGCACCTTATTGAAAGTATTTCTGTGAGAGTGGAAACTGTTGTCAAGGCTAAAGGTGGACCAGCATTACCGTTGGAGGGCGCCACGAACTTGTACGTCATTTTCAGCCAGGTGTCCGGATACTTTTGATCACATAGTGTAGGTTGAACTCTGTTGGGTGTCTCGAGTATCAGTGGAAGAACGGTAACTAATTCTTCCTGAAGAGCCGAAATCAGAGACATTGGACTCTGGGGTCTGGAGCGATGTGGAAGTTCCAACTTACCCTAAAGATTTACCATTGGGTTCAGGTCGCGACTCTTAGCAGGCCAGACCGTTACCTCACAGATGCTGCTTAATAACAGCGTGCATTATCATGCTGATGCAATCACTATCCCAGAAATGTTACTCTACTGTATGGTGTAAATGTGTGAATAACCTTCTGCACTATAGGGGATCGCACCCTACCCACCCTACCCACGAAAAACATCTTATACTGTAACATGAACTCCTCAAAATACACATGATGACAGGAAACAATCTCCAGACAATCGTCATACCCAAAATAGCCGTAGGGTATATCGTGATGCAACACTCCAGATCACTCGTTTCCAGTCGTCCACTGTCCAGCTGCGTAGTTCTCTGCATTAACTACAGTGTCGCTTAGAATTGACTACAGAAATGAGCAACTTTTGAGGAACTGCTCGACCATTGCACCCCATTGCTTTTAACTCTCTACGCAGAAACGAAGTGCTAGTTGGACTTCTGGTAGCACTCTGGAACTCACGAGTGATTCCTTCCTTAGATTTCATTCGATCTTTTGTAACCACCCTTCACAATTCTCGTAGGTCCCTGTCCTTCACCACGTGGTGTATGCCTGGCATTGATTTAGGGCAGCTCTTCCCTCCCGTTACCGCAATCACGTCACCAACAGTCGATGATGATGATGATGATGATTAGTGTTTTAGGGCGCACAACAACGAGTTTATCAGCGCTTGTGCCCAAAATAAATGTTGACGAGTGCAACCAAGATCTGTTAAACAAGAACCAATTCAGAGCCGATCTTTTCGAGAATTGTAAATGCTCAAATTTCAAGATTGGACACAGCACATCAAAACAGGTACATAAAACTAAAAATAAAATACCAGTACAAAATAGGTGAAAATAATTGACTGTGGCTGGGTGACCACTTACAAATAATGGGTGACCAAACCTCTTTACAGCAAATTAAGATCTCAACCCCAATATTTTGGGAAGAAGTCCACACATCACACAAAAACGTAAAACTCTAGCCACACTCGCCTCATTATTAGTTAAAATAGAGGTCAGGTCTGGTGGGAAACTTAAATCTTCCCTCAAACCCGCATATAAAACACACCCAGTTAAAATATGTCGTATCGACAGCTGTGTCCCACATGTCTGACACGTTGGTGGCTCCTCACGACGTAACAGAAAACCATGTGTCAGTGGACAATGTCCTATTCGAAGCCGTGTAAGGGCTACTTCCTCAGCTCGTCGTGGTCGGAAGGAGGTAAGCCACGGTCGGACAGAATCCTTCACCGCTCGCAACTTATTATTCCTCACTTCCAGCCACTGAGCCTCCCACCAACGCATGACCTTCCGAGTCACGAATGATGTTATTGCCTGCAGGGAGACGGAACAGCGAGCAGGAGGTGGGATGGAGCAAGCCTCCTTGGCAGCCGCGTCTGGAAGTTCATTTCCAGGAATTTCTATGTGCCCTGGAACCCAGGAGAAAATTACATCCTTACCCTGCTTTTGCAAGGCCAGTAGTGCGTCCTGCACTTCTTGCACCATCCGATCTGCTGGGTACATCTGTTCAAGAGCGTGTAGAGCACTTTGGGAATCGGAGCAGATGATGAATTTCTTGCCATGATGTCGTCGCATATGCTCTAATGCTTTTAGAATGGCAAACAGTTCTGCATGGTAAACTGAGAACTGTTCTGGGAGCCCTATCCTACGGACAGTAACGGGAAACGCAGCAGAGCAGCCCATAAAAATCCCCCTGTTTAGACCCATCCGTGTAAACAGTAATAAAATCTGAATGGCGGTCTAAAATCCCAGTAAATTTAATTTTAAAAAGGTGGTCTGGGGTACAATACTTCTTGTAAGCAGCCAGATCAAGAAGTAATCTTGGCCGTTTTAGTAGCCAGGGAGATCCCGTACTCCATCCCTGGTTGAGGACCTTAATGCCCCCCAGGTGCACTGACTGGAGACTTTCCCTCGCACGGATGCCAAACGGCTTTGTTGCCTTCGGACGGCGGCGGAAGAGACGTTCCAGTGCCGGCTGTGAAAAGGTGTTGGACACCTACGAAATAGGAGTGGACTTGGCCCTGTATGCTTGCCGTACCACGAGGAGAACACGCCGAATGGACTGCGGAGGCTCTCCAGCCTCGACACATAGACTAGCAACTGGACTCGTGCGATAAGCCCCCGTTGAAAGCCTAATACCCTCATGGTGAATCACATCCAACATTTTGAGGTACGAAGGTCTTGCAGATCCAAAAGCTTGACATCCGTATTCGAGTCGAGGTCGCACAAAAGCCTTATAAAGTTGGAGCAGACGTGCCCTGTCAGCGCCCCAGGACCTATGACTGACACATTTAAGGACGTTTAAAGCCTTGAAACAGCGGACTTTTAGATCCTTTAGGTGTGGCAACCATGTGAGCTTCTCATCAAAAATAAGCCCGAGATATTTTACTTTTTCCTTAACAGTGTCTCCTAGTTTTAAAACAGGGAGATTAAAAAGAGAACGGGAACGGTTAAAATCTACACGACTGGGGTATCTTTAGAGGGGTTGAAGTACCTCTGATGGATTTGTTATACGCAAGAGGAAGGCGTCAAACACGGTCAACCGATTGAGCTCATATTTGGCTGGTTGCCTGTGCGCAACGTAAACTGAAAGACTAACAAGGGAACCTCCCCATCGCACCCCCCTCAGATTCAGTTATAAAATGGCACAGTGGATAGGCTTTGAAAAACTGAACACAGATCAATCGAGAAAACAGGAAGAAGTTGTGTGGAACTATGAAAAAATAAGCAAAATATACAAACTGAGTAGTCCATGTGGAAGATGGCAACATCAAGCAACGTGTGAGCTCAGTAGTGCCGTGGTCCCGTGGTTAGCGTGAGCAGCTGCAATACGAGAGGTCCTTGGTTCAAGTCTTTCCTTAAATGAAGAGTTTAATTTTTTATTTTCAGTTTATGTGAAAAACTCTTACGTTTTCATAACTTTTTTGGGAGTGATTATCACATCCACAAGAAAACCTAAATCGGACAAGGTAGAAGAATCTTTTTACCCATTCGCCAAGTGTACAAGTTAGGTGGGTCGACAACATATTCCTGTCATGTGAAGCACATGCCATCACCAGTGTCGTATAGACTATATCAGACGTGATTTCCTGTGGAGGAATCGGTTGACCTATGACCTTGCGATCAAATGTTTTCGGTTCCCACTGGAGAGGCACGTCCTTTCGTCTACTAATCTCACGGTTTTGCGTAGCGGTCGCAAAACACAGACACTAAACTTATTACAGTGATCAGAGACGTCAATGAACGAACCGACAGATCATAACTTTGCAAAAATAAACTTTTCATTCGAGGGTAGATTTGAACCAAGGACCTCTCGCTCGGCAGCTGCTCACGCTAACCACGGGACCACGGCACTACTGATGTTGCATTCTCCTTGATGTTGCCTATCTTGCGCATGGACTTCTCAGTTTGTATATTTTGCTTATTTTTTCATAGTTCCACACAACTTCTTCCTGTTTTCTAGATTGATCTGTGTTCAGTTTTTCAAGGCCTATCCACTGTGCCAACTCATAACTAAATCTGAGGGGGGTGCGATGGGGAGGTTCCCTTGTAAGATAAAAGTTCATGATCCTTAATAGATTCAAAATTGACGGACAATAAAGAATTGAAAAGTGAGTATTTCTGATGATTATACGTGGGGGCCGCAAACGCGGTATTTTCCTGGAAATCGAGCGAAGAAACTGGTGCGATGCCGCTTCTATATGCATAAAGTAAAAGCTGTTCAACGAAAGCGCCAATGGTGTAACGACCAAGGCTCTGGCCGGATGGGAAAGAACCTGTATTCAATTCCCGCCTGAGTTCTGAATTTTTTTGTTTTTCCCCGTATGTAAACTGGTAGGAATACGGGAATTAATAAGGTCATCAATAAGGCATAATTATATGGTAGGCAAATAAATTTCACAAATGACATCGATTACCTAAAACTTAAACTGTTAATCGTGGTCGCCCTGCAGTGGTTCACTCTGTTAAATGTCTTAACTTTATTGCGAACAGCTACATGGGTGGTGCTTGTCATATAAACATTCGAAGGAAATTTACTCGCAGCACGAAGAACATCGAATGAATGCAGTTTTCGCGCAACTACATCGTTCCTTCCAAAGATGTGGTGGAAAACAGACTTGATTTATGTTTAAAAATATAGGGTGTTCCAAAATGACGTATACACTCTTTGAAACGGAACATCTCTTTAATTAAATGAGTTGTTGTTGTTGTTGTGGTCTTTAGTCCAGAGACTGGTTTGATGCAGCTCTCCATGCTAACCTATCCTGTGCAAGCTTCTTCATCTCCCAGTACTTACTGCAACACACATCCTTCTGAATCTGCTTAGTGTATTCATCTCTTGGTCTCCGTCTACGATTTTTACCCTCCATGCTGCCCTCCAATGCTAAATTTGTGATCCCTTGATGCCTCAGAACATGTCCTACCAACCGATCCCTTCTTCTAGTCAAGTTGTGCCACAAACTTCTCTTCTCCCCAATCTTATTTAATACCTTCTCATTGGTTACGTGATTTACCCACCTAATCATCAACATTCTTCTGTAGCACCACATTTCGAAAGCATCTATTCTCTTCTTGTCCAAATTATTTATCGTCCATGTTTCACTTCCATACATGGCTACACTCCCTACAAATACTTTCAGAAATGACTTCCTGACACTTAAATCTATAGCCGGCCGAAGTGGCCGTGCGGTTAAAGGCGCTGCAGTGTGGAACCGCAAGACCGCTACGGTCGCAGGTTCGAATCCTGCCTCGGACATGGATATTTGAGATGTCCTTAGGTTAGTTAGGTTTAACTAGTTCTAAGTTCTAGGGGACTAATGACCTCAGCAGTTGAGTCCCATAGTGCTCAGAGCCATTTTGAACTTAAATCTATACTCGATGTTAACAAATTTCTCTGCTTCAGAAACGCTTTCCTTGCCATTGCCAGTCTACATTTTATATCCTTTCTACTTCGACCAACATCAGTTATTTTGCTCCCCAAATAGCAAAACTCCTTTACTACATAGTGGTTACATATCTTGAGCCGTATTCCACCTCCTGATATCAAACGGGAAAGCGCACTACCGCGTGAATATCAGAAGATTACTGGTTACATTACCTTCCAATAATGAACGATGTATTCCCTGCGAAACGAAGAAGACTGAAATCAAGATCTCCTACTCTTCTGACGGAAACAGTATTCAATACCATCGATGAATGGAAGCACTGCTGACAGCAAAACTGTCCTCGACAATGCCTGCAATGCCCTGCGTCCAGAAGAAACCTCCTGGATTTGACCAGCGACGGGCAATCTGGACTACCCAGACCGAATTCGAACGCGCCATGGAAGATGTGCAGACACTCTCCACAAGTGAGGCATATCTTCATCATTATCGTGTGACTGTAGTGCAGAACGACAGACAGGTGCTCGCTTTGTATCAACTTGTGACACACGTGCCTACAAGGGTCCTTTCAAACTCTTCCTCACAGCGACAAGTGGTTTGATAAATACATAAAAGACTTTGACGCCCGTATTTCTGTTAGTTTATGTTGCACAGCTGTGTTTAAATTTTGGCATGTAATGGTTTTGCAATCTTTGTATATGTATTGCCATACGATAAATAAACCATACACCATTACAAGTCTAGCTCTTCTTCTCCCCCTCTTACTAGAAATTTTTCCTACATTAACTCTTCGTCGCAGGCAATCTTTTCTCAGTAAGTGTCCCAGCCAAGGTGTTTTCCTCACTCTTATAATTTTCACTTGTTTTTTTTCCTTGACCGGTTCTGAAATGTTGCTCTTCATCAGTCATTCTGGCTATCCATTTCAGTTTCAGCATTTCCCACTGCAACCACATTTCAAAACTACCCAAATGGTTCTAACGGCTCTAAGCAATATGGGACTTAATATCTCAGGTCATCAGTCCCCTAGACTTAGAATTACTTACACCTAACTAACCTAAGGGCATCACACACAGCCATGCCAGAGGCAGGATTCGAACCTGCGACCGTAGCAGTCGCGCGGTTCCGGGCTGAAGCGCCTAGAACCGCTCGGCCACTAGGGCCGGCTTAAGAAGAAGAGATAAGCAGCTTTTGAAATGCCGTGTTACAGTAGTATGCTGGAGCGCCTGCGATGCTGTACTCATCGACGAACCTGGGTGCACGAATGGCAAAACGTAATTTTTTCGGATGAATCCAGGTTCTGTTTACAGCATCATGATGGTCGCATCCGCGTTTGGCGACATCGCAGTTAAGGCACATTGGAAGCGTGTATTCGTCATCGCCATACTGGCGTATAACCCGGCGTGATGTTATGGGGTGCCATTGGTTACACGTCTCAGTCACCTCTTGTTCGCATTGACGGCACTTTGAACAGTGGACGTTACATTTCAGATGTGTTACGACCCGTGGCTCTACCCTTCATTCGCCGGCCGGAGTGGCCGTGCAGTTAAAGGCGCTGCAGTCTGGAACCGCAAGACCGCTACGGTCGCAGGTTCGAATCCTGCCTCGGGCATGGATGTATGTGATGTCCTTAGGTTAGTTAGGTTTAACTAGTTCTAAGTTCTAGGGGACTAATGACCTCAGCAGTTGAGTCCCATAGTGCTCAGAGCCATTATTACTACCCTTCATTCGATCCCTGCGAAACCCTACACTTAAGCAGGATAATGTACGACCGTATGTTGCAGGTCCTGTGCGGGGCTTTCTGGATACAGAAAATCTTCGACTGCTGCCCTGGCCTGCAAATTCTCCAGATCTCTCACCAACTGAAAACGTCTGGTCAATGGTGGCCGAGCAACTGGCTCGTCACAATACGTCAGTCACTACTCTCGATGAACTGTGGTATCGTGTTGAAGGTGCATGGGCAGCTGTACCTGTACACGCCATCCAAGCGCTGTTTGACTCAATTCCCAGGCGTATCAAGGCCGTTATTACGGCCAGCGGTGGTTGGTCTGCGTACTGATTTCTCAGGATCTATGCACCCAAATTGCGTGAAAATGTAACCACATGTCAGTTCTAGTATAATATATTTGTCCAATGAATACCCGTTTATCATCTGCATTTCTTCTTGGTGTAGCAATTTAATGGACAGTAGTGTAGTTATAGTCAGAGCTTCACACGACTTGCTCATTGCGGACGTGAGTTCCGTAGCGCGTTGTCGGCCGACCAAGGAGTGAACCTGGTCCCTAGGGCTGTGCGCGAGAACCAGGGCACAGCCGAGCGGGGCAGAGTTTTTGCTTGGCCGGACTGTGGCGGCGGCGGCGGCGGCGGCGGCGGCGGGCCGAAGCGCTCCCACAGCTAGAGACGTCGCCAAACCGGTCCAGCACACACACTCACACACACGCCACCAACAGCCGCCCACCAGGCTGCGTGAGGCGCCGCTACACACGCTGCTGTTCAATACGCTGGCTCCTCCACAATCTGTTTCACCACCAGCATCTAGACAGGCTGTTTCTACAACCCCATTACGCGACAGGGAGGATGTGGTGCGTGAGCAGTAGCTAATATTTTGAACAGGATATCATTTCCTATGAATGTTACCATTCCACACTACACTTCCAACCAGATTTTTCTGTTTTAAATTCGTGTCAGAAGCACAAACACAAAAAAGAAATTACAAAACAAGTTAAACAAGTAAGTCAAAGTAAACACGTCCTAGTACAGCGTAACATACGTGGCCACTCGTGTGGCCCTGTTCGCCATTGTAATCACATCGCCTGATTTCCGCTTGCACGAAGAAGGGGGATTCTTTCAACCTGGAGCTCATGGGCCGTTTTTTCCTTAGTCTTCCGAAATGGGTGGTTGGTCAACGTCGAGTAGACCTATCTCAAGGGTGAGTCGTTCCCATTATGCCTTGTGTTTCTTCAACACTTGCAGAGAAATTTGTAAAAGTCCTCATTGTTGTGAGTTGTTTGGAGGCAGTTGGAGGCGGTGTATGGAGTGTTAGCGGTGATCCGGTCCCAGTGCCGTGGGTAGGATTTCGGAAACTTTCCTGAAAGTATGAATTTTAAAATTTTGACTGTTCAAACAAATTTCGGTCTTGCAGCTGGTCGTCGTTCAATAGAGCTCATACTGTCTCAGATCTAGATAGCATACCTCAAGAACTTGCCGATCTAAAGACAGTATTCAGAGAAAATGGGTATTCCATCCGGCAGATTAACAGGGCACTAACAGTTAAAACTAAGAAGCAGGAAGTGAATAAAGAGGAGAACATGCCGGAACAATCTTTAGCTTTTCTTCCTTTCCTTGGCAACACTTCGTTTAAAATAGCAAGAATCCTCCTAAAATTTCAGATAAAAGTTGTTTTCCGCCCACCATCGAAGATTTCGGACCTTGTGGGATCAGTTAAGGACAATCTGTTACTACGAAAGCCGGGATTTACAAGATACCGTGCCAATGTGGTATGGCTTACATGGGTCAAACCACACGCACCGTGAAAGAACGCTGCACTGAACATCAACGTTACACCCGCCTTTTGCAGCCAAGCAAGTCCGCTATTGCTGAACATTGTATTTCTACTGGACATTCAATTGAGTATGAGAAAACAATGATTTTGTCCACAGCAACGTCTTCCTGGGACTCCATTATTATAGAATCCGTAGAAATACGACTGGTGGAAAATCTGTTAAACCGTGACAGCGGCTACCAGCTGGACAGTGCATGGAATCCCATCATCTCCACGATTTGCTCAAATCGAAAACGACAGAGTGCGTCGACGGCCGCGGCAAACAGCAACGCAGAGGCGACTGAGTTCCGCTATTCGACCAGCGAGGGCGCTGTCGGCGGGCAGTGTGGCTCATCTATCAAGTCTTCGACGCATGCGCAGTACGCTATATATTGCGGAACGGAGGACGTTTTCGCCACACTCCGCACCAAACGCAACACTGCTCCCGGCCACGACTGCGTTACCTACCGCCACCTCAAACACTGCCCTCCCTCGTTCCTTTCACTCCTTGCCACCCTCTACAATGTCATCCTTGCCACTGGCTTCTATCCCGACCTGTGGCAAACCTCCCGTATCCTGATGTTCTCCAAACCCAAGAAGCCTCCATCTGATGCCTCTTCCTATCGTCCTATCTGTCTCACATCGGTGTTCAGCAAGCTCTTGGAATCCATCCTTTCCCGGCGCATCCATCACCACCTCTGCCAAAACCACCTCCTCCCAAACACCCAATGTGGCTTTCGACCTTCCTTCTCTGCTGATGACCAACTCCTCCGCCTCACTCATCTCCTCTCCCTCCAGCTTAACTCCCATCGCTCCGTCATTTTTGTCTCCCTCGACCTCGAAAAGGCCTACGACTGTGTCTGGCATCCCGGTCTCCTGTTTAAACGCCAAACCTACGCCCTTCCTATCAACTACATCCGTCTGGTGGCCTCCTTCCTCTCCCACCGCCCCTCCTATGTTACCATCCATAATGCCACTTCCTACACCTTCTACCCCTCTGCAGGTGTGCCCCAGGGCTCTGTCCTCTCCCCTCTCCTCTACGTCCTGTACACGGCAGATATGCCCCAACCCCCCCCCCCCCCCCCTCCAGTACACCTCTTGCAATATGCGGATGACACAGCATTCCTCACCCTCGCTCCTACCCTCCAACGGTCCCAACGCCTTCTCCAGAATCAACTTGACCTTTTTGCTGTATGGTGTAACCAGTGGCTCCTGAAACTCAACCCTTCCGAGACCCAGGCAATCATCGTAGGTTGTACCACTCGCTCCTTCCGGCTCCTGGATTTCTCCCTTACTGTCTGCGCCCGTCCTGTCCGCCTCACCCCCACCCTCACCTACCTTGGCCTCACCATTGACCGTCACCTCACCTGGATCCCTCATCTCCGCTCCATCCAATCCAAAGCCCACAACCGCCTCCGACTCCTCAAACTCCCCTCCGGCCGGACATGGGGGTTGCACCCCTCTACCATCCTCCACACCTACAAATCCTTAATCCATCCCATCCTCTGTTATGCCAGTCCTGCCTGGATATCTGCCCCCCCCCCAAAATTCTATAAGTCCTTCCAGATCCTTGAGCGTCATGCACTCCGCCTCGCCTTCCGTATACGCCTCCCATCCCTCACGCGGATCCTTTATGATCTCATTCCTTTCCCCCATCTGCTCCTATTCCTCGAACATATCCGCATCCTCTACACCTCCCGCCGTCTTGAACCCCCTCACCCCCCTGGTTGCTCCTCTCCTCTCCGATCCCCGCCCCCTGCCCCGTCTTCACTGTTGTGTCCCCCCTACCCTCCATCTCTACAACCTACATCTCCTTTCCCAAGGTGGCTTCCATCAACTCCCCCTCCCGGATGATGCCCTCTCTCCCTCCATTTATCCCTCCTATCAACTCTGATCCTCACTCCCCCTCCTTTCCTCTGTCCTTTTCCCGGGCTCCCTCTCCCCCCCTTCCATCCACTTTCTTCCCCACCTCCCCTCTCTTTGCCCCCATCTCTCCCCCACGTTCTTTTACATTTCCCTCCTCTGCCTCCTCTCATTCCCTCTCGCGTCTGCCCTTCTCCCCCTTTATTAGTCCTCTCTCTCCTTGGTTCCCTCCCTTTTCGTTTTTTCCTCTCCTCCCTCCTTGTTTTTCCCCCTACTCCAGGTCCCCCCCACCATCTGCCTCAGATCGGGAGTGCCATCTTTGTGCCGCCTTTTTCGTGCAGTGTTTTACAGTGTCAGTGTATGCTCCGTGTTGTGTCTTTTGGGACGTGTAGCGAACAGCCATCATACTGTCGCTGGGTGTGCTTTTTATCACTTGCAAACAGAAACCAGACTGTCGCCATGTTTTTTTAATTGTGTGTCTACTATGTTACTTGTCTGATTCCTGTGTCTTTTATCTACATTGACGACCCCCTTTTGCTTTCTGTTTTAACTTTCCGCAATTTTACGCCATTTTACACTTTAAATCGCCATTTTATCGCCTGTTTTTCCTTGTTTCTTTCTTCTTCCTTTATTTAAAAAAAGTCTGTAGGCTGTAGAGCAGCGTAGTAAGCTGCTGCCGGCCCGCCCCCTTCGGGGGGAATTGAAAATCAATAAAGAAAAAAAAAAAAAAAACGTTTTCGCCAGTCTGCGACGGCTCACCTGAAGACGACTGGCAGGTGCCCAGTTGAAATATCGTGCGAAGTATTGAACGACGACCGGCTGCAAGCCCGAAACTTGTTTGAACTTGCCTGAAAGTAGTTAAACAGCTACAGGGCTTTCCAGTGTAGGCTTTTGAGTAGTGAAGTTTAAAACTATCTTACAGATTGTAATTGCAGTCGTATGGCATGAATGGCTAGAAGACTTCAAAGGACAGGTTCAGCCGCCTAATTTCAAATGTTTCTCCTGTCGTCCGCACCCGCAGGCATCTTTCCTTCGCGAGGGGTGAGAGTTGTGTGGGTAAGTGTATCTTTTTAAGTGTAGGTGACTGTAACGTGTGTGTGTGTGTGTGTGTGTGTGTGTGTGGTGTCATGTTCGTGCTGGAATGTTGACAGAAGGGAGACGGTGAGACCCCGTGCCTGCTCTACGCAAATAGCACCGAAGGCGCCACCGAGCCCTACGTCTCCGTCCCATGGATGGATGCCCATCAGCAGTGACTTCACGAGACGCTGCAGAAATGTTTGGCATTTAATCCAGGACGCTGGTGCGAAGACTGGTGATCGGGAACGTCAGGCCATCATGTCTCCTCCCCTAGCCGTCAAATACTGGTAGCGAAAATTACATCCACCACCAACTTTCGAACCATCTTACCCCTAAGTCGAATCTCGTAGGTTAAAGTGGTGCTGGTGATCCTTATTTACATTGATTTGTAGCAGTGCAGTCAATTAATCTAGGCCCGCCAATAAACGTCTCCAGTTCAATCTGTGGAGCAGTACGTCGCGTAACTTGGCCCGCACGCAGCCGTGAGTGCGACTTATGCGCCGCCACAGAAGGTCAGAGGCACGGACATAAGAAACGTTGCAATATGTGCACGTAGCATCACAACAAGGGGACCCCGAAGAGGGGAACGTCAACGGGAAATCTATTCCTGCTGGTCAAGATATGAGTATGGGGAGTTCCCTGCAAAATATGCTATTTCTCTACTAGAACCCAGTACTATATACTGGACGGTGAATGTTCCAAAGAAATGATGAGGCAATCAGCGAGAAGAAGGAAACACAGATAGTGGAGCACAACATGTGACAGAGTCATAGTAGACAGAATCGAAGCCTGGAAAAAATTTAACAGTCATAGAACATCCGAAAAACGGGAAGAATTCAACAGGATGCAGAAGACCACTTCGTAAATAAAAAGAGGTTACGAAAACAAAAGATTGAAAGTGTTATCTCAGGACTTCAACAGAAACAACAAATGAAATTTTTACAGAACATTCAGAGAAAATATAACAAGAGATCAACCTCTGAGCTTACGCTTCAAAAGGCAAGACAGAACACTGGAGACAAAATCCAGAAAGAACTGTGAAATATTAGTGCAAAACTTTGACGAATTACTGCAGAGTGTACATTTAGAGAAGCCAGAAAACAGTACACTCAAAATGCACAGACTCATCAAAAATATCTGGGAAACAAAGAAGATATCAGAAGAATGGAAGTCAGTCCCAATAAATCCCCTTCACAAGAAAAGTGACAAAACAGATCTTAACAACTACATAGGACTTTCACTACTGCCAATGTCAAACAAAATTCAGTCCAAAGCCCTTTTAAATCAGTAACGGCCTCAGACAGATGCACAGACAAGAGAATAGCAAGAAGAGTTCAGGAAACGTAGATCATGCAGTGAACAGTGTGATGCCTGAGAACAATATTGAGAACAAGAATGTTCAGGAACACCACAACAACATTCACCGACTTCAAGAAGGCCTACGACTTCGTAGACAGAGAGACACTCTTTAACACAATGGAAGAAATGAAGAGGGGACAACATACTCAGAAAGCTAATCTAAGAAACATTAACAAACGCAACATCCAAAATGGAGTTCACTGGAGAGAGCTCAGAACCATTCGAAATCAAGATAGGAGTGAGACAGGAAAATGACCTGTCATCCATTCTAATGAACTCGGTTTTGGAGAAAATGATCAGGACATGGGACAAATGGGTAAAGATGGGTAGACACAGGGATACAAATGCCCACATAAAATGTCTGGCCTTATCTGATGATATTGCCACCATAAGAAAAATGCACAAAGAAGCTCTAGAGACACTGTAAATATCATCCAAAACGAGGCTAAAAATCTCATATGAAGAAACGCAGAACATGGACAAAAACCCCAGAGACAACCACCCACTGGTAACAAAGTATGGAAAGATAATACAAGTAGAAAGTCTTAGATACCTGGGAGAGATTATACAGAAAACAGGACTGAGCTCGACATCCGAGGAAGAAACGATCACAAAACTGCAAAAAGCATGCAGGCTTACATGGAACCATTACAACAGAGAAGTATTTCCACCAATGCCAAATTAAGACACTATATAGTACAGTAGTCGTATCAGAGGCTTTATATGCCTCAGAAACAACAGTAGTCAAGGTAAGAATTAAAATCAAAGAGATGAAAAAAACAGAGACGAAAATAATATGAAAGATTTACAGGCCGGTTCAGAAAGAGGGGATCTGGATAAAGAGACGGACAAAAGACTGTATGAACAGACAGAGACGATCACAAACAATATTAGGAAAAGAAGGGCAAAGTTCTTTGGACATATACATAGGATGAATGAAAACGGACTGACAAAGAAGATTTTTTATATAGTGCCCGCTAATACAGTGAAAACTATCTGGGTAAAAGAAATCGTAGAAGACCTCAAGAAACTGAACATCTCCACAGAAAACAAGACAGACAGCGACAAATACAGAGAAAAAAAATCAGAAAACAGAAATTTAAGCAAACTCCTAACGAGAATAAACCGAAAAAGAAGTGACCAGAAGAGAGGAATGAGAAATACAGTGAATGTACGGCAGGTTTTTGGTAAAAAATAGGAAAGAGACCGAACAAATGCTATGAAAACTGTTGTGTTTCAGTGCTCTCCTTACGAGGGAATTAACGATAATACACTACTGGCCATTGAAATTGCTACACAAAGAAGAAATGCATATGATAAACGGATATTCATTGGACAAATATATTATACTAGAACTGACATGTGATTACATTTTCACGCAATTTGGGTGCATAGATCCTGAGAAATCAATACCCAGAACAACGACCTCTACCCGTAATAATGGCCTTGACACGCCTGGGCATTGAGTCAAACAGAGCTTGGATGGCGTGTACAGGTACAGCTGCCCATACAACTTCAACACGATACCACAATTCATCAAGAGTAGTGACTGGCGTATTGTGACGAGCCAGTTGTTCGGCCACCAGGGATGTTTCACAGGGATCGAATGAAGGGTAGAGCCACGGGTCATAACACATCTTAAATGTAACGTCCACTGTTCAATGTGCCGTCAGTGCGAACGAGAGGTGACCGAGATGTGTAACCAATGGCGCCCCATACCATCACACCAGGTGATACGCCAGTATGGCGATGACGAATACACGCTTCCAATGTGCGTTCACCGCGATGTCGCCAAACACGGATGCGACCATCATGATGCTGTAAACAGAACCTGGATTCATCCGAAAAAATGACGTTTTGCCATTCGTGCACCCAGGTTCGTCGTTGAGTACACCATCGCAGGCGCTCCTGTCTGTGATGCAGCGTCAAGGGTAACCGCAGCCATGGTCTCCGAGCTGATAGTCCATGCTGCTGCAAACGTCGCCGAACTGTTCGTGCAGATGGTTGTTCTCTTGCAAACGTCCCCGTCTGTTGACTCAGGGATCGAGACGTGGCTACACGATCCGCTACAGCCATGCGGATAGGATGCCTGTCATTTCGACTGCTAGTGATACGAGGCCGTTGGGATCCAACACGGCGTTCCGTATTACCCTCCTGAACCCACCGATTCCATATTCTGCTAACAGTCATTGGATCTCGACCAACGCGAGCAGCAATGTCGCGATACGATAAACCGCGATCGCGATAGGTTACAATCCGACCTTTATGAAAGTCGGAAACGTGATGGTACCCATTTCTCCTCTTTAAACGAGGCATCACAACAACGTTTCGGCCGGCCGAAGTGGCCGTGCGGATCTAGGCGCTACAGTCTGGAACCGAGCGACCGCTTTGGTCGCAGGTTCGAATCCTGCCTCGGGCATGGATGTGTGTGATGTCCTTTGGTTAGTTAGGTTTAATTAGTTCTAAGTTCTAGGCGACTGATGACCTCAGAACTTAAGTCGCATAGTGCTCAGAGCCATTTTGAACAACAACGTTTCACCAGGCAACGCCGGTCAACTGCTGTTTGTGTATGAGAAATCGGTTGGAAACGTTCCTCATGTGAGCACATTGTAGGTGTCGCCACCGGCGCCAACCTTGTGTGAATGCTCTGAAAAGCTAATCATTTGCATATCACAGCATCTTCTTCCTGTCGGTTAAATTTGGCGTCTGTAGCGCGTCATCTTCGTGGCGTAGCAATTTTAATGGCCAGTAGTGTAATTATATTCATATTCACGTTTAAAAACCTCCGAAGCGACGTAGATGACGCTGATACAAGTAATCTAATAAAGACACATGGGGTCCCAAATGTCGAAAAATCCCCCAAAAGTGGATGACAAATGTTGAACATGTGACGTCACCTAAAGACATACCTTGCTACAACGTGCAACGCTTGGGATAGTCGATCCTACACCTGCCGGTAGGGACAATGCTATACGTCGCTTACGCATTCAAGGAAACGGTGCAATTTTCGAGCACCTTTTGCAAATGTGTTCTGTTGTAGAAGTTACAAAATCACTGTCGTCACTGTAACAGAGCAAATGCTGATCTTATTTTGTGTTTATTTCCTTTTGTTCTCTCTTGGTTTGTTGAAAGACATTATTTAGTGAAGAAAACGTAGATCACTTATTGGTAACGCCGCAATTCGAAAGCTTAGACTCATTAACTTGTAGCGTAGTACGGTAGGTTTTTGTTGCACTGTGCTTTGCAATAAACTAGCGGAGACCGTGAGACCAGTAAATATATAAGAAAACACATAACTGTCTAACTCAATGACTATAATACCGTCCGCCAGATGCAAGAGGTGAACCCAGAGTCCCACGTGCTAAAATCGCGCACGCAGATTCGGAGGTTCACCGACACCGACGCGAAGACTTCACTGGGGTTAGGATGATGAGGTGCGACAGGTCGATAGCTCTGTCGTTGCACATGCGATGAGACACATCTGGTGACGCCACATGTTCAACGTTTCTCATCTACTTTTGAGGTATTTAATTACTTTTGAGGCTCCATATATCTTATATTAGATCACCTGTCTCAGCGTCATCTACACCACTTCTGAGGATTTTAAATGCGAATATATATATATATATATATATATATATATATATATATATATATATATGTGTGTGTGTGTGTGTGTGTGTATCTTATCCGCATGGCTGTAACGGATCGTGCAGCCACCTCTCGATCCCTGAGTCAACAGATGGGACGTTTGCAAGACAACAACCATCTGCACGAACAGTTCAACGACGTTTGCAGCAGCATGGACTATCAGCTCGAAGACCAAGGCTGCGGTTACCCTTGACGCTTCATTTTGCTTCATAGACAGAAGCGCCTGCGATGGTGTACTAAACGACGAACCTGGGTGCACGAATGGCAAAACGCCATTTTTTCGGATGAATCCAGGTTCTGTTTACAACATCATGATGGTCGCATCCGTGTTTGGCGACATCGCGGTGAACGCACATTGTAAGCGTGTATTCGTCAGCGCCATACTGGCGTATGGGGTGCCATTGGTTAGACGTCTCGGTCACCTTGAGAGGTGGCGTGAGCCCCCTCTCATATTTCTATCTTACGATTTTCCTCTCTAATTGCATGCAGTGAAAAGTCGCTATTCCTTCACATGCGGACTTCCCACGCAGCGTCTCTCGTCACCCGGGTGGTCCGGTGACAGGCGGGCTCTTCTGATCTGGAAAGGGTTAAGCCGACGGGTGTGAGGAAGTCGAGTGAATGCTTTGCAGACGCCGACATTGTCAAAAGACACGCCCGGAGGGGTCTGAAGTAGCGGCTGGGCTAGTGGTTCCGTTACTTCGCAGAAACTTAGCGAAAACACTTTCTGGCGGGCTACCAGCGAGGCGTGGGAATGACTTGTGTACCCAGGCAGTTGTGGCGGGAAAATTCCCGCGCTTTCTGCAAAATAGTAACTGTGATTGGCTTGTTCAGAGCATAGCTCCGTGACGTAGCAAAATCAGCGCAGAAATTTGCGCCAAGAATCTCCATTGGTAGAATGGTAGTGCTCCGGCAATAGAGTGGAATTTTCCGCCGGTTTTCGAGTTGCTGATTGGAACGTTTAACCATGGCCACTGTCGTGGGGGCAGGAATGTTGTGTGTTCGGCCTGTACGGGTGCTCTAGGTAGTCAGCTCTCGCCTTTCGGTCGAGGACGTCGAAGCAACCAGCCATCGCCTCTGGTACGCCAAATCGTGTTCTTGCAGTTAAGAAGACAGATTGGTAAGGTATGTCCGCAGCACCGGCAGACAGGGATTTTCCTAGGTGATAATCAGAGCTCAGCAGAGCGCGCCTGTTCGTCTTTTTCTAACTTTGTTCTGTCTTGGGTAGCAGCAATTAATTTTGGGTTGGCTATGTGTTTTCTCTTAAGATTTGAGTTGCAAGGAATTGGCTCCACATACCACTTCGTCATAATCCTCACAATCTAGTTTAGGGACAACTTTACATTCACAGCGTTTGTTTGAGTACCCAATTTGAGCCAATTTGATATATTGTAAATGTTTCATGTGTTTTTGTTTATTATTTTTGTTTAGTCTTAATAAATCATATTGTTATTTTGGACAGAACTTTCATTCTGTTAATCGGTAGAGTAACCCTATCATTCCTCACTATGTTAATGAAACCTTCGTTTATTTAAAATATTTATCAAATTAAATTATTGTAGGTGCCAAACTCTCTTCTACTCCACTGGCAGGGTTGATTAGAGTGAGTTCGCGTATTTTTTTTAATCCTTGTGCAGCAGCAAAAATCGGAGTTAGAATAGGGGGGGCTTAGTGCATCATTTACATATGGTCATTGGTGGCCGAGCAACTGGCTCGTCACAATACGCCAGTCACTACTCTTGATGAACTGTGGTATCGTGTTGAAGCTGCATGGGCAGCTGTACCTGTACACACCATCCAAGTTCTGTTTGACTCAATGCCCAGGCGTATCAAGGCCGTTATTACGGCCAGAGATGGTTGTTGTGGGTACTGATTTCTCAGGATCTATGCACCCAAATTGCGTGAAAACGTAATCACATGTCAGTTCAAGTATATTATATTTGTCCAATGAATAGCCGTTTATCATATGAATTTCTTCTTGGAGTATCAATTTTAATGGCCAGTAGTGTAAATCACTCGACTAATCAGCTTACTTCCGAAGCAAAGAACCGATTCGAGACCTATGTGTCTGCCACGAAAGGATCCCAACGACGTTCTATGGTCGCATCGATGAAAGCGCCAAATCGGTGAGTGCTCCTCGCTCCATCACAAAAATCGCCCGTTTAGGGCACGCCGGCCTACTGGCCGCCGTACGGTCCAATTCGTCGGAAGACTCGCCACAGTAGGCGCGTGTCAGTCCACCACGGCCGAGGAGATGAGCACAGCGCCCTCTATATCACCCAGTAATCTCGCCTTGAAATTCACGTTGAGTTAAACGATGTCGTGCCCTTCACGGCACGGAATTCATGTTTGTTAGTATGCAATATGTCATTCTGTTCGAGATACCTCATAGTTGCTGGTGGACCTTCCAGGTTGTGTGGACGTTGTACATGAAACAGTTTTGCTCCTAACATTTCGTGTAGAGCTCCCATGGACTGCTTCAGATGTACTCCTATTCCGATGACTCTTGCTGACTGACGGATAGGGCGTCGGAGAGCGACTTAAATGCCTTGAAAATACATTTTTGATTTGGTCACACGGTACAAAGGCTTAAGAATAATTACTTCGTTATCTGAATAATATAAATCCAAATATACAGCAATATGGAAGTAGAAAATGACAACGGAATATTCTTCTTGACTGTTTTGACTGTGACTCAGAGCGGTGGAAGGTTGGAACATAGTTTTTTTTTCTTTTTTTTTAAAAAAATCGCTCTTACAGACATAAGCTTACATAAGAACTCCGACAACCATCCACAAGATAAAAAGGGTCCCCTTGGAAGTGTTGTCGACAGAGCGAAAAAACGCAAGTACCGGAACACCCACTCGACGAAATAATTCATCTGAGGCAAGATTTCCAGAGAAGTAGCTGTTCAAGAAATGAAGTAGAGATCGGCGACCAAATAACAGTAGGCCGATGGACGAGGATGAAACACGTTGGGAGAAACACTTTCTATCCCTTCTATTAAAAACGTAACATATCGGGTTCGTAAGATTTTACAGAAACAGACGAGGGTTGGAGCTTTAATAGTGGCAACTACTTATTCACAACCGATACAAAAGTGTTACATGTTTGCACCTGTTACAGTCCTTCAAAGTAGTCACCAGCGATGTGTAGAACTGGCTGCCTGCGATGTCGATGTCGTAGTATACCGTTAGCAGAGCCTGTTCCGTTGATGGAGCGAATGGAGAAGTCTAAAGTTATGGTGATTCTCGTATACGACTGTGATGGTGTTATCCTAACGCATTACGTTCCTCCACGGCAGACCGTCAGTGGATAGTATTACTGTTCGTTTTTGGAGCATCACGCGCGACGAGCTTTGCGAAAGAAGCGGCGACATTTTCTGCGCAACCCACCTATCACTTTGCACGACAATGGTCGGGCGCATACAGCGCAAGCTGTGTCTGCTCTGTTCGCTCGATGGGACTGGGAAGTACTGTAATGGCTCTAAGCACTACGGGACTTAACATCTGAGGTCATCAGTCCCCTAGAACTTAGAACTACTTAAACCTAACTAACCTAAGGACATTACACACATCCATGGCCGAGGCAGGATTGGAACCTGCGACCGTAGCGGTCGCGCGGTCCCAGACTGCAACGCCTAGAACCGCTTGGCCACTCCGGCCGGCGAAGGATTTTCGCTTATAGTTTTCGACTGATACATTTACCCTTTTCCATCATCGTTGAAAGTTTGTAACATCATCACAGAATCTGCTGTGTCGACCTAACAAGACACAGCCAGGGAAAAAGCACCACAGACGCAAAGACGCGAGTTGGTGCCAGTGCCATAGTGACTGGCCACTTGCGCGAGTTCCACCAGCGCCACGGGCGACGCTGAGGATCAAGACATCGACTTCGCCTCGGCCAGTTGTCAGCCTAGTACAATCCGCCAGTGACCGGACGACAATGGGCAGAAGCCTAGTCGGAAGTCAGCAGAGCAGCTCTCGCCCACTTGGTTATAGATCATCGTCCAGGGCTGACTTAGGAAACGTCGTTTGATGAACTCTTAGAAGTGAACAGATAGTTGTAAATTGCATTTGCTATGTACTGTGAAGTTTACCTCCGATATTTTGCGCTTCGCCATTGAGGGTCGTTTTGTGTTATATTACATGCAGTGTTGCAGACTTCATTATTCAACAAGTCACCAAGACATTTGTGTGACTATGTTACTAATTTGTAGGACTGTTGTTGATCTTTCGTTCTCCTATCCTGTTATCTGACACTGGTACACATAGCTGTGTAATAGTGGCAGGGAGAAATTGTCTTAGAGGTGTACTGCGCCTGAAGCCGTTTCACGAACTCACAAACTCGACCTACCGTAACAACAATGGCAACTCGGCCTCCGCAGCAGTAGCGACGAGGCCTTTACAAAAATGGCGACGAGGCTTTACAAAAGCCAGTGTGGACAGTAGCTTTGCATATCGATAAATAAGATTTGACTTCAACACGGACATCTGAGAAGGGTTATATTTGTCGTTCTGACGTCCAGCCCGTCAGTCGGCAAGACTGACTTGTCAGTGGAACCAGGAGCTGCTCTGTACGAGGTGCATTCAAGCTCTAAGGCCTCCGATTTTTTTTCTAATTAACTGCTCACCCGAAATCGATGAAACTGGCTTTACTTCTCGACGTAATCGCCCTGCAGACGTACACATTTTTCACAACGCTGACGCCATGATTCCATGGCAGCGGCGAAGGCTTCTTTAGGAGTCTGTTTTGACCACTGGAAAATCGCTGAGGCAATAGCAGCACGGCTGGTGAATGTGCGGCCACGGAGAGTGTCTTTCATTGTTGGAAAAAGCCAAAAGTCACTAGGAGCCAGGTCAGGTGAGTAGGGAGCATGAGGAATCACTTCAAAGTTGTTATCACGAAGAAACTGTTGCGTAACGTTAGCTCGATGTGCGGGTACGTTGTCTTGGTGAAACAGCACACGCGTAGTCCTTCCCCGACGTTTTTGTTGCAGTGCAGGAAGGAATTTGTTCTTCAAAACATTTTCGTAGGATGCACCTGTTACCGTAGTGCCCTTTGGAACGCAATGGGTAAGGATTACGCCCTCGCTGTCCCAGAACAAGGACACCATCATTTTTTCAGCACTGGCGGTTACCCGAAATTTTTTTGGTGGCGGTGAATCTGTGTGCTTCCATTGAGCTGACTGGCGCTTTGTTTCTGGATTGAAAAATGCATCCACATCTCATCCATTGTCTCAACCGACGAAAAGAAAATCCCATTCATGCTGTCGTTGCACGTCAACATTGCTTGGCAACATGCCACACGGGCAGTCATGTGGTCGTCCGTCAGCATTCGTGGCACCCACCTGGATGACACTTTTCGCATTTTCAGGTCGTCATGCAGGATTGTGTGCACAGAACCCACAGAAATGCCAACTCTGGAGGCGATCTGTTCAACAGTCATTCGGCGATCCCCCAAAACAATTCTCTCCACTTTCTCGATCATGTCGTCAGACCGGCTTGTGCGAGCCCAAGGTTGTTTCGGTTTGTTGTCACATGATGTTCTGCCTTCATTAAACTGTTGCACCCATGAACGCACTTTCGAGACATCCATCACCACATGTCTCCTTCAACTGTCGATGAATTTCAATTGGTTTCACACCACGCAAATTCAGAGAACGAAAGATTGCACGCTGTTCAAGTAAGGAAAACGTCGCCATTTTAAGTATTTAAAACAGTTCTCATTCTCGTCGCTGGCGGTAAAATTCCATCTGCCGTACGGTGCTGCCATCTCTGGGACATATTGACAATGAACGCAGCCTCATTTTAAAACAATGCACATGTTTCTATCTCTTTCCAGTCCGGAGAAAAAAAATCGGAGGCCTTGGAACTTGAATGTATCTCGTAGATGCCGCATTCAGCTCTGAACGAAAATTCAGAGGAATAAAAAAAAAAAATCGTTGGGTACGAGCATACAACTAAGACAGCCATTCATGAATGCCTGTTCTGTTGGGTTTGAGCTCATAATACACAGTCTGATCAAAAGTATCAGCAGACTCGTTAGTGGACACTAATATGGGATGTTACATAAATTGGAGGTGACGTGGCGGGTGGGTGCTGGAGGGGGGGGGGGGGGGTTGGCATAGTAAAAGAAGGGGAAGGAACTAATGATATCACCTGCATCAGGAATTTATGGAGAATCAGTAATCAGTGACGACGAGTCAAAATGTTTTCCAGGTCGGGACTCGAACCCACGATCTCCCACTTTCTACGCAGTTCCCTTAACCACTGTACCATCCAGGCTCAGTGTTTATTGCCAGTGCTCGGACTATCTTTGCAGTCACATCCCCATCTGCCGCCACCCCTCTGTAGCCCTCATTCATGTCCTTAGATTTGAGATTTTAGTGGTCGAACGTAAATGTGCATCTGCAATGAAAGTTATGGATTCATTGCTAATCGAAATGAATCGATTCTGCGAATGCATGGTGTCGCTCTTTTGGACATGTCCGAAAGAACAGACAGCACAAACAGACACCACAGCCGCACGGGGTAGCCGTGCGGTCTGCGGCCCCTTGTCACGCCCCGTCGGAGATTCGAGTCCTCCTTCGGGCATGGGTGTGTGCGTTGTCCTTAGCGTAAGTTAGTTTAAGTTAGATTAAGTAGTGTGTAAGCCTAGAGACCGATGACCTTAGCAGTTTGGTCCCATAGGAACTTGCCACCAAATTACAGACACAACACGAAATCTGCAGCTGTGATACATACTATGTAAATTGGAGGTAGAAAGTGGAGAAGGGAAAGGAAAGGGAAGGAAATAATGATATCAGCTGCATCGGGATTTTGTGGGGAATCAGTGGGTACGAGTGAAAATGTGTGCCGGACCGGGACTCAAACATGGGATCTCTCACTAGCTAGGCAGTTGCGTTTACCACTGCACCATTCGCACACAGTGTTTGTCGAAACTGCACGGACTGTCTCGGCACGCTCCCTGGCCGAGGTCCATTCCCACCTAGCGCCACTTAACTGCAGTACCCACCCGTGTCCATGTTCGTTTTATGTAAATTGGAGGCGTCTGGAAGAACATACGCTTTTCATTCACATAATCGATTCACCTCGATAGGCAATGAATCTACGACCTTCTGTGCAGAAGCACATTTACTTTCGACCTCCAGTGGGAATTTAAAGTTAGTGAGCGTGGAGGATGTGGACGAAGAACATGGATAGGCAGCACTGGGTGGGAATGTGAGTCTGCTGGGAAGTGTGCGGAGAAAGTGCACGCATTTGGGATAAACACCGAGTCCGATTGTTACAGTGGTTAAGACAACTTCCTAGAAAGCAGGAGATCCAGAGTTAGAGTATCAATCTGGCACACATTTTCACTCGTCATTGCTGATTCTGCATAAAGTCCAGATGCAGCTGATATCATTAGTCCCTTCCCTTTCCTTTCCTTTCTCCCGCTTCTAAATTCAATTTATATAATGTATATTACAGCTGTGGATTTCACGTGGTGTCTGTTCTTTCAGGCATGCCCAAAAGGAGAGACACCACACATTCGCATAATCGCATAATATGTGATGTATGCACCCCTGACGTTTATGACGGGTTGAGCTCTATTGGGGCTCCTTTCCTTAAAGTGTCTCAATGACTGTGTAGGAATACAGGCTGTTTTTCCTCACAAGTGGTATCAGAGAAGTTACTGGTGTTGGACATCGGGATCTGTACCGAAGTAGGCGTTCCAACTCACAGCAAAGGCGTTCCGCTTGGGTTCAGGTTGGGATTCTCGGCAGACCAGTCCATTTCAGATATTGCCCAGAAACATTATCTCACAAATGCTGCTTTATGACAGGGTGCAGTATTATGTTGACACAATAATTGTCACGCAGCTGTGCACAGTACACAATACTGAAACATCTGTTTACATCAAGCGTTTCCTTAACTGAAATAAGGAGGACCACATCCTAACTAGGAAAAATACCCTCTCCCCCTACAGTAACACCAACTTCTCCGTAGTTCAACACTGGTACCACACATGAAGGCAAGTAACTTTCTCCAGGCATTCGCCAAATCCAAATCCTTCCATCGCACTGACACAGCGTATAGCGTGATTCTTCACTCCCAATCACTCCTTCTAGTCATCCACTGCCCTTTTACGTCGCTCTTTACACCACCGCAGCGCTGACTGCAGAAGTGTGTGGCTTATGAGGAGCTGTCTAAACACAGTCATTGTGCTAGCTGGACTGCTGGTAGCGCATTGTAACTTACGAGTGATACCTTCCACTGCATGCATGTGATATTTTAAAATCACCCTCCACAGTGCTTGATGGTCCCCATCCGCCTGGCCTGCCTGGCCTTGGTTTATCTGCTGTTTTTCCTTCGCATTTCCACCTCACAATCACTTCACCAACAACCGACTTGGTCAGTTTCCGTTGTGTTGAAGTGTCCCTGAAGTATTTGTCAAACACGTGAAATCGAATGACTAGTCCATGTTGGAAGTGACTGAGCTGTCTGTTCTTTTCTGACTCTCTCTGCAGTTACTGCTTGTCTTCTGACAACACAACACTGCTGGTCAAACTGTCGTATTTATGATCGATTCCACAGTACATAGGATTGTCTAGGTACTTTTGATCTTGTAGTTTATGTTATAAAGTTCTACAACAGATGATTATGCAAGATTTTGGAGAGCAGTTTCGTGGATCAGTTCCGGTACCCTTCTTGTTAACAGATGCATAGTGCGCGCAAAATGCCATGGCCACTAGATGCGCAGTAGAATGTGGAGCATGGTGAGAGCGGCAGTGGTGGGGGATCGCTCAGAGCGCTATAGGGGAAATGCTGAGGGCTGGAGGGGAAGTGCCATTCTAAACTGAAGCCTACACTCACAGTTTTTGTAAATTTTAAGTGGGACCCCTCTGTGCCCACACTTCCATGGTGACTATTCAGAAAGATCTACTGTCACCTCTGCTTTCGTTAGTATCTAAAAAGAATTCCGCCGAAAATGCAGCGATTTATTTCACCTGGCTTGTTAACCTTTTGTAACTTTCAGAGAAGCGTCCTGAGTGACGAATTTTGAGTATAACCTACACATTTCTCTGGTTGCCTTGCCAAAATTTTCTTCTTTTGCCAAAACACAATGGAGTTTACACCATCTCACCTCACTAACACACTGTGCAGACAAAATTGCGAAATAATTCTGAAACAGTGGTTTATTAAGTGAGGAACTGAGGAAAAATAAAGTCAGTAGCTTGTGAAAAAGTACATCCTCAGTACAAAAAAGTGTGTACTGTCTTCACATACGTTGTATGTTGTTCCAAAACCCACAGCATTTCTCGTTTCACCAGCAATCGACGGCCGTTAAAAATTACGTTCTTTCGCCAAAGAAGTCTGTGGGTATTGGAATAACACGGTAGATAATCAAGTTTTACATAATAACAATATGGTGAAATACTGTCCTTTTTCTGCGCTTTCATGTGCCAAAATGTCCGCCCCCGGTAACTGAATGGGCAGTCTGCCGCCGGCAGTGCTGCGAGGCGGTCACGCGCCAGAGCGCTGCGGGCGAGGCGCGCACGGTGTGTTTGTGTTTACTTCGGCCGCAAGTGCCATTTTCCTTCTAGACCACCATGGTGCACAACTATCGGAAAAAATGGAAAAGTCGTGTGATGAGGGCCCCCCGTCGGGTAGACCGTACGCCTGGTGCAAGTCTTTCGATTTGACGCCACTGCGGCGACTTGCGTGTCGATGGGGATGAAATGATGGTGATTGGGACAACACAACACCCAGTCCCTGAGCGGAGAAAATCTCCGACCCAGCCGGGAATCGAACCTGGGCCCTTTGGATTAGCATTCCGTCACGCTGACCACTCAGCTACCGGGGGCGGACACAACTATCGGAAGAAGACATTACGTTTCAACTTTCGTTCCGACTTCGCCCGACCCAAGGCCCTGGAGGTAGAACGATTTATTCGCGATGAAGTTAAAATACCAGCAACGGATCTATTAGTATCCACTTGTCCATAGTTAGCAGTACCGTCTACGTCAAAATGATCAACGATGCGGCGTGCGACAAGGTGATTCAAGAGGCAAAACGTGTACTGCGCTTCTGTCATTCCGACGGCAACGTCGGACCCGTTACCGTCGATCACGCAGGTCTCGGCACATGAACGATAAGGATCTTCGAACTGCCGTTAGAACTACCTGCAGACGTCGTCATCGAGGCGCTCCGTCCCTATGGCAACGTTTTGGAACATGTTTCCGAACGACGGATACAATTTCAAACCTAACCCGTTTTAAACGGTGTTAGACAGGTCCGCATCGAGTTGCAGAAACACGTGCCTTCCTATCTACGTATCGGAGGCTGCCGTGCCGGTATAATGTACGACGGCCAACCTCGGACCTGTTCCGGTTGCGGGAAAGAAGGTCATCTACAGTGTGAATGCATTCAACGACGTGTCGCGCAGATCCCGTTGTCGGAAGCGTCCGTCACACCCACGATGACCGCCCTACCGGTCACTTACGCAGCGGCTCTTGCCACGTCTGCAGTTTCGTCCAGTCCGTCGCCCGGTTCTTCCGATCGGCACGTCACACCGTCCCAGTGACCTACGGACGGTGCAGACGTCCCACCTGACAACCTTGCCACCGAACAGGCTCCCGCGCCGGACGCTGAGAAGACCAGTACTTCTTCACAACAATTTAGTTCTACCCACCGACGCCTTCGAACCAGGTCGACGCTCCTCCTTGCCGTCGTCCGACACTGAGGAACACGTGCACAAACAATGCTCGCCACGTGGGCGCAAACGCCGCCGCTGTTCACCCACAGGCTCTCAAAGCGTCGCCACCCATGACGACGAAGACGACACCCAACCAGCCGACATTTCCACGCAGAGGTCGGCGGACAGCTTTCACGATAAAGAAGACGTTTCGCAGGACGGGACCACCATGGAGGTCTCCACGCACAATGTAACGAACGGTGCGCAGGTTGAAACACCTGTCTCGCCGCCGACAGCTCCAAATCTCTACCATGATGCAATTCCCATGAACACTGGACAGACCCACGGCACAGGAGCATGGGCCGACGACGTTGAGGAAGGTACGGCCTCTTCTCCGGATGAGTTGCCTCCGCCAGACGAGAGTGCCTGTTAACATCAAAAGCGAGGCACTCCAGCAGATGGGACGGCACTTCCTGTCGGTGCCCTCCTCATTCTTCCCTTGGTGATGGTAGATGCGCGTCCACCACCACTGAAACAAACGTACCGATTCGCCATACTGAAAATCATCAACATGATCGGCACTGCGCCCAAGCTGCAGCTCCTATGTGACATGCTTTTGGCCTCTGACGTCGACGTCGCCCTTCTTCAGGAAGTACGCGTTGCCACACTACCACCGATCTACGGCTACGACTCATACACGTCCACATGTGATCCATCAGGGCGTGGAGTGGTTTTCTACATACGCGAAGGAATTCCACTCAAGGACACGACAATACTTCCCTCTGGAAGGGGCATGGCTGTTACCATCTTCGACACGCGCGTCATCAATATCTACGCTCCGTCTGGCTCCACGAATCGTCGGCAGCGGTCCACTTTCTTCGGACATGACGTGGCGCCCCTGTTTTCTGGACGCTATAATCGACCTATCATGGGAGGCGATTTCAACTGCGTCCTCCATCCGCAGGACGAAATGCCTGGTTATTCGCCACGCCCGGCGCTGCTCACCTTAATCGAAGATTTCCATCTAGTGGACGTTTGGGAGAAAACTCATGGCAATACTCCCGGTTTTACCCGTTATACAGCACATTCTGCGAGCAGACTGGACAGGTTTTATGTCTCTGCCCACCTTCGTAACGAAGTCGCCCAAGCTGAACGATGGCCCCTTGCATTTTCGGACCATTGCGCCGTCATTTGCTCCATGGCTTTGCCACCTCAGTCAGTACGGCGCAGTAAGGTTACTGGAAGCTTAATACCTCCCTCCTTAATGATTCACACTGCCGACTATGTTTTGCCACTACATGGGCGTCTTGCGAAAGAGCCCCCCGCAGTACACATCCACGTTCCATTGGTGGCTCAAATGTGCCAAACCTGCGATCAGAAAGGTCTTCATGCAATGTGGCAAGGAAGCAGCAGCATGACATCGAGACACCACAAATTTTTTTACTACGTCGTACTCCGTGAGCTCGATGCGTTCCCTCCGTCACCTGAAACCCATAGGGAACGACAGCATACTAAAGCACGACTCCTCTCTCTCCAACGTGCACGACTGTATGGTGTCGTGGTGCGTTCCCGACGACAAGACCTCCTTCACGACGAAACACCATCCACAATCCATGCCGCATCCGACCATCGTCGTCGACGTCGACTTTTCGTCCCCAACATGACGACCTCCGACGGTCTTCACCACACAACACAGGCGGCAGTGGTGTCTGCCTTCGCTGAACATTATCGCCAATTTTATGACGATGAACCAATGGCAACGCCAGTTCCTGACGATCTCCGTCCTTCCCCTGATCGGACCGTCACCGTAGCGGAGTCAGCGTCCATGATATCTGCAATCACCGCAGAAGAGGTGGTAGATGCAATCAACAAGGGGGCCCAAAACAAATCACCAGGAGCAGATGGTCTCCCCGTGGAGTTTTACCGGGCGTTCGCCACATTAATGATTCCTCGTTGGACGGAAATGTTCCAGGAACTCTTTACTCCGTCCTTCCCAATTCCACCTGAATTCGCCACTGGCATTCTTCTACCTGTGCCTAAGCTGAAGGGAGGGTCTCATGTCTCTGCATATCGCCCCCTTACATTAATGAATGCAGACTATAAAATCTATGCACGCCTCTTAGCAGCGCGCATACGCACCGTCTTACCTACGGTCCTTTCACCGGAGCAGATTGCACGTGGTTGTGAGTCCACCTTACAGACAGCACTAGAAGAATGCTGTAATCTCATCGCCCTGGCGGCAGTTTGTCGCCTTCGTGCAGCACTGGTATCCATCGCTTTCACGAGTGCCTTTGATTGCGTTCGACACCCGTTCCTCCTCATGATGGCGTCACGTATGGGGTTCCCATTACTCTTTGTCGATGCCATTCGCCGGTTACTACTTCCCGCGGTCTCGATGGTACAAGTCAATGGGAGGCTCGTAGGACCAATTCCTATAAGCCGCTCTGTGCGTCAAGGATGCCCTATGTCTACTTTACTATATGCTATTGGACTTGAGCCCCTTATCACTGGTCTTACCTCTAGACTGCAGGGTCTCACTTTACGTGACTGCACCTTTCACTGCAGGGCTTATTCGGACGACCTCCTCTTTCTCACCTGCTCCTCCACGGAACTCATTGACGCCATCCAATGGATCCACCAGTATGGACGTCTTTTTGGTAGCATTCTTGATGTCCGTAAATCGACTATGATGCACACTGGGCGCGGCCTCCCAGCTATGGTGCCGACCCCACTCCCAGTCAGTACCACCCTTCGTTACTTCGGTATCGAATTTACGAGCCCCACACACCGCACAGTGGCCCTGGCCTACCGGCGACTTTTGCAGTCGATTCGGCACCATGTCCGCGGTCAAGTGCACCGTAACTTAAACCAACTCCAAAGTGTGTCCTATGTCAACATGTATGTCGCCTCTAAACTGGTACACGTCGCCCAGATCCTTCCAAAGCCGTTACTCCTTGGCTGCCGCATCCTATCAGCCTTTGGATATTTCGTGTCAGCGGGGGCACTTTTCAAAGTCCGCTACAACACTCTAACACTCTCTCCTGCAAAAGGTGGCCTCGGACTCGTCAACGTGCGGGCACGATCTTCTGCACTCTTTGTCCATACTATGTTGCGGCACTGGCGGGGGCCGGTCCCGTCCTTAAGACGCAGTCTCTTAGATGTCCTCCGATCAGCTTCCCTCGATCCACCGATCAATGTGGCACCTATTTCTCCATTACTGTACCACGTCGCCAATTGTTTCTTAGAACTCAGCTACGTTCGGGCCGATCTTCCAGTCACCCGTCCTCCCTGTTCAAAAGATTATTATCGTTTGTTTATGCTGTCCAACCCTGACATTAACTGGTGAACGGTCTGCGGGTGTGTGCATGCACCCTTTTTACCGTCGTCTGTGTCTGCACTCTGGTATGTTTTAGTCTATGGCAAATTCCCGACTAATAGTCGACTTTCAAACGAAACGTACGGCTCCTCATCCAACGAATCGTGGGCTTTTACCTCCGTGCCCCGCCAACGACGGTCACCCAGATTTCTTGTTGCTGCCCCAGACATTTCACTACCCTCTTGCTAAGCGCCATACCCTAATCTGGTTTCGAGGACAGGCTTTACAATACCTCTTTCAGAGTGTTCCGCATACAGTCCTTGACTTCTGGTACAAAGTTGTGACCGCGCATAACACCGTCACCCGAAAACCATCTTCCCGGCAAACTTTTGGCGGTTATCTACGCAGCGTCTTCCTTGACCCCCCTCAAAGTTGGGGTGTGCCATGCCTACCCGTCGCACGATGCAACACGTTCTTATGCATGGACAAAAAGAAAAAGGAGGAAGACAGAATATGTTATATTTTGTTGAATATGTTATATTTTGTTGTATTTAATGTTTTTCTAATATTTTTGTTTAACTGACGATCATTTGTATATGTTTAAATGGAACCTTGAAGAACTGTTGCATTGTATATATATATATATATATATATATATATATATATATATATATATATATATATATACTGTTATTTTGTTCAATAAAGATTATTGCACAAAAAAAGGAAGAAGACAGAAAAAAGTGGTTAAGGCGATGCGAAAACATACTCCAAAATAAAAAAAAATAAAAAAAGTGGGTAGCGTTCAAGCCCTGTAATCCCTGGGTCGCTGGATCGAGTCTCTTTCGTCAGTTTTTTTTTTTAATTTCTAACACAGTCATTTTCTTCACTACTTAAAAAAAATGGTCAGCGTGACGGGTTGTCAATCCTCTGGGCCTGGGTTCGATTCCCGGCTGGGTCGGGGAATTCTTTTCCGCCCAGGGACTGTGTGTTGTGCTGTCATCATCATCATCCTTTCATCCTCATCGACTACAGGTCGCCGAAGTGGCATCAGATTGAAAGACAGGCTCCCGGCGAACCGTGTACCCGACAGGGGGGCCCTGGCCATACGATGAAATGAAATAAATTTGCCAAAATCTCATTTCGATATCTGAACCCGTTTGTGAAATATGAGGAATGTTTGAGTCTGGCTTTATCGCTGGTGACAGATCCAAATATAAAGAAAAATTCAATATGTTAGCTAAATTTTATATGCAACCTCCATTTTTCATTGCACACTTTCCCGATTTTCCGTAGTGTCTCACTTTCACGTAAATATCACAATAACTATGACTGATAACCAATGTGACCATATCATCGTGAACCTGATATAAAAAAACTATTAGTAAAGAAAAAAATGAATTTTTTTACCGAATAGTTACTGCAAAATCGTTTGAGAAATATTGCAGGGTGTGCGCCACGATTCTGTCATCGCTGACCGGCCGAAAGACTGAAAACGCTTATCAGCCTCCCCTTCTGAACAAACGCATGAACTCGCCCAGCGCTTTGAACGAAAACTGGTCACCGAGCATCGGCAACCGTGTCCTGCGCGAGTTACGACCTGCGCTTTCCGCCATTGTTACAAGGTGTGAGGTATAAGGCAACTACACTCTTAAGGGAAAAGACCCCGTTCTGCATACAATAACACCGACTCCTCTGTAAATCAATGTTGGTAGCACGCATGAAGGCAGGTAATGTTCCCCAGACATTCAACAAACCCAAACGCTTCCATCGGTTTGCCACTGCGTATAGCGTGATTCATAATTCCAAATCACTTCATTTAGTCAACCACTGCCCTGTTGCATCGCTCTTTACACCACCTCAACCGTCGCTTAGCAGTGACTACAGAAAGGTGTGGATTATGAGGAGCCACTCGGTCGTTGCACCCATTCTTGCCGCCCACGGTGGCCGAGCGGTTTTAGGCGCTTCAGTCCGGAACCGCGCATCTGCTACGGTCGCAGGTTCGAATCCTGCCTCGCGCATGGATGTGTGTGATGTCCTTAGGTTAGTTAGGTTTAAGTAGTTCTAAGTTCTAGGGGACTGATGACCTCAGATGTTAAGTCCCATAGTGCTCAGAGTCATTTGAACCACCCATTCTTTTTAAATATCTACCCACGGTCACTGTGCTAGCTGGTAGCACAGTGTAACTTGCGAGTGGTTCCTTCCTCTGAGTTCATGTGATTTCTTACAAGCACTCTCCGCAAAGCTCGACAGTCCCTGCCTGTCAGTACGTGAGTTGTGCCTGGTCTTGGTTTATCTGTCATTATTCCTTCATATTTACGCCTCACGAGGACATCACCAACAGTCCACTTGGGCGGCTTTCGATGAGCTTATATTCCAAGATGCTACTCCAGGCGGGTGTAAAACGAATGTGCGCGACGGAAAATACTGAACACGAAAATCAAGATTTGGCCCTGTCTGACTACCCCCTGAAGCAGATCTTAGGATCTCATAATTGTGATATTATTTCCTCTTTCTTGCTCTTTAACATATAAATTATAACATAAATATAAATGAATGATTAAGGGAACTAGTAACTACAAATGATAAATGCTGTTTCTGCTTATACATTTATTATAGATTAAAACCCCTTTATATATTACAAATGGGTTTATATATCAATTTGCAATGGACATAAAGAGATACAAATGAATTTCCTAACTAATATTACTGATCAATTGCCCAAATCTGTCCCTTTTTATCGCGAGATGACTGACATCATCTACGTACCAAACACTAGAAGACAATACTTTCAAAGATGATCTACAGTGCTGTGCAACCTCAGTGGAAATAAAACTTACGTGATTACAACTGTTTAGCCTTATAGCCCTAATAAGCCGAAGCAATCGCAGTAGCACCGTATGTACTGCGTCCGGTGCGTCGGGGTGATGGTTCTCGTACACATCTGCGACGATGGAAGAACTCCAGCCACAAAATAAGCTCTCTCAAACACTAGGACTAGTATAATCTAATACTGTCTTCTCCCCTCTGTGTTCTACAGTCGAGAAACTCGAACTCCCAGACACAAGGACGGAATTCAGATAACGTCTCTACGCGAGTATAGACAGAAGAAGTGCTCTCAATCACTGAATGCTGCGTACTCAACGACGACTCCCTACCCGGAGGCGAAGTCCAGAATCGTAAAAGTTCGCAACAGCACAGTACCTAATAGTTCTAACTATAAAATCTCCAGAGAGCAAAGACAGCATGTTCGTCTGTACCAACAAAAGCTGATACTGAGCGACTGTCAAACACAGCCGCTCAAAATGGAAGACCTCTTTCTCTCCACCGCTGGCTTTCCACCAAAGCTCGACGGCGAATCATATTCTCGAAACCACGGAATATTCTCCGTCTGTACAGATTCCTCTGGATGCCGACCAACCATATTTTAGTGTTTTGTCGTCCAGCGCGGAAAGTTTGCGAGGAAATACCTATCCTCATTAATTAGGAATCAAAATGGTTCAAATGGCTCTAAGCATTATGGGACTTAACATCTGAGGTCATCAGTCCCCTAGACTTAGAACTACTTAAACCTAACTAACGTAAGGACGCATGGAGAGTTGCATCAAACCAGTCTCAGGACTGAAGACCACAACAACAACAACGTAAGGACATCACATACACCCATGCCCGAGGCAGGATTTGAACCTCTGACCATAGCAGCAGCGCGGTTTCGGACTGAATTGCCTAGAACCGATCGGCCACAGAAGCCGGCAATTAGGAATTCATACAATGGCACGCTTCTCAGAGTAAAAATCCTCGGAAATAACCCAGACAGCATGATTTCTGAGGTAACGCTTCCTTGTTCCTCTCTGCTGCGTCCAAGATTTTCAGTTTCCGATTATCCTTGCGGCCTAGCTACAATATCGGCCAGCTGCCACTGTATTGTGCGTCAGACCATCCGGCCATCCGGCTAGGGCTACTTCCTCAGTTAAGCAGGACCAACACTCCTGTGCGGGTTTTTCCACCCAGGGCCTGAGTTATGCCTGCCTTTTCATTTCCACCGGCGTTCCAACCTCTGCTAGTATAGGCAATCATTCATTACGCCGTTTTGATAATACAGACAACCCATCACCTTTCATGCAATAAGCGTTATCAACTATTTACAAGGTGTACGTGACAATGTCAGTCTTCTTTAAATATTCAAATATACGATGTACAACCTATCAAATGATACCTAATTCCGGTTGTAAATCACGGCAAAGTATGTAGATGAGTGCTTGTAAGGTGCGAAATTATAGCCACCTTACAAAATGTCCTAGGTGGATCTGTTACTCAGGTGAAATCCAAAGACTAGTGTACGTTCTAGCAGCCGGCCGGAGTGGCCGAGCGGTTAAAGGCGCTACAGTCTGGAACCGCACGACCGCTACGGTCGCAGGTTCGAATCCTGCCTCGGGCATGGATGTGTGTGATGTCCTTAGGTTAGTTAGGTTTAGGTAGCTCTAAGTTCTAGGGGACTTATGACCACAGCAGTTGAGTCCCATAGTGCTCAGAGCCATTTTTTACGTTCTAGCTGACTAAGCTCTCCCGACTGACCCATTCTGCCGATACTGCTTCTCTATTGACAACACCACACTTCCCATCTACGGATATCACCAAAACGTTGTCAATAAATTAATACGACAGAAACGGCGCGCGAATGCAAGGAAGAATACCGCAAATAATATTACGAGAGTCACAATACCATACTTCGGTGATTTTCTCAAAAAGTGGCTAACATTTTCAAACCGTTTAAAGTCGATACCGCTTTTCAGACCAATAATACGCTGCGGCTTGAACTAAGAAATAATTTGCAGCAGGAAAGCGATAAATATGAGAGAGCTGGGGTCTATAAAATTCAGTGTAACACGTGCATGGCAAGCTATGTAGGCCAAACTAGTAGGTCCTTTAAAGTACGTTACAAAGAACATAGCGATGCTTTCCGGCTTAATAATTTCGAAAAATCAGCTGTAGCCACGCATATTTGGGAAACGGGACACCTCATGTTGGGAATAGATCAGGATCTCGTTATTTTACATAGACAGGACAAAGGCAAAAAGCTGGATCTACTAGAACAGCTGGAAATTACGATACATAGCGTGGATAATCAGAACACACTGAATGAACAGCTAACTGGTGATACAAATAACTTTTTCAAACATTTCACTGGTTTCTTTTAGTAACTACATGTTTAGCAATTGACAGGATACCATCATTTCATGAGGTCCTTGGAACATGTATACGTTATCTGTTTGTATAGACATCTCTGTGATTTCCTTGTTTACTTGCGCGTGAGCTCACTCGCGTGTCAGTATCGTGTTTGACTACGTGGTGTGTGGTATCAACGAAGACGCACGGGCGGTTTACGACGATAGAGGAGAGAGCCATGTGGTTAGATGTTGAACACCATAGGCGACACCATTTTAGAGTTTTTTATATTTTGACGACTATGTGGGGATGCACCTTGGAAGACACGGCTGCGACAGAGGAAGTAGCCACGATGTTTTAATTTTATTGGCTCAAATGGTTCAAATGGCTCTGAGCACTATGGGACTTAACATCTATGGCCATCAGTCCCCTAGAACTTAGAACTACTTAAACCTAACTAACCTAAGGACATCACACAACACCCAGTCATCACGAGGCAGAGAAAATCCCTGACCCCCCGGGAATCGAACCCGGGAAACCGGGCGCGGAAAGCGAGAACGTTTAATTTTTATTATCAATTTTATTGTGGCTGGTGCATGTTCCATTTTAGCGAGTTTTAACAGGTTCTTTTACTTTTTATTATTCTAATAATGGAAGCTTGACTTCCGAAACGCTTCAATCTTAGTGTTTTACACTATAAACAAGTGGTTGAGCCGATATATTTTTTAGCATTGACGTTCACAACCACGACCTCTCATCCAGTATGGATAAAATCAAACTTCCCACCTACTTTTATAATGGCGGATTCGCCTGTTGTGACACCTGGTGATCAGTTCTAGAATACACGGCGGTGTCTAGGGTGCTTTTGATCAGGTAGTTTATGTTCTAAAATTCTACGGTAGATAGATAAGAAAGATTGTGGACTGTAGTTTTGTCGATCAGTTCTGATATCCTTTTTGTGAAAGGATGTAGCCGGTGCTTTCTCCAGCATTACAGCGTGTGAGGTGCACGTTCGTTCTGTTATTTTTAGACAGTGTTGTTTAGCAGTAGCGGAGAAGCCGTTGTGTGGGAGTGCCAGCCAGCGGCAGGCCTTTGTGGCGGGGCGAGTGATTGGCGACGGGTGCAGCCGGCTGCTTCGGAGTCGCGCCGTGGCCCCTGGAGATGGTATCAGGCGCCGCGTGCAGATGCCGCACCGCCATCAGCGGCGCCCGCGCCTTCTGACGGGTGGCGCTACGCCGCTCATTTGCATCGACGCCTCCTGGCTACCAACCGCAACCACTGCGGGAGTGCCGCGATGAGCCAGAGAGGCCGCAGGTTTAAAGCCCTCGCCGCTCAGCTGTATTCGGTGCACAGTGCGTCCAGACCTCCGCATAAGACGGCGGGTGGTGGGGCAACGAATGCCGGACATTTGCCACGCTTACCCCTTCGCCATGTAGCTTGAGTAGCGATCCCTCACGTAAGGGATGCCCTTCCTCGTACTTCTTCTGTCGGCTTTCAAACCGCCGTCTCCACATCTTACTCGATACAACCAGTACGTAAGGGACCTCCTTCTTCGACATCTTGGCCAAATACAGAGCTTCTTTTCCGAAATCGAAATATTTATAACCTTTGGGAAACGAAAGCAATTCCGACGATTATGTCAGTATGTAATTAGCTCTGCCAAGTATAAATATAGATCCCTCTGTCTGTACGGTAGCTACCTTTCACGCTTACTGATTGCGATAGAAACAGCCCATCGCCGTGAGAGCAACAAGAAAGGAACGATGTAAAGAGAATGCGAATGTATGCTAATCATTTCTTTTTGATCACAGCATTTCTGCCTACTCTGCCGTCTCCACATCTTACTCGATACAACCAGTACGTAAGGGACCTCCTTCTTCGACATCTTGGCCAAATACAGAGCTTCTTTTCCGAAATCGAAATATTTATAACCTTTGGAAACGAAAGCAATTCCGACGATTATGTCAGTATGTAATTAGCTCTGCCAAGTATAAATATAGATCCCTCTGTCTGTACGGTAGCTACCTTTCACGCTTACTGATTGCGATAGAAACAGCCCATCGCCGTGAGAGCAACAAGAAAGGAACGATGTAAAGAGAATGCGAATGTATGCTAATCATTTCTTTTTGATCACAGCATTTCTGCCTACTTTAATTACTACAGCTGCATGCCCAAAAGACAATAAGGAAAGTAGAAATGGGTATGTGAATGTTTGAAAAGAAGAACGACATGCTCCATATTAATTTACTCTATAAAATCCGAAATCCCTTGCGGCGAAACATTAGTTAATAAAGTGTAGCGGTCAATGTTCAAAACATGACTGAAGGTACGTTCGTAAACAGAGATAAGAACAACTATGATTGACATGTCATCTAAAGTCGACGTACGATTTTAAAATGTTAGAAATAAAGAAATGAAGTAATACAGAATGCTACGCTTTTAACATACGTTGTTGCTCTACATTGTTTAGCTCTGGTATTTACAGGGTCACAGAGAAAGCATCCTAGGGTTTGGAGGGAAAATCCGTAATTGTAATGATCTCCACTACAACAGAAACAAGAAGCACAACTTAAGGAAAAATAATGTAATGTGTGTTCCAGCTCACAAGCGACTTGAAGCAGGTAGTTCCTGTGACTTAGTATGGACAGAGGTTATATTCAACAACGGGAATAAATTAATAACTGGCTCCTTTTACCGACCCCCGGTCTCAGATGAAACAGTTGCTGAACATTTCAAAGAAAATTTGAGCCTCTTCACAAATAGGTGCCCTATTCATACAATTATAGTTGGCAGTGACTTCAATCTACCTTCCGTATGTTGACAAAAATACATTTTCAGACCCTATTATAGATAGAAAACTACTTCTTTAATTGTTCTAAATGCTTTTTTAAAAATTATTTTGAACAATTAGTTCACGAGGCCATTCAAATTGTAAATGGTTACGAAAACACACTTGGCCTCTTAGCCACAAATAATCCTGAGCATCACGACGGATACAGGGATTACTGAACACACAGTCGAGCGAGGCTCAATTCCATAACAAAGAAATTCACCAAAACTAAACACGAAATATATCTATTTATAAAAGCAACTAAAATTTCGGTTGACGTCTTTCTAAGAGACAGTCTCCAATACTTCCAAACTATATAAGTGGAGACCATATGTGGCCTAAGTTCAAAGAAATAGTGTCAACAGCACTCGAGAGATTCATACCAAAGAAATTAATAAGAGACGGAACTGATCCCCCATGTAAACAAAACACGACAGAAAGCTGCTGCAGGAGCACCGAAAAAGGCACGTATAATTTAGACGTGCGCAAAATCTACAAGATTGGCGAATTTTTACTGAGGCTCGAAATTTAGTGCGGATTTCAATGCGAGATGCATTTAATAGTTTCCACAACGAAACTCTCTCTAGAAATGTGGTGGAAAATCCATAGAGATTCTTGTCCTATGTAAAGTAAACCAGGGGAAAGGCTCAGTAAGTACCTTTATTGCGGGTCGGGCGGCGGGTGAGGAGGAGGAGAAGGAGGAGGAGGGGCAGGAGAGGCCCAACCTTTCGGAGCAGGTAAAATCGTGACTAATGTCCGCCGTGGCAGATGTCCGCACACCGGTGCAACGCGCAGTGGCAAGGAGCGGCGTGCAACGTGACATTCCAGCCAACAGCGGGTGTGTGCAGAACGTTCAGCGTTGATTTTCATTTTATTTTCGTTTGGTGAGTTTACTTAGCTACTATGCCAAATTCAGACGAACGCAAAATCCCCAAGACTGGCAAAGTTTCACGGAAGCTCGAAGTTTAGTGCGAACATCAACGCGAGATGCTTTTAATAGCTTCCACAATGAAATATTGTCTCAAAATACGGCAGAAAACCCAAAGAGATTCTGGTCGTATGTAAAGTACACCAGTGGCAAAAAACAGTCAATACCGTCACTGCGCGATAGCGATGGAAATGTTACCGATGATGGTGCCACTAAGGCGGGGATACCACACTACTGGCCATTAAAATTGCTACACCAAGAAGAAATGCAGATGATAAACGAGTATTCATTGGACAAATATATTATACTAGAACTGACATGTGATTACATTTTCATGCAATTTGGGTGCATAGATCCTGAGAAATCAGTACCCAGAACAACCACCTCTGGCCGTAATAACGGCCTTGATACGCCTGGGCATTGAGCGAAACAGAACTTGGATGGTGTGTACAGGTACAGCTGCCCATGCAGCTTCAACACGATACCACAGTTCATCAAGAGTAGTGACTGGCGTATTGTGACGAGCCAGTTGCTCGGCCAGCATTGACCAGACGTTTTCAATTGATGAGAGATCTGGAGAATGTGCTGGCCAGGGCAGCAGTCGATCATTTTCTCTATCCAGAAAGGCCCGTACAGGGCCGGAAACATACGTTCGTGAATTATCCTGCTGAAATGTAGGGTTTCGCAGGTATCGAATGAAGGGTAGGGCCACAGGTCGTAACACATCTGAAATGTAACATCCGCTGTTCATAGTGCCGTCAATGCGAACAACAAGTGACCGAGACGTGTAATCAATAGCACCTCATACCATCACGCCGTGTGATACGCCAGTATGGCGATGACGAATACACGCTTCCAATGTGCGTTCACCGCGATGTCGCCAAACACGGATGCGACCATCTTGATGTTGTAAACAGAACCTGGATTCATCCGAAAAAATGACATTTTGCCATTCGTGCACCCAGCTTCGTCGTCGAGTACACCATCGCAAGCGCTCCTGTCTGTGATGCAACGTCAAGGGTAACCGCAGTCATGGTCTCCGAGCTGATAGTCTATGCTGCTGCAAACGTCGTCGAACTGTTCGTGCAGATAGTTGTTGTCTTGCAAACGTCCCCATCTGTTGACTCAGGGATCGAGACGTGGCTGCACGATCCGCTACTGCCATGCAGATAAGATGCCTGTCATCTGGACTGCTAGTGATACGAGGCCCTTGGGAATCCAGCACGGCGTCCCGTATTGCCCTCTTGAACTCACCGATTCCATATTCTGCTAACAGTCATGGGATGTCGACCAACACGAGCAGCAATGTCGCGATACGATAAACCGCAATCGCGATAGGCTACAATCCGACCTTTATCAAAGTCGGAAACGTGATGGTACGCATTTCTCCTCCTTACACGAGGCATCACTACAACGTTTCACCAGGCAACGGCGGTCAACTGCTGTTTTTGTATGAGAAATCGGTTGGAAACTTTCCTCACGTCAGCACGTTGTAGGTGTGACCACCGGCGCCAATCTTGCGTGAATGCTCTGAAAAGCTAATCATTTGCATATCACAGCATCTTCTTGCTGTCGGTTAAATTTCGCGTCTGTAGCACGTCATCTTCGTGGTGTAGCAATTTTAATGGCCAGCGGTGTAAATGCAGTTTTCCGTAATTCCTTCACGAAAGAAGACGAAGTAAGTATTCCAGAATTCGAAACCAGAACAGCTGTTAGCATGATTGACATAAATGTAGATATCTTAGGTGTTGCGAAACAACTCAAATCACTTAAGAAAGGCAAGTCTTCCGGTCCAGATGGTATATCAATCAGGTTCCTTTCAGAGTATGCAGATAGCGATCATATACAACCGCTCACTTGATGAAAGGTCTGTTGCTAAAGACTGGGAAGTAGCACAGGTCACACCAATATTCAAGAAAGGAAATAGAAGTAACCCATTGAATTACGGACCCATGTCACTGACCTCAATTTGCAGTAGGATTTTGGAGCATATACTGTACTCGAACATAACAAATCACCTTGAAGAAAATGACTTATTGATACATAACCAACACGGATTAAAAAATATCGTTCTTGTGAAACACAGCTAGCTCTTCATTCCCATGAAGTAATGAGTGCTGCCCATATTCCTAGATTTCCAGAAGGCTTTTGATACCGTTACTCACAAGCGATTATCAATCAAAGTACGTACATGTGTAGTATTGTCTCAGTTGTTAACTGGATTCGTGATTTCCTCTCAGAGAGGTCACAGTTCGTAGTGACAGATGCTAAATCGTCGAGTAGAACAGAAGTGATATCTGGCGTTCCGCAAGGTAGTGTCGTAGGCCCTCTGCTGTTCCTGATTTACATAAATGATCTACGTGATAATTTGAGCAACCCCCTTCGATTGTTTACAGATGACGCTGTAATTTACCTTCTAGTAAAATCATCAGACGATCAAATCGAATTACAAAGTTATCTAGAGAGAATTTCTGTATGGTGCGAAAAGTGGCAATTGGCATTAAACAAAGAAATGTGCGAGGTCATCCACATGGGTATTAAAAGAAACCCGATAAATTTTGGGTATGCAATAAATCGCACAAATCTAAGGGCTGTCAATTCGACTAAATACCTAGGAATTACAATTACGAGCAACTTAAATTGGAAATACCACATAGATGGTATTATGGGGAAGGCGAAACAAAGACTGTGCTTTGCTGGCAGAACACTAAGAAGTTGCGACAAACCCACTAGAGAGACAGCCTACATTACAGTTGTCCGTCCTCTGCTGGAATATTGCTGAGCGGTATGGAATCCTTACGAGGTAGGATTGACGGAGGACATCGAAAAAGTGCAAAGAAGGGCAGCTCGTTTTGTGTTATCGCGCAATAGGTGTGAGAGTGTCACTGATATGATACGCGAGCTGAGGTAGCAGTCACTGAAACAAAGGCGGTTTTCCTTGCGGCGAGATCTATGTACGAAATTTCAATCACCAACTTTCTCTTCCGAATACGAAAATATTTTGTTGACACCCACCTACATAGGGAGAAATAATCGTCATAATAAAATAAGAGAAATGGGAGCTCGAACGCAAAGATTTAGGTGTTCCTTTTTCCCATGCGCCATTAGTGAGTGGAATGGTAGAGAAGTAGTATGAAAATGGTTCGATGAACCCTCTGCCAGGCACTTAAGTGTGAATTCCGGAGTAACCATGTAGATGTAGATAGCGTTCATTGTGGATGACACAAAGCAGACACGACAAGTATTATGTCAACAGGCGACAGCGATAGTTTTCGAGCCTATAAATTCTGTTAGGCAGAGTCAGAATCACAAACAGTGATCGGGTGAACCGCTCACCCTTGTGCTGCCAGTTACTAGGGGAGGCGATGACTGGAGTGTGAAATGTGGGAGAGAGACACTGGCTTCGCCGCAAAGTATTCTGTGTCTCTGCCTGCCCAGAAAACATCACGCTGCAGTCTTCTTAACGTGCACCCATCTATATCACTGACAGGCGCGGATCCAAGGTGAAGGGGGTAGTCACGAAACGTACTCTATTTTTACTCGATTTGTGCTTCCTGCGGACCACATGAATAACTGATTCTGATTTAACTTCAGGTTCTCCCATTATTTTTTCTTTCGATTAGGGTGCCCTTCTTTCCGGCTTTCTGACCACATTGCTCCAGTTTTCTTTCGAAACGGGATTCTAAAACGTTCTTTGAGATCGTATCTCTGATCAAAATTTCATTTTCTTGAATTTTCTTATCTTTTAGATCACTTTTGATTTCTGCGAGCCACTTGCAATAACGAGATGTGAAACTTCCCCTTTGAAAAATTAAGAATGACTGTGCTGGTAAACTTCTACGTTATTTGATACTGAAACAGCTGAGTAAAACTGAACGTACTCAGACAGTTTTCTCTTTACTTATTCTGATCATCACTAAACTGACACACAATATTTTTAGCGCAACGCAATCTGACTTTCAATAATCCCTACAAAAGAATAGCCCTGACTAACAATAACCTATACCTTTCATGAATCACTTACTTCACAAAAATCTTCGTTATTCGAACTACTGCAGTACAGCGAGCGCCAATACTGCCAGCTAAAAGATTCTAACTACTGAAGGCATTAACTACAGATAGGCATATTGAGCAGATGAAAGATTTGATAGAGAACAAACAATGTATTTACCTTAATAGTGTTCAAAAGTCATGTATATCAGCTCGAGACATCCAGTTTTACCAATTTCCTTTTTCTGACGAACACACGTCCAGATCGTCCGCTCATAGTAACCTCTCAAAACTCTGGCATCTCACTCTCCACATTCACCACTGCTGGCGGCTCACCTCGAACTGCCCAACGCTACGCGCTGTTCACATCCAGCTGCGCAATACTACACAAGCGAATATTCCAACAATGAGTCCAACCAGCCACAGACTGTACACAGCACAGCCAGTGATTTTCATACAGAACACTGCGTGGCGTTACGAACATAAAAACCTAAACAACCTACCTACACATGTTCATCGTGTTTTGAGTAATACACTGAGGTGGAAAAAAGTCATGAGGTAGCGATTTTCAGATATACAGACGGCGGTAGTATGACGTACACAAGGTATAAGAGAACAGTGCATTGGCGGATCTGTCATTTGTACTCAAGCTGATTCATGTGAAAAGGTTTCCGTTGTGATTATGGCCTCACGCGACGGGAATTAACAGACTTTGAACGCACAGTATTAGTAGGAGCTGGACGCATGAATCGTTCCATTTCGGAAATCGTTAGGGAATTCAGTATTCTGAGATACACAGTGTCAAGAATGTGCCGACAACACCAAATTTCGTGCTTTACATCTTACCACGGACATGGCCGACGGCTTTCACTTAACAACCGAGAGCAGCGTTGTTTGTGTAGAGTCGTCAGTGCTAACAGACAAGCAAGACTGCGTGAAATAAACGCAGAAATCAATGTGGTACGCACGACAAATGTCTCAGTTAGGACAATGCGGCGAAATTTGTCGTTAATGGGCTATGGCAGCTGACGACCGACGCGTGTGCCTTTGCTAACAGCACCTCTTCTGGGCTCGTGACCATAACGCTTGGACACTAGATGAGTAGAAAACCCTGGCCTGGTCAGATGAATCCCCATTTCAGGTGGTGAGTTTCGAGTGTGGTGCAGACTCCAAGAAGCCACGGATCCATGATGTCAACAAGGCACTGTGCAACATCGTAGTGTCTTCATAATGGTGTGGGTTGTGTTTGCATGGAACCATCTGAACAGATCATTGATGTGAAAGGATTATGTTCGACTACTTGAAGACAATTTCCAGCAATTGGCGTACTTCATATTCGCAAACAACGATGAAATTTAAATGGTTGACAATCGTCACGTCAGCGGGCCACAGTTGTTTTCGATTGGTTTGAAGAACATTCTGGCCACCCAGATCGCCCAATATGAATCGCATCGAACATTTATGGGACGTAATCGAGAGATGAGTTAGTGCACAAACTTCTGCAATAGGCAACACATTCGCTATTATAGATAGCTATAGAGGCAGTATGACTCGGTACATCTGCAATGGACTTCTAACGACTTGTTGAGTCCATGCCACGTCGTATTACTGCACTACACAGGGCAAAAGATGGTCCGAGACGATATTAGGAGATATCCCATGACTTCTTTCACCTTAGTATAAAACACTAGATACTGAGTCAAATGTATGAAGGAATGAAGATATTTGTGGACTTGCTATAGTTATTATTTACAGGAGAAACATTTTAAGAAATTAATCGATTCGCTATGTAGAACGTCATGAGAATTTTTGAAATGAAATGGCTCTGAGCACTATGGGTCTTAACATCTGAGGTCATCAGTCCCCTAGAACTAAGAAGTACTTAAATCTGACTAACCTAAGGACATCACACACATCCATGCCCGAGGCAGGATTCGAACCTGCGACCGTAGCAATCGCGCGGTTCCGGACTGAAGCGCCTAGAACCGCTCGGCCACTGCGGCCGGCGAGAATTGTTTATCCTTACTTTTTTGTGGTGTATACAGATTTCCAACTCCTCCATTAAATTCATTCTATGTGACTTATGGAGGTGCTGGAGTATCTTAAGATCTTCATCTACGTTTGTCAATGAGTGACCAGTGTTTTTTATGACTGATTTTGTGAACTGATTATGTGTGTAACAGTTGATGTGCATCTAATATGAAAGTAAATGGCGCATTGTTTTATTATTTAAATCACAAATGACACAGCTGCAGGCTTTATAAAAACGACGATTATGCTGAGTGAAACAGAGGTACATTATGGTTGGCATGTTCAAAAATGATCTCGCATACCCTGCTTTCATTCATCTAAACCTATGGTCGTAAAGCATCATTCTGCGTTTTCTTACCGTTACTTTTAGTTGCTCAGTTTTCTTATGCAGATCTCGATTACTCTTACTCCTATCTTCATCCAATGTGTTTCGTTGGACTTAACATGTTCCTTAGGATTTTCTATTCTGCTCTCTTAGTGAAATTCAGGTATTCGGTTGCGCACAAACATTCTTGTTTTTTTTTTTACTATTACAAAGAGCTGTAACTTGGCTTGAGAGGAAATAGATTTTTGTCGTCTACATCTTCAGTCAACCGAAAGGCCATTTCCATCTGTCATTCCCTGAGTTTATTAGCCCCCCTGTCATGGCCGTTCTTCTATACTTCCTCACCAAAGATATTTACATTTAATGACTTTTAATTTTTCCATAATCAATGACCATGAAATTTTAAAGATCTTTAGCATTTAACATACGCTGACGGAAAAAAATCGCACCATCAAGAGAATTTTATCTTGGAACTCCTCCATTTGGTCCGTGTTTGCATAGAAAAACAACAATATCAGAAATTGAGTCCGCCTTGATGCAAAACACCTTGTTATTCGTTTATTTCTTTATTTACCCAAACTAGTTTCGGCGACAAATATCACCATCATCAGTGGGTTTTTTAAATCTAAAACATGCAGAAAATAGCACGGTTATACAAACAGAGTCGCACATTATTACATTTTTACTATTCGTTTCTTGAAATATAGTTTTCTATGGATACTTTCACACTACCTTATTTATTGTATGGTACAGCATGTTTTTGAGAATTGTTCTCGCTGTTTGCAACATATTTTCTGTGCGCTTTTTTTGCCGTTTTTACTCAGCGAACATCATGTCATCTGCAACTGTGTGAGCGCATGTTAGTAAACAAAATACTAAAAGGTGAACTTCGTATGTCAGCAATATACACTTGGGGTTGCGGTAGTGTTGTGGAATCCAGTTATTTGGTGTGTACTGAGCTGTTACTTAGTTATTCGTGTACTCATGTTCGTTGGATGATATGTAGCTGATTCTGTACACATAAAAATTCTCAAAAACATGCTGTAACATACAATAAACAAGGTAGTATGAACGTAACCACAGAAAACTATGTTTCAAGAAATGAATAGTAAAAATGTAATAATGTGCCACTCTGTTTGTATAACATTGTTATTTTCTGCATGTTTTAGATTTAAAAACCCCACTGATGATGGTGATATTTGTCGCCGAAACTAGTTTGGGAAAATAAAGAAATAAATGAATAATATGGTGTTTTGCATCAAGGCGAACTCAGTTTCTGATATTGTTGAAAGTTACTAGGCGTGTTTATACGAGGGTTATTCCAAAAGTAAGGTCCGATTCGCCGTAACTATTGAAATTTGGCGCCAATGACAAAACACGCATGCGCGCCGACTCCCGGCAAGCCTTGCGCGTCAAACGCCGCCATTCGCTTTGTTACTGTTGCTGAGTGTAGTTCACAGTGTCACTTTACAATGTTTAAGACAATTGATCAGCCCGCCGATTGTGAAGTAAGGGCAGTGATACGGTTTTTGTCTGCAAGGAACAATTCAGCGGCGGAAATCCATCGGCAGATTACTGAAGTGTACGGTCCTAACATAATGAGCGACAGTAAAGTGCGCAAGTGGGTGCGAGCTTTTAATGAAGGACGGGATAAAGTGCACGATGAACCACGGTGTGGCCGACCATCAGTGATTTCAGACGATTTGGTCAATGCGGTTGACAAAAAAATTCGTGAAGATCGCCGATTCACTATTACAGACGTAGACATGCATTTTCCGAATGTGTCTGAACATTTGAAGTTTCACAAATTGTGTGCCCGTTGGGTTCCCAGGCTGCTTACTGAGCCCCAACGAATGAAAAGAATGGCTTTTGCTCTTGATTTTTTGGAGCGATATCATAAGGAAGGTGACAGTCTTTTAGACAATGTTGTCACAGGGGATGAGACATGGGTTTCTCACATCACTCCAGAGTCTAAACGTCAGTCAATGCAATGGCGTCACACGTCATCGCCAGTCAAGGTCAAGGCAAAGCAGACAATCTCAACACGTAAGGTTATGGCGACTGTGTTCTGGGATAGACGTGGAGTATTGTTAGTCGACTTTATGGAGAGAGGAACAACGATTAATAAAGCCGCCTACTGCGCTACCCTGACTAAACTTCGACGTGCAATCCAGAAAAAGCGACGTGGTCTTTTGTCGTCTGGAATCTTGTTGTTGCTTGACAATGCCAGACCCCACACTGCAAATGAAACGCAAGCTCTGATCAAGAAATTTGGATGGGAACAGATGGACCATCCTCCTTACAGTCCGGACCTGGCGCCAAGTGATTTCCACCTGTTCCGTTACTTAAAGGAGTTTCTCGGCGGCAAGCGCTTCGACACAGATGATGAAGTGAAAGAAGCAGTTAAGGACTGGTTATCGTCACAGGCGGCCGATTTCTATAACATGGGCATTCAAAAGCTTGTTGAACGATGTGACAAATGTTTAAATAAGTATGGAAGTTATGTAGAAAAATAGATAAAGATGTAAGGAATGTAAATAAAACAATTGTTTTGAAAAAACATTTTAGTTTTGATTTTTTTTTTATAACCGGACCTTACTTTTGGAATAACCCTCGTACATATGAAAGACGATGTCTATTCAGATTTCGTTGCAGTTGCATAACAGTGGCACTGACAAGTTTGCTTTAAATAGGATATGTAACGGTCGTGAACGTTAGTTACCTTTGAGATTGGACGTGGTGAGTTGATGTTAATCAAGAATGCCTTTACTGCGACAGACACGCCATTATCAACACCTCACTCAGTTTGAACGAGGTCTTGTAGTAGATCGACGAGAGGGTGGATGTTCCTTATGCAATACTGCAGAAAGACTTGGCATGATTGTAGCCGCTGTACATGACTGCTGGCAGCGGTGGTCACGAGAATGTACGGTCGCAACAAGACCGGGCCACGGACGGGCACGTGGCACTACCGAGAGTACAGAACATCGTATTTGGCGTATGGCTCTGGCGCATCGTATTGCATGTGCAGCAGCAGTCTGAGCAGCAGTTTGAGCAGCAGTCGGCACTACAGTGACACAACGAACTGTTACAAGTTAGTTACTTCAAGGACAGCTTCGAGACAGACGCCGTGTAGCGTGCAATCCACTGACGCTGAAAAACCGCCATTTGCAACTTCGGTGACGTCAAGCGAGAGCTCATTGGAGGGCAAGCTGTAGGTCTGTTGTGTCTTTTGATGAATGTCGGTTCTGCCTCGGCGCCAGGGATGGCTGTGTGTCGATTAGAAGGAGACCAGTTGAAGGCCTGCAGCCAAACAATATGCGTGCTTGACAACACCTGGAGTTATGGTAGATTTCGTATCACAGCAGGAGCACTGTCGTGTTTATCCTACGCACCCTGAATGCATATCTGCGCGTCAATCTGATGATTCGACACGTTGTGCTGCCATTCATGAACAACATTCCATTGGGTGTTTTCTAACAGGATAGCGCTAGTGCACATAACGCTGTTGTAACCCAACATGTTCTACAGAGTGTCGACATGTTACGAGGGTGAGTCGAATGAAAACCTTAAATTTATAATAACAAATCGAAATATCGCGCCGTTATCCTGTAAGTTGGTAAGCGTGCTACAAACAGAGTGCACAATTGCCTGTAGGTGGCAGCATAGTGCAGATACACACATACCGTCGCAGTATCAGTATAAAGATGGCCGCCCCACTTGCGACTTGCATCAGGGAAGAACAGCGTTCTGTTATTCGGTTTTTGCGTAGTGAAGGTGTGAAACATATTGAAATTCATCGAGGAATGAAGGTTCAGTACGGTGATGCATGTTTGTCACAGCAGCAAGTCTACGAATGGAGTAGGACGTTGGCAAATGGTGTGACTTCAGTGGAAGATGCTCCTCGTCCAGGTCAGGCACAACGAGTTGTGACTCCACAGAACATTGCAGCAGTTGAAGCCATATTGAAGGAAAACCACCGAGTGACACTGAATGACACTGCAGCATGTTTACAGATTAGTCATGGGTCAGCACACCACATTGTGGACGATGTGCTCCAGTTTCACAAAGTGTCTGCAAGATGGGTGCCACGGCAGCTGACTCCTGAAATGAGAGAACGACGTGTTGATGCTTGTGAAGAACTTCTTCGGCGCTTTGAACGAGAAGGTGGTGGTTTCCTTTCAAGAATCGTTACTGGGGACGAAACCTGGGTTCACTCTGACCAACCGGAAACGAAGATAGCGAGCAAGGAATGGCGCCATTCCTCATCACCAAAATCAAAGGAGTTTCGAACAGAACCATCTCTTTTGGGACGAAAAAGGCGTCATTTTGGAGCATTACATGCCTAGATGGACCACTGTCACCATTGCATCATACACAGATCTCCTAAGAAATCATCTGCGGCCTGCAGTCAAATCAAAGCGACGTGGATTGCTGTCAGCAGGTGTCCTTTTGCAACATGACAATGCAAGGCCCCACACTGCCCGTACAACAGCTGCAACAATCACAGACCTGCATTTTGACTGTCTTCCTCATCCACCATACTCACCAGATTTTGCCCCAAGTGATTTCCATATGCTTGGACCACTCAAATACGCAATGGGAGGAAAGAAGTTCCGTTCTGATGAAGAGGTACGCCACGCGGTGCATGAGTGGTTGCGCGGACTAACAAAAGAATTTTTTTCTAAAGGAATTTATGCACTTTGTAAGCGCTGGAGGACTTGAATTGAGCGTGGGGGAGATTATGTTGAAAAGTGATACAGCTTTGTACCACTTCTGCACAATAAATAATATTTAAAAAAATATTTAAGGTTTTCATTTAACTCTCCCTCGTACCTTGTCCTGCTCGATCATCAGATCTGTTCTCAATCGAGGACATATGGGATATGGGACATCTTCGTACGATAAACTGAGCTTCATCCACACACGGCATGAACCGTGTTTGTATTGACCGGCCAAGTGAAATAGATATGGAACTTCATCCTGTTCATCCTGCAAACTGACATCCGGCATCTGTGCAATACAATCCATGCATCTTTGTATGCTTACATTCAACAGTCTGGAGGTCACATTCATTATTAAAGTAACAGTATTTCACGTTTGCAATGGCTTAAATTTACCAATGATCTTGCAAATTTACTCACTTAAATATGTCGCCTAGACAAATGTATTCCCGAAATTTCATTACTCTACGTTAATTATTTTTTGTATTGCGATTTTTTCCGTCAATGTATATATCCGGGGTGAGATGTTTTGCTATAAGCATTTACATATTTGTGTAAAACAATTACCAAGTTTCTCAGTTACCTTTCGGAGAGCCAGGTGCCACGAAAACTAAGAGTCTTGAAGGTAGCTATTCGAAGAGCTCCATAAGAGTCTTATGATATATGAATAATTACAAATTTGAAAATTAATTTAGGTTTCTCGGCAGCTTCCAAATGCACTCACATGGTGTACCTGAGATATCGGGATTTTTCTGCCATAATTGCCAGTCTCCAGAATTTGACCACTTGGATACAACCAATAACATAATGTTTACTTATAATTTTCTTTGTCTTAATATTTTCTTCTGATGTTTTCTATCAGGGTTCCTGTTTTCTATAAAGAGGCTCAGTTTTTTATCTCCTCTACACACATTCCAAAGTCGCTCCGAAAAGTTACACAAGGCGTGAGCTATCACGATGGTACATACTAATAATTTTACATTTTACATATTATTTTTCACAAAAATTTCTTTGGCAACCAATTATTTTTAAGAGAGTGTGTTTTGAGTATTTACATAACTTCAATCAAACAATTTTAATATCATGGTCATTTTAAGTAAACTATATCGTTTTCATTTTTCTTCTATAAATGTCAATATGTTTGCACAAACATTGTAAAAGTAATCAGATTTTAATTATTTTGTTTTACAGCTTATAATTATTGGTAACTATTTTCAAATTGTATAAAATCTATAGTTGTAGTGTTATTTTACTTTAATTTGTCGAAATATAGTATTTTGAAAAGTGTGTTAATTTGCAATGAGGATCTGACTTGTGATTAATACGGAATATCGAACAAATGCAGGTTCACAATAAGATAATTAGAAGAACATTGAGGTCCAAATGGCCTCTAAATTTGCAAAAAAAAAAAAGAAATTTTTTCTTGAAAAACGTAGGAAAATTTTTTTTTATATATGTAATAGTAAAGGATCGTTCACATAGCAATTATTTTTATGAAAGTACTCAAAGTGAATGGTTATTTCATATAATAATAAATGACAGTAGCAGAATAACAGATGAATGTACACAGTGTCAAAGCACTCGAAAAACTGCAGCCGCATGACGTCAGTCTAGATGGTAATTCTGTGTCAAACAGCGAAAATTTATTATGGAGTACATTTTCTTACATATAAATAAATAGACTACAATGTCCAATTTCATTGCATTATGAATTCCAGAAAACTGCAAACTTTGTGTAACAGAGAACACTTTTCAGCGATTACTCGTTGGCCCGCGTGTGTGGGTGTGTGATCTGACCAGCAACAGAAAACGTCCCAGCCAGGTCCTTGTGCCTATGCAAAGTATGATCGTACCAGATGCCAAAAAAACAAGTCCGAGGCTGTTCGTGAGCCCACTGGCAGAATCAAGAAACCACAGGAAGTCGAGTAAGACGACAAAGACAAGCGAAGATCCTCCACAAAAAAAAAAAAAAAAAAAAAAAAAAAAAAAAAAAAAAAAAACCCTCCCGAACGTCGTTGGAAACGACTGAAACAAATCGCTTTCGCATCTTTTACACGCTCGTATATCCATAGAGTCCAAACCTATCTTCACCCCCATAGTCCTAAGTGAAGTACACGATATTGGTGAATGCAGATTACCATTCTATATCGTTTGAATTTTGACTTTATTAAATTTCTTCGGTTTGGTACTATAATATCTGTTAAAGCAATTGCACGAGACACGTACTTCGCAAATTTTCGAACATGACAGTGTCAGTCTTCAGAGTGTAGGCGTCTGATTTCAGTGAACAATTCAGAGCTAAGTGAAACAGAATAGTATGCAAATCTGACTACTGCCCCTTTTTTATCCTGAACTAGGTCATCCTGCATCAAGTAGTTCAATATCAAACGACATTCCGATTACATATTCGAACGATGATATTCGTATGTCAACATCATAACCCGATTTTTGACAATCGTATACAACTTCAGCTTACATTTCGGTGAAGAAAGTTCTTTATGTGGCACAGAGTGAAGGCTGATGATGTAATGAGGATCATGTAACTGTACTTGTTGTTTTTCACGTTGTTGGCTTACAAAACCAAAGATCGTTCTCCGTCTCATGATAACGATGTACACACCGCACTACCGAACACTCCCAACGATGGCCTCCTACTGCAGTAATATTATCCATAAAACTTGATTTAAGTAGTTGTTAGTGCAACGCCAACATGACACCATCGAATGACACTAGCAGACAACAGCTGCGTTTCGCACGCGAATCCCTCATACCACAGTTTTTGGGATGAACTATCTACGTCATAAGCACGTTCTCGTGCCGTTCTGAGCATTCTAGGTCATCCACTTCCCTGTGAGCGGTTAAAAGTCACAGGAAGATTTGGTCCACTTGAAGGTGCAACTTGAATGACACCCGAATTTTGCGCTAGATGTGGACCGTATCGCGACTGTAGACAGGATATCTGAAGTCTGCTACAGGCTGTTGTGAAGTGGACGCAACAGCGCCTCGCGAGTTAAGCGATTTTGAACATGATACTCGGTAGAAGACGCATGATTCACGTCATTTAGCAGTTTACACAAGAAGTCTGGTTTGCTGGGACAGCGTAAATCTTAGCAGTGTATGGCCACAAGTGGTTGACGCCCGGCGTCACGTAGCTTCCGCAGATGAACGCTCAACTTTGAGATCGCTACCGATTTGATTGTGGCGCGTCCGGAACCCTTGCTACATGGAACGTACGGAGAAAAACCCACCATATACGGCTTCAGTAGTTGGCAACCTACACATGTCACTTTTCTAATACCTTGACACATGACTCAACGACTCGTATAGATCAGCGATCACCGCCACAAGGTCATGGAACAGGGTTAGCGTGTAGCATGGTCTGGTGAATTCAAGTTCCAGTTGTATCGAGCTGACGAGTGCGTGAGAGCGCGGCGTATCCCAATGGAGCTACATACGCGGCATGTCAATAAGACAGTGGCTCAGCTGTGTTCCAGAGTCACTATGAGGCCCCATTGCCCAACTGCACAGACCGGTGACAGGTGCACTTCATCCCAGCATTCTTACATACCATTTACAACCTTGTCTGGAATGAGAGCACCCTTCTGGAGAAGCCATGTTTCAACAAGAAACGCAAGTGGCATTATGAACACTCAAGTGAATTCAGGAACCGTGGCTTACCATCCCCCCTCTCCCCCACCCAAAAATACCCCAGACCTTAACCCAGTCGAGGGTTTATAAGGAACAGTCAGGTTAAAATGAGGCAGATGTAAAAAAAGGTAAGTAAACTGTTTATTATTTCAAAAGTAATTGACATAACTATTCATACATTATCCCATTATTAGATAAGGTGGTCAATACCTTCTTGGAAAAATGTTTGGGATTGCCTACGGTACCATGACTGTGCCCAGGCATGCACCTCTTCGTCCGAAGCAAATCGGCGGCCACGAATGTCACACATACATTCATACATACATACATTAATACTTGTTCCATAGATCATGAATACGACATTTCGTAATGATGTGGAACGTGTCACTTTAACATAAGTTTTATTTACACAAAATAATTTTTTTTTATAGTTACTACTTCATATCTAAGAATTCATCTATGGAGTAGAAGGAGTTGTCACTCAGAAATTCTTTTAATTTGCTTTGAAATGTCGGTTGGCTATCTGTCAGACTTTCAATACTATTTGGCAAATGACCAAAGATTTTTGTGGCAGCATAATTCGCCCCTTTCTGTGCCAAAGTGAGATTTAATCCAGAATAGTGAATATCATCATTCTTCTAGAGTCGTAGCTATGCACCTCGCTGTTATTTTTGAATTGGGATGGGTTATTAATGACAAATTTCAAAAGTGAATATATTTATTGCGAAGGTACTGTGAATATCCAGAGTTCCTTAAACAAATGTCTGCAAGGTGATCTTGGGTGGGCTCCAGCTATTATTCTGGTTACACGCTTTTGTCCAATGAATACTTTCTCTCTTAATGACGAATTGCCCCAAAATATGATGTCATATGAAAGCAGTGAATGAAAATAGGCATAGTAGGCTAATTTACTGATATGTTTATCTCCAAAATTTGCAATAACCCTAATAGCATAAATAGCTGAACCTAACTGTTTCAGCAGATCATCGATGTGTTTCTTCCAATTCAATTCCTCATCAATGCACACACCCAGAAATTTTAAGTATTCTACCTTAGCAACAGACTTCCGTTCATAGTCTATATTTATCAATGGTGTTATGCCATTTACTGTACAGAATTGTATAAACTGTGTTTTCTCAAAATTTATTGGGAGTCCATTTGCATGGAAACACTTAATTACTTTCTGAAAGACATTATTTGCAATTTTCTCAGCTCATTCTTGCTTCTTGGGTGTAATTACTACACTTGTATCATCAGCAAAAAGAACTAACTTTGCATCTTCATGGATACAGAGCGGCAAGTCATTAATATACAGGCTGATCAAAAAGTCAGTATAAATTTGAAAACTTAATAAACCACTGAATAATGTAGATAGAGAGGTAAAAATTGACATACATGCTTGGAATGACATGGGGCGTTATTAGAACAAAAAAAAAAAAAAAAGTTCACAAAATGTCCGACAGATGGAGCGTGAAAGATCTCTTGCGCGCGTCGTTTGGTGATGATCGTGTGCTCAGGCGCCACTTACGTCACGCTTGGCCTCCCAGGTCCCCAGACTTCAGTCCGCGTGATTATTGGCTTTGGGGTTACCTGAAGTCGCAAGTGTATCGTGAACGACCGACATCTCTAGGGATGCTGAAAGACAACATCCGACGCCAATGCCTCACCATAACTCCGTACATGCTTCACAGTGCTGTTCACAACACTATTCCTCGACTACAGCTATTGTTGAGGAATGATGGTGGACATATTGAGCATTTCCTGTAAAGAATATCATCTTTGCTTTGTCTTACTTTGTTATGCTAATTATTGCTATTCTGATCAGATGAAGCGCCATCTGTCAGACATTTTTTGAACTTTTGTATTTTTTTTGGTTCTAATAAAACCCCATGTCATTCCAAGCATGTGTGTCAATTTGTACCTCTCTATCTACATCATTCCGTGATTTATTAAGTTTTCAAATTTATACTGACTTTTTGATCACCCAGTATATTAAGAACAATAAGGGACCCAAGACTGAACCCTGTGGGACACCATTCTTCATACCACCCCAGTCAGAGGACTCTGCTGGTTTTAGTAGACTAACTGTACTGTTCATTTCAACCTTCTGCATTCTTCCAGTTAAGTATGAATTAAACCATTTGTGCACTGTCCCACTCATACCACAATACTTAAGCTTATCTAGAAGAATTTCATGATTCACACAATCAAAAGCCTTTGAGAGATCACAAAATATCCCAGTGGGTGATGTTCGGTTATTCATTGTATTTAATATTTGACCAGTGAAAGCACATATAGCATTTTCTGTTGAAAAGCCTTTCTGAAAACCAAATTGACATTTTGTTAGTACTTCGTTTTTACAAATATGTGATGCTACTCTTGAATATATTATTTTTCAAGAATTTTGGGTAAATCTGTCGGAAGTGAGATTGGACGGTAGTTGTTAGCATCAGATCTACCCCCCTTTTATGCAATGGTTCCACAATAGCATATTTCAGTCTATCTGGAAAAATGACCTGTTTCAGTGAGCTACTACATATGTGACTGAGAATCCTCCTTATTTGTTGGGAACAAGCTTTTAGTACTCTGTTGGAAGTTCCTTCAATTCCATGTGAGCTTTCACTTTTGAGTGAATTTATTATTTTTCTAATTTCAGTAGGAGAGGTGTGTTGAATTTCAATTTTATCAAACTGTGTAGGTATTGCCTCTTCCATATACTGCCTTGCATTTTCTAATGAATAGCTCGGGGTAGATGTGTAAGGGCTTCCCAGCGAAACTTCTGCAGAATAGTCGCAACAGCAGGCAAGCTGGCTCCGGAAAAGTCATGACCTTTTTCTATGACTGAAAGGGCCTATTGTTTAATGACTTCCTGGAACACCGCGTCACAATTAACGCTCGACGGTACGTGGAAACTGCAAAAATTGGAGCGCGTCATCAAGTCATACGCACAGGAATGTTGACGGACAGCATCGCTCTGTTGTAGGATAATTCTCATCCACATGTTGCCATGGTAGTTTTGAGTACTTGCAGAAGTTTCGCTGAGAAGCCCTTACACATCCTTCATACAGTCTCGATCACTCCCCATGCGATTTCCATATTTCTGGAGCCCTGGAGAATGATATTCGTGACCGCCGATTTATATCGGACAACGAGGTGCACGCCTGGATACAGTCACGGTTCCGTAGCCAACCGCAAACCTTTTCCGATGAAGGCATTCACCGTCTTGTCTCACAGTTGGATAAATTTATTACCAGTTATAGCGATTACTTTTGAAATAATAAACAATTTACTTACATTCTTTCATTTGTCTCGTGTTCATTTGACAGCCCCTTCTAGGATAAGCAGCAAGTGCCGCATGAACTTACAGCTTTTCCGTACCGAATGTTTTGTCATATTCCGGGTTTTCGTTTAAACCAGTTAGATTACTATCGTTGGCATTTTTTATGAAGCACATGCATCATCATCTTGTCGGCAGAGAGAGAGAGAGAGAAAGGGGGAGGGGGAATCTCTTTCCCTTGTGATATACCAAGATATATTCAAACTGTGTGCCATCCACAAGAAACAGACGACTCGTCAACGAATAAGTTTGTCGCCTGCACGCAAACCCAACGGAACTCATTATCAGCGTGGCAGAGAAGCTGCGTATCGAACTGTATGTTACCGAAACTTCCAAGAGGAGATGGGGGTCACAACGTCCCTAGTAAATTTGAATACTTATTTTCTACTAGAGTCGCCGCCGCTATTATGACAAAGTAGGTTCGTGACTTCATATGTGGCCATGAGATTCCTATTGTACGACAATTTAGTACTTTTGTTGTCTAAAGAAGGCTGTCTCCCAGAATCCTATCCAGAACGTGTTTCACAAAAACTTGCCTCACCAAACTTTTATTCTCCAGGCTCCCACACCATCAGCTGCACGTAGATTATACATGACAGTATTTGAACTGTATATGGTTGGTCATGGTCTTCTCAGTTCTGTACATCAGCTGCTTGCAGTCCATACCAGCCGAGTCTAACACTTGGGCATTGGCCACAATTTTTACAGTGGTGGCAGGTGTCAGAGCTCTTGCAGCAATTGTCAAACTTTACATCTGACTGAATACTTTGAGAATTCTGGTAGTTCGTAGTAATTAAAAAAAAAATGAGAAAAACGTGTTCTTTAGTGAATATTTCAATTTTAAATCATAAATAATTACACAGAAAAAGTAATAAAATTAAAGAAGAGTAATTAGTGTCCTCAAAATGTCGAAGAAAAAAAAAAAAAAACGCCATGCCCGCTTTACCTCTGTTTCCAAGATACAAGGTCGTATGGTATCGCCACACCGATCCTGTATGCCCGTTCATGGGAGAGGGATGTAATATCTGCAGACGATACGAACTATATCAAGATGGACCAGATTGAGATCGATAGCAACGAAGCCATCTGCTGTATTACATCACGGGTGGCACCAGACACGCCCACGTCTGCCATTATGCTGGTCACATGAGCGAGAATGGCTTAAGAGACCTGTTGTATCCTATGTATAGAGTGACTGTTTTTTTCAGTAAATTGTGACGATACAGTCCTGCTGTGCAGATTAATTAAAGATATTAGGTACTCGTGTTCTGTGTGTTGCGTTTTGATGTGGGGTGCCTAAGTGGTTCTGAGTACTGGATGCATGTCTAAGACACCAGAAATTCTCGGAACTGTCCACGCAGAAAGACGGAATGTCGCTGTAGTTAGACTTCCGCGAGCAGCAAGGACATATAACGATTCGTCCAGGAAATATCCAGCAAAAACTGCGGCAAATAGTGCCTCAGCATATCAGAGAGCAGAGACAATTGCTGTAATACAGCAACACTTAAAATTAAAGTTTGTAAAATATAAATAGTAGGCAGCCATCGCGATAACACAGGGCAAAGGAAAACATGATTTTAAGGCAAACGGATAGTAGAAATAATGGTAAGAGTAGGTAGCATGGATGGGGGAGGGGAGGGAGATATGGGTCGGGGGATCGCCGCTCAGTGATTGGCTAGCGCACAACGTACCATCTGCGAAGGATTCTCCATCGCCGGCCGCGGTGGTCTCGCGGTTCTAGGCGCGCAGTCCGGAACCGCGGGACTGCTACGGTCGCAGGTTCGAATCCTGCCTCGGGCATGGATGTGTGTGATGTCCTTAGGTTAGTTAGGTTTAAGTAGTTCTAAGTTCTAGGGGACTTATGACCACAGCAGTTGAGTCCCATAGTGCTCAGAGCCATTTGAACCATTCTCCATCACTTCCAGTACAACCGTCTTAATGCTCACTTCCCAGGAGGCCGTGGTAAAGTTTCCAGCCTTGGCAGCATCCATTTCTCATTTTAGCTTGATGAATTGAAGATATGTTACATAAGCGGAGTGGTATGCTGTCTTGCCAGGTGGTAGCAGTCATGAAACTCGTTTCTGCCGCAAAGCTAAAACCACATTTATATTGCTGCTACAGTTGCGACTTGTTTGTGCATGTTGTTACTAGAAACTTATTATACCTGCTGACGTTTGTAATGCTCCGACAGTGCTCAGCTACAAGCCTCAGTAGCGTGGCTGTAGTAAGGTTTAATGTATGCAATCACATGATTTATTAGAGTGTTCACATTCCTGGTCGCTTGGTCGTAATATGAATGTTAATGTAATTATATTTTCAGCCACTTCCCTCTCGTTGCATACCGTGGCCAGACCGGATAAAAGGATATGTACTCAAGTAGAAAACTTTTCTTATTAATGCCACTTACGTTTCCGGGAAACACTACGGTATTTTTCACTGCGGGCTTGTACTGCATTCGGTTTATGAACTAACCCGCCTTACCATCACACTGTCTAATCAAAAGTGCTCGGACATCGGTATGTAATGCGGAATTATCTACGAGATGTTACGAGAGGTGGATCTGCTAGTATAAAAACAGGTGCAGAGTGTTGTGATTTCAGTAGAGAAACAGTAACAACAAAATCAGTCGCGGTCAGAGAGCAAGTGACTTTGAACATTATCTAATCGTTGGATGCCACCTGAGTTAGGAATCCATCGCGGAAAACAACGTCGACCAATGTAGCTCACTCTTGTGATACTACAATAAGTTGTCCTGACAAGACCTTGTCTACACCCAACGACTTAATCGGCGTGACTTGAAGTAATCATCTGTACAAACACAACGACGTCAGGTAAGATTTGATAGTCAGCTTATCACGCTATAAATTACACTACAGATCGCTACGACATCAGTATGCACGAAAGGCTGGACAGCCTGCCGCTCTGGCCGAGCGGTTCTAGGCTCTTCAGTTCGAAACCGCGCAGGTTCGATTCCTGCCTCGGGCATGAATGTGTATGATGTTCTTAGGTTAGTTAGGTTTAAGTAGTCCTAAGTCTAGGGGACCGATGACCTCAGATGTTAAGTCCCATAGTGCTTGGAGCCATTTTTTTGAAGGATGGACGCAATAACACTTATCATGGTATAATGGGGTGAGTGGTAGCTGTATGGATCTTAATTACAACAACGCATCTGACTATTAGCGTTCACTAGATTCGAAAGATACACTACTACCAAAGCTAGTATCCGTCACCAGAAAAATACTAAATGCGGGAGTCTACGGGCATAGGATTAATGTATTTACTTTACCATTAACAGCATCCTAGAGTGAAGCTCACTCTGTATACTCTGTCAACACAACTAAACTATCTCAACAACGTAGGTACCAGAAACGATAGCTGTCGTATATAACTGAAGGGAGAATACGTCAAATAGATCCGTTTCCTCTTGTAGTTGCTCCCCTTTTAAAGCTTCAACTTATAATCGTGTATGCACACAATCATTGTGAACGTTGTAAATGTTTACGTAAATCGGAGAATACGTTCACAAGGCAAAGACATAATTTTATACTGTTTATGTCTCGTTGTCAGTCAACGATAACTTCTATAAGTAGCGCCTTGCTGCAGCAATATCCTTGACTCTATTGAAATTTTATCATAATAAACTATTTCGTTAATCTCAACCTTTCAGAATTAAATGGAATTGCTTTTCATTTATAATTGATCACTTTTCCACTTCCTAGACTGATTGCCTATCGAAGTCGCTGGGTCCAAACGATGCATATCGATCGTGCGATCGGAAATCGAATATGTGACACCAATGGCGGACGTTGTGACCAATTATTTGTGATCGTCATTTTTATCTGTTTTCCGTCGTCCCCTTACTTGCTCTAAATTACATACCTCTGCGAATTATTTGTGAATTGCTAGGGAAACCCAGACGATTTATGTCGTTAGTGAGTGGGATGTCTGGTGTTCTTGACTTTTCTTTGGCGGATTCTCTCACATGGAAGAATCTAATTCCATGTTTATACAGCGTAGAAAATTGTTCGACTTTCTGTAGCAAATATGGAGTACTACCGGACGAAGAAAGAAGGGACTGTGTAGACTGTGGTGGTGCGAAGTGTATAAAACTTCGTAAGAACAGTTACGATGCTGAAATACCGTTACAATTTCATTGCGGACAGTGCGAGAAACAAACGAGTGTCAGGAAGAATACATGGTTAGACTCTGCCAAATTATCCATCCAGATCACCGTATTGGACTTTCACATGACGACAACACCAACGACGAATAAGGTAAGTCGTCTCCTTTGCAATTACAAGTATTTTTGTAACGCTCTTCTTTTGTCGTTGCTGTCGTGCCCAACGTAAACATACTCATAACGCCCGCCAGAGTCGCATGATCGATTTACGATCGCACGTTCGATATGTATCGTTTGGACCCAGCGACTTCGATAGGCAATAATTCTTGGAAATTAACCTTTTCCGTAACACGTAAAACTTACTTTCACTCTCTAAAGATTAACTATCTTTCTTTCCATTGCAGGTCGTTAATTGAAAAATACTATTCCTTGTCTTTAATTTCTTTGAACTTTGCTTTTACCAATATTCCAGTCTTTTACTTTATTGGCCTCTGGATTTACTTTATTCCTAATCTTTGATTATTTTTTCTTGTAATAGTTTGGGAATAAAGGACAAATCAGGTACCGACTCTGTTTAAAACTGTTTTCTTTATTTCCTCCAATTAAATCATTTACAGGTACAAGGCAGCGCTTTATTTTACGAGTTCTGGTTCTCTATTCAAAACCCCACTACGCGGAGAAGAAATAAAAAAATAAAACAAAAAACCTGAGTGTCACCACCACTTTTCAGCTATATGAATTTCAAATAATCAGGCAAAGCTCAAAAACTTTAGGCGTTGACTTCCGCTACCCACTAATATTTAAAACTCAAAACACAGTACTCGATACCTTTTCAGAGAGAATTAGCGTGTTCTCTTTTAAATGGTTCTTGACTTGTCGTTTAGGACCAAAGGGAAAAGCTTTCACATTCTCGATAAACTTCCGATTGTTTCACAATGAATAACTATCACGTAGGACTACCGTTCTCTTTAATGTAGACTACATATTTAGTGGATCCAACGAGATTTCCGGAATTTACTATATTGCGACGCTCATGCCGAAGTCACACAACAAATCCTAGCCAAATATCGATATGTCAGTACTCCTTTGTGCTTGCGTACACCTATAAAACCACAATAATACAATGCAATGCTACTATTCCTTAATGCTTGCTTCAATCCTCAACGACAAAGCAGCTAAACGACTTCGCGTGAACGCGTCCCTTGACATACACCATCCAACGGGAAGTATCACAAAAATTTTGAAATACTGTTCCCCTACATCGCGTGGATATGAAGCAACACAATGCACCATTAATCACAATTAGGGGAAACTACTCTTACACTTCAGTAAGTCGGAGCTTTGCCTCTACCAGAATCGTCGAAATAATCACTTTCTACACAAGCCGATATCTTCTCAAAATATCTTTCTAAACCACTTAGAACTGCTTTGAACGTAGTTGAGTTCTATCACCATTGCAGACGAACACGTATTGTACGTATGAGCCGATCTCATCACACTCTTGAAATAATCTCTCGGAGGTTCACCACTCGAAGAATACTCCTATACTACTGCTTCTCAGATTCTTTAAGGCCAAGCCAAGAACCGCTCTCTGCGAACAGAAATATCACGCTAATTCTCTCTTCAACAGTAAGTGTTTCTTCTCTGCAATCGCCGGCAAACGTATGTATTGGCCAGCTGCATTGTAGTTGTTATCTCTGCTACACGCCGCGATTCAGCAGTCGGCTGGGCGTTGCAAACTCGCTGACTTGACAGGATACAGTTTTTCTAGATCATCAAATGTCACATATCTACAACATTTTAACACAAAAATATAAGCAACGTATATAAACAACTTAATCTCTTCATTCTTCTAGCACCTAAAAATCGATAATAAGTTGAGGCGATACAAACAAGCGATGCGTTATTTTTTTATTTTTTATTTTTTTTTTCGAGCTGGAGATGATTTGGCGCATTACACGGTCCAGCTAGCACAATGGTAGTGGTTAGGGAGTTAAAATGAATGGGATACAATAGTGACGCAATTTCTCATCATCCGCACATTCGTGTAGTCAGTTCCAAGCGACACAGCCAGCGGCTGACAATCCGACGGAAGGGTTTGGACTTGGCGAAAGCTTGAAGAACGTTACCCGCCATCGTGTGTAGTGCCAACACTGAACTATGGACTACAAGGAGGTGTTACGATATGGAGGTGTTTTTCGTGGATATGGTGTTGTCCCTTATTGCACTTAAGTAAATGCTAATTGCGGAATGATATGAGCAACTTTTGTAACATTATATACTGCTTACAGTAGAGGAACAATTCGGAGAAAATGATTGTACGAGCGTGTCAGTGTAATCTGTCCTAAACCAGCATCTGTGAGACAACGGTTTGTGGACTCCTTGCCGAGAAAGCAAATGAAGCTCTCAAGAAAGTTTATGATTGGTCGATAAGTAATAAAGCGACATTGAACATAAAGAAAGCTAATGCCATGAATTTCAGTTTGAAGAGGAAAAATGACATTGTTAAATTAAATGTAGATGGCACCTCTATAGTCTGTCTAACAAATGCAAAATTTCTAGGAATGAATATTGATTCTCAGTTGAAGTGGTGTGAACACACAAAGTTACTTGCAAACAGAATGTAATCAGCATGTTATGCCCTTAGAATCCTATTATCAGTGTTTAACATGCAGTGTCTTTTACTTACATATTATTCATATGTACACTCAATTCTTAGCTATGGCATTTTTTTTTGGGAAGAAATGCACAAAATCCAGAAAAGAGGCATTAGAATAATAACCAAAAGATCTGTTCAGAACACAGGGGATTTTAACTGCTCCATCAAAATAACATTGGTAATTACTGCACAAACACCTCTGTCCATGACCATGCAACAAGAGATAGACTCAACTTACATTTATCAAGAAAAAATAAACATAAAACTCAAAACAGCATTTTCTACCAACGAATAAAACTGTACAATAAATTACAAAAAGAGATTAAAGAAATTGCAAAAATACACTTATTTAAAAAGGCAGCTAAAAGTACCTGTTATGCAATACATTTTATACATTGAAGGATTACTTAGCTAAAACAGGGCAGGGGATTGATAAAAATGTTAAACAGATAAATAATAATAATGATTATAAAATATCCAACATTCCACATAACACCTTCATTTTATGTTTTTTCCCTTCTTTTTTTCTTTCTTTTTTTCCTTTCTAGAAATACTTACCCCAAAGCTATGCATAGCACAATACTAACACTTTTCCTCTTTCTGAGCTCAACATCTCGCTCATTATGGAGGGATGCTGACTCAGTTGGCCCAGAGATCAGCAGTGTGTGTGTGTGTGTGTGTGTGTGTGTGTGTGTGTGTGTGTGTGTGTGTGTAGTCAGTGAAGTGTTATGAAACAATGTGTGTATAGTGTGTGCAGTGACTGATAGTGATATATGAGTGTGTGTGTGTGTGTAGTTAGTGAAGTGTTATGAAACAATGTGTGTATAGTGTATGCAGTGACTGATAGTGATATATGAGTGAACAATGTCGCATTACATTATTTTATAAGTTAATTGTAAAAAAAGTATTGTATACCAGGAGTGTAAATCTGAAGATTGTCTCTAACTAGAAGTCTGCAAATATATGTGTATACGAATTAGCTTATTTTAAACTGATCTGAATTTGTAAACTCTTTGACATGTCCTACATCCTTGTAAAAACAGAGCTACGGATGAATAAAGCTGGCCGAGCGGTTCTAGGCACTTCAGTCCGGATCCGCTCTGCTGCTACGATCGCAGTTTCGAATCCTGCCTCGGGGATGGATGTGTGTGATGTCCTTAGGTTAGTTAGGTTTAAGTAGTTCTAAGTTCTAGGGGACTGTTGACCTCAAATGTTAAGTCCCATAGTGCTTGGAACCATGGGAACTATTTTTATGAATAAAGCTACTACTGCTACTACTACGACATTGACATTCCTGAAATGGACTGGCCTGTCCAGAGTTCCGAACTGAACACAATGGAATACCATTTGTAATGGATTAGAACGCCTACTTCCCTCCAGACCCTAGCGTCCAACATAACTGCCTTCTCTGGCTTCGGCTCTTGAGGAAAAATGGACTGCGATTCCGCCACTGACATTCAGACAGCTCATTCGAGGTGTCCCTATCAAAACCGTCATAAAGGAGAAGGGTGGACAAACGCCCTATTAATAGTCAATAATAGGTGTCTACGCTCTTTTGATCAGGTAGTGTATTACAGACAACTACTTACAGCTTGTTTGTTTTTTTTCTTTGTAAAGAATTGAGTGTAACTGTGTTGTTATTTGTCCAGTAGAGGCATTCGGTGGTAATATACTGCCATGAGAGTCTTAGGCAGTAACACATACCTCGTTAGGCTGCAGAGAATCTACAATGGAGGAACCAGACACAGAGTCGCGGAAATTAATGTTCACGAGGTAAGAAGACGTTAAAATTTGTAAGCACTTGTAATGTTCATCTACACTAAAGCGCTAAAGAAACTGGTTTAGGCATGTGTATTGAAATACGGAGATATGTAAACAGGCAGAATATGGCGCTGCGGACGGCAACGGCTATATAAGACAACGAGTGTCTGTCGCAGTTGTTAGATCGGTTACTGCTGCTACAATCGCAGATTATCAAGATTTAAGTGAGATTGAACGTGGTGTTATAGTCGGTGCACGAGCGATGGGACACAGCATCTCCGAGGAAGCGATGACGTGGGGATTTTCCCGTACAACCACTTCACGAATGTATTTTGAATATCAGGAATCCGATATAACATCAAATCTCTGACATCGCTGCGGCCGCAAAAAGCTCCTGCAAGAATGGGACCAACAACGACTGAAGACAATTGTCCAACGTGACAGAAGTGCAACCCTTCCGCAAATTGCTGCAGATTTCAGTGCTGGGCCATCAAAAAGTGTCAGCGTGCAAACCATTCAACGAAACTCATCGATATGGGCTTTAGGAGCCGAAGGCCCACTCGTGTACCCTTGATGACTGCACAAAGAAAGCTGTACGCCAGAATGAGATTTTCACTCTGCAGCGGAGTGTGCGCTGACATGAAACTTCCTGGCAGTTTAAAACTGTGTGCCGGACCAACACTTGAACCCGCGAAAGGCAAAGGTCCCGAGTTCGAGTCTCGGTCCGGCACACAGTTTTAATTTGCCAGGAAGTTTCATGTCAGCGCACACTCCGCTGCAGAGTGAAAATCTCATTCTGAAAACATCCCCCAGGCTGTGGCTAAGCCATGTCTCCGCTATATCCTTTGTTTCAGGAGTGTTAGTTTTGCAAGGTTCGCAGGAGAGCTTCTGTAAAGTTTGGAAGGCAGGAGACGAGGTACTGGCACAAGTGAAGCTGTGAGGACGGGGCGTGAGTCGTGCTTGGGTAGTTCAGATGGTAGAGCACTTGCCCGAGAAAGGCAAATGTCCCGAGTTCGAGTCTCGGTCCGGCACACAGTTTTAATCTGCCAGGAAGTTTCAAAAGCTGTACACCTCGCCCGGGCCCGTGAATACCGACATTGGACTGTTGATGACTTGAAACATGTTGCCTGGTCGGAAGAGTCTCGTTTTAAATTGCATCGAACGGGTGGACGTGTACGGGTATGGAGGCAACTCCTGAATCCATGGACCCTGGATGTCAACAGAGGACTCTTCAAGCTGGTGGAGGCACTGTAATGGTGTGGGGCATGTGCAGCTGGAGTGATATGGGACCCCTGATATTTCTTGATACGACTATGACGAGTGACACGTACTTAAGCATTCTGTCTGATCACCTGCATCCATTCATGTCCATTGTGCATTCCGATGGACTTGGGCAATTCCAACAGGACAATGCCACACCGCACGCTTCGAGAACTGCTACAGAGTGGCTCCAGGAACACTCTTCTGAGTTGAACCACTTTCGCTAGCCACCGAACTCCCCATATATGAACATTATTGAACATATCTGTGATGCCTTGCAACGTGCTGTTCAGAAGAGATCTCCACCCACTCGTACTCTACGGATTTACGAGCAGCCCTGCTGAATTCATGGTGTTAATTGCCACCAGCACTATTCCGGATATTAGTCGAGTCCATGCCACGTCGTGTTGCGTCACTTCTGCGTGCCCGCGGGAGCCCTGTACAGTATTAGGAAGGTATACCAGTTTCTTTGGGTCTTCAGTATATAACCTCAAAACACAACCGGCTACGTTTAGAATGGTGGCTGACCGGGAAGCGATAAGTGACGACGATATGGGAAGGATGAGGTCATATCCTTCTAATGTTTAGGAGCAGCACAGTGGTGTTAGTCATTGTCTCATGGTACGGGGAGCTATCCAGTATGACTTCTGGTCACAGGTGGTACTGACTGAGGGAACTCTGACACCAGTACAGTACGTGACGGACATTCTGCATTCTCACGTGTTACCACTCACGCGACAGAATCGTGATGCCATTTTCCAAGAGGACAGTGCTCTCCACGTGTGGCACGTGACTCTAGAAACTGTGTGCGTCATGCTGAGGAACATTCGTGGCCAATACGATAGTTAAATCTGTCCTCAACAGAACGTGTGTGGAACCAGCTCGGGTGTCAACTTCATGCTGTGCCAATATCCATGATATTAAGGACTAGCTGCAACAGCTGCGGGCCAGTTTGCCTCAGGAGAGGGAACAACTGCTTTGTCACTCTCCTCACAACCGAATCAGTGCATGCATCCGGGCCACAGGAGGCAACGTCAAACTCATTAGCGAGCTTGTACTACCAAACCGTTTGTGAATTCGTCTCGATTTTGTGATCAGTACCATAACATCACATACTCTTTCAACTGGTGAAGTTTCGATTCGTATCGTCCTCCCGTTCTCGGTGTTTCGCTTTTTCTGTCAGGCATTGTAATTAACAACCACTGACGGCCTGAGCCTTACCTAGTGTGCAGCTGCAACAGGCGGGTGGCTATGGAGTGCTTTTGATTACGTGGAGCCTCAGTGTTACGCCGGCTAAACAGCTTGTCGTCTCCAAACGCCGAGAATTACTAGGTGATCGTCCATTCGCCTCTATGGCCGACTGCCTAATGCAGTCCTATCTATGCAGTGTCGCTCGACGACCCCAATTCGAGGCCATTACAGGAGTATCTTTAGTGGAGGACGTTAATGAAGATGCATTAACATATCAGAGAGCTGCCGCTCCCTTACGAGGCCATGGACATGAGAGATCAGGCGCATTATCCCTCCAGCAAAAGCTACCGACCAGATCATTAAACAACCGAAACAGTGTATGAGGACCTGCACTAGGAACTGTAGAAATTCAACAGCAGTTCACTCAAATTACTGCGTAACGATTCTTCCACTAAGACAGATATTCTTATTGAACGTCGAGCTTTTTACTACAGAAGGAAAACCACAGATAGGAGCTGTAAGAACGTTTCGTTACAAAATCCTTACGAACAATATCAGTATTATTTGCAATTTTGTCATATGATGACGTGGTTGGAGACCGTGGCTGTTACTTGAAGACAAATGTTGATGGTGTTGGGACAGCAACCAGCCACAAATTTACTTTATTCAAAGGGTGCCGTTACCTGTTTCGAATCGTTATGATGCATCTTCAGACAGTTTACATCCTTTTCTTACAACATGTGGTGCGTTTTTTTTTCACAGATTAAGTGACAAATCTAAAGTGTTCAGTGAGAAAAATTTACGTGTGCAACGATAAGAATGCAGTGGGAATGTATTCACATCTGTTGGACAAATGTTATGAAAACAAACACTTCAAACCGACTTTTCACGTAAGTCACATCCAATGAAAATCTGTAACTCAACCATCTGTGTGAGGCGTACTTATAATTATGTATTATTTATATTTTAGGATAGTTAATCTGTAAAAAAGCGCACCTCATGTTGTAAGAAAAGCATGTAAACCGTCTGAAGATGAATCATAACGATTCGAAACCGGTAACGGAACCCTTTTAATAAAGAAACTAAAAGTAAATTTGTGATTGGTTGCTGTCCCAACACGATCAACGTTAATTTTATTTCTTTCGATGAAATGCAGTGCTTTTCATACGTTTTTTAACTTAAATGGATGAAGAGAGAAAAATAACCTCATCTCATAAAATATATTCTAAGTCAAAATACGACGCACCACGAAGGCATTATCTGAATGGGACGAAAACCGGTAGACATGAGGTACATATGCAGACAACAAATGACAACACTTTCAGAAAAACCGGATGATTTATTCGAGAGAAAAAGCCTCACAATCAGAGCAAATCAATAACGCCTTGGTCCACTTCAAACCATTATGCAAGCAGTTATTCGGCTTGGAATTCACTTATAGAATTGTTGGATGTCCTCCTCACGGATATTGCGGCAAATTTTGTCCAATTGGCGCGTTAGATCGTCAAAATCCCGAGATGAGATTTTCACTATGCAGCGGAGTGTGCGCTGATATGAAACTTCCTGACAGATTAAAACTGTGTCCCGGACCGAGACTCGAACTCGGGACCTTTGCCTTTCGCGGGCAAGTGCTCTACCAACTGAGCTACCCAATCACGACTCACGATCCGTCTTCACAGCTTTCAGTTCTGCCAGTTCGAGTCTCGGTCCGGCAAACAGTTTTAATCTGTCAGGAAGTATCATATCTGCGCACACTCCGCTGCAGAGTGAAAATCTCATTCTGGAAACATCCCCCAGGTTGTGGCTAAGCCATGTCTCCGCAATATCCTTTCTTCCAGGAGTTCTAGTTCTGCAAGGTCCGCAGAAGAGCTTCTGTGAAGTTTGGAAGGTAGGGGACGAGGTATTGGCAGAATTGAAGTTGTGAAGACGGGTCGTGAGTTGTGCTTGGGTAGCTCAGTTGGTAGAGCACTTGCCCACAAAAGGCAAAGGTCCCGAGTTCGAGTCTCGGTCTGGCACACAATTTTAATCTGTCAGGAAGTTTTAAAATCCCGAGATGTTTGGAGGGCCTTGTTCATCATGCTCCAAACCTTCTTAATTGGGGGGAGAGATTCTGCGATCTTACTGGCCAACGTAGGGTTTGGCAAGCACGAAGACAAGAGTAGAAACAGTCGCCGTACGTGGCGGGAATTATCTAGCTGTAATGTAAGCCCATGATGGCTTGTCATGAAGGGCAAAGCAACGTGGCGCGGAGTATCGTCGACGTACCGCTGTGCTATAAGGATGCTGCGGATGACAAGCAAAGGGGTCCTGCTATCAAAGGAGATGCCACCCCAGACTATAAGTCCCGGCTCTCAGGCTGTATGGCGCATGACAGACAGGTTGGTATACCGGCCGCTGCCCGGGGCAACTCCACCCATGTCTTCGACCTTAATCTCACTGACTGGGGTAGAATTGTCTTCAGTGATGAGTGCCGCTTCGAACTGAGCCCCAATGAGCAACGGAGACGCGTCTGGAAACGCCCCACATACCAAGCTGACTTTGCCCGCCATTAGGCTCAACAACCGGGCTTGATAGTCTCGGTGCCGTATCAGTTCATAGTAGGACTCCTATGCTTGTCTTCCGCAGCACCATTACAGTACAACGGTACGTCGACGATATTCTACACCCCGTTTTGTTGCCCTTCACGGCAAACAATCCTGGGTTTACATTTCAGCAAGATAATGCCCGCCCGCACACGGCGAGAGTTTCTACTGCTTATCTGCCTACTTGCCAAGCCTTACCATGGCCAGTGAGGTCACCAGATCTCTCCACAGTTGAGAAAATCTGGAATGTTATGGGCAGGACTCTCCAACCAGCTCGGGATTTTGACGATCTGACGCTGCAGTTGGACATAATTTGGTACGACATCCCTCAGGAGGACATCCAGCAACTCTGTTAATGAAGGCTAAGCCAGAAACTGCTTCCATAAGGGCCAGAGATGGACCAACGCGTTGTTGACTTGCTCAGTTTACGAAGCTCTTTCTCTTGAATAAATCATCCACTTTTTCTGAAATTGTAATAATTTGTTTGTCTGTACATGTACAGCACATGTACCGGTTCCTGTCCCATTCGGATAATTCCTTCGTGTTTTGTGTTCTTTTTTATATATATTAGAATACATTAGCCAGCTCATTAAGATATAACTCTGGTCGATTCGCAGAGCTGTAGCTGGTGCAGAACTGGTACCAGGCGGTCATGTGACCAACCAGCGGTGGCGTAATTCATGGCAATTGAGTGGTATGTATATGGAAGTCACCTGTATGGGATCAGCGCAGATCAGTGTGCAAACGTGACAGAATGGAAGAAAGGAGCTGTCGTATTTGGACGTGCCCATGACCACGGCGTCAGCGAAGTTGTCCGATTTGTTTGTTTGTCAATTAAGACCGTCCACCGTGTCTAAAAGAGGTAGTGTAGCCCTCACAGTCATGTAAGACAGCGCAAGAACAGTAGCCTTGAAAAGACTACAACAGGGATCAAAAATGTTCAAATGGCTCTAAGCGCTATGGGACTTAACATCTGAGTTCATCATTCCCCTAGACTTAGAACTACTTAAACCTAACTAACCTAAGGACACCACACATACATGCCCGAGACAGGTTTCGAACCTGTGACCGTAGCAGCAGCGCGGTTCCGGACTGAAGCGCCTAGAACCGCTCGGCCACACGGGCCTGCACGACAAGAGTCAGAAACGAGTATTGTGCCTTGTCAATGACAATTGGCTTCAGATCAGACAGGAACCTATCTCAACCAGTTTCCGAATATACTTTGCGGAAGAAACTGCATCCAATGTAGGAGGGAGAGTCAAACTAAAACCTTAGAATTGTAATTAAGAGGGGCGCTCAATAAGTAATGCAACACATTTTTTTCTGAAATCATGTTGGCTTCATTCAAGATTACAATACGCCATGTTATTTCCGATTCTTTTGGCTACAAAACTTTATTTTTCAACATAATCTGCGTTCAATGCGACAGCCGTACACTGATGATGGAAATGAGCGTTTGGCGTCATTGGCCGGGAGGCCCCTTACGGCGCAGGTCCGGCCGCCTTGGTGCAGGTCTTATTACATTCGACGACACATTGGGCGACCTGCGCCGGATGGGGATGAAATGATGATGAAGACAACACAACACGCAGTCCCTGAGCGGAGAAAATCCCCGACCCAGCCGGGAATCGAACCCAGGCCCCTTAGGACGGCAGTCCGTCACACTGACCATTGAGCTATCGGGGTGGACAGCCGTATATTACATTACTGTGAGTTTTTGTATACTTGTTGATGTCGGAGCCAACGTTTTGCTACATCACTATCCTCCCCGTCACCGACGTACTGCTGCCCGCTGAGTGCTTCCTTCATTGGGCCAAACAGACGTCGTGAAATGTCCCCTTTGAACAATTATACATGACTGTGCTTAAACTGACACACAATATTTTTTTAGCGCAACGCAATCTGACTTTCAAAAATCCCTACAAAAAAAATGGCCCTGACTAACATTAACCTGTACGTTTCACAAATCACTTACCTCACAAAAATCTTGGTTACTCGAACTACTGCAATACAGCGAGCGCCACTACTGCCAGCTAAATAAAAGATTCAAACTACGGAAGGCACTAACTACTGATAGGCATAGTTAGCAAATGAAAGATTTTAATAGAGTACAAACAATGTATTTACCTCAATAGTCATAATATATATAGCAGTTCATGACATCCAGTCTTACAAATTTCAGAACTCCGCCATCTTTCTCCCCACGTCCACCACTGCTGGCGGCTCACATCCAACTGCGCAACGCTACGCGCTGTTAACATCCAGCTGCCGCTGCCCCACACTACAATGGCAGACAACAATGCAAACTAGCCACAGACTGCACACAGCCTATGTAAGTAGGCTGTTTATGTTTTCTTACTGGCAACGTTACGTAGCGCTCTGTGTGAAAATCACTGGCTGTGCTGTGTGCAGTCTGTGGCTAGTTTGCATTGTTGTCTGCCATTGTAGTGTGGGGCAGCGGCAGCTGGATGTTAACAGCGCGTAGCGTTGTGCAGTTGGAGGTGAGCCACCAGCAGTGGTGGACGTGGGGAGAGAGATGGCGGAGTTTTGAAATTTGTAAGACTGGATGTCATGAACTGCTATATATATTATGACTATTAAGGTAAATACATTGTTTGTTCTCTATTGAAATCTTTCATTTGCTATCTATGCCTATCAGTAGTTAGTGCCTTCCGTAGTTTGAATCTTTTATTTAGCTGGCAGTAGTGGCGCTCGCTGTATTGCAGTAGTTCGAGTAACCAAGATTTTTGTGAGGTAAGTGATTTGTGAAACGTATAGGTTAATGTTAGTCAGGGCCATTTTTTTGTAGGGATTTTTGAAAGTCAGATTGCGTTGCGCTAAAAAAATATTGTGTGTCAGTTTAAGCACAGTCATGTATAATTGTTCAAAGGGGACGTTTCAGTCGGAAGGTGTGAGATCCAGGCTGTGGGCATGATGAGGAAGAACAGTCCAGTGAAGTTTTGTGAACTCCTCTCAGGTGCACAGAGTTGTGTGAGTCCCTGCATTGTCATGGAGAAGACGTTCGTTCGCATTTTTGTGGCGACGAACAGGCTGAAGTCATCTCGAATGAGTTATAACATCGCAGGAGCCACAGCTGTGTGTGGCCGGCGCACAGGAGATCGGACAGGTTTGCGCAAATTTGTTGCGACGATGACAGATGCCCCGCCCAACGACTCACCCGTGCTGTTGTTCGCTACCAGGTCTCCGTAGACGTTCTGCAAGCGCCAGTGAATATCTAAGACTCAGTGGTTTTCCACCAAAAGGAAGTCAACGACAGTTCTCTGCTTGGAGTGCACCTCCGTTACAGACGGCATTTTGAAGGCTACGTATAGCGTTGCCACATATTGGAGCTTTATGAAACTATAGGGGCTGACGTGGAAATATTCCACGATGTCTCACAACAAATTCCTCATTTTTTCAACCGAGATAGAATGAGGAAAAACATTAGTTATTGAAAGCGCCTCGTAAAATTCGATGTTTCGCCCCATTGTTCTGTACGTTGACAGTGCTGTTACCAGTGATGCAAGGAATGCTATGCAGGAGGCAGTATACTGACGACAAGCGACCACAATATCAGTGGAAAGTGGCTAGCCCACTTGCAACATGCACCAAGGAAAAACAGCGTTCTGTCATTCGTTTTCAGAGTGGTGATGGTACGAAACCTATTGATATCCATTGGCGAATGAAGGTCCAGTACGGTGATGCGTGTTTGTCACTGTGGCAACTGTATGATCGGAGCGGAATGTTCGAAAGTAGAGTGACTTGTGTGACAGGCGCTCAGCGTCCGGGTTGGGCGCACCGTGTTGTGACACCAGAGTCTACAGCAGCAGTTGAAGCCACTGAAATGCGGAACAACCCTGTGATTATGGATGAAATAGCCGCAGATTTGAAGATTAGCCATGGCTCAGCACATCCCATCATTCATGAAGTACTTCAGTTTCACAAAGTGTTTGCAAGGTGGATGCTACAAAAATTTAATGCAGAACTAAAAGAACGACGCGCTGAAGTCTGTGAAGAGGTTCTGCGGAGCTTTGAAACACAGGGTGATGACTTCTTCGCCAAAACCGTTATAGCAGACGAAACCTGGGTGCACTTACACCTACCCGATACAAAGACAGCAAGCAAGAAATGCGCCATCCTCCGGACGCAGCTATCTGTAGGGAAGGTTTTGCTGAATTTCTTTTGGGGTGAATGACGGGCAGTCTTGGAACATTACACGAACAGGGGAAACTCCATCACCAGTGTGTTATATGCCAATACTTTAAAGAATCAGTTTAGACCTGCAATAAGGCCAAGGTGACGTGGACTTTTGGCTACAGGTGTCGTTCTGCAACATAACAGTTCTCTGACTTTACTGCCCTTGCAACACTTGCAACCATCGATGACCTGCACTTTGATATTCCGGCACATCCACCATACTCATAAGGCATCGCACTGAGTGATTAATTTCTATTCATATTTCGCACCAATGGCATAAGAGTGGCACTATTAGCGTCATTATGACGATGCAAATCAGGTTTGTCTTCAATAAAGTTGTAACGATCGTGAGCCTTAGTTATCTTTGAGACTGCACGTGGTGTGTTTGGCTTATGGCTTCGTCGCATCGCATTCCATCTGCAGCATCAATCTGAGCAGCAGGTGGCACCGCAGTGACACAATGAATTGTAACAAATTGAAACGTCCCCTTTGAAAAATTCAGAATGACAGTGATGGAAAACTCTTACGTTATTTGATACAGAAACAGCTGAGCAAACTGAACGTACTCAGACAGTTCTCTCTTTACCTATTGTGATCATCACTAAACTGACACACAATATTTTTTTTAGCGCAACGCAATCTGACTTTCAATAATCCCTACAAAGAATGGCTCTGACTAACAATAACCTATACCTTTCATGAATCACTTACCTCATAAAAATCTTCGTTACTCGAACTACTGCAATATAGCGAGCACCAATACTGCCAGCTAAATAAAAGATGCTGACTATTGAAGGCACTAACTACTGATTGGCATAGTTAGCAAATGAAAGATTTTGATGGAAACAAACAATGTATTTACGTTAATAGTGTTCAAAAGTCATAATATATATACAAATTTGTGACATTCAATTAAACAAATTTCCTTTTTCTGACGGACACACGTCCAGATCGTCCGCTCAAAACTCTGGCATTTCTCTCCCCACATCCACCACCGCTGGCGGCTCACCTTCAACAGCCCAACGCTACGCGCTGTTCACATCCAACTGCCCAGCACTACACAAGTGAATATTCCAAAAACGTCAACCAGCTACTGACTACACACAGCACAGTCAGGGATTTTCATACAGAGCGCTACGTGGTGTTATCAACAAAAAATCCTAAACAGCGTACTTACAAAATTGGTTACCTCAAGGACAGCTCCGAGCCAGGCGCCCTGTACCGTGCATTATGCTCACCCCAAACCACCGCCATTTGTGACTTCAATTGTGTCAAGCGATAGGTCATTAGATGGCAGGGTGGAGGTCTGATGAAACCTGGTTCTACCTTGGTGCCTGTGATGGTCGTTTGTCGTCTAGGAGGCCAGTTGAGGGCCTGCAATCAGCCTGTCTGCGTGCTATACACACTGGACATGGAGTTATGGTCTGGGGCACGATTTCGTATGTCAGTAGGAGCACTCTCTTGGTTACCCCTAGCACTATGACAGCAAATTTGTACTTAAAACAGCCCAGTGAAGTTTTGTGAACTCCTCTCGGTTGCACAGAGTTGTGTGAGTCCCTGCATTCTCATGGAGAAGACGTTCGTTTGCATTTTTGTGGCGACGAACACGCTTAAGTCACCTCGAATGAGAGTGTCCGCACGTTATAAAATGGATCTGACCACTATGGTACTTAACTTCTGAGGTCATCAGTCCACTAGAACTTAGAACTACTTAAACCTAACTAACCTAAGGACATCTTACATCTTTGTACTTCAATCTGGCGATTCGACCTGTTGTGCTGGCATTCACTAACAGCATGCAACAGGGTGTTTTCCAGCAGTATAACGATCACCCACATACCGCTGTTGTAACCGAACATGCTCTGCAGTGTGTCGACATGTCTCCTTGGCTTGCTCCATCATCAGATCTGTCTACAGTCCAACATGTGTGGGACATCATCGGACGACAACTCCAGTGTTATCCACAACTGGCATTAACCGTCCCTGTATTTCTGGCCGACTACAAAAGGCGTGGAACTTCATGCCACAAACTAACATCCGGCACGACAAAACACATGCTCGTTTGCATGCTTACATTCAACACTCTGGCGGTTACACAGATTATTAATATAGCAGCATTTCACATTCGCAATGACTTACCTCGCGCTTACATCATCCTGTGACTTGTAGTGTTAATCGCTTAAATATGTTGTCCAGACAAATGTATTAGCGAAATTTCATTACTCTACATTAATCACGTTTTGCTGCTGCGATTTTTTTCTATCAGTGTATTAAGAGATTCCTGGAACAAACCCCCCTTTTCTCATATAATCTGCATTGAGTTAGGGAACACAATTATTGCCAAACACAGTTTGCTTTATTCATACACTACATCCTGCAAACTACTAATGCAGCTGAACAGGTAGATTTCGTCTTCCTAGTGAAAGGTGTTAATTACAATCGGAGATCACCCACATATTCTGTTTTGCATAGCTTCGTTTCGTGAAGAATCTTTGAAATTATATCTGCGGCACATTAATCGACTTTCGGTTAATTCGGCTGCTTCGGCTACGCGAGTGTATCCGCCTGGGGTCTTTGAGGCGAGAATGGCTTTGGGCGATGTCTCTCGAGGGCGTAGTCTCCACACACGACTTGCCTCTTTTGAAGGAATGCAACGGCTTCTGCTTTAGTCTATTCCGTTTGCGCTGCTCTGGGGTGACGGTGCGTTTTGCTCGTGTGTGATATGGTGCGCCAACGAGCGAGGCTGCCTTGACATACAGCACTGAGAAAAAGAGAGGAAGTCATGTATGGCAGCCGTCACGTGCTTCTATGCACCTCCACTGCAGCACAACATAATGTGTTTCTTTACTTAACGACCTCGTGAGCTATACTGGAACTGTGTGGTTCCTTGAGGCAAAGTTATCGAGTGAATAGCAGAGTGTCGTTCGTGCTTACAATCATTGTACGGTAGATCACGTTTTACGAAATTTAATCGCTGACTGCAAATTCCAGGAAAACAGCTGTATGAGGTGTACACTGATAAGCCAAAACATTATGACCACTGCCCTCCACGAGATTGGATGTCACCTGGTGGCATTGCGAGAACGTGACACGGTAAGGAAAGTTTATAAGCGGATTATCTACATCTGCATCTACATATATACTCCGCTAGCCACCAAGCGGTGTGTGGCGCAGGGCACAATTCGCGAGAAAAGTCATATTCCCCCTCCCCCTCTGTTCCACTCGCGGATCGCGCGAGAGAAAAGCGACTGTCTGTACTCCTCAGTACGAGCAGTACGAGCTCTAATTTTCCTTATCTTTGAATGGTGATCATTGGGAAATTTGCAAAAATGGCTCAAATGGCTCTGAGCACTATGGGACTTAACTTCTGAGGTCATCAGTCCCCTAGAACTTAGAACTACTTAAACCTGACTAACCTAAGGACATCACACACATCCATGCCCGAGGCAAGATTCGAACTTGCGACCGTAGCGGTCGCGTGGTTCCAGACTGTAGCGCCTAGAACCGCTCGGCCACCCCTGCCGGCGGGAAATTTGCAAGTTGGTGGTAATAATATATGCGCTACATCCTCGGTGAAGGTCGGATTTCGGAATTTAGTGAGCAGCCCCTTCCGTTTAGCGCGACGTCTATCTGCATGTGTGTCCCACTTCAAACTTTCTATGAGATTTGTAACGCTCTCGCGATGGCTAAATGTACCAGTCACGAATCTTGCCGCTCTTCTTTGGACCTTCTCAATCTCTTGAATCAGACACAACAGGTAAGTGTCCCATACAGACGAACAATACTCTAAGACTGGACGAACTAACGTATTGTAAGCTATTTCCTTTGTTGAAGGACTGCATCGCTTCAGGATTCTACCAAAAAACCGCACTCTAGAGTTTGCCTTACCCGTTACTTGTGTAATCTGATCATTCCATTTGACATCATTTCGAATACTCACACCCAGATACTTTACGGGCGTTACCGCTTCCAAAGGCTCGGCATTTATTTTGTACTCGTACATTAATGGGAATCTTCGCCTTGTTAAACGCACTAGGTTACACTTACTAATATTGAGAGATAACTGCCAGTCAATACACCACGCATTTATTTTCTGCAAATCCTCATTGATTTGTTGACAACTTTCGTGTGATACTACTTTCTGTAGACTACAGCATCATCGGCAAACAGTCTAATGCCGCTGTCAATAACATCAACAAGATCGTTTACGTAAATCGTAAAAAGCAGCGGACCTATTACGCTGCCCTGGGGCACACCTGAAGTTACGCTTGTTTCTGTTTAAGTCACCCCGTTCAGGACGACATACTGCTCCCTGTCTGTTAGAAAACCTTCTATCCAACCGCTTATGTCATCGGATAGACCGTAAGCGCGCACTGTTTTGAGCAAGCGACAGTGCGGAACTGAGTCGAACGCCTTTAGAAAGTCGAGAAATATGGCATCAACCTGGGAGCCGGTATCTAGAGGCTGTTGTATATCATGAACAAAGAGGGCCAGCTGTATTTCGCATGACTGCTGTTTCATAAAACCGTGCTGGTTTCTGCAGATGAGCTTCTCAGAGTCTAGAAAGGTCATTATGTCTGAACACAAAATATGTTCCATGATTCTACAACAATCCGATGTCAGTGAAATTGGCCGGTATTATGTGCATCCGATTTTCTATCCTTTTTATAGATTGCTATAACCTGGGCCTCCTTCCAGCCCCGTGGAACTTTCCGCTGTTCCAATGATCTCTGATAGATGATGGATAACAATGGTGCTATATTTGTAGCACAGACAACATATAATCTTACGGGGCCAGATGTCTTCCTGGCGTCTAAGGATCCTAACTGTTTTACAATCCCAGATACACTAAACACTATGTCAGCCATCCTTGCGTTTGTTCGATAATTGAAAGGGGGAATGGTGCTGCAGTCCTCTACCGTAAACGAGTTTTTGAAAGCTAGGTTTAGACTTTCAGTCTTCTATTTATCATCATCAGTTACATTACCCGTACTGTCAGCAAGAGAAGGTATTGAATTATTTGTATCAAAGGCGGATAGGGAATTATTCGAGCGACGACACGTTCCGCAAATGGGGGAATCTACTGACACAAAGCGACTTTCAAGAAGGTACTATTGTTATTACTCAGAGCCCGGGAACGAGTATCCCGAAAACGGCATAACCGGTCTAATGTTCACGTTCTACTGTATTGAGCATCTATGGAAAGTGTTAGAACGAGAGAGAAGCTACCACTTGGCGAAAATGGTTGGACGTTCACGACCTTTCACAGAACTTGGTATTTGGAGGCTTCTTTGCTCTGTAAAGCAGGATAGGTGGCGATCTGTGGCATCTCTGCTGAAAGAGTACAATGGTGGTGCACACATTAAGTGTTTCAGAGCACACCGTTCACCGTACGTTGATGAACACAGGGCTCTGCAGCAGACGGCCCTTACATCTTCACATGTTAACTCAACGACATCGTCAATTAGGTAGGATTACAGTGAACACGGGACCATTAGAATTCGACTATCGATCAATCGAAACGTTTCGCCTCGTCGGATGTATCACGTTTCTGCTACACCGGGTCAAAGGCGTCATCCACGCGAACGATGTCCCGAAATGCGCACCGCACTAAGGACGCAGGCTGGTGGATGCAGTATTACGCTATGGGAGACATTCTGCTGTGCTCACTTGGGATCTGTGGTAGTAATCGAAGAAACGCTGACATCTGTGGACCACATGTCTCTCTTCATGGTTGATGTCTTCCCTGCCGGTGATGTCATCTTCAAGCAGGACAATTGTCCGTGTCTCAAAGCCAGAACCGTTCTACAGTGGTTTAAGGAGAATGGTAGTGTACTCACGTTGATGTTACGTCCACGAAATCCGCATGATGTTAATCCCAAATTACACCAGCCAGCGGCCCGCTGTTTAAGGAAGTTACATGACTTGTGCATGGACATCTGGTATGACATATTTACAAAAATCTACAAACAAACTGTCGAATCCATGATAGGCAGAATGAGTGACTTATTAGGTTCCAAAGGTGGACCAACAAGTTATGAAGCAGGTTGTTATAGTGTTCTGGTTCGTCAATGTAAATCTACTAACTAATAGTGACGTATGAAAATTAGTGCCGGCCCGGAATTCGAACCCAGATCGTCCACTTACTACTAGCGGCCGCTTAAACCATTTCGGCTGCCCGCAAACGCTCTCCCCATCGACTCAAACTTCCATATGTCACACTGTCTACATCTTTATATCGTAGTCTTCTAAATATAACCATGTAGACAGTGTGACATGTGAAAGTTTCGATCAGACAGGGGAGCGTACACGGACAGAAGAAGTAGTTAATGTGACTGCTCATGATGACAGGGAAATTTGGGTTCGAGTCGCGGTCCGGCACTAATTTTCATACGTCATTATTGATTAGTAGTTCTATACCTAATAAAGCTGATGTCATGGAATTCGTAATCAGCGAATAAATTTCGAAGTACTTCGTGCAGCTGTGGAACGTCAACATTGTCTGTTCTTTCAGACGTGCATGAAAGATCACGATTTCTTTACGTGCTGTATCTATTACGTGTTCAGGTTTAGCAAGCCAATACTCATTCATCAAAATGTTTTACATGTCATATGTTTTTAATTTCAAATCCACGTTGTGAAGCAGTTCTTTGTACGACTTTACCGAGGACGCACCATAAATCAGGTAACATCAATCTGAATGTTCTGTGTAAAATGCTTGTGCTTTTTGACATCGAATGATATTCCTCAAGCTAGAACAAAATCTTATGTTTTTGTCGCTATTTCGTTCCTTTTCCCTTTAATAATATTATTAAACGACTTTTACAAGAAAGTGGCACTGAATACTCATGAGGCTTGCACTGATGCCCGATGCAGAGGTAACTGTTGTTGTTGTGTGGTCTTCAGTCCAGAGACTGGTTTGATGGAGCTCCCATGCTACTCTATCCTGTGCAAGCTTCTTAATCTCCCAGTACCTACTGCAACCTACATCCTTCTGAATCTGCTTAGTGTATTCATCTCTTGGTCTCCTTCTACGATTTTTACCCTCCATGCTGCCCTCCAAAATTAAATTGGTGATCCCTTGATGCCTCAGAACATGTCCTACCAACCGATCCCTTCTTCTGGTCAAGTTGTGCCACAAATTTCTCTTCTCTCCAGTTCTATTCAATTCCTCCTCATTAGTCATGTGATCTACACATCTAATCTTCAGCATTCTTCTGTAGCACCACATTTCGAAAGCTTCTATTCTCTTCTTGTCTAAACTATTTATCGTCCACGTTCCACTTCCATACATGGCTACACTCCATACAAATACTTTCAGAAACCACTTCCTGACACTTAAATCTATACTCGATGTTAACAAATTTCTCTTCTTAAGAAACGCTTTCCTTCCCATTGCCAGTCTACTTTTTATATCCTCTCTGCTTCCCCCATCATCAGTTATTTTGCTCCCCAAATAGCAAAACTCATTTACTACTCGAAGCGTCTGATTTCGTAATCTAATTCCCGCAGCATCACCCGATTCAATTCGACTACATTCCATTATCCACGTTTTGCTTTTGTTGATGTTCATCTTATATCCTCCTTTCAAGACACTGCCCATTCTGTTCAGCTACTCTTCCAAGCCCCTTGCCGTCTCTGACAGAATTACAATATCATCGGCGAACCTCAAAGTTTTTATTTCCTCTCCATGGTTTTTAATTCCTACTCCGAATTTTTCTTTTGTTTTCTTTACTGCTTGCTCAATATACAGATTGAATAACATTGGGGGTAGGCTGCAACCCTGTTTCACTCCCTTCCCGCCACTGCTTCCCCTTCATGCTCCTCGACTCTTTTATTAGAACTAGAGAACTATTATCGTGTTTTAATCCGGTCGATAGTTCAACTGGAACCACTTATGCTTCGAGTAATTTATTCAAATATCAAGCATTTCTTAGTGTTTGTAAATTATTTTGAAATCACCGAAGGTAAATTTGTGTCATGAGTTCCAAGACAACCGCTGTATCGTCGTCTCGTTACTGTGCTCTGTGACGTCGCTAAATTACTAGGTTACCATAATCAATAGCAGATCATTTCGAACGCCAAGAGAATTTCCGTTACGTTATATATGCGTGCCTATAATGAATTATTCCTGAGGATAGTCAGATGGCGTAATAATTTCATTTCCGCTGGGCTTTATTTTATTCATTTATTTTACCTGATCTGTTTATGGAGGTCAGGCCTTCTGTGACATCGAACCACGGTTTCACACATGTAGAACCTTTTTTACATCATAATTATAAGACTTTAATTACACGATTTGAATGTCTGTAGAGACAATGTGAATAAATAATACTGACTAGGAATTAATGAATTTAACACTGACAGTACTTCCACTACTGCTGCAGCTTCCATTAATAATAGTGATAATAATAATAATAATGAGAGTAACAACAATAATGGTAGTGGGAGATATTTTCATATCTAAATGCAAAATCAGTAAACCTTAAGACAGCTATCGAGAATAGCAGTATCGATCTGTGTGCAGTGTCAAATTGAGCACATGCTCAACCCATCCAAAACCCAAGCGGTACTGGTTGATCATTCTAGGTTCATTAGCCCAAAAGATTGGGATTTCCGTCCATCTTTAATCTTGAATGAGACAAATACCAACTTCTCTCCCTAAGCAAAGAGTGTAGGAGTAATATTACATGAAAATCTAAAGTGCACTAAACACATAACTGCAATGTACACTAAGATATCAGCTTCTCTATGTACTACAAAAATATGAGAATCTCTCCCCTCTTGACCTGATTGTTTTCATAATTTATGGGCGTGCAAAATAGATGTTTTCTGGTGTACGGAACTCTGGGGAAGGAAAGGAGAATACTGGGAAACGAAGATTTGGTTCGAAAGAACGAATGCGTACGGGCACAGTGGTAGTCATCATTGTTGCTTCAGTAGAAATGCGACTAAATGTTTTCTGAAGTTGGAGGTGTTATTCAGTTCTCTAATATGAGTCAGGAGGCTATTCCAGGGTCGGGTTCCTGCTACTGAGAAGGGCTTCGGGAAAGTGGCTGAATGATGGAATGGGACAGAAATAATTTTGCTCTAATGGGACCAGGAGTTTCTGCCATGTTGTAAAGACAAGAGCGTTAAAGTTGAGGAGAAATATGAGGAACAGAGTACGTTGATAAGGCAGAGGGTATGGAAATCTCAGCTTGTCGTCACGCAGCCAGGATAGCTGTGCATATGGTGATGAAACACCACAGATATAACGAAGACAGGCATTCGTAAACGGTTCCAGGCGCTATTGAGCTTTCTTGAGAAAGGCCTTGCAATAACTGAGAGTATAAGTGTTTCTACAAGTTCCTTTTTCTGGCTCCTTTTCAGATCAAGAGGGGAGAGATTCTCATATTTTTGTAGTTCATGGAGAGAAGCTGATATCTTAGTGTACATTGCAGTTATGTGCTTAGTGCACTTTAGATTTTCATGTAATATTACTCCTACACTCTTTGCTTAGGGAGAGAAGTTCGTGTTTGTCTCATTCAAGATTAAAGATGGACGGAAATCCCAATCCCAATCGTAATGAATCACAGTTCCCTTTAAATGTGGACAGATTTAAGAGAAAGAACTTGATATTGTCTGCTATGAAGATTAGTGACGATCAGATTATTGTCTGTTGTGGAAGATGTAATTATGACGGCAATGAAAATAAACGGAGGTGCGCAGGTATAACAGAGAACTTCTTTGTTGAATTCCAAGAAATGAAGAATGACCTAGACAAATACCTAAAACAAGTTGTTTGAAAGCAGTCAGAAAACTTACAGGAGCAAAACAGATGCATGTCGCTGGAGATCATACTGCACGGGAAAGTCTGGAGAAGTTCTTCATTATCAGTAAGTGTGCAATAGGTGACGATGGCTTTGATAATTGCTGAAGTATTGATTACAAGGTGAAAGACGAAGACCTGTTGCCGACAATGTTTCGCGACTAATCACTGCAAAAAGCCATGGAACTCTCGAGTCATGCTCAACAGACGTGCGTGGTTAGGTCAGGATGAACGTTGTCCAGTTCAACGAGCGCTTCGCAGGTGTCACTCACCCGCCTTGGAAAGTTACGTGCGGTATGCTTGTCTAACACAGAGGCGACAGGCTGGCTTTCTCACACCATCTGCTGACTGGCAGTTGAGCGTGACTTTGCTCCAGCCACCTGGTATTTGCACAGCACGACAAGAATAATTCAGCTTCCAGCTTACTGCCTTAAGTGAAATTCTACTCAATACCACAGTACACAGTTCTACACTACTGGTCATTAAAATTGCTACACCAAGAAGAAATGCAGATGATAAACGGGTATTCATTGGACAAATATATTATACTAGAACCGACACGTGATTACATTTTCACGGATTTGGGTGCACAGATCCCGAGAAGTCAGTACCCAGAACCACCACCTCTGGCGGTAATAATGGCCGTGATACGCCTGGGCATTGAGTGAAACAGAGCTTATATGTCGTGTACAGGTACAGCTGCCCATGCAGCTACCACACGATACCACAGTTCATCAAGAGTAGTGACTGGCGTCTTGTGACAAGCCAGTTGCTCGGCCACCATTGACCAGACGTTTTCAATTGGTGAGAGATCTGGAGAATGTGCTGGCCAGGGCAGCAGTCGAACATTTCCTGTATCCAGAAAGCCCCTACTGGACCTGCAACATGCGATCATGCATTATCCTGCTGAAATGTAGGGTTTCGCAGGGATCGAATGAAGGGTAGAGCCACGGGTCGTAAGACATCTGAAATGTAACGTCCACTGTTCAAAGTGTCGTCAATGCGAACGAGAGGTGACCGAGACGTGTAACCAGTGGCACCCCGTATCATCACGCCGGGTGATACGCCAGTATGGCGATGACGAATACACGCTTCCAATATGCGTTCACCACGATGTCGCCAAACACGGATGCGACCGTCATGATGCTTGAAACAGAACCTGGATTCATCCGAAAAAATGACGTTTTGCCATTCGTGCACCCAGGTACGACGTAGAGTACACCATCGCAGGCGCTCCTGTCTGTGATGCAGCGTCAAGGGTAACCGCAGCCACGGTCTCCGAGCTGATAGTCCATGCTGCTGCAAACGTCGTCGAACTGTTCGTGCAGATGGTTGTTGTCTTGCAAATGTCCACATCTGTTGACTCAGGGATCGAGACGTGGCTACACGATCCGTTACTGCCTTGCGGATAAGATGCCTGTCATCTCGACTGCTAGTGATACGAAGCCGTTGGGATCCAGCACGGCGTTCCGTATTACCCTCCTGAAACCACGGATTCCATATTCTGCTGACAGTCATTGGATCTCGACCAACGCGAGCAGCAATGTTGCGATTCGATAAACCGCAATCGCGATAGGCTACAATCCGACCTTTATCGGAAACGTGATGGTACGCATTTCTCCTCCTTGCACGAGGCATCAAAACAACGTTTCACCAGGCAACGCCGGTCAACTGCTGTTTGTGTATGAGAAATCGGTTGGAAACTTTCCTGATGTCAGCACGTTGTAGGTGTCGCCACCGGCGCCAACCTTGTGTGAATGCTCTGAAAAGCTAATCAATTGCATATCACAGCACCTTCTTCCTGTCGGTTAAATTTCGCGTCTGTAGCACGTCATCATCGTGGTGTACCAATTTAAATGGCCAGTAGTGTATGTTTTTAATTTTTTTGCAATAATTACATAGGTATTTTTCAGTTTCTAATAAAATGGTTGAATAATAAAATATGAATATCTCAGCACTAAAATTAAGTACTTCTTTACTTCCTCGACGAAGATACTGTTGCACGTGGCTTTACGAGTGGTAGGACTCTATGAAACGACATTATGCCACGTGTATACGTCTTTATTTCTTTATTGCTTTATTCTGTACGTGGTGTTCTGCTTGTTCATTATTATTGATAATTTCCATTATTATGTAATTCACGTAACATGTCAGCGTTGTGGAGTCGAAATGCTCCAACAGTAAAAGAGGAGCAAAGACCGGCGTCTGACGCTCTACATACGACTATACAGGATGCACAAAAAAAGTTGCTTATATTTTTGTGCATGTTAGGGTTTATAACTTCATTTGTCCAACATCATATACAGCAGCGCAATCGATATTATGCATGTTGGGACAATTCAATGTGGGCTCCATTTCAGGCTTGACAGATATCGAAACGGTACTCCACTTCTCGCCACAAGTTCATAAGCTTGACAGGTGTTATGGTCTCTACTGCAGCTTAGACCCATTGTATAAAATCTACCAGATCTCGAATCTTTGATCTGTTAAAAATCATCTTGACAAACCGCCATCCGCTGAAATACAGCAGAGTCAGATCGGGAGACAGTAGGCGCCAGGCAATAAGACCCCTCCTTGCGAACCAATGCTGGGGAAACGTCTCATAGAGGAATGGGCTGACATCAGCATGATAGTGGGATCGGGCTGGAAAATGACGTCGGGAGGCATCTGTGGAACTGCACAGTCCGCCAACATGTCGAGATAGGTGTGACATTGTCAGTAGGGTGTCTGTATGTTGGAAGCGCTATAGACTGTGTTAATATCACTGGCAGCACTCTGCGCCCTCGGCAAGAGATTCTGTGGCTGGACGGATTAGCAGTTAGCGAGTGGATAGAGACATGTATGGACATGTTCTTCTTAGTGGAGACTCTGTGTTGGTAGGACATGAATTGTAAAGTGACATGCAAGGAAACGTAAAATGAGAATGGATGTTGTTGGTAGTGTTTGGGTTGCGGAATTATTGACAACTACATAATTTTAAGAACTGGATGTCACATGAAAAAGACCCATTAAATAATAATTTTACGATACACGTTCTTAAAAACGAGCACTTGGAAAGGAAAGAACAATAAGAAGGAGAAAGGAATTAAAACAAGAACTGCATACATAATTTTCTTTTCAAGAACTTAGTAATTTTTTTGGTAGAATAAGTTGCTGTGGTGCACCACTCTAGTGTTAAGATGTGACATAGAACCAGTGCATTTCACATGGGGGATAGTATAGATCTTGTTCCTTGTGCTGGCGTGTTGCATATTTTTCATGATCACAGACGCACACATGCTATTGTAAGCTTATACATCTATTTCCCTTATCTGCATTGCTGACTTTACTGTAATATTTTTTCTGCTTCTGCTTCGTCGTGTTTATGTATAAGTTAGTGCATTTTCTGCTGCTGTTGGTCAGGCAATGTCCTACTGAATTTTACTTTGTATCAACATGCTAAGCCAGTTTTACCACAGATTAATTTTTCTTGTTTGCTGCATATTTCGTTATATTAGTTGTAATGTTGCATTTACTTTGCTAATTTGGATAAGCTGCTGCTTGCTTTGCCAATTTGCATTTTTGTCATTGTCGTTTGTGTTAATTTCTTTGTGCTGCTGCATTGCCCCGTTCTCTAGTTTATGTATCTGGGGTCAGTAAATTTAAATTAGCTTAAGAGGGGGCATGCTATATAAGAAAATGAGTTGTGATGAGTTGGGGAGAAATGCATTGAGGAGCTATAAGGGAAAGGTCTGGTAAAAAAGTATTGTATAATTAGGAACAATTATTCTGAAAGAGGAGATGAACAGATGTAAGTAGGGTACAGTTACAACAGGCTTACGTAGGATTTTCTTGGAAAGGAATGATGAGGTAAGAAAAATATGGAAGTATAAACACTGATTGAAAGTATAAATACAGAAAGCATGCTTGCATAGGACTTTTTGTGGAAACAACTGTTGAAGTAAGAGAGGTCTGCGAGAATTAAATGAAGTTTTGCTTGGAAATGAAGTAGTTTTCGATGAAAGTAAAGCAGGTATGCGCATGAAGTATATTATTAAAAAAGAGGAAAATGAAGAGATTTTCTGTTGGGGCATTCATGTTTACTGTAATGAGATGCACGAGCTCGGCTATCCCATTCACACAGAAAGCAGCAATATTTAGTATACCCAAACTGCATACCTAATAGAATTGCAACCACTTTGAAGTCACCACATATCTGCCATTGAGAATCATTATACTTGATGGCTTCTAGTAAAATTTTCATGTTTTAGCATGACTCTTTCATATGCACACTATGCCCAACTGTAATAGAAGGAAGCAATATGTAAAATCACTGCTTTTAAGCTCAACTTCGATGAATCAATAAAGAGTCTGTATTCATCAGTGTTTTAATTAATTCTGAGATCCTTCATTAGACCATTTATGTCGACACATGCCACAAGACTGTCTTGCATGTTAACAAAAGGAGTGAATTGTTGCCCTCTTCTGTGGCAGAATGAAGCATTTACGTTGCTTTCCAGAAAATTGCGCTGCTGCAATCTTGATGCTAAAATCTCAGCCTTAGCTTTAGAGAACTTCAAATCTCTAATGAGATCACTGAACTCAGTTTGAGACGATCTTTGTGGATCATCGGTTGGTGATATATTTGGAAGAAGCTCTGGATCTTGTGGTGTACACGGTTCAGAACATTCGGAATCCTCATCAGAAGTAATCTCGTACTCTGTCGGTAGTTCAGGTATTGGTAGTCCTTCCCCATGTAGAACTGGACGTATGGCAGATGGTATATTAGGATGGATCACTGTCCGCTTCTTCTTCTTAGATATTCGCTTCTTGATAGTAGGAACCATACAAAAGTAGCAGTCACTGACGTGGTTAGTTGGCTCATGCCAGATCATGGGCACTGCAAAGGGCATTGAACGTCCTTTCCCATATATCCAATTCCTGAGGTTGCTGGCACAAATGTTGCAGATCACATATGGGGCCCAGGGTTTATCCTGGTCACCTATTTTGTACCCAAAATAACAACTGTAAGCGTTTTTAATCAATCGAGTTATTTGCTGTTTTTGTGAAGCAAATGTCACTCATCCACACACACACAGCAAAATGTGTCAGCACTGCTAACACAAACTCTTGGTATTTTTGTTCACTTCACTAGCAGTCAACTTGAATAACTGGTAGTTAATCTGCAAACAAATGTGCAAAAATTATTATATGCATTAATAAAGTCACTGAAGCTGAAGAGGGGGGAGACGAAAAGATCACTAAAATTGGTATCAAAATCTTTATATCCAAAATATTGCACACAAGTAATACGAGGGACAATAATATAATCCATTGTTACTAGTTATTGTGACTTTGACACACCATTATAATATTTGATTTTAAGCTTAACATAAAAATTCGTTTAGAATTATCTCACCATAATAAACAGTGTAAAATGAAAACTAGAGCTAATTTTGAATTGTCTTTGTGATATTCGCGATCAGCACATTAGAACTGATAGGAATTCGCTATTTTCATTCGATTTACATTTTCATTGTTGCACAGTTTTATCAATGCTAGAGCCGGTAATACGTGGCACCAACATGGCCTCCTCTGGGTTACTAATCGTTTGTTTAGAAGGAGGGATTTTGGTCTGCAGCTTAATGAGGTCATTGATAAGAGCAGACATGGTCATTTAATTTGCTATGTGCGATTTGCTGATGACAAAAATAACAAAATGATGGAAGATCTTCATTTTTACAATGAAATATAAGCAGGTACGACAGGCAAAGATTTATTCGAAATAGTGGACAATATCGTGACAGAAAATCGAATTAAATGGGCACACTGTGACGGTGTGTGTACTGATGGTGCGCGATCCATGTCGGGGCGTTAGAGCGGTCCACAAGCACTTATCCGCGGCCAAGCTCGTGATGATATGCTGACCCATTGCATTACCCCGCACTTGCTTCGCAGCATTTGAGCGTTCATCTGAATCAAGTACTGCGAACTGTCATAACTGTGGCGATCCTTATTGAAGCTTGTAGACAACAATGAAATGAAATGAGCGTATGGCGTGGTTGGCCGGAAGGCCCCATCCGGGGAAGTTCGGGCGCCAAGTGCAAGTCTTATTTCAGTTGATGCCCCATTGAGGATGAAAGGATGATGAAGACAACACAACATCCAGTCCCCGGGCGGAGAAAATCCCCAACCCGGCCGTGAATCGAAGTCGCTTGCATGGGAGACGAGCACGTTACCATCTTTTCTTTAAAAAAATCTCATTTTGATCGTTGTGTTTGTTCGGGGCGGACATCCTATTATGCATGTTAAAGTTCATAGTTAATCTATTCACTCAGTTTTTTTATTACAGAGGGCAGCTATGCCTCTGACCAAACACGCTGAGCTTCAGTGCCGGCCCACCCAGTTAAGCAGGCGGACCAGCTTTTACAGAAATGTGTCACGATACGGAGGCTGAACATACATATCCCTTATAGTATATCAGTGCTCCTTGGATTTCCAGCGGAAGTGTGTAATCGCGCATTTTTGAACTTAGGCAATAAGTCCGTTCTTACCTGGAAGCAGAAAATCATATCAGTGTTAGCAATAGGTGCTTTCTAGATACTAAATTTCTATTAAAGGTCACGTACTTTGTAATGCATTTGAGAAGTTAAGTTCACTGAATACGTCTCTGCAAGGAAGTGAAACCCATTTCATTCAGCTTATTGACAAAATTTCAGCTTTCGAAAAGAAGATTGTTCTTTGGAAGAGAAACATGAACGACAGAGGAGAGCTGGGCTACCGTCCGTGTGTGTAGCATTTTATAAACATTGAGACAGTCGTTACGACAGAATTTTTTTCTATAATTGTAGGACATTCATCGGAACTTCATGTTCACTTTGAAAAATATTTTCCTGAAGTGTGCGATAGGTTTCAGTGAGTTCAATAGACCTTCATTAATGATTCTCCTTCTGAGTTCAGTACTACGGAAGAAGAAGGGTTGATAGAACTTTCATCAGATTCTTTATTAATAGTGAAATTTTTATCAATGACATTGCCAACATTTTGGTATGCAGTAAGAAAAGAATTTCCAAGCTGAATCGAGAAAGCACTGAACGTATTAATTTCTTTTTCAACCTGCTATTTTGCGAGAGTGGAGTTTCGACAGTGTCAGTCATTAAAACCAAGTACAGGTCAAGATTTTCTGTGCAGAGGGAAATGAGGGTAGATGAATCTCATTTGATGACAAGATTTCACAAGTTGTGTTACAAGAAGCAAGCTCAGCTGTCACATTGAGGTGAGTACTATTTTATTCGCAAATTTTTATATTAGTTATTTTGGCGTTTACAAGATATACTACAGGGAAGCCACGTAAGCAACATAATTGGTCAGGGGAGCCACGAACTATGAAATGTTGAAAACCATGGCAATAATGCGATGACATCCAGAAGTTTGAGTTAAATTTTCTCCGTTTGTGTCGAAACTGATCAACTCGAAAGAAATTTAAAGCTTCATGTATATCAGGCAGCTTCACACTGAATCGATACATTTTTTTGAGCACTTCAACCACGTCATAATCAGAATTTGATGAGATTGCATAAAATCAGTTATACCACTTGATCCTGTCCTGTTATTAGGAAATATTAAGTAAGTCGTGAGGAGTATTAAGCCGGACAGAGATTGGCAGTTAAGCAAATCTAAGACAAACTGCCAGTAATAGCAGCTGTTTACATAATTTGCTTGCTCTCACTGTGCGGCCTCAAGGTGCAGAATCTCAAGCAGCGGGAAAATTTTTGCCAAAGGAATGGGTTTGCAAAGTAGACTCCCCAATCACTCACGAATCTCTCTCTCTCTGTCTCTCTCTCTCTCTCTGTCTCTCTCTCTCTCTGCCTCTCTCTCTCCTACATACAAGGCTATCGAAGCTGTTGTGATATTTGTGTTTAATGTGGCAACTGTGTCGACGTAATTAGGACTAAGCAGAAGAACTAATTCTGCAAACATCTGCATGCTGTTTTCACCAGCTCAATCATTGTGGCAGCTTATTTAGATGGTCTTTTGTCATGCGTGAGTTAAAAGTTACTGTTGTCGAGGCATTAAGATTTCTGTGGAGGACACTGTATCACGACTAGCGACAGTTCGGTACCTGTATCTACACTGATATTTGGCCAATTCTTCGTATGATAAAACACTGATATTTTGGAAACAGCAGGCACAAACGAGCGAAGAAGTTAATGTTATTCCCAACTAGGCAACTGTATTATTTCGTGAGGTATCCCAGTGAACAACGCTTTTCTGTTTTGCTCTTTCTTTGAGTCTACAAGCAATAATACAAAAAGGTTATTAACGCTGTATCTAAAAATACTGTTATTTTGTTTCCTGTTGTTGTTATTGTAATAACCATCGGTTCGAAGGGTTGAATAAATTAGGCGAAGTCAAACGAAAACGAGTCAGATGGAAAAAGTAAGAAAACTATTTATTATTTCAAAAGTAATCTCCATAATTATTCATACATTTATCCCGTTGTGAGACAAGATGGTCAATGCCTTCCTCGGGAAATGTTTCCGGTTGCGTAAGGAACCGCGATTGTACCCAGGCGTGCACCACATCGCCCGAATCAAATCCATGGCCAACAATGTTTCTCTTCAGGGCTCAAAAAACATGGAAAACACTTATGAAGAGATCTGGACGATGTGGAGGATGCGTAATGGCTTCCCAGCGAAACTTCTGCAGCGTAGTCGAAAAAATGTTAGGAATATGTGGGCGGGCATTATCCTGCAGCAGAAAGATGCCCTCCGTGAACATTCCTGGGTGATTGTACTTGATGACGCGCTTCAGTTTTTGTAAAGTGTCCACGTACGGCTGTGCGTTTAATTGTGACTCCTTGTTCCAGAAAGTCAATGAGCAGCAGGCCCTTGCAGCAAAGAAACTGGTCATGACTTTCCCGGAACGTACGTGCACGCCTTTGGACTTTTTTGGAGGGGGTGAGTCAATTCTTGGCTCTGACGCTTGCTCTCGGCGCAAAGTGACTCAGTGTTTCTCCTCCCTCGACAGTAATGGACAGGAAACGATATTCTTCACCATGATATCGTCCCACGTGCTGCAGTGATGTCGACATTCTGTTCAACTTCTACTCCTCCGTTAGGCTGTGGGGAACCCACCGCTCACAGGTTTTCCGGAACGCAAGATGCTCTGTGATAATGACATGATCGGTATCACAACTGATGCCCCAATATGAGCCGAATGTCTTCCTATTGGCAGCATCCACCGCAGCAGTGACACAAGGGGTAATAACACCATGTATCACCAACTTCCTCTTTGTAAAACCCCAAATATGGAACCCCTAATTAAAACCCTTTGGTAGCAAAAGAAATAGCAAAATTAGTTATCCTGACATTGACGGGACCTACTGACAACAAAATTAACACTATTGCAAGTTTGACTAACAGGAATACTATGTAACTAATAACGTTTATTATGAAGAAAGGACTAAATAGAAAACTATCAGATGATACGAAACCTGAAACTTTAAATAAATAATTCAAAATTTATTCTTTACGAAGGTTAAAGCCCACACCATAAATAGATAAGAGATAACATTTATCCAAGAAGAGAGTTGTAGTCGCATCGAGCTGTAAGTTCGGTGAGACTTGAATGTAACACTGCAATGGAGATGTTAATTCAGTCCCTCTTGTAGAAGTCACATTGGAAGTAAGCCTATTGAACGCTACTAGATTGTTTCAAACCTATCTGAAGTTTTAAAATTTTTCTCATATCGACTTGACGTACTAGTCAGAATTTCGAACAGAAGTAAAATAACATTTACGGTTTACCCACACAACGGAGCAATTATTACATGTGAAAAAAAGTAAATCGTGTGATGCCTGATTAATGCTGGGACTTAGCCTTCGTGATCTGTGATTGTCACGAACATCAAAGGACACAGCAATATACCAACCGCCGACATGAACTCTATTATTAGCCTTCAGTAGGAAACAGCTACACGCGATCACGAAGAACTTACAGTTACGCCGTATTGTCGGAAGCTGTAGTCAATGTCATAGTCGCTGATGCAAATTGATTCAAGACCCTGAATGATAGATCGGTGTGTTTTCAGTGCAGGTTTAAATAATTACAAAGTTCAGTAAACTCCAATATAACCTTAATGCTTCGCGTCGGATACGTCATTTAATGGAAATTTACTGTGTAACTGTGAAATTAACTATTTCTTGAGAGAATGCAGAAGTTAAAGGTGATTTAGTGATTTTATTAACAGTGAACAGCAAGTTTACACCGAAATACGACGCTTTCTGTACGTATTTTATCTCTGGAATTACGTCGTATTAGTTGTTGAATTAACACTGTAGCGACGCATTGACGACGCTATATTAATTAATAAATCAGCATCCTCGCAAAACTAAGATGTGGCATCGGTTTGAGTGATGGACTTTATAATTCAAGATATCCTATTATCTGCGTTTGAACACTCATTTGCAAACCGGGCATAAGAACTACAGTTATCAAGTTTGCGTAAGCTTATCGGCCTGTCGCGAACACGCGAAGCATATTTGGTTAATTGTTTCAGATCAAGGGAGTTGCTGCGGTACCGAGTGATGCAGTCTCTGTGGGTTCGAAGTAAAGAAGACCGACAGACTTCTAACACCAGTACTTCAGTTTTAAACAAGGGCTGCTTACACATTGCTGCGTGCTGCTCCATCGATACGCTGATATCAGTCTATGGGAGATAGTGTCTGAAAATAATCAACCAAGCGAGGAGTTTGTTTTTAACAGTTACAGATAGGAGTCGTCGCGATCGACGGACACTGTTCCATGTCAACCAGACTGGGACAACCATCACCTTCGAGCCGACACAAATAAAACGCCACATCTTCTGAAATTAAGACGGTTATACAGTCTCTCAAAAATAAATTTTGTGGTATATCCAATATAATACCAAAGATCTGTCCCCATATAATTAACCCTGTCTTATCTACGAGACGTAGTGCATCACTAACTCGAGGCAGTTTTTTCAGAGGGACTGAAATATGCCGTTGTCAAACTCCTCTTTAAGAAAGGTGAAAAGAGAGGTGTCAATAGCTACCGACTTGTCATGTGGAATAATCGGGTCTACTGCCGGATGTTTGTGTCGCTCTGGCACAATATTTCGGCCACGTAACTCGTTGCCTTCTTCAGGTGCTACCTGAGACTGCCGTGTTGGAAAAAAAAGAGATGGAGCCCCTCTACGCCCGTACCAACGTGGTGACCAAACCAAAAGTTCTACTGTCACCCCCGTCAACATGTTAGTTATCTAGTAAATGGATCACAGGATGCTGGGCTGTGATGTTATCCCCGACACCGAGGTATTTGACTTTCTCACGGAAACATATTCGGCGTGCATGTAGAGTTATTGGTCTGCAGTATCGGTGTTTGCGCAGTTGCTTCAGTCTTCTAGTGAACAGAACGGCTTCGCACTTGTCGACGTTTACTCTAACAAGCCATTTCTCCAACCAAGACTCAGCCAATCTGAGTGCAGTCTGTAAGTGTGACGTAATGTTTGATGGTTTCCAATCTTGCGCGAGGATGGCTGTGTCATCCGCATAGATTGCCATCGTTGTGTTGTGAATGGTTGGGAGATCGTTTATGTAGAGGTTAAACAGTAGGGGCCCTAGGATATTTCCCTGGGGTACTCCCGCGTGTATACCATGTCGCGTTGATTGTTTTCCCTGCACGTCAGTGTTGAAACTCGTGTCTGTGAGGTATGAGTGTATTAGACGCACCAGCCCGTCGGGGAATCCCGCGTCGCTGAGTTTGCGAGTGAGGCCGTTGTGCCATAGACTGTCGAAAGCCTTTTTGATGTCCAGTAACACCACCCCTGTAGCTTTGTTTATGTTGAAGCCATGTGTTATATGTTCCACGACCCATAAGAGTTGTTGTGTTATGGAGTGGTGATTCCTGAAGCCGAATTGCTCCAGTCTCAGGATGTCATTTGTTATGCAGTGCCTAGTGATGCGTTTGAGGATCACCTTCTCAACAATCTTACTGAGCGAGCTCAGAAGGCTGATGCGTCGGTAATTTTGTGGGAGGCTGTGGTCTTTCCCTGGCTTCCTGAACATCAGGACCTTGGCCATCTTCCAAAAGGCGGGAAAGTGTTGGTGTTTTAGTATGGCATTCGTTATGTGTGTTAGGTACTCAGTAGCTTTATCCGTGAGCTCCTGGAGGACACAGTTTTGAATGCCATCATGACCAGGGGCTTTTCTAGCAGCGGAATGCATTATAGCCCAGGAGACTTCGGCTGTGCTAGCATGTCGAATGTCGTCGCGCGATGGTTGGGCTAGAATGCGTGTAACCTCTTGCTCAGTGGCAAGTGTGAACACTGGATCTGATGGTACCAGGTTCGGTGTGAAAGACGCTGCGAGTGTGCGGGCCGTTAGTTCTGCTTTCTCTTCTGCTGAGTATGCAGGTCTGTCAGGCCCTTGAAGCGTTGGGGTATATATTTTCTCCCTGGTGAAGTGTCGGGCTAGTTGCCACACGCCAGGTCGTGCAGTGTCCAGCCCTTCGAGTTTTTGGATCCACTGTTGTGTTCTATGTGTTTGTATTTTATCGTGTATGATGCCCTGTAGCCTGTTAATGTGCCGTTTGAAGTACTGACGCCTGTGTTGGAGGATCTTAACCAGTATTTATGCCCAGAGGGCGCTGGGTGCTCTCTTTGCCGTCCGCGCCCGCCTGGCGCTGCTTGTAATGTGTTGTATCTCCCCCAATGCTCCCTCGGACGTCCACGCCCGACTTGGGCGCCATCTGTGGCAGCTCTCTGAGGCCAGTCCTGTGTCGGGTATTCCGTTCGCGGCCCGCTCCTGATTTTTTTGCCCCTCCCTGGTGCTCCCACGGACGTCGGCGCCCCCCCTCTCCGCTCCGGACGTGGCAAATAACACAGCAAATAATGCCATCCTACACAGAACAGCAACAACCTCATACATCGTCAGTACTTGTAATCCCACCCCTCCTTCCCCTCTCCTAAGTCCGCTCCTGCTTACTAACGCCACCAACAACCTTTCCAAATACATTCCTTCCCTGAACAAAGGCAAGCAGACGACCCGTCAGCCGACCGCAATCCTCCCCAAACCCACCACCTCGACCCAGCCCTCCACCTGATCCAAATACCTAAAATCCCCCCCACACATGTCCACCTCATCCAAGCAGCGACGTGCAAGTAAGGACCGGAAGGAGAGGCACATAATGAGCAAGAAGCACTCCACCACCCCTGCTCCAACCACTCCCTCACCCTCTGAGGAACCAGTGCCCCCGACAGCACCTGTTGTCGCTCTGGGAGGGGACCAGGAATCAACTGACCTGGAAGGGAACCGTGTAACCAGACAGGACTCGGACGGTTTCGTGCTGGCGAAAAAGACCTTTCGCCAGCCGAGGCTACCGACGGCCCGGGGAGTGAAATCCACCCCGAACAGATTTCAGGCGGTGGCTGATGAACCGGAGACAACACGCGACACAACAGACACACAAAAACCCGCCGGTGGAGACAAAATAAAAGTCACAGTACACACACTCGAACACCACAACACAGTCAAAACACTATTCAACACAAAAAACATACCTCACTACACATTCCCCAAAGCAAAGACACGAAACAAATACATAGTTATTAGAGACCTTCCAAGACGACTGTCCCCCCAGGCAATCAAAACAGACTTGACTGCCCAGGGGTACGTCGTCAAGGTGGTTCAGCAGACGGGCAGCATAGACAGCAAGTGGCCGCTGTACCAGGTAACACTCCCTGACATACCACAAAACAAGAGGGAGATTAAGACGGTCCTGGCTGTGCCTGTCACCACGGAGCTGCTGCGCCGTAAAAACAAGACGGTACAGTGCTTCAGGTGTCAGGGCCTGAACCACATCGCTGCACACTGCACCATGCCAGTGAGATGCAGGAAGTGCGCCAAGACCCACGACACTAGGACATGCACACTAAAACACACGGACCCACAAATAAGGTGCGCACTGTGTGGCAAAAACCACACAGTGGGCTACCAAGGTTGTGAGGTCCACAAAAGACACTCACAGCAGGCAAAGGGCGCAAAGGCCGCCCCCCACACATGTAAACAAAACACGACAAACCCAACCAGTCACACAAGAAAACAAAATACAACAACATACACAGACAAGGCCTGGGTGAAACCAAGACGGGACACACCCAGGGCAACATATGCAGAAGTGGTTTCTCCTCCAAGAAACCATGAAAGAGTGGCCCTGTCACCACAACACCAATCACAGTCACAAGAACAACACTGGGAAACACACAACAACAACAACCAGGTCCACCAAGACAGAGGAAGCTGTAGGGAACCCCACACACAGTCCCCCCCCTCCTCCCCACGGATCAGTTGTTAGGCGTTATGGTGCAGACCATGAACCTCGTCATGGAAATGATGAAGGAATTCAGGGTAGCCCAGAAGCACAACACACAGATCCTCATTGCCCTTCAGGCAGCAGTCCAGCAGTCGCTCCGCTCTGCGACTTCCTCAGTAGTTTGAAAACCCCATCATGGATAGACGACCAAACATCCAAGGCCTGACAATGTGCGTCTTTAACACAGACGGCATTGAAAATCAAGAGGTCGAGTTCAGAGAACTCATGAAGGAGTTCTGTGGTGTCACCGCCAGACACCACACTTGCTAGGTGGTAGCTTAAATCGGCCGCGGTCCATTTAGTACATGTCGGACCCGCGTGTCGCCATTGTGTGATCGCAGACCTAGCGCCACCACAAGGCAGGTCTCGAGATACGATAGAGCACTCGCCCCAGTTGTACGGACGACCTAGCTAGCGACTAGATGTACGAAGCCTTTCTCTCTCATTAGCCGAGAGACAGAATAGCCTTCAGCTAAGTTAATGGCTACGAACTAGCAAGGCGCCATTAGCCTTACAGTGATTGTAATTAAAGTCTCCTGTGTATAGTCAAGAGCGATGTACCACAATGATTGATTAAAGATAAGTATTAATCCAGCTACGTACTTTTCTTCATAGCATTAATTACGTAGCCTGTTCCAGTACTTCACGCCCGTCTGCGTTAGTCTAGCGTGCATTTTCAGCCATCTCGATCTACAAGGTGTTGGCCCAGCTGCACGACACATCAGTTCTCCATCGACATATGCATGATGGGGGAAACCCACCTAAAACCGGGAAAACAAGCGACAGTTCCCAACTACATTAGCTACCGCAAAGACAGACCAAACCAAGGCGGAGGAGTGGCCATATACATAAAAAGAGGGATCCCCCACCACCAGGTATTCTTACCAGCTACCAATAAAATCGAAGCAGTGGCGGTGGAAGTAGCCACTGCCACCGGACCCCTAACAATCATTGCAATCTACCGACCCCCACAAGACCAGAGAGATGAGGGAGACATAGCTGCTCTAGGGAAAATTGAAGGCAAACTCATAATAGGGGGCGACTTCAATGCCAAACATCCTGAGTGGAATTCTAGAGTAACCTCCAGAGCAGGCGCAAGCTTGCTACAACTACCGCGTAACCACCATTTCGAAACATGGGGGCCAGTCGAGCCCACACATTTTCCAAAATATGGAGGCAGGCCCGACGTGTTAGACATAGCTCTCACCAGGAGGATTACGGGGTTTGTGACCGTGAGGACAATCAACAGAATGTCCTCCGACCACAACCCAGTGATTCTAGAGGTCGACGTGGGAGAATGGGTAGCGCTCCCACGGTACCAGACGTCTTACAAACGAATAACTGGGAGCGATACCGAGAAACTGTCGCCTCTGATATCGCTCGCGCTCCGCCACCTACTGCCGAAACAGTAGAACAAGCGCTACAAGACGTAACAGGTACCATCCTGCAGGCAGCAGAAGAGGCCATCCCTCCACATAGGGCTGGCCCACCGCCGCAGATACAGCTCCCGGAACACTTGCTAACTCAAATTCGACATAAGAACAGAGTGGCAAAAGAGTGGAAGATAACCAGAAATCAGGCCACAAGGGGGCTGCTCAATGGTCTACAGAGAGAGTTGAAGGTAGCGCTCAATGAGCACAGAAACAAGCAATGGCAAAACCGCCTCACAGCCCTCAAAGTAGACGATCACACACTTTGGCAAGCAACCAAACAATTCACAAAAAGACGCGCTAGGATGCCGCCACTGCACGGCGAGCGGGGTCAGGCCTACAGCCATGCTGAAAAGGCCAACGCCTTTGCCGACACTTTCGAAAAGCAGTTCCAAGCGGCAGAACCCCAGGATGATGACCATGAAAGAGTGGTCCGTCGTCAACTGGCTGTCTTCCTCAATACTGAGGAGGACCCAGAAGACGAACCCACAGTCTTTGCCCCTGAAGACGTGGCAAAAGTAATTAGGTCTCTCCCCTCCAAAAAGGCGCCAGGGCATGACAGTGTCACCAATCAGTTGGTCAAAAACATCCCACCCACGGCGATCGAACACCTCGCGAACGTCTTCAACGAGATTACTCGTTCCCACGAGTTCCCAGCTTGCTGGAAACACGTGGAAGTGGTCGCGATACACAAACCAGGGAAAGACCCTCTATTCCCGCAGCACTACAGGTCGATTAGCCTCTTGCCAACTCTCAGCAAGATCTATGAGTGCCTCCTGCTAAGACCCATACAGGAACATATTACCAGAGAGCAACTTCTACCGGATTTCCAATTCGGATTCCGGCAGAACCACTCTGCCCCACAACAAACCATGAGAGTGGTTGAAGCAGCCACAGAGGGCTTCAACCACAGAGGCTACTGCGGGATAGTGCTATTAGTCATAGCCAAAGCCTTTGACTCAGTATGGCATAGAGGGCTACTCTACAAGTTGTACACACAAGTGTTCCCCAGGAGCATAGTTAAGCAGATCAAAAGCTACCTCTTGAATAGAACTTTCTCTGTCAAAGTAGAAACAGCCACCTCCACCAAAAGGCGTATTCGTGCTGGGTGCCACAGGGATCGGTCCTGGGGCCCGTTTTGTACAGTCTGTACACTGCGGACACACCAACGGCCCCCCTGGTGCACACCGCACGGTACGCTGACGATATAGCCTTCTACACAAGAAATGCGAACAAGGACCTGGTCATCCGTAGGCTACAAAGGGTTTTAGATGACACAGAAACTTGGGCCCGTTGCTGGTGAATCACCATCAACTCCGAAAAGACGCAGGCTATGCTGATTACCCGTAGGCTCGGAAGGCGCGAACCTCCTCAACGCACCCCCCCCCTCCACCTTCACCTAAACAGAACCCAACTTCCCTGGCGCAGAACCACCAAGTATCTTGGCATAACCTTGGACTCTAGGTCTTACGTGGAAACCCCACATAGACGAGGTCCACAGGAAGGTCTGCACCAGAATTTCCATCCTGAACCCAACCCTCAACTCATCCAGCTCCCTTCCTTGCTCAGTAGGAGTGAACTATACCAGGCCCTGATCTGGCCAGTCATGGAATACACGTGTCCTGTCTGGGGATACGCGGTGAAGCAGCACCTGGACAAACTCCAGAGGCTGCAGAACCGCGCCCTCAGGAGGTCACTGCGTTTACCTCTTGGATTCCCCATTGACGATTTGCACGCCGCTGCCGAAATCCCACTCCTGAGAGAGTGTTTTCAAGACCTGGCAAGGGCCTTCTATGAAGGTTCTTCCAGGTCAAGAAGCACCCTCAGCCACTCACTAGGTCGGTATGACATGTCCTGCGATAAGCACAATCGCCCCATGACGATCTTCGACGACTAAGTCGAAGAGAAAATCCCAATATCCATCCCCAAATCCTGCTCCTACCCAAATAACTACAATTATCTCGCCAAACCTCAGGCAAATACCGGACACACACAGAACAATCATCACATTTCACAGACACCAAAAAGTACAGACATAATCACACACACAAGTACACAGGGGAGTAAAAGCCGAAAGGCTACAAACTCCCCCTCACACTTCCCCAAAGAGGGGAAAGTAAAAGATGAGAGCAAGCAAGCGCCCGGCTCGTCCACCATCTGTGGTCGTGGCAGCTGTCTGGGGCAGGACCCGCGTTTGGCGTTCCGTCCATGGTCTGCGCCCGCTTGGCGCTGCTCCTGAGGTGTTGGCACTTCCCTGGTGCTCCGACGGACGTCCACGCCCGCCTAGTCCACCATCTGCAGTTGTGGCAGCTGTCTGAGGCCCGTCTCTCGTCGGGGGCTCTGTTCGCGGTACGCGCCCGCCTGGCCCTACTTGTAAGGTGTTGTTTCTTCCCCGGTGCTTCCTCAGACGTCCGCGCCCGACTTGGTCTCCATCTGTGGCAGCTCTCTGAGGCCTGTCCTTTGTTGGGGGCTCCATTCGCGGTCCGCGCCCGCCAGGTGCTGCTCCTGATGTTTGGCCCCTCCCTGGTGCTCCCACGGACGTCCGCGCCTGGCTCGTCCACCATCTGTGGTCGTGGCAGCTGTCTGGGGACGGACCCGACTTTGGCGTTCCGTTCGTGGTCCGCGCCCCCTTGGCGCTGCTCCTCAGGTGTTGGCAGTTCCCTGGTGCTCCGACAGTCGTCCGTGCTCGGCTCGCCCATCATCTGCGGTTGTGGCCGTTGTCAGAGGCCCGTCCTGCGTCGGGAGTTACGTTCGCGGTCCGCGCCCACCTGGCGCTGCTCCTGCGGTGTTACTACTTCTTGAGGAGTTTCTGGGTTCATTTCGTTGGGCCCTGATAAGCTCCAGAGCCGGACTCCACGCCGAGCTGAGCTGGTAACCGCTGTCTCAGTTTATTAGGTTGCCTGTGACCTTGAACTCGATGGCCGCCTTTATGACACTGTTCCAAAATCTTCGCGTCTGTGTCACAATTTTGGTGTAGTTGTAGTCCATTGAGTGGCCAAAATCCAGACAATACTCCGCTATGGCAGATTTTGTTGCCTGTCCAAGTCTGGTGTGCCTCTGTGCATAAATACTGAACAAGATCCTCCAACACGGCAGTCTCAGGTAGCACCTGCAGAAGGCAACGAGTTACATGGCCGAAATATTGTGCCAGAGCGACACAAACATCCGGCAGTAGACCCGATTATTCCACATGTCAAGATCTCGCCCGGAAAGCCTGAAGAGTTACAGCTACCGACCTGTTTCACTGCTGACATCATTCTCCAAAATTTTTGAGAAGGTGACGTATTTTAGGACAGTATCTCACCTGAGCAACAATGATATCCCCAGAAAATCACATTTGGATTTCAGAAGAATTGCTGCTAGATAAATTGAGATTTTATGGGATTGATGGTATAGCCAACCAATGGATAATGTCAAATAGAACCAGTGGAATGCAGAATATTGTGCTTCGTAATTCAACTTATGTAACCGGAGAACTGATGGGGAGAAATGATTCCACGAAACTCAGTCTTAGGTCTACTATTGTTTCTCATATGTGTAAACGATCTTCCATGTAAGTCACAACAAGAAGAATTAGTTCTTTTTGCAGATGACACTAGTTTGTAATCAATACTGAGAGGCACCCACATGCCGTGCTCATACTGTGGCATCAAGCAGTCAGGCCTGCAAGATGAGTGGTCTGCCAAGCGAGTGGATTCATTCTTATTTATCGAGTAACATGAACTCTAGTACTCACCCTTACGTTACAAGTTATCCTCCTATATGATTAATACGCAATGGAAACACGCATCTGACAATCAGTAATTACAGAACTCTGACTGTACACTACGCACTGGCAATACCACATTTTCTTTTTGTCTTTTATTTAACGGCTTTTGTCAACACGTGGCCACCGCACTGAACATGAATGGCGCACACATTATAAATTTGGGACATTATGACAACGTACAATTCGAAGGAAAAGTCCACCAATCTTTTTCTTTTCACTATCTTATTTATTCCGACAAATTCTGTAACCTAAACACACAAATTCTATAACCTACAACAATAACACATGAGAAATTCCGCCCAGTGGGCATGGCACCACGTTGATGAATCTCTATATTATGGTCTCGTAATTATTTAACGCTACAGTGCACTTTCTGGATAGGATGGTGGATCTTTCATTATTTCTCACACTTCGACTCTCATAATCATCATCACGAAACTATTCCACAGACCGAGCGGTACCGAAGGAGCAAGCATAACCCACAAATCTTTTGAAACTACCTCGCTACTCTCCCATGCAAACCACACATACCCAAATTACATGACATACACCACTCTACGACATGGAATACAAAACACTAAATAGTCACAACATTATCACTTTCAGCTTTACCACTTCAATTAATATTTATCCCAGTTTCACACGACACTGCCCCACTTCGTAATTCTACTTTCCTACTATGAACCCTGGAGATATATGCACGTCTTCCTGTGCAATGCAAGCCAAGTGGCGTTGCTGGATAGATGGCCGACTCACCTTGCTTCTCTCTCAGAGTTTGAATCTAGCGTCACATGGAATCATATCACGCAAAGTAATATTAAGAACGTATTCATCACACACGCGAGTCCTCAACTGATACCATGGACGAGTACTTCTCTTTATCTTTTGTCTCATACACAGTTTGATACTCACACAGTACTCACCATGTGGAAGTACTCGTCTCTAATTTCAAGTCCTGCACACGCCATTTCTTAAATATTTCAACTTATGGTACACACGCTATTTCTTAAATATTTCAACTTATTGTACACACGCTAGTAATTCAGCTTAACTTAAGCACACGGAAGTATTTCAACTTATTGCTACACGTGGTTTCATTGTGACCGTTGGTCACTTCTGAAGATTACTACAATCCCTTTAATATTACCTGCCTGACATTTAATTCTCCCCACAAAAGTTCCTGAAATCGAGAAATTATTATTTCAAACTACCCTTAAATATTCCACATGCATACCATGTCTCCACTCTTTCGTCATTACGGAGCACAACTAAAACAGGTCTTCACAGCACAAGATCCAGCGGCAGAGTGCTGAAACATGGCCGTTCTTTACGTCATCTCGCACCTCTGTCGAGGCGGGGGAAGACCATGCTACCGTATTGGTCAGCCACATTTCAGGCGCTCAAAGATCAGGTAAATTTCATCTCTTTGGTCCCACCAAAGGTGGCCAAAGGATCGACTCAAAGATGATCATATATTCACGTTCACTATCTGCAGTTAGCAGACGACCATACAGTCATTCATTTCACAGATCTCACCAAACTGGATGTAGGGATTTACTTTGTGGGAGTGCACATGTGATCAATTAAATATATAAATTGTCATTCTTTCCCACACTGGTATCCGGCTTCGCTGTATTAATTGAAATTGAGTTATTTTACAAAAAAATGTGTTGTTCTGACAAAAATAATGAAGTATGTTGTACCTATTTTCAATGTCGGGCGGTACTGTACCCTTTCAATACAAACATGCAAATAGACTCAGAAGAAAAGGTAAACAATATTCTTTAAAAGATCATTGATTAGTTTTCTCGGAACAGTCTCACCCTCAATTTTAAAAAGACGCAATGTATTCAGTTCTGCACATCTCCAGATACTACACTAAATATAAGTGTAATACATGGTGTGGAAATAATACATAGGGTGGAAACTTTAATTTTCTTAGGTACCTATGCTGATGAAAATTTAAACTTGGAGAAAGCATATTTTAGAACTTCTAAAAAACTTAGTTCAGCCGTAATCATCTTGGGGTTGAAGTTCTTTTCGTCCGTGTTTGCTTTAGCATTAGTTCAGCCACATTTGCACTTTAAAATTGAAACGTCCCCGTAGAACAATTATACATGACTGTGTTTAAACTGACACACAATATTTTAAGCGCAACGCAATCTGAAATTTCAAAAATCCCTACAAAAGAATGGTCCTGACTAACATTAACCTATACCTTTCACAAATCACTTACCTCACCAAAAATCTTCGTTACTCGAACTACTGCAATACAGCGAGCGCCACTACTGCCAGCTAAATAAAAGATTCAGACTACTGAAGGCACTAACTACTAATAGGCATAGTTAGCAAATGAAAGATTTTGATAGAGAACAAACAATGTATTTACCTCAATAGTGTTCGAAAGTCATAATGTATATAGCAGTTCATGACATCCAGTCTTACAAATTTCAAAACTCCGCCATCTCTCACCGCACATCCACCACTGCTGGCGGCTCACCTCCAACTGCACAATGCTACGCGCTATTAGCATCCAGCTGCCCAACACTACAATGGCAGACAACAATGCAAACTAGCCACAGACTGCACACAGCACAGCCAGTGATTTTCATACAGAGCGCTACGTAACGTTGCCAATAAGAAAACATAAACAGCCTACTTACATAGCCCCCATGCTCCCCACAAAAAATTTTACAAATTGTTTTGGGCAGTGGCCAATACAGAGTTGAAAAAATTTTTCATAGTTACAATAACAAAGATATCAAATGCACACACTTATTGATACAATGTTGGTCATAAGCTAAAATTTTCTCACAGTCCATAAAGACAGTCCTGATCATTCATCAGAGTAAAATTGCAGTGTTTTTCTCAAAGTCTGAGCAGTAAAAGAAAATGCACACGGAAGTAGTGGATTTCCATGCAGTCTTGAAGAAGTAGTGTTGTCCTTCCAACGGAAAGACAGTGCTGACTCTCGACATGCAGACAGGTAATGGTCCACAACAGAGCAAACCCACCGCAGAGTCAGTCGAAGTTTTGAAGGATATTGGTAGGTAGGTCATCACACAGTAGACCCACTGTAGTCCTGGTAGAGATTATTGTATTGGTGGGCCACCAGAGGTGCAGACCCACTGCAGTCCTGGTAGAGATTGTGGCGTTGGTGGGACACCAGAGGTGCAGACCCACTGCAGTCCTTGTAGAAATAATGGTACTGGTGAGCAGCGAAGATGCAGACCCACTGTAGTACTTGTAGAAATAATGGTATTGGTGGGTCATCAAAGATGCAGACCCACTGTAGTCCTTGTAGAGATGATGGTGTTGGTGGGTCATCAAAGATGCAGACCCACTGCGGTCCTTGTAGAATTAATGGTATTGGTGGGCCATCAAAGATGCAGACCTACGGTAGTCCTTGTAGAGATGGCCAGTAGCCATCTGTTGCGACCGTGTTACAGGTATTATGACATGAGTACATACATAAAAGATCAGAATAACTTTCGAAACATCAACTTCACACATGAGCATTAAATCAGAACAGAATAAATAATGTCTAAACATCTTTACAAAGAAAATAACATATTATCAGAAAAATTCTACAACATAAATCTTATTAGCTAAACACATAAACACAGGAAAAAGACAAATACACAAGAGTACACAAACACATAGTGAGTTTACACAAGGAAAGGACAGGGTTTGTTTTACTGCAGTATTTTGCAGACAAAACTTTCTTTACTTCTTGGAGATCTCCCTTCATTCTTTATTATTTCCAAAAAGTCCTATCCAAGCATGCTTTCTGTACTTTTTTCGTATAACTTCTCAATGCATTTCTTCCAATTCATCGCAACTCATTCTCTTATATAGTCTACCCCCTCTTAAGCTAACTTAAATCTACTGAGCTCAGATGCTAAACTAAGGGATGAGGCAATGCAGCAGCATAAAATAATTAATACAAACAGCAATGAAAAAAATGGAAATTGTCAAAGTAAGCTGCAGTAAATCCAAATTACCAAGCAATGCAACATTACAACTAATATGAGCCAATGTGCAGCAACAAGGAAAATAAATCAGTAGTAAAACTAGCTTAACAGAGTAATAAAAAGTGAAATTTAGTAGCACTATGTCTGGCAAACAGCAGCAGCAAATGTAATAACTTATATCTAAACATGACAAAGCTCAAGCAAAAAAAATATTACACTAAAGATGGCCATGTCTAATACCTATGTCACATCTTAATACTAGAGTGATGCATCACAATTTATTCTGCAAAAGAAATTACCAAGTGCCTGAAAAGAAAATTCTGTATTCAATTCCTGTGAAGTGATATGTCTTTTTGTGCTCCTTCGTTTTTTTAAAGTAGATCATAAATTTCTTATTGACTGGATCTGTAGGCATAAAATAACTATATTAGTACATCTATTAAATTTTATTTTAACCAATGCTGCAGGGCAGCTAGAAACTAGATATTAAACAAATTGAGCAATCTCTCAACTAGAAAGACAATAGATGTAAAAATGCTTCTCATCATTTCATTAGGAATTTTAGTAAATATCATAAATTAAGAGCTCCACAGTGTAATCATATGTTTTCAAGTTTGAGCGTGTCGTATTTGCGATGCTTTCGACAAAGAAATGTCAATAGCGAGGATAATGGCCTCTTTTTTTTGTCTACCTGTGCCTCTGAAAAGGCACACACTAATGGCTTTTTCTCCAGGCATCTGACACAGCTGGCCACTCAAGACGCATTACGTCAAGGTCACCTGGCTTTCTTACCGAAATATTTACGACACCAGTTTGCACTACAGTAACGGTCTCATATAAAATTTCACAGGTCGAGAATTTGCGTTTCAAATCTGTAGAAACAAAATCCTGTAAATATAAGCATCATCTTAATGATCATAAACATATCTCAACATCATAATACACATCGTCGTCGTAATAATATCATAACATCTCAGTCAATTTTCAAAATCATTGTAGCTTCCTCCAATAATTTCAAAACCTAAAAAAAATTCGATGCTCGTTTCAATAGTGTCATCTACCTCAAACGTACTTTAAAAATCATGATCCCATACCAAATACATCATTCAAAGCTCTCGTAGTATCACAATGGTCCCAAAAAAAAAAAAAAAAAAAATATGAACAGTTCACAAAGTACAGACAAAATACAGTTTCATAAGTGTGAAGTTATTCAACTGTGTAATTACGTAAACATCTGTCACTGATGTAGTAAAATAAATGTTTGTCTCTTCCAGTTAAATGATCAGATAGCTGTGTAATTTATGTGTTAGAGAAATATGGTACCGATGTGTAAAGTTGTATAAGCCAATACCATATTAGCTAGGGCTCCTTGTGCTTGCCAAACACATGGTACACAAAGTAGGCGTGTACCCCCTTGAGGATTAATGTAATTATACCCTCAGGTGTTACAGATTACAGCAATGGAATGAAATGTATCACGGAAAACCTTTGTATCATTGTACTTCAAATACCTTTAAAAATTTATGTTTTAAGTACAAAATTAATCACTCAAATACGTGTACTGTAGCGCTAAACTGTGCGTCTTGCTGTAAGATAATCTCTGTGGAAGTGTCGTAGTTATCGTCCTCCGAAACCTAAGTTCTGCAGAAGTCAATGTACTTACCTCATGATAAACAAAAGCGAAATGCTTTGCGTATTAGTTATTACGCTTATTGCCATGATGAAGAAAGTACTGTGCTGTAACGTATTGTTGTGCTACGGAAAAGGCTGTCTCCTTGTAGCTATACCACAAAAGTTACTACTAAAACATGTTTTACTTTCCAGAAGAAGTCAGAAAAACTGTGCAGATATAAAACAGATACACCGCAAAAGCAACATTGTGAATTGTCACTCATTAGTAGCGTTGTGATAAAAACGTGTAGCTGTCACATAAACTAACCACTGTGTCATTGGTATTTCACAGAAAGTACTTTAAATCCAGAATGTATTTTCAAGTAAACCAAAACGTTGCATTAAAATCTCATTAGCAGTACTGGTAAATGTTCTAAGTATGTGAGCCTTATAGTCGTTACGTAATCGTGCAACTAACAAGCAAGAATGTACACACACAATAACACTGTGTCGTTCACAATAACAATGCATTCGTAATTTCTGTTTAAATAAGTTCTCTTGGTTCTTGACTGGATATTTAACTTCAAACATTGTTGCATGTTAACAGATTCTAAGTCTGACAAAGCATACTAGCAATGTAAAGTGAAAAGTTATATGGCAAAGACGAAGTTAAAAAGCAGATTATCTTTCAATAAACGGTTTTACATGTGAAATGTGGTGTAAACCTTTACTCTTCCTAGTATGCAGAGTTTCAACTTCAACGCAATTATCATGTGTTATACGTCGGATTCTATAAGGTCCATTGTAAACTAGAAAGAATTTGTGACTCAAGTGTTTCTTCTTATGTGACAATGAATGAGTTTTAATGAGAACTTTCTGACCAATATATAATTTCTTTGCATTTGCGTCACCGTGTGGTTTTCTCCTTTTGTCTACTGCAGATTTTATATTCATAATAGCCAAATCAATTATGTCTTTGTGTCGAAGTTTACGTGTATTCGGAAAAGGTACAAGCTCTCTGATTCTGTTCGGTGGTTCTTCATTCTTCAGTACAAGAGCAGGTGGTAAAGCAGTGGAGTAATCAGGCATTTCATTCAGCACGTTTTGAAATAAGTGTAAATATCTGTCCCAATGCTGATGCTTTCTGTGCCAATAAAGTCTGTAAAGCTTATTGATTTCTTTCATAATCCGTTCGGAGGGGCTACAATGTGGTGAGTACAATGAAATAAAAACAGGTTTGATTTTATGACTCCGAAGCATGCGTGACCAAACAGCAGATCTGAATTGCGGTCCGTTATCTGAAATGACTTTACTAACGTGTCCAACTTCACGTAAGAAATTTTTAACAAAGGCGTTGGATACAGACCGTCCAGTGGCTTTACGTAACGGTGTGAAGGAAACAAATTTTGAAGTAAGTTCAACAGCGACTAGAATGTACGAAAATCCATTAGATGTTCTGACAAGCGGTACCAAGAGATCAACAGCAGCAAATTCTTTTAATTTAGAAGGAATGATAGGAAACAGCGGAGCACGATGGTTGATAGTAGATGGTTTCGCCTTTTGACAAAGTTTACAAATAGACAAGACTCTTCGAATTCTCTTTTCCATATTGTTAAAATAACAAGTCGTTCGAAGAATATGTGCATAGCTGAAATGAATGTACCAAATGAGTTTATTAACAAAATCGTCTGGAATGCAAAGTACCCATAGCTTGTCATCAACAGTGCAGCGTTTGAGCAGTATGTTGTTTCTAATCAGATAATAATGCCGAATCTGTGTGTGTGTCTTTTCATGCCATTTGCTCTTGATATCTTTCCAAATCGGATCTTTATCTTGTTCATGAGCAATGTCCTTTAAAGATGTGATGAAGTTTTCAAAGGCGACTTTCTGAATGTAAAGAATACTGAAATTTTTCTCGAGGTTGCCTTCTGTGTTACTTTTCTCAAGCCCAGCCGGTGCGCGTGACAGTGCGACCGCAACAATGTTCTCCTTGCCGGGAATGTAGACTATTGTGAAGTGGAATTCTTGCAGAAACAATGCCCAACGTTTTAACCTGTCATGATTTAATTTTGAAGAGACAAGAAATTGTAATGCACGATGATCACTGTATACTTTTACGTGCTTACCAGAAAGAAAGAAACAGAATTTGTTAAATGCCGAAACGATAGCTAAAGCTTCTAATTCAGTAACGGAATAATTTTTTTCAGGTTTTGTTAGCACTCGGCTAGCAAAATCAATGGTTTTCTGAACGGTAGTGTCATTTTCTATGGCTTCTTGAAATAAATGGGCACCAAGACCGACTTTAGAAGAATCCGTGCTAAGGCAGAAATCTTGTGACAGATCTGGATGAGCTAGTATTGGCGTGTTAAGTAGCGATTCTTTCAAAGAATTGAATTCCAACTGTGCTTGTTCGTCCCAGTTCCAAATAGTATTTTTTCCAGTGAGAGAACAAAGTTTTGGTGTAACAAGAATTTGCATATTCAGAAAACGACGCTAAAAATTTACGAGACCTAGAAAACTGCGCACTTGTTTTTTTGTGGATGGAACTGGAATGGCTCTCATTGCTTCTAACTTTTCAGAATTCGGCTGAATGCCTTCAGAAGAAATAATATGTCCCAAAAACCTCACCTTTGACCTACCGAATTCAGACTTTTCCAAGTTAACTGTAATTCCAGATTCTGCAAAAATACGTAACAAACTGTTGAGGATGCGATTATGTTGTTCCCATGAAGCTTCTGCTATTAGAATATCGTCCACATATAAGGTGATGCGACTTTTTAAGAACTCAGGTAATATGGAATTTAGCCCGCGAATGAATGCTGCCAAAGAAATGTTCAAACCAAAAGGAAGTTTCCGAAACTGATAACAAACGCCGAAACAAAGGAAAGCTGTGTATTTTCTACATTCTGGATGAAGTTCGATCTGATAAAAGCTACATTTGAGATCAATGGAAGACAACACTTTTACACCATTAAAATTTTGAAGAAGTTCTTCCAACGTTTGCGGCCTGTCTGTTTCAGGAATAATGATAGTATTGATTTGTCTCGAATCTAAGACAAGCCTGATCGATCCATTTTTCTTCTCAACAACATGTAATGGATTGTTGTATGAGCTTACTTCAGGCTCAATAATGCCCTCATCAATCTTAGATTGTATTTCTGTTCTAACACGGTCCCTATAATGTGCTGGATTTACGTATGGTCTAACACAAAATTTAGTATGGTCACGAACACGAAATTGGTATTGAAATCCCTTGATTGATCCTGTTTCGTGAGTAAAAACTGTGGAATGTGCTTGTAAAATTTCAAAAAGGTCCTGCCTATCAGTGTCATTACAATTCCCGATTGTTTGAATTTTATTCTGAATTAACTCATTAGTTTCAAATATGCCGTCGATATCATCCCTGTCAGTACTTGCAGAGTGATTGTTAGTGTCTAGTTCCGTAGAAAATTCCGAACTGTTTTCTAACAGAAGGTAAAGCTGATTAATTTCCTCGTCATGCTTTGAGAGCCAATCTTCAAATTCCAAAGCTATTGACTTACCTTCTTTCTCTAAACTTATTTCAGCATCGTGAAAGTTTAAGATTGCTTTGTATTCATTCAAAAAGTCTACTCCCAGTATAATTTCCGTCGACAATAATGGAACAATAAGAAAGTTCATAGAGAAGCTGTGGCTTTGACAAAAGAATTCTAAGTTGGTTTGTTGGCGTACATCTACACTTTTTCCAATGATTGCACCTTGTAATTTAATCCTACGTAACGGAAGTGTGGGGCAATCGTTCGATTTGTTGCATTTGCTAAAAGCTGTTTCACTAATTACTGAAATGGGACTGCTAGAGTCAAGTACTGCCGTACATTTTACGTCATTTACAGTAATGTGAATCACAGGATATGCAATGTTGTTATGTTTTACATCGTGTTCCTGGAGTAAGATGTCCCTAATGTCTTCCATTTTTACGTAATTACTAGCTACGGCAGCTGCGTCGTCAGTTCCATAAGTACGTTTTGTGGCTGCCAGCAGTATGAGTCATTGCCTATTGTGTCTTTGTTGGCGCGCGTCGTTATTGGGATTTGGAGTCCTAACTTCTACAAATTCACCTTGTCGAGAGGGCCCTGCTCTGTTTGAATCCCGCCAGTTCTGATGCAATTCAGGTCTGTCGTTACGATCATATCGTCTGTCGTCATGTCGGTAGATTCCATAGTTTCTTTCTTGTCGGTCACGTGGTGGAGAATTTCTCCCTGAATCGTAACTGCGCGCTGGACCGTTGCATCTGAAGTTATTCTATCTCCCTTAATAATAATTATTTTGGTTCCCATATTGTCTGTTTCTCTGATTGTCTCTGTGATAGTCATTACTGCGGAGAGGTGATCTTTCCCTGTAATTATTACTACTCTGCCAATGGTTGTCATACGGGTGGTGTCTGTTTTGGTCACGATTTACGTTATAAGAATGGCCTTGTCGTGTATTATTTCTGTCATCGCGGAATTGTGACAGATGTGACCTGTAATTGTTGTGCTCCTGTTTCCGCGATTGTCAGTGTCAATTTCCAGTTCTTGTAACAGTCCCTGTAAAGCTTCAATGTCGTCTTTGCAACGTCCTGCTAAAATAATACGTCATAAATGTTCAGGCAGTTTGATTAAGCAAATGCGGATGAGTTCTGAGGGGCTGTATGGGCTTGAAAGATAGTGATTCTTATGCAACATGTCTTCAAAATATTTCATAAGACTGGAAAATTCAGATTATTCGAAACGTTTCATCATTGTGATGCTATGTTTTACTCGGTCTTGTGTAGCTTGTGACCAATACGCTGAGAGGAAGGCATGATAAAATTCTCCTTCAGTGTGACAATCGTGAAGTAGCCACACATAAATTCTAACCTGTGCTCCAATGACCAGTTTGGAGGAAAACAATGAGAGAATTGATGAAGCCATACTTGTGGATGAATGTCGTTGTTAGAATTCTTAAATGTTTTGAATTTGCGTGTAGTAATGAACAGCTTATAGTCAAAATCATCGTGTCGGCGAGTCGCACATCGGTCATTGTTACTTCGTTTCGGCGGTTCCATCTCAAAATCCAATGCGCCTTGCCAATTTCTTTCATAATTTCCGAAGTGTCCTGTGTTATTATTTTGTGGTTGTTCCATATTTCTAAGTCCCTCTTCCCGTACTGGAGCGCGAGTGTCCTCTGAAATATGTAATTCTTGTATTACTTGTGCCAACTGATCTTGTACTTCCCAGATTTCTCTTTTGTACTGTGTATTGATTTGATTTTGATTTTATTTGAATTTTCTAATTTGTTCATACTCTTCAGTGTCCGTGAAGGCTACAGGTCTTGTGTCATTCAGATCATCATCTACCTTTGTAGCTAAGTTAGTGAACTGATCTGGAAGTTCTGCTACTTTATCCGATAGTGAAATTATTTCCTCTGTGTGTTTTTCTGAACCAAGTTTCAGAGTGTCCATTTGTGTTGAAATCGTATCTACTGTGTCCTTTAAGTTTTCCTGAGTTTTTGCAAGCTGCGTAACCGAGTCAGTAGATGCAACTGATTCAATTTTAGCTTGCAAGGTGTCGTGATTTTCACGAACAATAGTTTGCAGTTCTTTTATGGCTGCTTCGTGATTCTGTAATGCATTTTCATGACGCGAAAAAATAGGTTGGAAAAGCTCACAAATTTGTGTTTTTACGTCATTACAGACTTTTTGACATTTAGATTCAATGTTATGTAACTCAGTAGTTAAATCTTCTCGTGTTAGTTCAAGTGTGGTGTCTAGCTTCCGAAGATTTTGTTCCATTGTGTCCAACTTTTGAAGATTTTGTTCCATTGTGTCTAACTTTTGAAGATTTTGTCCCATTTGTTTCTGATTTTGTTCAAGCATTGTGTCTAACTTTTGTAGCCTTTGTCCCATTTGTTGCATTAACTGTAATAACAGTGCACTGGTGTCTGAAACATGTTCGTCAGTGCTGTTCGGCAGTGCATTTGAACCGTCAGTATTCGCATTTTGAAAATCAGAAAATGTGTCTTGATTTATTTGAGAAAACGGTGAGGACGCAAACCCTGAATCTACAGTATTTGCAAGATTGTGTCCTGTCATTTCGGAATCCTGAGGCGAGCTGTTGCCGACCGATCGATCGATAATGCTTCCCTGTTCACTAATTGTTTCACTGCCTACACCATTATTTGCAGCCCACTCCATTTCCCTATGCACAATTACCAAAAAATGGTTCAAGTGGCTCTGGGCACTATGGGACTTAACATCTATGGTCATCAGTCCCCTAGAACTTAGAACGACTTAAACCTAACTACCCTAAGGACATCACACAACACCCAGCCATCATGAAGCAGAGAAAATCCCTGACCCCGCCGGGAATCGAACCCGGGAACCCGGGCGTGGGAAGCGAGAACGCTACCGCACGGCCACGAGATGCGGGCCACAATTACCAAATTACTAGTTTGAACATTAGTTAATTCATTAGATGGTGGCGCTAACACACTGCTTTCGTCTTCACTGTCATTTCTCAGTTTACTTTGGAGCCTAGTATTACGTTTTTCACACGCCATTATTGTCACAATATTTCACACGACAATACAAAAAAACACAATTTGAAGAGCAAAAATAAGAGAACACATTAACCTAGCACTGAAAATAATATCTAGTTAATTGCAAGCGCAGCTGCGAAATACTTGGTGCAAATTTACATGCGTGCCACACCTGTTTTAATGTACAACGATGAAAGACTGCAACTACAAAGGAGATTCTGTCTACAATTACGCGCTAGCAATAGACAAAATCTATATTAATTACACAAACTACAAGAAAAAATCAGAAGATTCCAGTGAGGTATCCTCGGCTAAGGGTCGACATATGAAACGTCCCCTTAGAACAATTATACATGACTGTGCTTAAACTGACACACAATATTTTTTTAACGCAACGCAATCTGACTTTCAATAATCCCTACAAAATAATGGCCCTGACTAACATTAACCTATACCTTTCACAAATCACTTACCTCACCAAAAATCTTCGTTACTCGAACTACTGCAATACAGCGAGCGCCACTACTGCCAACTAAATAAAAGATTCAAACTACTGAAGGCACTAACTACTAATAGGTATAGTTAGCAAATGAAAGATTTTGATAGAGAACAAACAATGTATTTACCTCAATAGTGTTCGAAAGTCATAATGTATATAGCAGTTCATGACATCCAGTCTTACAAATTTCAAAACTCCGCCATCTCTCTCCCCACATCCACCACTGCTGGCGGCTCATCTCCAACTGCGCAACGCTACGCGCTATTAGCATCCAGCTGCCCAACACTACAATGGCAGACAACAATGCAAACTAGCCACAGACTGCACACAGCACAGCCAGTGATTTTCATACAGAGCGCTACGTAACGTTGCCAATAAGAAAACATAAACAGCCTACTTACAAAATTATCTTGGGGAGAGACAAATCAGGTAGTTAACATATTTTATGTACTTTCATTCAGTGATGTCATTTCGAATAATGTTCTGTGGGTAACTCATTTTTAAGAAAGAAAGTCTTCAATGCTCAAAAAAGCGCTGTAAGAATAAAATGTGGTGCTCACCTATGGTCATCTTGTAGACATCTGTTTAAGGAATTGGGCTGACTACTGCTTCACAGTAGATTTATTCCCTCATGAAGTTTGTTGTAAATAATCCACTGCAGTTTAAAGGGAACAATAATTAACATTATTACAACACCAGAAAGAAAAATGACATTCGTTGTTCCACATTAAGGTTACCGTTACACAAAAAGGGCTGCACTATGCTGTACCTAAAATTTATGATAACTGACCCAGTGATATAAAACGTCTGACACACAACAAAGTAAAATTTGAAAACAAATTGACAAAGTTTCTTCTTAACAACTCCTCCTATTCCATAGAATTAACTTCTATTACTGTAATGTGTGAAAGGTGGTGCTGGGTAGGAATTACAAACTCAAGCAAAAGAATGTTCAGCACGAAGCTCATTTACGAATTAATTTAGGTGTGAATGTAAAATGACTCGTTCCACATCATTACGATTTATAGTGTAAATTATTCGTGGAACATGCATCTATGAAAATGAGCTTGTCCTGTTTGTCAGCTGTCTTTTAATGACACCCGACTCTCTTGACATCATTCATTCCACGGAAACACACGCGCATATGATAAACTGTGTTCTCCATACACATCAGACATTCGAGCGTGAATGTCATTTGCTGACACTCCTTCCGCATTCAAAAACCGCACCGTTCTTCTGGCGTGACAAAGTGAGTGACCGTTATAAAACATTTTCGCGCAAACATCAGTCTAGCTTCCCAACTGACATCGCCTCTTACTAAGTTTTCTCTTCTTCCACGGGATGATCACAGCATTTACGAAAAGACTATGTAACATCAGTATGACCTTATTGTAAAGTTGTTTTTATAATGCCATTTAGCCTGAAGATGAGGTATAACCCTCGAAACATGTCGCTAAATAAATAAGTAATCCAATAGTTGACGAAGTCTGTGACTGGTAGCGGTAACTTAAAAAAACCTTTACACAGGATGTGCAGCTTTATGTCACGCTACCAAAAATGACCTTTCGTGTGGTTCCTGACTCCAAATGGCCTCCAATGCCCTCCTGGAAACTGGTTGAGATGAACACCTGCATTCCGTCACAGCAGTGATTCCTGTCCGGTTTGAAACCGACCGTCAATGACGAGGCACGACACCCGTCACGAGTTAGGTACTTTTTACGATCCCTTTTATTATGCCGTATCACTTGACAGGGAGTGGCAACTGCATATCACGTAGACATATTTGATAGTACTCGATATACCAAGAAAGCGTACAACTTTATTCACGGTATGGTCAAGGGCGCGTTGAAACATTACAACTCCTTTCTGACACCTTACTGCACTAATTCCATTAGCCGTGTATTTCACCATTTCACGCCATGGCAAACAGGCGTTTAGCGCCAGTTCACTTATGTGATTTACAGATATTATCGTTTCTACGAATGCTATACGATCCACAGCGCTCCAAGACGACCTGTGCGTTTTTTTGAAGGGAGTAACTAACATTTTGACCACTGAGTTTAATCATAGCGTTGTCTAAGTCTTGGAGCACTGTCTCCCACAGCCAGCAATCTGTACACAGTTTCATGAGTTTGCCTAAAGTGTTGTGCCACTGAAGTCTTCGCAGTAGGAGCCTTGTGGCAATGCAAGAAGCCTTTCCGTAGCTACAGCCAGAGTCCAAATACCCTTCCTACACAAGATGTATTGTGTCGTGTATTGTTTCAAAGATTAACTATAGTCTGTTTAAAATGCCTTGATAATTGATGTCTCTCACTTGCTGCTACAGCATTGCCACATCTGCTGCCGGCTCCAGTTCCTAGGAAGAGGTGGCGTTCAAGTGACTGAGGCCCTTTCTTTCCAGCCATTTTCTTATGTTGGTAGCGAAACCCCAACTGACCTTTCTTTAGTGCCAAAATTCAAACTTGGCGCCAGTTCCTAGGAAGAGGTGGCGGTCAGGTGACTTAGGTTAGTGGAGGTAGGCCAGGTGATCTATTTTCCTGCGATTTTCTTAGGTTGGTAGCGAAGCCCCAAGTTAACTTTCTTTACTGCGATAATTCAAACTTGGCACCAGTTCCTAGGAAGAGGTGGCAGTTGGGTGACATAGGTTAGTGGAGGTAGGCCAAATGACCTATCTACCCGCAATTTTCTTAGGTTAGTATAGATAACTGAAGTGTGATGGATTATCCTGTTGAAATTTGAACTTCTTGTCATTTTTCTGTGGGTGGGGAGGGTAGGGGGCGTGGCACTTTCCTGCCAAAATTCAAACTTCCTGCCAATATCCGCCATCTTGAATAATGTCATAGCAGCCATCTTGGATGATGTCTTGCGGTTCTGCCAAGTCTACACGCAGCCATCTTGGATGACGTCATCGCCGCCCTCTTGGATACATCTGGCATAATGTAATGTGGGGTGGTACCGCTGTTGTCCCAATACTTTGGTCACTTCACAAATGCTGTTAATGTCTAAAGCGAAGCTGTGTTGGAAGCGGCTGCCAACAGCTGATTTTAAGCAACCAATGACTGAACTGCAGCAGATGATGGTTACTGTAATGCTGAATTTAAATTCATATCCTAATCGAACTGTAACTTCATAACGTGCAATGTATCCGCGAAAACGGCGATCAATAATCAGCAGCCGAACTAAATTGACGATCGCTTTGTTCACATGTTTTAAGGGTAGACTACGAGTAGGGTGACCATATGTCCCGATTAATCGGGATTGTCCCGTTTTCTGAGGCTCAAAAATATGTCAAGACTTTTTTTTTTAAAGCAAGCAATTTGTCCGCTTTTCAAGGATTATTTTCAGACATTTACAAAGTGGTTAAAATATTTTCTGAGTGTCGATTTTATAAACTATCAATTGAAACTGACATTCCATACGTTGGTACCCCCTGATAATGTACAGCTTAACCACTATAATGGTTGTGTACTCTTATTTTCTTTGCTTTTGCTTGCCATTGTTGTCAGCACTCAGTATCAGTTTCGTGAAATGCTAGTACGTCGTGGCGATGCCGAAACGAAAATCAAAGTTTACGGAAGAGCTTCAGAGGAAATTTCCTTGCTTCACTGCTACAGACTGTTCAGCAAAACGTAACGTATGTAACTGTGCTGCATCCGTGTCTCGTGGTGGTTCTGCAGATCTTAAGCATCATATGGAATCAAAGAAACAGAGGGAGAATCTTCGATCTGAAGGTTTCTCTCAAAAAATGACGAGATATTTTGTAACTTCAAGTACACAGGAACAGAAAAACGTAGCTTCAGCAGAAGGAACCCTGTCATTCCATGTTGTCAAACACCACCAAAGCTATCGTTCTAATGACTGCAGTGTTCAACTAAACAAAAAAAAATTTCCTGATTCTAAGATTGGAGAAAATGGTTCGTGTGGAAAAACGAAGTGTGAAGCAATTATCAACAATGTTATAGCTTCGCATTCCCAGAAACAGGAAATAGCTGCTGTAAACAGTGCAAAATACTTTTCAATATCTACTGATGCTAGCACCCATGGGCATCAGAAAATTTTCCACTGATAGTTCAGTGTTTTTCTGTAAGTGAGGGTGGACTGCAGACGAAATTGCTTGATCTTGATGAATTGCAGAACGAAAAGTCCGAAACAATTTCCAGTTATCTTTCTCATGTTATACAGTCATTCAGTATCATCTCAAAGCGTGTTGCATTTGGCGCAGACAATACTAACTGTAATTTTTGGGGGTTAATGAGGAAAGAGGGTAATAATGTTTTTACGCATCTGAAAGAAAAATTAAAAAACTCTAACATTTTTGGCATAGGTTGTCCAGCACATGTTGTTCATAACACACTTCAAAGTGCTTGTGATGTTTTACCTGTTGACATTGACTGCATTGTCATGAAGTTGTACAACCATTTTGATATTTTTTTCTATTCGTGTTGCAGAACTCACTGAATTCTGTGAATTTGTTGGTGTCACTTACAAAAATTTACTTTCCTTTTCCAAAACAAGGTGGCTTTGATTGTTGCCAGCCATAGAAAGGATCTTGAAAATGTATGAACCTTTGAAACCTTACATTTTGTCACAGTGTAACTCAAAGTGCCCTGCAATCTTAAAGAGTTTTTCCAGTGATCCTATAAATGAATGTTATTTACTTTTTGTACATTCACAAATGAGTGTTTTCCAACAATCCATTATGAGCATTGAGAAACAGAATAATTCCATATGTGAAGTATTAGCAGTCTTAAATAAAGCTTTGACAAGTCTAAATTCAAGGAAACATGAACATTTTGTACCACTAAGTGTAAAAAAACTGCTGAATTATTGTGATGACCAGTCTATTAAGAAATTTGACATAGCAGTATCAACGTTTTATGATGCTTCAGTAGACTATTTATCCTCATGTTTACAGGGAATAGCTGAGTTTTCTGTATTCTCATGGATGATGCTCACAGAACCACCAGAATGGTCAGTAGTTGAAAATACTTTAATGTGGCTAAATGAAAAGGGCATTCTAGTAAACGACAGCCTCTTATTTGATGAAATAGTTCATATACAGTCATCCGTAAAACAACAAGTGGAAACAGACAGTGAACAATGGAATCAGTTGATGGCACCTGAGAAATGTGTAGGTTTTTCAGATCTTGCCAGTGTAATGAACAGTTCAGAGAATCGCTTAATATTGCGCAGTACGTCTTTTCACTCCCTGCCCGCAATGCAAATGTTGAAAGACTTTTCAGCTTACTATCGCCACAGTGGACAGATGAGAGGAATTGATTTACGGTGAGAAGATTTAAGTGTATTTTACCGACCTGTTTAAACTTCAGTAAATACAGTTGTACTGACTTCTATTCATACCTATTAGGCAAACCTGAGTTGCTGAATGAAATTTTATCTTCGAAGAAACATGATTGCAGTGTGGAATCCACAAAACCATAAATTCTTTGTGTTTAGTAAGAACTTTTTTTGTAGTGATTGTTACTGTATGTTTCTACATTCTGTGTTATAAATGTTACATTTCTTAATAAGTAAATTTCTGAAAACTTGAAATGTACTTCTTTCCAGTCTTTCCATTCTTTGTTTGGCTTTCTACACACACACACACACACACACACACACACACACACAGACACAAACAAATATCAGTGAAGGCTATATTTGCAGAGGAAGAAGAAATGTTAGCATTAAAAGTGATATTTAACGAGAAATAAAAATTGTCCCACTTTTTGGCCAAGAAAATGTATGGAAGTCCCACTTTTGTCCAAAGAAAATATGGTCACCCTAACTACGAGCAAACTCAAGACAGAAAAATTTCATAATACAGTATGTTTGTTTGCATAGCCATCTTCGGCAGCAAAATTTCAGTTTTAGCGGTAAAAGCAAACTGTAATTTCCCGCTGTATTTGGTTATCTGAAACCATCCTCACACTGTCTGCACGAGATGCTGCTCTAGCAACCGATGAGCAGTCCTGGTTTGGCACTTGGTTGCAGATTGTAGGCGTCACAAGATGATTCCAAACGATAAAAGAATAATAGGGAGAAAAATAAAATAAAATAAAAAGGTCGACGGTGAAAAAGAGGCGGAAAAGAATTAGGAACAAAAAAATACATTTACACCAATTAATTGAGTAAAAGTGATTAGATGTAGAAAAACAAAAAATTTCGCTGCATTTGACGAGAATCGATTCTTCGATGTTCAACACCTCAAGTTTATGCCCTCACTACTACTCTACTCCATTACACCGAAAAAAAAGCAATTAAATTTATAACTCTGGTGTCCCAGTCGCAACGATTAATTGGACAGCGTTCAAAAATTCGGTTTCAGTCAATATCTTGCGAAGCTTATGTAATGTCAGCTGATCTCTGTAATTGTAATAACTGTATAAACGATGCTGAATCGCGCCTTGTGTGGAACTATCCAGTAGTGTTTGGTTAGTGCTGTGTATGAAACGTGTGTATTTGCTTAGCATCGCTGTTTACGAGTGTGTGTGTGTCTTTTCTTTTTGGTGTGGTTATCATGTATGATGAAAGACGAAACGAAAGGGTCAGACCGAGGATTCAGGATCCAAACACATCAAGAAAGAAAGCCGGATAAGGCATTGGAAGTAACTCATAGTTGTGGCAGTTTGGCAACGGCGAACGACCCGGGCGTGACGTTGAGTTATCTGAGTGGAGGAAACCAGCTACAATGCGTGAAGTGTCAGTTATCACGTAATTTTTATCGGACTGTACGAAGAGTTTTTCAGCGAACGTGCGTCATTTCTCGGCGCCGCTATAGTTCAAAAACTGTCAAATATAGTCGCCTGTCTCGCTTTGATCCGCAAGCAGGGTTCATCCTGTCAGTGCTCCAGAACCTGTGCTTAATGTCCTAAAGCTATACAAACGCGGTGAGAAAGATTCCAAGATACAACCACTGCAATGGAAAACGTACACCGTTAGCGCAAAAGTTACGAGACTGATTTGATTCCTGGCGTATAAGCAACGTCAGCGCAGTAACTACAGAGGCAGCTTGAACGAAGAGCGGTAAACAACAGATGTGCATTCGACCAGTCAGCTGTGAGCAAGCAGTCTCAAGCAGCGAATGTACGATCCTAATGCTCCAACGTTGTTGCGTTACAAATCACATTGGAGTAGCGAGCTGAACATCTACAAATCAAGTGTTCAAAACATTTTCCAGAATGTTTGGAAGATGAGAAAAAAATGGTAAAGTTTGTCCCGCTCACTTTGACTCCGGGACAAAATACAACGACGTGTGGACCCCTGTCGCGACTTGATGGAAGTGAAAAACGCGGTCAGTTCATTTCTGGAAAAAGTCATCACGGGTGACGAGACTTGGTGTCAATACGAATGTACCACAAACCGACAAAAGGACAGAATGGGTCTCTGATGTTTCGCTAAGACCGAAGAAGTTAGGAATGTCATATACGAAATGAACAACATCCCAAAGATGGACTTTCGTGACAGTCTCACGCGACTATATGAACATTTTTATTTTTTTAGTCATCAGTTTGGATTCCGCAGAAATATTGGAACACGTAAGGCAATACTGACCCTACGACTTATCTTAGAAGCTAGATTAAGGAAAGGCAAACCTACGTTTCTAGCATTTGTAGACTTAGAGAAGGCTTTTGACAATGTTGACTGGAATACTCTCTTTCAAATTCTGAAGGTGGCAGGAGTAAAATACAGGGAGCGAAAGGCTATTTACAATTTGTACAGAAACCAGATGGCATTATAAGAGTTGAGGGACATGAAAGGGAAGCAGTGGTTGGGAAGGGAGCGAGACAGGGTTGTAGCCTCTCCCCGATGTTATTCAATCTGTATATTGAGCAAGCAGTGAAGAAAACGAAAGAAAAATTCGGAGTAGGTATTAAAATTCATTGAGAAGAAATAAAAGCTTTGAGGTTCGCCGATGACATTGTAATTCTGTCAGAGACAGCAAAGGACTTGGAAGAGCAGTTGAACGGAATGGATACTGTCTTGAAAGGGGGATATAAGATGAACATCAACAAAAGCATAACGAGGATAAAGGAATGTAGTCGAATAAAGTCTGGTGATGCTGAGAGAATTAGATTAGGAAATGAGACACTTAAAGTAGTAAAGGAGTTTTGCTATTTGGGGAGCAAAACAACTGCTGATGGTCGAAGTAGAGAGGATATAAAATGTAGAATGGCAATGGCAAGGAAAGCGTTTCTGAAGAAGAGAAATTTGTTAACATCGAGTATAGATGTAAGTGTCAGGAAGTCGTTGCTGAAAGTATTTGTATTGAGTGTAGCCATGTATGGAAGTAAAACATGGACGATAAATAGTTTGGATAGAAGCTTTGGAAATGTGGTGCTACGGAAGAATGCTGGAGATTAGATGGGTAAATCACATAACTAATGAGGAGGTATTGAATAGGATTGGGGAGAAGAGGAGTTTGTGGCACAACTTGACAAGAAGAAGGGACTGGTTGGTAGGACTTGTTCTGAGGCATTACGGGATCACCAATTTATTATTGGAGGGCAGCGTGGAAGATAAAAATCGTAGAGGGAGACCAAGAGATGAATACACTAAGCAGATTCAGAAGGATGTAGGCTGCAGTACATACTGGGAGATGAAGCAGCTTGCACAGGATAGAGTAGCATGGAGAGCTGCATCAAACCAGTCTCTGGACCGAAGACCACAACAACAACAGTCTACTGACAGTTTTGATGCGGCCTTGCTCGAATTCCTTTCTTGGGCGAACCTACCGAAGGAGGTGGCCCAGTGGTCAGCACAATGGACTCGCATTTGGTAGGACGACGCTTCAAAACCGCGTCCGGGCATCCTGATTTAGGTTTCCCGTGATTTCCCTATATCGCTTCAGGCAAATGTCGGAATGGTTCCTTTGAAAGGGCACGGCCGATTTCCTTCTCTATGCTTCCATAATCCAAGCTTGTGTTCCGTTTCTAATGTTCGTTGTCGACGGGAGTTAAACATTAATATTCTCCTTCTCCTCCTTGTGCCAACGTCTCTCATCTCGGAGTAGCACAACCCTCAGCCTCAGTTATTTGCTAGATGTATTCCAGTCTCAGTTTTTACCCTCTACTGCTCCCTCTAGTACCATGGAAGTTATTCCTTGTTGTCTTAACAGATGTTCTATCGTTCTGTCCCTTCTCCTTGTCAGTGTTTTCCACATATTCCTTTCCTCTCTGATTCTGCGGGGAACTTCCTCATTCCTTACGTTATCAGCTCACCTAATTTTCAGTACTCTTCTGTAGCATCATATCTTAAGTTCTCCGATTCTCTTCTTTTTCAGTTTTCCCATAGTCCATGTTTAACTACCATACAATGCTGTGCTCCAAACGTACATTTTCAGAAATTTCTTCCTCAAATTGAGGCCTGTGTTTGGTACTAGCAGACTTCTCTTGGCTAGCCATGCTCTTTTTACCAGTTGTAGTCTGCTTTTGATATCCTCCCTGCTCCATCCGTCACTGGTTATTTTGCTGGCTAGGTAGTCCTTAACTTCATTTACTTGGTGATCATCAGTCCTGATGTTAGTTTTCATTTCTCCTACTTCTCATTACTTTCGTCTTTCCTCGATGTACTCTCTATCCATGTTCTGTACTCATTTGACCGTTCATTCCATTCAGCAGATCCTGTAATTCTTCTTCATTTTCACAGAGGACAGCAACGTTATCAGTGAATCATATCATTTGTATTCTTTCACTTTGAATTTTAATTCCTCTCTTGAACCTTTCTTTTACTTTCATCATTGTTTCTGCGATGCATAGACTGACCAGTAGCAGCGAAAGACTGCATCCTTGTCTTACACCCTTTTTAATCTGAGTATTTCATTTTTCGTCCCCCACTCTTATTGTTCCCTCTTGTTTCTTGTATGTATTGTATGTTACCTCTCTTTCTCTAAGGCTTACTTCTATTTTTCTCAGAATCTCGAACGTCTTGCAGCCTTTGCATTTTCCGAACGCATTCGGGAGGACGGCGGTTCAATCCCGCGTCCGGCCATACTGATTTAGGTTTTCCGTGATTTCCCTAAATCGATTCAGGCAAATACCGGGATGGTTCCTTTGAAAGGCTACGGCCGACTTCCTTCCCCATCCGTCCCTAATCCGATGAGACCGATGACCTCGCTGTCTGGTCTCCTTCCCCAAACAACCCAACCCAACATTGCCGAACGCCTTTTCCAGGTAAACAAATCCTATGAACATCTCTTGATTTTTCTTTAGTTCTGCTTCCATTATCAACCACAATGTCAGAATTGCCACTCTTGTGCCTTTCCGTTTCCTAAAGTCAAACTGATCGTCATCTAACATACTCTCTATTTTCTTTTCCAATATTCTGTATACTATTCTTCTCAGCAACTTGGCTGCATGAGCTGATTGTACGATTATTCTCGCACTTATCGCCGTTCGGAGTGGCCGAGCGGTTCTAGGCGCTTCAGTCTGGAACTGCGCGACCGCTACGGTCGCAGGTTCGAATCCTGCATCGGGCATGGATGTGTGTGACGTCCTTAGGTTAGTTAGGTTTAAGTAGTTTTAAGTTCTAGGGGACTGATGACCTCCGATGTTAAGTCCCATACTGCTCAGAGCCCTTTGAACGATTTTTTCGCACTTGTCGGCTCATGCAATTTTCGGAAATGTGTCTATGATGTTCTTCCGAAAGTGTGATAGTATATTGCCAGGCTCATACATTCTACACACCACCGTGAGTAATCGGTTTATTGCCACTTAGACCAATGATTTTAGAAATTTTGATGGAACGCTACCTGTCCCTTCTGCCTTATTTGATCTTAAACCTTCCATATCTCCTTTAAATTCTGTTTCTGATATTAGATCCCCCATCTATTCCCTATAGACTCGTATTTCATCTTCTATCACGTTATCAGGCAAGATGCCTTCAATGTACTCTTTCCACCTATCCGCTCTTTCCTCTGCATTTAATAGTGGAATTCCCATTGCACTCTTAATGTTACCCCCCTTGCTTCTAAACCTTCACCGAAAGTTGTTTTGAATTTTCTATATGCTTTGCCATCCCTTCCGACCATCAACTCTTTTTCGATTTCATCAAATTTCTCATACAGCAATTTGTCCTTAGTTTCCGTGCACTTCCTATTTATTTTATTCCTAAGTGACTTGTATTTCTGTATTCCTGAATTTTCCTGGAAGTTTTTGTGCTTCCCTCTTTTATCGATCAACTGAAGTATTTCTTCGGTCACCCAGGGCTTCTTCGCAGTTATCTCCCTTGCATCTACGTTTTTCTTTCCATTTTCTGTATACTGCCCATTTTAGATATATCGATCCCTCTTTCGTCCTATTCCCTTGCAGTATGAGATCTCTGCACTCCACAGGAAGTGCATGGAGTTGTGGGAGGAAGAATGACTGGCGGTGACGGCCAATAAACTGCGGTTGGTGAAGTCAACAACTCGGCCGTGGCGTTCCTCCTGCAGGTCGCTCAGGCGGGAAGAAGTGACCCTCACGCGTCTTCGGATTGGGCACTGTCCTCTCACACATAGCTTTCTATTACGGCGGGAGGATCCCCCGTTTTGTGATGCCTGTGGTGTGCATCTCTCTGTCCGCCAAATTTTAACAGACTGCATTTTATACCGTGATGCAAGGGCAGAAGCACAAGTTGATGGGGATCTGCCATGTGTTTTAGCTAATGATGAGACGTGTGTGTCTAGGGTTTTAAAGTTTTGTGATGTGTCTGGACTCTGGCCTAAACTTTTAGGCTGGAGGTTTTAGTGTATTGCAGAGTGGCTGACTCCTCCCTTTTTTCCTTGCGGTCAGCCAGCCACTTCCATCTGCTATATTGTTTTAGCTCCCTCTCCCATTTTCTTCCTGCGTTGCCCATGTTTTACTGCTGAGGACGTGCATCGTCCCACGCTTCGGTGTGGGTAGGCACATTATTTTTCCAAGCTTGTTACCTGTGTTTTACGTTCTGTTTTATCGTACTGTTCTGAATATTTTCTTGACACCCGTCTCAATCTGTTAATGAGCGGGCGCTGAAGATCTTGCTGTCGTGTTCCCAAAAAAATACCCAACTACTACTATTACTACTCTTTCATTGAACTGCCTACTGAACTATTCCCTAGTGCAGTATCTATAGTCTCAGAGAATTTCAAGCGTATCTCTTCAGTCGTTAGCACTTCCGTATCCCATTTCTTTTCGCACTGTTTCTTCCTAGCTTGTGTCTTGAACTTCAGCCTACTCTTCATCACCACTGAATTATAATTTGAGTGTTTATCTTTCCTGGGCATGCCTTACAATCCAGTATTTTTCATTATCCAGCCTCGAAACTTTTTCGACTGCTAACAGTCAGTACCTCCAGGTGACTCCTAGCAATTTCCACCCATAATTCCTACAAAGACAAAACAAAAAATTTCAAAGTCACTAGGTAAAAAGTCACACAACAACAGCACTCTTTAAATTTCCATTGAAACTAATATAATTTATTGAATTCAGTTAAACGCTTCCGAGTCCATTATTTTTAATAAACGCCACCTCCAGCCAGCTGACGGCTCTAGGCTCTGATATGTGACCTCTCCGTACCAAGCGTGTGAAAGCGGATGAACACAGGGGACTGGCCTATAAAACCGGGCAATGACTACACACGGAAACGGCCTTTTGACTCTTGAAGTTTTCCTATTTTGTTGCCAACGGCCTTGTCGCAGTGGTAACACCGGTTCCCGTCAGATCACCGAAGTTAAGCGCTGTCGGGCTGGGCTATCACTTGGATGAGTGACCATCCAGCCTGCCGAGCGCTGTTGGCAAGTGGGGTGCACTCAGCCCTTGTGAGGCAATCTGAGGAGCTACTTGATCTAGAAGTAGCGGCTCCGGTCTCGGAAACTGACATAGGGCCGGGAGAGCGGTGTGCTGACCACATGCCCCTCAAATCCGCATCTACATCTACATCTACATTTATACTCCGCAAGCCACCCAACGGTGTGTGGCGGAGGGCACTTTACGTGCCACTGTCATTACCTCCCTTTCCTGTTCCAGTCGCGTATGGTTTGCGGGAAGAACGACTGTCTGAAAGCCTCAGTGCGCGCTCGAATCTCTCTAATTTTACATTCGTGATCTCCTCGGGAGGTATAAGTAGTGGGAAGCAATATATTCGATACCTCATCCAGAAACGCACCCTCTCGAAACCTGGCGAGCAAGCCACACCACGATGCAGAGCGCCCTCTCTTGCAGAGACTGCCACTTGAGTTTGTTAAACATCTCCGTAACGCTATCACGCTTACCAAATAACCCTGTGACGAAACGCGCCGCTCTTCTTTGGATCTTCTCTATCTCCTCCGTCAACCCGATCTGGTACGGATCCCACACTGATGAGCAATACTCAAGTATAGGTCGAACGAGTGTTTTGTAAGCCACCTCCTTTGTTGATGGACTACATTTTCTAAGGACTCTCCCAATGAATCTCAACCTGGTACCCGCCTTACCAACAATTAATTTTATATGATCATTCCACTTCAAATCGTTCCGCACGCATAATCCCAGATATTTTACAGAAGTAACTGCTACCAGTGTTTGTTCCGCTACCATATAATCATACAATAAAGGATCCTTCTTTCTATGTATTCGCAATACATTACATTTGTCTATGTTAAGGGTCAGTTGCCACTCCCCGCACCAAGTGCCTATCCGCTGCAGATATTCCCGCATTTCGCTACAATTTTCTAATGCTGCAACTTCTCTGTATACTACAGCATCACCCGCGAAAAGCCGCATGGAACTTCCGACACTATCTACTAGGTCATTTATATATATTGTGAAAAGCAATGGTCCCATAACACTCCCCAGTGGCACGTCAGAGGTTACTTTAACGTCTGTAAACGTCTCTCCATTGATAACAACATGCTGTGTTCTGTTTGCTAAAAACTCTTCAATCCAGCCACACAGCTGGTCTGATATTCCGTAAGCTTTTACTTTGTTTATCAGGCGACAGTGCGGAACTGTATCGAACGCCTTCCGGAAGTCATGAAAAATAGCATCTACCTGGGAGCCTGTATCTAATATTTTCTGGGTCTCATGAACAAATAAAGCGAGTTGGGTCTCACACGATCGCTGTTTCCGGGATCCATGTTGATTCCTACATAGTAGATTCCGGGTTTCCAAAAACGACATGATACTCGAGCAAAAATCATGTTCTAAAATTCTACAACAGATCGACGTCAGAGATATAGGTCTATAGTTTTGTGCATCTGCTCGACGACCCTTCTTGAAAACTGGGACTACCTGTGCTCTTTTCCAATCATTTTGAACCTTCCGTTCCTCTAGAGACTTACGGTACACGGCTGTTAGAAGGGGGGCAAGTTCTTTCGCGTACTCTGTGTAGAATCGAATTGGTATCCCGTCAGGTTCAGTGGACTTTCCTCTGTTGAGTGATTCCAGTTGCTTTTCTATTCCTTGGACACTTATTTCGATGTCAGCCATTTTTTCGTTTGTGCGAGGATTTAGAGAAGGAACTGCAGTGCGGTCTTCCTCTGTGAAACAGCTTTGGAAAAAGGTGTTTAGTATTTCAGCTTTACGCGTGTCATCCTCTGTTTCAATGCCATCATCATCCCGGAGTGTCTGGATATGCTATTTCGAGCCACTTACTGATTTAACGTAAGACCAGAACTTCCTAGGATTTTCTGTCAATTCGGTACACAGAATTTTACTTTCGAATTCACTGAACGCTTCATGCATAGCCCTCCTTACGCTGATTTTGACATCGTTTAGCTTCTGTTTGTCTGAGAGGTTTTGGCTGCGTTTAAACTTGGAGTGAAGCTCTCTTTGCTTTCGCAGTAGTTTCCTAACTTTGATGTTGTACCATGGTGGGTTTTTTCCGTCCCTCACAGTTTTACTCGGCACGTAGCTGTCTAAAACGCATTTTACGATTGCCTTGAACTTTTTCCATAAACACTCAACATTGTCAGTGACGGAACAGAAATTTTCGTTTTGATCTGTTACGTAGTCTGAAATCTGCCTTCTATTACTCTTGCTAAACAGATAAACCTTCCTCCCTTTTTTTATATTCCTATTAACTTCCATATTCAGGGATGCTGCAACGGCCTTATGATCACTGATTCCCTGTTCTGCACTTACAGAGCCGAAAAGTTCAGGTCTGTTTGTTATCAGTAGGTCAAAGATGTTATCTCTACGAGTCGGTTCTCTGTTTAATTGATCGAGGTAATTTTCGGATAGTGCACTCAGTATAATGTCACTCGATGCTCTGTCCCTACCACCCGTCCTAAACAACTGAGTGTCCCAGTCTATATCTGGTAAGTTGAAATCTCCACCTAAGACTATAACATGCTGATAAAATTTATGTGAAATGTATTCCAAATTTTCTCTCAGATGTTGTGCCACTAATGCTGCTGAGTCGGGAGGTCGGTAAAAGGAGCCAATTATTAACCTAGCTCGGTTGTCGAGTGTAACCTCCACCCATAATAATTCACAGGAACTATCCACTTCTACTTCACTACAGGATAAACTACTACTAACAGCGACGAACACTCCACCACCGGTTGCATGCAATCTATCCTTTCTAAACACCATCTGTACCTTTGTAAAAATTTCGGCAGAATTTATCTCTGGCTTCAGCCAGCTTTCTGTACCTATAACGATTTCAGCTTTCTATCAGCGCTTGAAGTTCCGGTACTTTACCAACGCAGCTTCGACAGTTTACAATTACAATACCGATTGCTGCTTGGTCCCCGGATGTCCTGACTGCCGCGCACCCGTTGAGGCTGTTGCCCTTTCTGTACTTGCCCAAGGCCATCTAACCTAAAAAACCGCCCAGCCCACGCCACACAACCCCTGCTACCCGTGTAGCCGCTTGAAGTGACGCCTGTGGGCTGAGGATGACACGGCGGCCGGTCGGTCCCGTTGGGCCTTCATGGCCTGTTCGGGAGGAGTTTAGTTTTTTAAAGTAATTTTGTTATTATGTAGGGTAAGTGACTCCCATCACAGAATGTTAAATACTTTAAAACATCACTTTCACCCCAGACGACCCGTTTCCGACAATTGGCGAAGGATGCCGATTTCCCGAACTCCAGTTAGCATTAACAAAAATCTTTCAACATTCAGGCCTTTCGGCCAATCTGCCACAGCTTCAGTGGAGGTATTTTCATTGGCTGTTTCCTGATGACAATGACAGAACTCCTCTGCAAAGTGCTGCTTACTGTCAGAATTTCTTGCACGTTTATTACAAGCAGGGGATGAGTATGTTCCAAGCAAGATCGTAAGAGATGGAAAAGAGCCACCGTGGTACAACAACCAAGTTAGAAAACTGCTGCGGCAGCAAAGGGAACTTCACAACAAACATAAACATAGCCAAAGCCTTGCAGACAAACAAAAATTACGCGAAGCGAAATGTAGTGTGAGGAGGGCTATGTGAGAGGCGTTCAATGAATTCGAAAGTAAAGTTCTATGTACTGACTTGGCAGAAAATCCTAAGAAATTTTGGTCTTATGTCAAAGCGGTAGATGGATCAAAACAAAATGTCCAGACACTCTGTGACCAAAATGGTACTGAAACAGAGGATGACAGACTAAAGGCCGAAATACTAAATGTCTTTTTCCAAAGTTGTTTCACAGAGGAAGATTGCACTGTAGTTCCTTCTCTAGATTGTCGCACAGATGACAAAATGGTAGATATCGAAATAGACGACAGAGGGATAGAGAAACAATTAAAATCGCTCAAAAGAGGAAAGGCCTCTGGACCTGATGGGATACCAGTTCAATTTTACACAGAGTACGCGAAGGAACTTGCCCCCCTTCTTGCAGCGGTGTACCGTAGGTCTCTAGAAGAGCGTAGCGTTCCAAAGGATTGGAAAAGGGCACAGGTCATCCCCGTTTTCAAGAAGGGACGTCGAGCAGATGTGCAGAACTATAGACCTATATCTCTAACGTCGATCAGTTGTAGAATTTTGGAACACGTATTGTGTTCGAGTATAATGACTTTTCTGGAGACTAGAAATCTACTCTGTAGGAATCAGCATGGGTTTCGAAAAAAACGGTCATGTGAAACCCAGCTCGCGCTATTCGTCCACGAGACTCAGAGGGCCATAGATACGGGTTCACAGGTAGATGCCGTGTTTCTTGACTTCCGCAAGGCGTTCGATACAGTTCCCCACAGTCGTTTAATGAACAAAGTAAGAGCATATGGACTGTCAGACCAATTGTGTGATTGGATTGAGGAGTTCCTAGATAACAGGACGCAGCATGTCATTCTCAATGGAGAGAAGTCTTCCGAAGTAATAGTGATTTCAGGTGTGCCGCAGGGGAGTGTCATAGGACCGTTGCTATTCACAATATACATAAATGACCTTGTGGAAGTTCACTGAGGCTTTTTGCGGATGATGCTGTGGTGTATCGAGAGGTTGTAACAATGGAAAATTGTACTGAAATGCAGGAGGATCTGCAGCGAATTGACGCGTGGTGCAGGGAATGGCAATTGAATCTCAATGTAGACAAGTGTAATGTGCTGCGAATACACAGAAAGATAGATCCTTTATCATTTAGCTACAAAATAGCAGGTCAGCAACTGGAAGCAGTTAATACCATAAATTATCTGGGAGTACGCATTAGGAGTGATTTAAAATGGAATGATCATATAATGTTGATCGTCGGTAAAGCAGATGCCAGACTGAGATTCATTGTAAGAATCCTAAGGAAATGCAATCCGAAAACAAAGGAAGTAGGTTACAGTACGCTTGTTCGCCCACTGCTTGAATACTGCTCAGCAGTGTGGGATCCGTACCAGATAGGGTTGATAGAAGATATAGAGAAGATCCAACGGAGAGCAGCGCGCTTCGTTACAGGATCATTTAGTAATCGCGGAAGCGTTACGGAGATGATAGATAAACTCCAGTGGAAGACTCTGCAGGAGAGACGCTCAGTAGCTCGGTACGGGCTTTTGTCAAAGTTTCGAGAACATACCTTCACCGAAGAGTCAAGCAGTATATTGCTCCCTCCTACGTATATCTCGCGAAGAGACCATGAGGATAAAATCAGAGAGATTAGAGCCCACACAGAGGCATACCGACAATCCTTCTTTCCACGAACAATACGAGAATGGAATAGAAGGGAGAACCGATAGAGGTACTCAAGGTACCCTCCGCCACACACCGTCAGGTGGCTTGCGGAGTATGGATGTAGATGTAGATGTAGATTCACAGGAAAGTCACAAATTATTAGGCCAGCAAACCGCTAAGATGGATTACAGAAAGGTAACATGTCATCTGGAACCTCTACAAAGCCGCATTTCATGTGATGCGGAAACCAGTTCTGGTTCTGCTAACAGGAAAGAGGACGTCTCAACATCTATGCCAGGAATGATACAATGGTTGAACAAAATTTGCAAAGATCGCGAGAAAAACATGCATGAACACATGAGGGTGAGTCAAATGAAAACCTTAAATATTTTTTTAAATATTATTTATTGTGCAGAAGTGGTATCACTTTTCAACATAATCTCCCCCACGCTCAATGCAAGTCCTCCAGCGCTTACAAAGTGCATAAATTTCATGTTAACAGAATCTTCCGTCGGTTCTTGGTAGAACAACATTATAATATATGAAAAGCCCCAGTTTACTTTTGTTCTACAATAGAACAAAAGCAAACTGGTGCTTTTCATTTATTGCGTAAATTTCTTTAGAAGAAGTTCTTTTGGTAGTCCATGCAACCACTCATGCACCGCGTTGCGTACCTCTTCAGCAGAACGGAACTTATTTCCTCCCATTGCGTCTTTGAGTGGTCCAAACATACGGAAATCACTTGGGGCAAGGTTTGGTGAATATAGTGTATGAGGAAGACACTCAAAATGCAGGTCTGTGATTGACGCAACTGTTGTATGGGCAGTGTGGGGCCTTGCATTGTCATGTTGCAAAAGGACACCTGCTGACAGCAATCCACATCGCTTTGATCTGACTGCAGGCTGCAGATGATTTTTTTAGGAGATCTGTGTATTATGCACTGGTGACAGTGGTCCTTCTAGGCATGTAATGCTTCAAAATGACATTTTTTTCGTCCCAAAAGAGAGTCAGCATAACCTTCCCTGCTGATGGTTCTGTTCGAAACTTCTTTGGTTTCGGTGATGAGGAATGGCGCCATTACTTGCTCGCTCTCTTCGTTTCCAGCCGGCTGGAGTGGCCGTGCGGTTCCAGGCGCTGCAGTCTGTAGCCGAGCGACCGCTACGGTCGCAGGTTTGAATCCTCCCTCGTGCATGGATGTGTGTGATGTCCTTAGGTTAGTTAGGTTTAATTAGTTCTAAGTTCTAGGCGACTGATGACCTCAGAAGTTAAGTCGCATAGTGCTCAGAGCCATTTGAACCATTTTGAATCTTCGTTTCCGGTTGGTGGAAGTGGACCCAGGTTTCGGCCCCAGTAACGATTCTTGCAGGGAACCCATCACCTTCTCGTTCACCTTCTTCACAAGCATCAACACGTCGTTCTCTCATTTCACGAGTCAGCTGCCGTGGCACCCATCTTGCAGACACTTTGTGAAACTGGAGCACATCGTGCACAATGTGGTGTGCTGACCCATGACTAATCTGTAAACATGCTGCAATATCATTCAGTGTCACTCGGCGGTTTTCCTTCAATATGGCTTCAACTGCTGCAATGTTCTGTGGAGTCACAACTCGTTGTGTCTGACCTGGACGAGGCGCATCTTCCACTGAAGTCACACCATTTGCGAAGTTCCTACTCCATTCGTAGACTACAGGCCATTCTACACGCTGTTTGTAGCACGCTTACCAACTTACAGGATAATGGCGCGAAATTTCGATTTGTTATTACAAATTTAAGGTTTTTATTTGTCTCACCGTCGTAAATGCAGATGTTAATGAAGCCTGCAGTTTTCGCTGTCGTATTTGATTACGAACGTCGCCTATGCAATATCCATACTACGTTGCAAGTGTTAGTCGTGGTCGGAAAGAGTTTGGTGTAGCGGTGAGAGCATTATGTCGAAGCTAAATGAAGTCTATCGTGGGTAGATTGTTGGTACTTGTGCGGCGGGTGCTCCTTAACGAAGGTAGCCGAAGTGCTTGGTGCTTGAAGAGGCACCATATCGAAGATTTATACCGCATACGGGGAAAGCGGAAAATCGATATCCGCTAAAGCGGGCGAAAGTGTGTTTGAGTGATCGTGAGAGATGGTCATTGAAGAGGATTGTGACGAAAAATAAGAGGACGATAGCTGGAAGAATCAACGCAGAACTGAATGTCGCACTTTCGAACTCTGTCAGCACCAAAGCAACACGAAGGGATCCCCAGAAACAGGGAATTCCAGAACCACTCATCAGTGATGTGGAACCGAAGCAATAAAACCTGGACCATGGAGCAATGGAAAAAGTTTCCAACTTCTGGCTGAGTTTTCGTCCCATCAATGAAATATGGCACAGATTCGGCGATGATTTGGGGAGCCATGAAGCGGTATTCCATGGCACCCAGCGTTACTTTGCAACGTCGCATTCCTTCCTATATTATGCGATCATTTTGGCTGATCAGGTCCATCCCACAATACAATCTTTGTTTTCCAGTGGTAGTGCTGTGTTCCAAAATGACAGGACCCCAGTTCATACAGCTCGCATCGTCTATGACTGATTTTTTCGGCACGAGGATGAACTGCCACATATCCCCTGGCCACCACAACCGCCGGATCTCTGTATTATTGAGATTCTGTGGTCTGCTTTGGGGAGACGGGTGCGTGATCTCTATTGACTTCCATCGTCGTTACGTAAACTTGCCACTGTTTTGCAGGAAGAATGGTATAAGAGTCCCTTGAAAATCATACGAGTTATGATTTTTTAAGATTATTGTGGAATATGTTAACGGATAAAGGAGGGATTTTGGCTATCCGAACAGTCACCGTTGCTAATGAAGAAAAAACTGAACCATAAAATTACATTATGAATAAATAGATATAAAAATTAAAAATGTTCTTATATCCCTTCTTCAAATGATTTCTTAAACCTCTTCAACGCTGCGGTGACACGTTGGTGTTTCTCTCCATTGTCACGAGTCTCTTTGCAGGTCCTCACTATCGTCCAAACATTTATTACGATCTATTTTGATGGACTAATAAATAAATATTCAAACAACTTCTTAAAACAGTCCCTCACATATTTTCAGACACAACTTTTACCTAATACATTCACAACGTTAATAATACTTGGCATGCGTACATTTTTTACTCAAATTCTTATGCGCGTCTAGTTTCTTTCAGTCTCAACACAGACAGCTATTAATTAATTAGTGCGCGCTGGATTGCTCATTAATAATCATCTCTGGCCTCGCTGTCTTTTATCATTGTCACAGATGGCTATCCCCATCTAGCTGTCAGAGAGCGCGTCTTTTAATCAACCTAGAAGTTAGGACCACAAGGTTTACTTTTGGAATGTCACTAGTTTCGTCATTAACTATCTCTCTGTCAGATTCATGTATTGCACTGTAGAAACATTTATTCTAATTTTCAAACCCTTGTAGAATTTTCACTCTGTTTTCTATCATTTGCCATCTCACATGATGAAATGTGGTGTCTACCGAACAAAAGTGTTTTGCCTACTCAGCAGACTCATTGTTATCAATTATTTCTCATTTCATGTTTGCAGTATACCTTCACATATGTAATCAAAGAAATATAGTGTAGGCTTTCATGGTCAGTATTAACTTCACTTAAAACTTCCGGGCTCGTAGGCTGTGGTTGATAATTTTCACACTAATACTACAGTCTGCCTACCTGGAAGTTTTAAGAAAATAAATGAAAGAAATTTCGGAACAGTTTCGTTTATTCACTATACTGTACCAAATTCTTGCTGTTCCACGTGATATCTTTTTTTCTTGGGTTAAAGAAGGACAAACTTAGGTTTGTAGGGTTTGTAGATTTAGAAAATCCATTTGACAATATTAACTGGAATATACTCGCTGAAATTCTGAAGGTAGCAGGGGTAAGTCGAACAAGACTGCTGTTGAAAAGGGAGTGAGACAGGGTTGTAGTTTCTCCCCTACGTAATTGAATCATTGTATTGACCAAGTAATAGGAAACTAACTAGAAATTTGGGAAAGTAATTAAAGTTACAGGACAAGAAATGAAAACTTTGAAGTCTGCTGATGACACTGTAACTCTGTCAGAGACAGCGAAGGGCTTGCAAGAGCTGCTGAACGGAGTGGTTAGTGTCTTCAAAATAGGTTATGACGAACATCAGTGAATCTAAAACAAGGCTAATGGAATGTAGGCGAATTAATCAGGCAATGATGAGGGAATTAGATTAGGGAAATTATCCGTTTAGTTGTGCTTTTTGGACGGAAAATTAAGCAATGATGGCCGAAGGATACAAAAAGCAGATGGTAATAGCAGGAAAAAAGTTTCTGAAAAAGGCAAGTCTGTTGACATAGAATTTAAATTTATTAAGCGTTAATAAGTCTTTTCTGAAGGTTTTTCTCTGGAGTGTAGACCTGTACACAAGTAAAACGTGAAAGATAAACAGTTCAGTCAAGAAGAGAGTAAAAGCTTTTGGTATGTATTGCTACACAAGAATTCGGAGGATTAGTTGGATAGATGAGTATAAAACGACTAGAACTGAGGAGAAAATAAATTTGTGGCACAGGTGATTAAAAGAGGAGATCGGTTAATAGGATGCATCCTCAAGTGGTATCGAATAATCCTCACTCTGGCGCTGGAATAACAACAGGGGAGACACTTGTAGAGAGAGACCAAAGCTTCACTACAGCAAGCACGTTCAAATGGCTGGAGGTTGCCACAGCTATGGAGAAATGAAGAGGCTTGTTCAGAATAGACTAGCGTAGGTAGCATCATCAAATTAGGCTTCGGACTGAAGACCACAATAACCAACCTCATCATCTACATTTCTGACTTCCTATCACATCAGTTTGTTTCTCTCTAGCTTTGTAAATCTTTACTCCGAATCATCCGTCTTTTGACAATGGTTGAGGAGTGTTACATCCTGTGCAATTTCTTTATTGTTTTGAAAAATATAATCAGTTAAATGCAAAGACTATTTTTCTAGGTAAATCCCTCTAGCATCTGAAGTCTCTACTATCACACTCAAAGTTTCCCACTGCACAATCGTTATTTAGTATTTATGCTAACGTTGGATTGAAATCACTCACTATCTTATTCTAGTGTCATTGCTGTCATATCACTTTCTGTAAATCTTCATACACGTTCCCCTTCGCTTCTTGAAACCCGAAGAATATTCGCGCGCAGTCTTGAACGAGTTCCATTAAATATCTTTCGCTTATTTCCAAAACAATATTATTAGTATTATTTATGGAGTCTCACAAAGAACATCTGCATCTGGTTCTAATCCAAAGTCAGGACAAAAACTAAAGAACGATCGTTTTGTGTGAAACATTGCGTATGATAGCGGGGATGGCAAATGCCGCACATAAGAGAACTTTTCCAAGAAAAATAACACCTTTATCATTAAATTTGTATTTTTATCAAAACAATAACGTCGTTATTAATTTTCTTGTTAACGCCTGCTCATACGTTTCCTCTTTACTGTTTTTCTCCGTAGTAGCATTTCCCTATTTTAATTCTATTTAGTATTTATTTTTTTCTCTGTTATTTCGGATAATACTACTGGTTTCCGTTTGATGTTAATTAACTCCTCTTTCACAACTCCACCAAAGTTCTACAATTTATTGTCTCTAATTGAAAAGTTATAGTACCAGACAGTTTCCGATGCCTATTTTATATCCTATTTAGCATATCTAGGTGTACCAAGGAGCGGTTGTTGAAGAAGTTATATGTGTCCCATGGCATGAAGCAGTTACCTGACTTTCCACAGTTCAACACTTGTTATAGTCTTTCACTCAGCCCACAATTCTGACGTTCCGGCAACTCACACAGGCAGTACGCAACATTCTCCAAGTAACGAACTAACTATCAACCTACTGAGAGAACGGAAATGAAAAGTCGTTAGTTTGGTAACAGTTATTTTGTTAGACTGACAACACTTACGTTAAAAAAGTAAGAAAGCAGGCAGCAAATGAACATACATTCACAACAGAGATGACATAAAATCAGGAGTTAGTGCGAGACCAGTAGTGATGTTTCATGGCAACTGGCATGCGAAATATGAAAACCACAGAACAGAAAAAGCGTGATGTAAAAATATGGCAATTTTTCATAACTGAAGTACAGTACAACTTCTGACCTATGACCAGATGAGAGTAAAGGCAGATAACGCCAGGAAAAACGAAAAACTGTAAGCTGTAAATTATTAATTTAAGAATTATGGAGTGAACCGTTTTCTAATCTATATGTATGGCATATAAAAACAAAATTATATTATTTCCAATAAATGCATTGAAGATGGCTTAACGTAAAATGCGAAATATGTCTGCAAAATAAAGAAATACAAATAGAAGCAAAAACAAACAAACAAACAAAACCTGCGTTTGAATTTATAAAACGAATGTTCTAAACAATAATGAAAGGAAACTAGTCTTCTAGAAAGTTAGAATCTCTGAAATTCCACAGTGTGTTAGATAGAAGTGGGCTCTAATGAACCCTTTGGGCTCCTCTTAAAGTGATTTTTATTAGTAGCTAAATTTTTTATGGGTGATGGTAATTTAATGAAAATGTATATTCCTATATAATGGTCATTTTTCTGGACCAAAGAAAGTGACTCTAAATATTTATGAAAATTATTGTTATTTCCCGTACTCATTCCACGAACGTCTGAAAAACCAGAGGTAAAATTTACGACAAACTTCAATGAAGAGTAAATTTATTGCGAAGACATAGTTTATATCCCCAGTTCCTTGAACAGATGACTGAAGGACTCTCTCGATTTTACACCAGAAATAAATCTTACTACACACTTTTGAACTTGGAAACCTTTAACTTGTCTCGAATCGTCACCCCAAGAAATGATTCTGTATCACATCATGAAATGAAAGTCAGCAAAGTACGATAACTTTCTTATTTTTATCTCACCTATGTGGGACAACATTGGCAGTGCAAGTAAATATTTCTTCAGGTGCTTCTGCAATTCTCTGATATGCCCCTGCAACACAATTTATCACCAAGGTGTAATCCCGGTAACTTAACACTCTCAATCTCTTCTGTCTGCTTGCCATCATATTTTAGAGATATACTGGGAGGAGACGTATTACAGGTTCTGAACTGCGTAGGTTAGGAAGCTCTTTATTAACGTCCACGAAACTTTCATCAACCGAGATTTGTAAAACTATACTTGCATATTGCTTTTTACTACAATGTTTGTTGTTGTTGTCATGATTGTTGTTGTCATGTTTTGTCGGAAGACTGGTTTGATGCAGCTCCCCATGACACTCTATCCTGCGCAAGCCTATTCATCTCCGAGTAACTACTGCAAGCTACATCCGTCTGAATCTGCTTACTGTATTCATCCCCCCTCTTGGTCTCCGTCTACGATTTTCACCTCCCCCCCTCCCCGCACGTTTCCCTCCAGCACTAAAATACGTCCTACCAACTGACCCCTTCTTCTAGCCAGGTTGTGCCACAAATTTCTTTTCTCCCCAGTACCATTCAATACCTTCTCGTTAGTTACGTGATCTACCCATCTAATCTTCATCATTCTTCTGTAGCACCACATTTCAAAAGCACCAGCTTTCTTTGGAATTGGAATTATTATGTTCTTCTTGAAGTCCGAGGGTATTTCGCCTATCTCATACATCTTACTCAGCAGATGGAAGAATGTTGTCATGACTGTCTCTCCCAAGGGTATCAGTAGTTCCAATGGAAAGTTGTCTAGTCCTGGGGCCTTGTTTCAACTTAGGTCTTTCCGTGCTCTGTCAAATTCTTCAAGTAGTATCATATCTCCTATATCATATTCATCTACGTCCCCTTCCATTTCCATATTGTCCTCAAGAGCAAATGGTTCAAATGGCTCTGAGCACTTTGGGACTTAACTGCTGTGGTCATCAGTCCCCTAGAACATAGAACTACTTAAACCTAACTAACCTAAGGACATCACACACATCCATGCACGAGGCAGGATTCGAACCTGCGAACGTAGCGGTCGCGCGGTTCCAGACTGTAGCGCCCAGAACCGCTCGGCCACTTAGGCCGGCCCCTCAAGAACATCTTTCTTGTTTAGACCCTCTATGTATATTCCTTCCACCTTTCTGCTTTCCCTTCTTTGATTAGGACTGTTTTTCCATCTGGGCTCTTGATATTCATACAGGTGGTTCTTTTCTCTCCAAAGGTATTTTAATTTTCATGTAGGCATGTAGGCGGCATCTTATCTTTCCCCTAGCGATACATGCTTCTAAATCCTTACATTTTGCACTTCCTGTCAATCTCACTTTTTAGACGTTTGTATTCTCTTTCGCCAACATAATTTACTGCATTTTTATATTTTCTCCTTTCATCAATTAAATTCAATATCTATTGTGTTACCCAAGGATTTCTAATAGCCCTCGTCCTTTTAACTGCTTGGTCCTCTGCTTCCTTCACTGTTTCATCTCTCAAAGCTACCCATTCTTCTTCTACTGTATTTCTTTCCCCTGTTATTGTCAATAGTTCCCTAATAACCCTCTGAAACTCTCCACAATCTCTGATTCTTCCAGTTTATCTAGGTCCCACTCTTTAAATTCCTAGCTCTTTGCAGTTTCTTCAGTTTTAATCTACAGTTCATAACCAATAAATTGTGGTCAGCGTCCACATCTAGCCCAGAAAATGTTTTACAATTTAAAATTTGGTTCCGAAATCTCTGTCTTACCTTTATATAATAAATCTGAAACTTTCCGGTGTCTCTAGGTCTCTTCCACGTGTACAACCTTCTTTCATGATTCTGGAACCAAGTGTTAGCTATGATTAAATTATACTCTTTGCAAAATTCTACCAAGCGGCTTCCTCTTTCATACCATTCCCCGCAGTTCCTATTTACCCACTATTTTTCCTTCTTCTACTATCGAATTCCAGTTCCCCATGTCTATTACATTTTCGTCTCCCTTAACTATCTGCATTATTTCTTTTATCTCGTAACACATCTATCCAATCTCTTTATCATCTACGGAGCTAGTTGGAAATAAACTTGTACTACTCTGATGAGTGTGGGCTTCGTGTCTATCTTGGCTACAATTACGCGTTCGTTATGCTTTTCATAGTAGCTTATTTTTTTATTCGTTATTAAACCTACTCATGTATTACCCCTATTTGATTTTGTATTTATAACCCAGTATTCAACTGACCAGAAATTCTGTTCCTCCTGCCACCGAACTTCACTAACTCCCACTAGATATAGCTTTAAGCTATGAATTTCCCTTTTTAAATTTTCTAACCAACCTGCCAGATTAAGGGATCTGACATTCCACGCCCCGATCCGTAGAATGCCAGTTTTGTTTCTCCTGATAACCACATCCCCCTGAGTAGTGCCCCTCTGGCGATCCAGAATATTTTACCTAAGAGCATGCCATCATCATTTAACCACACAGTAGAGCTACATGCCCTCGGGAAAAATTACGGCTTTCAGCCGTTCGCAGTACCAGCACAGAAAGGCCGTTTTGGTTGATGTTACAAGGTCAGATCAGTCAGTCATCCAGACTGTTGCCACTGCAACTACTGAAAAGGCTGCTGCCCCTCTTCAGGAACGACACGTTTTTCTGGCCTCTCCACAGATACCCCTCCGTTGAGATTGCAGCTACGGTACGGCTACCATGGTTCATGTTTTTTTTTTTTTTTTTTTTTTTTTTTTGCAGATCATTTTATCATCTGCAATAAAAGGAATAAGTAAATAAATAAATATATCTTGGTTTCTGGCACTGCTACTTATGAAAGGTCATTCATACATATAAGAGAAAATGACGGTCCTAAGATGCAACCTTGTGGGAAACAACGCATAATTAGTTTTCTCAGTTATATGATAACTTTTAGCTTACTGCGGATCCTTTCCTGTTGACAACCTTTGTTCCCTGTCAGAGTGATACGAGATAAGTGAGATTTGTTAATGTTACTTATAGAAAGACGTTAATATAATCTTACATGTCTTTCTTTTATTCGTCCACACGTCTACTAACAGGGCAACGCTCCCTTGGTCTCTCCTGTCCTGGCTTGCTGGAACGGAGCCAGCGGCTGCGTCCAACGACGGAGTTCCGTTTAATAGCCAACTCCTTGGGGGCACTTACTAAGACTTTTTAAATCTCTTTTTCTTGGCGTGCTGTTCTCCAAGTCTGTTAACTAGCAGACTAGGCTGCACTACGCTGACAAGAAGCAAAACCTGAAGACTTGTTATACAGGTTTCCCTACAGCACAGTATTTTCATCACCAGTTTCTTTTCTAGACATCAAACTTGCAAGTTTCCTGCAGTCTAAGATATTGCTGACACACCTCATTCATGACATGCCTCTGTCAAATATGTTACGTGGTAGCATCTGTTCCGGTCAAGTTTTAGAAGAAACAATATTATGAATTCAAAGAAGAAAAACTGCTGCTCTTTTTACACACAGTGATGGCAAAAAAATCGCAGCATCAAGAAGGAATTGAGCGACATAAGCGAAAGTTGGTAGGCTGTTTCTACATCTGAAAGACGACGTCAGTTCAAACTTTGCATCAGTCGTATAAGAGTGGTACTAGAAGCGCGCCGGCCGGTGTGGCCGTGCGGTTAAAGGCGCTTCAGTCTGGAACCCCGTGACCGCTACGGTCGGAAAAAATGGTTCAAATGGCTCTGAGCACTATGGGACTCAACTGCTGAGGTCATTAGTCCCCTAGAACTTAGAACTAGTTAAACCTAACTAACCTAAGGACATCACAAACATCCATGCCCGAGGCAGGATTCGAACCTGCGACCGTAGCGGTCTTGCGGTTCCAGACTGCAGCGCCTTTAACCGCACGGCCAGTGCGGGCGGCGCTACGGTCGCAGGTTCGAATCCTGCCTCGGGGATGGATGTGCGTGATGTACTTAGGTTAGTTAGGTTTAAGTAGCTCTAAGTTCTAGGGGACTGATGACCACAGATGTTAAGTCCCATAGTGCTCAAAGCCATTTGAACCATTTGAACTAGAAGCGCCACTATGACGATGCAGATCAGGTTTGCTTGAAACACTCGCTGTAATAATCATGAGCGTTAGTTACCTTTGAGATTGGACGTGGTGAGTTGATGCTAGTCGAGAGTGCTTTCAAGGTGACAAAGACACCATTATCAACACTTCACTGAGTTTAAACGAGGTCGTGTAGTAGGGTTACAAGAAGATGGATGATCCATCTGCGATATTACAGAAAGACTTGGCAGGAATGTAGCCACTGTACATGACTGCTGGCAACGATGGTCACGAAAATGTATAATCACAAGAAGAGCGGGCTCCCGACAGTCACTTGGCACTACCTTCGTGTTCGGCGCATAGCTCTGGCGCATCGTATTGCATCTGCAGCAGTGAATATGAGCAGTAGTTGGCATCACAATGACGCAACGAACTGTTAGAAATCGTTTCCTTCAGGGACAGCTCTGAACCAGACGCCCTGTAGCATGCATTCCACTGTCTCCAAATCACCGCCATTTTCGTCTTCAGTAGTGCCCAGCCCGAGCTCTTTGGTGGGAGGGGTGGAGGCCTGTTCTGTTTTCTGTTGAAAGCTGGTTGCACCTCAGTGTCAATGATGGCCATGTGTTGGTTAGAAGGAGTCTAGTTGAGGGCTTGCAACCCATCTGTCTGTGTGCTAGACACACTGGACCTACACTTGGACTTATGGTCTGGTGTGCAATTTCATATGGAGCAAACACGTGGTGATCCCACGCACTCTTAACTGCGAATTTGTACATAAATCTGGTGATTCGACCTGCTATGGTGTCACTCGTGAACAGCATTCTAGGGGGTGTTTTCCAACAGGATAATGCTCGTCCATACACCCTAAATGCTCTACAGAGTGTCGACATGTTGCTTTGGCCTGCTCGATCGCCAGATCTGTTTCCAGTTGAACACATATGGGCGTCATTGGACGACAACTCCAGCGTCATCCACAAACAGCATTAACTGTCCCTGTGTTGACCGACCACAAACTGACATCTGGTACCTGTACATCGCATTGTATGCACGTTTGCATGCACGCTTTCACCATTCTGGCTCTTACACCTGTTATTAACGTACAAGCATTTCACATTTGCAAGAGTGTATCTCGCGGTTACATTAACCTGTGAACTCGCAATGTTAATAACTTAAATATGTTACCTAGACAAACTTATTCTGGAAATTTCACTACTCTACGTTAATTAATTTTTTGTGCTGCGATTTTTTTCCGTTAGTGTATCAACGAACTACCATCATATGTCCATGATCAGAAATATTTCTCTTTGCTGAAGATGAACGTATTGCCTTCAAGCCTAATGGAGGAAATTCAGCACTTGAAAGTACAAACAACATTTTGTTGAATTTAATAACTTGTGCTCAGCAAACGGACTGTCACTAACTTTGATAAAACACAAGAAGTTTAGTATTTTAAACCGCACCTAGCTTGACGACGCTATTAGAAATACTGACAGAAAATATTATAAGTTCATAAATGTATAATTGGTAAGGACTATAACTGGAAGTCACATGCTACAGATCTTAAGAGCCTAAGCTATGCAGTTTTTGCGTTATGGATAATATCAGATGTTAGAAACGAAAATTTCAACACTCGAAGCTATGATTTACTTTTAATATTTTCATTCACTGGCATTTCGTGCTATCGAATTTTGAGATAACTCTTTATTGGGGAACATAGTGTTTGTTGCACAGAAGCGTGTTATAAGGACAGTATGTGGTGTCCACTTTCGGACCTCTTGTAGACAGTTCTTTAAACAGTTGGGCATACTGGCAACAGGCGCACAGTTCATTTAATCCCAAATGTAGTTTGTTTTCAATAGAGGTCAGTATAACTAGGAACACAACTTGTTTTTTGGATGATGTAGTAGATCCTCGATGATCCGACCTTGGATGATCCGGCTCCGCGCTTAGTCTGATCATTCCATTTCCGGTGTTTGTTTACGTACACGGGACGATGACTCATCGTCTACCATTTGGATCACTAGACAGTTGACCGTTGCTAGATATGATAGTTCGATCAGTTTTAGTATGAAATAACTTGTTTCTGACTCGATCAACGAGTGATATTGCGCAAGCATTTCTTATATAAATTAATGACAGTGTTCTTCTTAGATATTAAATCCTGTAAAACAAAATAATGGCACCAACTATACACGAGCATGAGACGCTGTCTTTACGTTGAGCCCAGTGACGTAAATGAGTGGGTCAGTACAACAGACGTTGGCTGCACACCAGAAACAGAATTAACTGATGACCGAATCATTGACGCTGTAACTCGAAAAATCGATGAAACGTGAAACATGACGACAACGAAGACAATCAACCTAAGGCTCGAATACCGCGTACAGATCATAAATATGACTCTCGTACAGCCCTTCAGTACATCGAACAAACCTTTTCGTCTCCTCTCAATAGACAATTTGTGAATGAGGAAATGACAGTAAACGTCGCAAAGTCAACATTGTGGTCTGCTATGCGAAAGAGCATTGCATAGTTTTTTCGTCTTGCTTCAGAACAGAACACTTTTTACTGCGTGATTTCTTTTATTTTAAACAATTAAGCACACATCACTTGTGCGTCAGTGCAGTAGTGTAATAACATACCTTCAGACGTTAAACATTCACTCATAGTAACAATATCTCACCGTACGATACAGACGTATTTTAGAGGGCAGACTCTATTGTACAGGGTACGGCGCGGGGACTTCCTTATTTTAAAAAATCATAAATCAAAAAGTATTAGAGACATCAATTTAAATCTTGTTTTCTTTACACAGAGTAACATCTAAAGTTTTGTTCCATTGCAGTTTGAAAATGATATCTTGAAGGTGGCCTCCGATCTGCTTAATGCATTTGGAGAGTCAAAATCGGTAGTTTCGGTCCACTTTTTCCAACATGTCTCTGTCGATGTTGGCAATAGCAACACGAATATGGTTCCGTAGCTCAGCCAGGGTATACAGACGATTGGTACAAATCAAGGATTTGAGATAGACCCACAAGAGAAAGTCGCATGGCGCTAAATCTGGCGAATGTGCTGGCCACTGGAGATAGCCCCTCAAAGAGATGAGACGATAGGGGAAGTGCTCGCGGCAACATGGTCTTCGATGTGCGTGCGGTGTGGGCTGTGGCGCCATCTTGTTGGAATCAGACATCACCCACGTCCATTTCTTCAAGTTCTAGAAGAAAAATCTGTTCAGACTTCTGAACAAAACGCTCAGAAATGACCGTCATTGCCTTATCGCTCTCTTCGAAATACCATGGGCCAATAATGCCAACTTTAGATAGCGCACACCAAACAGTCACACATTCTGTATGCAGGGGCTGCTCAAGAAGTTCTTGGGGGTTCGTGCCACTCCAATACCGCATATTTTGTTTATTCACGCAGACAGACAAATGAAAATGTGCCTCGTTGCTGAAGGACACTAAAGCGTCATGAGGCAGCTCATCGATCAAGGCTTCACACGCATTGTTTCGGGAGACAAAATCACGTGGGTGAAGTGTGTGCACCACCGACAGTTTATACGGATCAAATTTCCACTCTTCATGAAGAATTCGTCTCAATGTGCGTTCAGAAATTGCAAGGACAGCTGCATGTTTGTGTGCAGATCGCCTGAGGGAATTCAAAATCAACATCCTTACCCTCTCGATGTTTTCAGATGTCCCGGTGGTTTTTGAAGGTCCTGGTTTCTTTTTCTGCACACTTCCAGTATCCGTAAAAGAGTCTACCCACACAACTGATTTCCTATCACAAGCGCGATGTTCAGTTGTTTCCTGAATGCGTGCTCACTTCTGATGACCGAACGTCCATTCGAAAAGTAGGCCGCAACGGCGAATGCACACTCCTCTCTTGCCTACTGCATTATCGCTACTAAAGTAACCTTAAAATAAAAAAACCTTTAAGTCTTGCACTTTTCATTGCACTGAAACCCACGCAACAATGGGTATCAGGCGCTGTGTGTCGCGCCTTTCATTATACTTTCGCGTAAGATTTTTTTAGTGTGTCAACGTTCTCTTTTCGTTTTGTCACTGTTTTAACACGGATCTATACTTCATACAGTATTTCCAGTTGAACATTAAAGTTCTGCTGTACTGTATTGTGATGTTATGGGTAAATAAAAGTGTTCTTCTGATAATCTGATCTTTTTTGAGTTCCGACCATGCTTTCTGTCCCATAGAGGACGGATTAGGGAGGTTATAGTACATTTCAGTCTAATGACTGATATTAAAAACACATGAAGGAAAGTGCACCAGAAGCCCTCATAAGCCCTTTCTGCCTTTTTCTACAGTACTGGTTGTCGTTAGTCATGAGGTTGTACTTTGCGCAGAATTTGTAAATATTTTGCGTTCTACCCATTTAAATGCTATAAAATGTTACAGTTATTTGATATATAGTCTTAATTCTTCAGGGACAGAACTTTATAGTGAATAAAAAGCTATATAATTTCAGGACTAATTATGTAACATGAGGGCTGAGTTAATGTCTTAATAGTTTTGATAATTTAAATCTGTGTTAGTTTCAGATAGCATCTGTTATGAAATGTATTTAACTTGTAACTTGCTTTTGATAATTCGTCTGCTTAATTTGATTTCACTTACTGACCAGTGGTGTGTAGTCGAGAAATAATATAACATATTAAATACGGTGTTGACAAATTGTTCTCGACTGTAATGCTTTTAAATTTCGATTGAATATTTGTTTCTGGTTACATTACCATGTTATACCTTGGAATATTTTTTCACATCTAGAAAAGCATCTGTAATCCATTCCAGATGTTTTAATTTTCTATCATACTTTCCATTTTCCTTCAGAAATTTAATAACAGAGCATCTTAAACATAAAAATCGTTCTAGTCACACCCCTTGTCTTAACAAATGTTATTTTTAGTAGTATACTTCCCCATATTCTTCGATCAATTCCATCAAAAACTGTTGCAACAGGTGGTAGAGCATGTATTGGACTTCAGAAAATTTACTATTCGTACCACCAATTCGTTACGTGCTCCGTGTCTGCTAACTTAGTACGAAGTGCTGCTTGATTTATGGAGCAACGAATCCCGTACACATCATTCATCGATAACTGTAATTTTTTGCTCTTTCATCGCCAACTCAATCCTTAAATTATTCCTGCATGTTTTTGTGGTGCCATTCCAGACAAATTTGCTATACCTCTAGATGATATGACTGTGGAATAAATGATGTGAATTGTCATCCTTCTTGTGGGGTCTCGCCCACTCGTCTCGTATAGGGTGCCTAAGGGATGCTGCGTTCTCGGAATGCTATACAGCAATTCAAACAAAATCACATTAATAGTTTTTATTACAATTAAGGAGAATGACAATATTTAACTTGAATTGATAATGGTGTCGCAAGCGATGGGCGACGTGCAAGATAAGAGTCCTTAGCTATATACAACGTTCATGCAAGTTTGTCACACAGTTTGTGGACCACTAATAACTGCTATCGTAGCGTTCTCTCCTAGGCAGCGTCTAGTGCTGTGCGAATACCCATCGAATACTGTCCACTAATGTCCGGCCGAGGCTGGTAGGAGCGCCGCTTATATTCACTTCGGCTATATGCCGCTCCTCTCGTGGTGCGGTCCTAATCAGCGCACCATTGGCCGCTATAGTTTCGCCGCCTTCTCTTGCGTTCTTCATCTTCGTTCCGGCGCTTGTGGTTACGCCATAGCACCTCTCTTCTGTGGTTTCCATTTAATTTTAAAGGTTGTAATGATAAAAAGCTAGACTCTTTTTGTGCAAACAACTACCGGACTGTGAACTTCTTTTGCACCACAAGCAAATGGCAAAGGATAAACGATGCTGACACCAAGATTCTGCCAAACCGAAGAAAGTCGCGCCAATCGAAAAATCCAGCACCAAATGACGAAAGAAAGTGTCGAATTGCGCTGCGAAGTGAAATGTCGCACTGTACTGAGTAGTTTGAGAAGGACGGAGCAAAGCCGAGATAAGCCGAGTCTCAGGCTGTAGGCGTGCACCACTTGTGCACATGTGCAGTGTTTCACGCCATGGTCGACCTTGGTGTATACACTAAGTTGTGTTCTTCTAAAATGTCCATGATGATTTGGAAACTGTGGCGCTGTGTGTGGGAAATTGATGTTCAATTTATACTTCAAGTTTCTTAGTTCCTTGGAAAAACTGATTTTGATATTACTCACGTGAAAGCAATGCACGATTTACATAATCTTCTGATGTTGGGCTAATGTTCTTTGAGAACTGCTCTTAGAGAAGCAACTGTTCCACCGTTTATTAATACTGCTGAACTTGGAGGGAGACACTGTATCTATGTGTACCATCATGGCAGGGTTTTTCCATTTTATAACACCTTCTGGTTGATCTGTATTATCTGAATACAGTGAGATTCCATCAGATTCTCATGCTGGGTATCAAATGGCTCTGAGCACTATGGGACTTACCATCTGTGTTCATCAGTCCCCTAGAACTTAGAACTACTTAAACCTAACTAACCTAAGGACAGCACACACATCCATGCCCAAGGCAGGATTCGCACCTGCGACCGTAGCGGACACGCGGTTCCAGACTGAACCGCCTAGAACCGCACGGCCACACCGGCCGGCGCTTGGTATCGCTGAAATTACTGGTAGAAAGGGTTGGAAATTACACTGTCAACTAAACGTAAACTATTGGTTTAAATATTCACCATATATTACATCTAAAAGTTGGACAACTGAATTGTAGAAAATTACACATGAATGGAGGAAAAGAAAAATAAAAGATATATAAATTCACTTCTGCCATTTTTTCTGGAAGTTCGAGGCTTTATTGCGAAAGACTTACAAACAATTTATAACTCAAGAGTACTGGCCATCGCTGGCTACCGCTTTCTCCCATCTCTCAGGAAACATACGAATCTCGCGGCAGAGTAATTGAGCGTCTTTTGAGGAGATCCATGAATCGATTGGAACTTTAATAGTGGCAACTATTTATTTACAGCTCGTACAAAACAGGTACGTGTTTCAAAGTTTTACTGACCTTCAAAGTAGTCACCAGCATTGTGTATAACCCGTTGCCAGAGATGTGGAAGTCGTAGGATACTCTTAGCAGTGCCGGTTGTGTTGACAGTTCGAGCAGCGGGGCCTATTGCCCGACGAATTTGTAGCAGTTCTGGAGTGAATGCCGTGAAGCGTTTCCTTCAGTTCAGAAATCGAGTTGAACTCACGAGGGCTTAAGTCAGGGGAGTGCAGTAGGTGGTATAGCACTTAGCAGCCCCATCAGTCAAACAAATCAGTAACAGCATGCATTGTACGTGCTTGAGCACTGTCCTGCATAATGATGGTCAGGTCCTGCAGAAAGTTTCATCACTTTCGTCTCTGTGCTGTTCATTTTTGGAAAACAACCTATGACCACAGCTTGATTTCTACACCATACCCTAATGAACGTTTGGGTTGACATAGGGTATTCTTTTTAATACACACAATACAGTATATAAATACTTAAAAATATATCTGTAATATATAAAGGAGATATGTTGTTATTATCTCGAAAAGTACATTATGCATTACAGATACATTACTTGCGGACACTGTTCAAGTCAAGTTGTGAAAGGAGAGAAATTATTTATAGTTTCCATCGCAAACCTAACAACAAAATTTTTTCTAAAATGTGCTAGAACCACCCGACAACAAGGCACCAGCGGATTGGTTGCGTAAATATGCAGTCTCCATTCTTCCTTATATTAATGCTCTGTCTACCCTTATGTGGAAATTTTCCACTCGAGTTTGCTAGGATAGGAGGGCAGAACGTCCGTTTTACTGTCTCCCATTCGTGAACCATCGAAAATTAATGGAGAGGGAAGACAAGCTGAAAGCAACCTCTCGTCCAATTGGCGGAACAACTGTTCTTAGTACATGATTAGCTAGGAAACTAGAATACGCGTTTTCTTACGGAGAGCTGAGTTGAACTCAGGAGGAAGTACTCATTTTAGTCGTGGAATTGTCAGCGGAATGAAGCAGACGTGATGTATGTTAGTATCTGATTGGGAAGGGAACAAACGTAGGCTTGAGATGTGGCACTGATTCTTCGGAAGGGAAGAGTATGGTAAAGTGGAATGATAGGCGCAGTTAGGTAATATTCATTCTGAGACAACACTCCCGAGACGAGCATGTTATTCGGTTTATTTTCAGCTAATTCACTAAATTCTTTATCCTGACTTCCTGAGCAGATCACATTGTAGTTGATCGCACCCATTTACTTATTCGGAAAGAACTGCTCACAAAATGCCGCCTTGTTTCCTCCTGGCACGCGTGATTTAATCCACTCTGTAGTGTTAATACGAGTATGACGATGATCGGCGCAATTGTCTTTTGAAACTGCCAGAGTGAACAAGTCTTGTGATTCCATGTATTTTAGGTGGTGCAACAAAATCTCCCACACTTGTTCCACCTCGCGGATCCACATGTGAGACTGATGATGTGTTGCGTCAATAATCCCACAGGCATGCTCGGTTGAATATGTCAACTTATGAGCTTATTTCTCGTCAGTTGCCGAAGTTTTAATTTTCTGCTTCAACATGTAAAAAAATCTGCGGGTAAGACCCATAAAGTGCCGGGTAAGACCTATGGCGAGACACCTATTAGTGATAGAACGCGCAGAGAATGCTTTCAACGCTTCAAGAACGGTGATTTTGACGTCGAAGGCAGGCATGGTGGTGTAAGAGAGGTTTTCGAGGCTCCTGAAACCGACGGAAACAATCACAAGGAACTGTTATCGAAAGCAAATGATGTCTCTTAGCCGAGCACTGAAAGACGGCCATAGTACAGCGATAGACATGAAAAGGTGATTTTCCAGCATGACAATGCTCGATTCCATGTCGCAAAACCCGTCAAAACAAACTTGGAAACGTTGAAATAGGAAATACCATCCCAATCGCCGTATTCTCCAGACATTGCTCCCTCTGACTACTACCATTCTTCGATCAGTGCCATACGTCCTGTCTGAACAACACTTCCAGCTACGAGGGTTGGAACTTTAATAGTGCCAACTATTTATTTACAGCTCGTACAAAATAAATAAGTGTTTCAAAGTTTACTGACCTTCAAAGTTGTCACCAGCATTGTGTATAACCCGTTGCCAGAGATGTGGAAGTCGTAGGATACGAGCTTGCACAATGGCCACTGCCTCTGTGGTGAACAGGGTGTTTACAAATAAAGTGTCACATAGTCCTAGAGGAGGTAGTACAGATCAGAAGTAGAATAAAAGTTGCGATAATTATGCATCCGGGAACCAATACCTGTTGAGATACGGACCGTTTTATTTGTGACTAGTACTGTGAGTATTCGGTGGTGTATGCTGTCTTACTGTTGCAGTTCATTGCGCAAGTCTGAATGGTTGTATTGAATAGGACACGGATGGCGAGGCGAGGCATCAGCATCGCTTCTGTATTACTGTACGAGGTCTGTTCAAAAAATTCCCGAACATTTGTAATTTCGCGTCAATTGTATGTTGGAGCGAAATGCGGTTGGCATCTTGCCTGTGTTTAATGTTTAACTGCCGGAAGTTTCATTGTTGCATGTCTGTTCGTTATTGTTCAGTGCTGCATTGAGTAGAACGTTGTGTCGCACAGTTTTTGAAGTTCGAGATTGCAGAGTTAGAGGACCAACGCGTCAGCACTAAATTTTGCGTCAAACTCAAGAAAATCTTTACAGAGTCGCGCCAGATGTTACAGGAAGCCTACGGTGATGAGTGCTTAAGCCGTACTCGGTGTTAGGAATGGTTCACACGGTTTAAAAATGGCCGGACAGAAATTAAGAATGACCCTCGTTTAGGACGCCCTTCGTCTACCGACAACGCTAATGTCAGGAACGTCAACGAAATTGGGCGTGCCAATCGAAGAGAGATTGCAGAAGAACGCAACATTTCAGTTGGATCATGTCATGAAATGCTGACACTGCATCGTGTTGCCACCAAGTTCGTCCTACGACTCATGAGTCAAGACCAGAAAGACCTTCGTCTCGCAATCTGTGAAGAGCTTTTAGATCGCGCGGATGAGAACGAGATGTTCCTTAGGAGAATCATAACTAGTGATGAGACGTGGGTCTATGGTTATGAAGTTGGGACCAAGGTTCAGTCTTCACAATGGGCCGGGAAAAGTTCTCCAAGACCAAAAAAGACCTTCAGGTCAGTCATGCTGATAGTTTTCTTTGACTTTGAAGGATTAGTTCATCATTTGAATTGGTGCCACAGGGACAAACTGTTAATCGATGGTACTATCGGGACGTGTTGCGACGCCTGAGAGAAAATGTGAGAAGGAAACGGCTTGAAATGTGGCGAGACAGTTCATGGCTCTTGCATCACGATAACGCACCCTCACATTTAACCCTGCTGATGCGTGACTGTTGCACAGATAACTAAATCACTATGCTGCGTCATCCTCCGTACTCTCCAGACCTGAGCCCTGTGGCCTTTTTTTTTATTTTTAGACTTGATACCCCCGTTAAAAGACGACGATTGGAAATGGAAATGCCATGTGGCTAGGGCCTCCGGTCGGGTAGACCGTTCGTCTGGTGCAAGTCTTTCGAGTTGAGCCACGTCGGCGACTTGCGTGTCGATGGGGATGAAATGATGATAATAAGAACAACACAACACCCAGTCCCTGAGCGGAGAAAGTCTCCGACCCAGCCGGGAATTGAACCCGGGCCGTTAGGTATGACATTCCGTCGCGCTGACCACTCAGCTACCAGGGGCAGACAAAGACGACGATTTGTAACGATAGACGAGATAAAAGAAAATTGGCTGAAACTCTTTACGCGATCCAATTAGAGGCGTACCAAGGCTGGTTCTTGAAGTGGAGACGGCGTTGGGAGCGGTGAATCAATTGTGGAGGAGAGTATTTCGTAGGATACCATGCTCAATAACTGAAAAGTAAGCGTAGAAAAATTTACAAAGTTCCGGAATTTTTGGAACACACCTCGTTAATGTTCAGGATGTTGATACGAGAGCCACTTCTTCGATATTTCTCCTGACGTATGTTCCCGTGCCATAATGTCTGTTGTGTGTGGCGCCTATTAGGTCATAGCCAGATATTATGCCCCTTGATCTTAGCTGCTCGTCATCTTCAGTATGGGTCTCCTGAATTGCGACTACGTCAATGTCGTTCTTTGTTAAAACTTTATGCAAGTACATGCATTTGGCTCTACTTATGCCTTCAATATTCAGGTGGCAGACTCGAATCAGCGATCCGAGTTCTCTAGTCAAAGGGTTCGTTTTGCTAGAATTCATCGTGATTTGCCGTGACCAGGAGATCAACTAAGGATTATCTGGTCGCCTGTACTTTGCTAGTTCATTTAGCGTTACCCAGGGTGCACGTGTAGTATTCTACTACGGACGCGAACTAGCTTTACACGCTTTTATTCTTGAGGACCGCTGGAGAGAAGAATGGGAGGAAAAGACACCGCCTCAGGTTAACACCTTATTGGGAACATCTAACAGACCTCGGGACTTTGACTTGCCCCGCAAAATCTGGTCTACCCTTAACAGGATCAGGACGAGCCACGGCCGTTGTGCGGACTCCTTGTACAAATGGAGCTTAGTGCCATCACCACAGTGCGACTGCGGCGCTGACAGGCAGACAATTCACCATATCGTGGTAGAATGCCCTCTGAGGGCCTACCCTGGGCCAACAAGGGACTTCATGGATGCGACTAACAGTGCAATCGACTATATTTCTAACCTAGATGTTTGTTTGTGATATTGTAACTGTTTTGTGTGTTATGTACTTTTAGATTTTTCATACGTGATTTGTACTTGCCATACGCTAAATAAATAAATAAATAAATAATGTTCAGGAATTGTCAGTGACAGCCTCATACGGTCCTGGACTTAACCAAACAGATTAACAGTTGCTGTGTGTAACCAACTTCTGCACGATTAATTTGCACTGACATTGGAGAACGTTACCGTTGCAGAAAGACGATGACTGTGGTTTATGAACGACGGGGCACTGCCCCATTTTGTACACATCGTGCGACAGTAACTCATTGCAACGTTTCTTGTACGATGGATTGGTCGAGGAGGTCCAGTAATATGGTCTCACCATTCACCGGACCTGAATCCGTAAGATTTTTGGCTATTGGGACATTTAAAAGAGCTGGTGTATGCCCAAGCCATCGGACCATGAGCAGAAGTTACAGGTGAGTGTGACCAGTGCGTGTGACACAATCCGAATGGAGCCAGGGATAAGAGTGCTTGTCCCACTGCGCAGATGAGCTGAATGGTGCGTCAGGATGCGTGGTAACCACATGCATCGCTGCCTGTAATGTCTGCTTCTACGTAACAGACAGATGCGAACGAGAACACAGGTTGGTCCATTTCTAACCAAGTATTGGTTTCCGAACATGTCATTATAGGAACTTTTCTTCTAGTTTTGACCAATACTACTACCTGTGGCACTTGCTTTCAAACATCCTGTTTGCTGATGAGTTCTGACGCAGGGAGTGTGTTCCTTTGGGTGACTTGCTTCACGGACTCAGGGGCGTAACTAAGCCGACGCAACTGGGGCGTTGCACCGGGCCAACGAGGTTGAGAATCCCCTGGCGACCGAACGAAAGAACCGAAGAAAACAAGGAAAGACTAAAGTGGAAACATTAGTAACATCGATCAGTCAGCTAAAATCTTTCTCTTTATTAAAATATTCGAAGTTGGTTTTGGAAATCATTCTGACGTAAAGATATACGAATTATTTAGTCAACTTTAGCTAATAGAGGACAGGATCAAGACTCCAGCTATGGCCACTACCCCACTTATGGCAACTTTGATACAGTTAGCAAATTTTTAAGCGTCTTTTGAATACCAGCCAATCTTACAGTACCTAATTATAAACAACATGAAATGTGCTGTTCAATCAGATATGGAAACATTTCTTCGTTTCTTCTTGTTTGGAATCATAATTTTGTGAAAACATCTGTGTTGAAGAAGTTGAATCTCGTAGAGTTTTTCTTTAAGCAACTCATAATCGATTTTTCGTATCTACACGTTGAAATAAAATATTAGAAGAAATTAATCCGTTGGGGGACAAGGTTAAGAATTATAGTTTCATTTTTTGTAAGTTAAATATGGTACAACCCCCCTGCCGGCCGAAGTGGCCGTGCGGTTAAAGGCGCTGCAGTCTGGAACCGCAAGACCGCTACGGTCGCAGGTTCGAATCCTGCCTCGGGCATGGATGTTTGTGATGTCCTTAGGTTAGTTAGGTTTAACTAGTTCTAAGTTCTAGGGGACTAATGACCTCAGCAGTTGAGTCCCATAGTGCTCAGAGCCATTTGAACAACCCCCCAAAAAATACCACTGTACTTCCATGGCCATTAAACACATCCATATTTCCTGTTATGGCCACGCTTGTGGTCATAAGTAGAGACATGTAGGTGTCCTGTTGTGGTCGCTTTTAAAAATCTGTACAAAACATGTGTAATATAGATTTGGTCTGCTTTTAACTAGGCTAATTTTAACAAGGATTTTTAAGTATTTCTGGTATTTTTTGTGTCAAGGTACACCTAATTAATAGTCTCTTCTGAGCATCTCATATTAATTTATCTATCCATATAATATAGTAATATGCGCAATACAAATTACGAAAATATAACTTTTTTTTAAATGCAAGTTTCTTGAGTCAATCGAAGAATAGCAGATTTCAGTATTCTTCCAGTGGAGTTAAAAACGCACTTGAGGGAATGAAGGTTGCTGCTGGAAGGGAGTAGAACAATGCTCAAAGAACATTGAGAAATACTCGTAAAATTTTTTGTCTATCTCCACAACAATCTGCCGGGCATCGTGGCCTACATTCTGTCTTAGGAGAAAAAGTAAACAAAAGAAAATGTTAATGGACTTGGTTCTGTATTGTTCCAACATGGGATTTCCTGTTACTAATGAAAATTCCTATGTATCTACGTAAAAACCTACTGAAAAGGCAGATTTGTGAAGTTCTAAGGCTGCATTGCAAACAATCTAAAGAAAGTGATATCATGGCTTTCTTAAGAGACTCAAAGATTTGTCACAAAAGTATGATGAATGTTAATGCTGCTACAGCTTTATTACCGGGAAGAAAATATAAAAAATGGCTTTACCTCAAACTCTGAATGATAAACATATATTAAATGACCCTATCAGAGATTTTAACGTGTATTAAATTTCTTTTTACTGGCTCCTAAACGGAAATTAATCGTAGATTGTTTCTAGGCCAATCATTGCAATACTTTTTTGAATTGTTTTTCTGTTGCAGTCAACTGCTGTTACTATTATCTACTTCATGCATGCTTGTTTTCTTATGTGCTTGTATCAAGAACAAATTACTTTCTAGAAAACTGATTTTGCAATTATTTAAAGCCCCAGTTTTACTGTAATATGCAGTTACCAAAAGTGGGGAAATGACTGGCCGTAGCTAGAGTTAATGTGACCAGAACTGAGGAAATACGCCATTTCATATTATTGTTATTTCTGATTTTGTTATAAAAATTAGAACATTTTTTCCTATACAATCGTCATGTACAGGCTTTGAAACAATAGACGTGATTGTTTTGAAGAAATCTGTAAATTTTTTCCCCTGTAGTAAAAATGTAGCCTATGTTCAGTTGTCCTTAAGATGGTCATAAGTGGTGGCTCGACCCTCGTATTCAGTGCGTCTATGTAGTCGTAACCGAAAGCAGACGTAATACACGGTGCTAAAGACCACATGAAGAATATGTAACTGAATTTTAAATGGTTGAAATTTATTGATAGGTTGAATGAAGAAACGCTTTTCATACAATTTGGGAAGATTGGTAGTGACCGGAAACAAGCGAATACCCGTACTACGTTATAGACACGCTGTAGACTTCCATCGTAACAGCTACTCCCGTCAACCACTTCTCCGTGAGACTTCTTATAATGAACGATTAATACTTGTAGTGTCAAATCGCGTAGCACACAGTGGCGTAACAGGTCATGTACCAATGACACTCATAGCTAAAAATTACTAATCACCAAAATGAAACACATCATTGAATACTGACGACTATAGTATGGGGCCTGCTGCGCACATACTATCGCCAAACGTAGCAGTCAGAAGACTCAACATATTAGCAGCTCTTTTTCCATAGACTTCTACCGTTTCAGCTCTAGGGAGACGAGCGTTGAAGAAAATGTGGGCCCACTGTACTTGGATTGTAGACACATACTGAACTGGCATAAAGATGATACGGTTGACTCACTTCATGCAATTATACATAAGCGGAAACATCATTTCAAATTGTATTTCATTCCATTTGTAAGATACTCATGTTTTAAGAGGCAAATTAGTTTTCTAAGGAAAAAATACAGCTTAATGTTTAAAATTGGTCAGTAATCGTTAGAAATTCTTATAACAATGTATTATTTCTTGTGACGTATTCATGGGAAATGCGTGTTTCAAGACACCGTCATGGTACACACAATTTGTTGAACAATGCCTACGTGGGCGAATACAAACGTCACTTGGCACTGAATTTTCGTAGGAAAATGTATAATTTTTAGTACTCCGATTTTCCTGTAGTTCGAAGATTTATAAAATTCACCCGTCTCCAACACAAAGTGCCTCAGACAATCTGGATGCCTGCTTCGCAAAATCAGTTGCCCTGAATATAACGGCAATGTCGAAGATCTCCATGTTTATTAAATATGTATATCTGTGAGAATTTAAATTATGCGTCTACAGAAAGGTGCAGTCGATTCACCGCTTGTGCTTTGGATGCCACGGATTGGTAGAATTCAGATGTTTGTTGATAGCTTACCTCCTCAGTGCTCCGTTTTCTCACTGCATCTCAGTGTCATCGTTGCTCCGTTGATGATTTCGCGGCTGAGGATGGACACACGCACACTGCTTGTCATTTGATAGTCTCAAACTGATGCTAAGCAACGAAGCGAGACGCTGCAGAGAAACCTCTATTGTTAGGACTGCGTCAGCCTGTGATGTGTTGTGTCCTCTAAGAGGATATACGAAAAATAATCATTGTACAATGAAGAAAACCATCCGCGATGTTGAAATGCGGAAGGCAATTCTGGAATTCGTTTTCATCAAAATTAGAGCGTGATTTTGTAATTTAGAGACAGAGAACAGGGCAGATCAGAATGAGAAGGTTTATTGATGATCTGGAATTACAGTGACGGCAGTATGATACTCTATGTAATTTTAATTTCTTTCCTTTACTAACACGGTGACAGGCTCACTGGTTTGTGAATGTTTCTAGCGCGCATGAGAATATAATGCACAGTGAAAATAACCATTTATCGCTTATAGAAAACGTGGGCTGCTGGAAACAAGTTCTAGCCTCGTAGTGACTGTTTCTTTATTTCTCAAGCCGTCAGCTGCGAGGCTAACGGCATAGGCAGGAAAATGCGCAATTGGATTAATGGTGTGTCATATCAAGAGTGCAGCACTTGAAATCAGTGTTTTTGGTAGTAGGTGAGATTTTCGTATTGTGATTTGCGTCCGAAGGAGACGCGCTATTTTGGCGGGATTGTCTAGTTGGAGGGAAGCTTTGCGATTGGGACCCAGTATTTCTTAACTTTGCAGTTGGTAACTGGCACTGTTTGGTATGAAGGAAATAGCAGGGCACCACGAAACGGGCACTTCGTACTGGTTGCAGAGCTGTCCACATCGACCTTGGGTTAGGAACCGGAGCGCATCGAACTGCGCTTTGGTCGTGGAGTTGTCTGCATCGAATCTGGATACGGTAGCAAGAGAGGACGGATCATCTTAGCGTTGCACTGCGGTTCAGCCCGCAACATCTACAAGACAGGGTGACGACATCGTCTTCACGAAGGGGTCTGCAGCGTACAGCTCGGCGCACCACAGTCACATTTACAGTGAGTATACTTGGCAGCACTGACAGAGTAGCTCAATCCGATTTCACACTCGTTGAATCCAGGACGATCGCCTGTCTCAGGCTCAACGCACTTGTACTGCATGCGTGAATTTCTGGGGATAATTACCAACTTTTAGTCACTGCTTCGGTCATGAAGTTGCAGGACTATATAAATTTCAGTTATACACACATCAAAAAAAGTTTTGCATAACCTCGGTTCCGGGAGTTCCGGAACCTGTATAGAAAATTGGAATAGAGATCAACATAAACATCATTTCAGGCCTTTTTCAAATGGTTCAAATGGCTCTGAGCACTATGGGACTTAACATCTGTGGTCATCAATCCCCTAGAACTTAGAACTACTTAAACCTAACTAACCTAAGGACATCACACACATCCATGCCCGAGGCAGGATTCGAACCTGCGACCGTAGCAGTCGCGCGGTTCCGAACTGAGCGCCTAGAACCGCTAGACCACCGCGGCCGGCCAGGCCTTTTTATTGTGCATGAAAACCACACATTGTATGTTGTACTTCCATACAGTGAGACCTTCAGAGGTGATGGTCCAGATTGCTGTACACGCCGGTACCTCTAATACCCAGTAACACGTCCTCTTGCATTAATGCATGCCTGTATTTGTCGTGGCATACTATCCACAACTTCATCAAGGCACTGCTGGTCCAGATTGTCCTACTCCTCAACGGCGATTCGGCGTAGATCCCTCAGAGTGATTAGTGGGTCTCGTCGTCCATAAATAGCCCTTTTCAATCAATTCCAGGCATGTTCGATAGGGTTCATGTCTGGAGAACATGCTGGACACTCTAGTCGAGCGATGTTGTTATCCTAAAGGAAGTAATTCACAAGATGTGCACGATTTGGGGAGGGGGGGCGAATTGTCGTCCATGAAGACGAATGCCTCGCCAATATACTGCCGATATGGTTGCACTATCAGTCGGAGATGGCATTCACGTTTCGTACAGCCGTTATGGCGCCTTCCACGACCACCAGCGGCATACGTCGGCCCCACATAATGTCACCCCAAAACAGCAGGGAACCTCCACTTTGCTGCACTCGCTGGACAATGTGTATAAGGCGTTCAGCCTGACAAACTTGCCTCCAAACACGTCTCCGACGATTGTCTGGTTGAAGGCATATGCGACACTCATCAGTGAAGAGAACCTGATGCCAATCGTGAGCGGTCCATTCGGCATGTTGTTGGGCCCATCTGTACTGCGCTGCATGGTGTCGTGGTTGCAAAGATGGACCTCGCCATGGACGTCGCGAGTGAAGTTGCGTATCATACAGCCTACTTCGCACAGTTTCAGTCGTAGCACGACGTCCTGTGGCTGCACGAAAAGCGTTATAGAACGTGGTAGCGTTGCTGTCAGAATTCCTCTAGCCATAATCCGTAGGTAGCGATCATCCACTGCAGCAGTTGCCCTTGGGCGGCCTGAGCGAGGCATGTCATCTACAGTTCCTGTCTCTCTGTATCTGCTCCATGTCTGAACAACATCACTTTGGTTCAATCCGAGATACCTGGACACTTCCCTTGTTGAGAGCTCTCCCTGGCGGACGCGTTCGAAACGCGCTGTTTTGACCGTCTAGGCATGGTTGAAGTACAGGCAACACGAGCCTTGTACCTCCTTCCTAGTGGAATGACTGGAACTGATCGGCTGTCGGATCCCCTGCGTCTAATAGGAGCTGCTCATGCGTGGTTGTTTACATCTTTGGGCGGATTTAGTGACATCTCTGAACAGTCAAAGGGACTGTGTCTGTGATACAATATCCACAGTCAACGTCTATCTTTAGGAGTTATGGGAACCGGGGTGATGCAAAACTTTTTTTGATGTGTGTAGTTATACGAAATTAGAGTGTAAATTATCGAGTGGGTAAGCAGTAAATCCACAGATGCAGGAGGATCACTTTAATCTTCCAGCTAAATATCGATAAACACAACTGTCACAGATTTCATAGTTGCATTTTATGTTGTTTCAATGGATATGTTTGTGAATAAATATGAGTATTCAATTAGTCTGTATTTCTGTTTGGTATCTTCATTTACATTAAGTTATATGCAGTCAACCAGTATTAAGAAGGATCCTATCAATCGCATGAAATCATATACAATTGTTGTTCCAGTCAGACAGCGTCTTTCAGATTAAGTTTGTTAGCTACTTCCCCACTTTAGGATCTATGCCGAGAGCCGTAGTTTCGCGTTATCCATGTAACTTTGGACACAGTTAAAATTTAATGTGAATTTCTTAAGGTCGTGGCCTGTCCATAATTTGATTTGAGGGCTAGGGAATTTAACAACGAGGAAATTTCGCATTTGAAGTGAAACCATCCTCTGCCACGCAGCTTAAGTAAGACAAGACATTAGGCAAATACATTTCATTGTTGGCTTACTTCTTACGTGGATATAGTCTCACGTACCTTATTGAAATTATCTATTCATTCTTGTTCTGTCATGCACCACGGTTTTGTATGTTACTTCAGTTCTGTGATGTTATTAACTTTTTTCAGAATTAGTTTTTCATGTTTTTATTCTGAAAGTAAGAAGATTATGTTACTAGTTAGATAAATATTCTCACGAGGAAGAGTTTGTTTTTGTATTTGATTAAAATATACCTTGGGCTGGGTACAGTTTTTGTTAAGTGCAATGATTCAGTTTCGAATATCTGCTCATTTAGGTTTTCCGTGATTTCCCTAAATCGTTTCAGGCAAATGCCGGGATGGTTCCTTTGAGAGGGCACGGCCGATTTCCTTCCCAGTCCTTCCCTAACCCGAGCTTGCGCTCCGTCTCTAATGACCTCGTTGTCGACGGGACGTTAAACACTAACCACCACCATCGAATATCTGTTTCATTTTCGTTTAAATCGGGGAAATGTGTTAACATTACACACGGTTCAGTCACACTGAAGTTTCCACGGCCTTTGTGCGACGTCAACGTGCAACAACCACCCACAGACGTCGAAAGGCAACACTAGCAGTGGAGGGTACATAAAGCGTGTCAGGGGGACGCGGAAAACAGTGCAGTCGTTGTCATAATGTAACTGGAACGATTTATCTGATGTCCAGAAGGGCATGATCATTCGCTCTCGGGGCAAGAGTGGAAGCATTTCCGAAACGGCTAAGATTGTACACTGTTCGCGTGCCACCGTGGTTAAAATACAGGGTGTTACAAAAAGGTACGGCCAAACTTTCAGGAAACATTCCTCACACACAAAGAAAGAAAATATGTTATGTGGACATGTGTCCGGAAACGCTTACTTTCCATGTTAGAGCTCATTTTATTACTTCTCTTCAAATCAAATTAATCATGGAATGGAAACACACAGCAACAGAACGTACCAGGGTGACTTCAAACACTTTGTTACAGGAAATGTTCAAAATGTCCTCCGTTAGCGAGGATAGATGCATCCACCCTCCGTCGCATGGAATCCCTGATGCGCTGATGCAGCCCTGGAGAATGGCGTATTGTATCACAGCCGTCTACAATACGAGCACGAAGAGTCTCTACATTTGGTACCGGGGTTGCGTAGACAAGAGCTTTCAAATGCCCCCATAAATGAAAATCAAGAGGGTTGAGGTCAGGAGAGCGTGGAGGCCACGGAATTGGTCCGCCTCTACCAATCCATCGGTCACCGAATCTGTTGTTGAGAAGCGTACGAACACTTCGACTGAAATATGAAGGAGCTCCATCGTGCATGAACCACATGTTGTGTCGTACTTGTAAAGGCACATGTTCTAGCACCACAGGTAGAGTATCCCGCATGAAATCATGATAACGTGCTCCATTGAGCATAGGTGGAAGAACATGGGGCCCAATCAAGACATCACCAACAATGCCTGCCCAAACGTTCACAGAAAATCTGTGTTGATGACGTGATTGCACAATTGCGTGCGGATTCTCGTCAGCCCACACATGTTGATTGTGAAAATTTACAATTTGATCACGTTGGAATGAAGCCTCATCCGTAAAGAGAACATTTGCACTGAAATGAGGATTGACACATTGTTGGATGAACCATTCGCAGAAGTGTACCCGTGGAGGCCAATCAGCTGCTGATAGTGCCTGCAGGCGCTGTACATGGTACGGAAACAACTGGTTCTCCCGTAGCACTCTCCATACAGTGACGTGGTCAACGTTACCTTGTACAGCAGCAACTTCTCCGACGCTGACATTAGGGTTATCGTCAACTGCACGAAGAATTGCCTCGTACATTGCAGGTGTCCTCGTCGTTCTAGGTCTTCCCCAGTCGCGAGTCATAGGCTGGAATGTTCTGTGCTCCCTAAGACGCCGATCAATTGCTTCGAACGTCTTCCTGTCGGGACACCTTCGTTCTGGAAATCTGTCTCGATACAAACGTACCGCGCCACGGCTATTGCCCCGTGCTAATCCATACATCAATTGGGCATCTTCCAACTCCGCATTTGTAAACATTGCACTGACTGCAAAACCACGTTCGTGATGAACACTAACCTGTTGATGCTACGTACTGATGTGCTTGATGCTAGTACTGTAGAGCAATGAGTCGCATGTCAACACAAGCACGGAAGTCAACATTACCTTCCTTCAATTGGGCCAACTGGCGGTGAATCGAGGAAGTACAGTACATACTGACGAAACTAAAATGAGCTCTAACATGGAAATTAAGCGTTTTCGGACACATGTCGACATAACATCTTTTCTTTATTTGTGTGTGAGGAATGTTTCCTGAAAGTTTGGCCGTACCTTTTTGTAACACCCTGTATACTGTACGTGGCAAAATGGCGGTATCCCAAACCGGCGACGAGGATACTGTGGTGCACCATGAGCCGTAGACGACACGGGTTAGCGACAGCCACGGAGATGTGTACGGGCGAATAGACATGCAACAGTTGAACAACTGACCTCCCAGGCGAACCGAGGGGCTATCAACAGTGTCTCCTCGACGACCGTTCAGCAAGCAGCGCTGCGTAGGCGACTCCGCAGCCGACGCCTGGGTTCATGCATCCATGCTGACTCCTGTTCATCGCTGACGAAGGCTGGAATTTGCACGCGAGTGCTGCAACTGGACGTCCAATGAGAGGTGACAAGTGACCTTTTCAGATGAATCACATTGTATGCACCATTGGAAAGGTGGTCGTTGCCGTGTACAGCGTGAAACGTCTGAAAGCAAACGCCTTGCAACCGGAAGAGAATTTATGCTCTGGGAAATGTTTTCGTGGCATTCCCTGAGTGAGCTCGTCATTCTGGAAGTCACTGTGGGTCAATGCAAGTGGCATCTGCTAGCAGGACTATGCGAAGTGACACACAAATGGCTATGAGCACTATGGGACTTAACATCTATGGTCATCAGTCCCCTAGAACTTAGAACTACTTAAACCTAACTAACCTAAGGACATCACACAACACCCAGTCATCACGAGGCAGAGAAAATCCCTGACCCCGCCGGGAATCGAACCCGGGAACCCGGGCGTGGGAAGCGAGAACGAAGTGACGCACAGCTCGAAGCGTACATGTGTGGTTCGAAGAGCACTAGGATAAGTTTGCCATTCTCCTCTGGCCTCTAGACTCCCCGGATTGAAACCCAATCGAGAATTTGTGGGACCACTCGATCGCTCTTTTCGCGCCATGGATCCTCAACCGAGTTACCTATCGCAGCTGGCCACGGCACTGAAGTTGCCATGCCTCTACATCCCTGTTGGAACCTTCCAGGACCTCACTGACACTCAACTTGCAAGTCTTGCAGCGGTCAGCGCTACAAAATGGAGTTAAAAAATGTGCAAATGTGTGTGAAATCTTACGGGACTTAACTGCTAAGGTCATCAATCCCTAAGCTACACACTACTTAACCTAAATTATCCTAAGGACAAACACACACACCCATACCCGAGAGAGGACTCGAAACTCCGCCGGGACCATCCGCACAGTCCATGACTGCAGCGCCTGGACCGCTCGGCTAATCCCGCGCGGCAAAATGTAGTTTTTCAGGTTTTTGACAGGCGCTCACAATAATGTGACCGGACAGTGTATTTCGATTTACCGAAGTACTGGAAATAAATATTTTAAAACTTTTCTTACTTTCTCCACTTTTTTTTCAAATGGGAGTAGTGTGGCACGATTATGGTGTAATGTAGTGTTTGTGTATCAGAGGGGAGAAGTGGGAAGGGGTAGGGTGGTCTGTGAAACGGGATATTTGGGCGACGTTCTGTCAAATTGGGAATGTGAAATGGGAGTACGCACGCAGGTGGAGGCGGGGGCGCTATTTTATGTATTTGCCCCAGGGCCCTCAAGATAGTACTTACGCGTTTGCACAGGCTGTTCAAATTACAGTAATCTTCTACAAATCCGAGAAAAGAAATAAACATTGGCAAACAAACTGATCTTAAGAGCAGACATATAACACACAAAATACTCGTAAATTCCCCTTATCAAAAGATTGTGCAAAAAGTATGGCAGAGTTCTTACATCTTCACACGCGTAAGAGGAAGTTACGCCGTAGACTAGAGCTTATTGGTTACTTCTCATACAAGGTACCAAACATTTTCTAACGGTGCTGTAGAAACCTTAGTTTTCCTGTAAAAACTAAAGTGACACTACGACATAAGCCATATAACATTTGCAAACTAATATAGTCTGAAGTGTATGAAATTAGCTACCGAAACTGCAACCATTTCTATGTGGGTCGAGATGGCAAGAACTTTAGAGTGGTCTAGAGAGTTTTGCTGAACGTGATGTTGTTGTTTATCATGCTTATCAAATGGTTAAAATGGCTCTGAACACCATGGGACTTAACATCTGAGGTCATCAGTCCCCTAGACTTAGAAGTAGTTAAACTTAACTAACCTAAGGACATTACACACATCCATGACCGAGGCAGGATTCGAACCTGCGACCATAGCAGCAGCGTGGTGCGGGACTGAAGCGCCTAGAACCGCTCTGCCACAACGGCCGGCAGTTTTTCATCTTCAAAAAATGGTTTAATTGGCTCTGAATATTATGGGACTTAACATCTGAGGTCATCAGTCCCCTAGAACTTAGAACTACTTAAACATAACTAACCTAAGGACATCACACACATCCATGCCCGAGACAGGATTCGAACCTGCGACCGTAGCAGTCGCGCGGTTCCGGACTGAAGCGCCTAGAACCGCTCGGCCACCACGGCCAGCCTTTTCATCTTCAAGAACCAAATAAATCACCAGTAGCTGCCTGTTTGTTTGAAACTACTCACACTGGCGGCAATATATAAAAGGATTTGCTGCTTCTATGTGCACAACAAAAACCTTTAAACTAGATATACTATAATATCTCTATATTTCTGAGCACTTTACACAAATATATCAGACGCTTCATGAAATAAATAAATAAAACGAGAGCCCAGACAGTGAATATGGACATACACTATGTGATGAAAACTATCCGGACACCTGGCTGAAAATGACTTACAAGTTCGTGGCGCCCTCCAGCGGTAATGCTGGTCCACCCTTAGCCTTGACGACAGCTTCCACTCTCACAGACATATGTTCAATCAGGTGCTGGAAGGTTCCTTCGGGAATGGAAGCCCATTCTTCACTGATTGTTGCACTGAGGAGAGGTATCGATGTCGGTCTTGAGGACTGGTACGAAGTCGGCGTTCCAAAACATCCCACAGGTGTTCTACAGGATTCAGGTCAGGACTCTGTGTAGGCCAGTCCATTACAGGGATGTTACTGTCGCGTAACCACTCTGCCTCAGGCCGTGCATTCTGAACAGGTGCTCGATCGTGTTGAAAGATACAATCGCCATCCCCGAATTGCTCTTCAACAGTGAGAAGCAGGAAGGGGCTTAAAACATCAATGTAAGCATGTGCTGTGACAGTGCGATGTAAAGCAACAACGGGTGCCTCCATGAAAAACACGACCAAATCATAACACCACCGCCTCCGAATTTTACTGTTGACACTATACACGTTGGCAGATGACGTTCACCGGGCATCCGCCATACCCACACCCTGCCATCGGATCGCCACATTGTGTACCGTGATTCGTCACTCCACAAAACATTTTTCCACTGTTCAATTGTCCAATGTTTACGCTCCTTACACCAAGAGAGGCATCGTTTGGCATTTACCGGCTTATGAGTAGCCGCTCGACCATGAAATCCAAGTTTTCTCACCTCCCGCATAACTGTCATAGTACTTGCAGTGGATCCTGATGCAGTTTGGAATTCCTATGTGATGGTCTGGATAGATGTCCGCCTGTTACACATTACGACCCTCTTCAACTGTCGGCGGTCTCTGTCAGTCAACAGACGAAGTCGACGTGTACACTTTTGTGCTGTACGTGTCCCTTCACGTTTCCACTTCACTATCACATGGAAAACAGTGGACCTAAGGATGTTTTGGAGTGTAGAAATCTCACGTACAGACGTATGACACAAGTGACGCCCTATCACCTGACCACGTTCGACGTCCGTGAGTTCGGCGGAGCGCCCTATTCTGCTCTCTCACGATGTCTTATGACTACTGAGGTCGCTGATATGGAGTACCTGGCAGTAGGTGGCAGCACAATGCATCTAATACGAAAAACTTATGTTTTTGGGGGTGTTCGGATACTTTTGATCACATAGCGTATCAATATTTTTAAGTAAATTTGGCTTGAAGCACCCGCACCATACTAGTCTTTTGTTTCATATTTTTCTTTTTTGTCTAGTCATTCTAAAATAAAACTGCGACAAAGGTTTTGTAACCACACTTCATCTAGGAGAATGCTTCACTTCGTTTGATTATGATTTATTTGTAGTGGCAACCAAACTGTAAGGTCCTTGAGAGTAATTCTGCTTCCCGAATACGGTAAATCAGTAGAGTACACTTGGCAGAACGCTTCAGTGAGGGCGGGTAGTGAGTTGTGTTTGGGTAGCTCAGATGGTAGAGCACTTGCCCGCAAAAGGCAATGGTCGCGAGTTCGAGTCTCGGTCCGGCACACAGTTTTAATCTGCCAGGAAGTTTCATATCCGCGCACACTCCTCTGCAGAGAGAAAATCTCATTCTGGAAACATCACTTAGGCTGTGGCTAAGCCATGTCTTCGCAACTCCTTTCTTCCAGGAGTGCTAGTTCTGCAAGGTTCGCAGAAGAGCTTCTGTGAAGTTTGGAAGGTAGGAGATTAGGTACTGGCAGAATCGAAGCTGTGTGGGCGGGTCGTGAGTCGTGCTTGGGTAGCTCAGATGGTAGACCACTTGGCCGCGAAATGCAAAGGTGCCGAGTTCGTGTCTCGGTCCGGCACACAGTTTTAATCTGCCAGGAAGTTTCATATCCGTGCACACTCCTCTGCAGAGTGAAAATCCCATTCTGGAAAGTAACACAATCATACCTAACGTATATCTCGAACTAAGATACTGATCAGTTCGTCATCCGAAGCGTGACTTTAGTTTTCGTTCGTTGGCTTCGCCATCTCACAAGCAAACTATTGCCTTCCAACTTAGCCTAGGAATCAGGTGAAGCTACAGGTCAGCGTGCCACTACAATTAGGGTTTTTGTTTTCACATTCGTGGGCGTCGCCCACACACAATCAGACTGTCACCTTCCAACCTTCCCATGTTCCATAGTAATGTCTCTCTACAGAACTGTCACTCCATAAAGGTGTTCCAACACCCTCCCTAACCACTGCTTCTCCTTCATATTCTTCGACTTCAACTACACTCTGGTTTCTGCACAAGCTGTGAATAACCTTCTGTTCGCTGTACTTCTTCGTTGCTACCTTCAGAACTTTAGAGAGTGTAGTCAGTCAACAATGTCAACACTTTGTCTAAACCTACAACGTAGGTTTTCCTTCTGCAACCTATGTTCTGCGATAAGTCAATATTGCCTCTCGTGTTCCTACATTTCTCCGAAGCCCAAACTAATCTTCCTCATGATCAGCCTGTTTCGCTTCCCATTCTTATGTAAGTAATTCCCGTTTGTACCTTGGAGCCACGGCTTATTAAACTGATACTTTGGTAGTATTCTCACCTGTCGAACAACTACGGTATATATATTTTTTTCAAAACAAAATCAGTCGTCAGCTCTACTGTTCTAATATTTTATTGCAGTTAACCGGTTTCGAAAGGTTAACCTTTTGGAGCCGGTTAAGTGCAATCAGATATTACACTTGTGTTGCTGACATTAGATTCTATAAAAAAAAGGGAATGAACCCACACTATAACAGTGTTATTCGCGTGATTCATCTGTGCTGACGTTACAAAAATGGTTCAAATGGCTCTGAGCACTATGGGACTCAACTGCTGAGGTCATAAGTCCCCTAGGACTCAGAACTACTTAAACCTAACTAACCTAAGGACAACACACACATCCATGCCCGAGGCAGGATTCGAACCTGCGACCGTAGCGGTCGCGCGGTTCCAGACTGTAGCGCCAGAACCGCTCGGCCACCAGCGGCCGGCGCTGACGTTATATCTAAACAACTATTATATTACCCGGAACCAGAGCCCTGTTGCAGGTTACCTATCAAACAGTTTCCAGGGCAACCAAAATTTTTTTTTCAGTTCTTCGCGATGGAAAAAAATGGTTCAAATGGCTCTGAGCACTATGGTACTTAACATCTTAGGTCATCAGTCCCCTATAACTTAGAACTAGTTAAACCTAACTAATCTAAGGACATCACACACATCCATGCCCGAGGCAGGATTCGAACCTGCGACCGTAGAAGTCCCGCTGTTCCGGACTGCAGCGCCTAGAACTGCACCGCCACCGCGGCCGGCTACTTCGCGATGGAACGAATTTAAAAATTTAAAATGCTGTCAGAGTGTACTCATTAAGAGGCACACTCATATGCTGAATGTTTGACACAATTGGGCAAGTATTACAGTTAGAAACTGTTTGTCTTGAGGCAGGGTAACTGGCGGCGCGCAAATACCCGGATTGCATTCATCCAGTATTTGAGAATGGGATCACTTAGCGACTTCCAATAAACTTTGAACATAAATTCAAACCTGTACGAAAATTTTTCTCACTGACACGTCTCACAAAGTGAGAAAGGGAAAAAAATTAGCGTTTATTACGTTTCCCCTGGCTGTTCATGCAGTAAGACTTGAGCATCAGATATGACGTTTTAATTTATTTCGTCTTTACTACCGACTCTATTCGCAACACAGTTTGGAGGCAGTACTCAGATATACCACTGAATGTACCTGCAAAATTCTATAATTGCACGAGACGTAGTTCAGGAGAAATGATGCCACAGACATTTACATGCGTGAAAAGCTAGCTTTCGCTTAAAACTTTAACATTGAGCCGTTGTCGGCTCGTGTTAATGCCTTTTTCCTTTTGGGATTTTCTCGCCATCGAGTGGCGTCTTATTCCTCCATCAGTTACTATCTGAATGAGTTGCTCACTTGCCTCCGTCAGTGGCAGCAGCAGAGTCTATCGATACTGGTACTGCTGTAACTTGTTTGGTGTGGCAGTTATATTTCCGTGTAATGATGTGTATGGCAGTTGGTCGGTGGCGGCGGAGCAGCGAGGAAGTCTGCAACGTATGATCAGGCAGGGGATGCTGACGGCTTGTACGCATGGTCAGGGCAGTGTGGCACTATATGCGAGAACTGCTAAGTTCGTCGCCCACCGCACCTGCATACTGGAGTTGAGTAATCAGTGAACCTGTCATGAAAGCTCAACCGTTGTCACATCTCTTCATTAACTGCTGGTTATTGCATCCTGCGCTGTACCCGCAAGCAGCAACGTGATGGTGTGTTGAAGTCGGCAAAATTTTGCAGCCGTTTCCCTGTAAGGTGTTTAACCTTTGAAATGATTATAATTTATTAGTGAAGTGCACCAGCGGTATCTTCTGCCTTGTGGCCGTTAACATTCCGGTTACCTGCCCTGATCGTTAGCGTAGTTTTGTGGCTGTGTGTTTTCCTCGCCGTGTTGATGCAGTCCGGCACAGCGTGTAGTTCCACAGCTTGGTGTTGTTCTCCTTTACTCTTTGAGTGTTTACAGTGCCTCGACTGTGTTTTATACGCCAATACTAAGACATAATCCCGCTGCGGTCTTCGTCTTCGCTAGTACTTTGGTTGTCGAGCTGTTGGTCGGGTGGATCAGAATTGATTAGGAGTTGCTTGGTTCGTTAGCCGTCTGTAGGTCGTGCTGCAACCCGATTGTTCAGTGTTACGCTTGGCTGCCTGTCTCACCTACACTGTGGTTAGAGTTTCCTCCCCAAGCCGACCCTTGGATCACTTCTGAGCACCACTGTTTGTTGTTTGTGATTGTCATTTTATTTGGTCGCAGGTGCTCTGCCAGGCCTTCAGCCGTGCATTAATATTGTCTGTTTTATGTTTAGTATATGGCCATCAGCCGAACTTCATAACAACTTTATGATTAGGCCTTCAGCCGTGATTCATCTACAATTCTTGTTGCTCTATATTTAGGTGACCGGCCGCTGTGGCCGAGCGGCTCTAGGCGCTTCAGTCCGGAACCACGCGGCTGCTACGGTCGCAGGTTCAAATCATGCCTCGGGCATGGCTGTGTGTGATGTCCTTAAGTTAGTTAGGTTTAGGTAGTTCTAAGTCTAGGGGACTGATGAACTCAGATGTTAAGTCCCATAGTTATTAGAGCCATTTGAACCATTTTGTATTTAGGCCTTCAGCCGTGTTTGTTTCGGAACCTGTGGCTTTAATATGTGAATCCTTGTCTGTAAGGTTTCTCTTTAATTATTCTGAATTCTTGAAACGGCCTTCATCCGTGTTCTGTAAATGTTTATCTTATGGTTGTCTTTAATTATTCTTGAGTAATTACTTGGGCCTTCAGCCGACAAGATAATTCAAGTTTTCTTAAGATGTTTTTCTGTTGTACTGTGTAAAGGCTTATTCTTTAAGTCTCTCTTTTATTATGTAAAGAAATTTTTTTTATTTGGGCTTTCAACCGAAGAATTAACTTGAATTTTCCTTAATATGGCCTTTAGCTGGAAGATATTGTAATTTTACTTAAAAAGGCCTTCAGTCGTTACTCTAAATCCTGGTGTTTTAAAAGTAATCATTTAAACTTATTCTGGAGAAGTTACTTGGGACCTCAGCCATGAATTGATCTTCGTTGTTTAAAGAGAAAACTGTGCATTGGTTTAAGGAATAAAGTTGTGTGTGTTCTTGTCTAACTAACAGTAATTGACCTTGGCCCCTTTCCACAACCTGATCTGCTCTGTCCTGCGAAACCAGATTTCAAACATCAGGTGCAATGTCTTAACTTATTACTTCTATTCCGAACACACTTTGTAGACAGTAATTATGTACATCGCTGACTGTACCTGCAAAATTATCTCGTTCTACCGGGTAGTTATAACTGAAGTGCAGCTACTCGCGTAGGTCCAGTGTGGGCTGCAACTATCGTTTGGCAGCGAAAGTTAGTAGCTATACTAACGCGTTAATGCAGAACTGATTTAAGCTGGAGAAACAGTTCCAATTTTCGCCACAAGTGAAAATCTGTCGCTGAACACTGTTTGTATGATGGTATGACATCCACTCTATCACTTGAGAAGTCATAACGTGAGTAAACGGTATACCTATCGAGAAAACAGGCCGTGCACTGTTAGTGACACTGATTTATGTCAACGGCGTATCGCTAACTGAAAGGTCTGACGAGATGGCCGATGTAATTAAATTGTTTAAAGAAGATGATAATGAAATTCTAAAATACGGCTGGGCTTAATGTGGAACCTGGAAGACGAAGGCGTCGTATCCCTGTGGCAGTTACTGACGAGGTAGCTGTTCCTGTAACTGACCATGCAGCATATGCCCCGGGTAGTGCTATGCTCGTGTAGTGTCGTGAGAATTTGTTCATCCCATGGTCAACGGTACTGGAAGGTACTGATACGCGTACAACATGAAGACGGTGCAGCAACTAAATCCTCATGATCCACAGCAACGTCCTGAATTTGGTCTTCGGTTTCTAACACGGATCAAAGTTGATAACATGTGGCTGGGCAATATTCTGTGCAATGGTGAGGTCCCACACTCCTAGGAGCGTAGGGGACGATGCGAGAGACCCACACCGCCGAATAGGCAAGGTCCTAGCTTAGGTGAATGCCATTGCCTTCCTCCGACCGTAATGGGGATGAATGATGATGAAGATGACACAACAACACCCAGTCATCTCGAGGCAGGGAAAATTCCTGAACCCGCCGGGAATCGAACCTAGGACCCCGTGCGCGGGAAACGAGAACGCTACCGCAAGACCACGAGCTCCGGACATTTGTGGAATGACGAGGAACATTTTACAGTGTAGGGTGCTATAAATACACAATACTGTCGAATATGGGGTATTGTTAAACTGCGTGTTGTGCACGAGGAGTCACTGTACTAGCCGTATGTGACTGCATCGCGTAGATTCACAAGCACCTTATTGTACACCGAGAGGTTCTGTCAGGTGTAATGAGGCGTCTGTACGTTATCGAGACCTCCTTGTACAACATATGATCCTGCTTTGGAAGAACGCAACTGCCGGCCGCTGTGGCCGAGCGGTTCTAGGCGCTTCAGTCAGGAACCGCGCTGCTGCGGTCGCAGGTTCGAGTCCTGCCTCGGGCATGGATGTCGGTGATGACCTTAGGTTAGTTAGGTTTAATTAGTTCTCAGTCTAGGGGACTGATGACCTCAGATGTTAAGTCCCATAGTGCTCAGAGCCATTTGAACCATTTTATATGAAGAACACAACTGTGTGGAAACCGTTGCTTTCATCCAAGATGGGGCAACACTTCGCTCTCCTAGTAAAAGATTTGCTTATGCAATCTTTCACGAACGTGTCATTTCCAGAGGTTTTCGGGATGCATGACCTGCAACATCACCTGATCTGAATCCATATGACTTTTGGCTCTGGGGACATCTAAAAGAACATGCCTACCAGGGTCACGTTCGGTCTTTGATTGATCTGAAAAGCAGTATACAGGAACATATTGCTCAGATTTCACTGGAACTAGTGCCAGCGACTGTTGATAAAGTCGTTTTATGGAGTAGCACTAGGCGCGCAGTCCGGAACCGCGCGACTGCTACGGTCGCAGGTTCGAATCCTGCCGCGGGCATGGATGTGTGTGATGTCCTTAGGTTAGTTAGGTTTAAGTAGTTCTAAGTTCTAGGGGACTGATGACCACAGATGTTAAGTCCCATAGTGCTCAGAGCCATTTTTTATGGAGTAGCATCTAGTTGACGTCTCCGATGCTCATGCTGATCAAGTTCTGTAATCAGAGGTTAAAATAAAATCAGAATTATTCCTTTCCCACTTGTCTGACTTTTCTGTCCACGTGCTGCTCTTAATCCATTACATATGACACATTTCCATACGTCTTTCTTGCCTCCACAGCGCCAGATTTGTACGTGGTGGCCAAAACTGGAACTAACTGTTTTCCAGTGTATATCGATTCCGCATTAGCGCATTAGAATATCTACCAAGTTTTGCTGCCATATGGTAACTAAAATCCACAACTGGACCTCTGTGAGTAGCTGCACTTTTAATTATACCCACCCCGAGATATTACATCATGAACATCGAGGCGTATGAGAAACTGGATTTTGCTTTAAATGGAGCGCAAATTACGCAGGCTGCATTCATCCAGTGTTTCATAATGAGAACACTTAGCGATTTACAACAAACTGTAAACAAAATATACAACACTTCCCATAATTTTTGTCACGTACATGCTTGACGTCAAATATTTAACACATTAACTCATTTGTAGCGTAATCGGACATTTGGAGCTGTTTTAGATACGAGAGTTCCATTCTCCAAAGAATCGAGTGTGGAGGTTTTCCTGGTTGGAAACTATGCCACTAACGAGGACAACACGGCAATTGTCATAAGCCAATATCCCAGAAACAGACCTCAATGGAAATGGGTAAAATGAGGGAATAAGCGTATCGGCTTATCCGTAGATTGGACCGTCACTGGGAAAACGGGAGTCAACGTTTCTGAGGTACTTTATGTGCTTTTTAGTGAACAAATAGTTCACCTGATTCCATGATTCACGGATTCACGGCAATTGTTACTTTCATTTCTATTTTCATTTATCTATCAGTGTCCGTAGAAGATAAATACATGAATGTTTCCATTGCATATTAAAATAACATTGTCCTTATTCAGAATGAGATTGTCACTCTGCAGCGGAGTGTGCGCTGATATGAAACTTCCTGGCAGATTAAAACTGTGTGCCGGACCGATATTCGAACCCGGGACCTTTGCCTTTCGCGCGCAAGTAGTCTACCAACTTTACGGCTTAAAGCCGTCTGCACACGGACCGTGCATCCGAACGTTGAGCGTTGAGCGTGCCGACTTTCTGACGTCATAGAGTGGAATAGCACGCTCGGGAGTCTTTCCGAACGTGCAGAGCAATATCTGGCATGTCATATATTCCGAGCGTGCGTCTGAGCGTTGACCAATGAGATGGCACAACGCCACCTACGTCACACGCATGCCGTCTCCCTTCAGTACAGAGTTGTGAGGCGCCATATTGGCATTCATTTCAAGCCTATATGCACATATGCCGTTTCTCAGCACCAGCAAATTGAGAATCACTGGAAAACCCGTTGTTAACTGTGTGATTCGTTCCAATAAAATACTGATAAACTTCATATTCATGGCAAAAGAATTATTGTAACTTGCGTATTATGAGAGTAGGCTATTTGAAGGCAGCGACACACTGATGATCCACCCAAAACGCATTGTTGTTGGTACAATTTGTTATAATTAAATTTCAATTAGTAACATAATTATGTACGATTAACGTTTTTAGCAAGGGTTGATATACTATGATTAGCTTGCAAGTGAGTGTTGTTCTATTAGTGTAGTGAGTAGCGTCACTGACCACTAACGAATTTTTAATTGGGGCGGTGGTTCGTGTCCAAACACTATCAATTTCTTTCCTAACATTTGCGTTTTTATTAGGTTCTGATACTTTATTATTAGTTTAATATAAGTATATGCTATAATATTGGATGTTATGTAAATATAAGTTCACCTTCTTTGAGGGGTGACTTTGTTCGATTGGCTTAATTTACAGGACAGCTTGCGCTACTTGTATAAAGATATTTCGCTCCTTTTTCCTTTACGCTTCGTAGCTCACATGTTGCAAAGATTCTGCTACTGGGTAGGAACAGTGATCAAGTAAGACTGACCTCGGTGTTTTACTAAAATGTGGAAATGATGAAAAAATTTTTTCTCTTATGCGGAGAAGTATTCCAAATTTTTCCCGCACTGTTTGTAATGGAAATTTTATAAGCCTGTGTCCTTATTGATTAGACATGGTACTTTCCTTTTCGTGGACAATGGAGGAAATGTTCGTTTTAATAGAACTAACGTGGGAATTTTACGCGCTCCCCTTGAGTAAACAGTGTGATTTACGAACATCCCTCAACTGCCGGTGGAGAGAGTTGCGATCGCGTGTACCACGTTGTGGCCCACGTACCGTATGCACAAGTCGCATCGTTCCTGAGCGTTCAGCAGCGCGTTGAACTTGGCACGCTCAACGTTAACGTTCGACAGCACAGTCCGTGTGCCGACTGCCTAAGGTCGATGTCGGAGGCCGCAGGTCAGGGCTTCGCGGAGCGGGGAGCAAGGGCGGCCGCGTGTCCGGAGTGCCGGGTTCGCAGCCCGCGACGGTCTGGAATGCGCGCAGCAGGCGCGGGCGAGAGCTCGTGCTCCCAGGCGAGCGGCCGACCGGCCCGGGGGACCGGTTATGGAAATGCTGCGCACGGCTGCCAACGTACAGCGCCTGGCCTTCGGGAAAAGGCCGCTCGGGCTGCTGCCGCCAGAGATCTAGATGTCGGCACACACACACACACACACACACACGAGACCGCCATCACGCCTGGCGCGCCGACTGGCGTCGTTGTCACCACGTTACATCTGCATTTGTACTCTGCAATTCCACTGTACAGTACACCGTATCGAAGCGAGGCAGCTCTCATTACTGAGAAACTAGTACTTGCCGTGGCGCGATACTGCTCGGCTGTTTTTCGACTTCTACATCTACATTTATAGCCCGCAAGCCACCTTACGTTGTGTAGCGGAGGTTGCATCCAGAACCATTATTACTTTCACACAATCCCGTCCCTTTCGCGTGGGTAGGACGACTGTCGACAAGGCTCACCGTACGAGCTCTAATTTCTCTAATTTACATCTCGTGGACAATTCACGAGTTATATTTCGCAGAAGGAAGATGTTGCCTGGCTATTGTACGAACGTAGAACCCCATAATTTCAATAGTAAACCTCTTATGATGCACAGCATCTCTCTCTCTCTCTCTCTCTCTCTCTCTCTCACACACACACACACACACACACACACATTTCTTCTTCTTTCGATTCACCCCACTTTGGGGCACGTTAAATCAATCAGCTTTTAATGTTCCGAGCCTTTTTATTAGCCGTGTTGCCGCGCGGGATTAGCCGAGCGGTTTAAGGCGCTGCAGTCATGGACTGTGCGGCTGATCCCGGCGGAGGTTCGAGTCCTCCCTCGCGCAAGGGTGTGTGTGTTTAGGATAATTGAGGTTATGTAGTGTGTAAGCTTAGGGACTGATGACCTTAGCAGTTAAGTCCCATAAGATTTCACACACATTTGAACATTATTCTATTAGCCGTGTTGTTTCATTCTTTCTGATCTTGCTTTCCTTCCTTCTTCGGAGATTTAGATTGTTCCTTTGGCTTTCATTTTGACTCGAAACATTTCTTTCTTGTTTTTCATTCTTTCTGATCTCGCTTTCCTTTCTTCTTCAGAGATTGAAATTGTTCGTTTGGCTTTCATTTTGACTTTCTTTTTTTGTAGTTTTCTGTATGAGCATATTTTCCGTGATTCGGACTTCTCTTAAATCCTTCTCTGTTTCCTTAAGGCAGTTTGCACACCGATAACTTACGTTGTGTTCCAAAAATGAACAGCATAGAGACAGAAGTGATGACACTTTCTGCAGGACCTGACCACCATTTCGCAGGACAATGCTCAAGCACGTACAGTGCAAGCTGCTGTTGATTTGTTTGACTGATGGGGCTGCTAACTGCTATACCACCTACTGTACTCCCCTGACTTAAGCCCTCGTGAGTTCAACTCGATTTCTAAACTGAAGGAAACACTTCACGGCATTCGATTCCGGACTGCTACAAATTCGTCGGGAATAGGCCGCGCCGCTGGAACTATCAACACAACTGGCAACGGGTTATACACAATGCTGGTGACTACTTTGAAGGTCAGTAAAACTTTGAAAGACGTATCTATTTTGTACAAGCTGTAAATAAATAGTTGCCACTATTAAAGTTCCAACACTCGTACATAAATGCCAAAAAAGTCGCATACAGACAACAAAGATGAGATTTCTAACAAGGGAACATCCCCATCGCACCCCCCTCAGATTTAGTTATAAGTTGGCACAGTGGATAGGCCTTGAAAAACTGAACACAGATCGATCGAGAAAACAGGAAGAAGTTGTGTGGAACTATGAAAAAATAAGCAAAATATACAAACCGGGTCGTCCATGTGTAATATAGGCACTATTAAGGGCAATATGAGTCTAGGAGCGCCGTGGTCCCGTGGTTAGTGTGAACAGGTGCAGAACAAGAGGTCTTCAGTTCAAATCTTCCCTCGATCGAAAATTTTAACTTTTTATTTTCAGTTTATGTGAAAAACTCTTATGTTTTCATCACTTTTTTTGGAGTGATTATTACATCCACAAGAAAACCTAAATCGGGCAAGGTAGAAGAATCTTTTCACCCATTCGCCAAGTGTACTAGTTAGGTGGGTCGACAACATATTCCTGTCATGTGACGCACATGCTGTCACCAGTGTCGTATACAAAATATCAGACGTGTTTTCCTGTGGAGGAATCGGTTGAGCTATGACCTTGCGATCAAATGTTTTCGGTTCCCATTGGAGAGGCACGTCCTTTCGTCAACTAATCACACGGTTTTGCGGTGCGGTCGCAAAACACAGACACTAAACTTATTACAGTGAACAGAGACGTCAATGAACGAACGGACAGATCATAACTTTGCGAAAATAAAGAAAGCAAAATTTTCAGTCGAGGTCAGATTTGAACCAAGGACCTCTCGTTCTGCAGCTGTCCACGCTAACCACGGGACCACGGCGCTCCTCGCCTCACATGGCCCTTAAGATGGACGACCCAGTTTGTATATTTTGCTTATTTTTTCATAGTTCCACACAACTTCTTCCTGTTTTCTCGATTCATCTGTGTTCAGTTTTTCAAGGCCTATCCACTGTGCCAACTTATAACTAAATCTGAGGGGGGTGTGATGGGGATTCCCTTGTAAGAGAAGTAAAGGGATGCACAAGAGTCGCCAAATTTATAAATTTGGGAATTAGGAAAGAACTGAACTATTTAAGGCAAAACAGAGGGCCTAATACTTGAAGCGAAAATGATCATGATTTTGAAAGTCAGAACACCAGTTGCTTCAGGAATTCCAGTTCAAAATTTGAATAAAATGGTTCATCTACTCAAAATGACGCAGTCTTTTTATTTAGTTTTAAGAGCTTAGGATGCTGTACCTGATGATTCCGCTGTTGATACTTGCGGTGGCGTCTGCGCAATCTCACCGCCCAGCGGCACGCAAACCACCGCTGCTACAACGCGAGCGGCGCTGCTCGATAGGAACACGCCTTCTGCGCCACGTAGCATGACGTGGCGCCAACCAGCTTCTTCTGGTTCAGAATACAGGCGCCAACACGCCTAGCGGAAGGCTGCTTGCTTGTTGTCTTCGCTCAACGATCAGGCTTTTATTCTATGGCGATCTATGTGACGGACTTTGCGACGTGTATACTGGCGTCTGAGGCTCACCTACACCTCATACGCGACTACCCCTGGACTTAGTATCGAGTATTGTATTTGTTTTCTGTATAACTAGCATACTAAGTATCACAAACGAGCCGTGTTCCGCAGCTCAGGATAGGTGATATCTTTTTAGGATATGTTGATTCAACATCAAATAATTATCGTACGAATGTATGCTTTAAAATCTGTACAATTACAGCTTCTGTTACACAACTTATACAATCCGCATTAAGTAATAAGACTGCAGGTTTAGTTAGTTAGCAACAATAAACAAATAAATACGAACTTAAAACATGCTGAAATAATTGCAAGTCAGCAACTTCTGTTAATCAGTACAACGGAAAACCAGCCAAAGTTGTAAATTTCACTTTTTTTTAGTTTACTTGATGACTAGCTTCGGCCCGGGACCTATTTTCAAATCATTCAGGATAAAAGTGGTATCTTCAAAGATATCTGGATGCGCTGTAACCGTTCATTTGCACTTCATAATGCGTACATATTTGTCTTGACATGGTTCTTGTAGTTTTGGAAATACCATTTTGACTATCTGGATGATTAGAAAATGGCCTGAAAGTAGTCATCAAGTAAATAAAGAAAAGTCAGACTTGTAGCTTTAGCTGGTTTTTCGTTGTACCGAAAGAAACAAATGTTTGTTTAACATCCAGCACGCATCTCTCCAAAATCTCACCGCCACGAGCCTAAAGTTGTAATACCCTTTGGTTGTTAACATTCATTTCTAGACACGTAGGAAGTTTAATTTTGTAAATTTCATTTAGCTTATGAAAAGCGCTCAATGCCATTTTCAATATTCTGTTAATTTCTCCTACCGTCAAGAACGTGGCTAGGATTTTGTCAGAAAGAGAATTTGTTTAAGAGAACCTTAAAAAGGCTCATGTTTTTATTTATTCTAGAAGCTTTTTTTAATTTTACGCATGTAATTTGCTTTCGGGAGGCCTGCATACAAAAAGTAGTCGATCTGTAAGATTAAGCAAGAAAAACTTTTCCTAAATAAGAGTAACATTTTCTCAACTATATATATTGACTGAGCTGTGTTTTGTTGACAAAGGAGCAATACATTTTACTAGGGTTTTAATCTGTTTGGCAAGTGAAGTTATCGTACTGACAAAGAAAGAAATATCTATTTGTCAAAACGAATTAAAACTCTAATAAAATGTATTTCATTTTTGTCAACAAAACACAGCTCAGTCTTCTAGTAAAAGGTTCGCTATCGCAGAGCAGAGCAATCTTTACGCTGTGTTGAATAACGTATCATGTTAAAGGGCTCAAACCTCTTCTGTCAATAGCTGTCTTCCTCCTACTACAATCTTATATCTAAATTTCTGACTTACCAGAAACCAAGTGAGAATTTCTTCAGCACATCAAAGCATCCCAAGTTCCTCAGTTCAGTGTCAAATTTTGTTAAAGTATCATCCATTTCATTAAGATTCTTCAATTTTCTGAAGTTATCAAGAACTTCTTTTTAAATTATTATTTCAGCTGTCAACTTCAAACTATAGCAACCAAATTATTCAAATTATTTATAAAACGAAAAAGAATGCACGTCAACCAAATGGTTTCTGTGTCAGTCACTTGTTTACTTTGCCACTATGCGTTTCGATGGTTCACACTATTCACGGAATGTACAAAAACTACGGCTACCGTTTCGGGACCTTAACACTGATTCAAGCACTGATTTATCTAGACTTGTAACGTATGCGACTTCACGAATGAGTCTTTGATGCTAATAGACTCCTCTGTGATGTACAGCATACGTTGTCATTGTATGTCGTTCATTTACAAATGCGTTGGAGTTGTGACGGTTGGACTCGCTGTTCCAAGGATATTACAAATAAGACATTTCACAGTACATCTTTCTTGCAGTAGAGCTCGAAGACATGCTATATCGTTCCACAAGTGAACCTGCTTTATGTATATATACATAATTCAAAATGAAGATCGCTAGTTACCTTCCAACGTAAATATCTTTGAACTCCTTGTACTGCCGAAAACTTACAAAAACCAACATTAAATTAGATAGTGCCTGCCCAGGAAATAAATAACTATTCCCTAAAACAAGAAAAGTACTCTCACTAGGGTAACGAAATATATTCTTTTATAATTGCTTCTAAAATTTAAAAATTACATTTTGAAACTAATCACAGAACATTTGACAGCGCTTCAATAATAATAACAATAATTATTGTTATTGTGTTATTAGTGAATGTCCCCATTGGAGAACGATAAGCAGCCGATTTTCAGTCTTTCTTAGGGTTTTTCTTATTTTTCCCAATATTCCTTCATTTTCTTCCAGAAGGCCTTCTTTCTTTCTTCAGTCCACTTTGGCCGGTATGGTTTTGGTTCCACCCCTGGAATAAACTTCCACTTATCAATTTCGCTTCTGAATGTGCCCCTGTCTGATGTGTTTGTTATGTCAATGTTTGCTTTTGTCAAATCCTTCTTAACTTCAGTTACCCAAGGTACTGATGCTCTAAGGGATGTTACATAGTCCAATAGACGCTTAGTTAGTCTTTTTTCATTTTATATGTCTAGGTGTCCATAGAATTTCATTCGTCTCTTTCTGATGTCAATTTTGACGTCTGATATTTTTTGTGTTGTCTCTATAGTTTGCAGTCTGTATCCATCTTGTGTGTATCGTGGTCCCAGAACTTTTCTAATAATCTTTCTTTCTACTTTCTTAATGTCTTTTAAATCTAGTTTTCGATTCAGTGAGTGTATTTCACTTGCATATGTGACTGTCGGTTTGATTACTGTCTTGCATTGTCTGATTTTAGAGTCTTTTGACAGGCATTTTTCGTTATACAAATTTGAAACAAGTCCAGACGCTTTCTTGATTTTCTGCAATCTGTTTTTTATGCTATTCTTTCAAGTCCTGTTGGTTCAATAACTTCACTGGGGGACATGAGAGAAGCCTCCACGAAGGGTGTGTACCGATTACTAATCTCTACACATCCGGGCGTCCCCTTGGCTTTGAGGTACTACCTAGACGGCTACTTTCCTGACACCAGAAGCAAACAGGCGAGCAAACAAATGGTCCTTATCAGAGCCAACTTTAACTGTGATTTCTATAAATATTGAAGGCGTATCATCAGCCAAAGAACATCCGTTATTCAGCCTATGCCGTGACAAAAAACGCGACGTCCTGTGCATACAAGAGACCCCACAGAGAAGAGCGACAGAGACGACCAAAAGTACCGGGCATGAAATTAACTGCACAAATACCGCACTCTCAGTACGGAAGCGACATATTTGTAAGACCAGGGCTTCACAGAATCAGTGCCTACAGCACTGTAGAAAATAATGTCGAAGTTATTTCAGTGGAGCTGAGTAACTGTGTGGTTACCTCTGTATATAAGCCTCCTTCTGCTGCATTTTCCTTTACACCACCTAGGAACTCCTACGACACTAAGACGTCTGTAGTGATCAGTGACTTTACCAGCCATAGTCACGTGTGGGGATATTCTGAAGATTATGAAAATTGGGAAGCAGTCCTTTCTGGGGCTGAATCCTGCCAGTTATACATGACAGCAAGTTACCCCATTCCTTCAACAGTGGCAGGTGGCAGCGTGGATTTAACCCTGACCTCCTCCTTGTGAGTGAAGACATCTTACAGCTTTGCTCCAAATCAGTGTGCTCGCCCATACCAAAGACGCAACACAGGTCACAGGAGGTGAGCTTCAAACGGAGATAAAACTTCAAGAAAGCTGACTGGACGAAATTTTCTAACATGCTGAACAAGGAGATTAGGTCTGTGCCAAAGAGTATGAGAGCTGTGTTCAAACTGTAAAATACGGCACCCGGGCATCAATTCCAAGAGGGTGTAGGCCAATGTATCTACAGAGCGTGACAACTGAAACAGCTGCTCTTCTGGACGAATATTACAGGCTATATGAAGAAAATCCTTATAGCGAGGAAACTTATCTGGCTGCACAGAATGCTCATTCCTCAATCTCTGAGGCGAAGAGAGAACAGTGGATTAAACTGATGACAGAATGTGAGATGAGTAGTAGTAGCCTGGGGATTGTTAGGAGTCTCAACAACGATTTCTCCCAATCAAATATGCATAAAAAATGTGAAGGCAGACCAGGTTGCATAGCACCTCTTGAAAAATGGTAAACCTGACCGTACCAGTAACAACGGGAGAAGACCCCTGGAAACGGAGCCCGAGCAAGAGAGCAACTTTCTGTTTCGACCTTTTAGTCTGAACGACCCCGACTCGGCTCTAAACAAGTGCAAAGCCAGAAAAGCAGCAGGAGTAGATGATATCTACATCTACATCCATACTCCGCAAGCCACCTGACGATGTGTGGCGGAGGGTACTTTGAGTAAGAGCTGAACAGGTCTTTGGTCCAGGCGGAAAGTGCTGGCTGCTCGAACTAATGAATAATTGTATCAAGAGCTGCAAGGTACCTAAATTCTGGAGGAAAGCAAAAATCATAGCTGTACATAAGCCAGGAAAAGAACGGGATGATCCCAAAAGCTATAGGCCTATCTCCTTTCTATGCCACCTTTATAAGGATTTGGAAAGGCTGACCCACCAAAGAATAACAGATATGATAGACCCATCCCTGATCCTCCAACAAGCAGAATTCAGACAAGGGAAGAGCTGCACAGCACAGGTGTTGAAGCTGACACGGAATATAGATGACGGCTTCGAAAGGCGGTAGATCACAGGAGCTGTGTTTATAGATCTCTCAGCAGCCTAAGACACTGTCAACCATAGACTCTTGTTGCTGCAGTTATACAGCCTCACCAAGGATTACCAACTAACTTGTATGATTAAAAATCTACTGCACAATCAAAGATATTTTGTGAAATATCAAGCACAAAGAAGCAGATGGACGCAGCAGAAAAACAGGTTGCCACAGGGCAGTGTTCTGGCACCCACTTTGTTTAATATATACACTAACGACCAGCCGTTACCAGAAGGAACACAAAGCTTCATATACGCAGGTGCCCTGTAATCACAACTCAAGGATATAGCTTTGAGAGTACAGAGAAGAAGCTCACTAATGCTTTGAAAAAATTGTATGTCTATTACAGGGACAATCAGATGAAAAGAAGGCCATCTAAAATCCAGACCTGCCCTTTACACCTTAGAAGCAAACAGGATAGCAGAACATTACAGATAGATTGGGAAGAAACATCTCTAGAACATTGCAAGACACCAAAATACCTTGGAATCACTTTGGACTGTGCTCTCACATACAAGCAGCACTGCTTAAAAACAAAGCAAAAAGTGGCTGCCAGGAACAATGTTGTTAGGAAGCTGAGAGGAACAACATGGGGAGCACAGCCAAATACAGTGCACACATCCAAATTAGCCCTATGCTACTCTGCACGTGAGTACACTTGCCCAGTATGGTGCAGATCCACACAGACCAAGAATGTTGATGTTGCTCCGAACGAGAAATGTCTATCATCACGGGTTGTCTGAGAACCACACACTTGGAAAAATTGCACTGCTTGTCCGGTGTAGCCCCTCCGGACATCCAACGTGATACAGCAGCACAAAATAAAATGAAAAAGGCATTAACACTCAAAGCGCACCCACTACATGGCCGTCAACTGGCACGGCAAAGACTTCTGTCTAGAAAGAGCTTTCTTCGCAGCACAGAAGCACTTGCTGACACTCCACACCAACACCGGGAGAAGAGATGGCAGGCCAGAGGCCAGCATCTGGAGGAGTGCCTGATCCCACAAGAAGGTCTTACCCCAGGCCACACAGATATATGGCCCACATGGAAATCGCTTAATCGCCTGCGTTCCTGTGTCACAAAATCGAAGAGCAACCCGCAGAGGTGGGGCTTCCAGATGGACTCTCTCAAGTGTGGCTGTGGAGCTGTCGTGCGGACATAATCACATCTGCTACAATGAACATTATGTCTAACTGTGTGCGCCATGGAAGATCTTGTAAATGTTACACAAAGTGTAATGGACGTTGCTAATTTTTGGCAATCCGTTGTATAATTAAATTAATCATTATTCTGAACGAATTTTATCCATAGTGGATGCTGTTGAACTCCGTGACTGTTCCTTTATAGCTTGTAGAAAAATTTCCGCTACCAGTCACAATAAAAGGTTATTTATTTGTCACACGACCGGTTTCGGGCTTGTGCCCACCCTCAGATATTCATACATTCGTGTACATGTTTATATTGCTGTGAATCACTGTATAAATAGAAAAAAATTATTTACTGGTGACTAACCAGATAAAAGTGGGACAATTGTAAGTGGCAAGACAGCATTTGTCGAAAATATATGAGTACTTACGTAAATATGAAGCATCATTGATATAGTTACTCTGTGGTGACAGTTTTTCCTTTTAGTTACACACTTATTATCATTTTCACGTCCATATTTCAGTTTTAATTAGTTTAGCTGCATATTTCACTATTACGATGTGCACTCGTGAAATACACTGTGTTTGCATGCAGACATGTGGGCTGTGGTCAAAGAACTTAGACGTAGCAGGTGTAAAGATGTTGCTCATACAGAAACACGTAGGTTATAGTCAAAGAACTTAGCCACAGGAAGTGCAATGGTGTTGTGTTTTGAGCCACACTGTTGTCAGAGAAGTTAGATCTAGAAAGTACAATGATGTACTTGCCACTTACAATTGTCCCACTTGTATCTGTTCAGTCACCAGCAAATAATTTTTTTGTATTTATACAATGATCCCCAGTAATATAAACATGTACATGAATGTATAAACACCTGAGGATGGGCGCAAGCCCGAAACTGGTCGAGTGACAAATAAATAACCTTTTATTGTGACTGGTAGCGGAATATTTTCTACAATCTATAATCAATTTTCTGTTAATATAATCTATGTGTATGTATATCTATTTTATTCTTTGCCTGGTTTAATTTATAAAATATAATTCATGTAGTAATGTAATGCAGTAATGCATGCAATAATGCTTTACTTTGCTTCTGACACGAAATAATAATAATAATAATAATAATAATAATAATAATAACTTTACTGAGGTACTTAAAGTGTTTGACTCTGTTGATTTCACCAGTATTTGCTTTAAGGTTTGGAATATCTAATTTGAAACACATAAATTCAGTTTTCTCAAAGGAGATTTGCAGGCCAACCTTCTCTGCACATTCTTTGAGGGTCTAGATTTGTTTTACTGCTGTTTCTTCACTGTCGGTTAGAATCGCCAAGTCATCTGCAAACGCTAAGTGTTGAACGTCCAAATTTCCTTGACCTCATTGGTTTGTTTTCTTAGTTCCATTTCCCATTCTTTTATTACTTTGTGAAAAACTATGTTGAATAATAGTTGCGACATTGCATCTCCTTGTCTTACTCCTGATGTAACTAAGAGTGGTTCCGAAATTTCATCTATGTATTTAATTTTTGGTTTGGTTTCTGACAGTGTTTGTTCTATCAGTTTTTGAATCTGGTGTCTAGTCCGAGTTCTTCTAGAATACTGCACAGAGATTGTCTATCTATAGAGTCGTATGCTTTTTTAGAACCAACAAACGTACAGACTATTGATTTCGACCTGATTGCTTTAATTTTTAAAACAGTTTTAAGATTAAAGATCTGTTCCAGGCATGATCTATTAGGTCGAAAGGCTGCTTGGTAATCTCAAATTCTATGTTCTGTCTGTTCTTTGGAAGACACACCGATAGAATTTTGTAAGTAAATGGCAAAAGTGAAATGCCTCTGTAATTGTTTACACCAGATCTATCTCCCTTTTTGTGCAATGGATGAATTAATGCACATTTCCTATCCTCTGGAATTTTCTCTGTCTGACAAATTTCTTGGAATTTGTACCAAGGTTCTTCAGTAGTTTAGCTACAATTATTATAGTGTTAAAAGAGCGTAAATAGATTCTGGACGAAAGGAGAGGAGGATGCAGGTCGCAGTCGGCTCGGACGAAATCGAGCAAAACAAACGAACTATAGAATGCGCTGTCATCACATACCGTTTCTGCTCTGCGCAAATATCTCCCCGTCGTTCCCCATCGGAACTGGTTTTCATAACTGAGTACCGCTCGAGTGACAAGATTGGGCAATATTTTGCCATTTCGGCTACTAATGATAGAATTTTGAGCAAATTTTTTCAAAGAAATGGGACCATCGCCGTTTGGGCGATATTTTTGAGGATCTGTACGATTTACGGGCTACAGGGCAAATCCAAGTGTATTTATATGCACTGATTTAAATTTAATGTTATTTGTAGTTATGTTTACCACCCTGCTGCCTTGTGAAATACTGAAATTGCAACCTCAGACTTCTACCAGTATTCAATAACTTCAGTGCTAACATTAACTGCTGTAGATAGGTAATTAGGCTATTATAGTAGCGTGTACATATTTTTAATTTACCGTAACGCTAGTGGACGAATCAAAATTGGTTCTCCTCTTCTGTCTTCTTACAAAGTTACCTGTGACTAGAGACTATCACAATAGCACACGGAACAAAACCAATAAACGGCAGCACTTATATTAAATTAAACTACAGGTAGAAACTGAACTGATTAACAAAACAACTGAGCTCAAGTAAGGCCAAAAATGTGTTGTAGTTGGTCTTGGCTAAAGTATGGATGGGAGATATCTGATAGCGCTAATTTAGCGATAATTTAGATCAGTCAATGGCCATTTTGTCTATCGACAGTGCGTAACCATTTGTCGCGTGACTGAAAATTAAAATATTTTCGACTTTCATTGCAGGGCAACTAGGCCGTATGTAACTTCATTTAGACGACTTTTTTTTGGCGGGGGGAAGGGGGGGCAGACCATCTGGACTCCTCACACCTCCACACCATTTGACTACGTCCTTGTTGCCGTCCACCCTGTGATTTCATTGCCTCAAAATATCCACCTCATCGCCTCGATTTGTGGCTTTTATAGTGTCATAGAACATAAGCACGAGATGAGTTTCGCACCGCCGATGTTTTCGAAATCCATGCTGGTTGAGATGGCAGACGTCATTATGTTCGATATTCTACAACAGATAATCGTTAATGGAATTGGATGGTAGTTTTGTTATTACTTTTGCTACCCTTGCCGTAGGCGGGTGTGACCTGTGGTGTCTTTCAACCGCTTGGCACAGTTTTCGAGAAATGTACTATATACACGCTCTAACTTCCGTACTACCTAATATCCTCCTCTGTCCTACATTAATTTTAGTCTTAAACGTGAGCAATTAACTATGCCAAGTTCTTGCACGACAGCTTGACTAACAACAAAAACGAGCGCTTCAAAGTAGGCTTTTAGCGGCTCTCTTTCTAAAAATCGGTTTGAATTTATTTAAGAGCATTTAATATTTGCTTCCAATTCCGACCGCTTCCGTTGTGCCTTAAGCGTACCGTACGATTGTTTTGTAATTTTTGTCTGGAGGACCGCCGCAATAAGGTGCCTAAAGTAAGAATTCCTGCAAAAATTTAAATTACCAATACAAGAATCATAACTGGGGCTCTAGAATTCGCATCTGACTGCGCTCCGCCACTACAGGCGCCTCAAAAACAAGCGAACAGAAAATTGTAACTCAAGGAATAGAAGTTTGTGTTAGCTCCACTCATCGACTTAAAAACTGCTCACTACGAAAAGTTACAGAATATAAATATCCTCACTTTCATGTATGTTTGACCTGTAAATTAAATCATTATTTCTGAACTAAAAACATAATAATATTCTGTTACTACTGAATTAAAAGGTCAATTAATAACATCATTTTGCTGTATTCCTGCTATCTTCTGTCAAGCCTCATTATTCGGGTACACTATGACGCTCCATTAATGTGTTGTTGTGGTCATTCCAAGCACGTCTTGGACTCCCTCAATTACTTTTTTTCTAGGTCGTTTCTATTCAAAAATTTTCTTTGGCCACCGATGATCCAGCACGCTAACAAATGCCTATATCACTTTCACCATTTTATTTCAGTCCTATCACCGTCTTATTTACACTCATTCCATCTCTTACATCACCATTAGCTTTTTTCTCGATTCTTGATATTCTGGCGCTCCTTTGTAAATAATTCATTTCCACAGCTACTAGTCTTTTTTGAGGTTAATGTTTAAAATCCATATTTTGAATCACCTATTCTTTTATTATTGTTGCTAAAAATGTTCTTGTCCCACCAAAATGAATTCATATACCCAATTATTTTCCTACTTTGTTGTATTCCGTGTTTTAGTTCTACATTACTCAATCTTTTTTTGTTAATATACGCTCCTATATACTTATTTTTTTTTATTTCTGTCTCATAGCTGCTTCGTCATTGATGTCCACTTCACTATTCAGTACCGCATATTCTGTTTTGTTAGACTCACTTGTAGTTCCTACTTGTGATATTCATGATATAAACGTCGTACCATCAACTCAACTTATCTTAGAATGGCTTGATCATCAGCAGAACGTATGGAAAATACCTGTACATCATTAACATTGATTCCCATTCCTCCAAAGCTGTTCCTCCACCTCTGAAGAGCCAAATTCTACGTAAGAACCGAACAAGAAGGGTGGCATACTGCAACCTTGTCTCAGAACTTTGGTGACATTAATAAGTTCTGATAATGTTGACCCTCTTTTAATCTCTACCTTACTATCTCAATAAGGTAAAAGATAGTAATCCATATCTATTCCTTCTCACAATTTTGCTCTAGGAACTGCCTCACAACTTCCTGCTAAGTCTACGAAGACAGTGTGTAACTACTTCCCCATTGCTATAAATTTCCCCATTATCTGTTGTGAAATAAAGAGGTTATCTGTTTTGTCTGAACCCAGTCTGGTCTTTCCATATTCGGTGCCCAACATTCTGCCTTTTTTTTCAAATAAGTGGCTCATCAATCAGTTCATACTAACGACACTGTAGCAATTAGTGTCACTTCTATTCCCTTCTTGAAAATGGAACACACATATGATCTTTTCCACTCTGATAGAATTTTTTTATGCAATCATTCTTCCGGAAACAATCTCGTAATGGGTGGAAATTCATAATGAAAAACCTATTTAATCACAACATTTAATTTACATTGAGGAATATGATAAACGACAGTAATAGTGATTTTGAGCAACTGGTTTATGTAACCTTACTCTTCATTTACTCTTGGTTCAGATTTGCATGGTTTTTATGAATGAGAGGATGCTGAAAGCGCTCTGAACGGCGCAGAAGTACACGCGCTGTCAGCTCCGAGGCATTTTGCAGAAGGACATTTGAGGCAGGAGCAGATCGACGGCTCATCTCAGCTCTTAGTCGCGGCATCCAACCACACACTGGACGAACACAGATCGGATCTCCTGTGGCGAAGGAACCCTTACAACAAAACAGCTTACAACCCTGTAGAGTGGGAAGAGGAGAAACGTTTTAACAGAAGGTGTAATTGTGCACAAAAACAAAAAAACTAAGCTTTTTCTTGTAAAGCACTGGATGCCACGTAGAGACGTCTTGAGAATGGAATGGAGACCCACAGTTTTGGGCCTCTGAAAGCATGGACCTGCTGACTTGAAAAAATAAGAACTAAATATTTACTCGATATAAGAATCACAAGGATAGGTTTGCATAAATAAATAAGAGGTTAGACAGGGAAGTTTGACCCGCCAGGGTAGCCGAGAGCGCTAACGCGCTGCTTCCTGGACTCGGGTAGGCGCGCCGGCCCCGATCGAATGCCCAGCGGATTAACGACGGGGGCTGGTGCGCCGGCCAGCCTGGATGTGGTTTTTAGGTGGTGTTCCACATCCCACTAGGTGAATACCGGGCTGGTCCCCACGTTCCGCCTCAGTTACACCCGTAACGGACATCTGAAATACGGCCGCACTATTTCACGGTATACACTAGCCACAGACACTTGGGGTACACTGATTCCACCCTGGGTGGTACGAGGTGGCGGCAGGAAGGGCATCTGGCCATCCCTAACACTAACATTGCGAAATCTGTTGTAACCACACCGATCTTGCAATCGTTGCGGGACTATGGCGTAAGCGAAAGAAAGAAAGAACAGAGAAGTTTGGTTCTGCTGATGAGGACTGCCTCATTGGTCAAAGAGAATGATGGAGACAGAGTGAAATGACATTTATCTGTATAAAATGTTAGAATGCATGTTACCGGTTAACCGAAGAGAGGATAGACTGACGAAGCGGACTAGCATGTTCTAAGGAGCAGTTTGGTCGGTCGGCACTTGGAAGTTCCGAAGCCCAGCCAGTCTGCATGCAGTAAGTGATGTGAAATACAGCAACGCAAGGTTTGCTTATAGAAAAAATTTTATCAAAAATCCCTTCTTCATTAGATTCTTCTCCTCTAACTTCACATTAGACTTCTTTATCTCCATCTATTTTATCGACAACTTCTGCTCCAGATTTCATCTCCAGCCTGCTGTTGTCAGAGGTGATGTAAGTGCTTAGAGTAAATTTGGGGTGATTTGCACTTTGCCGTTGGCGAGAGCCGTTGATGCAGCCAATGACTGATTCTGCAGCCACTCCAGCCTCCGCCTGCAATCATGCAGTGATTTTTAAATGAACACACCGCCATTTGACTGCATTGTTGTTTATTTAATTACGACCCAGGTTTCGGCCTTTTATGCCATTGAGTTTATGACATTAACATATAGTGCCCGACATCAAGCTCAAAATTGGCCATAAATTAAGAAAAATATTCGCTCCCCATGAAATGCCAGATGTAAAATCATCATCTCGTAAAAGCATCATCTTGTAAAAAGATGAATAAATAATAGTGGGAGCACGTCATATTTAATAAAAACGGGTATATATAAATAAACGTCACATTTAATAAAAACAGGTTCCTACTATTATTTATTGATATTTTTACAAGATGATAATGATTTTACAGCTAGCATTTCTTGGGGACCGAATATTTTTCTCAATTTATGGGCAATTTTGAGCTTCATGTCATGCAGTATGTGTTAATGACAAACGCAGTCAGTGGAAAATGGCATAAAAGGCCGAAACCTGGGTCGTGATTAAATAAACAGCAATACAGTCAATGTCGGTGTGTTCATTTAAAAATTATCGTGTGACTGTTGCTCAGCAACATCAAAAACATTACAGTGAGATCGAGCTGCAACTGCGAGACAATGTGTAATCAAATTAGTCATTCCATAACATTTCGACCACTTCAAGCTTCACTTTGAAGACTTGCCCTTTCAATTTAATGAACAGTCTGCTTTCAACTCCAACCATAGGTATGACGTACTCCCTTCTGTAGTACTATTTGCCTTTCAATTAACATCACAACAACCACTGTGCATCTTATGATTGGAATTAACTCATTTGCATGATTATTAGAACCTTTCCATCCAACCCCTTTTGTCAGATATGGTAAGGTTTTTTACATTAGTGTTGTCATTGGTTGTCGATTGCTTATGCAAAGCTTCATGAGAATAAATCAAAATAAATGTAAGTCCTTTTTCATTTAGTAGTTGTAAGACTACTATTTCATTATTTTTGGATAGTGGTTGATTAACGTATGTCAGAGACAGGGCCATCATTCATGTTTACATAAATTCAACAGCTACACTCAAATGACCTCTAGCAATTTCAGTTTGTTGATAACAGTTGTTCATAAACTGCATTATTCTTTTCTTAAAACGGTGCCCTCCAGTTTTCAATAATTCTACATGAATGTTTCCAGGAGCAGGTGATAGGCCATGCGTCGTTTTAATTAATTCCTGTTCACTTCCTTTATCGTAATGGTCATCTTTGGAACAGTTTCTTTAGTCGTACCTTCATCCTCCTTTATGTACTGGGCTCTGTCTTCGATCACAGGATCTGTATCATGCTTTTTGCATTCCCTTAAAGGAACTATTTCAGGCTCTGTACCTCGTAAAGATAACTTCCTAACAGTCTTTGAAAAGTATCAGTGGTAACTGCGGTAGCCCTGGCACAGTTATAGATCGGCCAGTCCAGTATGAAAGCAATACAATGACTGTCTGTTACAGTCTCAAACTCTCTTGCTCCAGCCACGCCTCTTAGACCGCTGTTCCGCGCCCCCACCGCAAGCATCAATTTCTCGGGTACTGCATTCCCTGGAACGCGAAGTCGGGTATTTGCTCAGAGGTTGTTAGCAATGAACATGAAATAATTTTTTTCCCAAAGAACTAACAAAGGGATCTTATTCCGCATGTTGCCCTCCCCTCGTCACTGGCAACAACCTGATTTTCATTATCCTACGCTTACATTTGTAACTTGTATTTTTGTGGGGAATTAAAAATCGTTTGTAACTGGACCGTCACCGGGGCTGTGGCACTGAAACTACTCGTGAAGAAATTCGTACTAATATTATAAATGAGGAAGTAATTCTGTCTCTTACTTTTTTTCGAATGGAAATAGCTTGAATTGTAATACCAAATATTTATCGACTTACGGAATATGATGCGAAGCAGAAAAATGTATTTATTCTTTGAAAAAGCTAGGTACTCTTTGTCTTTCGAACTTTATCATATTCATGAAAATATTTGTATTGGTTAATATGTTCTATATAATACAATTGAATGCAATGAATAAAATGCGAACACAATTGTCTACATGTTCAGTCCACACTTCCATACTAATGTTATAAATACGAAAGTAACTGTGTGTGTTGTCTGCACAGCTGTATCACTGAACCGACTTTTAAATTTGTTGCGTAATGTACACGTTCTATAATATATAGGTACTTCAAGAGCGCAATGCAAAAATGAGCGGTCCTAAACACACCCGTGTGCCTTCTGCCAAGTGATGAGTAGCGAGGGGATGAGAGGGGGGGTTATGTGTTCGATACTTTACGTACTCGCCAACACTCCTCGTGAGAAATTAGGGGAATGTGAAGCAAATTAAATAAGGACAATGGATGTGCAGCTAAGGAACTTCTACTTCCAAAACAGACACTTGAGAACAGTATGGAAAACCTGCTCGTATATTAATAAAAAAATTTACACAGTATTAAGAAATGAGTTTTTCGGTTTTTATTTAACTGGTTTTTGTCAAACACAGACGGGTGATTCAATTAATTTTACCGTTATTTATCGTTACATTATGAAACCAAAATAACAGTGTGCGATTTACCTGGTAATAAATATGTAACCAGTCGCTTTTTTACGATTTATTCAACCATGAACATGTTTTCGAGCCACTGCAGGCTCGTCATTAGATGGAGGTGTTACAAAGACATTATGTTATGAAACAAGTGTAGCTACATGCAGTGCCGGTGCTGTTGGTGGAAATGACGGAAATTTACTAATCGATGACGAAACGTTTATGAACCCAAAAGATTTTTTTTATGTTTTAGATAGTTACAGTGCATTGCCTTATGGTATCCATATCCGATCTCTTCTTATAAGGTACATTATTACGCTATGTACACAAATGTACACAGTATTTAGCTACACTTGGCTTTACACTGATTCGCGGAAGGTAAACACTGGATTTTTTTTTACGAAGAATATATATAGAATAGGTATTACACTTTACTACATCATGGTCTTTGGAATGAGATACGTTGTATTATAGCACAAATATTACTAGTGCCAATATTACATTTCAGTAAATGTTGCTAGCTGCCGGATTGTTTTTACATTAGCAACAAAATTTTAATATGGGTTATCAGTTATACAGAACGTAAACACATAGAGTGGAATATTTAAGACATAATTAAAAACTTTTTGTAAGTTAGAGAATACCATACTCGTTACATGACAAGAAGATGTTGCTTTGGTGCCAAGATATCCTGGAAATTCTGAAAGGCAAGATTTTGTGTTGATTCAGTTTGTTCATTTAGGAGTTTTCAGTGTGATTCTAATTTGTGGATGTAAATCTCTAATTTTTCAAGGTGATCCATCTGTATTCCTTCCTCAGCAGTGTGTCATTGATATCACCATCGAAGTGTTCATGATGAGCAACATGTGATGCAATACTAGACTTATTTAAGTTTTTGAGAAAAAGAAAGTAATAGTGTTTTCGAAATGCCGCCACTTACTTGAAAAACACGCATACTGCTTCTTGTGCAGTGATGGGAGCGCAATCTGGAAGCTTCGTAGACTGAATACAGCCTTAATACAGAATCTCGGTTCCGTTTATTTGTCGGTGCATTCCCGCCGGGCTGGGATCCGCCTCTGCTGTACAATAAGCCCCTACCCTTCTCGTGTGTCAATACGGCGTCTCTACAGAGCTGCGAGTAATTTCCTCCTACCACTTCGGCCATAAAGCAGACGTAATTTTCTCCGTGTTGTGGCTCCGCGCTTCGTTAAACGCAGCCACTATTGGCCTTTTCAATTAAGGATTCCTCTTAGCATTGCGTGCTGCGTGGGGTTGTTTTAGGCCCGAGACAGCGGCACACACACCCATTTCCTGTTTTGCCGTCCGTTCATTACCCCGCCGCCTTGTGGGCGGTAGGGGGGGGGGGGAGGCGGGGGCTGCCGAGGAATTTATGTCGGTTTCCTGTGACTGTGGCGGCGGCGACTCCCATTCACAAACAGGTCCCCCGCCACCCAGAAAACAGAAATGTGTTTCCCGCTATCGAGGCTCTCATTTTCAACAGCTAGCGCGTCGCATGCGTCTTCCGCTTTCTAAGACTTGACACGAAACGTGCTACTGAACGTCAACGCTGACGTGCCGAGTTCAGTGTGCTGCTGAACACTCAGAAACGATGCGACTCGTGCATACGGTACGTGTGCTTCAGCGTGGCACATGCGATCACAGCCCGCTCCAACGGCAGTTGTCGGCGGTATCTGGCTCACAAATCACACCGCTCACGAAATGGACGGGCGTAAAATTCTTATGTTAGCTCTACTAAAACGCATATTTCCTCACGTCTCCATATGCTAGTCGTATACTTCGGTCTATAATATATACAAATGTTGTTGTTGTTGTGGTCTTCAGTTCTGAGACTGGTTTGATGCAGCTCTCCATGCTACCCTATCCTGTGCAAACTTCTTCATCTCCCAGTACTTACTGCAACCTACATCCTTCTGAATGTGCTTAGTGTATTCATCTCTTGGTCTCCCTCTACGATTTTTATCCTCCACGCTGCCCTCCAATGCAAAATTTGTGATCCCTTGATGCCTCAGAACATGTCCTACCAACCGGTCCCTTCTTCTTGTCAAGTTGTGCCACAAACTCCTCTTCTCCCCAGTCCTATTCAATACCTCCTCATTAGTTGTGTGATCTACTCATCTAATCTTCAGCATTCTTCTGTAGCACCACATTTCGAAAGCTTCTACTCTTTTCTTGTCTAAACTATTTATCGTCCATCTTTCACTTTCATACATGGCTACACTCCATACAAATACTTTCAGAAACGACTTCCTGACACTTAAATCTACACTCGATGTTAACAAATTTCTCTTCTTCAGAAACGCTTACCTTGCCGTTGCCAGTCTACATTTTATATCCTCTCTACTTCGACCATCATCAGTTATTTTGTTCCGCAAATAGCAAAACTCCTTTACTACTTTAAGTGTCTCATTTCCTAATCTAATTCCCTCAGAATCACCCGACTTAATTCGACTACATTCCATTACCTCGTCTTGCTTTTGTTGATGTTCATCTTATACTCTCCTTTCAAGACACTGTCCATTCCGTTCAACTGCTCTTCCAAGTCCTTTGCTGTTTCTGACATAATTACAATGTCATCGGCGAACCTCAAAGTTTTTATTTCTTCTCCATAGATTTTAATACCTACTCCGATTTCTTCTTTTGTTTCCTTTACTGCTTGCTCAATATACAGATTGAATAACATCGGGGAGAGGCTACAACCCTGTCTCACTCCCTTCCCAACCACTGCTTCCCTTTCATGCCCCTCGACTCTTATAACTGTCATCTGGTTTCTGTACAAATTGTAAATAGCCTTTCGCTCTCTGTATTTTACACAAATAAAAACTTCAATATCCATGAACGTGTTATGAGGCAAAAAGAAAAGTACCATGTCCAGTCAGTAAGGAAGTCAGCTTATAAAAGTTCCGTTACAAATACTGTGATTTAAATGTATTATATTCTCGACATAAAAGAAAAATATCTTCACGATTTTCACTTTTTATTAAAAACCTAAGGTCATTCTTACTCAGTCACTGTTCCTATTCAGTAGCACCATTCAGTACAACCTATGAAATACAAAACTTAAAACATGGAAGTGCAAAATGTCTTACTTCAAGTAGTGCAAGTTGTCTTGTAGATTATGCCAATGGAACCAACTCACTCCTCAGAAACAAAGCAGTTCTATTTGCAAGCGTCGAAAAATGTAAAATATACTTGTACTACATTAAATATGAGAACCCTTTAGAAAACCCGAAGGTTAGTAAGAACGTATTTGGATTTAGTGAGACGCGAACCAGCAGCACATCAACTGTTACCTTACAATTCTATGACACCAGACACGCCAACCAGCAACACATCAACTGTTAATTTACAATTCTATGACACTATTCATTGCGCTACCGCGACCATGAATGATTTCTGTCCTCGCTTTGTATGTTACTATCTCCTGAAGCTTTAACAGTACGTGTATTACTAACTGACATTTAACTATAGCAAACTGTGCCAACAATAATGCGTTTTTGGTGGCTCATCAATGTGCCCTTGCCTTGAAACGACACAGCCTCTTAATACGCATGTTACAATAATTCTTTAAGCACGAATGTGACGTTTCCTGTCATTTTATTATAACGAATCATATAATTAATGACGGGTTTTTTAAGGTCTTCAATTTTCTGTTCCTCAGAAGGTGCACACACACTGAAGCGCCAAAGACACTGGTGCAAGCAGGCGTATTGAAACACAGAGATATTTAAACAGACAGGAAACGGTGTTGCAGTTGGCAACGCCTATATAAGACAACAAGTGTCTGGTGCAGTTGTTAGATCGGCTACTGCTGCTACAATGTCAAGTTAACAAGATTTAAGTGAATTTGAACGTGGTGTTATAGTCGGCGCACGATCAATGGGACACAGCATCTTCGAGGTAGCGATGAAGTGGGGTTTTCCCGTGCGACCGTTTCACGAGTGTACCGTGAATATCAGGAACCCGGTAAAACATCAAATCTACGACATCCCTGCGACCGGAAAAAGATTCTGCAAACGAAACCAATGACGACTGAAAAGAATCGTTCAACGTGACAAAAGTGCCAAACTTCCGCAAAGTGCTGCAGATTTCAATGCTGTGCCATCAACAAGTGTGCCGCGCGGGATTAGCCGAGCGGTCTCCGGCGCTGCAGTCATGGGCTCTGCGGCTGGTCCCGGCTGAGGTTCGAGTCCCCCCTCGGGCATGGGTGTGTGTGTTTGTCCTTAGGATAATTTAGGTTACGTAGTGTGTAAGCTTAGGGACTGATGACCTTAGCAGTTAAGTCCCGCAGGGCCGGCCGCGGTGGCCGTGCGGTTCTGGAGCTGCAGTCCGGAACCGCGAGGCTGCTACGGTCGCAGGTTCGAATCCTGCCTCGGGCATGGGTGTGTGTGATGTCCTTAGGTTAGTTCGGTTTAAGTAGTTCTAAGTTCTAGGGGACTTATGACCTAAGATGTTGAGTCCCATAGTGCTCAGAGCCATTTTTGAACCAGTTAAGTCCCATAAGATTTCACACACATTTGAACATCAACAACTGTCAGAGAAACTATTCACTGAAACATCATCGATATGGGCTTTCAGAGCCGAAGACCCACTCGTGTACCTTTGATGATCGCACGACACAAAGCTTTATGTCTCGCCTGGGTCCGTCAACACGGACATTGGACTGTTGATGACTGGAAACATGTTGCCTGGTCGGACGAGTCTCGTTTCAAATTATAAACGAGCGGATGGATATGTACGGGTATGGAGACAACCTCATGAATCAAACGTCCCTGTACATCAGCATTGGACTGTTCAAGCTCATAGAGGCTCTGTAACGGCATGGGGCGCGTGGAGTTGTAGTGACATGGGACCCCTGATAATTTTAGATACGACTCTGACAGGTGACACGTACGTAAGCATCCTGTCTGATCACCTCCATCCGTTCATGATCATTGCGGATTCCGACGGTCTTGGGAACTTCCAGCAGGACAATTCGTCACAACTCACATCCAGATGCTACAGAGGGGCTACAGGAACACTCCTCTGAGTTTAAACACTTCCGCTGGCCATCCAACTTCCCAGACATGAACGTTATTGAGCATACCTGGGATGCCTTCCAGCGTGCTGTTCATATGATATCTGCACCTCTCGAATTCTTACTCATCTATGGACAGCCCTTCTGGATTCGTGGTGTCAGTTCCCTCCAGGACTACTTCAGACATTAGTCGAGTCCATGGCAGGCCGTGTTGCGGCATTTCTGCGTGCTCGCGGTCCCTACTCGATATTAGGCAGGTGTACCAGTTTCTTTGGCTCTTCAGTTTACACATATGGGCTTTAACTGAAAGCCAATATGACGCCTCGCGACTCTGTGTTGAAGAAAGGTGGTGCGCGTGTGACATAGGTGGCGTTCTTCCATCTCAATGGTCTACGTTCAAACGGAAGCTCAGAATCCGACTTGCTAAATATTGTTCTGTGTGTTTGGAAAGACTATCCAACGTGCTATTCCAAGCTGTGACGTCAGAAACTCGGCACGGTCACGGTAAACGCTCAACGTTCGAATGCACGGTCCGTCGACTACCGCACTACAAACGTTCTGGGGACGCTTTCTGTGGATACGCTAGTAAATATCCATGTTTCACGTATTCTCTACTGAAAACCAGGTTGATTTTGGGAAAAAATACGGGAACGCCAAAAAGAGAACTCCCGTTGGCATTCAAAACAGCTTCCAGTCGCCAAGGGACTCATGTACTATCTTCATACAAAATAGGGCCAAGTTCAGAGGTAACGATGATGGAGGTGGATAGCTGTCACCACCCTTCTCTCCGAAGTAGACCACAAAGCTAGGTAATACTGAGGTTTGTTGACCGTGGTGGCCAGGGGAGATACGAAAATTCATCTTCGTGCTCACAAAAGCTGTATTGGACGATGCGAGCTGTGTGAACAGGGGACCTGTCATCTTGGACCACTGTATCACCGACAGGGAACAAACACTGAATCACGCGATGGACCTGATAAGCGAAAATAGTTACACAGTACTTGGCTGTAATGCGACCTTGCAGAATAACCATGGGCCTCATGGAATACTACGATATGGCTGCCCAATTCATCAACGATCTCGCGCCGTATTTCACTTTTGGGGCGTGTTCCTAGGCAGAAGTTGGAAACAATATGAAGCAAGTCGCATTCGACCAGATGGCTTCCCTCCTTTGCTCCATACTCCGGATTCCACGGCTTCGGCACGAAGTTTTGCCGTTACGAGCATTTGCATCACCGATGCCTGATTTTTAAATACAAGCCAACCTTCCGATTCCCAGCTTATAGAGCGCCTTTCGTGTTGTTTTGGTGCTGACACTCTCGCGACTGCAACATTCAGTTAGCCAAAGACTTTTGCAGTCGTCCTCTTGTTTTTCATGACAGTCCTCTTCAGTGAACATCTATCACCCAATACACATTTTCGTCCGCGTTGTGACGTGATGGCCGGCCGGGGTGGTCTCGCGGTTCTAGGCGCGCAGTCCGGAACCGCGCGACTGCTACGGTCGCAGGTTCGAATCCTGCCTCGGGCATGGAAGTGTGTGATGTCCTTAGGTTAGTTAGGTTTAAGTAGTTCTAAGTTCTAGGGGACTGATGACCACGGCTGTTAAGTACCATAGTGCTCAGAGCCATTTGAACCATTTTTTTTTTTTTGTGACGTGATGTATGACGTTTTTCGGATTTCCCTGTATGCGGTATAAATCTTAGATCTGGTGCCTCTTGAAACACCAAACACTTAGGCTCTCTTGTATACGGAAACGCACCATACGAGCACCTACAATTTTCAGGCGTGGCTAGCAAAGGGATTTATGTTCAAGCGTACATTTGTCGCAATGTTTTCCCTACATAATAAGTACTTCCTACAGACAGCCGCACACTATTTTTGTAAAAATACAGTTTTCATTGTGCATGTGTGACAGTTTTACAGAGTGTAGATACAGCCTTCCCGCTTGATTTCAAACTTAATTCAACCTGTTCCCGTCACAGCGCCGTCACAGCATGTCTTCAAGATGGCTGCTACACTTGACGTTCGTCAGAAGCAACGTGCTGTCATAGAATTCCTGTGCTGTGAAAACAAGATTGTGGGAAACATCCGCAAGAGGTTGAAAAAGGTGTATGGAGATGCTGCTGTCGATCGCAGTACAGTTAGTCGGTGGGCAAGCAGCTTATGTGATGAAAGCGGGCACGGCAATATTGAGGATTGTCCTCGCAGCCGCAGGCCTCGTACTGTACACGCTCCAGACAATGTGCAAAGAGTTAACGAATTGGTGACTGCTGACAGACACATCACAGTGAACGAATTGTCACGCTACTTTGGGATAGGGGAAGGAAGTATTTACAGAATACTGAAAGTGTTGGCGTTAAAAAAGGTTTGTGCCACGTGGGTTCCCAGGATGTTGACAGTGGCTTACAAAGAAACAAGAAAAACGGTATGCAGCGAACTTTTGGAACAGTACGAGAATGGTGGAGATGAATTTCTTGGAAGAGTTGTGACGGGTGATGAAACATGGCTCCACCATTTTTCACCAGAGACGAAGAGGCAATCAGTGGAGTGGCATCATGCAAATTCACCCAAGGAAAAAAAGAATCTAAACCACACCTTCTGCTGGAAAAGTTACGGCTACGGTGCTTTTCGATTCCGAAGGACTCTTGCTTGTGGACATCATGCCAAGTGGAACCATCATAAATTCTGAAGCATATGTGACGACACTGAAGAAACTTCAAGCTCGACTGAGTCGTGTTCGACCAAATCGGCAAAAGCAGGATGTTTTGCTGTTGCACGACAATGCCCGGCCACATGTCAGTCAATAAACCGTGGAAGCGATCACAAAACTCGGATGGACAACACTGAAACACCCGCCTTACAGTGCTGACCTGGCTCCATGTGACTATCATCTCTTTGGGAAACTGAAAGACTCTCTTCATGGAGCAAGGTTTGATGATGATGACTCCCATGTGCATCCTGCCAAACAGTGGCTCCAACAGGTTGGCCCAGAATTTTACCGTGCGGGTATACAGGCGCTGGTTACAAGATGGCGTAAGGCAGTTGAGAGGGATGGAATGGTTGGTTCAAATGGCTCTGAGCACTATGCGACTTAACTTCTGAGGTCATCAGTCGCCTAGAACTTAGTTCTAATTAAACCTAACTAACCTAAGGACATCGCACACACCCATGCCCGAGGCAGGATTCGAACCTGCAACCGTAGCGAAAATATTGTTCCTAAAGGATGTATCTACACACTGTAAAACTTTCAAACACGTAGAATAAAACATGGATTTTTTTAAAAAAAAAGTGCGTTTCTTTTGGAGTGACCCTCGTACACCACTCGCAACGTCGTTTCCACTGCCGGAAGCAGTGTTGGTACTCCTCTTCCTGGATCGCGCGAAGAGCCGTCCGCGAATTCCTTGTATCACGACTATCGTTGCAAATCTTCGCCCTTTCAACGGAGTTTTCAACTTTGGAAATAAAAAACGTCCGCAGGGGCCAGGTCTGGAGAGTGCGAAGGATGAGGCAGCACAGTGATTTCGTTTTTTGTGCAATAGTCACGCATGACTCATCAGCCGTGGGACGAACTTGGTGGCTACACGATGCGTTCCAAGATGCTGTGTCAGGATTACCTGACATTATCCAGCCGAAATGTTACATTCCTCTGTAGTCTTCGAACAGTCAGTCTTTGACTGGCACGCACAATTCTGTTGATGTTCCTGGCTTGAACGTCGTCAGTAGACGTTGGAGGGCATCCTGAACGAGGGTCATCTTTAACTACCGTCGGGCCATTTTTAAACCGTTTGAACCACCCTGAGTACGGCTTAAGGACTCATCACCGGTGGCTTTCTGCATCATTTGGTGTGTCTCTGTAGAGATTTTCTTCTACATCTACATCTACATGGATACTCTGCAAATCACATTTAAGTGGCTGGCAGAGGGTTCATCGAACCATCTTCACAATTATCTATTATTCCAATCTCGTATAGCGCCCGGAAAGAATGAACTCCTCTATCTTTCCGTACGAGCTCTGATTTGCCATATTTTATCGTGGTGATCGTTCCTCCCTAAGTAGGTCGGTGTCAACAAAATATTTTCACATTCGGAGGAGAAAGTTGTGATTGGAATATCGTGAGAAGATTCCGTCGCAACGAAAAACGCGTTTCTTTTGATGATGTCCAGCCCAAATCCTGTACCATTTCGGTGACACTCTTTCCCATATTTCGTGATAATACAAAACGTGCTGCCTTTCTTTGAGTTTTTCGATGTACTCCATCGGTCCTATCTGGTAAGGATCCCGCGCCGCACAGCAGTATTCTACGACGGTGAGTCAAATCAAAACCGTAAATTTGTAATAACAAATCGAAATTTCGCGCCGTTATCCTGTAAGTTGGTGAGCGTGCTACAAACAGCGTGCAGAATGGCCTGTAGATGGCAGCATAGTGCAGATGCACACATACCGTCGCAATATCAGCATAAAAATGGCCACCCCACTTGCGACTTGCACCAGGGAAGAACAGCGATCTGTTATTCGGTTTTTGCGTAGTGAAGGTGAAACCTTTTGAAATTCATCGACGAATGAAGGTTCAGTACGGCGATGCACGTTTGTCACAGCAGAAGTCTACGAATGGAGTAGGAAGTTGGCAAATGGTCTGACTTCATTGGACGATGCTCCTCGTCCAGGTCAGTTGCAACGAGTTGTGACTAGACAGAACATTGCAGCGGTTGAAGCCATAGTGAAGAAAAACCGCCGAGTGACACTGAATGATATTGCAGCATGTTTACAGATTAGTGATGGGTCAGTACACCACATTGTGCATGATGTGCTCCAGTTTCACAAAGTGTCTGCAAGATGGGTGCCAGGGCAGCCGACTCCTGAAATGAGAGAACGACGTGTTGATGCTTGTGAAGAACTTCTTCGGCGCTTTGAACGAGAAAGTGATGGCTTCACTGTAAGAATCGTTACTGGGGACGAAACCTGGGTTCACTTCCAAAAACTGGAAACGAAGAGAACGAGCAAGGAATGGCGCCATTCCTCATCACCAAAACCAAAGAGGTTTCTAACAGAACCATCAGCAGGGAAGGTTATGCTGACTCTCGTTTGGGACGAAAAATGCGTCATTTTGGACCATTACATGCCTAGAGGGACCACTGTCACCAGTGCATCATACACAGATCTCCTAAAAAATCATCTATGGCATGCATCAAATCAAAGCGATGTGGATTGCTGTCAGAAGGTGTCCTTTTGCAACATGACAATGCAAAGGCCCCAAACTGCCCGTAAAACAGTTGCAACAATTACAGACCTGCATTTTGAGTGTCTTCCTCATCCACCATACTCACCAGACCTTGACCAAGTGATTTCCGTATGTTTGGACCACTCAGAGAGGCAATGGGAGGAAATAAGTTCCGTTCTGATGAAGAGGTACGCCAGCGTGGTTGCGCGGACTACCAAAAGAATTTTTTTTAAAGGAATTTATGCGCTTTGTAAGCGCTAGAGGACTTGCATTGAGCGTGGGGGAGATTATGTTGAAAATTGATACAGCTTTGTACCACTTCTGCACAATAAATAATACGGAAAAAAATATTTAAGGTTTTCATTTGACTCACCCTCGTAAAAGAGGATGGGCAAGCGTAGTCTTGCCAATAAAACGCAGTTTTTGGTTAGTCTTCCCCAAAACATTTTGTATGTGTTCCTACCAATTTAAGTTGTTCGTAATTGTAATACCTATGTATTTAGTTGAATTTACGGATTTTAGATTAGACTAATTTATCGTGTAACCGAAGTTTAACGAGTTTCTTTCAGCACTCATGTGGATGACCTCACACTTTGTTATTTAGGGTCAACTGGCACTTTTCGCACCATTCAGATATCTTTTCTAAATCGTTTTGCAGTTTGTTTTGATCTCCTGATGACTTTATTAGTTGATAAACAACAGCGTCATCTGCAAACAACCGACGACGGTTGCTCTGATTGTCCTCCAAATCGTTTATATAGATAAGGAACAGCAAAGGGCCTATAACACTACCTTGGGGAACGCCAGAAATCACTTCTGTTTTACTCGATGACTCTCCGTCAATTACTACGAACCTCTCTGACAGGAAATCACAAATCCAGTCACGTAACTGAGACGATATTCCATAAGCAAGCAATTTCACTACGAGCCGCTTGTGTGGTACAGTGTCGAAAGCCTTCCGGAAATCCAGAAATACGGAATCTATTTGAAATTCCTTGTCAATAGCTCTCAACACTTCATGTAAATAAAGAGCTAGTAGTGTTTCACAGGAACGATGTTTTCTAAACCCATGTTGACCGTGTGTCAATAGACCGTTACACGCAAAATTTAATGCACACACGTTGCCCCTCTAACTCTGCCATCTCTAAATCTGCAAGCTGTGCGACACAACATTCTCCTCAAAACAGCACTGAAAGTAACTAACAATAATGAAACTTCCGGCAGTTACACATTAAACACAAAAAATGGCTCTGAGCACTATGGGACTCAACATCTTAGGTCATAAGTCCCCTAGAACTTAGAACTACTTAAACCTAACTAACCTAAGGTCATCACACACACCCATGCCCGAGGCAGGATTCGAACCTGCGACCGTAGCAGTCCCGCGGTTCCGGACTGCAGCGCCAGAACCGCTAGACCACCGCAGCCGGCACACATTAAACACAGGCGTGTACAGGGATGCCAACCACATTTTGCTCCAGCGTACCATTGGCGCGAAATTATGAATGTTCCGGAATTTCTTGAACAGATCTCGTATTGTTGTTGAACATGGCGTTCCGTAACAGACCATTCATACGTGTTTCCATGTCGACGCAACGATATTGTCAGTTACGGTTACAATAGGCACAGGATCATCGAGACTGGCGCGAGATGCATGACGTTTGTTGTTACACCATGTCGATCGTCGTGTCTGGCTACGCCGTCATCAATGGTTCAAATGCCTCTGAGCACTATGCGACTTAACTTCTGAGGTTATCAGTCGCCTAGAACTTAGAACTAATTAAACCTAACTAACCTAAGGACATCACACATATCCATGCCCGAGGCAGGATTCGAACCTGCGACCGTAGCGGTCGCTCGGCTCCAGACTGTAGCGCCTAGAACCGCACGGCCACTCCGGCCGGCACGCCGTCATTCAGACGCTGTTGTACTGCGATCCAAAGGTGGACCATCTTACGAAGCAGGTGGTCATATTGTGCGTGGAGCGTTCCATAAGCAAGGCAAAACTTTCTTTCTGGAAGCAGGTTGGTTTTATTCAGGATTCCAGTAGACATATAAGTTCCCACGCGTCTGGCTGCACAGCCGTATTTATCAACATACTCTCCGTTCAAGACGACGATATAACGCCACGTTAATGGGAGGGCCTTTATGCTCTCACGGCACCACTATAATGGTCGACGTCTCGCTGCATCAGCAACCTCCCCCTCATCCACATACTTACTTACTTACTTACTCGTTCGGCATAATTTACAATATTCTTATCACTATATACTAAAAAAGAAAACAATATAATTCTACACTATATTAGTTATGTTTTTGAGCCACTCTATGGCTGAGTCACTGAGTCTATGTATGTCCATGAGTTCACCACCATAGCCATACACTTTGCACACGAGTAGATGGTCCATTGTCTGTATTTCACCGCACTCACATACAGCGCTGTCGGCCAGGCCCCTCTTGTTCATCAGGTGTTTACATCTCCCAACACTCGTTCTGACCCGGTTTAGAGCTGTCCACACTCTTCTTGGTAGGTTGAAGCCATCAATCTTCTTGTTCGGATCGTGTACTAAATTTTTGTTCTTAAATTCACTTGCCGACCGTACTTCGTTCCAGGCCGTTCTCGGCTCAAATGCTTGTAGTTCTTTACCGATTTTCCAAAAAGGTGATCTGGATTTAAGCCTGTTTGTCGGTGTCAGATCTTGGTGGATAGTGAGGTCCGGGTTGTCTATAATTTTCCTGTAGGTTTTTAGGGCTAGCTGTGATCGCCTGATTTCTGGAGGCTCTATGTTCGCTAGTACAGGAAGCCATGCACAGGGGGTGGCCCTGAGTGTTCCCGAGATTATTCGCACTGTCTCCCTCAGCTGGACATCCACTTTAGATACGTGTGCACTTCTCCTCCAGACTGGTGAACAGTATTCAGCAACACTGTAGACAAGGGCTAGTGCTGAAGTTCTCAAAGTGCTCGCTCCACATCCCCATGTTGTTCCAGCCAGTTTTGAAAGGATAGCATTGCGGGATTTTAGTTTTTGCTTTGTGTCTTCGAGGTGTGAGCTGTACGTTAGGGTCCACGTACTGCTTTCCGCGAAGTGCGTCCTTCTTTGAGCCAAACAGATGGCAGGTGCGAGATCCGGGCTGTAGGGCGGATGGGAAAGAACACTCCAATGAAGTTTTGTGAGCTCCTCTCGGGAGTGCAGCCTTGTTTGAGGCCTTGCGTTGTCATGGATAGGGGGGAGTTCGTTTGCATTTTTGTTGCACCGAACGCACTGAAGTCGTTTCTTCAATTCCCTGAGGGTAGCACACTACATTTCAGAGTTGACCGTTGCACCAGGAGGGAGGATACAAAGAGAATAACCGCTTTGAAGTCCCAGAAGACCGTCGCCATGTCTTTACCGGCTGTACCGGCTGAGGGTACAGCTTTGAACATTTTCTTCGGAAGAGAGGTAGTGTGGCGCCACTCGGTGGACTGTTGTTTTGTTCCCAGTCTGAAGTGATGAACCCGTGTTTCATCGCCTGTGACGGTGTTCGACAAAAATAAGTTTCTTTTAATTTACGTCTATAGTCACAAACTTTTTGTGAACAGATTACCGGTTTCGGTCTATAATGGTCATCATCAGATCTGTTTTATAAAAACAAAGTCCTAATGTACTGCAGCCATATAGGCATCATCAAATGTTAAATGCAAAATCAGAATTTGACGTTGCCACTATGGCAGTTGACGATGCTACTATGGCTGCAGTACATTAGGACTTTGTTTTTATGAAACAGGTCAGATGATGGTCATTATAGACCAAAACCTGTAATCTGTTAACAAAAAGTTTGTGACTATAGACGTAAATTAAAGGAAAATTATTGTATATACGGATCACTGTTTTATTCGAGACAATGTCGCACCTTGTTCGACAAAAAATTGTCACGATCAGCCTGTAACGCGCAAGGAATTTTCGCGTAGATGGTTGTTCGTTGCTGTTTACGGTCTTCTGTTAGGCGGCGAGGAAACGAGCGGACACACATCTTTGAGTACTTCAACTGATGGACGAGTGAGTCAGCACTACTAACAGAGATATTCAGTTGAGCAGCGATCTGTTTGATTGTGGTCCGTCGATCACCTCGAATGAGAGTGTCCGCACGTTGCGATATTTAAAGAGTCACAGTCGTGTGCGGCCGGCCGCCACGCTTGAGATAGGACAGGTTTACGCGACCTTGTTACATTACAAATGCCTCACCCAACGAGTCACCATGCTTTTGTTCACTGCCAGATCTCCGTAGTAGACATACTGTAAGCGCCTATGAATGTCTGCGAAGCTCTGCTCTTCCGGCAAAAGAAACTCAGTCACAGCTGTCTGCTTGGAACGCACCTCCGTTACAGATGGTATTTTGAAGGCTACGTATAGCGCCGCCACCTACCCGCCAGGTTAGCCGAAAGCGCTAATGCACTGTTTTCTGGACTTGGGTAGGCGCGCCGGCCACAGTTCGAATCCGCCCGGTGGATTAACGACGAGGGTCGGTGTGCCGTCCAGCCTGGATGTGGTTTTTAGGCGGTTTTTCACATCCCGCTAGGTGAATACTGAGGTGGTCCCCATGTTCCACCTCAGTTACACGCGTCGCTGGTAGAAGCTGACCCCGAAGAAGATCGGCTCGGATTCCGTAGAAATGTTGGAACACGTGAGGCAATACTGACCCTACGGATTATCTTAGAAGATAGATTAAGGAAAGGCAAACCTATGTTTCTAGCATTTGTAGGCTTAGAGAAAGCTTTTGACAATGTTGACTGGAATACTCTCTTTCAATTTCTGAAGGTGGCAGGGGTAAAATACAGGGAGCGAAAGGTTATTTACAGTTTGTACAGAAACCAGATGGCAGTTATAAGAGTCGAGGGGCATCAAACGGAAGCAGTGGTAGGGAAGGGAGTGAGACAGGGTTGTAGCCTATCCCCGATGTTATTCAATCTGTATATTGAGCAAGCAGTAAAGGAAACAAAAGAAAAATTCGGAGTAGGAATTAAAATCTATGGAGAAGAAATAAAAAAATTGAGGTTTGCCGTTGACGTTATAATTGCAAAGGACCTGGAAGAGCAGTTGAACGGAATGGACGGTGTCTTGAAAGGAGGGTATAAGATGAACATCAACAAAAACAAAACGAGGATAATGGAATGTAGTCGAATTAAGTCGGGTGATGCTGAGGAAATTAACCACTTAAACTAGTAAATGAGTTTTGCTATTTGGGGAGCATAATAACAGATGATGGTCGAAGTAGAGGGGATATAAAATGTAGACTGGCAATGGCAAGGAAAGCGTTTGCGAGGAAGAGGAATTTGTTAACATCGAGTATAGATTTTAGTGTCAGGAAGTCGTTTCTGATAGTATTTGTATGGAGTGTAGCCATGTATGGAAGTAAAACATGGACGATAAATAGTTCAGACAAGAATAGAACAGAAGCTTTTGAAATGTGGTGCTACAGAAGAATGCTGAAGATTAGATGGGTAGATTACATAACTAATGAGGAAGTACTGAACAGAATTGGGGAGAAGAGAAATTTGTGGCACAACTTGACTATGAGAAGGGATCGGTTGGCAGGACACATTCTGAGGCATCAAGGGATCACCAATTTAGTACTGGAGGGCAGCGTGGAGGGTAAAATTCGTAGAGGTAGACCAGGAGATGAATACACTAAGCAGATTCAGAAAGGTGTAGGCTGCAGTACATACTGGGAGATGAAGCAGCTTGCACAGGATAGAGTAGCATGGAGAGCTGCATCAAACCAGTCTCTGGACTGAAGGCCACAACAACAACAACAATTCCAATCTTGTTGCGCAAGTACGTCGCATCCGGGTGAAGCCATTCGTTGAGGATTTGATCGCGCAGTTCCACCAATTTGTGGGGATGCTGGTTTTGAGGATTTACCCGCGGTCTCTACATATCCCACAGATTTCCTATGGGGCTCAAGTCGGGTGATTTTGCAGGGCAGTCGAGGTATAATAGGGCGGGGAAGTGTTCAGGAAGACAGTCACATATTCTTCGAGCCCTATGAACTTTGCTGTTGCAGTCTTCATGTGTGTGTGTGAACAATGGCCTCTTGCGAGGTGACTGACTACAAATGTTCATTTCATGCACTTCATGTCGCAATGTTGTCTCGCTAACAGATTGGAATGGACCTTTATTCACTGCCTGCAGCAAGTTTTCGGGTTTGGAAGCGATTTTTATTCGCAAGCCGTAAAACGCGACTCCAGCTGCTCGCAGTCAGGATCTTTTTCCGACCACAGTTCTTACGTCGTGTTTCTTGGCCACGTCCGTTACACCACTGCTTGTGGACAAATTAAGGGGACCTGGACGTGAAATGACTGAAATGTTCGAAAATTTTTTTTGTTACCATCTGAAAGATAATTTTATCCCTTTTTATAAAATGTATTTTTATCTACTTTTCAGATTTTGATTTGGTCTTAAACGCCCTTTGAATAAATGTCTGCAAACCAGCCAAACTCATGCGACAGGCAAGGAATATCACCATAAACATTTCTTGCCTGCCAGTCATGGAAACAATAAAGCCAATATACAGGGACCTTGCAGATGCAAAATTACTTACAAATGTCTACATTGTCGTACACAAAACCCTAATGAGAGTTTCAACAGCTGTTTGTGGCAACGAGTACCAAAAACAGTGTTTGTTGGATGGACAGTACTCAAAATGGGTGTGAGGAATGCCGTCATCTGTTTCAATGGTGGTGTAATCAGCAGAACAAAAGTAATGGACAAATTAAGCATCCAGCCAGGGAATAATATGATAGCTGCTCTGACTGCCATAGATCATCAGCGACTAGTTGAAGCCGAAGGGGTGCGGAAGCCACCACTAAAGAGTCCAGAGTAAGTAAAAGGCTCCTGAAGAAGTCTACAGAGGATAAAGAAGCAGCTGGCCTGCAAGATTATGCTGCTGGAATGTTCTGAAAGAGGCATACGGTGAGTCAAAAACACTGTGAACTTTCTTTTTTCATTTTCTCGAAACTACATTTTCAGAACATTAGGTACATTTAACTTCGCAATGGTTTTATTCATGTTCACCAAATTTCTCTCAAGTGAATAATGGGATAGTATCTATGTATTATGCCTAATCTAATACATCACAGAAATTATCTTTGTTTGTCAAAAAATGTTCAAATGTGTGTGTAATCTTATGGGACTTAACGGCTAAGGTCATCAGTCCCTAAGCTTACACACTATGAAAGGTCTCTGTTGGATTTCTTTCGTGTTAATTTCTTTAAACTGTTACGGCATACATTCCACTTCTAAATTTACTGTGGTGTTTCTGACTCTATCTAAGAGGAGACTGAGCAGTGGAACATGATACTTTTAGACATAATCAAGAACGATCTGTCACACCACTACACTTTAAAACACAGTTTATATGTAATTCATGTCACAGTCTCATACGGAACCTACATTCACTTTCTTTTATATACTGTATATGATAAGATACTGTCATCCCCCTTGCCTTCTGTGTGAAAGGATGAATGAGCAAATGTATTTCTAGTTGCATGCTCGATGGTAGCAGACAAGCTGGTCTGCTAGAGAACAGTAGGACCAATGTCGGAACAGGTAGCTACGCTTTCTAAAAGCAAAGAGGTTTCTATTCTTAGTATGGTCCTGTTCGTCCCTTGTCATGTTGGTATTGGAAGCTGCCTCTCTGGTCACTTCCGTTTTGTATCTGTGAAACACCCTCGGTTGGGGCCCACGCCAGTCTGTCCGCGGCGAGCGTCTGAAGTGGTAAGATCTCCGGCTAAGCGCGTCTCTTCTCTGGCTAAGCGCATCTCTGCTAAGTCCGTAGGACAATGGATTTCTTAAGTTCAGCCTAACTGGAAGATTAATCACATTTATTTCAGGTTTATATCTAAAATATCTAATGTTATCTTAAATTGCAACACAGTGTAATTCGAGTGTGAAGTTCAGAATATCTTCCAGTAGTTGCTTTGTCCCTTCTTTGTGAGTAAAGTGGAACCACGTGGTGATCAGTAAGTCTAACTAAGATCATCAATCTTAAATGCGAATGTGCGTAAGATTATAACGTCTCGTCTTGACAATATTTTTCAATATAGCAACTTTTCTTTATGTTCAACCCACGTGGGGTGTACTTTGTGAGACCAGTACCATGTGCTTATACAATTGTTTGACCCATCAGGTTAATAGTAAGACGATATTAACCAGTTTGAGGTTTTTCTTTTGTAAATTGCGTTTCGATGTAATTTATTTTAATTATCAAAATTATTGTGGAGTTACACTCTTTGTGTAAACCAAGTTGACCACGTGAAGCATGTGGTGTAATCATGAAAGTAGCCCTCAGCTATTCTTTTCGGGAAGACTCCACATAGAGTTAGTATGAATTTAGTATACCAGTGTGTGGTAATTCCATGACGGACAGGTTTGCGCTATGAACGTAACTTCTTTGGGTGAAAATTGAACCGGTTTGTTGTGGTTAATTTCCTCTTGCATATGTTTCAACATTCTTCGTGTGTTATTTTATGAATGCAGTGTTGTATGCATTCTCCCAATCTTGGCTCCAAATTTGATGTGTTCTGTAAGATTACAAACATTTTCACAATCCTAAATAAGGCACCAGTTTAGTTATGAACCAAGTTTAATATGCTGAAATTTTAATGGAACAATGATCAATGTTAAAATAAATGCCCAAATATAAACTGATTTATTTCTTTTTATTTAAATTCTCTCTCTCTCTCTCTCTCTCTCTCTCTCTCTCTCTCTCTCTCTATATATATATATATATATATATATATATATATATATATATATATATATATATATATATATGACCGGTTGTCGTAAGATGACTATTAAAAGATTATAATTAATGTTAGTCTGGTTGGGAATTTGGTAAGCTAGACTGGATACCTGGTGAAACAGTTGCTCAGTAATGCATGGTTAACTTCCCCAGATTGCTCACAGCTTTTAACCCGCTTTTATTGTCTTGAATATCAGCACCGCTTTCAGCACAACTTAATGCATCAACATTACAACTACTTAAACTAAATTATCCTAAGGACAAACACACACACCCAGGCCGGCCGGTGTGGCCGTGCGGTTAAAGGCGCTTCAATCTGGAACCGCGTGACCGCTACGGTCACAGGTTCGAATCCTGCCTCGGGCATGGATGTGTGTGATGTCCTTAGGTTAGTTAGGTTTAATTAGTTCTAAGTTCTAGGCGACTGATGACCTCAGAAGTTAAGTCGCATAGCGCTCAGAGCCATTTGAACCACACACACCCATGCCCGAGGGAGGACTCGAACCTCCGCCGGGACCCTTTGTTTGTCATTCTGTATATAATTTTATCGGTATTTTTTTCAGACAAAGTAGTAATGTGGTATAATAAGGGTTTTCCTATTTCCTCAGATATACCCCAAGCTACAAAACGAGAGGCATAATGTGTTCCTATGAATGCTGACAGCAGCATGACACTGTTTGAATCCTATTAGACTGATGATGGACCATAAAATGGTACCCGAATGGGATCGTGTATTATAAAAACAATTATTAGGCAAAATACTGTAATTCTTAAATTATAATAGATATTTTAATAAATTTCCTTTTACAGCTTAATATAATGTCATTCATTGTTGGTAAGAAACCACAACTTCTTCCGCATTGTAGATCAAGAGTAATGTGCACTGCGAGCGAGGTATAAAAATGCAGCCCGTTCACGTGCAGGTCCCCTTAAACAGACCGCCGCAAAACACCAACAAATCCAGCAGCTTCGCACATCGTATGGCCATGGGCAGAACCAGATACGATTGGCCCTTTTTGCTACTCTGTGATGTCCTTACATTTACCCATGTTTACGTATAATGTCCGCTGGAAACATAAATGTGTGCCTGAACGTTATTGCCTTATGCTCACGTAGGGCCAGTGCTCCTGCGGTTGAGCACATGACGCCATCGGAACTCCGCCTGTACGGGCTTCACGATCCATTTGCGCATACGCGCTACCGTGACTAATTTTTTGTCCGATGATCTTATATTCGGTAGTACGTCTTACGCCATGGTCTGTGAGACATTACATCGGCTTTCATTGGATCAATAGCTCCATAACTAGTATGTTGGCGGGTGTTGTGCGAGATTTCGCACGTATACTTAGTGGTATTGTTCTTGAAGAACTTTTTTTTCTGATTCGCCTTTGATGCTTCAGTCACAGAATTATAGTCTAACGGGGCTGTTGCTGTTGCCGCCGCCGTCCATAACAGATATTCAGCCAACCACCGCACCCTGGTGGTGGGGTCTGTGGGGCAGGATGTAGCCATAATAGCTTCAGTAAATAGTAATTAGTAAAAATATTTCTCTCCTTCACATTATTGTGCAGTTTTTTAATTTTCATGTGTGTAATGATTTATGTTCGTGACGAAATTTTACTCTTCGGTAGCCGTATTTCACGATGAAGAGCAGTTACTCTGCTGATGATGCCACTAACAGTACGTGAGAGTGGGAATGCAGAGACTTTTACAGTCATTAGTGGGAGTCCGCTACTGCAGGTCTAACGTAGGTTGTCTCAGTGCCTCCTGGTCACCACTTTGAGCACCTTTGAATATTCTACTCCTGGGCAAGGGTACAGGAGGGTCAAAGTCAGTTTTGCGTTATTTTTTACTTGGTTTTCATTTGTTTTCTGACCACTCCAGCAAGTGGACGAGTTTGTGATCCTGGGCTCAAACTCAGTGTTGTGTTATGTAATTAATAACGTTGTGTTTCAGTGAATGGTACACTGTGATATATTTTTGAATAGGTCTTTAGGAGAGGAAGTGAATTGCCGAATAAAAAATACAGCGTGCCATTTAAGAAAGTCATGCCGCTGTTCAGATCTTTGTAAAAAAGAAAGTTACAACGAAGGCAATCATGCTGATTGATGTCCCCCTGACAGCTAAAGAACATTTGCTTGAAACATTTTGTAATCTGTATCTGGACAAACAGTTACTTAGGGTGGTCAAGATAAATGGGACACCCTGTATATATTAGTATTGTTTGGGCCAACTTCACCTACACATTGGCAGCATGAAATTGTAAATATCTGCCGAAACACCAGAGAAAATGCCCTCTACTCTTAGGACACACACACACACACACACGCACACACACACACACACACACACACACACACACACAAAGAAAGAGAGAGAGATACTGTGGACAACGCTTCGTCTTGCTTTGGTATATACAGTGTTATTCAAGAGGAATGTCACATAATTTATAACTTGTGAGGTGATTTTACGTTTGGAAATAAATCGAAAAGCTTCTGTATACATATCTGATTTTATATCGTTGCGGAACTGTAGCGGGTTGAAGACTACACATATGCATGAATGGATATGAAGACTAATGTGAATGTTACATACCGAAATGCTGTATAGGCCCAGTGTACACGTAGTATCTGAACGTAAGGCCTTTCAGTCAGTTGAGGAAAGGGAAGACATTATTGCAGCGGTACAACGGAGTCCCAACACCAGTACACGGCACATTAACTATCAGGTCGTTATTCGATAAACGCGAGTGTGGCATACTTTACATTCGGAGGGCTTGTACCCATTCCATGTGGAGCCTGTGCAACCTCTGCATCCAAGCACTTAATTGTGAATTGTAGACTAATCATGTCGATGTAGATGTAAATGTAAGCAGACAACAATTTTTTGAATGCTGTGTTGCACACAGACACGTCGTGCAATGCAGTTCATTTACGGATGAGGCTACATTTACAAAAAGTGGTATCATAAACACCCGCAATTCTCATACATGGGTGATGAAGAACCCACATGACACACAGGAAACAAGATTCCAAGCTGGGTTCTCAGTGAACGGTTGGTATAATAGTATGACTGATGACCTGGTGATGAGGCCCGTGTTCCTTCCAAATCGCATGACAGCCGCAGCAGACGCACGTTTCCTGAAACAACAACTACTTGCACTTTTGGAGGACGTGACATTAGAGCAACGACATAGACTGTACCTACAACATGATGGATCACCGATTCACTGCACCAGACAATTACCTCAATACCTGAATAACATTTCCTCAACGGTAGAATGCCGTGGTAGACTGGCCTGCCAGATCACCCGACTTAACCGCATTAGACTTCTGTGTACGCTACGAAGGTGAATACACGCGAAGAACTCGCTCTTATCACCAACACTGTTGCTCACATTAAAGCCCGCCGAGATGATGTTCGATGTGCAACACAACACACCCTCCAACGCGTTGACAAGTGAACTGAGATGGATGGGGGACTTATTGAATATCTTTTGCAGTATGGATCTGTCCCACCATAATTCTGTCCACCACAGTGCCTACGCAGCATTTCGGTAAGTAATATTCACACTTGTCCTCACTGAACCGTGACGAAATGTCGCGTTTAGTTCTCTGCGTTTCCTCCGTGCCTGTAGCGCGGTCCTCTTGAATTACCCGATTAGCCTCTGTTGTTTCCCTATATAGCCAGAGGGCGCTGTGGCGTTGCTGCGGACGGCTGCCTGCTGTGTTTGTGAGAGCGCGTCGGTCTGGAGGGGGAACTCTAATTGCGGACGCCTGGGAGCGTACAGGAAATCATGCCGTTTTGCTGATGTTTGGCGTGACTCGTTTCAGGTGTGATGCATCGTTAAGGCCGTGATAGCAGCCAATGTTACTGTCTTGGTCGCAGATGGATCAGAGGGGATGAGGCCTGGTTGTCCATTGAAACTCCTGTCCTACGGATGTCGTCGGACTTAAAGAAAGGCGTTTTGACCATTATTTTGCGTTATTTGCAAGCAACTGGGCATTCCGGCGTCTACAGTAATTCGGAGATTATTTGTTTAGTCGGTGTGTAAATTACTGAACAAGAAACGGTTTATTTAATGTTCACCTTATGCTCGTGTTCTACGTGTGCTGTTTGCGACTGTAAACTTGACTCTCACCTTTGCCTGTTGATTTTGAGCGCATCGCCAAATACTGGATCAAAGTAGTGACTTTCAGTTAATTAGCTGGATTCTTCCTTTTCGTCGTCACGACGCATGTTAAATGGCAAAGTAGAATTGTAGACCTTAACTTGCTACCCCATTTGAGTGGCTTCAATAACGGAGCCTAACCTGCTAACTAATTAAAGCTTGTGGTAAACTAAGGTATTTAAGTATGTTTTTCTAAAATAGTATCTGAAATGTGTCAATGATTTATATTGCGCTTGTTGATTCTCGGGTATGAAGGGATGTGTTGGCACGTCTGCCGTGTAAGGGAATCCTGCTAGTTTTGATTACCTCCTGACCAGGGTCCTTGCTAGACGCTTGTTTTTAATTTTCCGCTAACCTGGTTAGCGTAAGTTGTGGCTATTTGAAATTAATCACTGCTCAGTAGCCCAACACAGTTTGTCGGCCATCAGAAGCCTGCATGTGTTATTTATTCATTTATTCTAGTCAATCTATAATCCTGCTATTCTTAATTTGTTACCCTAGGTAGCCATTAAATTGCCATTTTTGGGGTGTTTAGATGGAGTGCGGCTCCTTTGAGTATAGTTTTGTCAATTTCCAATTTATTGTTTTTGCACCAGTTTTTAATTGTGCTTATGCGCATATATATATATATATATATATATATATATATATATATATATATATATATATATATAGGGTGTTCCAGCTATCTTGTCCACCCAAAGTATCCCTGAAACAATAACACCTATTGGAAAACGACTTTCACCGGTATCAATGTAGGGCTGGGGCCCATGAATGTACATATTTGGAAACATTCTAAAACGAAAGCATATGTGTTTTTTAACACAAACTTATGTTTCTTTAAATGGACCTCCTATATTTTTTCTTCAGCAATCCATAGCATGACAAAGCACATACACAATGGCGTTGATTGCATCGCAATATTCCCATTACATCCCGAGATATTGAGACGCGAAGTTGACGCTTGAAACACCCGACATGCGCTGCTAGCGCACGTCCTGAGGCTTAGGCGTGAACCCCATGCTGCCCGTAATCGCGATGTGATTGACATGTGTAATCACACCTCCATACTTATCAAAAGGGGCTGCTGCGGTCGCAGGTTCGAGTCCTGCCTCGGGCATGGGTGTGTGTGATGTCCTTGGGTTCGTTAGGTTTAAGTAGTTCTAAGTTCTAGGGGACTTATGACCTAAGATGTTGAGTCCCATAGTGCCCAGAGCCATTTGAACCATTTGAACCTGTTGAACTTTAACTAAAGGGCAGGGTGTTTATTATTGTTCTAGTGTTATAACCTGTCAAATGTAACACGCGACATTTTCTTGGTCTGTTATCAAGTGCCGGCCAGGGTGGCCGTGCGGTTCTAGGCGCTACAGTCTGGAACCGCGCGACCGCTACGGTCGCAGGTTCGAATCCTGCCTCGGGCATGGATGTGTGTGATGTCCTTAAGTTAGTTAGGTTTAAGTAGTTCTAAGTTCTAGGGGACTGATGACCTCAAATGTTAGGTCCCATAGTGCTCAGAGCCATTTGTTATCAAGTGTTACAATAAATGCAAATTGCATTGAAGCGATGCGCTATTTCAGTTGTTCCTATGATTTCCTACCTCCACATTGGTTAATCTAAACTCATAATATTTAATTGCTTAAATACTGGAAGGAGGTGCGTGTGTCCCACTCACAATCATTCTTGAATCTGTGTGGTCTTCAACCCACTCCAGTTCCGTAGGGATCGAAAATGGGCATGTGCTCATAGAACTTTTTCGGTTTATTTTCACCTGTAGAATCAACACACAAATTATGTGACAATCCTCCTGAATCACCCTGTATGTAAGTGCATGTCACCGTTCCAATTTATATCATTTCAAATGCAGCCACATTAGTAAGTTTTGTGCTTACATAACAAACTGGTTTGTTATAGGCTAATTTAGATCAGTTACTCACAGAGGTCCAGTGTGGCTGTAATTATCGTAGGGCAACGATACTTGGTAGATATTTTAATCCGTTAATGCGGAACCGATTTACGTAGGAAAAAAATTAGTTCCAATTTTGGCCAACGGGTGCAAATCTTGCGCTGTACAGTGTTTAGTCGACGTCTCCAGTGGTCTTATTGAGCAAATTATGTAAATGGCGGTTAATAATAACATTAACATCGCAGCTTTTTTTATTTTTTTGACCTTTCCTGCCCATGTCCCGTTCCTAATCCATTACATACGGAAACATTTCTGTACGTCTTTCTCACATTCACAACGCCAGATTTGCGCCTGGTGGCCAAAGATTGAACACATTTTTTTCAGCGTAAACTAGTTCCGCATTATCGTATTAAAATATCCTCTTCAGCCCCATGCAGATATAAAAAGTGCAATTGAGCTACCGTTGTGTTAATTTCTTCATGTTGATCCTAGTTAAAATTTCTTGAAACAAAAGTGAATTATTTATAGATGACGTCGTGTACGATACCTCAGGACTTAAGCAGGACAATTATAAACACATATTTGCAGCTTCAGTTTGCTTTATTACATAAAAACAGTGATATACACTACACATAGTCGTCATATTTGCTGCAGATTTAACAATGGGTAAATTACACACTTGCTATCAGGACTTTCAAGAATTGTAAGTAAACAATTCAAAATATTTAAGTAAAATTACCACAGCAAAAATTTTTAAAGCACTGCTGCTTTTCTTGGTATTACAACACGGATCAGTATTAAGTTAAAATTACTTGTCCTAAATTAATTTTATTTTTTGCGGAATACGTTAAAGCAATTCCTGTCAGTAGCGATGCAAAGGAACAAATGGCTCTGAGCACTATGGAACTTAACTTCTGTGGCCATCAGTCCCCTAGAACTTAGAACTACTTAAACCTGACTAACCTAAGGACATCACACACATGCATACCCGAGGCAGGATTCGAACCTGCGACCGTAGCGGTCGCGCGGCTGCAAACTGTAGCTCCTAGAACCGCTCGGCCACTCCGGCTGGCCGCAAAGGAACACTTTGCACTGCTCACACTGTACATAGATGAGGCCTCTGCAGCTTTCTACCTGGCATTTTGACCTGTTCTCCTGAACATGGCAGTGAAGCCTTGATATCAAGCGAAAAAAATATTACGCCGCTTTCACCGGCGTAAGCAAAGTTGGGATTGAGTTCTGAGGTATCATGTACGATACCCAAAAGTTTAAAACTTATAAATCCTTTGTAACATTGATATATAGTTAACTAATAACTAGAAATGTTGCATAGCTTTAATAAGTTATTAAAAAAATATGTCATTATCTTTATGTCATCTAGGCATGCTGTGCAGTTGCAAATGGTTCAAATGGCTCTGAGTACTATGGGACTTAACATCTGAGGTCATCAGTCCCCTAGAACTTATAACTACTTCAACCTAACTAACCTAAGGACATCACACACATCCAAGCCCGAGGCAGGATTCGAACCTGCGACCGTAGTGGTCGCAAGGTTGCAGACTGTAGCGCCTAGAACCGCTCGGCCACACCGGCCGGCTGTGCAGTTGCAGAACCTTGAGTTTACAATCAGTGTTGCCATTTCATGGTGCTCGGCAGAAAGACGAAAACATAAGCTGTGGTGAGCGCGATGTGTATCATACAAGGTACCGCAGATGGGAAAAGCTTCAGCTGCGTACGCGCCCGAGAAAAAATAAAGCCTTGAGGTATCGTGATACCGCGGGACTGAAGAGGACAACTACCAAGTTTCGGTGCCATACACTGGACGTCCACTACCGTGGCACGTGTGAGCGGGCCGAGAATAGATAAACTGGGGGCGTTACCAGATGACGCCACTGTCAAAAGTTGTTTCCCGGGAAACCTCTTCAGGGACACTGCACTCCATACCATTCACGGCGTGCCATTTGAAGTGTATTGCGGAATGTTTTGACGCTCCGTACCGTGACGTCCAGTTCGAATCGACCTTTACCGGTTGCCGGTGCAGCTGCACGTGAGGCTGCCTGCACTGCTCTGGTATCTCAGAGGAGAGACCGTAACTACGTACAGCGAGAGACAAGGCGAGGTAAGAGCGGGGGCCTTGGAAGGCGCAGTCTGTTACGACACGGCTCGCCGGCTGAGTGTTGGCTCAGTAAAGGTGAAATGCGAATGACCGCGTACTGCTGCCGGCGCTGGGCTGGCTACGTGAGAGGTCCCGGCGGCACCTGGGCAGCGCGCGGAGCTGATCTCGGAACGGGCGCGCGAATAAAGGGGCCAGGGCGCCTGCTGCAGGCTCACACTTGCTACACGACACGCAAACTCTCCCTCGTAACTGTCCAAGAATTTGGAAAACGAACATTCTAGTTTACGCCTAGCTCTGATGTGAGACAGAGAAGATCCAACGGAGAGCAGCGGTGTACCGTAGGTCTCTAGAAGAGCGTAGCGTTCCAAAGGATTGGAAAAGGGCACAGGTCATCCCCGTTTTCAAGAAGGGACGTCAAACAGATGTGCAGAACTATAGACCTATATCTCTAACGTCAATCACTTCTAGAATTTTGTAACACGTATTATGTTCGAGTATAATGGCTTTTCTGGAGACTAGAAATCTACTCTGTAGGAATCAGCATGGGTTTCGAAAAGGACGGTCGTGTGAAACCCAGCTCGCGCTATTCGTCCACGAGACTCAGAGGGCCATAGTCACGGGTTCCCAAGTAGATGCCGTGTTTCTTGACTTCGGCAAGGCGTTCGATACAGTTCCCCACAGTCGTTTAATGAACAAAGTAAGAGCATATGGACTATCAGACCAATTGTGTGATTGGATTGAAGAGTTCGTAGATAGAACGCAGCAACGGAGAGAAGTCTTCCGAAGTAAGAGTGATTTCAGGTGTGCCACAGGGGAGTGTCATAGGACCGTTGCTATTCACAATATACATAAATTACCTTGTGGATGACATCGGAAGTTCACTGAGGCTTTTTGCAGATGATGCTGTGGTGTATCGAGAGGTTGTAACAATGGAAAATTGTACTGAAATGCAGGAGGATCTGCAGCGAATTGACGCATGGTGCAGGGAATGGCAATTGAATCTCAATGTAGACAAGTGTAATGTGCTGCGAATACATAGAAAAAAAGATCCCTTATCATGTAGCTACAAAATAGCAGGTCAGTAACTGGAAGCAGTTAATACCATAAATTATCTGGGAGTACGCATTAGGAGTGATTTAAAATGGAATGATCATATAAAGTTGATCGTCGGTAAAGCAGATGCCAGACTGAGATTCATTGGAAGAATCCTAAGGAAATGCAGTCCGAAAACAAAGGAAGTAGGTTACAGTACGCTTGTTCGCCCACTGCTTGAATACTGCTCAGCAGTGTGGGATCCGTACCAGATAGGGTTGATAGAAGAGATAGAGAAGATCCAACGGAGAGCAGCGCGCTTCGTTACAGGATCATTTAGTAATCGCGAAAGCGTTACGGAGATGATGGATAAACTCTAGTGGAAGACTGCAGGGGAGACGCTCAGTAGCTCGGTATGGGCTTTTGTTGAAGTTTCGAGAACATACCTTCACCGAGGAGTCAAGCAGTATATTGCTCCCTCCTACGTATATCTCGCGTAGAGGCCATGAGGATAAAATCAGAGAGATTAGAGCCCACGCAGAGTCATACCGACAGTCTTTCTTTCCACGAACAATACGAGACTGGAATATGGAGGGAGAATCGGTAGAGGTACTCAAGGTACCCTCCGCCACACACCGTCAGGTGGCTTGCGGAGTATGGATGTAGATGTAAAAGTAAAAAAGATGAATCTGACTCAAGGACAGAGATACACTAGTCATTGTTCTAGAAGAATTTGGAGTTGACACTGAAAGAATGGTCAAAACTTTTAAAGGCCAAGATTACATAAATACTTCTTTATTTACGAGCAACCAGTTTCGACAGACCTTGCCGTCATCATCAGGTCTTAAAAAATTTTTGTTATAAAATGTGTTCATTTTGAGTTTTACCATATGCGAAGTTTTCTGTGGCAACTTAGTGCGAGGCCCAACTTAAATGAACACATTTTATAAGAAAAATATTTCAAGACCTGAGCTTGACAGCAAAGTTAGTAGAAAGCGGTTGTTTGTAAATAAAGAAATAATTATGCGATCTTAGCTGTAGAAACTTTATACCCAGTAAGACAGATCGCACCTTCTGATATCACAAGAAAGGGAAATTGAATTAAAACAGTCGCAACCATTAAGCAAACTTTGATGAATACGGTTTCCCGAGTTAAATTTTAGGGGAAATATCCTAAGTCTATTGGAAATATTGAGCTGACTACTACATATGACGATAAGAATAAAATAGCCGTTAAATCTGTGGCTGCTCGTGTTTTTGTTGGTTGTAAACTGAATTTTAGTCTAGATACTACTGAGACTTTTTCTCATGATAATGGTTGGTTTGCCATTCTATATTCACGAAGATGCAAAGCTAGTATCCCGGCGGAGGTTCGAGTCCTCCCTCGGGCATGGGTGTGTGTGTTTGTCCTTTGGATAATTTAGGTTAAGTAGCGTGTAAGCTTAGGGACTGATGACCTTGGCAGTTAAGTCCCATAAGATTTCACACACACATTTTTTGCAAAGCTAGTACTTTTTTCCGATGATACAAATATACCTATCACACCCAACAGACAAGAATTGACTGATAAAATTGTAAACGATGTTTTTCAGAAAATCATTAGTGGTTCTCTACAAATGGGTTCTCATTAAACTTTGACAAAACACAGTATATACAGTTCCACGCAGTAAATGGAATGACACCATTAATAAATACAGACTCCGATCAGAAATCGGTAGCTAAGGTAGAATATTCAAAATTTCTAGGTGTATGCATTGATGAGGGGTTGAACTGGAAAAAACACACTGAAGACCTGCTGACACGTTGAGTTCAGCTACTTATGTGATTAGGGTCACTGCAAATTTTGGCGATATACATCTCAGTTAATTAGCTTACCACGGCTATTTTCATTCTCTGCTTTCGTATGGCATCATTTTCTGGGGTAACTCATCATTGAGCAAAAGAGTGTTCATTGCACAAAAGCGTGTAATGAGAATAATTGCTGGAGCTCATCCAAGATCATCCTGCAGACACTTATTTAAAGAGCTAGGGATCTTCGCTGTAGCCTCACAATATATATATATTCACTTATGAAGTTTGTTATTAACAATCCGAACGAATTCAAAAGTAATAACAGTGTACATGGCTACAACACTAGGAGAAAGGATGATCTTCACTACTCAAGGTTAAATCTAACTTTGGTTCAGAGAGGGGTAAATTATACTGCCACAAAAGTCTTTGGTCACTTACCTATTGCATCAAAAGTCTGACAGATAGCCATATAGCATTTAAAAGGAAATTAAAAGAATTTCTGAATGGCAACTCCTTCTACTCATTAGATGAATTTTTGGATATAGTAAGTGGGTAATTTCCCACCCAACACCACCAAAAAAAAAAAAAAAAAAAAAAAAAAAAATTAAAAATATTAAGTGTCATGTAATATTTTGTGTAATGTAATATCTTGTATAGACATCTTTTATTAACCTGACACGTTCCACATCATTACGAAGCGTCGTATTCGTGATCTATGGAACAAGTACTAATCTAATCTAATGTCAGAGGACATAGTGGTGGTCTAGAGAGTTTTGCTGAACGTGATGTTATTGCTTATCATGCTTATCACGTTGTGGAACAGGCTAATAAGAATTCAGGAAAGTCCTGCTGTCTCTCCCTATCACCTCAATTGGCCTCACGAGTCTGAGTGCACCCCGTACCAGGCCTCCCACTAAGGGAAAAAATCTATGGCAGTACCGGAAATCGAATTCGTGTTCTCTGCATGGCTGTCCGCTACGATGACTACTCGGCTACGGAAGCGGATGACATATCAAACTCCTTCGAAACTAAAACAGACGTAAGGCAGGAGGAGGGTGAAGTTAGGGAACGACTGACTCCACTATAATTAATTTGCGTTTTGGAGAAAATAGTACAGGACTAGAGAAAGAGAAGAGAAGAAGACGGACTAAATCAAGTGAAACAAGAATTATGACTTTTTGGAAAATGATCATCTCCACTATAAAAAAATAACATGAATTCCGCAAACAGAGATCCTGCGAAACTCAGCTCGCTCTGTTCCTCCATGAGATCTACAGCGCAGTGGACAACGGCGCTCAGGCTGATGCAGTGTTCCTTGATTTCAGTAAGGCATTCGACAAAACATGGTTCAAATGGCTCTGAGCACTACGGGACTTAACATCTGAGGTCATCAGTCCCCTAGAACTTAGAACTACTTAAACCTAACTAACCTAAGGACATCACACACATCCATGCTCGAGGCAGGATTCCAACCACCAAACGTAGCAGTCGCGCGGTTCCAGACTGAAGCGCCTAGAACCGCTCGGCCACCCCGGCCGGCGGCATTCGACACCGTCACGCATTGCCGTTTAATGAAAAAAATAAAATATTACGAGCTTACAGAATATCAGAGCAGACCTGCGATCGGATTCAAGACTTTCTAGCAGATAGAACTCAACAAGTCGCTCCTAACGGAACTTAATCGACAGATATAAAGTTAATATCCGGAATACCACAGAGATGTGTGATAGGACCGTTGCTGTTTACAATACATATAAATGATGTAGTGGAAAGCGTCGGATGCTCTTTAAAGCTATTCGCAGATGATGCAGTTGTCTATACCAAAGTAGCAACGCCAGAAGATAGTAAGAATTTGTAGAACGACCCGCGGAGAACTGATGAATGGTGCAGACTCTGGCAGTTCGCCTTCAACGTAAATAAATGTAGCATATTGCGCATACATAGGAAAACAAATCAACTACTGTACAACTACAATATTGATGACAAACAGCTGAAGACAGACCGTGAAATATTTAGGCGTAACTATCCAGAGTGACCTTAAGTGGAATGGCCACAGCCGGCCGCTGTGGCCGAGCGGTTCTAGGCGCTTCTGTCCGGAACCGCGCTGCTGCTACGGTCGCAGGTTCAAATCCTGCCTCGGGCATGGATGTGTGTGATGTCCTTAGGTTAGTTAGGTTTAAGTAGTTCTAAGTCTAGGGGACTGATAACCTCAGATGTTGAGTCCCATAGTGCTTAGAGCCCTTTGAACCATTTGAATGACCACATAAAACAGGTAGTGGGAAAAGGAAACACCAGACTCAGATTCATCGGAAGAATATTAAGGAAATGTAACTCATCCACGAAATAAGTGGCTTATAAGGTGCTTGTTCGCCCGATTCTTGAGTAAAAATGTAATGATCGTATGGCATTGTTGGCCGGGAGGGCCTTATGGGGAAGTATTGTTCATCCATCTAGGATCCCTACAAGGTAGGACTGATAGAGGAGATAGAGAAGATGGAACGAAGAGCCGCGCGTTTCGTCACGGGATGGTTTAGCTGGCGAGAGAGCGTTACGGAGATGGTAAACAAACTGCATTGGCAGACGTTACAAGAGAGGCGTTGTGCATCACGGAGAGGTTTACTAATGAAATTTCGGGAGAGCACTTTTGAGGAGGAGTCGGAGAACAGATTACTTCCCCAACATACATCTCGAGTACTGACCACGAGGAGAAAATTCGAGAAATTAGAGCCAATACAGAGGCTTACCGACAATCATTCTTCCCACGCACTGTTCGCGAGTGGAACAGAGTTGAAGGGATCAGATAGTGGTACCGAAAGTACCCTCCGCCACACACCATTAGGTGGCTTGCAGAGTATGATGTAGATGAAACCAGGAAGCAAACGAGAGTCTCTTGGAACTGACTGCTGAACGTTTGCTGATGATTTTGCAAAGCCAAGAGAGAAGCTACAAGATTCAGCGGAGCAGATTACGTTCTGCAAGCAGTAGGAGAAGAAACTGTATTACAAATTTAGTTTGTAAACCCGGTATACATGACCGACGTTAAAGATGCACCAAACGAATACATGGACTCAAACTAAGGAAAATGAAGACAATTGCATAATACATACCAGGCAGAAAAATCCAGCCAAACAAAGCAGTAACGTAAATAGACAAAAAAATGGAAATGGCGTTCCATTTAACAAACCTTATCGGTTAATACAAAACAGGTAGTACAATGTGGTGATAGAAACCGGGTGTCTTCATGCATCAGGATGCATCACGATGAACACAGCCTAACAGTGAATAATTTAGTGTATGAATAATTTCAAAAATGTGGGTACATAGTCTGAAAATCGGATCTGGAAATCGAGAAGTAAGACGAAGATGCATGAAAACACTGATAAATTAATAGATACAATGAGAAAGCGGAGAATTTGCTTTTAATTACCATTTAAAAAGATAGACAACTAGAGGCTGACAAAAAAAGTATTCAACATGTTGACAAAAAACCCAAAAACTTAAATTTTATGGTTTATAGACGTCAATAAAGATTAACATGAGTTAGGAATAACGAAGATACAGAATACCCACATCTTTTCAGACGAAATGTAAAAAAGTCAATGGTTTCGAGAAAAAGCACAAAAGAAGACAGGAGGGACGTGGATAGAAGAAAGAGCAACACCAAGTAAGAATGAATAAGTATTATGATGTCATAAATCAGCTGTTTCGCATGGTCCTGAGTTCGGAAAGTTCGAATGATGCTAATAATATCGGTGGAAGAGTTTTTTTTTTTTTTTTTGTCATCCGTATTTTGACTGGTTTGATGCGGCCCACCACGAATTCCTCTCCTGTGCCAACCTCTTCATCTCAGAGTAGCACTTGCAACCTACGTCCTCAGTTATTTTCTGGATGTATTCTAATCTCTGTCTTCCCCTACAGTTTTTGCCCTCTACAGCTCACTCTAGTGCCATGGAAGTCATTCCCTCATGTCTTAACAGATGTCCTAGCATCCTGCCCATTTTCCTTATCAGTGTTTTCCACATATTCCTTTCCTCTCAAATTCTGCGCAGACCCTCCTCATTCCTTATCTTGTTAGTCCACCTAATTTTCAACATTAGTCTGTAGCACCACATGTCAAATGCTTCGATTCTCTTCTGTTCTGGTTTTCCCAAAGTCCGTGTTTCACTACCATACAATACTGTACTCCGGACGTACATTCTCAGAAATTTCTTCCTCAAATTAAGGCCGATATTTGATATTAACAGACTTCTCAGGAATGCTCTTTTCGTCATTGCTATTCTGTTTTTGATGTCCTCATTGCTCCGTCCCCCATCGGTTATTTTACTGCCTAGGTAGCACAAATCCTAAACTTCATCTACTTCGTGACCATCAATCCTGATGTTAAGTTTCTCGCTATTCTCATTTCTACTACTTCTCATTACCCTCGTCATTCTTCGATTTTCTCTCAGTCCATACTCTGTACTCATTAGACTGTTCATCCCATTCAGCAGATCATGTAATTCTTCCTCACTTTCACTCAGGATAGCAATGTCATCAGAAATCGTATCATTCACATCCTTTCAACTTGAATTTTAATTCCAATCCTGGACCTTTCTTTCATTTCCATCATTGATTCCTCGATGTACAGATTGAACAATAGGGGCGAAAGGCTACATCCTTGTCTTACACCCTTTTTAATACGAGCATTTCGTTCTTGGTCGTCCACTCATATTATTCTCTCTTGGCTGTTGTACATATTGTATATGACCCGTCTCTCCCTACAGCTTACCCCTACTTTTCTCAGAATTTCGAACATCTTGCACCATTTTACATAGTCGTAGACTTTTTCCAGGTCGACAAATCCTATGAACGTGTCTTGATTTTTCTTTAGCCTTGCTTCAATTATTAACCGCACCGTCAGAATTGCTTGTCTAGTGCCTTTGCCTTTCCTAAAGCCAAACTGATCGTCACCTAGTGCTTTCTCAATTTTCTTTTCCATTCTTCTGTATATTATTCTTGTAAGCAACTTGGATGCATTAGCTGTTAAGCTGATTGTGCGGTAATTACTTGCACTTGTCAGTTCTTGCCGTCTTCGGGATTGTGTGGATGATGTTTTTCCCAAAGTCAGATGGTATGTCGCCACATTCATACATTCTACACACCAACGTGAATAGTCATTTTTTTTGCCACTTCCCCCAATGATTATTGTAATTCTGATGGAATGTTATCTATCCCTCCTGTCTTATTTGATCTTCAAAGGTCTTTTAAATTATGGTTCTAATACCGTATCCCCTATCTCTTCTAAGTCGACTCATGTTTCTTCTTCTATCACATCAGAGAAATCTTCCCCCTCATAGATGCTTTCAATGTATTCTTTCCACCCATTTGTTGTCTCCTCTGCATTTAACAGTGGCTTTCTCGTTGCACTCTTAATGTTATCACCCTTGCTTTTAATGTCACCGAAGATTGTTTTGACTTTCCTGTATGCTGAGTCTGTCCTTCCGACAATCATTTCTTTTTCGATGTCTTCACATTTTTCCTGCAGCCATTTCACCTTAACTTCTCTGCACTTCCTGTTTATTTCATTCCTCATCGACTTGTATTTCTGTATGCCTGAGTTTCCTGGAACATTTTTGTACTTTCTCCTTTCAACGGTCAATTGAAGTATTTCTTCTGTTACCCACGGTTTCTTCGCAGTTACCTTCTTTGTACCTGTGTTTTCCTTCCCAACATCTGTGATGGCCCTTTTTAGAGATGTCTATTCCTCTTCAACTGTAGTGCCTACTGAGCTATTTCTTATTGCTGTATCTATAGCCTTAGAGAACTTCAACCCTATCTCGTCATTCCTTAGTACTTCCGATTACCACTTCTTTGCTTATTGCTTATTCCTGACTAATGTCTTAAACTTCAGCCTACTGTTCAACACTACTATATTGCGATCTGAATCTATGTCTCCTCCTGGGTACGCCTTCCAATCCAGTACCTGATTCCGGAATCTCTGTCTGACCATGATGTAATCCAACTGAAATCTTCCCGTATCACCCGGCCTTTTCCAAGTATGACTCCTCCTCTTGTGGTTCTTGGACAGAGTATTCGCTATTACTAGCTGAAACTTGTTACAGAACTCAAATAGTCTTTCTCCTCTATCATTCCTTGTCGAAAGCCCATATTCTTCTGTAACCTTTTATTCTACCCTATCCCTTACAATTACTTTCCAATCTCCCAAGACTGTTAGATTTTCATATCCCTTTACATACTGTACAACCCTTTCAATATCCTCATAAAATCTCTTCATCTTCAGCTTCTGAGACGAATACAAGGGTTGAAGATGAATTTGAAGAGAATCTTATACACTTTACAGGGTAATTCTTATTACTGTTCAAAAAACTCCGAAGCGACGTTGATTACTCTGACACAAGTAATTTAATATGGGACACATGGGGCCGCAAATGTCGATAAATACCGTTTGGGTGGACGACAAATGTTGAACATGTGACGTCACCAGACGACGTACCTCGCCACAAATGCAGCGGTTGGGCTTGTCGATCTTACCCTCGCCATTTGGGGGCAATGCTACACATCGGTCCGCTACGCAACGCCGTTTTCGTTCTTGCATTATGCGATGTGATACGATCTCGCAAATAGCAACAAAGTAGAGATCATTTCCTACGTTGGATCTCGTCCGGTAACTAACCTTGATTTCAGAACACAGCTCGTCTCACCACTGTGTTACCTTCCCTCAATACATCTTTTTTTCCTTCAGTGTTTACTTACCCGTAGTCGCGCGGGGTAGCCGCTCAGTCTAGGGCGTCTTGCCACGGTTCGCGCGGCTCCGCCCGTCGAAGTTTCCAGCTTCCTCGGGCATGGGTGTGTATGTTGTCCTTAACGTAAGTTAGTTTAAGTTAGATTAAGTAGTTTATAAGCCTAGGGACCGATGATCTCAGCAGTTTGGTCCCATAGGAACTTCCCACAAATTTCCCCGCACTTATACGTACGGTCCCTGTTTCACGCATTCGACGATCTACAGTAGCAAACGATATGTGAGAAGGTAAAACACGCTTTGGGAAACGTTTTGTGTAAGTACAGGGTTATTACAAATGATTGAAGCGATTTCATAAATTCCCTGTAGCTCCATTCATTGACACGACACACTACAGATACGTAGAAAAACTCATAAAGTTTTGTTCGGCTGAAGCCGCACTTCAGGTTTCTGCCGCCAGAGCGCTCGAGAGCGCAGTGAGACAAAATGGCGACAGGAGCCGAGAAAGCGTATGTCGTGCTTGAAATGCACTCACATCAGTCAGTCATAACAGTGCAACGACACTTCAGGACGAAGTTCAACAAAGATCCACCAACTGCTAACTCCATTCGGCGATGGTATGCGCAGTTTAAAGCTTTTGGATGCCTCTGTAAGGGGAAATCAACGGGTCGGCCTGCAGTGAGCGAAGAAACGGTTGAACGCGTGCGGGCAAGTTTCATGCGTAGCCTGCGGAAGTCGACGAATAAAGCAAGCAGGGAGCTAAACGTACCACAGCCGACGGTTTGGAAAATCTTACGGAAAAGGCTAAAGTAGAAGCATTTCTTAAACAGGTGATTGGAAAACCGATGGATCGGTCGTGGTGGAGATCATGATCAACACTACATGTCATGGCCTCCACGCTCTCCCGACTTAACCCCATCCGATTTCTTTCTGTGGGGTTATGTGAAAGATTCAGTGTTTAAACCTCCTCTACCAAGAAACGTGCCAGAACTGCGAGCTCGCATCAACGATGCTTTCGAACTCATTGATGGGGACATGCTGCGCCGAGTGTGGGAGGAACTTGATTATCGGCTTGATGTCTGCCGAATCACCAAAGAGGCACATATCGAACATTTGTGAATGCCTAAAAAACTTTTTGAGTTTTTGTATGTGTGTGCAAAGCATTGTGAAAATACCTCAAATAATAAAGTTATTGTAGAGCTGTGAAATCGCTTCAATCATTTGTAATAATCCTGTACGTTTTGCTGCAAACGCATTGGAATTAGCAGCACCATAACAGAGAGGCATGTATGCAAGCTCGTTAAATTTTAACCGATTCATCGTAGTCTTGTATTAAAACTACCGCTAGCACTCTCGTGCTACAGCGCATAATCCAAGAGCGAAAACAGAGTAGCTAGCGGAACGGTGTATAGCACTGCCCTCCTGCCGACGAGGGTAGGGTTAGAAGTACACCCGCTTCACGTGCGGCGAGATACGTCACCGTTAACATTTGTCATCCACTTTTGAGGTATTTCCCAACATTTGCGTCCCCAAGTTTCTCATATTAAATTACTTGATTCAACGTAATCTGCGTCGCGTCGAGGGTTTTTAAAAAGTTAATAAGAATCACACTGTGAAAAAAAATCGAGTAGTAGCAGATGTGTTGAGAGACGTGACACTGAGAGAAGAATTTGGCAGAGCTCTGGAATGTCTGTCTCAAGGCAGGGCCTCAGAAGTGGACAACATTCCCGAAGCTTGTTTGGTCCTTTGAAGACGCAGCTATAAGAAATTATTCCACCTGGCATACAAAATATATCAGACAGGTAAAAGACCCTCGGTATTCAGTGTGAATCTAATAATTCGTCGTCATTATCGTTACTGTCTGAATGAAATGACGTATTGCAGCTGTTGTCTTCAATCCAAAGACTCTTTGACGCAGCTCTCGACGCTAGTGTATCCTATGCACAATTATTACAACTTACATCCGTCTGAAGCTGTTCTCTGTATTCATGCCTTGGTCTCCCTCCAAAATTTTTATCCCTCACTTTTCCCTGCTTTGTTCGCCCCGATAGCTGAGTGGTGCCGGCACGGTAGCTCAGCGTGTTCGGTCAGAGGGTTAGCTGTCCTCTGTAATAAAAAAACTGAGTTAATCGATTAACGACGAACTAAAAAGGGTGTCTCACGACGTCCGCCCCGAGCAGATGCAACGAACGTAAACGAACAAAATGAGATTAAAAAAAAAAAAAGTGGTCAGTGTGTCGACTTGTCAAGCCAAGGGGCCCTGGTTCGATTCCCGGCCGGGTCGGATATTTTCTCCGCTCAGGGACTGGGTGTTGTGTTGTCCTCATTATCTTTTCTTTATCATCAGTAGAAAGCAACGGAAACCACCACTGGAATCACTTCCCAAGACGCTCATGAGGTGGACCTCTCTGACGAGGCTCTCTCATGACAAGACCTGCTGTAACGCAGAACAAAAAGTCAAATAAGTTCCCTCCTTTTGCAAACACGATTCCTTAATGCCTCAGGATATTGTCCTGTCTCCTAATACCTTCTTTTAGTCAGGCTGAATCAGAAATAAGGTTTTTTTCCAGTTCGGTTCATTACTAGCTCATTAGTTATTCGATCTACCCGTCTAATCATCAGCAATCTTCTATAACACCACATGTCACTTTTCTTCTCTTATTGGCAGTCTGCATTTTATATCTCCTTTACACCATACATCACCAGTTATTTTGCTGCCCAAAGACTGAAGCTCATCCACTAATTTTAGTGTTTCATTACCCAATGGAATTCCTTTAGCATCGCTTGATTTAATTTGTCCACATTTCTTTGCGATTGTTTTACGTTTGTTGTAATGCTTCATATAAACACTTTTCAAGGTGCTATTCATTCCGTTCAACTGATCTTCCAAATACTTTGCTGTATCTGAGAGAATATCACAATGTCAGCAACGTGGACCATGTCCTAAGCTCACAAATTTAAAAAAAAGTTAAAGTTTTATTTCTTATTCCTGAACTTTAATGCCTTTCTGAGTTTCTCTTTTAGTTTTCTTCACGGCTTGGTCAGTGTTCAGACTGAATAACATCTAGGATAAACTTCAACACTGTTTCACTCCCTCCTCAAATGCTGCTTACCTTCCAGTCTTTTGACTCTAATAACTACAGCCTGTTTGCTGTACAAATCGTCAATAACTTTTCAGTCCCTGCTGCTCTCAGAATTACAAAGAGTGTATTCTAGTCCACAGTGACAAATCCTTTGTCTAAAGCTTCATACAATATAAACGTGTTTTTGTCTTTCCTTAAACTATCTTCTGAGATGAGTCGTCGGATCAGTATTCCGTCGAATGTTCCCACATTTCTCCTGTACCCGAGCTGTTCTTCCCCAGGCTGACATGTAGCAGTTTTTCTATTCCTCTGCAAATAGTTTATGTTAATATTTTGCAGCTATGACATAAGCTGATAGTTCGGTAATATTCACACCTGTCAACACCGGCCTTTGTTTGAATTGGAGACGCTACATTCTTCTTGAAGTCTGGTGGTATTTCCCTTGTCTCATATTTCTTGCACACCAGATGAAATAGTTCTGTCACGGCTAGCTCTCACTAGGATATAACTGACAGTATAGGTTGCCAGTGAACTAAAGAGCTTGTGACGAGGCGTGCTTTCTCAGAAGAACACCCTACCTGCCTTAGAGGATGGCTAAGAATCAGCTTGCCATCAAACAGTGCAGTATGGCCTACTATGATTTACGCTAATTTTGTCGATGTGTGTTTCTTGCATTAGTTATGTTAGTTACTAATTTCTGTTGGAAGATTCCTGTTTATTTACTCTTTCATTTCTCCACCATCTGTTTTACCTTTTTCAATGTAATATTTGTTTTACTATTGTCTCTACTCTGAGATACTGACCTCGCCAGCTGCAGCATAAACATACGTATCGAAGCTGGCAAAGTCAATATCTCATAGGCCTTATGCTTCCATGTTCGAAAGAAGTCAGCCATTGCAATCATGATACAGTGGCTTTACGTTCTGTGTTCAGTCTCTTGAAGTGTTAAGATGTGTCTGGATCCGGAGTCGTATTTGAGAGAGCGTGCTTGCTGTTGTGAAGAAATTACCTTTGACGGAGAGGTCTGGTTACGAACAATCTATACGACATGCAAGATGACCGGTAGAGTCATTCCAGTTTACGTTCAGCACTGAAATATGTTCTACAGTTGGAGGTTAATGTGCTCGTTTATATCAGTACAGACACTGACGTTCTTCCATGTATTCACATGCAGTGGAGTAGGCTTGAAGAGATTGCGAGGTATTAAGTATTTGGGGACTGATTACTGCATCATTTTAACTTACTTCATTCTATTACATCTTCAACTTTTCCGTGTTAAAGATGGAAGTAATGCGAGGTCTGTTTTGTATGAAGCTTCTTCTTCTTAGCGTGTCGATGGAAACCATCTAAATAAAGTGTAGTGCTTGAGTAAGGTGCGCTGCTTTTGGACTTCCTGGTGTCAGATCCTCTTGTCTCACGATGCCTAAGGAGATGGTGTAAACGGGGCATTGAAGGAAATGGATCATCGTCTGCTCAACACCTCACGCACAGGACACGTCTTAGTTATCACAGAGTCCCTGTCTCAACATACCGGTTTTACTTCGGCTAATGATCACGCGATGAAGATTAATTGATCTCCATGTTGGCTATGACAGGCGATTTCCTCGGGGAAACTCCTCTTTTGGTGGTATCCAATTACTTTTAGCTTTTTCCTTTCCCTCTTTTCCTCCTTTGACTTCACTAAGGGGGAGGTACTCGAGATGAAGCTTTTCCTGCTGCGAAGACGTTGAGCAGCAGGTTCATGCCCATGAAGTGGATATCTGTCATCAGTGTTGACTTTGCTCCTTTCGGATCTGCTGTTACTATTAGCCTGATATCGAATGGAGCTCAAAATGGTTCAAATGGCTCTAAGCACTATGGGACTTAACATCTGAGGTCATCAGTCCCCTAAACTTAGAACCTAACCTAAGGACATCACACACATCCATGCCCGAGGCAGGATTCGAACCTGCGACCGTAGCAGCAGCGCGGTTCTGAAGCGCCTAGAACCGGTCGGCCACAGTGGCCGGCTCGGGTGGAGCTATTCCGGCCAGAACTTGGATCTTCTCGAGTGGAACTGGTGTCAAGCATCCTGTTACCTGGCGGCAAGTTTGATGAAGAGCAATATTAGCTTTTTTCGAGTGGCAGGGTTGGTACCACAGAGGGAAAGCATATTTCCTGAGGAGTAGCTTAAGGCTAGAGCCTACGTCCGAAGTACATAACTTGTACGTTTGAGTTTATTAAGACATTGTGTCATGCTACGACCTACAATCTGACACTGTCGCAATATTCCTTGAATGTCAGATTCCTGTCAAGAATAACACCGAGGTATTTAGGGATAGAGCTGTTACTGAGGGGAGTGCCCAGCCATGAGACGTTTAACCTGTGGTTGGCATATTTGTTACAGAGATTAAAAGCGCTGACTACTGTTTTGTTTGGATTTGAGTTCAGGATGTTGGCCTCGTAATACTTTCCCATGTCGTCAAGAGCTACGAAAGTTGTCTTTTAACGTCTTCAGATGTCTTAGGCTGGGTAGAGAGGGCCAGATCGTCGGCATAAATAAATAGGGTGCAGGTCTTGTTACGCGATTGGTCGTTAGTGTGTATGTTAAGTAGTGAGGAACCAAGCACACTTTCTTGGAGAGGATCATTTTAATTTTGCACCACCGACGTTTGGTGTCTTGAAAACTAACATAGAATCATCTGTAGATGAGCAGCTCTGGTTGTGTTACACGCCTTTGGAAGAAGTTCCCTGATATCTACTGTCTCGGAGGCCGCATTGAGGTCAACAAAGGCTTGTTCTCTAATGAGCTTATCTTCTGTGAGTGGTTCGAGCCGTGCTAGAAGAATTCGTTCAAATAGCTTGAACGTATGGCAGAGTAAAAATGTTGGCCGAATGTTTTCCTGTTGTCTTGTGATTTTCTGGGTTTGATCAAAGCAACTACATGACCTTGTCTCCAGAGCGTCGGAATGTTGAATGTTTCCAGGCAGTTATTGAACATTTGAGGAAGCCAGTCATTACCTCTTTTGCCAAGGTGTTTTAGCAATTGTACATGACCATTGTCTGCCTCAAGGGCTTTGCCCTCTATCAGAGCTTTGATACATTAGTGATTTCTTCTGTTGCGATGGGGTGGCTGATGCAGCCAGGTACTGATATTATATCGCGTGTTAGCTTATCAATAGTCTTCAGACGCTTCCTGCTCTACTTCCCATTAAGCAGAAGTTGATGGGCGATTTAATTTGCAGTGCTGCTGTATCATACATGTTGGTGAGGGTCGTTGGCTAATTTATTTATTGTGGAACAGACCTTCTTGTTGTTTTGTGTAAAGTCGAGGTCTGTCATCAAATTGCATCACTCACCTCTGAGAGTGGAACCTACTCTCTGCATTAGGGTCTCACACAACTCTCTCGTTACGTCGGAGAAAATGTCTTCCCCAAAGCTGCGACAATAATCGGCAAATAGCTGCTATAGTCATCCTGTAGTCCTGTTATGTAGCTGGTTATGCAGCCCCTTAGAATGCTCTATAAGCAATTTTAAGAAGGATCTTGATGAAAGCATCATAGTTCTTTGGACTGTTTCCAACACTCTGTCTTCAACCAATTTGGTGAAGACTGATCTGTGTTGTGTGGACAGTACTGCTTGGATAACTTGTTTCTTTTTTATTTGACTGATGTGACAGATAACGAAAAGCAGATCAGGAATGTAACTCTTCCTCCATCGATAGCAATAAAATCTCTTCGTTGCTTTGGGTCATGGATGAGTTGAAATCGACGATAATGACTCCGTTTTTCTGGTTGTGGTGATTTCCTGTGAATCGGAAAACAAATTTAGCGGCAAGAGGTCTGTAGACAGAAGCCACAATGCATTTGTCGAGTTCTACTGTTAGGATTTCGATGTCGTCATCATCTGTTAGACAAGGGTATTTTATGACTAGGCTTGGTTTTCATAATGTTACACTTCCATACTTTGAGAGACGTTTCTCTGTAACTAATTCTATACCGTCAATTCTTGGTCGTCAGTCGTTCGTACCACGATGGGATTCTTGTATGTATAAAATATCACAGTCATACTTAACGATTTCCCCCCCCCCCACCCATGAACCATGGATCTTGCCGTTGGTGGGGAGGCTTGCGTGCCTCAACAATACAGATAGCCGTACCGTAGGTGCAACCACAACGGAGGGGTATCTGTTGAGAGGCCAGACAAACGTATGGTTCCTGAACAGGGGCAGCAGCAGCCTTTTCAGTAGTTGCAAGGGCAACAGTCTGGATGATTGACTGATGTGGCCTTCTAACAGTAACCAAAACGGCCTTGCTGTGCTGGTACTGCGAACGGCTGAAAGCAAGGGGAAACTAAAGACGTAATTTTTCCCGGGGGCATGCAGTTTTACTGTATGGTTAAATGATGATGAAATCCTTTTGGGTAAAATATTCATGAGGTAAAATAGTCCCCCATTCGGATCTCCGGGCGGGGACTACTCAGAAGGACGTTATTATCAGGAGAAAGAAAACTGCCGTTCTACGGGTCGGAGCGTAGAATGTCAGATCCTTTAATCGGGCAGGTAGGTAAAAAGACGAAGGCTAATAGAAATCCTTGGGTAACAGAAGAGATACTGAATTTAATTGATGAAAGGAGAAAATACAAAAATGCAGTAAATGAAGCAGGCAAAAAGGAATACAAACGTCTCAAAAGTGAGATCAACAGGAAGTGCAAAATGGCTAAGCAGGGATGGTTAGAGGGCAAATGTAAGGATGTAGAGGCGTATATCACTAGGGGTAAGACAGATACTGCGTACAGTAAAATTAAAGAGACCTTTGGAGAAAAGAGAGCCACTTGTATGAATATCAAGAGCTCAGATGGAAACCCAGTTCTAAGCAAAGAACGGAAAGCAGAAAGGTGGAAGGAGTATATAGAGGGTCTATACAAGGGCGATGTTTTTGAGGGCAATATTATGGAAATGGAAGAGGATGTAGATGAAGATGAAATGGGAGATATGATACTGCGTGAAGAGTCTGACAGAACACTGAAAGACCTAAGTCGAAACAAGGCCCCGGAAGTAGACAACATTCCATTAGAACTACTAACAGCCTTGGGAGAGCCAGCCCTGACAAAACTCTACCAAAAAGCAAAATATGAGCAAAATGTATGACAGCAAAATGTATGAGACAAGCAAAATGAGCAAAATGTATGAGACAGGCGAAATGCCCTCAGACTTCAAGAAGAATATAATAATTCGAATCCCAAAGAAAGCAGGTGTTGACAGATGTGAAAATTACCGAACTATCAGTTTAATAAGTCACAGCTGCAAAATACTAACGCGAATTCTTTACAGACGCATGGAAAAACTGGTAGAAGCCGACCTCGGGGAAGATCAGTTTGGATTCCGTAGAAACGTTGGAACACGTGGGGCAATACTGACCCTACGACTTATTTTAGAAAATAGATTAAGGAAAGGCAAACCTACGTTTCTAGCATTTGTAGACTTAGAGAAAGCTTTTGGCAATGTTGCCTGGAATACTCTCTTTCAAATTCAGAAGGTGGCAGGGGTAAAATATTGTGAGCGAAAGGCGATTTACAATTTGTACAGGAACCAGATGGCATTATAAGAGTCGATTGGCATGAAAGGGAAGCAGTGGTTGGGAACGGAGTGAGGCAGGGTTGTAGCCTCTCCCCCCGATGTCATTCAATCTGTATATTGAGGAAGCAGTAAAGAAAATAAAAGAAAAATTTGGAATAGGAATTAAAATCCATGGAGAAGAAATAAAAACTTTGAGGTTCGCCGATGACATTGTAATTCTGTCAGAGACAACAAAGGACCTGGAAGAGCAGTTGAACGGAATGGACAGTATCTTGAAAGGAGGGTATAAGATGAACATCAACAAAAGCAAAACGAGGATAATGGTATGTAGTCGAATTATATCGGGTGATGCTCAGGGTATTAGATTAGAAAATGAGACGCTTAAAGTAGTAAATGAGTTTTGCTATTTGAGGAGCAAAGTAACTAATGATGGTCGAAGTAGAGAGGATATAAAATGTAGACTGGCAATGGCAAGGAAAGAGTTTCTGAAGAAGAGAAATTTGTTAACATCGAGTATAGATGTGTCAGGAAGTCTTTTCTGAAAGTATTTGTATGGAGTGTAGCCATGTATGGAAGTGAAACATGGACGATAAATAGTTTAGATAAAAAGAGAATTGAATCTTTCCAAATGTGGTGGTACAGGAGGATGCTGAAGATTAGATGGGTAGATCACATAACCAATGAGGAGGTACTGAATAGAATTGGGGAGAAGAGAAGTTTGTGGCACAGCTTGACTGGAAGAAGGGATCGGTTGGTAGGACATATTCTGAGGCATCAAGGGATCACCAACTTAGTATTGGAGGGCAGCGCGGAGGGTAAAAATCGTAGAGGGAGACCAAGAGATGAATACACTAAACAGATTCAGAAGGATGTAGGTTGCAATAGGTACTGGGAGATGATGAAGCTTGCACAGGATAGAGTAACATGGAGAGCTGCATGAAACCAGTCTCAGGACTAAAGACCACAACAACAACAACATAACGATCATATACAACCGCACGTTCGACGAAAGATGCGCACCAAAACTGGAAAGCTGCACAGGTCACACCAATATTCAGAAAAGTTAGTAGGAGTAATCCAGTAAATTACAGGCCCGTATCATTAACTTCCATATGCAGCAGGATTTGGAGCAAGCAATATCTTGTGTTCGAACATTATGAATCACTTGTAGAGAACGGTGTATTGACACTCAGTCAATACCGATTTACAAAACATCGTTCTTGTGAAACACAACCAGCTCTTTAGTCACACGAAGTGTTGAGTACTATTGACAAGGGATTTCAAATTGATTCCGTATTTCTAAATTTCCAGAAGGTTTTTGACACTGTGACTCACAAGTGGCTTGCAGTCAAAGTGCGTGTTTGTGGAATAACATCTCAGTTATGTGACTGGATTTGTGATTTCCTGTCAGAGAGGCCACAGTTCGTAGTAACTGACGGAAAGTCATCGACTAAAACAGAAGCGATTTCTGGCGTTCCCCAAGGTAATGTTATAGAACCTCTGAGGTTCCTTATCTATATATACCATTTAGAAACAGCCGTCTTAAGTTTTTGCAAATGATGCTGTCGTTTGTCGCGTTATAAAGTCATCAGAAGACCGTAACAAATTGAAAAACGATTTAGAAAAGATGTCTGTTTGGTGCGATAATTTGCAGTTCACTCTAAATAATGAAAAGTGTCAGGTCATCTTCATGAGTGGTGAAAGGAATCCGTTAAACTTCGGTTACACAACAAATCAATCCAATATAATGGCCGTAAATTCAACTAAAATCCTAGGCATTACGATTACGAACAACTTAAACTGGAAAGAACACACAGAAAATATTGTGGGGAAGTCAAACCAAGAAGTGCGTTTTGTTGACAGAACACTTAGAAAATGTAACACATCTACTAAAGAGACTGCCTACACTACACTTTTGGAGTACTTCTCCGCGGCGCTGGATCCTTATCAGAGAGGACTGACGGAGTACATCGAGAAAGTTCAAAGAAGAACAGCACGTTTTGTATTATCGAGAACTAGGAGAGATAGTGTCACTGACATGTTACAGGATTTGGGGTGGACATCGTTAAAACAAAGGCGTTTTTAGTTGTGGCGGAAATCTTTTCACGAAATGTCAGTCACCAACTTTCTCCTCCGAACGCGAAAATGACTTGTTGACACAGACCTGCATAGTAAGAAACGATCATCGTAAAAAAGTAAGGAAAATACGAGCTCGCATGGAAAGATGTAGGTGTTCGTGATCGGAATAATAGAGAATTATTACGAAGATGGTTCGATGAACCTTCTGCCCGGCACATAATTGTGGTTTGCAGAGTATCCATGTAGATGTAGATGGTTCAAATGGTTCAAATAGCTCTGAGCACTATGGGACTTAATTTCGGAGGTCATCAGTCCCCTAGAACTTAGAACTACTTAAACATAACTAACCTAAGGACATCACACAAATCCATGCCCGAGGCAGGACTCGAACCTGCTACCGTAGCGGTCGCGCGGTTCCAGACTGAAGCGCCTAGAACCGCTCGGCCACTTCGGCCGGCAGATGTAGCTTTTTGATAAAGTTTAGATAATGAAACTGATTTTGTTGTTGCAAATCCCTCGATGTTGATCGACGCCGTCCTTAAGTGTGGTGTTGAAAAGGAACTATTCTGTAGGTCCTTGGTTCCATCGTGGGGAGAGATTTGGTCAGGCCAAAGGCACAGCCACCGAGAAACGCCGGGTGACCTTCGTTGTAACACCGCACGTGGAGGCACCTCTTTTGTCCCACATTCCGTAGGAATGAAATCTGATTACTTGACGATAGAAGCATGGTTTTGTAAATGAGTAATACGAGTAGGCCGGCCGGGGTGGACGAGCGGTTCTAGGCGCTACAGTGTGGAACCGCGCGACCACTACAGTCGCAGGTTCGAGTCCTGCC